>NC_092378.1:124162067-125412067 GCF_030028105.1 Mobula birostris
TTCATTTTATCATGCAGATTGGCTAGGTATGCCACATCCCCAAGTAGAAGTTCAACCTTGTTTCCCAAGCTCTTGTCAACCTTGAGCAAACATTCAACCACGGTGTCAAAGAGATCAAGGGATCATTTTAAGCAGCGGCCTTTTGACAGCCAACGCTCTTCAGTGTGAAGAAGCATGGGTTCAAACTCTTCAACGTTATCTTGGCATAACTGGTGAAATATTCTGCTATTCAATGGATGAGTTTCAATTTTGTTGATAGCAGATATTACAAGAGCCTTGCTTGAAAAAGTTGCTGGTTGAGGTTTTTGGCTGCAAGATATTGACAATGAATTATGCAATGGATTGCAAGCAGACTTGGAATTTCTTCTTCATAAATGCCACTAAAACAGCACGGTGTCCTGCCATATATGGTGCTCCACCTGTTGCACAAAAAATCATATCATAATCAGAATACTTTTATCCTCAATATACATTTTGGGTTCATCATGGATTGATTCTCTGTTTTAATTTTTTTTCAAGAGAACCTCTTCATAAACTTTTATACTTCTAATAAACTGTACACTAGCCATTAGCAATGCATCATTGTCTTGCACAGTTGACTCATTCAGTTGCATCCCAAATTCTGTTTTGTGTATTGCTGTATTGTTGCTCCACCAGTTTTCTGTAGATCTGTAGAGAAAATTGAGATGGTGTACTTGTCTTACCAACTGTTAAATTACATTAACTCATTCTGTGCTGCGAGTCAAGGGGAACTGCTGGGCACTCTGGCTGCTAATTTATGCATCCTCAATAATGTCTGTTTGGTTGGTAATGTCGGATGAGATTGCCGAGTTTCAGACGCATTGTGACAATGAGTGCTCACCACCTGCACAGCTGCGGTTCTTCCTGTGTCTAGTGCCTCATCCTTTTTTTCAGAAGTGCCTGCTCTACTAGAAAGGTCAGGTCTCGTACTTCAAGTTACAGTTCCACTTACCATCAGCTCCCCACCCCCGCCAAAGAATCTTGAATGCCCTTGATGACTTATATTTCCTTAATGCCCCTTAGGACACATAACCACCCCATTGGGAATCACTGGTCTATCCTCTGTGCCCATCTGCAGCCTACTTCACTGCAAGTGAGCTGCCTTCAAGAAGCCTCTGAGAAAGAACTGCACATAAATAATAGGACAGACAAAAGCATGTGGGAAAAAAAGTCAAAGATGAATTTGTGGTATTGGTAATGAACATAATGCAGTATATTAATATAAATATGCCTAGGATCTAATGCCACTTGGCGCTCGCTCTCACGACTTGTGCCTGATGAACACAGAGAATTATCAACAGAGAGATATTGCTATAGAGATTTAGGAGCCTCTTTGTTTCTAATCACATGGAGGTTCTGATGCAGAATGAAAGTGATTTGCATTGCAGGTGGCATTGAGTTACCCTCCTGAACTACTGTAATACTTATGATGAAGTAAGTGCTGCATTTCAGTAATGTCCAGAGCCCTCAGACCCCCAGAGGATGGTGAATCTGTGGAATTAATTGCCACAGATGGCCATGGAGGCCAAGTCATTGGGTATATTTAAAGTGGAGATTGATAGGTTCTTGCTTTGTAGGGGTGTCAAAAGTTACGGGAGAAGGCAGGAGAATGGAGGTGCGTCAACCATGAGCCTTAGTAGACTGAATGGCCTGGTTTTGCTTCTATGTCTTATGGTCTTATACCAATTGCAATTGGACTTAAGTTGAAGGCCACTGGAGAAAGTAATAGGAGCTGCACTCATTCAGTCAGCCGCAGAATATTTGATTGCACTCCTGACTTGCCTTCTGTACAACGTGTAGGAGCAAACTTAATCCCAAATGGAGTTGATGTCCAAAACAATCAGTCAAAGCTGAGTTTGGATTTTGTTCAGTTTTTATATGCTCAATTGATGAGATTACCAGTAAAACTGAATTTTAATAACAGATTAGTAGTTTCAGAAAGTAACACACTGGGTCCCGATTACAGAAAAAAATGATTATCCACGGCAATTTTCTATTACAACAAGGGGTTAACACTATAACATTATTAATGAAGTTCCTGAAACTTGGGTGTCATCACTGATGCATTCCATGTCTCTTCTTCTAGGATTTGTCTGCATGAGCGCAATCTACATTCATATTTACTAGTTATCAGCCCCAATTATTCTTTCCCCTACAACATAGAGGGAAAAGTATCCAGAGTGTTAAGAAGTGAGTTCCTCGCTTCTCACCAACTCTTGTAACTACAATACATAAGGAGGTGGTCCAGTTACACTACTGGTCAAAGAGACTTCCAGGATGCTGAAGGTGGAGAGTTAGCAATTTTAATGCCATTAAATTTCTAGACACTAGACACTGGAATACTACCGCACAATACAGGCCCTTTGGCCCTCGATGTTGTGCCAACCCATATATTCCTTAAAAAAAGTACTAAACCCACACTACCCCGTAACCCTCTACTTTTCTTTCAACCATGTGCTTCCTGACACTTTGGAGACAAGAATGCAACTTGCCATTCATCCAAGTATTATCAAGGTCCTGAAGCAGACTAACACGAACTGGTTGATTAGCTGGGGGGTTACAGATGGGATTTTGCGTCTTCCTTCCTCCTTTGTTAAACAGCAAGGAAAGAGGTGAACTCACATTATAATCAGACTGTGGAGAACATATGATGGGGCGTCAATCTCTTCCTTGTCCCCAAATCACAGGCCATCTGCTCTGTAGCATGTTGTTTACTGCAGCTTGGCCCCAGAGCAGCCTTTCACTCTGCACTTCAGCATGTTATGGCACAGCACTGACACCATTCCCGCAAGGCCACCCTGCTGCATTTGCAGGGTTTAGACAACTGGCGAGGGCCAATCTCCTGATTCACTGGCTGTGAAAGCAATTTGTGTGATCAGGCCCATTCAATGTTTGTGAATGGTTTTGGCATTTTGCAGGAGGGTGATGGTTGTAAAGTAGTTGAAAAATTGATAAAATAACATAAATATTAATTTTTCATATTTATACAGATGCAAAAACATTCATTGAAATCAGTGAAACTAATTAAAGTCACATGCAGTCCGTACATATTCGAAGCAGGCCATTTGGCCAAATCCACATGCTTTTGATTTCTGCTGCTTTCTATTCAGGGAGATTTTACATCATTGAGTTCTGATGTGTACTCTAGTTGGGCTTATGGTCAGATATAGGCTGCTGCATGGATGCCAAGTAAATGGCCCAGGAGAAGACAGAAGGAGCCACTAAACACAATACCGCCAAGCATTTTCCCACATTTTTATGGCCTTAATTTCCTGCTTTTCTGTGGTAGGAGGACTCAACATCCACTCAATGGACTATTCCATTCTTGAAGATATCATAGAAATATTGCCTGAGCACATTAAAAACTGCGTAGTGCGTATGTAGTATAACACGGAAGCAGGTTCATGGGTTTAGTGAGTGAGACAGAAGACACTGACTACGAATAAGCATATTCATCATTTATTTACACACAGAAAAAGATTCAACCAAACATTTAAGTCCATCCCCCGCCCCGCAAGTTATACAAACTACCAAACAAAATATTCAGCAGACAGATACTTAGCTAAGAGTGCAAGCCTGAAGCATATTTTCCCAATAGTTCTTCAGCATTGGTTACAACTTCAGTTTGAAGCAGGCCCCAGGAATGGAAGAAAGAGAAAAACCTCCCGCACGTGTTACTCTTACACCCATGAGGTGCCCAGAAAAATAAATTGGTGCCATGGCATGTGAGCCAACCAATGGGAAAAAGTGGATGCAACTTTCAAATGGGCTGATCAATGACTGACATGCAAACAAACCAACCCCTACATGCCATGTAGTAAAAACAGAAAATTTGGGAAATAGTCAACAAATCAGGCCATATTCATAGAAAGACAAAACAAGTTAATGACTGTGAACAATGGCTTTTCATCAAAGCCCATGCAGTTATTCAATAACATCTTGAGAAAATTAGCAAAACCATTGCAAGTAAAACAAAAAAGTACCAGAGCTACATAGAACAAGCAGTATCAGAAAGAGAGAGAAGTAGAAACAGAAAAATACATTATTTAATTTTGTAACTTATAGTAATTTTATGTCTCTTGCCATACTGCTGCTGCAAAACAACGAATTTCACTTCATTAAAGTCAGTGATAATATATCTGACACTGATTCTGATTAGAATTATTGTTTCATCTTATGAAAAGTCATTTACTTGACATATTGAATTTGTTTCACTCTCTCTCTACAGATACTTCCTGACCCATCGAATTTCTTTAGTATTTTCTGTCCTTAAGATTCCCTGCATCTATAGTAATCTGTTTAGCTTTTTGATTGATATAACATTACGTTTTTAAAAATTACATTAATAGCTAGAATTCACCTTCCAACCTCTTATCAATATGACCTTAGTCCAGAAATTATTTTCTATATGGCTTTCACAGGGTGACCAGGCTAGAAAGCAGTTACCTGAAATATTTTTTCTCTTTGTTTTACAGCCACATTACTGATGATTCTCAGGTTAAAGTGAAGAATCTTAAAGGTACACAACCTATCCATAAGGGATTGAAGGAAATATAATAGGGAAGAGAAAATAATTAATTTCATGTCCTTGTTTGAACTCAATACTTGAACATTGCTGAGGCAGTACTAATAAAATAGAAAAGTCATTGAAATTGCATAGATCCGCTGAGGCTGACATCGAAAAAAGATTCAAGAGTCCAACAAATCGGCATTGTGATGACTTTCATCTGCAAAGATATAAGAGGACAGTTAGCTCAGGCTTAAAATCAAAAGGTTACACAGGCTTCCTTCAAGAAGTGCATTCTCCTTCCTTGGTGAGCTCTTGATGTAAGCTAGGCTGGCAGATTGCATCAAGATCTCTCCAGTGAAGGCTGGTGGACGCCACACTGCCTCATTGCAGAGACTTTGCTTCTCTTCTTGACCGGTTCTCAGAATACGTAAGGTTGCCCATTACTACCTCATTTAAAAGTACTGTAGATCTTCGAGAGAAGGCAGGATGAAGAGTTGTTGAGGGGAGGAGGCAGGATATTTGCAGATCCAAGATGTCTTGGATGAGGTAAGACTTTTGTATCACCATGATAATTAGTATTGTGAGGAACAAGTAAAGACTTGGCTGCAGAATTTAACAGCAACAACAAAATCCATTCAAAAATATGTGGAGTTATTTTGGAACTCAAACTCTTCATATATATGAACAGCAAGTAATAGAAAGTAGCACACATACAATGCTGGAGGAACTCAGGAGGTCAGGCCGCATCTAAGGAAAAGAAGAATCAGTCGATGTTTCAAGCCTTCGGCAGGACTGCAGGTAATAGAGCTTTGATGCATCTTTTGTGTTCATACACAAAGTTATGTGAGTACATTGCAAGTGGCATGAGGTAATGGAAATGCACGACGCAGGGTTTTGAACGTGGGTGACAAAAATGGCCTAAGAGAAAAAGGGTAGTAATTATTTTAAAGCAAAAGCATTGGCAATCATTAAACATTGACACTATTTTGTATTCTCTACTAACATTATTTCAGTATGGGATTTTTCTGGATCTAATTTGAGTCATTTCAAATCAACTGACTGCTGTATTAGGATGGTAGGCTGAAGATCACTCACAAATCTCAACTTTGGACTTCTTGTTAGCCAGTAGGAAAACAGATGTTGTAAAACATTTTGTTATCTAAAGGAACTGACTGTGCACAATTCTGACATAGAATGACAAAATAGAATTGCTCTGCTGGCCAGCATTTTAAATGATCCATATATCATTTCTGACACTGGTAGTTTTGTTCAGTTGTACATAAAGACAAATTATAGTGGTAACTGATGTCCTTTTTACTTATCTACAACTGTAAGTAGGTTGAAGCTGTCCTGTAAACAAACAGACATTTAATTCCATTCTGCAACAATTCACTATATTCATGGTAAACATGCAGCTGACATAGAGGCCTTCAGGGAATTCAATATGTATTACTGAAAATTTGCTGACATAACGTTATGTATAGAAACACTGATCTAATTAGAAATGCAGTCGTGCAAGATTATAGCACTTCTCAGTTTTTGGGCTTGCCAAGTCACATTAGTCAAGTAACGCTGCACTTAACTGCCTTAAAGCTCCATCATGCACTCTATTCAGCAACTATTGCATATTTTTTGAAACCGAAGACGCCCTTTAAATGGTATTGATGCCTTATAGATTCAAGAGAAAGCCTAAATTGATCTCTGTAGTACTGAAGTTGTCACTTGAAATTTAGGCAAAATGTGCTCTAAATAATAATATTGAGTGGTTCTATTCATTCTAATTGTCCTTAAACAATTACCCATTCCCAGTGCTACGTGAATATAAATTTCTAGGTCTTCATTTAAGTTTTGACCTCATATTACTTGACAGGTAGTCTCAGCTTATTTCTCAAATGTCTTCATCTCTTTTCATTTTGGAGACTGATCATGCATCTTACATTATTGTTCCTCATCGACATTTGCCCTTTCCCTGACTTTCATTCTCTTCCCCTGTCTCTTCTGTTACTACAAGGGAAAAACAAAATGTGCAAAAGAAATTATAAAAGAAAAGGCAGACAAGAACGTGCAGAACTCATCCAAGCATCTCAGTGAAGTTACCAACAGATTTACAGTTACTTTTATTTATGAAGCATATTTTGTCATTTCTGGCAGAGGAACTGGTTATCATATTTTTTGATTCCATTGCAAGAGATTTCACTTTAGCTGCTGTGAGATAGTTCACAGCTGACCTTTACACTGCACACCAATTATGCAACCTACTTTGCCATGCTTTCCAAAACTCTGCGAATATGTAACTTTATGAAAATTAGGATTACTTCAATTGTATTTAAAATAGTTTTAAAATATTATACATCCTGACCCTTATCACATTATTAGTTGACCTGTAATTTATGATAAGGAGTGCCACTGTATAATAAATTAGCCATTAATCTTTTAGCTATTCAACTTAGAAAGTAGTGGGTACAATTAGCATTTACATCCAGTTGTGGATATTTTTAGGGTTAAAGGGATATTTCTTGCCATGAATTTAAAGATGCAAATTTCATTAAAATCTATTTTAATTATATTCTATGGTATCACTATTAATTCATCTATGTTACAAGTAAGCGATCACATTAGAATCACTTGGAGCAGTAGCTCCATTGCAGCAGGGAGAGCAGCAAGTTGCATGATATGTATTATCATGGCTTCATATGATCACTGAATTGAGTACATATGATGTCTTAATGATCGGACACTCTAAAAGAGGCCAAATACATTGTATTTTGTCAGTTTCAATACAGTGTCCAGATGAAATTTAATTCACAAATTGGAATTAGTTTAAAACTGCGTTGCTATCCTGATGGACACCGGGCGGGGCAGCCATAATGGTCACTAATGAGATGCCCCAACTATTTTAGAGTACAGTGTTATGTTTTGCAACTTTAAAACATTAAACTAATTCAAAGAAAAACAAGAGAGCCGGGAATGTGAGTCTTATGTGAATTGGAGACACCTCTTTCTCTCCTATTAGGGAGAGAAAGAGAGCCTGTGGTATGTTGAATACAGAGTGAATAAGCAGTCTTTGGGGTACTGCAAGTCTGTGTCTTTGCTGTTGCTTTGCTGCACCCTTGAGTGCTCGGTAGTGGGTGGCGATGCATTATTTTTGCTTGTGGGGGAGGGCGGGATTGTTGCTTTGCTGCCGCTTACGCATGGGAGGGGGGAGCTGGGGGACTATGGGGTTCCAAGATTTAACTGTAATTCATTCTTTGGGGGCACTCCTCTGTTTTCGTGGATGGTTGCGAGGTAAAAGCATTTCAGAATATATATTGTATACATTTCTCTGACATTAAATGTACTTTTGAAACCTTGAAACCTTGAAAGTTTGTTCTTTAAGTGAGGTGCACGAGTATCGTGATGATGTATGCAGTTCATGTATTTTTGCATATAACCTGTAATTAATTATTTAAACAAATAAAGAATGCTTAACCAACAACATATTTACAAGATTACTCAAATATTACTGAAATATTAAATACACAACAGGCTTCATTTAATTTGATTTCTGATGTGACAGTTTATGCTCTGCTGCTTTTAACTAGGCCGCTGTTTGGAAGAGCATAACATTTGTTGGATTGGAAAGAAATTGGGCTTGTAGGAACACCTGAAAGGAAAGAGCTGAACAAATAGGTTGTCCATGGAGTAGTAGATTGAAATAGGTGTAGTGATATCACCTGTCACATGTAAGAATGTGATTGGACAGAGTTCGGAGCATGTGCAGAAATGAGAGAATGATCTAGAAACTTATATGATAAAAACATGGTTGCTGTTTGCTGTCGTAAATAAAAGTTCTAGTTTTAATTCTTCCAGAATATGGTTTGTTCTTAGTAACCTATGGTACATATAAAGAACACAACATGGTGTCAGAAGTCGGTCATCTGGAAGAATAATACATTTCACTAACACAGGAGAAGCGAAGATAATCGAAAAAAGAGCGCAAACTTTTTCTTTGTTTGTTAACAGATTTAAACATGGAAGTTCTACAACCCCTATTGATGCTTCAGCTGACTGAAAACGTAGCTGAAAACTAGAAAAGATTTAAACAGCATTTTGAAATTTATTTATTGGCGATCGGAGCTGATAAAATTTGGGAAAAAACTAAAGCTGCCATTCTACTCCACATAATGGGTGACGACGCAGTTGAGGTATATAAGTATTTTACTTTTGAGAACGGAGATAATTTGAATTTCAAAGCAAACAATAGTGGAGGTGATTTTTATAAAGGTTTGTTAACCTATCGCAGTACTCCACTTGAATGTGGTTTTCACCTGCTCAGCTCTTAATGGGACGCCGGTTGAGATCCAATCTGCCAGTAGATGAGAGCCTTCTGAGAACAGAGGGAGATGAACAAGTGAAAAGGTGGAAAGATGAACACAAAACAAAGCAGAAAACATACTTTGACAGATATTCTCGTCCATTACCTGAGCTGCACCAAGGAAATGAAGTTAGGATACAAGACAAAATGAACACATGGACACAGAAAGCTACAGTACTTGGAGAAGTACAACCTAGGTCATACATGGTCCAAATAGAAGAAGGAGCAGTGTCAAGAAGAAATTGCAAAGACCTCAAGAAAGAGCCAACTTCAGAGTTTCAGTTAACTGATGCAGACCAGACAAAACATGGAAATAACAACGAAACACAAGAACTGTGTGAACCACTTAGAAGGTCTACTCATGTTGATAAACCCCCAGAGAGACTGATATGTTAACTTATGCATTTGATTTGATTAATGTTGCTGATTGTTTTTCTTTTTAAGGAAAGGAAGCTGTGGTGATATCACGTGTCACGTGTAAGAACGTGATTGGACAGAGTTCGGAGCATGCTCAGAAATGAGAGAATGCTCGAGAAACTTGTATGATAAAAACTTGGTTGCTGTTTGCTGTTGTAAATAAAAGTTCTAGTTTTAATTCTTCCAGAATATGGTTTGTTCTTAGTAACCCACGGTACGTATAAAGAACACAACAGTAGGGACATTCCAAAAAACAGCAACGGGACAACTAAGTGCACAAGCAACAAAGAAATGAGTTAAGGAGCTAAATCTTCAGGGCATATAACGTACATCAGATTATGCTTTACACATTGCTATTTTTGACTTTTCCCATTTTATTGCATTATGACCATTATAACCATTGTTTGGGGACATCAGTGTCCTTTCCTAATCAAGAAGAAAGATATTGTTAAAGCAGTCAATCCCTTGTTGTCATAGTAGCTGTAAATTAGTAAACAGAATTAGTAAACATTTGAAGGGAAGCTTGTTACACAATTTTACAGAAACACTTGGAGAGAATAGAATGTGCATCAGAATTGAACTATTGAACACTATAATAGAATGGCAGAAGAGAGACAGTTAAGAAAATTGGTATTTATCAAGGAGCCTGTGATAGATTAGGAAGAGCTCTAGTCGTCATATACCATCTGTGCATCATTGTGAATTACTGCCATGGTTCCTTCCATGCTAGTATTAAACTCTCTAAACTCAGTTCATTGGTTATCCAAATATTAGGCATTTTTAGTTTTATCATTTGGCAAAGGCAATTGCTTCTCTACACTGGTCAACAATGGAAATTTAACAATCTATTATAATTTAACTGGCCTGGTAGTTCTCCAGGGTGAAAAAGGTATTATTTTTCCACCTCTGAAATGATAGTATCTAAGTGATCTATGCTTTTGGATTTAGTAGTGTACTTGTATGGCTTTGTATGGTGTGTGAACAGTGGCCACATTATGTAATTCAAGTTCATGGTGTCTTATTTTATACATGGTTTCCTTAATGGGAAGAGCAACAGTCTGCCTCACTGAGATTCTGGTGACCTAAAGATTTTGTATTTAGTTCACTATAATATCACCTGATATTATGGTGAATACTTTCTACCACAATCTGTGTCATTAGATGTAATAGGTGCTATTGGTACCAGGAAAAGTGATTAACTCTCTTTGAAGTAGATCTTTGAACATCTGTGAGCAAGGTTTTGTTTCCTTTTAGGATCCAATTCCTGATTTAATAGATTTCTTTGTCTTTCCAGTGCTCTTTCAATTGTTTAATTTCTTCACAATTGCTGTTGACAGATGATTCAGAGAATTATTACTTCTCCATTTTAATTGTTGTTCCCTGTGTGAAAATAAAGCCCACTCTTTGGAACATATATTGAACAATGGAAAATTTCACGATGTCAGTATTTTTCTAAAAATCCTGAAAACAATTTAATTAACCTCACTGAAGTTTTAATTATATGATTATCAATGTCGATACCATATGAATTTTCACAGTAAATAACAACATCACTACTGAGAAAAATATCATATTCAAGATAATACTCATCATTTATTGCTTTATAATACATTGAAACATATCCAAACCCCCATTTCCATTCATGTAACTGAATCATAACTTATCCTTCGTCACACAATAACCCGCAGCACAGCTTTCAATAATTGTAGTGATTTCTAGCCATAGGAACCTGCTATTTTACATTACCAGACAATTATTCTGTTCCTCTGCAGATTGCATCGGCTTCCCACCAAAATTGTGATCACACCTAGGGGGGAAATGTGGAATGCTTCAAATAGGGGAAGAAGCTTCAGGTATTCTGCATCTGAGAAAAGAGTGTTGCAAAAGGGCAAAGGACAAAATGTAGAGGAATCCCTAAAATTTGCCCAGTGGAACTTTTATGATCAATATGTTTACAACCCAGGAGAGTTCTAAAGTCATCATGATAGAATTGTGCATTTCAGCTTACTATATTCATGCAACCTTTCTGTCCATCTACAGTAAATTCACTTGCTCTCATATGCACTATATTCTTCTATGCCTTGTCTTTTGATGCCTCTTAAATTCAATAATTGTATCTGAATCCACCAGCTCCTTTAACAGCACCCTCCAGATAACAACAATTTTCTGTGCAAACATCCTACCCCACAGATCCTCTTAAGGACTTCTTCATCTCACCTTAAACCTGTCCCCTCTGGTTTCTCGTACCCTCACAACGGGAGCAATATTTTGATGCTCTACCCCAACTGTGCTCACATAATCTCGTTTACTTCTATCAGATCTGTCCAGCTAAAATGACTTCATAAAATTAACATTAATTCACATTCAAAATATGTTTTGTGATAAAAAGAGTAAGTTTAAAAAATAGCTCCACTCACTGTAGGCTGCCTTAAGTCAAGTATACTGGTAGATCAGTAATCAAAATATTATATCTATTCTAATTATGAAAAAGGAAATAAAAAGACAAAATATGGAAAAAAAACTTCATTGGAAGAGAAACAATTTTGGTGAATTGATAAAGAAGTTGATCTAGTTAGATCAGAAACAAAGGTTGTAGGTAAACAGTAATACAGTAGAACTCTGTTAATGTGGCATTCTTGGGATTTCAATGGTGTTGCACTAACAGATTTTTCAGATTATTTATTATGATCCTAACAAATATTCCAGCAGACCTTTAATTTGCTCTTTTTAAAGATGTTATAAGGTAGTATAATGGAAAATTCCAGTAATCCTTATAAGTTTAATATAAAAGAGAACCAAAACAAAGACTTCTGAGTTTAATAGGAAAAAGGGAACCAGGGTCCTGGTGAACTTAAATAGCACAAGAAACCAGGCCACTCAGTATTAAAGGAAGCTTCAAAACTTGAGCCTTGGACATTAAAGCGAATGTGGGAATGAACACCCAGAAAGCTGGCAATGAACCAATGAGATTTCCAAACAATAGAGTATTGGGGATTTTACAGTACCTAGAAGTTGGAAAACATAGTTTCTGAATTAATGTGATCAATTTTAGTGTGCTTGCCTCTATTTCCAGGTGAAATTGATTTCATCAGTTAATAGAATTGAACACTTACAAATGCAATTTACCTGAGTTGACAATCATCAAAGGCTCTTCATATGACAAGCCATTCAATCCTGAAATCATTTTCCTGAACTTCCTTTGAACCCTCTCCAGTTTCAACACATCCTTTTTATAGAAGGGGGCCCAAAACTGTTCACAACGCTCCAAATGGGGCCTCACCAGTGCTTTATGAAGTCTCAACATTACATCCTTGCTTTTATATTCTAGCCCTCCTGAAATGAATGTCGGCATTGCATTTGCCTTCCTCACCACAGACTCAACGTGTAAATTAACCTTTAGAGAATCCTGCACAAAGGATCCCAACTCCCTTTGCCACAGATTTTTGTACTTTCTTTCCATTTAGAAAATAGTAAACCCTTTCATTTCTTCTACCAAAGTGCATGACCATACACTTCCTGACACTGTATTCCATCTGCCATTTCTTTGCCCATTCTCCTAATCTGTCTAAATCCTCTTGTAGCCTCTCTACTTCCTCAAAGCTACTTGCCCCTCACCTATTTTCATATCTTCTGCAAAGTTTGCAATAAAGTACAATTCTGTCATCCAAATTATTGAAATACAGTGTAAAAAGAATTGGTTCCCAACACAAACCCCTGTGGAACACCACCTATCACTGGCAGCTAGCCAGAAACGACTCCCTTTATTTCCAATCTTTGCTTCCCACCAATCAGCCACTGCTTTATCCATGCTAGAATCTTTACTGTAATACCATGGGCTCACAGCTTGTTAAGCAGCCTCATATGTAGTGCCTTGTCAAAGACTTTCTGAAAACCCAAGTACACAACATCAACTGATTCTCCTTTGTCTACACAGCTTGCTGTTTCTTCAATGAATTCCAACAGATTTGTCAGGTAAGATTTTCCCTTGAGGAAACTATGCTGACTACAGAATTTTTTACCATGAGTCTCGAAGGACCCTGAGACCTCATCCTTAATAACTGTTTCCAACATCTTCCCAACCACTGAGGTCAGACTAACGGGCCTGTACTTTCCTTTCTTCTTCAAGAGTGGAGCGACATTTGCAATTTTCCAGTCTTCCGGAACCATTCCGGAATCTAGTGATCCTTGAAAGACCATTACTAATGCCTCCAGAATTTCTTCAACTACCTCTTTCAGAACTCTGGGGTGGACACCATCTGGTCCAGGTGACTTATCTATCTTCAGACCTTTCAGTTTCCCAGGTACCTTCTCTTTAGTTATGGTAAGTTCACACACTTAATGACCCCTGACACCTGAAATTTCCATCATACTGCTAGTGTCTTCACAGTGAAGACTGATGCAAAATACTTATTCAGTTCATTCGCCTTTTCCTTGTCCCCCATTACTACCTATCCTGAATTGTTTTCCAGCTGTCCGATATCCAGTCTCACCTCTCTCTTACACTTCATGTACATGAAGAAACGTTTGGTATCCTTTTTAATATTATTGGCTAGTTTACTTTCGTATTCCATCTTTACTTTCTTGACATTTTTTTAGTTACATTCTGTTGGTATTTTAAAACCTCCCAATCCTCTAAGTTCCAACTAATTTTTGCCCTATTATATGTCCTCTTTTTGGCTTTTATGTTGCTTTGACTTCTCCTGTTAGCCATCGTTGTCACATCTTTCCTTTAGAATACTTCTTCCTCTTTGGGATGTATATATCCTGTAACTTCCAAATTGCTTACAGAAATTCCAGCCATTGCTGCTCTGCCATCATCCTAGGACATTAATATCTTTGGACATTAGGCTCCCATCTATAATCTTCTTTCACCCATGATTCAGGGATGCCTCCAACATCATACCTGCCAATCTGCAACTGTGCTGCAAGTTCATCTATCTTATTCCGTATACTGCACACATTCAAATAAAACACTTTCAGTCCTATATTCACCCTTTTTGATGTTGCCCGCCTTTTACATTGCAACTCATCCTGTTGACTGCAAGTTAGCCCTGTCAACAGCCTCTCCTTACTACACATTCCCTGTTTGTAAATCAGCTACCTCATCTTTAGCATTTTTATCCTACGATACTTCTTGCATTGAAAGATATGCAGCTCAGAACACTATTTGCACTATGCTCAACCTTTTGATCCCTATCTTTGTCTGAGGCCTTACCAACATCTTCCTCCACAACCTCTCCATCAACCGTTCTGGCACTGTGATACCCATTCCCCCTGCAACTCAAGTTTAAACACCGCCAGGCAGCATTAACAAACCTTCCTGCCAGGATATTATTACCCCCTCCAGTTCAGGTGTAAACCATCCCTTCTGTTGATGTTCCATCTTCCCAGCACCAGAGGCCAATGATCCAAAAACTTATGCCTTCCCTCCTATATCAACTGCCTAGCCACATATAAAAATGTATGATCTTCCTGTTTCTGGCATGTGGCATGACCAGCAGTCTTGAGATCATAACCCTGGAGGTTCTGCCCTTTAACTTAGCACCTAACTCCTGAAATCCCTATGCAGAACCTTGTCACTCATCCTACCCATGGCATTGGTACCTACATGGACCACGACTTCTTGCTGTTCATCCTCCCGCTTGAGAATGCTGAGGTTTCGATCCGAGATATCCTAGACTCCGGCACTCGGGAAGTAACATAACATCCGTGAATCTCATTCTCGCCCACAGACCTCCTGTCAGTTCCCCTAACTAACGAATCTTGTATCACCACAATGTGCCTCTTTCTCCCCCTTCCCTTCTGCATCACAGAGGCAGACTCAGTGCTAGAGACCCGACCAATGTGACTTTCCTCTGTTAGATTGTTCCCCCCAACAGTGTCCAAAGAGATATACCTGGTGTTGAGGGGGATGGCCACAGGGGTACTCTGCACTGGCTCCTTAATCCCTTTCCTCTGCCAGATTATCACCCAGTTTCCTGTGTCCTGCAACTTGGGTATAACTACCTCTCTATATGTCCTATCTATCACCCCCTCAGCCTCCTGAATGATCTGGAGTTCATCCTGTTCCAGCTCCAACTCCTTATCACGGTTTGTTAGAAGCTGCAGCTGGATGCTCTTCTCACAGTTGTGGTGTTCAGGGATACAGGAGATCTCCTTGCCTTCCCACATACCACAAGAGGAGCACTGCACTATCCTGCCTGACATCTCTACTGTCCTAGCTGAGCAGATCTAAAGAAGAGAATGAAAAAGCTTGAGCTTTTCTTTCCTTTGCTTTCTCTGAGTGAAGCCTCTCTTCATGGAAGCCTTAAGATCTGAGTATATCCACTCAGGAGACGGCTGCTGTGATGATGGCCTCTGCGCTTGCCTATGCCTTCCTTTAATTTGCTCTTGCTAATCAATCTCAAACTTCCGATGTTCGGATTGGCCACTGGTCAAAGCTCTTTTTCACCGTAGCCTGCCGTTGCTACTTTCTTTGGGCAGGGGACCTGATTGAAGTCCCCTCTTCTCAAAACTTCTGATGTCCGGATAGACCGCTGGTCAAAGCTCTTTTATGCATGATGTCATTATCAATGTGCCCAACACTCATTGCTGCCTTACCAGCAGAAATTACAGCAATAACTTACAAACTATAATCTTTATTTTTAAAAACGCAAAAACGAGGAAATCTGCAGATGCTGGAAATTCAAGCAACACACACAAAATGCTGGTGGAACGCAGCAGGCCAGGGAGCTTCTATAGGAAGAGGTACGGTCGACGTTTCGGGCCGATATCCTTCGGCCTGAAACATTGACTGTACCTCTTCCAATAGATGCTGCCTGGCCTGCTGCGTTCCACCAGCATTTTGTGTGTCTTTATTTTTAACTCACGTTGAAAATAGGAGGAAGCCCTGTACTGGAACTTCAATGACATGCTTTCTACAGTGCTTTTACTGATCTGAACATTACAATTATCTTTGCTGCATGATAAATGTAATCACAGCATACATACATGTGTTAAGATCTCTGTAGTTTAGGAGCCTGTACCTTACAGAAGCATGGAGCCACTCAGATCACAAAACAATTGATCCTATACTACAAGGAATTGCAATTGGTCACTGATACTGTAGTTATGGCAAGTGTCCCCCCCCCCCCCCCCACCCTCCTACACTCTGCCTGCCAGTGAGAGTGTACTTTAAAGTAATGGCTTACTTTCTAGTGGTCAGTGGAGGAATGCCATGGCAGCTATAAATGCTCTACACAGATGCCATTGGGAAAGATGCAGGCAATATTTTAATGAAGGAAGAAATCCTAATGATGTTCTTTTAAAGGTAAATTTCACCAAGTTAATATTGTTTTATTTTGTATGATCGTTCCAATTGTGCATTATACTGTAACATTTTACCTCCCAAAGATGTATGATATCCAAATTCTAGGCATAAACATGACAATAAAATGCTTTCAATTAGGAGATAATTTGGCTATAAATACACTAATTCCTATGAAGTGGATTGAATAAAAAACTTAAAAAATACTGTAATGGCTAAACAAATTTAAATTACAATGAAGCAGAAGTTAGCTTGTGGTAAATATCAGGTTCATAATCCAATGTTTTCATAGTCACCCTTATCAGCTCTGGTGGACTGGATGGATGAGATCAACAGTGAGATCGAGCGGGCAAGAAGATGGTTCTGCAATACTTCACGGAGAGCGAGGGACATGACAAGGCACGGAAGAAATAATGGTCATCCATGGCAATCAAAGAGCCAGTTGTGATGACTACTTAAACTACTCAGCCAGGAGTTTCGAGGTCAAACGAGTGGTTCTGCCCAGTGCAATGGCTTTTCCACTTTAAAGGTTCTCCCACACGGGTCCACGGTCATCATTGGATACAACAGACAACCAATCAATCAATTACTGATGGCAGCTTTTGATAATGGATTTCTTACCAGTTCATTTAATTAACAGAATTTAACTTCAGCAATTGCCATGATAGAACTCAAACTCAAACTCATGACTGTGAATCATTAGGCTGAGCATTTGGATTAGTAACCCAAACCAACTAAAACATTGTTGCTACATTACCAGATTTTCCGGGGAAGTCCCACATTCATATTAAGCATGCAGTTTCTGGCTATATTCACCAGGTATCTAGATGTAAGGTATACCCATAATTCTATAAGGTGTCTCAAGTAATCTTTTAGAATGCTGATACCTTGTTCCTTATTCACCCTAGGTGGTCTGTTCTGCATATCAGTTTCTGCTGGGTGCCATTAGGTAAAGCTGCTGAAAATTGCAATGTTCAAATTGCAACTGTCATTCTACTTCACCAGAATTGCTTTAAAATAGAATTGTGATTATTGCCTTCGAAGCCTCCATTGATTTGCATGATGGGGCAATCATGATTTTGAGCTTTGTGGTTTATGAACAGAACAGCATTATGACCAAAGATCTGGTTGGCAACATAAGCGCGTCAATAATTTTCTGCTGTGCAGAAGAATTGCAGTATTCTGTGATTCTAATATCACTTTTCCCCAAGGAAAGAGATGAATATGTTTTCCTGGCAAACAAAACACCAGTGGCCTGCTGGCTGAATCCGTTTGCTGTTTGACCAATGTTTTATTTTTTCCCACAGCACATAATGCAATCTTTTTAGACTGTAAAGTATGGAATCTTACATAAATTATTGTCAGAATTTTCGAAGAGCTCTTTAAAAATATCTAATTTTATTCCATCACCAAATGGCACAAATCCGTTAAAGATAATTATGTAAAATATACAAAGTTATAAAGATTTAACATTTCAGTACTGAGTTTACTAATTTCACACAGAAATGTGACAATTGACATGTCAAATGGATTTTGAAATCTGAACAAAAAGATACAGATATGGACTTGGGTATTTTTTCATATTTCATCCCGACATGAAGTTTAACCCCGTGTATTAATTCGAAACGGGGAAACCTAGATGCAGCTCAGAATTTGAATATTTAAGACGAAACTAGAAATGTCTGTTGAGAATATATGTTTTTATACATTCCTTTGAAATGTGATTGAATTTTCATTGACTGCAAGTGGCTTTGAAACCTTTGAAGGTTCTATTGGTCAGATAATATACTTCAGATATGGAAATTGGAGCAACCTTATGAATATGGTCCCTTTAGAACAGAGATGAGGAGGAATTTTTTAGCCAGCGGATGGCAGATCTATGGAATTCATTGCTGATGTTGGTTTTAGAGGCCAAGTCATTGGATATATTTAAAGTGGAAGATGATAGGTTCTTGATTGGTAAGGGTGCCAAAGGTTATGGGGAGAAGGCAGTAGAATATGGTTGAGGGGGCATCGATGATAGAATGGCAGAGCAGACTCGATGAGCCTAATGGCTTAATTCTGCTCCTATGTCTTATGGCTTATGGTTGTGGGCACATGGCCAAGTGGTTAAGGCATTGGACTAGCGACCTGAAGGCCGTGAGTTTGAGCCCCAGCCGAGGCAACGTGTGTTGTGTCCTTGAGCAAGGCACTTAATCACAAATTGCTCTGCGATGACACTGGTGCCAAGCTGTATGGGTCCTAATGCCCTTCCCTTGAACAACATTAGTGTCGTGGAGAGGGGAGACTTGAAGCATGGGCATCTGCTGGTCTTCCATACAACCTTGCCCAGGCCTGCGCCCTGGAGAGTGAAGACTTTCCAAGTGCAGATCCATGGTCTTGCAAGACTAACGGATGCCTTTACTATGTCTTATGGTCCTAGAACATGGCATAAACATGGCATACACTGTTTCTCTGGAAATGTTGCTTGGCTCTACTGGGAGAACAATAGGGCATTTATTTCACACTAATATTATTTATTTATGCACTTTTGCACTCAATTAAATTAACAATGAACCAGACTATCTTGTTCCTAAAATAATAGATCATGTCCTCCTTTTTTTTTTGTAGACATATCTGTTAGTCCCTTCCATTGGTCGTTTACTATAGTTGCATTATCTGCAGGAAGAGTGGCTGGCTGTACCAACAAAAACAGGGCTGGGTGACTATACAATGAAACAATTGGTGGCCCACGATGTCAGAAGTATAATTTCCCTGTATACTGTGTGAAAGGCTCTGTAAATGTTCAAGCTGTGAGAACAGGAGTGTGGTGGGGGGCCATGAATCCCTGTCCTTCTCTGACCTCACTCTGAATTTGGTCTTCCTCACAGATAGTCAGGAGCATTTAGATATCCTACCACAGACAGCATATGATCAAAATATTAGAAAGATTGATCCAAACGAACAAATGGTGTTTCTGAAGGGCCCATTAGTTACTGCTAGCATTTCAGGTCAATAGCCAATCAACTAGTGGAGAGATTTGAAGTCTAGTAGTTTCCCACTTGTAGTGTAAACTCTGTCTGAATATCTAATTCTATGGAAACTTCCACCTGAAGCCTCACCAAATTGAAAAATATCAGCAAGGTAATGCTTGAACTTGCACTTGGCTACTGTAGCATTTTAGATTTAGTGGACCATTGAATGAATGGTCAATGACCACTTAACTCTTTCCGACCTTGTAGCATGTGACACCTGTAGGGTAAACACTTTAGGTCTGTTAGTGACTAAGTGTCTGTAAGTGAGCAAACACCAAGAGTGTCTGTCAAGTGGTTTGATAGTTGGATTGACGATTTATTTTTTGTTTCAGGCTTACTGTTTATATGTGTAAACATAGGGTAGAGGTTAGCACAATGCTTTGTAGTACCAACGACATGGGTTCAATTGCTGGGGCTGCCTGTAAGGAGTTTGTACAGTAGTGATAGGAAGTTTGTGAATCCTGTAGAATTTTCTACATTTCTGTTTAAATGTGATCGAAAACGTGACCAGATCTTCATGTAGGTCCTAAAACTAGATAATGAGAACCAAACTAAATAAATAACACAAACCCATTCTACTTGTTAATTTATTTGTTGAGAAGAAAGATCCAGTATTACATATATTTGTTGGAAAAAGTATGTGAATCTTTGCTTTCAGTGACTGATGTTGCCATAACATTGTACAGCAATACTTCAACCAAACGTTTCCAGTAACTGTTGATCAGTCCTGCACATCAGCTTGGGGGACTTTTAGGCCATTGCTCCTCACAAAACTGCTTCATCTCTGGGATGTTGGTTGGCTTCCTTGCATGAGCTTCTTGATTCAGGTCCTTCCACAACATTTCTATACGATTAAGGACAGAACTTTGACTTGGCTATTCCAAAACACAAATTTTCTTCGTTTTAAGCCATTCTATTGTTGATTTATTATCATCTTTTTGATCATTGTCTTTTTGCATTATCCAACTTCTATTAAGCTTCAGTTGATGGACTGCTACCTGACATTCTCCTGTAAAATATCTTGATACAATTTTGAATTCATTGTTCCCTTAATGATGGCAAGCTGTCCAGGCCCTGAGGCAGCAAAGCAACCCCAAACCATGATGCTCCTTCCACCATGCTTCACAGATGGGATGAGGTTTTGGTGTTGGTATGCAATGCTCTTTTCCCTCCAAATATAACGGTGTGCATTTCTGTGAAAAAGTTCAACTTTTGTCTCACCTGTCCACAGAACATTGTCCAGAGAAGCATTGTAGAATATCAGGTGGTATTTTGCAAACTTGAGACATGCAGCAATAGTTTTTTAGAAAGCAATAGCTTCCTCCATGGTGTCTTTCCATTTACACCATTCCTGTTCAGTGTTTTTCTTATAGTGGACATTTGAAAAGAGACTTTGGCAAGCCTAGGAGATTTCTGCAGGTCTTTTGCTGTTACCCTTATGTTCTTTCTCACCTACTCCAGCATTACGCATTGTGCTCCTGGTGTGACCTTTGCAAGATGCCCACTCCTAGGGAGAGTAACAACATTACTGAGTTTCTTCCATTTGCAGACAATTTCTCTTATTGTGGACTGATGAACACTCAGGTCTTTAGAAATGCTTTTGTAGCCTTTTTAGTTTCATGCATCTCTACAATTCTTCTTCTAAGGTATTCTGAAAGTTGTTTTGATTGAGGTATGGTGCACATAAACAGATCTTTCTTGAGAAGAAGAGCTTCTGTCAGTAATCTGACTTTGTGAGTCTTTTTTTTATAAGGCAGGGCACCTCTACAACCCACACCTCCAATCTCATCTCATTGATTGGAACACCTGTAAAAGGCATTACCTCAGAGGTTGACATACCTTTTCCAATACATGTAATATTGGATCATTTTTTCTTAATAAATAAATGAACAAGTATACAACAGGTATTCTGCAGATGCTGGAAATTCAAGCAACACACATCAGGACTGACGAAGGGTCTCAGCCTGAAACGTCGACTGTACCTCTTCCTAGAGATGCTGCCTGGTCTGTTGCATTCACCAGCAACTTTGATGTGTGTTAAATGAATAAGTATAATTTTTTTTGTGTTATTGATTTATTTGGGTTCCCTTTATCTAGTTTTAGTACTTCTATGAAGATCTGATCACATTTTAGGTCATATTTATCCAGAAATAGAGAACATTCTACGGGATTCACCAACTTTCTAGCACCCTGTGACGGTGTGGGTTTCCTTCAGGTGCCCTGGTATGTCCTCCTAAAGACGTACTGGTTGGAAGATTAATTTGGCATTGTAAATTGTCCCATGTTTAAGCTAGGATTACACTTGGGGAATTGTTGGATGACACCGCTCGAAGTGTTGGCAGGGCCTTTTCTGTACTGTATTTCAATATCATAATAACAAAATAAACTTTAATGTACTTTATAAGCCCAAGGAATGCAGTGTGTCCTGACTTTGGGAGGCTAATGAACAAAGAGTGACCATTAAAATGTCTAATTGATTTATGAGGATAAGCTGAATTCTGTGTTAATGACCATATGATGTGTTTGAAAGAAACCTGATGCTGTTACTGGATGTGAACAAAGTGTTTATCTGTCTCATGGTTGCGCTGCGCTTTTGATACTGGGCTATTTTAAAAAAAATTTCTTCGGACTTTGCCCAGCCCGGGAATGCAATCGTTTTCTGGGGTCCTGAGGTGGTTTCACGAGTTGTAAATCAGAGTTCAATTGAGGTGGTGACTAAGAATCATGAGCCCAGAAATCCTGAGCTAAGAATCATGCACCCAGAAATCTTTCTGACCTGCTATATAGTATTTTGTGTGGTTTATTTGTGCTTTCTACTTTCTGATAATAAATTAGGTTTGAGTTATTTTGTTGTGCTTAAGTGCTTATTACCTCATCTCCTGCACACTTGAATAATGGGTCTGATTAACCCAGTCTATTACAGCTACCTGAAATGTAATTCAGAATTCTGATTTTATAACATGCTGAAAAATGATTCAGACTGAAGATATTAATACTAATACTAATCAAATATTAATACATATACTAATCAGGGAAGAAAAGAACGAAGCCCTGTTTTTTTTTGGAGACCAGGCAGGAATGCTGCAATTAAGTCTATGGCTGTGGATTTTTACCTTAACAGTTAACCCTGTCAGCAATAGTTGTTACAAGAAAGCTATGCCTCGCCAGATTATCAGTATATTGACCCCTGGTGTACCTGTGGGTATAGGCAATGGTCAGCTCATAGTATGGAGGGAGAGAGAGAAAGGGTTACAGTAATCTCTAAACTTCAAGTAAAGGAAGTTGACCATTGAATAAGGATTTCTGGTCTTTTCTTATTACTTAAAACCTCGAATCAAGATTTCTGCATGGCAATGATTGAATTATTGACCAAAATTAGGTAGGCAGGAAGTACACCAGCCCTACACCTTGTAAATTTTCTTTATATGTTCTTTAATTTCAAGTCAGCTTTCATTTTCTTTAACTAATGAATCTTCACTGATAACCTACAAATCTTTTTGTATTAGTAGAAGTATCTCTGTATGTTCTCTGATAATTTTGAAATTCCACTATTAGCTTGCCTCTCACCCTTTCATCTTCCAAGGAGAACAACCTCTATACTGCTGGATCCTCCAGGAAAGTAGGGATTAATCTGTTACTGTGATCTCCAACCTTTTACAGAGAAGTAGCGTTCTTCTTAATGTGCCCAGAAATGACCCAACTGACAACTTACTGGAATTTTGTAAAGGAGTGCTCAGCTTGTTCTTTTTTTATATACACTAAGGATTGATTTACAGAGTGAAGAATGTCACATACCTACAAAATATCTTTTTCAACCACCTAAGTAGTGGTACGAAAGCCTTGTGCGAATATGACTTTCAATCTTTTATTCCTGTTCCTTCTTTAAAATCGTGCCATCTTATTTAGACTCTCTTTTCTCATAGTCCTTTCTAAAATATATTTTCAATCCCTTTTCATCTGCCAGATTTGTGCTTTGATTAATTGTCAGCAATGATAAGAATAGGGAAAGTTAATATTTGACCACTTGATAGGCATTTTGCACTATTGTTCAAAGTTTGATTTTCATTCCTTGGTGTGGTGAGTAGAGAATAGCAGATATTAGCTATGTAGGATTTAGAGAAGGCGTAACAATGGAGAAGGCAGGGAATTAGGTTGTTAGAAATGGAAGTATGCAAATTATCCAAGAAAGATCAAAGAGTAGGTTAATTTCAAAGGTTCAGATTGCCAGCATGTTGATCCAATCAGTATTATGTCTCCCTTAAAGCATTTCAATAATATAGACTTCACTCAAATGAACATCACAGATAACAAAATACACAATAATTCATTTTTTTTTTCTGAAGACTTTTATGATAGAGCATGGAGGAATGATGGAGCCATTCCTGTACCTGGATTTAAAAGTACTAGCTCACCTGCATTACAGATTAAATAGTGCCATTTTACAATTTACATAAATTTCTATTAGTTTAATTGTATTCACTGTGTACTAAATTGGGAAAAAATAGCACAGGAAAACTGTGGATTCAGCTTCTTGTCTTTCTGCAGAACAGTTATCAGCAAAAATTTACAGAGTGATTTTTGTCAGAATAATTCAGTGTCATAAACAAAGGTTCCTACTACGGTAATGTTTTAAATGCTGTAGTAAAAAACCTAAAGGCTATAATTTGAACAGAAACATCTCATATGCACGTACTTCCAAACTGCTAGAACATTGAATGAAGACATTTTTGTGTGTGTTAACAAAATGAAACAATGTAGAAAGGAATCAGCTTGATGTAGCACCAGCTCTGAGTTCACAAACAAATCGATGAAGTCAATACAGCCTTGCACTCTTTCTCATCAATGGTTTGCCTATTCTCATTAGAAACCCATACTAGAAACAGTAAACAATAATTTCATGAAACTGCTTTGCACATACTTCAGAGCTGAACCCAAAGAATTGTTCAATATATTCATAACCAGATAAATTTTATTGCATTGATGTGGAGGCACTTGATAACTGATTCTAATAATTTAAAGAAATGTTGAGTATCAGGTTATGCTGACTGTTCAGTTCAATATGTTAATTGACAATAAATCCTAGCTGACTATAAAAAGCAGTTGACTTGTCATTTTCACGCTGGTCATGATTTTTCATGATGCAGAACTTTCAATTCTATGGGATGATTAAAATATGATTATTTTCAACTACTGGTATTTGATTTAATTATCTAATCAGCCATAAATCATTTTCTATTGAAAAAGTAATTCAATATAGATAATTTTTTTTCTGCCAATGCTCCTGGCTGCATTGAGATCTGTAAGTAACATAGTAATATATATGAGTAAATGGTATTTCATTATCATAAGAGACTTGATCCTCATGTGCTTAGTTGAGTCAGTGATTTACCCAAGTTCAAGAAGTTTAACATATGTTTAATAAAACAGAAATGTTATATATTTAGAGCATAAAAACTTTTATAAATCTTCTTGATAGATTCAGCTGACAACTGATAAAAAATAAATAATTAGCATCAATTTAGTTGTTTCAAAAGTGTTTGTTTGTTGCTTATCTATTCAACTGCCTTTATTCCTCAGATTTATTACATATATTTGTATATATGAAGATGTATCTATAGATCGCAGGCGATGCAAATTGAACATTGTCACATCATTCGGATAACTCTCCATGTCTGTACTGAGCATGTTATTTATATGTAATCATAAAAGTGATGTCAGTTATTGTTTAAGTATAAATCAAACAGGACAATTCAGACCAGTCTCATAAACATTTGTGATAGGATTTTTTTTTGTGTGAAGACAAACCAAAACAATTCTACAGCTTAGATGGTGAGTAACTTTCAGTTTTTCAGATAGAATGGCTTGATAACTGCAGGTGACGTAAAATTTACCTGTCTGCTTTATTGAAGCCTGGGCCATTCAATCCAGTGTAGTATGATTAGCTTTGACATTGACAGGAACGAGCAGGGAGAACTATCAGTAGCACTGTAGTGTTCTACAATTCAGGGAGCACTGGAAAATATTTAGAACTATAGGAACTATAGTTCATAAGTTTTTGTAGCTTAAATAACTAATCAGAAGAGCAATTTAAAAATGTCTTCAACAAGGACACTGTACTTGACGCAAACGTCTTTGACACCATTCTATTATTGCAGCTTGGCATGCGGCCATTCAGCAACTATGAACCTAGCTGCTTCCAACAGGATAAACCATTGCGACAACCCTGCCCATTGATCTCATCCCACTGGCCAGTTCCAACCATCAAAGAGCACCTAAGATGTGTTCTGCACCATGAATAAATCCCCAACAGAGGAACAATTTTGTAGCCATTACAGGTCATTTTATTCTATTAGTCAAGATCATCCGTGGGGTGTCCCTCTGAAATTTGGCTGCCTCAAATATTCTTCCATTTTCTTCACACTGGCATGCAAGACAGGAGCTTCATCAGTATATTCCTCACATCCTGGAGTCAATCTATGTTATACCCTCCTCAATTTACCTCACTGCAATACTGCACCTTGCTTTCAACAAACTCCTCACAGGAGTGGAGTTAATTCCTCAAGCAGCTGTTCAATAATCTGCTCTACCGATTCTGCTTTAAGAACCTTTTACCAGAAAGCATGATGTCTTGCACAGAGATACTGCTCAGACCTCTGTGCAAGAAACTGTGCTTTCTGGGGCTGTGATTGGCTAAGAGAACTACAACTTGATTGGAGATCCATTCACCATTTGCACACCACATCCCCTGCGAATTAAAGCGAATGAAAGCGAATTAAAAAAGACACTGGATGATATCTCAAAGACTGATGTTTCAGAACAATTAGTCAGTGACAATGGACCATGGTTTGTTGCAGAACAGTTTTAGTCATTCCTGAAAATGAATGGAATAAGATATATTACATCTACACTGTACCACTCAGCTACAAATGGCTTGGCAGAAAAGTTTGTCAGAGTCTGAATAGCTTTATTATTCCCGTGTATCATGATGGTTTTCCCACTTCAAAAACACTGTATGTTTGTCAGCTCTTCAAATTCCTAGCCATTCTTAATAACCGTGGATACCTATTTTGTATGTCAGATGGATATTTGAAGAAAAAAATAGAAATAGGATGTGTGATTCCACCCCTTCAGTTGTATTGTGTTGTGCAAAACAAAGAAATTTCTTCTAGTCACCAGAAATAACAGAGCATGCAATAACTGAAAAAGCAAGCATTTATCTTAATAAAGATGGCATTTTAAGCACATCAGATTATGCATATGAAAAGCTAACTATAATATCATGTCTGCTCTCCTTTTCTTTCCACAACATGTTTTCCTACCTGCCACTTGGTGAATGCCCACCTTAGTTACCTCCTCTCTGATCGAGGTAAAGAATTTTATTTTCTATTGAATTCTACATCATGTGGGCTTCTGACGCCGCCACTGAAAACATCTGTAATAAAACAAAACTAAACTAAATACACAGAAATGCATAAAGGAATGTCAATACATTTATAGAAATTACATCAGCTTCCTTGTGGGTGTCAGTAACACTATGGCAGAGCTCTACAAGTATAATCAGATAGCTTTCTCCTCAGGGTCTGCAGACTCAGGAGTTTGTTTTTGCATGACCATGCAGCCTGACCTGAAGGGTGTGAGGTTAAGTGTTGTTAATATTTTGTACGCGGCCTAGCAAAGAATTAGTTTGATTGATTGCTCGCTGCTGAAAAATTTAGAAAGCTGAGACCCAAGAATTCATCTATTACTGAATGCTCCTCCCTTCACATTCTTCAGAAAGGTTGTCTGGGCCTCAGCATGAGATGATGCTATTGTAGGGGAGAGAATTCCTGGGCTGAGGGTACGAGGGGAGGGATAGGGATAGGGATAGGGAAGGATATGGTTCAGTAGTGTGGAGCCAATGAATATGGTTGACAAGAAAGTTTATGGTGGCATATTGGTAGACGTAATCTGGAGCTTGGGAGAAGCTAAAAGCTGTGAAGTCAGGAAAAAGATCATACCATAAGACCATAAATACATTGGAGGATATATAAGATTATTATGGAAAGGATGATGAGACACTGGTGACAGGAGATTGGTGAGGGTTTCTACTACAGCAAATCGATTATCAACAAAGCTGGTGAAAATTGTTCCAGTGTGTAGGTGGGATGGGGTTGAAGCATCTGAGATGATAGCTCTATGACAATAAATGTACATTAATTGCATAGGACACAAAATCAACCCAGTTTCCAGGAAAAAGTTCTTTAATGAGACTTTCCATTGCCATAATGCCCCATGTAACTCATGGTACTACAATAGTAAGAGATACATCAGAGAGAAAAGGGAGTTTTTTTCTAAATTGCTCAGGTACCAAGAGGATAAGCTTCCATTTGTTGCCGCAAAATTGGAAGGTGGAAGATGGTACTTTCACAGACACTACAATGTTCCCCTTTACTGAGTTCTCAGACGGCAAAGAATTTACATTTTTCCAATTCAAACTCTGCAGTGAATTTGTCTGTAGTGCCCTCTGCAGGTGAATACCACCATTATGCAGAAATGTTGCAGCGTCTCGCATCCAGTATTCTGGAAATGCAACCCCTAAATATTCAACCGAAGTCACCATTTCGCCACCTGATTACTGTGGTCAGAAGATTCAGCAGAGGCTCAGTAGCTAACTGTTCACCACTCTAAGTGCCTTCTAAAAAATGAATCTCAATATAGTATTTCATATATATATATATATATATATATATATCTTCCTGAGGAGATTGAGGTGAATGAAGCAACTCACTCCCTTCCCCGATTGTAACCAATTATGACAGGAGCACCACCGAGAGTGTCCTGAACAGCAGCATCACCATCTTCTGAGGGGAATTCCAAGGCATCTGACCGCATGTCCCTACAAAGGATTGTGAGGACTGTTGAGAAGATCAACGCAGTCTCTCATCCACCCAGCTGTGATACCTATCAGGAGCACTGCAAATGCAGGGCCCTCAGCGTTGTCAATAATCCCTCCCATCCATCCAACAATATCTTTAACCTTCTACCATCAGGTAGGCAGTACCATAGCATTAGGACAAGAGCGGTTTGGGTGGGAAACAGCGCCATCCTCCAGGCTGTAAGACCACCAAACTCCCTGTCACCACCCAGGTCACATCATGTATGAAGTGCCAGTGGCGTTATTCTGTTTACTGTTTAACTTGTATTGTAAATCCATCTTATTATGTGTTAATTTACTAGTGGTAATATTACTTTATGTGTTATGTGTGTGAGTTATATGTACCGTGTTGTGCCCCTTAGCCCGGAGGAATGTTTGCAATATACATGTGTAATGACCTTGTACTTTGATAATGAATTGTCTCTGAACTTTGAACTTTGACTTGGGAATCTGCATGTAACTCGATGCACAAAATTCCCCTCATATTGATACTGCCCATTACTGCTCTCCATCCTCCTCTTCCATGATACCAATCCCCACCCACTATCACTTTATTCCCCAAATTATGCTGTTCTAATCTACAATTTACACCATCCTTTACTGTGACCTTCAACTGAAGGTGCCTCAATTTATAGGCTCTTGTCCTTTATAAACTGCAAGACATTAGGAAAATCCATGATTTACAACTTCAAAACAGCTCCTCTTCACAGAACTTGCCTTTGGGCTAAAATCCAAGCCATGGATTCAACCAAGACGGATTTAATCTTTAACATTATAACCTGCATTATTTAACTTTGATTTTCTGCTTTCTTTGGTATGACATTGCCATGGTTTCAGCATCTCAATGGAATACCTTTATAAAATAATGTATACATTCTCAGGAGTCTTTGATCATCTCTGATTTTATCTTTTCTCATAACATGCAATCCTGCACTAAACCTCAGTTCATATTTATAGGGTGTTAATCAAGAGTGACAAAGACAGTGTTTGGTAGCAATTAATTTCATCTACTTCTACTCTGTGCTGTGATAGATTTACTTACAATAACTAATCCACCTTCAACTTTGTTAATCTTGCGCTTGTTTCCTCCTGCCTTCCATTGACATACAAGCTAAATAGCCTGCCAAACTGAACTCGAATCAACCCTTGCAGCATTTTCAAGGTTTAGATCATTCTCTTATAATATTGTTTTCTTCAATAGCATCTTCCATTTTGTAAATCACTCCCCATAATTTAAACCCTGAATACTCTCTGCCTCTTTATCTGTGAATCCTTTCAAAAACACCGATGTCCATTTAAAACTCTCTATAATAACAATAATTATTTTGGATACATTATGATATTCATTCTATTTACCTAGAGAGTACTCTTCCAACTATAGTAAATGCTTGAGTTACTGCATAATGCCATCTCCAAACAAGTAACTGCCCATCTTGATGCAATTTCAAATCATAGTCGGGGACTTAACCAGGATTGTTTGAAGAAATCCCTGCCCAGTTACCATCAGCATATAGCCTGAAGCACCAGAGGTCCCAGCACACTAGACCATTGTTGTACTAAGATGAGGAATGCCCAGACCACATTTTGAGAAGTCTGAACACTTGGCTGTCCTCCTCCTACATGCATAGAGGCAGAGGCTAAAGAGAAAAGCTCCGGAGCTCCAATACGCCATAGTTGCCACAGACTTTATTAAAACACTTGTATATGTGTGCACCCCCACAAAATTATTCAGTCTTCCCCAACCAAAAGCCTTGGATGAACCATGAGATCCGCAATCAGCTGAGGACCAGATCAGAGGCATTCAATACTGTTGACCAAGAAAGTTATGAGAAGTCCAGGTATGATCTCTGGAAAGTTATCTCACAGGCAAAGTGGCAACTCCAGACAGTTCTGGCAGGGCTTGAATGCTGTCACCTCTTATAAAGTAAAATCAAGCAAAAAAGATGACAACAGGGGTTTGCTTCCAAATGAATTCAATGCTTTCTACGATCACTTTAACCATCAAAACATGAAGGAACCATCACATATTTCCACAGTCTCCAGTGATCCTGTGATTTCTGTCTCTGAGGCCAATATGTGGGCAATCTTCAGGATGGTGAACCCATGAAAAGCATTAAACCTGATCGGGTACCTAGCCAAGTACTAAAGACCTGTGTTGATCAACTGGCTGGTGTGTTCGCTGAGATCTTTAATCTCTCACTTGTGTTGTCTGAGCCACCCGACTGCTTTAAGTAGTCTTCACTTACACAGGTACCTAAGAAGAATGTGGTAATCTGCCTCAAAAACTATAGTCCAGTACACTTAAGTCCACAGTGGTGAAGTGTTTTGAGAGGTTGGTGATAAAGCGTATCATCTCCTGCCTGAGAAATGACTTGAATCTGCTCCGGTTTGCCTACCAGCACAACAGGTCCATAGCAGATGCCATCTCATTGGCTCTTCACTCAATCCTGGAACATCTGCACAGCAAAGGTGCATACATCAGGATGTTCTTTATCGATTACAGCTCAGCATTCAATACTATCATCCCCTGAAAACTAATCAATAAGCTCCAAGACCTTGACCTCTATATGTCCTTGTCCAATTGGATCCTTGATTTCCTCACTTGCAAATCCCAGTCAGTTTGGATCTGCAAGAACATCTCCTCTGCAATCTCCATCAGCACAGATGTACTACAGTGCTGTGTGCTTAGCCCCTGTTCTGCTTGCTTTATACTTATGACTGTGTGGCTAAGCACAGCTCCAATGCATATTTAAGTCTACTGATGACGCCACCATCACGGGCCAAATCAAAAGTGCTTTTGAAGCAGTATATAGTCAGGAGTTTGGAAATATGGCTGATTGGTGCCATAACAACTACCTCTCACCCAGTGTCAGCAGACCAATGATTATTGACTTCAGGAGAAGGAAACCAGAGGCCCATGAGCCAGTCCTCATTGAAGGGTCAGAGGTGGAGAGAGTCATCAACTTTAAATTCCTCAATGTTATTATTTCAGAGGCCCTCCATGTATGTGCAATATTGAAGAAATTATGGAAGCACCTCTTCTTCCTTAGGAGTTTGTGAAGATTCAGCATGACATATAAAACTATGACAAACTTCTGAAGATGTGTGGCGGAGAGTATATTGACTGGCTACATCTCACCCTGGTATGGAAATATCAATATTTTTGAAGGTAAAATGTAATGAATATGGCCCAGTCCATCACGGGTAAAGTCCTCCCCACCATTGAGCATACCTTGCATTGTTCCAAGAAAGCAGCATCTCTCATCAGGGACCCCCACCACCCAGGCCATGCTCTCTTCTCACTGCTGCCATCAGGAATAAGGTACAGGAGCCTCAGGACTCACACCACCAGATTCGGGAACCGTTATTACCCCCCAGCCATCAGGCTCTTGGACCAGAGGGGATAACTTCAGTCAACTTCACTTGCCCCATCACTGAAATGTTCCCACGACCTATGGACTCAGTTTGAAGGGCTATTCATCTTATGTTCTCTATACTTCTTGCTTATTTATTATTATTATTATTTCTTTCTTTTTGTATTTTCAGAGTTTGTTCTCTTTTGTACACGAGTTGAACACTCAAGTTAGTGCGGTCTTTCATTGATTCTATTAAGGTTATTATTCTATTATGGATTTATTGATTATACCTGCAAGAAGACGAATATCAGGGTTGTATGTGGTGACATATATGTATTTGATAATAAATTTACTTTGAACTTTGAACTGATGAGGGTATACAAAAAATATTTAATAAGTGAAGCAGAAAATCCTTAGGATTTCCTCCCTTTACAGTGTTCTTGAGTTTAGCCACATTGACATGGGGTAGAAATGGGTAGAAACTCAGTGCTGATTGCATGAGTGGTGGAAGAGAGAAGATAGGTTTGTCTTCTTACACATCAATTTTGTATCTCTACTTCGTAGCTACAAATTAAATGGCTGACCATTTAAAATTGGTGCATAGAAATTCCTTTTCTCAGAAGGAAGTGAATCTCTGGAAGTCTCTAACCCAGAGGGTGAAGGAAGAGAAGTTATTAGGTATATATATATAAAATGGTGATAATGATCGAGGAACTGAGTGCTAAGGAAAATGGCAAAGAAGAATTGAAGGGAGCCTCGATCTGCTGTGTTCACAATGAATGATGAGGCAGCTCAAGGGGTGCAGTGACCAACTCCCACTCCTATTTTCTTATGTCCCTGTGTGTTCTAACACACACACACACACACACACACACACGAGCTGTTTCTTAGTGCGTACCATTTATCATACTCTTATACCATCTGCAGTCATTCCTATTTGACATTTAATCACCCCTGTCCCCACTTGTCACAGATCTTTTCTTTGGTTTCTCCTCCCTACCACAATTCCCAATGTAAAAATGATGACCACAGACTGGATTGAATAACACCACTGGCTCACTAAAGTTGTCTTTTCTCTATGTACATTTTCCCATCGTACTCTCCAAAAATACTGATCTCACTGGAAAGTGAGAACTGCAGCACTGTTTCATTTGGTCTCAGGTAATTGTTGTTGTTCCTTTTCACACCTTGTGACGCATTGGGCAGCAACTTTGCCGTTTCTTCAGCATTTTCATCGGTTTTCATACCAGGCCAAGTTTCTAGCTTGTTGCTCAACCCAGCACAGATGGGAAGCGTAGAAGGAGCCAGCCCGATTCAAACCCAGAACCACTCGTCTCGAAGTCACTACTTGAAGTCAGATGCCACTACACCATCGGGCGGCCATACCTCAGGTAATGTTGATCGATTAACTTACAACTCCACTTCCACTTAATTTCCCTTTTCTTCTTGTGTATGACTGAAGGGAACTTTAAAAATTGAGCTCAAGGTCACAAGCCACCATAGAATCTTTCTCAAGATGTTACTTTCCTCTATTAAATATGTATCAAAGTGAGGATGCAATAATATGACCCATTGTTTAATCCAGGTTCCTGAATTCATAGTCCGAGGAGGGTTAATTTGCCTCTTATGTATGAATTGATCATATCACCCATGTCCCATGTAAATTCTGCTCAGAACCATAGAATGACTTATCATAGAGCAGAGTGACATGCAGGCCAGCATGTATCCACTTATACTAATCTCCACACGTTTCCATCAACACATGCTTCCTCCCTGATTCTTCCACTCACATAAACAACAGGGTAATATGCAGTGCCAGTTAACATGCCATTCCACTGTCTTTGAGATGTGGGAATACCCAGAGGAAATCCATGTGGGCACAGAGAGAACATGCAAACTTGGCTCGTCTTTCAGGCTAGTAACACCCAGGGACACTTACTGTTGGAAGATGACTGCTTTCTCGAAGCCCACATTAAGTGAACATTAAAAACCATGAGTACTTTCATCAAACTGGTGACCTAATACTATGAAAAACCTCCTGTTCAATACATTTTCAGAACCGTTAAGTTGAGTTGGGTGGCTTCTTTCCATTCCACTTTCACTTTATACTTCAGCTTCACTTATTAAATCCACCACTTATATGTCTATAGCTACTTTTATCTGTTGTCTCCTTCAATCTGACCCATCTAATATTTGGCTTTACACATTTCTCTTAGTCAGAGTATACATCTTAGCAGTAAATCTAAAATGAAGTAAAAAGAGTCCTTACATGTCTTTCTCTATTATACATTTCCTTTCCTCTGTGATTTAAATCTGCTCCCTTTTAGTCACAAAAAGCTGAAAACTCATATTTCATTTCTAAATGCCAGTGGGTTCGACATTATAAATTCAACTGCTGTTTCAGACTTTATTTAATAACATTGTCCCCCACTGTGTTTCTGCAACTTGTTATGCAGGCAGCATCAGCAGTCAAACCAGTTCTTCAGATCTCAAAATATTTCAGCATACAACATGAGGCACATCATAGCTTCTGCTGTTTTGGAAAATGTCACATTGCACACATATAGTTACCCAGACTGATTTCAGAGCAGAGATCAATGCTCATGAACTATTTAAAACACAGTAGGGCACTTTGCTTGTATGCAGTGCCTAAATAGCATGTGAAAAATGGGTGCTTGGGAACAGGGAAAAGAGCTCCTGATTCAGCAGCTGAGTTTCATGTGTGGGTTCATCATCGGGGCTTTTACTCTCAGGTTTCCTCTTCTGGAACTGGATGTGATTTAGGGCAAATGACTCTAAAAGGAAACCTACAGTTTTTAGAATAGTTTCTTCTGCATAATCTGTTTTGGGGAAAAACACAGTGTTATCAGACGTTATACTATTTTATTACCTCCTGTAAGTTTCAATGCTTTGTTAAACCACTGATGTTCAGTAGAAAGGTTGTACATGTTAAGTAATACATACTAAATGCTGGAGGAACTCAGCAGGTCAGGCAACATCAATGGAGAAAATGCTGGGTTATCAGTCACTGGACTAAGGATCAAAGTGAAAATCCGAAAACAGTTAACTTTTGGCTGAGACTCTTGCAGCCTGGCCTGCTGTGTTCTTCCAGCATTTTCTGTGTGTTGCTCCAGTTTTTACTGCCTCTGCAGAATCTCTTGTGTCTCTGAGTGCATGGTAAGTACTGTGACACCAACTTTCCCCTCCAAATCTGTCCACATTTGTTTATCTGATGACAGACTGAGGGAATAAATACAAGCTTTCTTAACTCATGGTAAAGTGATTTGTCTGGATCTCAGCTGAGCCTAGTGTAGAGCTTCCCCCTGACCTTGCTCCTTCCCTAAAAATTAGATTGTGTGGCGCCATTTGTTCCAGTGACATATCAGTGAAAATGTTGTCATATGGGATTGTTTCTGAGGCATTTTGTGTCACTCTAAAAATTAATGCCCTCTTCTGCGCTTTTGACACAAATTCAGCCGCAGAATGCATCATTCTCTGTACGATGCAGGCACATTTTTTTTAAGGCAGTCTTTTCCTGGATCTTCGAATTTGCCCGGAGCAACTGCAGCCCACCCCTATCACCCATCAAATCCTCTGATTTTCCCTTTGATTCTTAGTCCAGTGACTGATTGCCCAACTTTTTCTCAGGAGGACCCAGTAACTTTCTGAGCGTTCCCCTTACTTTGGGATAATTCCTGCAGCTACATTACTTCCAATTCCTGAAGACTCCTAATAAGCCAATGTTTAAAAATCCATTTCCCCAGCCACTTACCCCAGACTTCTCACCGTTGTTCCTGCTTCTTACTTAATCATCACCCCAACTTCAAAGGTAATCTTGATGAGATCACTTTTCCCTCCTCAAATCCCGAGCAGCACATTTCATTCTAAGAAGTGCAATTCTCAGTCATTGCTGTCCACGTGGAATCATTGACTTAAATCCAAAATGGCGCTGACACGCCACTGCTGCATACAACCACCCTGTCTAGGAACTGGGTGTCACAATGGGGTGCTGGGAACAGGCCCAAATGCAAGACACAGACACTGAAGTATAAAGAACAGGACTTGACTAGAGTAGGGACGTGACAGGATACAGACAAGGAGCAGGGACAAGAACGCAGATTAGGGCTTGGACCCCTAGCCAGAGACTGGACAAGGACCCAGAACCTGGGTCTTGCCTCAGGCTCGGGCCCCAGAACCAGGCATGGACATGACATGACTGCAGGACTGGAGGCTGGGGTCTTGAGGCTTGAGGCTTGGAGACAGGCTTGGGGTCTTGAGGCTTGAGGCTTGGAGACAGCTTGGGGTCTTGAGGCTTGAGGCTTGGAGGCAGGCTGGCGTCTTGGTCTAGAGGCTTGAGCTTGTAGACAGGCTGGCATCTTGGTCTAGAGGCCTGAGCTTGGAGACAGGCTGGGGTCTTGGTCTAGAGGCTTGAGCTTGGAGACAGGCTGGCGTCTTGGTCTAAAGGCTTGAGCTTGGAGACAGGCTGGCGTCTTGGTCTAGAGGCTTGAGCTTGGAGACAGGCTGGCGTCTTGGTCTAGAGGCTTGGGCTTGGAGACAGGCTGGCGTCTTGGGTCTTGGGTCTAGCGTACTTTGAGGCTTGGGTGTGGACTCTGAGCCAGAAACTGGGCAAGAACCCAGAACCTAAGACTTGACTCGGGCTCAGACTCCAGAACTAGGCGAGGACAAGACGAGGCTACAGGACTGGACATGGCTTAGGTGTGGAACTCCTGGGTAGGGCGAGACACAAGAACAGGTAAAGGCACATGGACAGGACTTGGATAGGACTGGACGGGGCATGGACTGGACGGGGCATGGACTGGACGAGGGCCTTCAGGAGCACGGAGCCTTGGACTAGAAGTGACAGGAGCATTGAACACAGAGCCGGGACACCTCCTTGGGAACAGGACATAGGGCCGGGACTCACAAACATAACACAGAGCCAGGATCCCTCCTTGGGAACAGGACGTAGGGAACAGGACGTAGGGCCAGGACTCATACACAGAACACTGAACATGAAGAGATGGATCCCAACACAAGGTGGCGGCAAACAGCTGGACCCACCTAGCAAAGCCGTGGACACAGAGCGACAATTCCACACAACGAAAGACAGTTCCTTATCTTGACCTAACAAGGCTCCAGTCTTGCTCCGGCAGTAAGACTTCCGCAATGCAGGCGGGGTATACAGGCAGGGTATCCAGGCTAGGTGAGCAGGCAGAGAGTCAGGCGAGAGGGGAAAAGACAGGGAGGGAAACAGGACAGTCCATCCGGGAAGCCCTGGTTTGCAGAGGTATTTATGTCTCAGCCCTAAAACGAGAAACATGTGACCACAACAGAAACTGGGGAAAACCAGAAACCCCGGGACAAGGAACAATGGACCAGACCGTGAACCAGAACACGGACTTCACGGACCGGACTATGACACTGGGGCGCAGTCAAATTTCCGGATCAGCAATTGGTCTCATCTCAGATGTTTTTAAAATGATGGAGGTCCAGCTTTCTGCTACAATTTTCTGGAAACAATGCTTTGGATTTTACCGGCAAGTGTGATATGGTGGGGGGGGGGGGGGGAAGGGGCAGGAAACGCTCTGTAGAGTTCCTGAAAGGGTTACTGCACCATTAATATTCACTCATTTCCAATCATGGAAATGAAATAATATAGGCTTTGCATGGCTCCCAAACAGCTGTCGCCATATATTTATTCTGTGACACTCAGACATCATTGTCATTAATCAGCTCTTCCACTAATGTGACAAGATGCCAGCTGTGGATCAGGAGAACCTGCTAAACTCTTGGCTTTTCTCACAAAACAGCAACCCAACAGTACTAGGGCAATCCAATCCTAACACAGCCTCATAAATAGAACCATTTTTTTAATATTCTAAAACATCATATAAGAACTCAATAGCAACAAATATTGAGCAAGTTTAAAATAAATTGCATAACCAAGAGCATGGGTTAACTGAAAGATCATATGCATCTGATATTTCCACTGGTGTTTTGTAGAATCACATCTAGAATTAAGGGGGAAAACTGACTCCTCTGGAGAAATGGGCGGTAAATTTAATACAGAGTTCCCCACTTATCTGCAGAGACTGCTGCAAGAACAAAATTTCAGAAACTGTTACTAATGACATTCCATATAACTTGTGACAGATGCATCCAGATACGATTGGTGAGGATCAATGGTACATGCCAGATTTCTTCAGACTCCTGAAGAAATAGAAGCATTTTAGCCCTTTTTTTTTCCATGGCATCTACACGTTTGGGCTAGGACAGGCAACTGGAGGACAGAAATTCTCCTTTTTCACATGAGGTCTTTTCTCATATCGATGAAAATGACATAGTTCACCAAATGGATGAAACAGCTGAGTGAGATCAAAGATGTATGAAAAAGAGATACACAAAACTTAACTTGCAACTCTGACAGGCTAGTGAATGGAAGAGAATGGACAGGAAGGAAACGTAAAAGAGGCAGTTTTGTCAAGGCAGCATATGGAACAGCTGCTGTCACAACAGGGAAAAAGTCCGTGACACTTATTTCTCAATCGACTGATCTAATCATGTACGCACAAAATTTAAGAGGAATAAGAATACTTTGGAGTTAACAAGATTCAAAGTAGGATTAACAAACTTTCTCCAAAAAAAAAGTAGAATAAGAACCATCATTGAATCGAACATGAAATTTCCAATCATCCAGCTGAAATAATGTTATTTCTGTAAGAGAGTTATCAGGATCAGAAGAGTAAAAGCAGCTATGTGATAACAAATGCATCAGAATATTCTTAAAGATTCTATGAGCTGACTTCCTTAAAGTGTGAAGCAAGATGCTTACAGTAAGTAGATTGCTAGAGGGAGGGCAACTATGCTCAGAAAATGAAGTACTGAAGTGACCAATTTGGCGTTAGAATGAGAAATGGTATCAGGATTATAGGAAGGGAAAGGTGTAGGGGATTGCAGAGAACATGTAAGGAAGCTGATAAACTTACTGACTGATAAGTTGTTCAAGTTGAATCAGAAATTCACAGAAATTATCATCTGTACCAAAAATGATTAATATTTCAGAATTGGAGAACTAGCTGGTGATGAAAACTGAAGTAGCCAAGAATTTTCTACGAGAAAGAAAGAACTTATTTTTATTAAGCATTTGATCATACCTCCAGCCAATAACCCTTTTACTTTATTATTCCCTTATGAATTTTGGTTCATCAGGAAACAGGGCACCCTTCTTCTGTACAATGATGTCTAGAAACAGCATTAAAATAAATGACTAATTTATTTGCTATTGGCTGAGGATCAGGGAGAAGTAGAATTCCAGATAAAGTACCTATTGCTCTTTGGATGGGTGCTGTAGAAGACCTGAGCAGTGAGAATTGGGACACATGGCACAATTTAACATCCAATACAAATAATAGCATCTCCACCCAATGTAGCCCTCCTACCTCATTTTACTGTGATTAATTGAGATTATTTGTTCAGGAGAAGTCCATAAACCTATTAACCATTCAATCAGGTGGTGAGGATGCCACTTCTGGGTCTGAAAGTGAAGTTCTGATATCTGGGTCTGAAGCAGGAGGCAATTAATTGAGCCTCTGTCACCTCTCAGAATACAACCATCAGTCCTATTTCCTCTTTACCTCCCCACAACCTCTTCCCACTCACATTCCCATCAACTGCCATGCCTTTACTACTGTTCACTTCTTGCTACAGTTTTTTTCATCAAATTCCAATTAATAGAACTTAGAACAGTGCAACACAGTACTGCCCCTTTGGCCTACAATGTTGTGCCAATCTGTATAAACCTGTACCATGATTGATCTAACCCTTTCCTGCTATGCAACCTATGACACTCCATTTTTCTTACACCCATGTGCCCAGAAGTCTCTCAGGTGTCCCTGTTGTATCAGCTTCTTCCATCACCTCAGAAGTGTGGTCAAGGTACTTACAATTCTCAGTGTAGAAAATCTACCTCTGACAGCTCAACTCTCACCTATACAGTCCTCCGCTTACCTTAAACTGATATCTTGGTATGAACTTCTCTGACATTATGCTAATTATGCATTTTTTTAGTTCCACCTACCAAATATTCTCTTACAAAAGGTTTCAAACTATTCCACCCACTTCCTCAGACCAAGTGAACTTGTTTTCAAACTCCACATCCAATTCAACTTCAGGTGAACAGTTATGTCCATACAGGCCTTCCCTAATCTCATCCAGCTAACAATTGATTTTTTGGGTTTTTTTTGCACTTCTTATTTTAACTTAATTATTTAATAGAGATATATATACTTATCGTATTTCAGTTTTTTCACTCTATTTAGCTGTAATGTATTTCATTGTACTACTGCCGTAAAATTAACAAATTTCAAAACTTATGCCAGTGATACGAAACCTGATCTGATTCTGATTCAATCCAAGTACTTGGAACCACCATCTCCATATTTTGTCATCTCTATAGTTAATTACTCCTGTAATATTCAGGTCAGCATTTTATTCAACGTCTTTCATAAACTTCAGTTTATTAATAATTGCTGACCTATCTGTCTGCCGAAGAAGAAGTTAGGATTGCTGCATCCTAAATCACTGCCTGACTTATCTCTCCACAGAAATTTTTCTCTTAGGATTACATTTCTTGATAATGTTGCCAGGAAAAGCTTTAGGACCCTGTTCAATAGTGTATTTGAAATATAGATATAAGATGTCAATTTTATAGATAAGTGCAAAAAAAAAGAATTTAATTGAGTTCCAAATGTAACATGTTGATTGCAATAGGACATACTTCAGTGCTAAAGTAGGGAATATACTGTATGTTGAGACATTAATGAAGCAATTGAGAGCAGCAGCAATATGCTCATGATTAGTATTCATGCACAGAATGGGTTTGTGCTGCAAATTTATTGTCCCAGAAGACAAAATCTAACTTCACTCAGATCGAGTTGCAGTACAATAAATCTGTGTTTTCAAAAAGTGGTTCAATTGCATCTGTTGCAGTATTCCGAGTGCACATAATGAGTCGTGCTAAAGGCTAGAAATTGCAAATAAGCATTTGAAAAAAATGCACAATGCACAATAAACACAGAAGCAAACATTAAAGTTTGACATTCTAACATTTAAAGGCAAGCAGGTTAGCAAAGAGAATTGTACAATCCTTTCTAATTATTGTTAGAGATCTACAGAGAAATAGGGTAGATTACCAGAATCAAAATTAGAATCAGAGTTAATATCATTAGCATACAGTTTGCTGTGATTTTTTTTTGTATTACAGCAGTAGTACATAGCAATATATAATAATAGGTACAATTAATGTCAGAGAAATGTATACAATATACATCCTGAAATTATTTTTCTTCGCAAACATCCACAAAAACAGAGGAGTGCCCGAAAGAATGAATGACAGTTGAACGTTAGAATCCCAAAGCCCCCTCCCCAACTCCCCCTCCCAAGCACAAGCAGCAGCAAAGCAATGACTCCCCTTCCCCACCAGCTAAAAAAGCACGGTGCCCACCCGCTACTGAGCGCTCAAGCATCAATAAAGATATAGACTTGCAGTACTCCAAAAACTACTCGTTCACCCGCTAATTCAAATACAACAGGCTCTCTCTCTCTCCCTAGTAAGGGAAAAAGAGGCGTCCCCATTTCACAACGAGAGAGGAGACATAACAAAACAACTCACTGATTTATAGTGTTTAAAATCTGTTGTGTCGCTTTTTCTGAGCTCTGTACCCAAAGAAGTTGGGTCTCTGGGCACACATCCAGCAGTCAGCTCGTTGCTTTTGATCTTCCATGTACCCTCACGACTTAACAGGCGGTAGCACCAACCTTGAATCTGCCCACCTCCAGAGCCACAAAAATCTGGCACCCTGAAGGCACGCTAGTTTTCCAGGCCGCATCTTAAAAACTAGAAATTACAATAGGAAATATTTATAACAATTAAATTCAGTAGTGAAAAAAGAGCAAAAGAAGAAGAAAACATTTGAAGGTAGTGTACATGGGTTCATCGTCCAATCAGAAATCTGATGATGGAAGTGAGAAGCTGTTCCTTAATTGTTGAGTGTGTGTCTTCAAGTTCCTGCACGTCCTCCTTGATGGTAGCAAAAAGAAGCAGGGATGTCCTGGGTGATGGGAATCCTTAATGAAGGATGTCACCTTTTTGAAGCATTACCTTTTCAAGGGAGGTGAGTGCCCATGATAGAGCTGGCTGAGTTTACAACTTTCTTCAGTTTCTTCCAATCTTGTGCAGATGGTCATGCAACCAGTAGAGTTTTCTCCACGGCACATCTGTAGAAATTTGTGAGAGTGTTTGTGGATATATTAAGTCTCCTCAAACTCTTAATAAAATGCAGTGGCTGTCAGACCTTCTTTGTAATTTTATCAATATGCTGGGCCCAGGATCAATCTTCAGAGATATTGACGCCCAGAAACTGAAACTAAATGAATTTGCAAGAACAAATGTATTTGCTCAAATGAAGGAATGGGACTTAAAACAAAGCAGAAAATAAACATGGCTAAGGTTTTACAATTGTTTGCTTCGGACATATAAGCTTGTGCTGTTAGTGACAATATAGTAACAGAGCAGGGGAAAAAGAAATGCATGGATAACGAGAAATCTCATTGCAATATGTGGCAGTGAGATTAACAAAGGCAAGGCTAGCTGCATGGCAACAGAATGGAAACACTTTTTTTAATGCATAGCAAAAACAGTATAATTATACCTCTGTGAAACAAGCTAGTTGGTACTGGATTAACTTTGTAATATGAAAAGAATGAGGCAGTAATTTTACAAAAAATGCAATAAGTGGAGAGTGCGGAGAATGCTTGAAGATCACCCAAGGATCTTGTGGCTGGTGACATCAAACTAATGTGATGCATCACATGCTAAAGAGTAGTTACTAAATACAGTCTATTTGCAACTGAACAAAGAATAATATAACACGTAGCTGAAAATAGGCCACCTTTGTTACCTTAGCTACTATTGAATCACAATCCCATGAAAAAGCAGAATAAAGATAACTACCACTATCTTTCTAAAGAGGCTAGGAGGTACAGAAGAAATCCTTTTGGGGGACAAATATCAGTGAACCTGGAAACTAAAATTCTGACTATGAAACATATTAAGATAATATGAATCCGATCCGTTTATCTGACTATCTAAAGCTGAAGTGTTGTTTGGTGCTATATTGCCACTCTTGTTCACCTGCTGTCCATAGACAAGGCATCAAGGCATCTCTATATCCCAGGTCATAGAGACATTGAGTAATAGCGCATGTAAACCGATCTGTTGGCCCAAGTGACCCATGCTGACCACAGGATCATTCCTGCTAGTTCTGGCCCGTATCTCTCCAGTTGCCTGCATTCGGCCCATTAATCTCCAAGCCCCTCTCCAAATACCTTTTAAATATTGCAATTTTGCCCACCTCAAACACCTGCTCTAGCAGCTCGTTCCAGTTACTCATTTCTCTCTATGCAAAAAAGTTATCTCTCAGGTCTCTGTTAATTCCTTCTTATCTTGTATCTGTGCCCTCTAGTTTTGATTCTGAAACCCTGGAAAAAAGACTGCCCATTCACCTTATACATACCCCTCTAGAATGAGAGCCTCCTCTCATTCTTCTGCACTCCAGGAAATAAGGATCCAATATGGTCTACTGCTCCCTAGAACTCAGGCTCTCTTGTCCAGGCAGAATTCTCACAAATCTCTTTACTAAAAAAGGGTGACCAAAACTGTAAAAAATAATTCAAGTGCAGCCTCAAAATGACTTAAATAACTGCCACATAATGTCCTTAATCCAAAGCTCAATGCCCTGACTGAAGTAGGCCAGCATGCTAAATTACTTATTCACCACTCTGTCAACTTGCATAGTCACTTTCAGCGAATTGCACTTGTAAGCCCAGGTCCCTCGGTTCCAGAGTACTCATCGGCATCCTGCCATTCACCTTATTCCTACCTCTTGACCCACTGATACCAACTGCTAGATCCAAGTGCTGCCTTCAACACAATTGACCACAATATTCTCCCAGATCACCTTGAGAATTGTATTGGCCTCTCAGGTAGTACCCTTAATTGGTTTCACTCATATATTTTAGACAGAAATTTTTTTGTCTGTCTTGGAGACCAATTTTCTAAGAGATACGATGTACCTTGTACTGTTGCTCAGGGAAGCTGTCTTGGTCCCCTACCTTTCTCCTTATCTATTCTCCCCTGCAGAGACATGCAGCCTGACATGAAGTATTTGTCTCCCCTTGCAAAATCAGAAGTAACAAGCCTGGGTGTTATCCTTGATTCAAATTTGAATTTGAAATCCCACATAAAGAAATCAACCAGAGCAGCATTTCACCACTTAAGAAGCATTGCAAAGGTGCATCCATTTCTGTCATGTAATGATGTTGTAAAACTAATTCATGCTTTTATGTCAAATGGACTAGATTATTGCAGTGCACTTTTTACTGGCCTTCCAAATCAATCTATTGACAAACTCAACTCATTCAGAGCACCGCTGTTGGAAGTTTAACTGAAACCAGGATGAGAGCGCATATCACTCTAATCTGGGCTACTCTTCATTGGCTTCCTGTATTTTTTTGAATTGATTTCAAAGTTCTCTTACTTGGTTTTAAAGCTCTCAACAGTCTGAGACCAGAGTACATCCCAGAATCGCTTTTGCTTTATAATCCTGCTCAAGCTCTCAGGTCTTCTTCTGTCAGTCTCTTAAATGTAAACAATCTCCCTCAAAAGATAATGGGTAGGTAGGTCAGCTCTTCTGAACTATTGTCATAAACTGTGAATTCAATACCTAAAACTATAAAGGAGGCAGACTCAGCTGACACTTTGAAATGCCAGCTCAGAGCTTATTTATTTAACCTTATTTTTGACTAATATCGTGCTAGCTTTCATCTTTTCATCTTTTATTTGTTATGTTTGCACTTTATCCCATTGTAAAGCACTTTAAAGTACATTATCCGTATGACAAGTATAAATAAGTTATTATTATTTTCCTTTTTCTTTATTTTTTTCTCAGCTCAACTGGTAAAACCTAGGTACGGGCATAACCAAGCACACTCATTTCTCAATTGCTAGTAACTTTTGGACTATTCTAGCAGTGTGTAGTAATGTATCTTTCTAGATAAATATTGCTGTGTAAGACTAATTGTTTAATGTTTTTGGGTAATAACTTTGGGATGATACCAGTTGTAGATATTACTATTGGGACAAAGTATACCCTGTTCATGTTCCATAGTCTTTCAATTTCCTCTTTTAATTCAGCATATTTTTGGTGATTTTTACCTATTGATTTCTGTATGTTATGTGTGTTTGGAATGACTATACGAGGGGTGATTGATAAGTTTGTGGCCTAAGCTAGAAGGAGTCAATTTTAGAAAACCTAGCACATTTATTTTTCTTACATTTACACACTTAGTCCAGCAGTGCTGGAGCATACAAATACCTTCTTTGTAGAAGTCGGTGTCTTGGACCTCCAGAAGTGCTCCACAGCAGGGGTGATTGATAAGTTCATGGCCTAAGGTAGAAGGAGATGAGTTATTAGCTTCAAACTTTCTGCATTTTCACTCAAACAGTTGAACTGCACGTGCATGTATCGATAACTGTATAACTCATCTCTTTCTACCTTAGGTCACAAACTTATCAAACTCCCCTACAGTGGACCACTTCTACAAAGAAGGGATCCGTATGCTCCACAACCTCTGGACTAAGTGTGTATATGTAGGAGGGGACTATGTTGAAAAATAAATGTGTTAGGTTTACTAAAATTGACTCTTTCTACCTTCTACCTTTTCTTCTGTACTGGTAGTTTCTTCATTTTTCTGGGTTATGCTTTCATTTAAGTTTTGTGGTGTGTACTTCTTATCAGAATTGTGTATGCTCACATGGAGTGATGAATCCAGTTTTCATTGATTAAAATATATCCTTAGAAGTTTTACCTGACTGTTCTGTAATTTTTAAAATGTCTATTATTCCTCTTCCTCCTCCTGTCTTAGGTAATGTTAATCTAATTGTGTTCGAATGTACATAATGTTGTCAAAAATTTGTCATTTCAGTTCTTACTTTTCTTTGTAAATTTTCCAGACGGATTTCAGACCAAGATATTATGCCAAAGGAATGTATTAATATTGGTATAGTGGAAGTGCTTATTGCTATTGAGCTCTGTTTGGGAGGTTCTTTTTGTTTTTTCTCAGCTCAAGCTGGTAAACCCTGAGATACGGGCATAACAAAGAACACTCGTTTCACAATTGCTAGGTACTTTTGGACTATTCTAGGAGTGTTTAGTATTGCAGTTATCTGGAGACTTATATAAATATTGCTGTGTAGGCCTAGTTGTTTAATACTATTGTGTAGTGACTATGGGATGATGCCAGTTGTAGATATTACAATTGGGATAACTGTATACCCTGTTCCTGTTCTTTAGTCTTTCAATGTCTTTTTTTAATTCAGCATATTTCTCGCATTTTTAACTTATTGATTTCTGTATGTTATGCGTGTTTGAATTGATTATATCTATTAAGTAAGTTCTTCTTGTTTATTTATCCTGTAATATTATATCCAGAAGGTTATTATGGATTGTCCTATCTGTACTAATGGACCAGTTATAATATAATTTGTTGGACTTTGACTCTAAAACTGGAGCAGGCTTGTATTTATAGTAAGGTACGGTGTAATTTATGAGTTTATATTTTAAAGTAATAGCCTGATGAAAAAATTCATCAGATATGACTTCCCATACACAAAACCAAGCTGACTATTCCTGATAAGGCCTTGTCTCTCCAAGTGATGGTAGACCTTGTCCCTCAGAATTCCTTCCAGTAAGTTTCCTACAATTGAAGTTAGGTTCACCAGCCTGTAGTTCCCTGGCCTGTACTTGTTATCCTTCTTGAATAATGGAACAACTTTAAACACCCTCCAGTCTTCTGGAACTTCACCAGTAGCCAATGCCAATGTAATATTTCTATCAGGTTAGGCCCTGGGGATTTGGCCACCTGATGCACTTCAATCCTGCAAGTACCTCCTTCCTCATTGTGTACATATGAACCAAAACCTCAGTACCTTTGTTCTTAATATCTTCAGCATCCATGATATTCTCCGTAGTTAAACTGAAGAGAAATAGTTGTGAAAACCTAAGCCAACTCTTGTGGCTCCAGATATAAGTGGGCTTGATAGTCTTTAAGAGGGCCTAGTCTCTCCCTAGTCATACTTTTAATACTAGTTTATTGCATGAGGAAACTATCTGGGATGTACAACACCAATTCTGCCTCATGCAGGCCCTTTGCCTAGTCGACACTGGAAAAATTGAAATCTCCCAATTTCTCGCCACATCTGCTTCTCAAGGGTCATGCCAGCAATGACCCCATACACATGATGGGGACAACACTAGATGCATCAACTCTACCCGGTGTAAGGCCAAAGGTTCCAAAGACACTTCATCTCATGTTCTCGATATTTGTTGCTTATTTATTTATTTTTTATTACTTCTTTCTCTTTGTATTTGCACAGTTTGTTGTCTTTGGCACACTGGTTGAACACCTTTCATTGATTCTATTATGGTTATTATTCTATTATGGACTCACTGATTTAAAAGAAAATGAATCTCAGGGTTCTATATGGTGACAGATATGTACTTTGATAATAAATTTCCTTTGAACTTTGAAGATTTGGGTACAAAGTATGTTTAGTCTCACACTATTGCACTATTGCTTCTGAACCAGTGTTGAGTCCAGTCTCAAAGCAAGAGTCCAGATGCACCATTTTCTGAGGTCAGCAGCATTGGAGGCTGGTGCATTGTACATTGCCATGCTATAGAGCAAGTACCGAAGTCACAGTAGTGCTGACATGCCTACTATAGCTTGCTGATACTTCTCCTTGGGACCAGCAGCTCGCTACCTGTGGCTCAGTAATGCATCTTTACACATAACCAGAATAATAATTGGCAATTGTATTTTCTATTAACATAACCCACACGACAAGGAATAAACAGAAGTTAATCCAAGAAGGCTGTAGGACCAAAAGAGGATCAACCTTGAACAGTATTAGTCTATTTAGACCTTCAGATTGTGAAAAATTGTAATATTTAATTTTAATTATTGCAATCTGACTGAGATTAAAATTGACAATAGGAGATAGGGAAAAGCTGGATCATATTCCCAGATGATAGATTCTCAAAAAAATATTCCAAAGTAATACAGGTAAGAACTCACCAATGTCATGATGCATATTTTATGTGGCCTCAATGTTGAATGTAAAACCATAGAGCTGTGAATTGAGTCCTTTACTACTTTAGCACAAGGCAATCCCAATAACAGTCCTTGAAAAAGAAATGAGGAGTAGCTGACTGGTGTGATCAGAAGAACTGTCAGTCATAGTGCTGTACTCTGCAATATAGCAGTGAAATATGGTTGCATTAGCATGTAAATATTCTCTACTAAAAGTGATCTTCTGCATGTCATAAAGGTACACTGTTCTATTAAATATATCACTTTGCTTCATTAATCAACCATGCAACATTTCTTTTCCATTGCTATAATATAAACTGTGACAAAGTCTAAATTATTTTATTCTTGGGGATAGATTTTTGCTTTATAAGCAGGTACTTTATAAGCACTGCTTCTGCCGTTGCTGTGGGATTTCCAAGGTTCCTCTTCTAATGCCTTTGTAGATGATCAGGAGAATCCATGCCTTTAACATTCAAATGGTTTTGCAGGAGCATATTGTTTCATTAATTTAAGTTGCAGGCAGGTTTTTTCTTCTTCAAAGAGCAGTGTTTCCTGTGACATAGGAGAGGTTCAGGTGAAATTGGACAGCTAAAATCATTTAAAAGACTATTTCCTAGATGTGCTCCACAGATGTTGGTTTTAAAAACCTTAATCCTCTTTTCTTTACCCACGTCAAGGACACGACGCATGAGGGCATTGGAAAGCTGTGATCAAAAATGAAGTTCACCAGTCAGTAACATTTACGGGCCATCATTTGCAACGTGGCCTAAACAAAGAGCTTCTCCTCCATGTCAGGGCAATGTGGAAAAGAAGAGGCATTTAAAAGATAGATTTTGATTTCCTTGATGAGTAGTTCCACCAACTCACACAAACATGTATATTCAACCACAGTACCCTCAATCTGAGTTTTTCCCTTCCTTCCCCAAATTGCTTTCACAGGCTTCTACTGCAGGTTATTCTAATGCTGACAGTAATATTGTTGGAAACCAGCTGGAAGCCGCATGCAGTATCCCTTCACTAGGTAGAACTTCCCTTCTCACTCAGGACAGACAACCGGTCACAATTTTGCAGAAAAGTTAGTTTCGTGAGCCTCATGTCACTAATTTCGAAAGGCTTTGACCCATATATGCTCCATCCACACTGACCACATTAATGTCAATTTAAAGTCAAGATTGCAAAATAAGTCTTGGATGATATTAATTAAAAACACAAGTGGTTTATGCATAAACTATTAGTCAATCATTGGACACAGCTATATGATTAAACCTGTTTGTGGTTAATTATTTTAATGCTGTGGTAGTCTCAAATGCTAATCAAGAAGTTTACATGAGATAGAATCAGATTTGTTACAGAGAAATTCTAGCAGAAGTAACAATAGTTGCCTTCAATACTCTTTGAAAATGAAAACAGCAAACTTGCTGTCAGTGATTCTCCTGCATGATTATTTTTGCTTTTTCAGCCTGCTTTAACAGAATTTTCAAACTTCACTAATGTGACAATAACGTCAGGCAGCATCAAACAAAACGTAAAAATCTTGAAAAGTTTGCAAAGTATGGCATGAAGCGTTAGTAATTTTTAATAGTCAACATTATTGGTTGGAAGTTTCTGGTCAAAGTTCACAGTAAATTTATTATCAAAGTACATTTCTGTCAACATGTACAACCCTGAGATTCATTTTTGTGCAGGCATACTCATATAATCCATAATCCATTCAAGAGCATTGATATTTTCTTACCGGGGTGTGATGCAGCCAGTCAATATACTCTCTATCACGCAACTACAGAAGTTTGTCAGAGGTTCAGATGTCATGATGAATCTTCGCAAATTCCTAAGGAAGTAGTGCTTCCTTTGTAATTGCACTTACGTGTTGGGCCCAGGTCATGGCCCAGAGATCTCTAAATTCATAAAAGTGGACTGCAAATTTCCTTTAGATATAGGATTCTAAATCCTGTACTGTAGAAGTTGCAATTTATGTGAACTGAACTCTTGAAATTCTGAGATCTGTAGGTTGAATCAATGTAAAATGTGTACATTGCATATTTATTGAATACAATATAGAATTATTACTTTAATTACTTTCAAAATGATATGCACTGTCCTTCTGTTTTAAATGTTTATATACAGTTTTAGCACGCATTTTAATCACAAGAACAATTTATTCTTTAGTTTATGATCTGTAAAATGTTAAAGAAGCTGGTTATACATTATGTTCTATTTCTTTGGCTTTACTCTGTGAGGACTCTGCAAAGCGATTGGTTACTTAGACTGCATAGTGGTAGCAGCCTTGTGGGACACCAACCAATCACCTGGAATTAAGCCTGACAGTGACCGATGTTGGGATGAGGGATGTTCACTCAGCAGCAGAGATCTAAGTGGCAGATTTCTTCAAGGTCAGAGATGAGTGCAGTCACTTTACAGCAGTCTATTATCTGAACCAATATTTCAGAGCTCCCCAGGAGTGTTTGTTTTAACAGTAATGAACATAAAAGCAGAAGTTTTACTTTGACAGAAAATACTTAAACACTGATATTTGGATAGACTATGAACTGACCATCAATTTTATGGAATTGTGATGGACAGATGAGATAACTCACTGTGAAACAGAGAGAAATATGAATAAAATTCATGCTGTTAAGGGTAATAAGCCAATAACAGCTACTTTTATGGGCATATTATATTTACTCTGGGACGAATAGCCCTTTTTTCATTAGGCCGATGTCAAGCAGTTGGCCTGTTTTATTTTCCCCTTTTACAAGCCCTTAAATAAGGTTATTAGTATCTTGAGTCTATAAATCTCTTACCTCATAAGGATGTGCACTATTTTGCAGGATTATATTGAATTTATTATTAGCCCATGGTAAGGTGCATTTACAAGGGCAGAATGCAAAAAAAAAGTACTTTCTGTCTGTCTGCTCTTTGGGAAAGCACCAAATGTTTGGAATCTTTCTGACAGGACCACGTGGAAACCAAACAGTGTAAGAGATGCGTAAACATCAGAATAAACCAACCACACCACCTCCAAGATTCACCCTGCCCCACTCTGAAGAGTGAGGTAGTGTTCATGGGATGGTTCATTGTCTGTTCATAATTCTGATGGCAGAGGGGAAGAAGCTGTTCCTACAGCACTGAGTGAGTGTCTTGAGGCTCCTATACCTCCTCTCTGATGGTACACAGTAGCTGCATTGTCACTGTGGTTGTCTGCAATGACAACCTAACTTCGTGGCTGAGTACTCACACCATTACACATCCATCTGATTCACCCACCTTCATTAAGCAACCTGGAAATATGTCCATTCTATCAATCAGGGAGAGTACTGACTTGGTCCCAGCAACATCTTTAATGATACAGGTGATGATCTGCCATTAGAACAGAGAAAAGATAACAAATATTCTGTTATAAACTACTCACATAAAGCCCTTTCAGCATAGTTACAATGTAAATCTTCTACACAGCCACATGCACTAGAAGGAGATGAGGAACAAGTGTGTTTACCCCAATAGTCATTAAGGGCATAAAAGACATATGCCTGTCTGCATTCCTTTAAAATACCCTCCCTTAAAATCATCAAATTTGAATTCTTGGTAATTCAGGCCCATGTCAGTGACTGAAGCTACAGGGGTTGAGTTTCAAATATAAACAGCTTTGAGAACACGGTCTCACGATACAAGGTTCTGGTGCTCAGAAGAGGGGATATGGAAATTCACCTGAAAGAGAAATGGCCTACCTCAGGTAAAGGGAAACTTCTAGATTCAGCCCTCTTTTCAGATGTATCAATGCTTTCATAAGAGCATTCCCCAACAGTAAAAAGCTTGGTGTACAGCCCTCCAGCCTGTACTCACATTGTGGGTAACCAGAATAGAATTAGATTTATTATCGCTGACATACGTTGTAAAATTTATTGTTTTGCAACCACAACACAATGCAAGTCATAAAATTTACTGTAAATTGCAAACATAAATAAATAGTGCAAAATAAGAATAACCAAGTAGTTGTTCATGGGTTACACACACAAAATGTCTGTCTGTCTAGGTACCATATCCGATGTGGACTTTGGTGACCATGGTTTTCCATATAGATCTGTCCTTCGTTTTTTGAATGACTTCCATTTCCTCCATGTGTAGCCACCTGGCTATGCTTTTGATGTACATAAACTGAGGTCTTCCTCTAAGTTTACTCCCCTCAATCTTTCCAGAGAGTATGAGTTTTTCTAGTTCATCTTTCCGCGTGATGCGTTCTAGGAATCTGAGTTGTCTTTCTCTTATTGTTGGTATGAGTGATCGAACTGCTTGGGCTCTTCTGAGAACTTCTTCATTTGATGTGTGTGTGGTCCATGATATTTTTAACATTCTCCTGTAGAACCATAATTCAGCTGCTTCTAGTCTCCTTCCCATTGCTGGAGAAATGGTCCAGCATTCACTTCCATAAGTTAGATATGGCCCTTGTGGCTAATGGGATTAGGGGGTATGGAGGGAAGGCTGGTACAGGGTTCTGAGTTGGATGATCAGCCATGATCATACTGAATGGCGGTGCAGGCTCGAAGGGCCGAATGGCCTACTCCTGCACCTATTTTCTATGTTTCTATGTCAGGATAGAATAAATGTAGCACTGCAGTATTCTGTTTTTAGTGTGCGTGCTAATCTTTCTGTCTGCTAATATGGTCTTCACTTTTTGGAAAGCTTCTTTCGCCATTGCTATTCTGTATTTGATATCTGTGTGGCACCTGCCATTACTTGTTATTAGGCTGCCAAGATATTTGAATTTGTTGACTTGTTTTACGTTTGTATTTCCGATCTTGATCACACATTGTGGGATGTTTGTCTTTCTGGAGATGGCCATGCTTTCTGTCTTCTTGGTGTTGATTGAGAGGCCTCCGCGATTACTTTCTGCTGCCACTATAGTGAGTAGTTCTTGAAGTTTTGTTTCTGAGTCAGCTATTAGTACGATGTCATCAGCATATCTGATGTTATTTGTATTATGGTCTCCAATTGTGAATCCTCTGATGTCGCTGATACTTCTCAAGATATTTTCACTATACAGGTTGAATAAGTCTGGCGAAAAGACACAACCTTGCCTGACTCCTCTCATGATATTCACATACTCACTCACTTCTCCTTCTATTCTGATGGATGCTGTCTGGTCCCAGTATAAGTTTCTTAAGAAACGTATATCTTTCCCATCTATATCAAGATCTTGAAGCATTTCCAGAAGATCTTGCTGTCTGACAGTGTCAAAAGCTTTTGTATAGTCAATGAAACATAGGTAGATGTCTTTTTGTACCTGTACACACAAAATACTGGAGCATATTAACAAGTCAGACATGATCTATGAGGGGAATACTTAGTCAACGTTTTAGGCTGAAGCCCTTTTTTAGGACTGGAAAGGAAATGGGCAGAAGCCAAAATAAGAAGTTGGGTGGTGGGGAAGGAGTACAAGCTGGCAGGTGATAGGTGAGACCAGGTGAGGGAGAAGAAGATGGATGAGTTGGTGAAGGGGGATGAAGTAAGAAGCTGGCGGGGGCGGGGGTGGAATAGGTGGAAGGGGTAAAGAGCAGAAGAAGAAGGCATTTAACAAAAGAGAACAGTGGATCACAGAAGAAAACGAAGGAGGGGAACCAGAGGGAGGTGATAGGCAAGTGAAGAGACGAGAAGAGATGAAAGAGTAACCTGAATGGTGAATGGAAAAGGTGGGGGGGGGGAGAAATTACTGTAAGTTAGATAAATTGATATTTATGCCATCAATTTGGAGGTTACCCAGATGGAATATAAGATGTCGCTCTCAAACCTGAGTTTTTGACCACATCATGGCCAAACATTAATGTCATGGGTTGATGGAACAATCAGAAATCTGATGGAGGAGAGGAAGAAGCTCATTGTAAATTTTGAATGTTTGTCTGCAGCATCGTGTACCTCCTCCCTGATAATACTTCAACGTGCCTGTTCCAGTACAGTCATTTTAAAATAATCTATTTTACACATGTACGTGTATGCACATGTTCCACACGTACTAAATGAGTAGTCAGGAGTGTAGCATCACACCTACTCTGCTTCCTGAGGATACAACTGATTATCAGATGTATATTGTGTCTGTACTGAAAGGCCTTCAGTAACGTGAATCATTTATATCAACATAATTTGTTAATTTTTCCTACTTCTGGTGCAGGGGCCATCTGCCCAATACATTGATTCTGTTTCTCTCTCTGCAGATATTGCCTGACCTACTAAATACTCCCAGTATTTTCTGCTTTATTTTTGATTCCAGCATCTGTTTGATTATTCTCTTTTTAAAGTATTACATTTAGAATAAATGTGAATTACTGTACTACCAATTTCAAATGTTGATAATTTTGACAGAGAATTTCATGCTGGTTTAGTTCACTGAATAAAGTGTATTTGTAATGTTTACAGCCAATTATAAATGTAGGATAATCACTAACATCAGAAAGATGTTTGGGGATTACTACAGCCTGATGCTTTGAAGTTTTTTTTTGCAGGAAGTTTATACATTAAGGTCCAAATATTATGTTTTCATTTTGCCACATCAAGAATAGTTTATCATTGTATACATCAGACCTGGATATGAAGTAAGATGTCTTTTTTGTATTTCGTTTCCACATAATTTATTAATATCCATATCTGATATACCAGCATTGGCTTGATGAAAGTATTATCTTTGCTGACATTGCAAGATGAAAATGTTGGCCTACTTTGCAAGATGTTCATCACCACTCACCCCCTTCATCCCAGATTACCCTTTAAGCTTAAAGGTTTCTCTCACCCACAGATATCTGAGCTTGTTGGCATTCCATCACTTTCACGAAGGTGACCCCTGCAATCCGACAGTAAGATTGCTGCAGTGCACGGTGTTTTACTTTTGTATTCTAGTTTAATAGATTGATGAAAAATTACATGCTTGAGGTTCCATATTACTTCATTTCAGATTGAATATCCCTTGCCCGATAGTCACTTTATCATCTTGTTCCTGTGTGCTGACCCAAGTCTAACTGAGCATCTAAGAATGTTCTGTTTATTTGCTGTATAATAATCCATTCAATCACCTTTTGGTCACTGCATTCCCATAATACCCTGCTTTAATGTTTATGTGCCATTCTCTATGGCTTATCTAAAAGAGAATATTATGGTGGAGTTGATCCATAACTCCCTGATCTATCATTTGCTTAGATGAAAGCGCAGGAGGCCCTCAGCAGTGGCTGTTGGGTAATGGCTCCCTTGGCAGACATTAGATAGTGGATGCATAGGGAAAGAGAGTGGCATCTGTGCAAGCACCATTCCACAATACAGCTAATTCCATTAATTGTGCTTCATGGTTCATTTCTTCTGATTACTTTTTTTTTAATCATAGCTTCATTGTTTTCCCTCATTTGCCAGAAGAAAATTGCTATGATTGGCTCTTCTCATTTTCTTCCTGTTTTCTGGCTAAATAAAGTGCAGAGGCTCCAACTGTCTGCCAAGAAAAATGCATCATCAAATGTCTCAGTGTGTGACTATTTTTTAAAACCGCACCATTACTGATCCTAAACAATTCATAACGCAATAAATTATATGAATGCTGTACCTTTTAGTCAATCTTGTTATAATAAAAGCAACATTGAAACATGGAGAATAAGAGAGAGAAACATGCCTTAAAGAATAAGATTTTTTAAAAAATGCAAGTAAATTTACTTTAGTTTCCAAATATATTATTAAAAATTGCAGTAGTTTCTAATACCATGAAAATTAAAATTTGTGTTCAAATAAAGTGAACAACATTGAACTTACAGTGGCTGAAATTCAGATGTGTACAATCATAAGAAGAAGGTAAAAGTGATTGCAATCACTGGTGTATTACAAACAGAAAAGTTACCTTTATGAAAACAGAGGTTAGGAATTTAAATAAGCTGTAACCAAATAGTTAAGGGATGATAGCATTAAGAGCTTAAGAATGGTTGTGAGAATGTAAGTACCGACTGCTTCTTTCCAAGCTGAAGCAAGAGGACACAATTTTCAAAAACAAAATAACTGAGGGGCCAAATGTGAAATGTCCCATTCATTGAGAACTGTTATGAATACTCTGAAACAAATCACCTTTGAACCTACAGATTCTTCTTTAATTAATTAAAGAGCAGCTGGTAAAGCGGAATACTTTACAGGTGGTAACTGTGTAGGCTCAAGTACAGAAGTGTCGACTTTATTAGGTATCGTACCTAATAAAGTGGCCACTGAGTATATGTTCAGAATCTTCTGCTGTTGTAGTCCATTCACTTCAATGTTTGATGTGTTGATGTGTTGTGCATTCAGAGATGTTCTTCCGCATGTCTCTGTTGTAACATGTGGTTATTTGTGTTTCTGTCACCATCCTGTCAGCTTGAACTAGTCTGGCCATTCTCCTCTAACATCTCTCATTAACAAGGCATTTTCACCCACAGAACTGCCACTCACTGGATGTCTTTTTTGTTTTACACACCATTCTCTGTAAGCAATACAGACTGCTGTGAAAATCCCAGGAGATCAGCAGTTTTTGAGATAATCTAACCACATTGTTTGGCACCAAAACTCGTTTCATAGTCAGTCATTTTGATCACATTTCTTCCATATTCTGATGTTTGGTCTGAACAATAATTGAACCCCTTGACCACATCAGCATGCTTTTATGCATTGAGTTGCTGCCACATGTTTGCCACATAATTAGATATTAGCATTAACAAGTAGGTGTACAGGTGTACTTAATAAAATGGCCACTGAATGTATATGAAATCACTAAACGTGCATTATGCCCTCTTTCTGTGTCAGAACATTCCATTAATTAACTTGGTTTGGTTACATTAAAATAGTGCCTTTAGGCAGACTTTGAATTTTTAGCCCAATTCTGGAAAGTTTCAGTCTCTAGAGAAATAACAAAGAAATGCAAACGTTATGTTATGCGGCTTTGGGATCAATTTGCTGATGAGTTCTATACAGGAAAATTGCTGAATTTTCTTTAAGGTTCTGTTGCCTTTACACTTGATTAGGAAACTTTATCAGTCACTTATGGTAATTGTTTTTGTAACTAAAAAATTAGCCAACTGTATGAATTAGAACAAGATGGTTGCACTACTAGACAACTCAGGCTTAAGTTTATCTTTGCATACTTACTAAATTGGGTGACAGTACGTCAGTTTTCCATTTCTCCTGAGTTTCATTTCTATTAACATTGAAGTAAAATCATAAAAGATGCAAATTTATCTCCAATTTGCGAATGTAAGTTTTATAACACTGCACAAGATTAGATTCTGCATCTTGAAATTTATACTGGCTGCAACACTTAAAGCCTCATTCTGGCTGTTCTTTAATCGCCAGCTTTTCTTTGGGTTGATCGAACTATTCTCTGAATATTACCGGGAAAGAAAGGAATGGTTGCACATGACCAAGAAGCACAGATGTATTACTCATGTTAATATTTGCATATTACATGTTACATTTGCATATTAAAAGTGAATCTCATTGCTGTGACAGAAGAATGTATCTGGGATGTTGAAATCAGCCAATAGAGATTTTTATTTATTTTTGTTTGAAGCAAAATTTATCACCTTTCCCTATTTGTCCCTTCCTAGATAACTTTAGTGAATCCACATTGTCAAGTGTCTGAAGCCATCTGAAAATATTAATGAACTACACACGCTTCCACTAAAATTCTGAAGCTTCATTGTCGTCATTGATAATACAAACTTATTAACGTCCTAATTTGTGTCTTACGATGGATTTAAATGTCCCAGATGTGATCATGGTAATATTTGAACCCTAGTGTCCAGATCTATAGAATGAGCCCTGTGACTTGCCTATCATAGCATCTCAGGCTGTTACATTTGACACTCCCTTATAAAAACCAGTAGAACTTTTCTTAAAACAGACATGTAAATACATTGTAGTTGGAGATTATTTTGACCTATTCAGCACAAAACAATATATCTTAGCCTGGGTTTTGTTGGCACATTCAAAAGGCACTACATGCTTAGTCATCTATGGCAGTTCCAAACTTATCGATGGTCTTGGAATACCAGATGGTCAATCTTGCTGAGATGCCCCAGTGCTTATAACTGGTGTAACCGGCTGGGGAAATCTATAGCCCTATTAATATATCTAAACATCAGGGATAAGCTCAATTCTCTGCATCAGGGTCAGGTTAGTACAGTTGCAGAGATTCTGACTGGAAGGATTTTAGCCAATGAGTCTCAGCCTATTGTTGGCTAAGGCAACAAATTAGGGCTTGGAGGTTTTATGTTTTCAGTGTTACTGAGTGAAATACTTTGCCTTGAAGTGTTGTATTTCATCACGTTAATATACTTTGATGTGCACTTAAACATTCTCATGATGGCTCCTTGTATTTTGTTGGAACTGGCAGAAGCAAATATACTAAAACAAAAGTACTTAGAGCAAAGTTGTTTACTCTAAATTATTTAAATTCTTCTGTCAATATTGCCCTCACCATTGATGCTTCCATTCATTTCTGCCCAGTAGTCAAGTTTTCTAAAGCTCCGGTTATAATTCTAAATCCTTATTCTGCAGGGGATTGTTTTGATTCGAGGATTTTTTACTGCAACTGCAGTTTGGTGATAAGGGGTTTTTACACTCAGGCATCTTCTGCTACACAACTTCATTCTGCATGTATTTAGCAGCTTCCACTTCTGGGTCAAACAGAAGACAGATTGATTGGGGAAACATTTGAAAAACTACTACCTTTCTCTGATTGCTGACCTGTGTCACCATTAAAAAGGCCAATCTGTGTGTCACAGTGTCCTGAGCATCAGTGAATCCTATTAAAGTTCCTTACTGCAGAAAATCCTGGACAAATGTGCAAACCTGTACTGAATTGCTCAAAGTCTAGCTTTTCATTTTATCGCTTTGAAAAATATGTACTATGCATGCTTATGCAAGAAGATTAAATCTCAACAAGTCTATTTTAATATTTTATCTATTTGGAAGTCCATACAGCTCCTGTTAGATTTGGTTAACTGCCTTGTCATCGTAGATGCTTGCCAGTCACTCAAAAATATGCAGTTTAATATTTTAACACTTAAAAGTACAGGTTACTAGAAACTGGATCACTTCATATTTGTTTTTTCAGGTGTGAAATGGAGCCTCAGGATACAAAATAGTAGGTGGTACTCTCTGGAAATGTGTGACTACATGCATTGAACTGAGTTACTTTACAAAGGCTTACAGTGTAAGCTGTGTGACTATTCATAATACCCAAGCAAGAGATCTGGAAGAATCTCAAATGGACCACATTCAACTGCATGCAGCTTCCAGCAGTTCGCTATGTATCAATCTGAGAAGGGTATTAACCCTTAAAGGCACATTACCTGTGGCAGACAGAACAGCAGTAACACATATTATAACTGCCATGAAGGAGCAAGAAGATGCAGGAACGCAGTAAAGATCTCACAAAATTTCTCAATTTTGAAATGGCCATCAGAAAGATACATATCAGGAAGGAGATAAGGCCAAGGCCAGCAGAAGGAGAACTTGGCAGGAGATAGGTTCAGCCCTGTCCTCCGGATTGAGAATCCTCACTCATTCTAGTAATGTTGAAAAATATACCCTCACAAGAGATGTCAGGATGAATTGCCTATTGTAAAAGCAGCTGTAGTGAACAATTTCTTTAAATGTATCAGGGGTTTATTTATTGATGTGATCAGTGCAAGTATTGCTATGAAGTAAAACATGAAGGATTATGAGGAGTCACCCATGTTTCCCTCCCAGTTACTGGTGAAACAGTAACGATCAGAGTGTGAAGAGTATTATCATTTGCATCAGGGCCTGTGAATTTGCAGGGTTTCTATAAGAAGGTTTCTCATATCCTGTGTGGGCAATGGCAGTACCTTCCATTCAGCTGAGTGATAGGCCGCAGTGCAGATGAGAACCTATCCCGAACATCCATCTTCTTCATCTTGGTCCTCTTGCTTCTGTTAGTTATCAAGCTCCACCTCATGGTGGTCAGGCTCAAATCTCCTTGTTGTTCTTCATTCAGTACCAGTTCACAAGAAGTGGAGCATTTAATGCAGAATGATGAAGGCTCCACAGAGATTTGGTGTTTACTGCAAGGACGCCAAACTGTTACAGACAATATTTGGGACATGATTGGGTCTCAATCTTCAAGAGACCCAAGACATTCTCCACTACTATCCCAGTACCTGTATGATTATCATTATATTCATACACATTGGTGTATTGGGAGAGAATACAAGAAGAGATCAGATAAAGGGGTTACCCCTTGATCCTCAGGATCCATCCCCCAAGGTAGTGCTGATGGTTGAAAATGTCCACCGCTGTGGACACCTTCAGGTTGAAAGGTTATATTTGCTTCCTGAAAGCACGTTGTCAAAAACGTCATCTTGTGATCTGCAAGAATCCAAAGTCAAGGGAGTGAGATCCAGCAGAATGTCAGTATGACTAAGGGAAGTGCCTTTTGGCCGTGAGTTTAATCAATGGCTGACTGCACTCGTGGGAAGTCAACATTCTGAACAAGTCCCAGTGTCAATGTCAAAGCCAAAACTGAGTTAATTGTCATTGCTCAAGTGCATCTATGCACAGGTGCAATGGAAAACCTACTTGAAGCAGCATAAAAAGTTCAAAGTTCAAAGTAAAACTTATTATCCGAGTTCATGCATGTCACCACATACAGCCCTGAGATTCTTTTTCTGTGGGCATACTTAGCAAATCTATAGAATGGTGACTGTAAACTGTAAACTGTAAGCACCAGGAACTGTTAACCGTAAACAAACTGTGCAAATTCAGATATAATTAAATAGAAATAAATAACAAGAGTGAAATAACAATATAACAGAGTCCTTAAGTGAGTTGTTAAATGAGTGTAGCTATCCCTTTTTGTTCAAGAGCCTGATGGTTGAGGGCCAGCAATTGTTCTTGAACCTGGTGGTGCAGGTCCTGAGGTACTTGTACCTTCTATCTGACAGCAACAGTGAGAAAAGAGCATGGCCTGGATGGTGAGGATCTTTGATGATGGTTGCTGCTTTTCTACAGCAACATTTCATGTAGATATGCTCAATGGTTGGGAGGGTTTTACCTGTGATATACTGGGCCGAATCCACTACATTTTGTAGGATTTTCCACTCAGAGATAGTGGTATTCCCATACCAGGCCACAATGCAGTCAGTCAGCACACTTACCACCACACATCTATAGAAGTTTGCTCAGGTTCTCGATGACATGCTGAACCTCTGCAGACTCCTGAGGGAGTAGAGGCACTATTGCGCTTTCTTTGCAATAATATTTATATGATGGGTCCAGGACAGGTCCTGTGTTATAGAGACACCCAGGAATTTAAATTTACTGACCTTCCCCACCTCTGATCATTCAAGGACTACTGGCTCATGGACCTCTGGTTTCCCTCTCCTGATGTCTACAATTAGTTCATTGGTCTTAGTGACACTGAGTGAGAGGTTGTTGTTATTACACCACTCGTTTTCAATCACCCTCCTGTATGATGATTCATCACCCCCTTTGATACAGCCCACAACAGTGGTGTCATCACAACTGTGGAGTTGGAACTGTACTTAGCCAAACGGTCATAAGTGTAAAGTGAGCAGAGCAGGGGGCTAAGTACACATCACTGTGGTGCTCCCGTGCTGATGGAGATTGTGGAGGAGATGCTTTTGCCAATTCAGACAGACTGGGGTCTGGAAGTGAGGAAATTCAGGATCCAATTACACAAGGGGGTATTGAAGCCCAGGCCTTGGAGTTTATTGATTAGTTTTGAGGGGGTGATGGTGCTTAATGCTGAGCTGTCATTGATAAAAAGCATCTTGACTTATGTATCTTTGCTGTTCAGATGTTCCAGGGTTGTATATCACAGTCACAGGGCACCATATAAGTAGTAACATAAATAAAACACAGTATTTTACAAGAAAGAACATAATTATAAAATTAGCACTGTCCATTTTAGTGCAAAATAATCAAACTAAACTATTGTAATCTAACTATAGTAATTAGGGTTCTGCAAGTTGGTTCAATAACGAAATGGTTGAAAGGAAATAGCTGCTTTTGAACCTGTTGGTGTGGAATTTTACGCTTTTGTACTTCCTTCCCAATAATAACTGAGAGAAAGTGGCGTGGTCCCATTGGTGGAAATCCTTTATGATGGATGTTCCCTTCCTGAGGTAGATCTTCCTGTAGATACTACCAAGCATGGAGAGGGATGTGCACATGGTGTCTTGGTCTGACTCCACTGCTCTCTTGAGTTTCTTGATTTCATGTACGTAGGACCTGCTGCACCAAACTATGGTGCAGCCATTTAGGACACTTTCAACAATACATCTGTAGAGTTTTGGTGACAAGTTAAGCCTCCTTAAATTCCATAGACAATGAAGTGTTTAAGATGCAATTTGTTCATTATTGGCTGGGATGGGTGGGGGAGCATGGGGGGCAATCATTAAATATATACAAATTTATTAAATGGTACAAAGTAACTTATAGAATAGTGGAATCTTCTGGAAGACTTTTGTAGGTTATGTACAGACTATGCAATGTTTCTTTCAGTCAGCCTCAAAACCTTTCAGTGATCCACATATTCGTCTGTCATTGGCTAAGTCCAATCAGTTCAAATGCTGTTAAATTGTAATGTACAGCATATGGCCGGCCTCAATGGCTCCACAAGGTCCTCTTTGCTATGTTGTTATTTACTGAACCGTTCAAATTCAAGCCTTTTCTCCCAGCTAAGTGCTACAAAAGGAGCGAGGCTGGCAGTGGGGTTGTTTGCAAGGTGGGGAAGGGGCTCTGAGAGAGAGAAGAGTATGGTTCTGTGAGAAACAAAGAGCATAGCTCCTCGTACAGGATCAGAATAATGTTGTATAAGCCAAGTAAGCTCTTGATGCCTCATTAAATTAAGCTTCTAACTACATGTGGTCCATACCCCTCCATGATCTCTATATTCATATGTCTTTCTAATTTGCTTCCACTACCTCCACTGGCAGTGCATTTCAAGCACCCACGCCTCTCTGTGCAAAAAAAACTTGCCTCATGCGTTTTCTTTGTACTTTTTCCCCCTCACCTTAAATGTATGCTCTAGTTTAGATATGTCCCTATATCAAGGCTTCTCATAATCATATAAGCCTCATTCAGGTCTACCCTCAGCCTCTACCCCTCCAAAGAAAACAGCCTAAGTTTGCCCAAACTCTCCCTATAGCACATATCCTCTAATCCAGGCAGCATCCTGGTAAACCTGTCCTGCACTCTTTCTCAAGGCTCCACATCCTTCCTACAATGAGGTAGCAAGAATCGAATAAAATACTCCTGACGAAATGTTTCCAGAGTTTTATGAAGCTGCATCATAAGGTCCTCAATGGAGTCAATGTCTTGATTATTTAATAAAGCATGCCATACAAGAGCATTGGGTTTAGCAATGAAATGGCAGAGACAACCAGACCGACAAGACCCAAGACCTAGTGGGAGTGAAAACGAGGAAAGAAAGAAAAATAGGAAGCATGGGAAATTCCAAGACACTTGAATACAAAGTCCTTCACTTTGTTAGATTATGACATCTTCGACATGTCCCAAAGAAGTGTTTCAGGTAGTCAGGTTATTTTCTCAACCTTACAACCACTGAGTTGATACAATGGAATCATGCGATGTAAACTGATAAATTGATATACTATTGTTACAGTCAACCAAATTTCTTTAGCCCCCTGAGGAAATAGAGGTGCTGGTGAAAGTTATCTGGAGAATACAAATTTCAGAGTTGTATATGGATATATGCTTGTCATGACAGCCCATGTCAGTAGGCTCTCTATCCCCTTCCTGTTCTCCAACTCATTGTTATTTGAAATAAAGTTCATTGCAGTGATACCGTCTGCAAAATCATAAATGGAGATAGAGTAGAATCTGTTCATGTAATCATGATGGTACAGGAAGTAGGGAGCTGATGATGCAGCCTTATGGGACACCATTGTTGAGTTTGATTGTGTTGGAGATGTTGCTGTCTATCCTTACTGATTACACGCTCTTGGTCAGGAAGACAGAGATCCAGTAGCAAAGGGAGGTGTTGAGTCCCAAGTCTAAGAGATTGGAGATAAGTTTGTTTGGAATTATATTATTGAAAACCAAGCTATTGTCCAGAAATAATAGGCTAATGTAGGTGCCTTTAATGACAAGGGGCTCCAGTGGTGAGTGTATGGCATCTACCCTAGACCTGTTTCAGCAGAAGGCAAGCTGTAGTAGGTCAAGGTTGCCTAGAGGCTGGATTTAATGCATGCCATGACCAGCCTCTCGAAACACTTCATGATGGCGGATGTCAGAGCCACTGGGCAGTAGTCATTAAGGCACATTATCTTATTTTCCTTAGGTACCTGGAAGATAGTGGCCTGCTTAAAACAAGTTACCACCTGTTTTGAATAGACTGAAGGAGGAAGAGGTTAAAATGTCCACAAATACTGCAGCCATCTGGCCTGCAGAGCAGGACATATAGATACAGCTATGGATCCCATCCAGGCCCAATGCTTTCTGCTAGTTCACTCCCTGGAAGAGTGAGTTTATGTCATTCAGAGAGTGAATTGCAGAACGGTGACTATGGTTATAGTTCAGATAGATTGGAATCTGTAAAGGTGAGTGGTGACATTCCGATCTATTGCTCAATTCTTGTATAGAATGCATTAAGCTCATCAGGAAGGGGTATGCTGTGGTTGGTGATGCTCCCTGACTTTGTCTTTTGTCATATCATGTAAGCCCTGCTTCAACTGACAATTAGTCTGAGGCTCGATTTTGAACTCATAATGACACCCCTGATAGCTTTATGGAGATCATATCTCAATTTCTTGTAACAATCAAGGTTACATGATTTGAACACAGCAGTCCTAGATTTCAGTGAGGCGAGATCTCCTTGTTCATCCATGATCTTGGTTTTAGGAACACCCAGATTGTCTTCTTTGGTACAATGTATTCAACTTACTTGTTCAGAAAGTCTATCATGGTGGTGACATAGTCATTTAGACTGGGTGCCAGCTGGTTTGCATTTATTCTGAACATAAATAATGCAAACCATGTTTTTTTCAGAAGAGTGAAAATGAAAACATATGGTTAAGGGAAAGGAACTGATATTATGGATGAATAGTGAGAACTAATGGTCCACACATGCATGCTCCTTTAAATGCAAAGCACTTCCATAGTAAAGCCCCAAAAGTTGGTTTCAAAATAGAACTCCACAATATGACAACAATAAAAAAAAAAGCAAAACACTCACAAAACACTGGAGGAACTCAGCAGGCCCAGCAGGATCTATGGAAAAGAGTAAACAGTCAACGTATTGGGCCGAGATCCTTTTTCGGGACTGGAAAAAAAGATGAGAAGTCAGAGTAAGCATGGTGGGGGAGGGAAGAAGGTAGGTGTAGGTGAAACTGTGAGAGGGGGAGAGGTGAAGTAAAGAGCTGGAAAGTTGATTGACCGTTACCTTCCCCCAGTTTCACCTATCACCTACCACCTTGTACTTCTTCCTCCCCCCCCGACCTTCTTACTCAAACTTCTCATCTTTTTTCCTGTCCTGACGAAGGGTCTCAGCCTGAAACATTGGCGGTTTATTCTTTTCCATAGATCCTGCTGGATGTCCAGCCATCTGGAGATTTTCTTGTGTTTGTGACAAATTAAGCTGTAATTTGGACGTGGTGATTTCTTTAAGCAGCACCGTTATAGAAAAAGCACAAGAGCAAAAGAAAGAACACCCTAAACATGGAACACATTATGCCATGGAAAACGAATGAGGAGAGAGTTTAGAGATAAGAACTATATCCCTTGAAACAGTGGCTATTAATTAGAGTTTTTTAAAAAAACTATATGAGTTTTCATAGACTGAATTAAGAAAAATCATTTCATTTTTTGGAAATCATTTAAAAGAGGTACTTAATTTAACACCAGAGGAGAGGTCAAGGGCAATCTCTTTATGCAGAATGCATTGAATGCTTTGCCATAAGGAATAATTGAAACTAAGCCAAGGGGAAATTGAGGGAAAATTGGATCAATATTTGAAGACACAAGGTTATAGGGAGAGAGCAGGGCACTGGGATTAATTTCTGATTACTGCAGCAAAGTGCTGGCATGGACACGATGGGCAATTAGCTTCCTATTGGACTGAGGAATTATATGGTTGCTGGATTGTATGGCCTATAAAGCATAGGCTGTGAATCCAAAGTTGCTATAAATATCATAAAATTATGGTTTCACAGATAGCCAGAGAGAGAGAGAGAGAGAGAGAGAATAAGTGTGTGTTTATTTCTGTATGTGCCTGAGAGACCGTGCGTGCATGTGCGTGTGTGTGTGTGTGTGTGTGTGTGTGTGTGTGTGTGTGTGTGTTTCCCAGTGTTGCACACATGTACATTTAGTCTAAGGAGTTTTATGATGGGGTTAACTAGCAGGAGAAGGACAGGATAATTGCCCTGAGGTATTAAATCAAACAATCGCTTCCTATTAATTCTGCTTGTGCTTGTGCCTCTGCTCTATGTTTGCCATCTGCTCCCGTTTTCAATATGCAGGACAGGATGAAAATTTGCAGCAATACACTTACAGTAAGCATCGATCCAGTGCTGAATGAAAAAAAAAGTTGCCAAAAAAAATCTTGAAAAACATGGCTGATAGGTGTCTACTAGGGCACAATATTTCAGTTGACTCTGGAAAGATTTATTTGAAAGGCTAAAGTCGAAAGCCTCTAAGATAATATTTCAGGCATTTTGGAAAGAGTTTGTGCATTTCTTCATGTAACAGGAGGAAGATGGTGTGCATCTGATCCTGGAGTCAATATGTGATAATACCATGTTTGCTTACTTTTACAGTCATAAATCCATAATACCACAGCCTTGTTCATATTTTTGTTTTGCTGAATATGTCCTTGTCAGTCAGCATTTACTAAATTTTTGATGAATGAAGGAAGTTGTATCACTCTCTGATGTCTTATTGTAGGTTTAGCTTCCAGGCAGACTTCTTGGACGAAATTCGAATAAGAACATGACATAAGAGCATAAGGAATAGGAGCAGGAGTAGGCCATCTGGCCTGTCGAGCCTGCTCCACTATTCAATAAGGTCATGGTTGGTCTGACCATGGACTCATTTTCACCTACCTGCTTTTTCCCCACAACCCTTAATTCCCCTACTGTGCAAAAATCTATCCAACCTTGTCTTAAATATATTTACTGAGGTAGCTTCCACTGTTTCATTGGGCAGATTATTCACATGAGTGTAATCCAGTAAAATCTAACTCATGCAAAAAGATGGAATGAAATTTATAGGCAGGAGGAGTGGGGATGTTAACAAGAAGCAAGTCAAAAAGATGGATTTTATTGTGTTTTAAAGGAAGGACTGAGGAATAGAAAGAGAGAAGCGGAAGAAGAAATGACAATGCTTTCGGCTGTGAGAGCCAGAAGTTTGACAATTGATTGAAAGGGGTATTTGGGAGTATGGGGAGTAGAGACTACACAAAAGCCCAGTGCTAGAAGAACATAGACTGCTTGGAAAGTTATAGAGCTGGAGAAAGCAAGAAAGGTAGGGATGCAAGAAATCGTGCAAAGAGTTAAGTCCAATTGTTTTAGCTTCGAGGTGGTGAAATGAGGGCTGGTATCAGAGCTCAGGGAACAGCGGGGTGAGTGGGGCAGTGTAGGCTAGGGTAAGATATCAGAGTTTTGGAAGCAGGACTGCCAGACAGGGATTGAAGCAGACAATGATAAAGAGGTACATTGGGATGATATGGATTTTGAAATCAGCTCCAAATTATACAACACATTACATTTTCAAGAAATCGCTCAGCCAGGTCTACGCTTTCACTAGGGATCAGGAAAGCGAAAAGGGCCTACGCGGGCAAAATACATGGACACTTCTGTGACACAGGTGACACCAGGCAGATGTGGCAGGAAATTAAAGCTCTGACAGACTACAAGATCAGGCAGAAAACTGATGACAGCGACACCTCTCTACCAGACAGGCTTAACAATTTCTTTGCCCGCTTCGAAGCATCAAACACTACAGCAAGGGGGGAGAGCCAGTCCCTTTTAACCATCTGACCAGCCGGCTCCAATCATTGATCCAGAGCAAACACGGAGGACCCTTGCCAGGGTCAACCCATGAAAAGCGGGAGGTCCAGACAACATCCCTGGACGTGTGCTCAAGGAATGTGCTGATGTATTAGCAGATGTCCTGACGGACATTTTCAACATCTCCCTCAGTCAAGCTATTGTCCTCAGATGCTTCAAAACCTCCACAATCATTCCGGTAGCAAAGAAATCAGTTGTAGCCTGTCTGAGTGATTACCATCCCATTGCCCTGACCCCCATAGTGATGAAATGTTTTGAACGGCTTGTCAAGCCTCATATCACAGCCAGCCTCCCCTCATCACTGGATCCTCTGCAGTTTGCTTATCGTCCAAATCGCTCTACGGAGGACGTAATATCCACCACACTGCACACAGTTCTCTCTCACTTGGACAACAAAGACACTTATGCCAGAATCCTGTACATTGATTTCAGTTCGGCGTTCAATACCATCATCCCGCAGAGACTAGTGGAGAAACTGTCGCTGCTTGGACTTAGCACTGCCATGTGTTGCTGGATTCTGGATTTCTTGACAGAGAGACCACAGTCATTCCGTGTTGGCAGGAACATCTCTGACTCCATCACACTGAGCACTGGATCCCCACAAGGCTGTGTGCTTAGCCCATTGCTGTTTACACTGCTAACACATGACTGTGCAGCCAGATTCAAGGAGAACCTGATCATTAAATTTGCAGATGATACCACAGTGGTGGGGCTCATCAGCAAAAATGATGAAGCTATGTACAGGGAGGAGGTTAAACACCTAGAAAGCTGGTGCAGGGATAACAACTTGATGCTTAATGTCACTAAAACCAAGGAGATGATCGTCAATTTCAGACGGTCTCAGCCTGAGCACACAAAACATCAAGTTCCTTGGGGTTCAGATCACGGAGAATCTCACCTGGTCCAGGAACACCACTGAGATTGTGAAACAGGCCCAGCAGAGATTGCACTTTCTGAGGAAGCTTAAACGAGCAGCACTCTCCACTAACATCTTAACTACATTCTACAGAGGCGTGGTTAAGAGTGTGCTGACCTTTTGCATCACAACCTGGTACTCCAGCTGCAGTGCTGTAGACAAAAAAGCCTTGCAGAGGGTGATTAGGGGAGCAGAGAAGGTTATTGGGGTCTCCCTACCTTCTGTCCAAGACCTCTTTCAGAGTCGATGCCTCCAGAAGACACGGTACATCATCAAAGATCCCTCAAACTCTCTCCATGAACTGTTTGTTCTTCTGCCATCATGCAAATGTTACAGGAGCATCAAAACTAAAACCACAAGGCTACTAAACAGCTTCCTCCCACAGGCACTCAGACTGCTAAATAGCTGCTCTACCTGACTCTGCTTTGGACACCTTTAACTTGCACTGGACACTTATAACTGATTTTAACTGACATGTGGCTGTTGTGTTTTACTATTTACTGTTATGTTTATTATTTAGTGTTGCATTTGTTATGTTATGATTGCACTGCCCCTGAAAAACGCTGTCTCATTCTGCTCTGCAGAGCTGATGTATGGTTAGAATGACAATAAAGTTTTTTGAATCTTTTTTTTGGATCTTTGAAATTGTTTACATCCTGGCACATTGAAGGGATAAAATGGTTGAGAATCAGTTTGATTTCATCAGTATTGAACTGGTAGGAGTTTTGAATTTTCTAAACTACCTGAAAGGGCAGATAGAGGTGGTGGGCAAACATTAGTGGATTATGGTCTTGCCCTTGAAACAATTTTCCCAATGTCAGATTTTAAATGGATAAGAGGGCCAATATTACAGTGCATCTTAATGGGACTTTAAAGAAGGGTAGAATTAAAAATGGAAAATCTGGAACACTTAGGGTTCAGGCAACATCCTTGGAAAGAGAAACAGTTAATATTCACAAGTGATTCTAAAGATGCTGGAAATCCAGAGTAACACATACAAAATGCTGGAGGAACTCAGCAGTCTGGCAGTATCTATTGAAGAGAATCAACAGTTGACATTTTGGGCCAAGATCCTGATGAAGATCTAATATTCATCTCTAGGGGTATAATGAAGAGTTTTGAACATGCAATGCGAACTGTTCCTCTTTCAACATACGCTGTCTGATCTGCTGAGAGTTTGCAGCATTTTCTGATTTTATTTCAGATTCCCTGTGTTTAGAGATTTTATTTTGATTTCTGACTGCCACTAGAGTCTGAAATACTTTGAGCAAATGAAAGTCAGAATTCTGCCTCCAGACCAGATATGAACAGGCATGTAGAAATGGTATTTGGATGGAGGCTCCACCAGCAAGATCTGGTCCAATATTTTACAATATTCCACTAAAAGTTCAAAGGTTCGTTAATTATCAAAGCATGTTTCCATATACAGCTCTGAAATTCATCTTCTTCAGGTACCCACGGAACAAAGAAAGAACATGAAAGTAGTTCAGAGAAACATCAAACCCACCCCCTCCCCGCAAAAAACAATGGCAACCCAATCATCACCCCTCAAAGCCCCCCTCCCTCTGCACAAAACTGAACAGGAACATCAACCTCCAAAGAACAAACCTTGCCCCGCACAAAAAAAACCTAACAGAATATCAACCCCCAAACACCCTCCCCTCACACAACAAAATGGAAAAATGTTTAGAGTAGCAATGAAAAGAACTGCAATTTATTTCTCTTTTGGGTAGGAAGAGTTATTCAGCTATACTTATGATTGTTCAGATTATTTTTAATCATACCTCTATCTAATTCCTGCAGCTTGCTTTGATATTAGAGAACAGATTGTTTTTTTTTCCCCTATCTTATGAGCCCATCTTCCATAAATGCATTCATGCTGCAGACCTTTAGAACTTAAGGCAAGCAGACAGCATAACATGCTATGAATGAAAATATTGCATTGTGTCCAATGATAAGACTGCAACATGATTAAAATAGATTTGCAGTATATATGCAAGTTATGCTGCTAAAAGTAATCAGCACCATTTTGTACTGGAACAATGCATCAATAAGGTAAAAGGGCTCATTTATCACAACAATATTTCTAAAGCACCATAGAAAGAGTTAAACACAAAACTATAAATGCTACTAGGATGTGAATCAAATGTAATCTATACAGCAGTTGGTATAAAAACTTGACACTATGGGAGATTTAGTTACTTTGTTAAATCTCACAGATTCAATGCCTGTTTTTGGTTCACTATATTGCCATTTCCTAAGTGACACTAAATCAATGTAAACATTCCAGCAGTCATAGTCTGCAGTACTCTTAGAGAAAATTTTCTTCACACATATCGGTGCGTATTTCTGGAGGAGTGAGGAATAATTAACTCATGCATCCACCATAGCCTTTGTGGCCGTTTAACCATGATGCAAGTACTGAAAAGGATTGCCATCCCGTAATTGCAAGCTGAAAATTTATACTAATAATCATTCATATATATGTAAATAGCAACACCAATTATCTCGCAGCTGCAAAGAACAGACTGGGGTTGTAGCTCCTGGATGCTAGGTTTCATTATTAGCAATGTGTTAACAAAAATGTTAATAATAATAGAATTCACCCCAGCATTGTCTTGAAGTGTGCTGATTTACCATACAAATTATGTTAGCAAGAGAATGGATGTTTTTTTTTATTTTTCAGTATTTTCTATGTGCTTTTGGTCATCTCTTTTCCAATGATAATTGATGATTGTGTACATTGCCTTTTTCAATTCATCATGTATTTAAGTCATATTTTTAATTTTGCAATCTCCATTCAACATTCAAATAGATTGGTGTCAAGCAATAAGTACTTGAACTCATTTTTTTAAATAGGTTTGAGAAGATTTGATGATTGGGATTATGAATTCCTCTTCACTAGCAATGAACTGGAATATATTAATACCAATGTATTCCTGCAAACAATCCACCAATTAAAAACCTCTCATCAGTTACTCTTTCTGAGTGATTACTTTTTGCTGCAACAGAAGATATCTAGCTAATTTCAATGTACATTTCAAATATAATTTCTTGATATTTCATTCTCTCTATGGTTAATGACAAAGATAGATCAAAAGAGGCCAGAAGATGATCATGACTTTTATACGTTGATTTGTGCAACAGCTGCAGTTTTTAAAATGTTCAGAACGCTAACCTTTCTGAACTTCTGAATTAGTAATTAAGTGTACTGAAAAAGTTCCTTTTAGATTATTTTAACTCAATGAAATACATTTGTAAATACCTTATTTCTATAATACCTTTTATGTCATTGTCCCAATATGCACTATAGTCACTAAAGTACTTTTGAGGTATAAACACTGTTCAAATTTTGAAATGCCACAACCAAATTGAGCACAGTGGGGTCCCTCAAAGAGGAATGGGATAATGAGCAAATAATTTCTGAGAAATTGGACCCTGTTGCATGTTTTTAATGAGCAATTTGCACATGAAAGCCATTTTCATGGCTGAGATTGCTATAGTGATAATTTCTGTATTGTTGAGTGACAATGTGGATGATTTAGTAAGCATTTCCCCTTAATGTTCAGCATGGATATAATAGGCATGAGGGTATGTTTCTACACTGTATGACTCTACAACTGTATGGCTTTACGACTCCATGACTCTGTAATTCATCTGACAGTGATTGAGTGTCTCATGTACATCTCATAACATCATCTGGTGCACAGGGCTCATTTTTCTTCACTCCCAACAAAAATTAAAATGTTAATACCTACAGAATATCTAGCCTACAAAACAAAACAGGCTGTAAACCACGCAACAGATTAGCAAAAAAGACAAGATTCAAAGGACCCTAAATTTCCATCAAGACACTTATCTGTTCAGTCTCATCATATGTCTAGGAGCAGTGCTGGGTTTCTCATAAATTATAACACACCTTGTGCATAATTCCCTGCATTCTGTCCATACCAGACTGATTAGACGATGTCTCACTGTGGTTTCAGTGTAGACCATCATATTTTGGTGGACAGGCAGGGCAAAGGGAAAGCACGCCACTGAAGACATATTCTCTGCCTTGCATTTCCCCTCACCTCATAACAACATTTTCTGCAGCAGCAAGTAGACTGGATCTTTAAGGCTCAGACAGCTTTCTCCTGCTTCAGAACAGTAATGACATGACAGCTGTGTTCTCTACAGGAGGTTGCCATTGGGAAACATACAGGTAAGAATTTTATGCATAAATCATAGTAAAGAATACTCTAAATAGTTTTTAATCTTGTCCTTTTTTGCAATTTTCTGACTTTACATATCACCCAATTATGTGTTAGAACTCCCTCCTTTAATGCCACAGAAAAATAGCAAACCAGCTTCTAGAAAATCTACTTTGAATTGTGTGGCTGAGGGACAACTTTGAATTGGGCAAGTCATGCAAAATAACTGCTCCGTTTTTTCACATATTGTCATTGTTTTATTTTACATCCTCCCGAGAAGACAGGTGTGGACCTAAAAACTTTTTTTGCACAACTAATTTGATACTGTGAAGTGAAGGTTGATTAAACGCAAAGTAGAGGAATATCACATATATTTCTGGGTTGGCTAGCATTTAGGGGAAACTCGACCCCTTGATTGTTTAATGTTATTTTTATCCTTCAGTGTAAAATTTCCCCTACTGACATGAGTGTGCAATGCATTATATAATCTGCATTCTGATTCGCAAGCTCACTGATCTGAGTAACAAGTTTTTTTTACTCACCATGTTTTACTGAGCCTATTTCTCATGAAACATTGCTACTTTAGGGGTCAACATTCAAACTGGACTCCTTGTCCTCAGTGAGGTTTGTAACATCCTGTCACTGTCACTCGTTTCTCCATGCAGGTCAAGGTCAGTGTTTCAGCTTCAGGCCTCTGCACCATTACAAATAAATCACAGTAGTGCCCCTACTTCCTTAGAAGTGCAAAGATTCAGCATGACATCTAAAACATTGACGAACTTCTATAGATTTGCTGTGGAGAGTATATTGATTGGTTGTATATTGGTTGTATATTGGTTGTATATTGATTGATTGGTGCAACTGTAACAAAACCCAATTTCCCTTGGGATCAATAAAGTATGTCTATCTATCTATCTATCTATAATGGCCTGGTAGGGAAACACCAATGCCCTTGAATGGAAAATCCTACAGTCCATCATAGGTTAAGCTTTCTACATCATTGAGCACATTTACAGTACCTGGAGTGCTTTCACAGAAAAGCAGCATCCACCATCCAGGCCATGCTCTCTTCTCACTGCTGCCATCAAGAAGAAGGTACAGGAGCTCAAGCCCCACAGCACTAGGTTCAGGAACAGTTATTTTTCCCTCAACCATCTGGCTCTTGAACCAGAGGAATTAACTTTACTCAATTTCACTCACCCCATCACTGAACTGTTCTCACAACCTATGGACTCACTTTCAAGGACCCTTTATCTTATGTTCTCAATATTTATTGCTTGCTTATTTATTTATTTGTTTGTTTGTTATTATATTTATTATTATTATCAGCATCATTATTTTTTCTCAGCACAAGCTGGTAAAATCACCACTATAGGCTTGGCCAAGCACAGTCATTTCTCCATTGCTAGGAACTTCCATATTAATCTAGTGGTGTTTAGTATTAAGGTTTTCTAGAGATTTACATAAATATTGCTGTGTAGGCTTAATTGTTTAATGCTATTATATAATGACTTTGGGATGACACCAGTTGTAGATATTTACTGTTGGGACAATGTAGTTTTTTTTCAATTTCCTCTTTTAATTCAGCATATTTCTGGTGTTCTTTTCACTTATTGATTTCTGTATGTTATATGTGTTTGGAATTTTTATCTATTAAGTAAATTGTTCTAGCTTGTTTATCCTATAATATTATATCTGATGATTATTGTAGATTGTCCTATCTGTAATAATGGATCAGTTGTAATATAATTTGTAGGACTCTAACTGTAAAACTGAATTAGGTTTGTATTTGTAGTAACATACCGTATCTTTTATGGGTTTATATTTTAAAGAAAGATTTTGGTGAATGATGTTTGCCACTTGATTGTGCCTGTGTACATAATCAGAAAGAGTTAAACTGTTGCAGGATTGTGTAATGTATTGGATTGTTTATGGTTTTTCTTAGCATTTTCTACATTTATCGTCTTGAATTTGTTGTTCTTTTATTATGTATTCTTAATATTTTTTTGTGTTAACCACCCGGTCCTGTATCGTCACAAGTTACCCTTCTGTTTCTGGGAAGATGTTTCCAACTCTGAGCCAGGCTCTTGACACTTCCTTGTCAACACAAGTCTGCTCAGATCGTAAGGATGTCTTCCAAGGAGGGTCATGCTCTTCCATTGGTTAACCTTCTCTTCTGTAGTGATAATTTCTTCATTTTCCTGGATTGTACTTTCAATTAAGTTTAGTGGTGTGTTCTCGTTATCAGAATTGCATATGCTCACATGGAATGCTGAATTCTGTTTTTGCTGATGAAAGTATATCCATAGAGGTTTAGTTTTATCTGACTATTGTCTAAATCTTCTATGTCTGTTATTCTTCTTCCTCCTTCTGACCCAGGTAGTGTTAATCTAAGTGAGTTCGAGTGTACATCTAAAATTTGTCATTTCAGTTCTTATTCTACTTTGTAAATTTTCCAGATTTGTTTCGGACCAAGATACTACGCCAAAAGGAATATTATAACATCCATTAACATTGCAGGTGTGGGAAGTCTGAAACAAAACAGAGAAAAGAAATACTAAGCAGCTCAGGCAGCATCTGTGGAGAATATAAAATGACTTAATATTATATTGTTAAATTCATTGCTAAGTCTGCAGGGCTCAATTATGCCAAGCCAAAAGATGAGAAATTGTTCCTCATGCTTAGAATATGAGACCAAAGGGAGATAAAGCGAGCGAGACAGCAAAGTAGGAGTCAGAAAGTAAATATTAAAGTGGTAAACAGTTGAAAGCTCATAGGCGTCCATAAATATTTAACAAAGGTGTTCTTCTGCACTGAATATAGGTTTGATTTCTCCATTTTTTATTTTGCAGATTAGACTGCACAATAAAAATCAAATACAGAACATTAAGTTATTCACTGCTTTAAATGGAGGACTGTTTAGGTCGATGAATGGTGAGAGGAGGTGAAAGAAAAGGTATTTCTCCGCCTGTAGTTGAGTGGAAGTTACCACAAGGAAAGGTGAGTGTGCAGAATGTTGCAGAAGGCTGCAAGTAGAGGAAAATGAGATGAGCCTGGTAGTGGCATCATGTTGAATGAGCCAGAAATTACTGAGGATAATCTATTTAATGTGGAGACTGATGCATTCGAAGATTACGGCAAGAAACAAACTTATCCTGAAGATTTCAACATTAAATCACTACAAACATATTTTTAAAAGTACAGAAAATATAAACAATTAATCACATTTTTTAGATGATAAAGGCATATCTACTACCCAAGATTTTATTTGGAAAGCAGCCATGGTATTAATTTGGCAATAAAAAACAGCTGGGAAAAAGTCAGCCCAAGCAATATAATTTCAAGGGCTCTTTATCTCATTTTCTTGATACTTATTGTTTATTATTTATTTATATTATTTTGGGTTTTTTTTTCTTTTTGTATTTGCAGTTTGTGGGCTTTTGGACCTTGGTTGTTTGTTCATCTTGTGTGTGGTTTTTCATAGATTATATTGTTTTTTTTGTGTATTTACTGTAAATGCCCACAAGAAAACACATCTCAGGGTAGCATACGGTGACATCTATGTACTTTGATAATAAATTTACTTTGAACTTTGAACTTTGAACAAGGGCTAGATTTTACTCGCAAGAATCCTCAGCATTTTTTTGAAGTAGAACAAAATAGCTGATGGCCAGTAGGTGGCAGCACTTTGTTGAGCAGCAGAAAGACCCCTCTAGGATTTTAAAGATTGGCCTAATAATGTCATGGCAGAATGGCATTTAAGATTAAGCAAGGGCAATCTCAACTTCTACAGTTTTTCTTGTTTAGAAGTGCTAGTTAAAATTAAGATATTTGATAGACAGGAACACTAATCAGCAAGTTTTGAGCACTGAGTATGTAAAGATGACCAACCATCGGATGTTATGGAGTTGTTTAAACAGACAAAACAGTACAGATAATATACTTGACTAATATTTCTTCACTTTCACCTTTTCCAAACTATTACCATACCTGATGAATGACAACGGTTGGTGTTACTCTTGAAAGTGAAAGTAATAGAGTTTTGAAACTAGATTTGTGATCCAGAGATCTCACTGAAATACACAAATTTCATTGGGTGCTTGACAGTGTAAATGTAGTATAATATGTCCCTGACTGTGTTGAATAACACAAGTAGTCACTGCCTGAAAATAATGAGTTGACTATTCTGGACTGAGGTAAAAAGAGCATCTTAACTGCTAAGGTACTAAATGTTTGGAACTCTCACACCACGAGGGCTCTGGTTGCTCAGTTTCTGAGTATTTTCAGGCCAGAGACTAATAGCCTTTCAGATATTAAGGAAATCAAGTTATGTGGGGCAAGGAAGTGGTACTGAGATAAAAAGTTAGCCATGATCTTAGTGAATGGTGCAGCAAGAGAGAGGAGTCAAACTGCCTGCTTCAATTTCCAACATTCATATATCATATAAAGTTCAAATCATGACAATTACTGAACACCAATGAACAGCCAGTCTTAGTTCAATACATTTAAGAGATTTCTATTTGGAAAACTAGCATCTGTACCCCTGCAAGATTATTGCCCTCATGTTGAGTTTTTTTTTTAAATGAATGTTCCAAAATGTTTCATTATATTAAGAGTCCCTTGATTAACTTTCCCTTGATTATAATTTATGCTCCCTTCAAAAGTTTACTGCATTCTTTCCATTTTCCCTTGGGTTCTGTCAAGAAGTTTGTTTTAATGAATGCTCTAATGAGTTAATGCAACATTTGAATGCAACTTGACATGTCAAGTGTTGATAATTAAATTTTGCTGGCCAGTTTGAAATGAGCAATAATGAACTTGACATTTTCTCCTATTTTCTTTATCTTTTGTTTAACTGAAAATAGTGCTTTAGGAGGTTAACATTTTTATTTAAAATCAGATGATGTCACAGACGAAACATCTTCAAATATCTTGTGCACAGTTAAACTGAAGTTGAACAGAACAGAGAAGTGGAGAAGTGCTTCACTCGTACTTCCAAATATAAAACTATTAGATATTTACCATCACCTTCTTAATCCCCAAATGTAATCACATCATTTTCCTAATTGTGGGTGATACTGTACCAGAACTTGCTTAATTATTTTATTTGTTCTTAAGGTGCCCTGGAAGCTGAAAGAGGACATGCCATTTTGGTCATAGTAATAAGTGATTTAGTTAACAGAGTAAAAGAGAGAGAACGTTGATCTACAATTATCACAATGTGATTGAGGTTGATGTAATCTTGGGACAAAGGAGCCAGGGCAGAGGTGCTAGAAATTTGGATTTTGGTCAGGCATCCTTCAATAAGATTAGACATACCCTTTCTATAGTGAACTGAGTAAGTTCATTAATAATTAGTTACAAAACATCAGTGGAAGGTGTTCAACAAGCATTTAACGTAACTCGAAACCAGTTTAATTTATTCCATGGTAACATAGCGATTAGCATGATGCTATTGCAGCTCGGGACATTCCAGAGTTGGGAGTTCAGTCCGGCGTGTTCTGTAAGGTGTCTCTGTACATCCTCTACATGGAATGCGTGGGTCTTCCCTGGATGCTGTGTGTCCTCCCACAATCCAAAGACATACCAGATAGGTTAATTGGTTATTGTAAACTGTCCTGCAGTTACATTAGGGGTTGTGAGGTTACTGGGGTGGCATAGCTCAAAGGGCAGAAGGGTCTACTCCATTCTGTATCACTAAATAACAAAAAAAAACTCAGCTTGCCAAATAGCCAAGAACAACTTGTATAGTTTTAAAAAGCATGGATAAGGGCGAAAAGCATTATCAGGAATGCATCTCACCCTAACCATGGACTTTTTACTCTCCTCCATTCCAGTAGGTGCTGCAGGAGCCTCCGTTCCCGCACCAGCAGGCACAGGAAGAGCTTCTTCCCTGAGACTGTGACACTGTTGAACCTCTCATCACAGCACTAAGCAGTATTGTATCCGTATTGTACTGTCTCAGTACTTTTATATTTGCGTGCTGTAGCACTTTATTAATTCACAGTTATTTTGTAAATAACATTATTCTTTGCATTTCTGGTCAGATGCTGAATGCATTTCATTGGCTTTGTATTTGTACTCGGCACAACGACAATAAAGTTGAATCTAATCTAATCTAATTTAAGGACAAGACTTGTCTCTGGGGATAGGACAATATGCAACAAAGATAACAAAACAAGCATTGAAGGGTACAAAAGAGAATGAATAGAAACTTATTAGGAAGTTTAAAATTAAGAGGTTCTTTAAAATGATCTTATGAAGAACTGGGTGATAAGGAACAATGTGAACTTCTTAAAAATTGATGTCAACAATATAGGAAATGAAAACAAAGGATTGACAGATATGTTGAATGTTTGGCCACTTCACTTTTAACTGAGTCTTTCTACTCCATGTTATTGTCTTGATGCAAGGTTTCAACCTAAAACATTAACATTTTATTTTCTGCCTAACTTTTTGAGTTCCTCCAGCACATTGTTCGCTGCTCCAAATTCCATGTCTACAGTTTCTTGTGTTTCCATGTTAGGGACTAAGTTGGAAAACAACAGCACAACAATCCCGACAGCTATCTCAACTATACCTCTTCCCACCCTGCATCCTGTAATCTTCTGTTCTCTCAGTTTCTCCATCTCCGTTGCATCTGCTCTGATGACAAGATTTTCCATACCAGCATATTTACAATACCTTCATTTATCCTTAACATATACTTCCCCCATTTCTACTCTCACCCTTTGTTGGCCAGAAAGAATTAATATATGCTAATAACCAAATGGACAGTGGAAACAGATTGAAGGAATGAGGGTTGCCATTCCTTCAACCATATGGTGCATGGAGACTTTTCTTGCAGCCACCATTTTCTGAACTGTTTTATGAGCTGTTTCATTCTCAGGGCAATTGAAAGTGGATGCAAAGAGACCTGCTACATCTGAGATCATTTCCAAATTAGAAGCTGTTTATTTGATGAGGTCGCAATGGCAGAACAGTCACTTTTGTTCAAATGAAAGAACAGCCTGTGACCTGAAGTATCCTGAGCCCACTAGTTGATATGACTGTACTGGTTTGAATTGGTCTTATTCTGGAAGAACAAAGTCTGAAGGAGGAGCATTAAAGCAATACTAGCCTTGGACCAGATCCAATAACAACTGTCAAATAATACTGAGCCACTGAGATGCAGTGATTCAATCTGCTGAGAAAAAGGATAAAAATGGAGGAATTCAGGAGCAGAAGCAGCAAAAGCTCTGAACACCATTGACTCCATTGCAGAAGTGAATGATTCTACTTTGGAAATGTGGATATTAAGTCACAATCAAGAGGAGCATATGCCCAGTATAAACTCCTATTCTCAGGTATTATATTTTCTATTTTTTGACTGTTCAGAGAGGGTCAGAGAACCCCTACTGGGTGAACACATAAATATTTAGTGCTATGTATTCATGTGTACTGTATTTTGACCCTTATAGCTTGCTGACTCATTTCTCTGTGTGTTACGTACTGAATGTAATGTGAGGGGGCATTCTGGGTAGATACCTGACAGCTCTAAAAGGTTGCCCCTCAGTTTTGAGGCTGTATCCTATAGTTCCGGATACCCCCCACCATAGGAAACGTCTTTTCCACATCCAGTCCTTATCTAGTCCTTTCAACACTCGGTAGCTTTCAATGAGATCCCCACGCCCAAAGCTGCCAAAAGCTCCTCAGATATTAACCCCTTCATTCCTGGAATCATCCTCATGAACCTCCTCTGGACTCTCTCCAATGACAACACATCCTTTCTAAGATATGGGGCTCGAAATCGTTGACAATACTCCAAGTGCAGCCTAACTAGTAACTTATAAAGGCTCAGCGTTATCTCCTTGCTTTTATGTTCTAATCCCTTTGAAATAGATGCCAACATTGCATTTGCTTTCTTTACCACAGACTCAGCCTGTAAATTAACATTCTGAAAGTCTTGCTCGAGGACTCTGAAGTCCCTCTGCAATTCTGATCTTTGAATTTTCTCCCCATTTAGATAATACTCTGCACTATTGTTCCTTTTACCAACATGTATTATCACACATTTCCCAACACTGTATTCCATCTGCCACTTTTTTGCCCGTTCTTCCAATTTGTCTAAGTCTTGCTGCAATCGCATTGCTTCCTCAGCACTATCTACCCCTCCACCTATCTTCGTATCATCCACAAACATTGCCACAAGCCACCAATTCCATTAACTAAATCATTGACAAACAATGTGAAAAGTAGTGACCCCCAAGGAACACCACTAGTCACTGGCAGCCAACTAGAAGAGGCCCCTTTATTCTCACTTGCTGCCTACTGCCTGTCAGCCAGTCCTTATCCATGCCAGTAGATTTCCTATAATACCATAGGATCTTATCTTGTTAAGCAGCCTCATGTGTGACACCTTATCAAGTGCCTTCTGAAAATCCAAATAAATGACATCTACCGCTTCTCCTTTGTCCACCCTGCTTGTTACTTCCTCAAAGAAGTTTAACAGATTTGTCAGGCAAGATGTCCCTTTACAGAAACCATGCTGACTTTGACTTCTTTTATCATTAGTCCTCAAGCACTCCGAAACCACATCCTTAATAATAGACTCCAACACTATCCCCAACCACTGAGGTTAGGCTAACTGGGCTATAATGTCCTTTCTTTTGCCTTCCTGCCTTCTTAAAGAGTGGAATGACTTTTGAAATTTTTTATTCCTCTGATGCCATGCCAGAATCAAGTGATTCTTGAAAGGTCATGGCCAATATGTCCGTTATCTCTTCAGCAACCTCTCTCAGGACTCTGGGATGTAGTCAGTCTGGTCCAGGTGACTTATCCAACCTAAGACCTTTGATTTTACCTAGCATTTTTTCCTTTGTAATAGCAATGCCACTCACTCCTGCTAACTGACACTTAAGGACCTCTGGAACACTGCTAACATCTTCCACAATGAAGACTGATGCAAAATACTCATTAAGTTCATCTGCCATTTCTTTGTCCCCCATTACTACTCACCAGCAACATCTTCCGGTGGTCCAATGTCAACTCTTACCTCCCTTTTACTCTTTAAATAACTGAAAAAACTTTTGGTATTCTGCTTTATATTATTGGCTTGTTTGCCCTCATATATCTGTTCCCTTCTTATAGCTTTTCTGATTGCCTTTTGTTGGATTTTAAAAGCTTTCCAGTTATCCAACTTCCCACTCACTGTTGCTACCTTATTTGCCATATCCATGCCTTTTATGCAGTCCTTGACTTCCTTTGTTAGCCAAAGTTGCCTGTCCCTGCCTTTTGAGAACTACTTATTCTGTGAGACATAGCTATCCTGCACCTATTCCTAGAAACTTCAGCCATCTCTGCCCTGCCATCATCCCCACCAGTATCCTCCTCCAATCCGCCTGGGTCGGCTACTTTCTCATGCCTCTGTAATACCCTTTATTTCATTGTGATATTGATACATGTGACTGATGCTTCTCCCTCTCAAACTGTAGTATGAATTCAATCATATTAGGATCATTGTCTCCTTTACAATAAGCTCCATAATATGATCTGGGCTGTTACACAACACCAAATGTAAGATGGCTTTTTCCCAAGTAGCACAAGCTGCTCTGAAAAGCCATCTCGTAGGCTTTCGACAAATTCCCTCTCCTTGCAATCTGACCAAACCTGATATTCCCAATCCCCTTGCACATTGAAGTCCCCCATTACAATTGTGGCATTACCCTTATTACATGCCTTTTCCAGCTCCCTTTGCAATCTCAACCCCACTTTTTGGCTACTATTTGGAAGCCTACATAATTTTGTTTTACCCTTGCAATTTCTTAACTCCACCCACAAAGATTCATCATTCCCTGACCCAATGTTACTTCTTTCCAAAGATGTAATTCTATCTCTTACCAACAGAGCCACACCACTGTCTATGCCTTCCTGCCTGTCCTTTCGATAAAAGTATATCCTTTGACGTTAAGCCCCCAGCTATGGCCTTCTTCCAGCGACGACTTGGTGTTGCCCACAATAACATACCGACCAACCTCTAATTGCACCTTATTCTAAATGCTACATCCTTCAGTCCTGCATTCTTCGCCTTTTTGAATTTTTCCTCTGTGGTACAATTTAATTCTTTGCTGTGTCTGTATTTGTACCCTATCATTGGCTTGTCTTTCCTTACATTCATGTTACACTCATCATCTACTTGTAAACCTGCTGGCTCATCCTCAGCTCTATCATATTGGTTCCCAATCCCCTGCCATATCAGCTTAAACCACTTTCAACAACTCTAGTAAATCTACCCACAAGAATATTGGTCCTGCTCGGATTCAAGTGCATCCTGTCCATTTTTAATAGATCACACCTGCCCCAGAAGAGGTCCCAGTTATTCAGAAATCTAAACCCCTGTCCCCTGCTCCAATTCTTCAACCACACATTTAACTGCCTCTTCATTCTCTTCCTATCCTCACTGTTGCATGGCACAGGCAGTCATCCCGAGATTACTACTCTTGAGGTCCTGCTTCTCAGCATCCTAACTCTCTGTATTCTGTTTTCAGGATCTCCTCCCTTTTTCTACCTAGGTCATTGATGCCAATATGTACCACGACTTCTGGCTGCTCACCCTCCCCTTTCAGAATATTGTGGACGCGTTCAGAAACATCACAGACGCTGGCACCTGGGAGGCAAACCACCACCTGTGCTTCTTTTTCGCATCCACAGAATTTTCTATCTGTCCCTCTAACTATGCAATCCCTTATTACTGCTGCCATCTCTTCAGTTCCCTACCCTTCTGAGCCACAGGGCTAGACTCAGTGCCAGAGGCATGGCCACTGTTGCTTCCCCCAGGTGAGTCATCCCTCCGAACATGAAATACTTATTGTTGAAGGGGACAGCCACAAGGGTGCTCCCCACTATCTGACATGCTGCCTTTCCTGTCCTGCCAGTCACCTATTTATATGTCTCCTGTAGCCTTGGGGTGACTACCTCCCTGTAGCTCCTGTCTATCACCTCTTCACTTTCCCTAACAAGCCAAAAGTCACCGAACTGTAGCCTCAGTTCTTAAACATGGTGTATAAGGAGCTGCATCTTGATGCACCTGGTGCAGATATGACCATCGGGGAAGCTGAAATCCCACATCTGACACCCAGAGCAGAATACTGGCCCCATAGAGATACCCCTTTTTCTCTCAAAGGTTAAGTAAGAAAAAGACAATAAGAAATCAGGGTTGAACTTACCTACTTACCATAACTCCTCCTGTTATTGCTGAAGCCCTCTTGAGCCAAAACCTTACCACTCTGATGATAACCACTTCCACGATGACTGCTCTGCTAGATGGTTCCCCTCCTTTATGGAGACAAGATTTTTGAAGATCTTCGCCGGACTTGCACGGGAATGCTTCTACTGCATCTGCACCAAATGCCAAAGACTCCTGTTGAAAAACTTACTGCCATCATTTCATCATTTCCCATGCAGCTGGCCTGTGACATATCACATATACTGTGGGAGCAGTTACCTCACACATGATGCCATCAGGTGAAGAGAATCCAATCACTTTCTCATCAAGGACGTTAAGCAAGGCAGAAAGCCATTATGCCCAGATTGAGAGGGAAGCGCTCGCAATTGATTTTGGAATTAAGAATTTCCATCAATTCCCCTTTTATTGATAATTTACACTAGTGATAGATCATCACTCCATCCAGATTGGATGCATCAATAAGGGTCAAAGGGGGTGGACTGCCCCTCTACCGGAAGCCAATGACCAACTCTTTTGCTGACATTGAAGGAAAGGTTGTTGTCTAGATACCATTTCCTTTCTGCACTCTGATTCATCATTGGCTGAGATGCAGCTGACTGCTGTGGTGTCATTTACAAATTTGTAGATGGATTTAGAGCAAAGTCTAGCCGTGCTGTTGCGAGTAGATGGGGGCAGTGGGTGCATCCTTGTGGATCACCAGTGTTGAGCAGACCCATGGCGAAGGTGTTGCTGCCTATCCTTACTGATTGTAGTCTATTGGTCAAGAAGTCAAGGATCCAGTTGCAAAGGGAGGTATTGAACTCCATGACTAGGAGTTTGGAGACAATTTTACTTGGAATTATGGTATTGAAGGACAAGTAGTAGTCAATAAAAAAATAGTCTAACAAAGGTGTCTTTACTGTCCAGATGCTTCCAAGATGAGTGTAAAGACAAGGAGATGGCATCTGCCACAGACATATTTTGGCAGCTGGCAAATTGCAATGGATCAGGGTTGGCTGAGAGACTGGAGATGATTTCTGCCATGACAAGCCTCTTATAGAACTTCATGATGCTGGATGTCAGAGCCACTGGGTGGTAGTCATTAAGACATATTATCTTGCTTTTCTTAGGTCTTCTTAAAGGAGGTGGAAACCTCAGATTGAAGCAGGAAGAGTATAAAAATGTCTGTAAATACCCCTGTTAGCTGATCACTACAGAATCTAAGAACATGGCCAAGGACACCATCTGGGCCAGATGATTTGTGCAAGATCACTCTCTGGAAGACTGGACTGGAGGCTGTTGGGGTGGTTAGTGACATTTTAATCCACTTCTGTTCAAAACATGCATAGAATGCATTAAGCTCATTCGGAAGTCATTGCTAACAATGCTGCCTGACTTTGTCTTGTAACCCATTATAACATGTAAACCCTGCCACAATTGGCAGCTGGTCTGGGACTCAACGCAGGGCTAACATTGTCCCACGACATTCCTAGTAGTTTCATGCAAGTCCCATGTCATTTTCGTTTAAAGGTCAGGGTCAGCTGATATGAATGCAATCTGGAGTGGATTTCACGGTTTATCAACAGTTTCTGTTTTGGGAATACATAGCTTGATACAATCTTTGGTACAATCTACAATACACTTGTTATTAAAGTCCATGATGGTTGTAACATTCTCTTCTAGGCTGTCTGCTGAGTCTTTGATTATGGACCAGTCTCCTGACTCAATGTATTCACATGGTACTGAATCCTCTTGTTTCAGCTTCTGTTTGTATGCAGGGAGAAGAATCACAGAGTGGACAAGGGCTGGCTTGGTAGGCATCTTGGATGGTTGTGTAGCATCCAATGGTTGGCAGCATTTCTGTAGTGCTTTGGAACCATCCTCCTGAACTTGGCTTGGTTGAAATCACCAGCGATGATGAATTAGCTCTCAGGGTGTCCTGTTTCACAGCCGTTGACCACAGAGTTCAGTTCATTGAGTTCAAGCTTGGGATGGAATATAGACTGCCAGCAGGATAGTTGAAGTGAACTCCGGTGGCAGGTAGTATAAGTTACACTTACTGTTAGATATTCCAAGCTGGGTGAGCAGGAACTCACCAGGACAATTATATCCAAGGACCATGAGGTGTTGATCTGCCACAATCCCTCTTCCTACATCTTCCATGCTCTCTGTAATTTAAAATGCACTTATCTACTCACTCATCCAGTTCTAATGAAGAGTCCTTGTTTCTTGACAAAAGTCTGTTTCATCCGCCAAGTATTTTCATTTCTTTTCCTCAGCAGTAGAGTCTAGCAATGGTACTGATAATAGCTTCACGTTTTTAAAAAATGTGGACTTTATACAGTTTCTTTGTCATAAAACATGTTGTTCTGTCTGTTGTATCTGTTGTAATTGTGATCCTATTGAACAGAGTTGCCATGTGGTACAGCTGCATTGTGGCAATGTGATGGCAAAGGCAGTCAAGACAATTCATTTTGTAGCAATAACTTAACAACTTGTGCTCTGTATTATAAATAAACCTCTACTGGGTTATTGGATTCTAAACTTATGTTGGTTTTGAAATTCTTTAATACGATATGGGTTGAAGGGCAACTTCCTGCTTCCTGGAAAATACTTCTTGTTATCCCTGTATTGAAACCTGGTAAGGATCAATCAGCTCCTTCCAGTTATAGGCTTATTTTGCTAATGTCACTTGTAGGTAAGATAATGGAATGAATGGTTATATCAAGGCTTTCTTATTTTGTGTAAAGTTGTGGAAAATTAGTTGTATACCAATCTGGATTTCATAAAGGGAGAATGACCATGGATTCAGTGTTAAGTTTGGAATCTGATATTCAAAAGGCCCAAGTCAATTAAAGCTCAGTGATAGATGAGATGGTTGCTACTATTTTGGCCCTGGAGTGAGTTGAAGAAGTACACCTTAATTATGTACTTCTGTGCCCTGATTTATTCTCGGGCTTCCATTAAAATAGGCACTTCAAATTGTAGGTCGGGCATTCTTCTTGAAATTGGACAACATCTGTTAAGGTTGCAGGGACCAGGTCTGTGTATACCTTTCATAAGGGCTCCTGCGTTTTCTTGGGTTGAAGAAAATGAGACGGCAGACATTCTTGCCAAGCAATCACCTAAAATTAAGGATATAAATGTGGTGGTGTAGTGTCAACCACAAAAGAAAATGAGCCTAGTTACAACATAATATTGCAGCATTATTCTCCTACAAAATGTAGATAATTGTCCACTGCTAACAGCACATTTAATGTCCCCTGCCAGACACCATTTAGTTAGGCTAGCTAGTCTCAATGATGATTTTCAATATGTTCTTGATGGTAGATTTAGCAGTTGTGGGTATTGTGGAAGATGAAAGGCAGGTCGATGGATTATTCTTTCCGAGAGATGGCTGATGCCAAGCCATTGTGACAAGTTTACCTTCCATTTATTAACTCAAGCTTGGGGCTGAGTTAATAAGTGGATTTGTCAGAGAATTGGCCACTTCTGATGTTCTCAAGGAGTAAGAGTTATTGATTAAGATGCTTGTGGCAAAACATAATTCTTTGAGAGAACTTGGAGTAATAACAACCACAGTAATCTTCCTTTGTCAAAAACAAATCTCACAATGAAAACATATAAATGTAGGCTGAAAATTCAGGTCCAATAAGCCCACTGGTGCAATGCACAGAATGCAGAATTATTGAGTTAAAGTGGAAGTTTATTGCTTGTTTATAATGAAAATTGAAGCTGAAATTCCTATTGGTCAGCATTTGGAACTGGTGTACATTAGTCATACCATGAAATAGTTTAAGAATACATTGCATGCCATGGTATATACACTGACTCATTTACTCAGGTACATTAATTTTATTTAGCTTGTCGAGAAGATTTGTTACTTGCACAATTCCGACTTGTATCTCTTCTGGAAATTGCACTCAAAATGTGCTTGGAAATTTTTTTTTGTCTTGAAGTTACTCTGCAAGCTTCCGCACAAATCAATTTAAGTAACACTGAAGAATTTATTTTCCAGGAATAAGTGCATTAGAGGAGCATAATCAACTGGCGAACAGAGTCACATGCAGTATATGAGAAGGGGTCCAATTAAAAAATACCTCTTTCCTTCAAGGTGAAACGATAGATTAAAATGAATGGGACATTATTTCCTGTATAGAAACTTTGCTGAGTTCCATACAGATCTACTGTATTTAAATAACACCAAAGAATTTATTTTCAAATAATGTGCATTAGAAGAGGAATATGTATATTGGTGAGCAGAGTCACATATATAAGGAGGTGTACAATAAAAAAAACCTTCTTCCATCAGAGGTGAAACTATAGATTAAAGTGTAAAGGATGCTATTTCTTGTATAGAATCCTTGTTGCCAATAGGCCTTTTTGCCTTTATTGCTTAATGGGACTCTGGGTTTTGATAGCTAAGGACTTAAGCGGCCTGCTAAACATCATCGATACACTGCTATTCCCTTTCACAGTGTGGCCTTGTGAGGTATGGTATTGTTATCTTTCCTTCCATTACAATGGTTAGTGAGTTGGATTGAGAACCACACTAGGAAGTCGGTTCAGAAAGTGCATGTAGCTGATTCTTCCATTGTTACGGGTGGTTACAACATCAGCACTCCAGCTTTGCAGTTGTAAGCACAATGCCATCTGCACATAGCATGCTGTATGAAGCCACTCAGGATTTTGCTCGGAAATGTAGGTAACTTCAGGAGCAGGTGGCCCTGAGAACCACAGAATTGTGGGCGGATGGTTTGTTGGACCTATATTCCTCTACCACCTTGCTTGGAATAGATTAACAAGGTGAGTAATGTGATTGTATTAGGTTTGCTGTCTGTGGAATTCCAAACTCAAATGAAAAACTTAAGCCTGATTTGATATATATAGCTACGTGCACTTCACAAAAGGGAGGTAGCTGCCTACTCTTTAAAGACGAGATCACTTCTCTGTTTATCCTCCACAGCTAATTTAGCTGCTAAGTGCCAGGTGACTGACTTTTCAGTGGGTGAGCAGTTAGGGAACAGTGGCCACAACTCAAACAACAGGAATTCTGCAGATGCTGGAAATTCAACCAACACACATAAAAGTTGCTGGTGAACGCAGCAGGCCAGGCAGCATCTCCAGGAAGAGGTGCAGTCGACGTTTCAGGCCAAGACCCTTCGTCAGAACTAACTCCTTAACTTTCAGGATAGTTATAATAAGGATAGGTATGGTCCTTGCAGGAGAGTTTAATTTGAAACAAGCCCAATTAAATAACCCCATTGTCTTATTCTGCAACTCTTAAGAAATCAGCCCAGATGCAGATGTTTGCAAAGCTGTCTTTTTAACTTCAAAACAATTATTGCTTTCCATTTCGATTAAGAACTGAAGACTGGTTCCCATTTATAACAAGAAACTAAACAAAGAATATTGGTTGAAAGTTTGACTTATTGAAAAACAACCCTTTGATCTTCTGATGTTTCAATTGCTATGTTAGAAAGCTGAAAGGCCTCCTAGTGCCCATCTATTGCAGTAGGCAGCTGGGTGGAGTTTGAGGTTCTTTTAGACAGATGCGTGAATGAGAGCGGAGAGGTACTCAGGAAGAAAACATTTAGTATAAATTGGTATAACATCAGCACAGCGTTGTGGTGCAAATAGCCTGTCCAGTGCTGTACTGTTCCATATTCTATGTTCTATTGCAAGTGGACATGTTATCATTATCAGTAGGGGAAACAAGTAGAGGAAATTATCTGGACTTGGGACCCAAGTGGTGGCCATGAGGGAGCAGAAGGAATTAAATTGCTGACTTCATGAACTCCACACTCTCTTCCAAAGTTAATGCAAATGGAGATGGAATGGAGTACTGGAAGCAATTGGATTTTTTGTTTAAATATTATATTAAATAAACATTCTATTACTAAAACCTTTAAGTGATGAAGCAGGATTTATTTTTGTTAATATTTTTGTAATTGTCGTAATTTCTTCTTTACGTATACTTATTGATCTAGCTGATTGCCTTGTCTTTGTTCTTAAGGAAATATTTCAGCAGTTTGGCTCTTCTTCACGGGTGTATTTTTGAACAAATCCTCTACACTATGGATTAAATATTGCAATCCCAGATAATGTAGGCATTCCATCCACTATATTACTTACTGCCTATTGCACCACTGGCGTTTAGGGCAGCAATGAAGGTCCCCCATCTCTGGTGGTGTTCAGGACTTCCTTCATGGTGTCAGTGGCTTTCTTTCAGTTTTTACCGGTGTCAGTCATGCAAGCCTTGGGTGGAGTCTCAGGAATACAGTCACACTCTGATGATTCTTGATTGCTGTTTCCATCACAATTTTGTTTTACCATTCGGGGTTGTTAGCCCACAGATGAACCCCCAAACCTGCAGGACTCTTAGTCAGGCCCCTACCCTTTGACCTGCTTGGCATGGCTGACCTTACCAAGAGCCAAAGCATAAAGCCCTGATTTCAGCACATGAGCCTCCAAACAACAACAGAGTTATAGACATCTTGGAGGTGACCACTACCTTAAAACATTATAACATTAATTTAGTTGAAATGAATATATCTCTGTAAAATATTTTTGCATTATATTATTGTTACATTTTAAATAAAGTAAATTTGTGATTAAATGAAAAAACAATTATATACAAAAACAGTTAAACAGTGCGCATGCTAAGGTCCTGAACTGTAGGTGAGCAAATTAGGAGCCATTATATAGGACTTTGCAGAGGTTGCTAGGCCAAGGTTGTTTCCAGAAAAAGAGCCAAGTGCTAGGTAGTGTTATAGAACAGAGGAATCTAGGAGTCTAAGTGCATCGTTCTTTGAAAACAACATCACATGTAGAAAAGGGTGATGACACATTGACGGATTGGTCTTCATCAGCCTGAGCATTGAGTACAAAAGATTAGAAATTATGTTGCAGTTATATGAGACATTGGTGAGGGCACACTTGGAATATTGTACACAGTTTTGGTCATGTTGTTAAAGGAAAGATGCTATTAGACTAGAAAGAGTGCAGAAAAGATTTAGCAGGATGTTGCCTGTACTTGTGGGACCTGAGTTACAAGGAGAGGTTGCATAGACTAGGACTTTCCTGGACCATATGAGATTAAGGGGTTACCTGATTGAGGTTTATAAGATTCTGAGGGGCATGGACATGTTGAAAGCATACATTTTTTCCCCACAGAGCTGCTATAAAAAGAAGCAAAGGTTTAAGGTTGGAGGTGAGAGATTGAAAACAGACATCAGGAGCAGCTTCTTCACACAAAGGGCGGTGCATACTTGGGATAAGCTGCCAGAAATAATAGCTGAGGCAGGCACATTAGCAACCGTTCAATAGCATCCGGATAAGTACATGGATAGGAGAGGTTTAGAGTGCTATTGGCTATACACAGGCAGATGCGACTAGCAGTCAGCATTGACAAATTGGTCCAAAGGAGCCATTCCAATGTTGCAAGACTCCATAAATTTATAATCCCTGCAGAGAGTAGCTGCAGTGAATGGACTTGAGTGAAAAGTGCCATCACCTTTGTCATGATGGGATTCTGATGAATGCCCATCCTGGGTGGCTTAGCGGTAAGAAACTCTAATGGCTTCACTATAAACAAACTCTAATTGCTCAAATATTGATGACAGCACTCCATTTCACCTCACGCTCCATGAAATCACTTTCCATTAGGAACATCATGCAACCAGACATACATTTCATTCAATCATCTGCAATGGTCAGATAACAAAGGCAAATTGAAAATAAGACCTGAGCTATTGTTCCCTTCTGTGGTAAACCATGTATATATGTTGTAGCTCGGTTGCCTGTCTGGACACACTCCTCTGCTGACTGCCCCTATGGCTCCTCCCACAGAGTCCTGTATAAAGGTGTTTCACCTTGCCCCTCTCCCTCAGTCCGGGGGCAGACACTCACTGTGGAGGTCGTATTGTACAGCGAATAAAAGCCTTTCAGTATTTTACCAAACCTCAGTCTTTTGGAGTAATTGAAGGTGCTTCAATTTTATTCACTGTACGTTTTAAAACATGGAATAGTCCCTGAGACCAGAAAAATTAGACCTCAATCTGCAAACACCTGAAGCTGGAAACGCTTTTGAACTCTGGCTGGTCTGCTTCAAAGCGTATCTAGAGGAGATTAAAGCGACCGACCCCGTAGCAAAGCGCAGAGTTCTATTCTCCAGGGTCAGTCCACGGGTCTATTCGCTGATCAGAGACCAGCCGAGCTACGACGGCGCGATGAGTGCCCTCAAAGGACAATACCTGCTGCCGATAAACAGTGTCTATGCTCGGCACCGCTTAGCGACACGGCAACAACGCCCCGGGGAATCGAGTGCTGAGTTCGTCCAGGCCCTACAGACACTCGTGCGAGCCTGCAATTGCCAGGAGCTGACGGCGGCGCAGCATACAGAACTCCTAGTGAGAGACGCCTTCGTCATGGGGACCAGGTCAGTGTACGTGCGCCAGCGGCTGCTGGAAAAAGCCGATCTTACCCTAAGTTCGGCGATGGAGCTGGCCGACACGCTGGAGGCTGCTCTGCATAACTCCGAGGCTCTCCAGGCACGCAATCCCCCGATGGCCTCGTGGGCACCGCAGACCCCGCAACCCGCCGGCGAATTGACCTCGGCTGCTGGCAGTCGCGAGTCCACGAAGTGCTACTTCTGCGGACTCGAGAAGCACCCCCGGAAATGCTGCCCAGCTCAACGAGCTACCTGCTCCAGCTGCGGAAAGAAGGGTCACTTCACCAAGGTCTGTAAGTCAAAACCACGAGTGGGATCGAGCGGCGCCGTGTGCGAGACGTGGGGGTCGCCATCTTGCCTGCTGCCATCTTCCCTGCACGCTGCCACCACGTGCGAGACATGGGGGTGGCCATCTTGGTCGGCGCCCCCTCCCACCGCTTACGACTAATGGGTGTTCACGGGGCACCCCACCGCGCCAGACCAAGACAGCGATTCAACCCTGGCCTCCGTGACCCTCGACCAAATTTCTCCTCACCAGCTTTCAAGGTCAATGATAGACATCCAGGTGGAGGGGCACAGGACAAGCTGCCTGTTTGACACAGGCAGCACAGAAAGTTTTATCCACCCGGACATGGTGCAGCATTGTGGACTCGTGATACGGCCGGTAAGTCAGAGGGTCACCATGGCCTCCAGGTCGCATACATCGGACATCCAGGGGGGTTGTGTAGCGACACTAGTGGTGCAGGGCACAGAATATCGGGACCTTACGTTACTGGTCTTGCCTCAACTGTGTGCCCCTGTGCTGTTGGGGTTGGACTTCCAGAGCCACCTGAAAAGCGTGACAATGAAGTATGATGGGCCCCTCCCGCCAACTACTGTCATAAATCCCCTGTTTTGTAGAGATATGTCACGTACCCCACTACTGACCACACACACACACCGACCCGCACATCCCACCCAACATCATGCCAACTGCCATACTACCGACACCACTTGCGGCCTCTCCACCCTCAGGATCACTCCCCCACCGCTGTTCGCCAACCTGACCCCCGACTATAAACCTATTGCAACTAAAAGCAGGAGGTACAGCGCAGGGGACAGAGCTTTCATTAAGTCGGAGGTACAGCGGCTGCTCAGGGAGGGGGTCATTGAGGCAAGCACAAGTTCTTGGAGGGCGCAGGTGGTCGTTGTTCGGAATGGGGAGAAGAATAGGATGATCGTGGACTATAGCCAGACCATCAATAGGTTCACGCAGCTCGACGTGTCCCCTCTACCCCTCATCGCGGATATGGTCAATCAGATAGCACAGTACAAGGTGTACTCGACCATAGACCTAAAATCCGCTTACCATAGCTCCCCATCCGCCGAGAGGACTGCTCTTAAACTGCCTTCGAGGTGGACGGCAGGCTTTATCAATTCCAGCGCGTCCCCTTCGGTGTCACGAATGGTGTATCTGTCTTCCAGAGGGCAATGGACCGGATGGTGGACCAGTGCCAACTGAAGGCCACGTTCCCATATCTGGATAACATCACCATCTGTGGTCACGACCAGCAGGATCACGACAACAACCTCCAAAAATTTCTCCAAGCGGCCAAATCTTTCAACCTCACCTATAACAAGGACAAGTGTGTATTTGGGACCACCCGACTTGCTATCCTTGGGTGTGTCGTGGATAATGGAGTCATTGGCCCTGACCCCGACCGTATGCGCCCCTTGTTGGAACTCCCTCTTCCCAATAACCTCAGAGTCCTCAAAAGGTGCCTGGGCTTCTTTTCATATTACACCCAATGAGTCTCTAACTATGCAGACAAGGCCCGCCCCCTGGTCAAGTCCACCACATTCCCCCTCTCTGCCGAGGCCCAAGCGGCCTTCAACCGCATAAAAGGGGACATTGCCAAAGCAGCAATGCATGCGGTGGATGAGTCCATTCCTTTCCAAGTAGAGAGTGACGCCTCCGACTTTGCGCTGGCTGCTACCCTCAACCAGGCAGGAAGACCAGTGGCGTTCTTCTCCCGTACCCTTCAAGGCCCTGAAATTCGGCACTCTGCGGTAGAGAAAGAAGCCCAGGCCATAGTGGAAGCTATAAGGCACTGGAGGCACTATCTTGCCGGCAAAAGGTTCACCCTGCTAACTGACCAGCGCTCAGTTGCATTCACGTTTAATAATCAGCAGCGGAGCAAAATCAAAAATGATAAAATTCTGAGGTGGAGAATCGAACTCTCCACCTACAACTATGACATCATGTACAGGCCTGGGAAGCTCAACGAGCCCTCCGATGCCCTATCCCGGGGAACATGCGCCAGCACACAGATCGATCGGCTATACGCCCTACATGTAGACCTTTGCCACCCGGGAGTCACCCGGCTTTTCCACTTCATGAAAGCCCGGAACCTGCCTTACTCCCTTGAGCAGATCAGGATGATGACCAGGGACTGCCAAGTCTGCGCAGAGTGCAAACCGCACTTCTACCGACCCAAAAAGGCACCACCCATCAAGGCCACCCGCCCCTTTGAGCGACTGAGTGTTGACTTTAAGGGCCTCCTTCCCTCCATTGACCGCAATGTGTACTTTCTTAACGTAATTGACGAGTACTCGCGGTTCCCCTTCGCCATCCCCTGCCCCGACACCACTACCACGTCAGTTATAAAAGCCCTGCGCAAGCTCTTCACTCTGTTCGGATACCCATGCTATATCCACAGTGACAGAGGGTCCTTGTTTATGAGTGACGAGCTGCGCCAATATCTACTGGCTAGGGGAATTGCAACCAGTAGGACCACGAGCTATAATTCCCGGGGGAATGGACAGGTAGAGAAGGAGAATGGCACAGTGTGGAAAGCCACACTCTTAGCCCTCAGGTCAAAGGGACTGCCGGTCTCCCGCTGGCAGGAGGTCCTTCCCGCGGCACTCCACTCCATCCGCTCCCTGTTATGCACAGCCACCAATGCCACCCCTCATGAGCGGCTCTTTTCTTTTCCCAGAAAATCGACCACTGGACCACCCTACCATCTTGGCTGACGTCCCCGGGGCCAGTGCTGCTCTGGAAACATGCGAGGAGAAATAAGTACTCCCCGATAGTCGAGAGGGTTCACTTACTTCATGCGAACTCCCAGTATGCCTACGTGGTTTTACCTGATGGGCAGGAGGACACGGTCTCCATCCGCAACCTGGCGCCCGCAGGAGCTCCGGGCCCCTACCCTGAGCTCTCCGTGGTGACTATTGACCCCGTACCCACCAATGTATGTACCTACGAGACACCGTGCACCCCAAACCCTATACAGACACCACACAACACTCCCATACCGGGCGCAACGCACACGCACGAGGGATTACCGATGCCTAACGTGCTGGCACCTGAAGTCAGGCCGGAGCCAGCACAACCGCCATCGCTGGTGCAATCACCGCCGGCGCTACATAGATCACAGCGACGGACTCGACCGCCTGATAGACTTAACCTGTAAATATACTTCTTGTAAATATTGTCAGTCACTTCACCCCGTGGGACTCTTTTTTAAAAAAAGGAGGGATGAATGTGGTAAACCATGTATATATGTTGTAACTGGGTTACCTGTCTGGACACGCCCCTCTGCTGACTGCCCCTGTGGCTCCTCCCACGGAGTCCTGTATAAAGGTGTTCGCCTTGCCCCTCCCCCTCAGTCTGGGGGCAGACACTCACTGTGGAGGCCGTATTGTACAGCGAATAAAAGCCTTTCAGTATTTTACCAAACCTCGGTCATTTGGGGTAATTGAAGGTGCTTCACCTTCAAAAATCAGAAAGCCCTCACAAGAGTGAAGTTGAAGGGGCATAATAAAGAATCTTAAATACGTACCATATGATTGCAGACATCAATCAGTCATGAAGTCAGCCACCCTGTCCCCATGAAGTCCTTTCCAGTATTGGCTCTGGATTTTTCACAGCCTTAATGATTGGTAATAAAGAAAAATACTGCTGAAATACCTTTGCTACAACAGTCATATTACAAGATCCATGACAGTACACAATAATAAAGCCACAGCAGCTCCAGTTAATGGATATTTGATGAAGGCATTTTGCCTCAAGGATAAGATGTTGCTAGCAAAGGTTCTTAACTACATCCACCAATATGGCAATAAAAGCAGCTTCCTTGAACTACAGCTGTCTATTTAAGAGTAATGATCATAATTTTCTCATTATAAGGGAAGTCATGAGATCCCCTTTAAAATAATTGCTCCTGTTGATGCCAGCTAACAACATAATGAATACCAATTGACTTAGTTTAAAGTCCATTCTCAGCAACATTTATATTTTAAACTGTATCGTATTGTATAAGAATTCTTGAGAAAATCCATTCCCTCTGATAATGAAGCTCTGATCAATGGAGAGCAAGAGGGCTCAGAAATGCAGTGTTTCACCTGGCACACAGCGAGAAAGGAGCAGTAATAACCCTCATACAGCCTAACTGAAAGGGTATTGTTATATGTGCATTGACCTTACAGGATAATGTCACTATGGACCATGTGGAGGATGAGGCAGCAGTAAAGTTAAGCTATTTGCAATCAATCCCCATAATTTGACAACTTCCAAATATCTGATAGCATAGAACATAGAACAGTAAGCACAATACAGGCCCTTCAGTTGCAATGTTGTGCTGATCATCAATCTACTCCAAGATCAATCTAACCCTTACTTCTATTTTCTTTTCATCCATATGCCCATTTCCATACCTAATGTATCTGCTTTTACCAGCACCCCCAGTAGTGTGTTCCATGAACTTACTAATGTCTATGTAGAAAAACCCATCTCTGATATCCCCCCATACTTTCATCCAATCACCTTAAAATTATGCCCTTTCATATTAGCCATTGCTACGCTGAGAATAAAAGATGCTGCCTGTCCACCCTCTCTAGAGGACAGATACACCTCTGTCACATTACTTCTTAACCTCCTTCGCTCTAAGGTAAAAAAAAACCCTTGCTCAATCAACCTTTCCTCAAGACAAATACTCTCTAATCCAGACAGCACCTATAAATCACCTCTGGACTCTCTCTCAAGTTTCCACATCCTTTTGATAATAACGTGAGTAGGACTGAACACAATACTCCAAGTGTGGTCTGACCGGAGTTTTATAGAGCTTCAACGTTACCTAGCAGCTCTCGAAATCAATCCACCAACTAATGAAGGACAACACACCATGTACCTTCTTAACAAACTTATTAACTTAGGCATCAACACTGAGGGATCTATGGATGTAGAATGCAAGATCCCTCTGTTCCTCCACACTGCTAATAATCTGGTCATTGTCTTGTACTCTGCCTTCAAGTGTAATCTTCCAATGTTTATCATATCACACTTCCCCGCACTGAACTCTATCTGCCACTTCTCAGCCCAGCTCTGTATCCCATCGATGTCCCATTGTAACTAACAACAACTATCCACAACACCCCCACATATTATCTGTAATTTTACTTACCCAGCCTTCCATTTCCTCATCCATTATAAAAATCATGTAGAATAGGGCCCTAGAACAGACTTCTGCAGAACACCAGGCAGAATACAATTCATCTACTGGCATGGATCTCCAGGCAGAATACAATTCATCTACTACTATCCCCTGCCTTCTGTTGTCAAGCCAATTATCAATCCACACGAACAGGTTTCCCTGAATCTCATGCCTGCTGACTCTCTGAATGAGCCTACCATGGAGAATCTTACCAAATGCCTTACTAAAATCCATATACACTATATCCACCTATCTACCTTCAGCAATTTGTTTTGTCACTTCCTTGAAGAAGTTGATCAAGCTTGTGGTCCTTAACTTTAATTAAGGATCAAAGGTTATGGGGATAAGGCAGGAACTGGATACTGATTGTGGATGATCAGCCATGATCACAGTGAATGTTGGTGCTGGCTCGAAGGGCCGAATGGCCTACTCCTGCACCTATTGTCTATTGTCAACTGTCTATTAATTTGCTCCAAATGCCCTCAGGTGATATCTGACCTGATGAACAGTTGGCCGATGAACAACTTAACTGCCTCATGTTCATAAAGGATATCAATGTCAGTGCCAGGACAATGTAACCTCCAATTAAATCTTAGTATTTAGCACCTTTTTAAAATTTACCCAAAGAAAAGATTACCAATGGTATAACATTCATCCGCAATTCAAAGATTCTGAAAATCAACAGCTGACTCAAGGAGCTTTTGGGATATAATATAGTAAGATATTGGACAGCTATGGAGGGCAATTAACAATGCATATTGCACACAATTTCATGCTGAGAGTGTAAGATTTCTCTGGAAACAGTGTCATTGCCATCTTGTATAACCTATGTGAAATATTTAGCATTCTCTGGAAGGAATCATGTGAGTGACAAAAAGGTGTCCTTCTGAAAATTTGGGCATCAGGCCCTGGCTATCTTATTGTTTGAAACAGAAGTTAACCACCTTGACAAGGTGCAAGGAAAAACATACTGCACTTAGATGCACTAATTTTAATTAACATGCATATAACATTGCATTATTCAAAGGATGCTTTATAATTGCACCTACATATTTTCAACTTAGTGCCTACTCTTACTGGGCCTTCCAGGAATATTAGGAAGTTCTATGACAATGATATAATATCCAATGCACCAGGCACCATAGGATACAGCCGGACTACTGATAAGTTGCTTTCTTTCCCTTGGGGTCTGCTCCTACACCAGCTGTAAACCCATGCTGAACTCATGCCCTCTTTACCCTTGGTTCTGACTACTGTAATAAGCAGCCATCCAGGGCTATGTATGGGACAAGGTTGAGCATTTCAACTAACAATCAATAAAAGGAGAAGAAACACTGATATTCTGAGAGGAATTTCAATTTCAGACATTTTTTACAACACCTTCTACTCTTGACAGCAGGTAGACAATGGAGCTCAGAACTGTTGTTGTACTCTCCTGATAGTATAACCTCCAGACCTTTGTCAGATTCAACAACCACGCACTGCATCTCTGCCATCTGCATTCTTCACAGGTTCTCCTAGGAGCCAACTCTCTCCTCTCTCTAAGCAGCAAACTGTTTCTAATGGAAATTGGTTTGACATGGAGTAGTGTTTCACTGCTACTGCTGCACTGCAATCTGCACTAGGTGGAGACTACAGCACCCTTTTCTCAAGTAACAGAGAGCAGAGCTCATCAGATCAGCATGGGTCTCCACAGAAGCAAAAACGGGTCTTGACTAAGGGTAAACACGAGGAATCCTGCAGATGCTGGAAATTCAAGCAACACACATAAAAGTTGCTGGTGAACGCAGCAGGCTAGGCAGCATCTCTAGGAAGAGGTACAGTCGATGTTTTGGGCCGAGACCCTTCGTCTTGACTATGGGTCTAGGACTTACATCATCAACTCCACTTCTCTTTCCCCAGATGTCCCCTGCTCTGCTGAATGTTTCCTGTATTTTCCATATTATTACAAAAGTACTAATCCCTTGAATGGACTCCACCTCTACCTGTTTGGCACATGTCACCTGACCCAGTGGTCACTGTCTGTGGTAATTGTTAACAAGGTCTGACAGGGAACACCACATCATTTTCAGAGTGTAAGTAATGTTTGTTTTGCTTCCATCTGGGGAGGAATCCTTCATACTTCTTGTCATCTCCCACATTCATTCAGGTTTGACAATCCACCAAACAGCACAACATGTATCTGTACCATCTGCAGTTAACACATCCCTATTTTAGTCCTCTGGGGCAGCACTGATAATGGGCTACCCTCCGTACACTCTGCCTCTCCTGTAAGCTGCAACACCAGATTTTCTGAGTCTTTTATCTGACTGCAACCAGTTAGGCCATGGTGTCTGTCCACATGCCATGTGCCAATTGAAACTGCATTTTTCCGTGATGTGCCAGTGTCAGAGGTAGTACTAAATAGTTTGAGCCATAATGCTTGGAGGTCAGAAACCCGCTCCCTGGATGTGGGGAGTTTCCAAACAAGGTCATTCACCATGTATGGAGCACTCATTCAGCTCTATGAATATAGCAGTGATCGCAAACATTACAGAGGCTCTGCTTTAACCTCTGACATCTTCCACAGACATTCGCACTATCTTCACAGAAGCTCAAACTGCTGCTAATTTAGCTTTGGATGTTTCTACAGTACATTGTTCTCTCAATGCCTTCAACAGAACCTCAGATTCCATTGTGTCACCTCCCGATCTCCAACATTTGTTGATACAACGTACAAATGTGCACGTTACCAAATAAAGGCAGACACAAAAGAACTATGGAGTTGCAATATTTTAATTATTTATTTTATTAATAAACGCAGAGCGTTCTGGGTGGGTTTCTTGAGCATTTAGCCTTGGTATTATTTGTGTTGCCAAACAAGGTCAAGACCTATCAGACTAGACAAATGGGTGGTAATAGTAATAACAGTATGACTAGAAATTGCTGAACTCCTTTCTAGAGAATTAAAAATACCATGATATATTGGCCTTGTGCTAAAATAACTTCATTGAACCGAACAGTGATAAAGAACCAGTGAAAGAGAACCATGTTGCGCTGTTTGCTACCAAAATGGTCAACATTTCAAATATTCCTCTCGCTGTGGAAATTGATTTTTTTTTACTTTTTATTCATTTTCAAGATCTAGAATCGGGATTTCTATACAGTTCAGATGAGATAGGCAATTTTGTCCATTTAAAATTTCCACAAGAAGTTGATGTTGAGCCACCTTCTTTAATGAAATAACCCCTGCAGTACTGTTGACGAACTTATGGTGGTCAGCAGGTGGTGTAGGGGAGCCTGTAGGTGATGGTGTTCTGTACACTGGCTGCTCTTGTCCTATTTAGTGGTAGAGCTTTTGGGGAATTCTGGATGAGTGAATGAGGTATATTTCATAGACAATATGTACTGCATCTGCTGTGCGCCATTTGTTGAGAGAATGAATCTTCAGAGAAGTTGATTGACTGCCAATCACGCTTGCTTCTTTGTGCTGCAAATGTTGAGTTTTTGGAGAGTCACTGCAGCCGCACTCATCCGGGCAAATGAAGAGCCTTCTGTCACCCTCCTGACTTGTGCCTTGGAGTGTTAGGAGTACAGGATACCCAGACTCTGGCCTGCCTTTGTGGCCACAATATTAATGCAGCTGATCTGGTTGGGTTTCTTGCTGAAAGTGACCCCAGCATCTCATGGTGGTGGGCATGGTGAAGTTAATGCCATCACATGTCAAGAATCCTGTCATGTGGTCACAGGGAAGCGAGTGGACTCGTTACAGACAGCTGCTGAGTTTGGGATTGAACCCTGGTCTCTAGCACTCTGAGGCAGTGACTAAATGAACTATGTCATCGCAATGCCACTGTGAGGCCAAACACCGTGCGAGCTGAAGAGAATGGAGATGGACTGAAATGTGAGGTAATAATTGCAAATGGAAAAAGAAGAACCAAGAGTTGGGAACATTGAGACTAATGAGATAGGACCACTGCTGAGCAAAACCTTTGCTTTGTCAGCCTTACAAAGCTTCTCCTGTATTGGAATCCTGTCCTTGGGATTAAACTCCTGACATTGATTTCTTCAGTGAATTCTATCTCTTCCTGTCACTTACATCTCAAGAACAATTTAAATAGAAATTCTCTACAGCATAATACTCAGATTGGATGAATAAGTAGATCCAGCTGCTTTGTGGAATCCTTAAGCAGGTCATCAAACATTCAGACAGGATCAAGTGATGGTTTATATTATTCATAATAAGATGAAGGTTTGGAAAAGAGCTTGAGATGTCCCTGATAGCTGGAAGGCAAACAATGATTGATTGTCTCTGGAGGTGAAAATGTGCAATCTGTAGATATGAAATCTATACTCATCTTTGATAGGCCCAAAAGGGAGTTGGGTTTGATTGTTATATCTCATCAGTAACACAAAAATTAAGATATAAAATCAAGCAGAGTGTGCAGAATTTATATCCTATTAGCTATTACACTCAGGCCACAGGAAACAAAAGAAGACATATAGGATTTGATTTGTTTGTAAAATATAATTGTTTAAGATAGAAAAGTATAATGAAGTCCTCTTTGCAAGAAATTTATGTGAAGTGACCTTCCTATTTACTCTTAAATGTTTTCTTTCACTGGGGACTTGAAATTGATATGATCTTGCATAATATTTTCAGAAGAGCATAAGCTTGATTCTCAGTATATACAGTAAGCAGGTCAAGAAAGCAATCCTCTATCATGATCTACCAATGTCCTCCATGACTGCAATGTGTGATGATAATTATCTGATTTATGATCAGCTGTCATTTTGAATGATCTACATTTGATGAATAAAAGCCAGGGTGCAGATTTTTCAGGGGCATTACAAGTGGAAATGGAAGACCAGAGTCTTAGATTTTTGTAATACCAATGTCACAAAAGAAAATCATTACCTTATGGAAATTGTGAACTTATGTTTGCTGTGAAAAGTCACAGCGTACCTCAGGCTTGGAGAGGATCCACTTGCAATGGATGACAGGAGCTCAGATTCCCTAATCGGCATTGTTCTAATATTGGCAGTGACCTATTGCTCCAGAAATAACATGGTGCAGATCGTGAAACCTCAACTACAACTTCTAGAACGTGGTTACTAGCTGGTTCACTGACAGGAAGAGGTAGTCTTTCAGAATGGGCGTATCAATAATCTAATTTATATAAGGGGTTAGATAGAAGAAGGGAAATTTCAGTTTGTGGAGGGAACATTGTGAGATGACAAAATGATGGATGAGACACAGAAACAGAATATTGGATCAACAAAAATTTGAAGTGCTGTGATTTAGCAAATTCTACTTTTCCCATATTCTCTTCTTGCTGACAGAGCTCACCTGATGTTTAGTTTGCTTATTCTATTGTCCTGAGGTCTGATCTACATGGTTTGACATTTGCTACTGAACCAGCAGTATAAGTTGCCTTCTTTGCACAAGTCCTTGGTGAACTATTCAACGACAGGGAATACATTTTCAATTTAATAGCACATACTGTGAGATAAAACAACAAAAATAAAAGTTCTCTGGGAGAGCATGTGACTTAAGCTAGAAGCGAACAGATAAACAGTAAATTAATTGAGCTGCTTTACAATGTCACCTTTCTATCTTAAACGCCCAAGCATTTCTGTTTGGGAATTCTTTTAAAGTATTGATGTGGCCTGACCAAAAGCTGATTTTCTGCTTACTGAAAACAGTCACGATGTTATATTACAGGAAAATAATGATAAATATATCTAATTACAAATTCAATGCATAAATAAATAATTATAAATTTAATATTCAAACATCCTCTATTCTAAAGTAGCAACTTCTGAACTTTTCATATTGTAAAAGTAATTAAAAGGTAAGTAAGGTAAATATTGTTTGTGCCACTGGAGAACAGGCTTGCAGTTGTCTGTAAATGCTTATACCATTACAATAGATTAAGCTCAAAATGAGATTTAAGCCAAAGTGCACAGTATGAGACTGATCTGGGGGCAAGTAATCAGAGGAAACTTTATAAGTCCCAGGACACAGCAAGTGCACATTAGGCTACTTTGCCATTTCTGGAGAGTACTTGATATTTAACTATACATAGCTGTAAAGTGGTTATTCAAGTGTAACATTCAATTCAGATGCCATCTATAAGGAGCCTGTACGTCTTTCCTGCGGAATGTGTGGGTTTCCTCGGGGTACTCTGGTTTCCTCCCATAGTCCAAAGATTTACTGGTTGGTGGATTAGTTGGTCATTGTAAATTGTCTCATTGGTTTGGCCAGGGCAAAATTGGTCGGGGGGGGGGGCCGGTGTTGCTGGTCAGCATGGCTTGAAGGGGCAGAAGGGCCTATTCTGTGCTGTATCTCAGTAAACAAATAAATAAATGCATTTTACGTCATAACAATTACCGCTTTTTAAATTTTAAACAATATTACCTATTAGAAGGAAACCAATAACATATTTGGAAAAAGGCCAGTGGAAATTGTAAAAAAGGACAGGAGAGATGTTTCCCAGACCTTTCGAAACTGTTTATTTCCTATGTGAAGCTTCATTTCAAGCAGAGCGTCGGTGGGTGAAACTGAGAGATAGGTGGGGATTGTTCCACTCTGCCTATCCTAAGGAGTCAGGGCCAAGAATGTTTAATTTCCGTGCTGAATGGAAGATTGGTGAATTGGTCAATAAATGCCCTCACAGATCAAGTAATTTCTGAACTTCTGGAATGATAAGAAATAGTTTGTGATGAGCCCAGTTTCATTAAGGTTAAAATAATTTGTCAGAAGGTTAATTGTTTTTCAGACATACTTTGGGATGCAGACTAACGTGCCATAAAATCATGGAACAACAGCACAAAAAGTGGTGATTTGTTCCTTCATTCCTTGCCAGGCCACACATGTATAAAGTGATTTAATCCATTCCCCTCTTTTTCTCCCTGGTCCAACAAATGTTCCTTTGTTATGTGGTTCCCTTTAGTGAAATACAATTGGATTTGTTTCAACCAGGCAGCATTTTTCAAATCATACCTATCTGCAGTAGTGTTTTGTTCATTACCGCCTCTGTGTGTTTTCATTGATTACATTAATTGCACCCCTTGGAATACTGATGACTAGGAGGAGTTATCCTTAGTAAAAAACAATTAAAAGAAATAGATATTAATCTGATTCCAAATGAATGCTTTATAAATACTGAGCATAATATATTTGTAGTTGATGCCAGGTTTGAGATGATAATTCAAGTAAGGCAAGATATGCAGGAAAATGTAGCTTGCTTTTTTTTTCAAAAGGTGGCTTATATCCTTCTAATCTTGGCTGAATTTTATTATGACTTTCAAGAAGGCATTTTTTTTTTCAAAGTCCTGCAGGGAGAGTGTTGGTAGAAAGCCTGTGAATGCTATTGGTAATTAGTTAGGAGCTAGGAGATAAAACACTTGCAGTTAAAATGTTACGGCTGCCAATTTGGCTTGAATTTCTTCTGTCAAAGGCTTAAGTATTTCTGTTCAATGCACATATTTAATCATTACCAACACAGAACTCAAAACACTATGCTAAAGCCATGAGTGGCATGTGAGCTGGTTACAGTTACTGGAACTATAACAAAGACATATTATGCCACCGATTGGATTGTGCTACCATTCCTGCTGCAATGCTAATTCAGTAACAGTGTTGAAAAATTATACCACGCTGATCCAGGTAGCACCGTGTGCAAAGGGAATGCCGAGAACTGAGACTTTAACAGCAAGAATATTCCTGTTCCCATACCTCAAACTTTCTCTTTGAAAGGGTCCTCAATGAATAGTAGACTGGAGGGGCTGCCTGTGATGATCTGATATTTGTCTAAGATTGGAGCTAGAATATGCCTTGATTTGAAGGAGCTACCGGGCACAAACCCTCAGATCATTATGGTACCCAGAAGTCTTCAGCATACTAAAAGAATAAGAATCAGAACACAGCAGCCTGGAAAAGAGGGGGAAAGAGATTTAATTCACAAAGGGTTTTATATTACATTTCTTCCACATACACCTGATCATGAAGCAATGTGAAGTGAATCTTTGCTCTTTAGAATTCCTCACCATGGTGCAGGCAAGCATCAAGTTCACAACTGTCTAGCGAGTGGCTGTGGAGTTCATTGTTACTATGCATGGAGCACTTTATAGCAAGTCTGTGCAGTCTATCGTTCCTGAGGCATGGGAGAATCCTCATACTCAGCAACTGCCTGCTGCTTTATACACGAGGACATGGACTTTCACTATTGCAGGCAGAACAACATGCTCAACCTTTGGAACTTGGCCTGCACTGTGCCAGATCTCAGCTATCAGCTGCTTGGAAGATTTTAACCTCTGTACTGATTTCTCTTCTGTCAAGTGAATTTTTGCCCACATTTCCTTAAAAGCTTCCTGTCCTAAACTCTTCTTCCCTCTTTGGTATGTTCTGGCAAGGTGTCTTTGCCTTTAATCATTTTACTAAATCTTCACAGCGGTCAGGAGAAGGATTCCAAAGTGAGCTCCCATTTCCTGGCCAGGGAGGGACCTTTGGAACTCAAGTTTCATAATTTCATGTTTTGTTTGGTAAACTATATATGGATCACTTTTATTGAACACCCTGATCTCCCACTTAATAACCAAAATCCAGCAATTTATTTAAAATCCTTTTGAGTAAATCTTGTAGACAAAGAGGTGGAAGTGAGTTGTGATGGGGTGGAGTTCTTCCTGCTGATAAGACCATGCTTCCCATGCAGAATTTAGATAGATGGAAATGGACTAATTTTGTAGGGCTGTCATCAATTATAACCCAAAGATTCATTTATCAGCTATTCCTTGTATCCAGCATTTTCATCCAATCTGCATGGGATGATGGAGACACAAGAGAGATTGGTTATGACGCAAATCAATCCTTGCCTGTATCTATTACCCGTATCTGCTCCAATTTGCCTAAAACCACAGCAAGTCATCAGCAAATGCAATTTCTCTGAAACATTACTCTGATTGGACCCCTCTGGACAAGAGATATTCCAGGCTGCTCTTAACTGACTACAGTTTGGCATTCAAAGCAACCTTCCCATCCAAACTCATCAAGCTTCAAGACCTGGGCCTCTGTACCTCCCTTAGCAATTGGACACCTGACTTCCTTATTAGCAGACCTCAGCCTGTAAGGATTGGTAACAATACTGACTTGCTGATCATCAACTGAGGTGCAGTTCAAGCCTGCACGCTTAGCTGTCTGTTCTACAAGCATACTTCCAATGCCATCTTCAAATCGACTGTTGTTGGATAAATCACAGGTGGTGATGAGTCAGTTTAGCAAAGCAAGATAGGACACATGGTTGAGTGAGGATGCCACAACTTCTCACTCAGTGTCAGCAAAACTGAGGAGATGATTGTTGACTTCAGGAAGGGGAAAGAGAATAAATGTGTGCCAGTGTAAACTGGGGACTGGGGTGAATCAGTGGTGGAGAGAGTCAGCCCTTTAACATATTGGACGACCAGCATAACGCATTGAAGGAAAGCACAGCAACAGATTTACTTTCTGAGAAGGTTAAGGGGGTTTCAATTTTCTCCAAACATCTAGAGATATACTGTTGAAAGTATCCTGAGAGTTGCATTATGCTCTGTTACTCCAATTTGATGCACAGAAGTGTAAAAAGCTGCAGAGCTTAATTACAATACCTCACAGTCACATTGCTCCACACCATTGGTATGATCTACAGGAGGTGCTGTCTCAGCACGTTGATGGTGGATGATGGAAAACATAGTGTGGCATGAATGGCGGGGATCTTTGGCGATGGATCATTAAAGATCGCAGTCATTCGGCCCACACTATATTTTCATACTTACCATCGGACAGGAGGTACAGAAGCCTGAAAGTCCCAGACTGTCATGTTCAAGAACAACTACTTCCCTTCAACCATTTGATTCTTGAATCATCTGACAATATTCTAATCAATACAGTTTAACAAACCTATGACCACTTGGATTATTTTGCTCTAAAATGGACTTTATTTTGTTCTAATTGTGTTTTTTGTTATAAAAACTGTGCTTAATTTATGTTTCTCTTGTGCGAATTTTGCTTATGTAATGCCTTGTGCCTGTGATGCCGCTACAGATTTTTTTTATATTTCAACTGTGCATACTTGTGCATATGACAATAAGTTTGAATTTTAACATTTTTTGAAACTGCAGGTGCTGAAATCTGGAGCAAAATAAAAATGAGCTGTTGGAGGATCTCAGTTCATTTTGCCTAGCTGAAGGGTTACGACCCAAAACATTAACTGTTCATTTCCCTGGACAGATGTGACTTGATCCACTGCGTTCCTCCAGCAGCTCATTTTTCATTTTGCGACAGGGGATGAGGTTACTCCACCTGACAAAGAGCACCGAGCATGCAAAATGTCTCCTGTGTTGTTCTGCTGAGCACTTTGGGCATGCTGTATTGGCACCAGAATACGTGGTGACATCTGTGGACTTCCACCAGCACACCCTTGGGTGTTTTGATGCTCACATGATAAAATTAAATCCTGCATCTTGAAAAATGTGTGATCGTGACTTATGATCAAGATCCCCAGTCGTGGCATCAAAAACAAATGCCTGAATAACAACCTAATTGCTTTCTTGGAGGAAGCCAAGACAAATAATGATAATTATAGAAATAAATGATCAAAAATACATAATAAAAGACCAACAAATTCAAGACAATAAATGCAGAAAATGCCAAGAGAGACCAGAAACAATCCAACACATCTCAAGATCCTGCAGCAGTTATCTCACACAGGCTCAATCAAGTGGCAAACATCATTCACCAAAGTCGAGCTTTAAAACGCAAACTCATAAAAGATACCATACCTTACTATAAATACATACCTGATGCAGTTTCAGAGTCAGAGTCCTACACATAGTTACAGATAATGCAATCTATTTTAACTACCCAGATATAATAATACAGGATGAACAAGCAAGAGCAACTTACTTAATAGATATAGCCATTCCAAACATTTGTAACACACAGAAATCAATAATTGAAAGCACCAGAAAGATGCTGAATTAAAAGAGGAAATTGAAGGACTATGGAACATGAACAGGGTATACAATGTCCCAGTAGTCTCCACAACTGTTATCATCCCAAGGTCGCTACGCAATGATGATGATGGCATCCATCTGTCCAGAAGGACAATGGATAGTGGTGCTGGAGAAGGTATGGAGATCCTGGGATGCACAGTCATCAAGATCCCCCTCTCACCCTCACTGGTGTAGTCCGAAAGAAAGTGAAGCAATACGTTTGGCATCAGCTTGGCTGCAGGTGTTGCAGGAGGAATGGTCAGTGGAGCCCCTGCAGATTTTCTGTCTGGGTTTCGTCTCTCCCGAGGGTACCCACAAGACAGAGGGGCTACTTACCCATAGCTGGTGATCTGGTTCACGAGCACCAGGGCATGTCCACAACCCAATGGGCCTGAGTGCTACATGTACAGAAGGCAGACCTGTTCCCTTTCCTATGTAGTTCAACCTGAGTCCAAAAGGAGTTCAGCTTCCATGTGTCACCAGCGAGGAGGCACTACATGAGGCTCACTGTTGGAGAAACTATATACTGGCAGGAAGAGACTTATGCATTCAGCTCTCCTTTTTGTGAGACTGCTAGCCAGTAGTGGAAGCTGAAAGTGAGGGTGACAAGCGCTATCCACTATATTACCACACAAGACATGTCACAATCACCATTTGACACACACTACACAATAGCATTAAGCAATTAGGCCTAACAGCAATATTTATGTAAATGCTCAGAAAGCCACAATACTAAACACCACTAGAATAGTTCAAAAGTTCCTATCAATTGAGAAATGAGAGTGCTTGGCTCTTACTTCAGGTTTTACCAGTTTGAGCTGAGAACAAATAAAAAAAATAATAATAGTAACTTATTTATAAAGCACTTTTTATACAGACGATGTAGTTGAAAGTGCTTTACAATGAGATAAAGTGCAAACATGAAAATAAAAGACAAATAGATGTTAGTTAAAAGCAATGTCAAATAAATAGGTTTTGAGCTGATATCTCAAAGTGACAACTGAGTTTGCATCCCTTATATTTTTTGGTATTGAATTCCACAGTTCAGGAGCGTAGTTCAAAAAGATTGATCTGACAACTATCTTTTGAGGGAGATTGTTTAAATGTAAGGATTTATTTCAGTTAAATGGGCACTGTTCACACCATTCAAGTGCAAGATCAGAAAACATGGGATTCTATTCTTCAAAAGAATGTGTTTACAGCTGTGTTTGATGACTTTCATGAGATAAGGATGGAACGTAATATGGATCAAAGGCAGGAAAATGGAATTAAGACACAAATGAGCCATAAGCTAATTAAGTGATAGGAGCAGGCTTGAAGGGCTGAATGGTTTGCTCCTTATCTTCATTTCCATGTCCATACATGGTATGTGTATATTTTAAATAGAATGGGAGAACGTGATGAATGTAATTGACCAAAGGCTAATTATATAAAACTTTTTCTGTGATTCAATGATAAAAAAAACCTTAATGCTTTCCTATTCCTGACAGGGCTTCTGTGTTTTAAAAATGGCAAATTTATAGACTCCATTGACAGGACAATTATTTGTCTTGTGATAAATTAGTGCTGGGTTTAACTCACTGAATATATATACTTATTCGGAAGTAAATGTCACAAAACCAGGGGGAAAAAATCTAATATATTTCTCCTCTCTGACAGCTGAACGACCTAAAGAAGCAGTGTTCTTTTCAGGTCCCAGGCATTATATTACCAAGCCTTTGCTGAACACTCTCTGAGAATCACCATATAGTATAACATCTTGGAAGTGTTAATTGTTTTTTTTATGGCCAGAACAATAGCAAAAAATAACCTGCACAGTAAAATTACTATTTTCCTTTTGTTAAAGTCAAGCTTTATCCTGAATGAGACAAAAAAGAAAAAGAAGTGTGATGCACAATGTGACATTAATCTGTGGGTAATAACACATCTATTTCAGCTAAGTGTCATGCACTGGCGGATTAATTGAGAAGGGAACGCTTGAGCTGCCGTTCCTCTGCTGCCTTAAAGCTGTGAACTCTTGCCTGCTTTAATTAGTCACTTTTGACATGGATGGAAATGACAAGTGCTGCAGTGCATTAAAAAATGTAGTGACATATTGTAAATACTGAGGTCAGGTGATGTGCCAGACAGCATTTTACAGTCCGCATTGCGCACAAACTCACAAGACAAGCAGAAAGGTAAGGGACCATACCGAGCCATCTCAGGCATCTCATACTTACAATGGACAAGAAGCACTGATTGACGGATTTGGACAACAACAATATATAGAATGTGATCCCTGCAAAATATGAAGAGATTAATGGGAAGAATTGAGAAAATGTTATAAAGGGAAATGTAGCAATGATTTCAGCCCTGCATTCAGAAATATTTTCCATTGCATTTTACGTAACTGAAGATAGGGAATTCCATGCATATTTTAATAATTTTAATGAATAACAACATTAAAAATTCTATTTTGAGCTTATAATAAAGATGCACATAAACCCTGTTACCCAACCAAACCCAGCCCTTCATCAAAATAACCGAGGTAATCAATGATAACTTGTCTTTAGTTGCACATATTAAACATATAATAAGATAACTTCTCCTCATTGTATTCTGCTTCCAAATTTCAGTCCACTGAATTCATTGATTTCATTGGAACTGAACATAGGGGAAAGGGTACTGATCTCAGCAGAACTTGATGTGGCATGGTAAAAATTTTGTTGCTAGTTTTTTGCAGGCTAGTTTTTTGCTGTTCATGCCAAGAATGGTAGTTGAAAAGCCTTACACCTTCCAATCTGTATGAGATTCCTGTGAAGAAAGCCAAGGACAAGTGAAGTGAAGCCCATTAATACTGACATAATAACTGTTGTACAGTGGACACTTTTATCACAAGACAACATGCAAAGTGTGATTGTGGAATACATACAAAATGCAAGAGGAACTCAGCATCTATGGAGAGGAATAAAATGTCAATATTTCAAGCTGAGATCCTTCATCAGGACTGGAAAGGAGGGGGGAAAAGGCCAGACAAGAAGGTGGTGAAACCAGATGGGCAGGGGTGGTGGTATGAAGTGAAAAGCTAAGAAAGGTAAAAAGCTGAAGAAGAAATCTGATAGAAGAGAGTGGACCATAGGAGAAAGAGAAGGAGGAGGGCCACCCGGGGGAGGTAATAAGCAAGTGAGGAGAAAAGAAAAGGTAAGAAGGAAGCCAGAGTGGGGAATTGAAGAATTGAGAAGGGAGAGGGGGATTACTGGAAGTTAGAAAAATCAATATTCATGCCATCAGATCTACCCAGCCAGAATATGAGGTGTTGCTCCTCCAACCTGAAAACGATCTCATCATGACTGTAGAGGAGGCCATGAACTGACATGTTGTCATGGAAGTGGTAAGCCACCGGGAAATCCTACTTGTTGTGATTGGAGCAAAGAGGCTCGAAAAAGCAATCCCCCAATCTGCATCTGGTTTCACCAATACAGAGGGGGCAAGATTGGGAACACCAGGTACAATAGACTACCCCAACAGATATGCAGGTGAAGTGTTGCCTCACCTGGAAGATCTGTTTGGGGCCCTGAATGGAGGTGAGGGAGGAGGTGAATGGACAGGTGTAGCACTTCATCAGCTTTCAGGCAAACTGCCAGGAGGAAGATTAATGGGAAGAGATAAATGGACAAGGGTATAATGGAGTGAGCAATTCCCTGCAGAAAGCAGAGGGTGGTGGGGGTTTGGGGAGTGATGTTAAGATGTGTTTGGTGGCAGAATCCCATTAAGATGGTGGAAGTTGAGGAGAATGATGTGCTGGATGTAGAGGTTTATGGGATGGTAAGTAAGGACAAGAGGAAGGCAGGAAGATGGAGTGGGGGCAGATGTCTGAGGAATGGAGGAGATAGAGGTGAGAGCAGCATCAATGGTGGAGAAAGGGAAAACCCTGTTCTTTGAAGAAGGTGGTCACCTCTGTTGTTCTGAAAAAGACAGCCTCATTCTGCGAACAGATTCGGTGGAGATGAAGGAATTGAGAAAAGGGAAGTCATTTTTGTAGGTGACAGGATGGGAAGAAGTATAGTCAAGATTGCAGTGAAAATCAGTAAGTTTATAAAAGATAGTGGTAGACAGTTTGTCTCCAGAGAAGGAGTCATATTGAGAAAAGGGAGAGAGGTGTCAGAAATGGACCAAGCGAATTTAATGGCAGTGTGAAAGTTGGAGACAAAGTTGAGGAAATTGCCGATCTCAAGATGAGTGTATGAAGCAGCACCAATGCAGTTGTCAACGTAACGGAGGAAGCGTTGTGTCCACTACAGGGCAAGGCTTGAACATGGACTGTTATACATAGCCAACAAAAAGGCAGGCATAGCTAGGGCCCATGTGGGTGCCCATGGCTACACCTTGGGTTTGGAAAAAGTGAAATGAACTGAAAGAGTTACTGGGGAGTGCGAGGACCAGTTCTGCCAGATGGAGGGGCGGGATGGTGGTGGTGGAGCAGAATGGTCAGTTCTGCTGTTGAAAATGAAGCAGAAAACTAATAGCTTGTAGTGGACCAACCACATGGACACTACAGCCAAGAAAGATCACAGGCATCTCTTCTTCGTAGAACGTAGAAAATAGAGCAATACAGCGTAGTACAGGCCTTTCAATCCATGTTGCTGTGCTCACTCTTTTCTCCTACTCCAAGCGCAATCTAACCCTTTCCTCCCGCATATTCCTCAATTTTTCTGTCATCCATGTGCCTATCTAAGTGACTTTAAATGTTCCTAATGTATCTTTCTCCACTAGAAGTGTGTTCCTAGTGCCTTCTACTCTGTGTATAAAAAACCTATTTCTGTCATCTCCTACTATACTTTCTTCCAATCAAAGTATGTCATCGTCTATTAGAAATTGCCGCCCTGAGTAAAAGGATTGACTGTCCACTTAATCTATACCTCTCATTGTCTCTTACACCTCTAACAAAACACCTCTCATCCTCCTTTGCTCTAAAGAAAAAAAACCCTAGCTCACTCACCCTATCCTCATAAGACATGCGGCCTAATCCATGAAGCATCTTAATAAATCTACTAGGCTCCTTCTTTTTACTAATGAGGTGAACAGTAATGAATACAACAAGTGCAGTCTAACCAGAATTTTATAGAGCTGCGGTATTACCTCACGGCTTTAGTACTCAATCCCTTGAATAATAAAAGTCAACACAATAGCTTTGCATCCTGTCAATGTCCTGTTGTAACCCATGACAATGTTCCACACTCTATAACAACACCAGCCATTGTCTCATCTGCATGGGAAGCCTTGCCAAACGCCTTACTGAAATCCATATAAACCACATCCACCACTCACCTTCATTAATATGTTTTGTCACTTCCTCAAAAAAGTCAATCAGGCTCTTGAAGCACAACCTGCCATTCAGAAGGCTATACCAACAATCCCTAATCAGGCTATGCTTCACCATATGCTTGTAAATCCTGTCTCTAAGAATCCTCTCCATTAGTTTGCCAAACAATGATTTAAGACTCACCGGTCTACAATTCCCAGGGTTATCCCTATTACCTTTCCTGAACAAAAGAATAATATTTGTTACCTTCCAATTTTCCCCTCATGTCACGTAGTAACCTGGAGTATATCTGTTTATCCCCAGGGTCTTACCTATTCTTACATTCTTCAAAAGTTCCAGACATTGTCTTTCTTAACCTTGACATGTTCCAGCTCATTTGCTGACCTCACATTTGTCAAGGTCCCTATCACTGGTGAACACTAAAGCAAAATTTTCATTAAGGACCATACCTACCTCTTCTGATTCCAGGCAAATTTTTCCTATTTTATACCTAATCAGCTTTACCCTCACTCCAGTCATCCTCCTGTTCTTCACATACATGTAGATTGCCTTGGAGTTTTCCTTAATTCTACTCCTCATGTCTTTCTCATGTGACCTTCTAGCACTCCTAAATGACTTGCTAAATTCTTTCCTGGTAACCTTTTAACTCTCAAAAGCCTTGTTCTTTGTTTCATTATATGTCTCTCTACACATTTCATCTGCCTTTACACCAACTGCTCTACCATCTGACCTATCTTCAGGAGTCCAAACAAATTTAGTATGACCCTCAACAATTTTTATCTATGCACCCTATGAAGCAACTTGTCCAGGTGATTCACAGCTTGATATGTCAACTGTTTTGGTAAGGCAGCCAACATAATCAAAGGCCCCACATATCCTGGAAATTCTCTCCCACTCTCATCAGGCAGAAGATACAAAAGCCTGAACACATGTACCATCAGGTTCAGGAACAGCTTCTATCCCGCTGTTATAAGATTGTTGAATAGTCCCCTAGGACAATAAGTTGGGCTCTTGATTTCACGATCTACTTAGTTATGACCTTGCATCTACCTGTTGACCTACACTGCACCTTCTCTGTAATTATAAGACTTCATTCCACACTCCATCATTGTTTTACCTTGTATTTCCTCAAGGTGCTATTGTAAAGGATTGATCAGTATGAATGATAAGTTTTCACTGTACCTTGGTGCATGTGTCAATAATAAACCAATTTATCACTTTACCACTTTATCAATTTTCAATTTTAAGTGCAATATGCTATTGTTTACAGTATTACAGAATTGGATTATTGACACAAATAATGCAATACAAAATATTCTCCTGAGCACTTGAATAAGTAATTTTTCAAGTATGTCAATGTTTTGGCCAAGGCATTTTTCTCAGCCATTTGAAACCTCCTTCAAATCTATTTGCATGTTAGCACATTTCTGTGAAACAAAGATTTCATAATCTTATTCCGAAAAGAAACATGTTCACACTGTGGAGTTCTATCCACGAGGAGTTAGTGAAAGAATGAGATATTGCCTGCTCCCAGCAATCCTGCTACCCACTACAAAATTTCTCTTAGGGCTGTAGTTAGACACACAGAGTGGGTTTGAAGCTATTATATATGCACCACTGTAGCATAGAAGTTAGTGCAACACTATTACAATTCGAGGTGTTACGAAGATGGAGTTCAATTCCTGCACTGTCAGTAAAGAGTTTGTATATTCTCCCTGTGAACCATGTAGGTTTCCTTCAGGTGCACCGGTTTCCTCCTACCGTCCAAAGACATGCTAGTTAGTAAGTTAATTAGTCATTGTAAATTGTGATTTTGCTAGTGTTAAATAGGTGGGTTGCTGGGCGATGCATCTCGATGAGCCAGAAGGGCCTGTTCTGTGCAGTATCTTAAATGATAGAGTTGCTCTGCCTGAAACGTAGGGAAATCCACCCCTTAGTTGGCTTCTGTCAGTTAAAGGAATGATCCACTTTCAAGTACCTAGTAGCAGCAAATATTCCAAAAGAGCAAAGGTCTTGGAGGCGGTGGGTATGACTTGTGTGTGGATGGCTATTTCAAGAGCGAAGATACAATTCCAAGCAAGATTGGAGGCTACATTGGATATACGTCAACTCAGGCAGGGTTCGTAGGACATTCTGTCCTACAAAGCGAAACCCAGTGGTATGAATGGCAGTGATGCTTCAGTGTCGGATGATCTCAACACCTTCTATGTCCGCTTTGAAAGGGAGAATATGACTACAGCTCTGAAGATCCCTGCTGTACCTAGTGACCCTGTGACCTCTGTTTCGCAGGCTGATGTCAGGCCGTCTTTCAGGAGCGTGAACCCTTGTAAGGCAGCAGGCCCTGATAGAGTGCCTGGTAAAGCTCAGAAAACTTGTACCAACCAACTGCCAGGTGCATTCAAGGACATTTTCAACTTCTCAGTGTTATGGTCAGAAGTTCCCGGCTGCTACAAAAGGATACCAATTTTACCGGTGCCCAAGGAGAGTAGTTGCTTAATGACTTCTGTCCAGTAGCACTCACACCAATGATGATGAAATGCTTTGAGGGGTTGGTCATGGCTAGAATGAACTCCTGCCGCAGCAAGGACCCAGACCCACTGTAATCTGCCTATTGCCAAAATAGGTCGATGGCAAGTGCAATCTGAGTGGCTCTTCACACAGCCTTAGATCACCTGGACAAAATGAACAACTATGTCAGGGTGCTGTTCGTTGACTTTAGCTCAGTGTTTAACACCATCATTCCTACAGCCCTGATCGATATGCTATGGAACTTGAGCCTCTGTAACTCTCTCTGCAATTGGATCCTCAGCTTCCTAACTGGAAGACCACAATCTTTGCGGATTGGTATTAATAGCTCATCATCGCTGACGATCAACACTGGCACACCTCAAAGATGTGTGCTTAGCCCACTGCTCTACTCTCTCAATGCCCATGACTGCGTGATATAGCTCAAAATGCCATCTATAAATTTGCTGATGATACAACCATGGTAGGCAGAATCTCAGGTGGAGACGAGAGGACACACAGGAGTCAGATATGCCAGCTAGTTGCAGAAACAGCCTTGCACTCAGTGTCAGTAAGACCAAAGAGCCAATTGTGGACTTCAGAAAGGGTAGGATGAGGAATCACAAACCAATCCCTCTTAGAGAGATTAGAAGAGGAGACAGTGAGCAACTTCGAGTTCCTGGATGTCAACATCTCTGAGGATCTAACCTAGTCCCAACATATTGACGCAGCTATACAGAAGGCAAGACAGCAGCTATATTTCACTAGGAGTCTAAAGAGATTTGGTTTGTCATCTAAGACATTTGAAAACTCTACAGTTGTACCATGGACAGCATTCTGACAGGCTGAGTCACTGTCTGTTATGGGTGGGGGGGGGGGTGCGCTACTGCCAGGATTGAAAGAACTACAGCAAGCTGTAAAATTAGACAGCTCTATTTTGGGCACTAGTCTCTGTAGTATCCAAGAAAGCTTCAAGAAGTGGTATCTCAGAAAGGGGGCATCCATCATTAAGGACTTCCATCACTCAGGACATGCCCTCTTCTCATTGTTATCATCGGTGAGGAAGTACAGAAGCCTGAAGACACACACTCAGTGATTCAGGAACAGCTTCTTCCCCTCTGCCATCCGATTCCTGAATGGACGTTGAACCCGTGAACACTACCACACTTCTATTACTTTTGTTTTTGCAGTATTTTTAAATTAACTATTTAATACACATATATATGCTTACTGTAATAGAATTACTTATTTATTTTTCTTCCCATATTATCATGTATTGCATTGTACTGCTGCAACTAACTTAACAAATTTCACGACATATGCCGGTGATATTAAATCTGATTCTGATTCCGATTCTGTTGGAGAGAGGGATAAGGAAGCTTAAAAGTTACAGGAGTCCTGGGGGAGAAAGAGAGACAGGGGAAACAGAGAAGGCAGGAAAGGATGGTGGAAAAGTATAGGGTGCAGGGGGAGAGAATGGGGTAAGGAAGGGGATGAAGAGAGCAGAGGAGGAAGGGAAGTAGGTGTAGGAGGAGGGGAACATAGCACGGCCACAACTCACTAACTCTAACCATATGACTTTGGAATGTGGGAGGAAACTAGAGCACCAGGAAGAAACCTATTTCGCAGAGGAAGCTGTTGAGGAGGCAGAGACGAGGCTGCGTCACAGGAGGCTGGTGGGAGTGGTCACACGAGACCGAGCTGGGCTAGGATCCTTTCCAACTCCCCAAATGGACACCAGAGGGAAGGAAAGGCGTCATCTAGTTCAGGAGGAGGTGAGAGCAGTAGTGGAGGAGATGAGAGCCTGCAAGGCAGTGGGAATGAAGCAACAGGGAGCTTGGGCAAAATGGGAGAATGCGGTTGAGAGGAAATTGATCTGGGTTGATCTTTGGAAAGACGAACCAAACCGCATCCAATTTCTCATCCAGGCAGTGTACGATGTGCTTCCAAGCCCATTAAACCTGCACACATGGGGCAAGGCAGAGTCATCTGCGTGTCCACTGTGCTCCAAACGAGGAACCCTGGAGCACATCCTCAGTGGCTGTGCAAGGACACTTGGTGAGGGACGGTACAGGTGGAGGCATGATCAGTTCCTGAAGACCATCGCTGAAGCCGTCAGCGCAGGAGTTGAGTGGGCAAAGCGGTCCCGACCCTCCAAGCGGACCATTGCCTTTGTCAGAGCTGGGGAGCAGCCAATGCCTGCCAAAAGAACATCTGCAGGCATTCTGACCTCTGCAAGGGACTGGCAGCTGTTGGTGGACCTCGAAGGGCAGCTGAAGTTCCCCGACCATATTGCAGCCACCACCCTGCGACCAGACATTGTCCTAGTGTCTGAGTCTATTGAGCAAGTGGTGCTGCTGGAGCTGACAGTCCCATGGGAAGATAGGTTGGAAGAGGCCTTTGAAAGGAAGCTCTCCAGGTACGCAGGACTGGTCAGCAACTGTCAGCAGGCTGGATGGAGAGCGAGGTGTCTCCCAGTGGAGGTTGATTGTAGGGGATTCATAGCCCGTTCTTTAGTTAGAGCCTTCAGCATTTTGGGCATCGAGGGAGAGAGGAAGTGGAGAGCCATCCGCAGTACCAGCGATGCGGCAGAGAGGACCTCAAGATGGCCGTGGCTCAAAAGAGGGGAGTCATGGAGTCATAAGTAGCTAGCCATCTGGACACAAGCTGGGGTCTGATCAGCCCCGGCTGGGTCACCTGGAGGAGGTTGTATGATGATGAAAGACCGGAAGCACCCGATGATTCCAGGAACATCACTGAAGATGTGTCCAGAAGCATCAATAGATGTATGTACACAGTCACAGAGCAAATGCACACATTCCTTACAGGCAGCAGTGGGAAATTGAAACCCGACTGGTTCTCAATGGTGCAGTAAAGGGATATGCTCTCCACCATGACACTGTGCCAACCATTAAGAAGTAGAGGGGGAAGAGGAAGGGAGATTGAGGCAGTGTAGAGAGGAAAGGGAAGAAAATGCAAAGGGGCAAAAAAGGAATGTAAGCAGGAGAGGGACGGAGGGGGAAGGAAAGGGAAGGAGAAAGCAAAGGAAAAGGAGGAGGGTAGACAGCAGAGGTGAATGTTGAAGGTTGGTTGCTTATTGGATCAGGTCAGCTGAAGCAAGAGCTCCCAGGATCTTAGAGGCATGTGCAGAAGATAAGTTCAAAGGTAGATACCATGGGATGGAGAAGTAATAAAACACATAAGTTGACTTTAGGGTTGCAGGAGGAAAATTGACAAACTTGTTGAAATCTACATCACTCCAACAAATGTCACGTAAGTTTACAGAATTTTGAGGACAGCAAAGCTAAGTTGCACTTCCAAGTTTACATATATTATCACTTATAAAACTTTCTGTCACCTCCTAAATCAAATATACTGCTAATATTTGAGCACTCATCAATGCTAAGCAGTATCATATTTAAAGGCAAACCTCTGCTAATCAAATAGGTTGATACAAAAGTCATATTTTCATAAAACCACTTTGAGCATCTTTCTTTCTCTGCCTCAGGTGTAGTTATGATTTTGACTATAGGTTTTCCATAAAATAGCATTGGCCAACTCATGCATAGAAAGCCAATTGTGCTTCTAATTTTGGGGTTAGATATATGTAATGTGGAAATAGTTCAGTAGGGAACCTTAGATAATGGAAGGACATAATTTACAGACAATATGTTGAACAACAAATAATGTACAGATAAAAAAAGAACTTGGCAGATATAAAAAGCGTAGAGATGGAAGTAGAAAACAAGTTTTTTCTTAATGGAGCAAATGAAATCGAGAAAAAAACCAGCAGATCCAAAAAATCAATATGATAACAAAAATGCTGGAAACACTCAACAGCCATGATAAAGGGTCTCCAGCCTAAAATATGAATTCCTTTGCTTTTCCACAGATGATGAATTGCTGCATGTTTCCAGCATTCACTATTTTACGCAGTGATTTCAAGGTCAATATATAAGTTCCAGCGCCAAAATGGCATAGAAGAAATTGTCTTTCTTTCATGGCGGCATAGTTCAGGTGCAGCATGGATACCAAGGCAACCAATATAGCTAGTGTGATGTGTGTCCTCATTATACAGTGAATGAGTGCCCGTTGCTATCCTGAATTGGGTTTTTCCTTTCATCAGTAAAGCATACACAATGACATAAAGTAGAAAAACAGGTGTGCAAATGCAAGACCTAAGTTTGTATAGTTACTGAACGTTGAATTTCTCAAGTTACTAATGCCACTAACTGTCAGGAATTTCCATTCCCTTGTGATTTTTTTAAAGGGAATCTTCTCCATTGTAGTAATTATTAGCTTGTGCTTTTAGGCTACTGCTTAATCTCTGAGCAATTTTTGTTCTGGTTTCTGATTAAATGTTACTGTACTTTCAAGGGATGAAGGAAAACAAAGTAGATCAGGAACAGCTGTGCTAATCTAGAGATGGAAGGAAGCACAAGTTGTAATCAGGTTGTTCAGAGAGACTTCTTTTCTGAAGAAGCAATTATTGTGTTCCCAAAGAAGGCAATTAGTGAGCCATGTCATCTGCTGCTGCCCTGCTATGGTCTTTCACCAGAATGTGGAGCCCAGTATCCATCATTCTTATAACCACAGTGTTCATTGACTTCTATGTCACCATTTTCTCTCATGGTGCTATAGTCTACAACCTGTATTTCAACCTTGAACAAGTTCACAGTCTGTAACTCCTAATTGATCACCATGGTGGTCAAGCCTCTCTACACCTGGAAGAAACCTTATGTTACTTTGTCTATAGACAGAATAAAGCATGGGTTAAGGTCTATTGTACTGATCAGGTAACAAGATGTCCAACAGTGATTGGTGCTATTAAACTACACTTAGATGATTGCCTTGCGTATTCCTCAGGCATGTCTCATATCCTTCTTAGTCTGAAGGATCTTCACTCTTAAATTTGTGACGTCAACCACACCGATGTAAGCTCAGCTTTCAACAATCCAATGTTCTGGAGATGATCTTGCCTTCAGGAGAGCTGGCAGCTATGTTATTCTCTTTTGAAGTCTCAGTTCCTCTCCACTTTTGTACGACAAACATCTATCCCGATACTAGTGTTGTTTGCAGGGGCGAAACAAAGCTTTTTGTTTTAATTTCAAGAATAGAGGTTTTGTTTGTGTCAACTGCCAAAAATATCAATGTATTTGTCAACCTGAAATGGGGGTTAGCTGTTAATAAGGAGGAAGAGTAGAATTTCTCTGCCTTTAATCACTGTTGTGCATCACCCACTCTCTTTAGCAGTCTCGCTTTTATCAGGGAGAATGTTCTCATGGCTGTTGTTTATTACCTCACCTTTGACTGGATTTGCTTTTCATCCGATATGAGCAACATTTCCAGGTGAAGTGTAGATCCTTGGTGAAGTAGCAATTTGTGGTAAAGAGGGCAACTCACTCTTTAAAGTATCTAATACTATTTTCAATACTGTGCAATTGAAATGAATGAAGTCTGTCAAACAGTAGTTACTTTAAAAATAAAGTTATTTCTTCTTTTCAAATGAATTTTAGCTGTTGTAAATTTTTCCCTGACAGGCTTTATGCCCGAGAGCATTTCCTTCAATCTGCTTCAGAGAAATTTGCCTTTAATCCAGTGGCTATCAAACATCAATCCCAATTGGAATCTGATGAACAGTCCACTGTAACAAAGATCAAAAATTGTTAAACCACCGCAACATTATTTCCACTTAAGTTCACTCGGGTTACACGGAAAAAAATTCCCTTCAGCGTAACGCATCAAAATAAATATTGACCATTTTGTGACTCAGTCAGTCAGCCATGCTAATAATCTAGCAAAATAAACAAAATGCATTTTTCCCTGGGTGGTCCAGAGTTTGTGGTTCTGTTCTTGATACTGGACCAGAGGTCATGGGCTTGAGGCCTATTGTTGTATGCGACTTGTGCTAACTTGTCTCAGTTGGGTGATTTTGATCAATTCTCAGCAGGGCCACTGGATGGAACTCAATGGGGAAGTGAGGTATTCCATTTCACGAATGAAAGAAACAATTTAAATTGTCCAGCTCACCTCACTTGGATCATGCCTCCTGCTGGTCAGTCAAGAAATAGCGTTGACAGTAATTGTGGAGAATGTCAGAAGCCAAACTCTCCTGGGTGGAGGATTTATGATAAGCAAAATCTATCAAAGGGTAGATACCTTTTGAATTAAAGAAATGCTTTCTGATTTTCCACAGACATATCTGTCATGCTGTTGGCTTTTTGGTGATTCTCTGACCCTGTGCACTAAACTGAGCCTCAAAATGATTTTGATTTTAAAAGTCTTGCATCCATAAAGAAAATCTAAAGGCACTTCTGGAAGTCATCAATACAGACAGGAGTCACTGTGTGTAGATTTACATTGATGGATCTTTTTACACGGAAGATAGCTGTAGTTTTTAAATTAATCCTTATGTGCAATGATCCTCAGTGTTAATTATTCTTATGGAAGCCACACAGCAACAAAAGAAATGGGTGTCAAACAACAGCTTAGATCAGCTAACTTAACTAGCATGGAGTTTTGTCGTGACCCCCGAAACCTTTCAGACAATACTTCACCAAGAGGGAGGCATTCTGGCATGCTCAAAGAGTCCAACATTGACTTCAATGCAAGATAACATTGGTGAAGAGAAACCAATTAAGGGCAGTTGGCTACTGCAGAAAAATAAACCGTATAAAAATAAATTTGTCAGATGAAATATTGTTACTGGGATTTGTATAACAGATTGGTCCTTGGGTGCGTTCACTTCACATATAGCACCGGGTGCTTGTCACATTGTTTCTGAATTTGGATTCCATTAATCAGCACATTTTCACATTCAATACAGTTGAGGGATATATTTAAAGCTGAATGCATGACTGAGTAAATTAATTCATAGAATAAAGTAAATTTCTCAGCAAAATCATTTCTAACTTTCATAAAATGGTATTGAATTTACATGGGATTTAATGTTGAATAAGGATAACAGAAATCTAATATGGAGGGTTTATTTGATATTAGCTTTTGAAAAAAGTTACTTCAGAATTTCTGCATTGCTACATTATGCAAAGCAGAATGATCATTTTAATGTAAACTGTATGTTGAATAATTCAGACAAACAAAAACAAACTGTTTGATATTTCAACAATAATGCAGAAAATTGTCCCAAGGTATTGTAAACAGTTAAGTAATTAAAATAAATGGAGAATTTAAAACCTCATTAAAGAAAGACTAGAACACAGTTATGAAAGGAAGAGAAAGTAGGGGGAGCAAAAAGTTTAAGAAGGGGAATTGCATAGAAGAGTGAAAGGATTGTTGGCTTTCGTGGAATAAAATGAAAGGCAGTCACAGTAAAGTCCAACTTTGGGAGAAAGTAGTTATCTTAGAGAACTTCATATCAAAAAGTAAGAAATTGAAGTAGGAATGGGTGTTGCAGCCTTTAACCCATATTCCACTGTCCCATTAAATAATGGCTGTTTTTTACACAGCATCACTTAACCACATCTGCATTGTTTCCATTGATTCTCTCAGTGCACAATAGTATATCAAACTCAGCCTTGAATACACTCAACAATGGCTTGCTGGTGTAGAAAATACTTAGGATTCACAACTACAAACTGAAGAAATGTATTCATATGGCGATAAAGAGTTTAAATTCTGTTTGTGATTATGTGTACAGATTATCTCTTGGCTCTGTTCACCACAAACACAGCATTAAGTGCTTATTTATATTCTGAGATTAAGTTGAATTGATGAGGCTATTGTTCACATTTTCAACATAGGTGAGAGGTGCAATGTAAAACAGTATATACTAATTTGCCAAACAGTTCAAGTCACATGAAAGTATGTGCAGATTTTGGAACTGGCATGTACAACCAATGACCATATACCAGCTGTAGGTTGAGAAGGTGGCATTCTTTTGGCCAATGCTTTAACTCGATGTTGGCAAACATTGCTCAACACAAAGTGTGTGGAAATAATTGCATCTTGAGCAACTCCTCAATTTTTTAATTTTTTGCAAAATTACGATATTATTCCATCTACAAACTAGCCTAGGATGAACGAACTAAAAATATTGTGCTGATGTTCAGAAGGAAGTTTTCACCAATGCATCATAATCTTCCTGGGACAAATGTTCCAAGTACTTCATTTAAAGATTAAACAGAGTTTTATACATAAAAGTCAAAGATTCTGGTTGCCTGGACAATAACTGGTGACGCAATCCTCCCCATGCCCTGTCATTGGATCTGTGGCATGAGTTTATATTGAATTCAGTGGAATTATCCATATTGAAGAGCAGATGTCTCACAGATGATACCTCACTCATTCATAAAGAAAAAATATACAGTATCCTCAGCACCAACTAGTCCCCATGGCTCCAATTATTCTGTATCCGGGGTGAATTCCCGCTAATGGATCCTTGTATGTGAGCAACTTGATTATGCAGAAACTTTGAAATCAGTTCAAAGACCTTTAGCAGCTTTTCCTTGAACATTTTTGCATTTTTAATAAACTCTAGAAGGCCCTAGGTACTGGTACAATTGCAGGAACAAACCTTGGAAATTAGTTGTTAGCAACTAACCTGAAAGTTACTGATAAACTGTTGAAATGTCACAATTTGTAGAGAGAATGATTGAGAAGAGGGTGGACGTTGGCATGGCCTTTGGTTCCCGCCACAGATGAGCCCATGCTCAATTGAACAAGTTCAAGAAAGGATCATTGGTTGAACTATTGAGTTAGAAAATCCAAAAATGGTATCAAACTACCATTTAATTTTGTCTGCTTTAGAATCAACCTGCACTTTTTGTACCTGGTGGGCATTATGTGAGTGAGTACTTCATCTCCTCATTAATGAATTGGGCACATCAGGCCCCATTTTTAGGCTAGATTGTCACTTGTCATTCTTGAGGTGCATGTGTTATGGAACCAAACCAAAAACTGTCCCAGATTTCACATATCTAGCTTGCAAACATTCATCAAATTAGTGTATGGTGATGTTCAAATAAAAAATGCTGTGTTAACTTTAAATAAGCAGCACAAATTTAATGAGTAGAAATGAGCAAATGTAAGCAACAAAACTTCAGAATGAACAGCTGGCCTATTTTCTTTCGTGGACCATGCTCAGCATTCCTTCCATCTGCAACGTTTCAATATTTTTCACTATTTTCTTAAAACCACCAGAGAGACAGGATGGAATATTGAAAATCTGCTAAGCAGGTGCAATATACTGAGGCAGCAGACCCCTGCTGGTGACTCTGAAGTGCCTGAGCTTTTGAAGTTTTTTCTCTAGTAGAAACTTCAGTACCCAGCATGAAGACCCAGACCCCAGAGTGACACAAACTACCATACAAGCTCATTTTTAATCTTGACTGCAAGTGTACTTAATTTTTAATGTGATTGAGAAATTATACTTTCTCTTATTCTGAAACTTTTATCATGCTATGATTAGGTGGCAAATTCAAAATACTTCCAATCCCCCCGCCACAGCTTATAAAGTATTAGGGCCATAATAGTGCAAGATGTTAGAATTTTGGAACCATATTAAGTGTTTCCATAGAAACAAAGCACAGTATGGACTGAACTAGGAATGTACTAATGCAATACCGAAAAATAGTGATTCCACACTGCAGCAAAAATGTTCTTTTTTTAGGTTAATTGTGTTTTGATTCTATCAGATAAAGTTCTTTTTTCAAAGGAATATTGATTAAGCTTCCTGAGTGTTACTGGTTGACTCATTTTGTTACCTATCCACAATTAACAAACATTGTTTCTCTAAATTATGCTTACTTACAATATGTTTATTTTTATATTCTGTACATTCAAAGACATATAACCCAGTGATTTTGAAGAAAAATATTTTCTGGCAATTAACAGACTAACCCAACTACATTCAATCAAATAAATTGTTATTCTTTGCCTTTTCATTTCCGTTTTGTGTGTCAATGGCTAAACATTTGTTCTGGGTTTTGGTTTTGCTATTGCACTTCACAGTTGTTGTGAATTGTTTATTTTGTGAGATTGTTTGCAGGCTTGAAAATCAAGAATATGATGACCACAAGGAATGTTCCAGTCAGACATCCTGAGCCAGGTTTGTCAGAAAGCCCACATAGAAGGTCTGACCAAAACATAACCTACCAATGGCACCTCATTGCTTTTCCATGAAGGAGTTATTCTCAGCCAAAGGGCTTTACGTAAGGTATCATCTAACTCAACAACCATGTTTTTACCCAGACTCACCTCTATCACCTACTAATTTGTTCTCTTCAGCACCCCCAACATTCTTATTCTCATTTCTTCAATAAATAGTTCAGTAATCTTGCATGTGTCTGTCTTATAGTTGAGTAAAGGTAACTACAGAGCCATGATAGAGGAGCAAGCTGAAGTTGATTGGAAGGGAATTGCAGTGGAGCATCAATGGCAGGAGTTTCCTGGAGTAGGTCAGAAGATGCAGATCATTACATGCTGAAGAAGAAGAAGAAGAAGCATTCTAAAGGGGAGATAAAGCAATTGTGGCTGACAAGGGAAGCAAAAGAAAGTATAAAATCAAAATAGGAGGCATACAATTTTGGAAGAATTAGCAGGAAGCTGGAGGAAATAAAATAACAGAGGATACCTAATGTTTTTCAGATATATAAAGAGTAAAAGAGAGAGAAGAGTGGATATTGGACCACTAGAAAATTAAGCTGAATCAGTAGAAATGGGGAAGGAAAAAATGGAGGACCAACTGAATATTTTTCATCAATATTCATTGTAGGAGACACAGCATCATGCTAGGAATTAGAGAAAGTCAGGGGGCAGAAATGAGTGTGTTCACTGTTTAAGAAGCTGAAAGTTCTGAAGGTGGATCAGTCATCTGGACCAGACGGACTACAGTCCAGAGTTCTGAAAGAGGAAACTAAAGAAACTGGGGAGGCATTAGTAGTGGTCTATCAAGACTCACTAGTCAGGAATAATTCCAGATAGACTGTCACTCCAGTCTTTAATGCAAAAGACAGGAAATTATAGGTCAGTTAACCTGTCTTCAAAGATTGGCAAGATATTAGAATCCATTTTTTAGGATGAGGTTTTAGGATAGAAACATAGAAACATAGAAAATGGGTGCAGGAGTAGGCCATTCGGCCCTCCGAGCCTGCACCACCATTTATTATGATCATGGCTGATCATCCAACTCAGAACCCCGCACCAGCCTTCCCTTCATACCCCCTGATCCCCGTAGCCACAAGGGTCATATCTAACTCCCTCTTAAATATAGCCAGTGAACCGGCCTCAACTGTTTCCTGTGGCAGAGAATTCCACAGATTCACCACTCTCTATGTGAAGAAGTTTTTCCTAATCACAGTCCTAAAAGGCTTCCCCTTTATCCTCAAACTGTGACCCCTCGTTCTGGACTTCCCCAACATCGGGAACAATCTTCCTGCATCTAGCCTGTCCAATCCCTTTAGGATTTTATACGTTTCAATCAGATCCCCCCTCAATCTTCTAAATTCCAACGAGTACAAGTCTAGTTCATCTAGTCTTTCTTCATATGAAAGTCCTGCCATCCCAGGAATCAATCTGGTGAACCTTCTTTGTACTCCCTCTATGGCAAGGATGTCTTTCCTCAGATTAGGGGATCAAAACTGCACACAATACTCCAGGTGTGGTCTCACCAAGGCCTTGTACAACTGCAGTAGTACCTCCCTGCTCCTGTACTCGAATCCTCTCGCTATAAATGCCAGCATACTATTCGCCTTTTTCACCGCCTGCTGTACCTGCATGCCCACTTTCAATGACTGGTGTATAATGACACCCAGGTCTCATTGCACCTCCCCTTTTCCTAATCGGCCACCATTCAGATAATAATCTGTTTTCCTATTTTTGCCACCAAAGTGGATAACTTCACATTTATCCACATTAAATTGCATCTGCCATGAATTTGCCCACTCACCCAACCTATCCAAGTCACCCTGCATCCTCTTAGCATCCTCCTCACAGCTAACACTGCCGCCCAGCTTCGTGTCATCCGCAAACTTGGAGATGCTGCATTTAATTCCCTCATCCAAGTCATTAATATATATTGTAAACAACTGGGGTCCCAGCACTGAGCCTTGCGGTACCCCACTAGTCACTGCCTGCCATTCTGAAAAGGTCCTGTTTATTCCCACTCTTTGCTTCCTGTCTGCTAACCAATTCTCTATCCACATCAATACCTTACCCCCAATACTGGGTGCTTTAAGTTTGCACACTAATCTCCTGTGTGGGACCTTGTCAAAAGCCTTTTGAAAATCCAAATATACCACATCCACTGGTTCTCCCCTATCCACTCTACTAGTTACATCCTCAAAAAATTCTATGAGATTCGTCAGACATGATTTTCCTTTCACAAATCCATGCTGACTTTGTCCGATGATTTCACCGCTTTCCAAATGTGCTGTTATCACATCTTTGATAACTGACTCCAGCAGTTTCCCCACCACCGACGTTAGGCTAACCGGTCTATAGTTCCCCGGTTTCTCTCTCCCTCCTTTTTTAAAAAGTGGGGTTACATTGGCCACCCTCCAATCCTCAGGAACTAGTCCAGAATCTAACGAGTTTTGAAAAATTATCACTAATGCATCCACTATTTCTTGGGCTACTTCCTTAAGCACTCTGGGATGCAGACCATCTGGCCCTGAGGATTTATTTGCCTTTAATCCCTTCAATTTACCTAACACCACTTCCCTACTAACATGTATTTCCCTCAGTTCCTCCATCTCACTGGACCCACTGTCCCCTACTATTTCTGTAAGATTATTTATGTCCTCCTTAGTGAAGACAGAACCAAAGTAATTATTCAATTGGTCTGCCATGTCCTTGCTCCCCATAATCAATTCATCGGCTTCTGTCTGTAGGGGACCTACATTTGTCTTTACCAGTCTTTTCCTTTTTACATATCTATAAAAGCTTTTACAGTCAGTTTTTATGTTCCCTGCCAGTTTTCTCTCATAATCTTTTTTCCCCTTCCTAATTAAGCCCTTTATCCTCCTCTGCTGAACTTTGAATTTCTCCCAGTCCTCAGGTGAGCCACTTTTTCTGGCTAATTTGTATGCTTCTTCTTTGGAATTGATACTATCCCTAATTTCCCTTGTCAACCACGGGTGCACTACCTTCCTTAATTTATTCTTTTGCCAAACTGGGATGAACAATTGTAGTAGTTCATCCATGCAATCTTTAAATGCTTGCCATTGCATATCCACCGTCAATCCTTTAAGTGTCATTTGCCAGTCTATCTTAGCTAATTCATGACTCATACCTTCAAAGTTACCCCTCTTTAAGTTCAGAACCTTTGTTTCTGAATTAACTATGTTACTTTCCATCTTAATGAAGAATTCCACCATATTATGGTCACTCTTACCCAAGGGGTCTCTCAAGACAAGATTGCTAATTAACCCTTCCTCATTGCTCAAAATCTAGTCTAGAATAGCCTGTTCTCTAGTTGGTTCCTCGACATGTTGGTTCAAAAAACCATCCCGCATACACTCCAAGAAATCCTCTTCTTCAGCACCTTTACCAATTTGGTTCACCTAATCTACATGTAGATTGAAGTCATCCATTATAACTGCTGTTCCTTTATTGCACACATTTCTAATTTCCTGTTTAATACCATCTCCGACCTCACTACTACTGTTAGGTGGCCTGTACACAACTCCCACCAGCGTTTTCTGCCCCTTAGTGTTATGCAGCTCTACCCATATCGATTCCACATCTTTCCGGCTTATGTCCTTCCTTTCTATTGCGTTAATCTCATCTTTAACCAGCAACGCAACCCCACCTCCTTTTCTTTCATGTCTATCCCTCCTGAATATTGAATATTCCTGAACGTTGAGCTCCCATCCTTGGTCACCCTGGAGGATACGAGGAAGCACATGATAAAATAGACTGAAGTCAGCATGGTTTCTTTAAGGGCAATCTGTTGGAATTCTTTGAATAAGTAACAGACAGGATAGGGAAGGTGAGTCAGTGGATGTTGGTTACTTGAATTTTCAAGAGGCCTTTGTCAAGGCGCTGCACAAGAGGTTGCTAAACATGATAGGAGCCCATGATATTACAGGAAAGGTATCCGCATAAACAGAAGTTTGGCTCACTGGGAGAAGGCAAGGACTAGGACCTTTTCTAGTTGGCTGGCAGTGACCAGTCATGCTCAGCAGGGGTTGAGGCAGACCCATTACTGTCCATGCCATAGTTAATGATGCGAATGTCAGAATTGATGGCTTTGTGATCAAGTTTACAAATGATACAAAGATAGATGGAGGGGCATTTAGTGCTGAAAACACAGGCAGTCTGCTGAAGTAGTTTGATAGGCTGGGAGAATAGACAAAGAGGTGGCAGAAGGAATGGAGAATAGGGAAGTGTGGGGTCATGACTGTAAAAACTGACTGTAAAAGCTTTTATAGATACAGTATGTGAAAAGAAAAAGATTCGTTAAGACAAATGTAGGTCCCCTACAGACAGAAACAGGTGAATTGATTATGGGGAGCAAGGACATGGCAGACCAATTGAATAACTACTTTGGTTCTATCTTCACGAAGGAGGACATAAATAATCTTCCGGAAATAGTAGGGGACAGAGGGTCCAGTGAGATGGAGGAACTGAGGGAAATACATGTTAGTAGGGAAGTGGTGTTAGGTAAATTGAAGGGATTAAAGGCAAATAAATCCCCAGGGCCAGATGGTCTGCATCCCAGGGTGCTTAAGGAAGTAGCCAAAAAAAATTTTCAAAACTCTTTAGATTCTGGACTAGTTCCTGAGGATTGGAGGGTGGCTAATGTAACCCCACTTTTTAAAAAAGGAGGGAGAGAGAACCCAGGGAATTATAGATCAGTTAGCCTAACATCGGTGGTGGGGAAAATGCTAGAGTCAGTTATCAAAGATGTGATAACAGCACATTTGGAAAGCGGTGAAATCATTGGACAAAGTCAGCATGGATTTGTGAAAGGAAAATCATGTCTGATGAATCTCATAGAATTTTTTGAGGATGTAACTAGTAGAGTGGATAGGGGAGAACCAGTGGATGTGGTATATTTGGATTTTCAAAAGGCTTTTGACAAGGTCCCACACAGGAGATTAGTGTGCAAACTTAAAGCACACGGTATTGGGGGTAAGGTATTGATGTGGATAGAGAATTGGTTAGCAGACAGGAAGCAATGAGTGGGAATAAACGGGACCTTTTCAGAATGGCAGGCAGTGACTAGTGGGGTACCGCAAGGCTCAGTGCTGGGACCCCAGTTGTTTACAATATATATTAATGATTTAGATGAGGGAATTAAATGCAGCATCTCCAAGTTTGCGGATGACACGAAGCTGGGTGGCAGTGTTAGCTGTGAGGAGGATGCTAAGAGGATGCAGAGTGACTTGGATAGGTTAGGTGAGTGGGCAAATTCATGGCAGATGCAATTTAATGTGGATAAATGTGAGGTTATCCACTTTGGTGGCAAAAACAGGAAAACAGATTATTATTTGAATGGTGGCCGATTAGGAAAAGGGGAGGTGCAACGAGACCTGGGTGCATTGTACACCAGTTATTGAAAGTGGGCATGCAGGTACAGCAGGTGGTGAAAAAGGCGAATGGTATGCTGGCATTCATAGCAAGAGGATTTGAGTACAGGAGCAGGGAGGTACTACTGCAGTTGTACAAGGCCTTGGTGAGACCACATCTGGAGTATTGTGTGCAGTTTTGGTCTCCTAATCTGAGGAAAGTCATCCTTGCCATAGAGGGAGTATAAAGAAGGTTCACCAGATTGATTCCTGGGATGGCAGGACTTACATATGATGAAAGACTGGATCGACTAGGCTTATATTCATTGGAAGTTAGAAAATTGAGGGAGGATCTTATTGAAACGTATAAAATCCTAAAGGGATTGGACAGGCTAGATGCAGGAAGATTGTTCCCGATGCTGGGGAAGTCCAGAATGAGGGGTCACAGTTTGAGTATAAAGGGGAAGCCTTTTAGGACCGAGATTAGGAAAAACGTCTTCACACAGAGAGTGGTGAATCTGTGGAATTCTCTGCCACAGGAAACAGTTGAGGCCAGTTCACTGGCTATATTTAAGAGGGAGTTAGATATGGTCCTTGTGGCTAAAGGGATCAGGCGGTATGGAGGGAAGGCTAGTACAGGGTTTTGAGTTGGATGATCAGCCATGATCATACTAAATGGCGATGCAGGCTCGAAGGGCAGAATGGCCTACTCCTGCACCCATTTTCTATGTTTCTATGTTTCTATGAACTTTGGTAGAAAGAATAAAGGCATAGACTATTTTCTAAATAGGGAGAGAATTCAAAATTGGAGATACAAAGGTTCTTGGGAGTCCCAGAGCAGGATTCCCTAAAGGCTAACTTACAGGCTCATTTAACAGTTAGAAAGCCATATGCAATGTGAACATTCAGTTCAAGAGGACTAGAATATAGAAATAATGGTATATTGCGGCATCATAAGAAATTGGTTAGACTACATTTAGAGTATTTGAACAGCCTTGGATCCTGCACCGAAGGAAGGATGCACTAGCATTGGAGAGGACGTTTACAAAGATGATACCAGGGATGAGAAGATTAATATAAGAGGATGGCGAGGAGCAGAATAAAAGGATGTCCCTTTATTGATTTAACACATGTACGTCTCTGGTGTTCATGCAGAAAGTGCATGTTAGTAATCCGTTACTGTAAAATAAATTCTGGTGCAACTCTTCCAGACAGTGACCTGGTGTTTCTTAATGGGTTCATGGTCCAAGGATAGGTTTGAGTAGGTGACCAAGAGCTGTCAACTAGCCTCTTCAAGGCAGTGGTCAGACCACGCTTCTCTGCAGGTTTAATGATAGCTGGGAATGGTGTGAGTTGAAATGAGAGCAGCAGGTTCAGAGATGATGAACGTTGAATGAGTGAGGAGAGTGGAGAATCCAAAGTGGCTGATGTCACATGCAATTGCTGATGAAAAGTTCATCAGAGGGTAAAAGGAGGGGGGATCCATGAGAAAGAGTATTGTTGGAGGTGTGAAAAGGAGTCATCAGTATGTTGCAAGGATTCCTTACCAAAGAAATGGACAAGGTGGTGGAAGAAGATCTTGATATCAGGATGGGCCTAGAATTCATCAAGCTGTAAGTGCAAAGGATTTAAGTGAGGCCTCTGCTAAGCACAAAATGCATGAAATCTGAGGGCTGAGATCAGGGAGATGATGAAGACCTGTCAAGGATTGTAAAGGAGGCAAGATGTGGGGTTGAAGTGGATAATAGGAAGGAGGGCTTGGATGGGATGAAAAATTGTTCAGAGGATAGGGAGAAGTGTCAATGGTGTTATTTTAGTATTTTTTCTTTTTCCTCACCCAATCCCTTGGCAATAAAAGATTGTGTTTTTAACATAAATAAAATGGTTAAAGTATTTAAATGGAAGACTGTTCAACTTATTCATCTTCATTTGAGTAATGGCCCATGCATTTCATAAGATACTAACTGTTTATCATGTATGGGCAATTGTTATATTCTTCATATAAGCCAATGAATGTGTTTCATTATGAAATATATTATCCCTTTCATGTGTTGTAGAGAACTACTATCTAATTAGTATCTTCCCAGGGTAAAGCAAACTAAAACTTGACTGAGTTTAGTGCTCAGCAATTTTCTACTTGAGTTAATAGGGTTTCTAAACTTCTATTTTGGTATTGTACTTTATGACATTGCCAAATATTAGCTGATAAGGAGGAGTTTTGAACAATTATATAGGCACAGGGAGGAACTCAGCAAGTCAAGCAGCTCTTGTGGAAAGGAATAAGCAGTTGACATTTCAGGCCTTTCATCAAATTTGAATCATTGACTGCTCATTCCATTTTAGTTTGCACTCTATTTTTAATACCACCTCAATGCACTTATATACGTCATAATCTGTCTGAGTGACACACTTCACTGTATCGCCGTACATGTCAATAATAAACCAGGAGTAGTATTAATAAATTAAAATCTAGATAAACTAATTGCCAACTAATAAACAAAATTTCAGACTTCCATACCTGGATTAATTTCTTCCAACCAGTTTTTATAAAATTATCTGTGTCACCATTATAGCAGATTGGCTAAAATTGCAGCTTCGCAAATGAAGGGTAAGTCACAATATACAATTGGGACTATATAACGCCTGAAGGACTTGTGTGTGTGTGTTTCTGCCCTCTCACTTTGTTCCACAATTCACTGCAGAATCCAGGGCATTCTGTATCTTGTTGCCCCCAGGAAATGGACATCCTCCCATATGTGGCCCTCAAATTTTAAACAACCAGAGCTGACATACAGAGCGTGGTTGTAACTGTTTGAATCAGATCATCATTGAAAAGGTATAGTTAGACAATATGCTTAATTATATGCTTGTTTTTTTTCTCTTTATTTCAATGTTTAATTAATTAATAGCAGTTTTGTTTGTTTTTAACTCATTTGATAGATATTATTGTTAATAATTGTTTGATTTTTAATAAACTATTTTCAAGTGGCTCTAACATTTGGGAACAGTGAAAAGTCTTTGTTAGCACAAGCTGTTTGAAGACCCTAAGGCAATCTGTGGGCTAAGCCTTACCTTCCCCCACTTGGTCTCCTGTAATAGGGCCACAGTAGCATTACTAGGATATTTTAGGAGCAAAAATTTTGTTTGGCCAAAGGGTTAACTTGGGCAGTGACAATGAGGCACAAACTAGGATCAATGAGATCTGGCCCCGCAAGCTTGATACACTAGGCTGGATCTGTCTCTGTAAAACAGAGTATAATCCAGTTAACCATGACCAGCATTGCAAGGAACCTGCTTAGAGTTTTAAATGAAGCAGCAATATTTCTGCTGATAGATAAGAATAATAATTGCTAATACAAATATTAATTATATTATCATTTGACAAAAAATGTCATTACTAGATTGTCACTTCAATTTAAAAAATGTTTTGATCTTCAATTTGATTTCTTGAGGGAAAGGTTAGTTCTTTATCAAAATGATCCAGGACAGATAAGCGAGGGTATAAGATTGAATAGAAGTAAGTAGTGACTTTTCAGTTAAATCCACTAAATGAAATTAAAATTTAATTAAAATATAGAAACCTTTAGAACAGAGCGGTTAACCTCCTCCCAGGCAGCTACAGTACAGTTGGCCCTCCGTATCCGTGGGTTCTGCATCTGCGGATTCAACCAACCACAGATCGGGATCGGAAAAAAATCCCGGAAGCTCTCTGTCCAGCATTCGTTATTTGAGCATAGTTCGCCTCGCGTCTCATTCAGTCGCTACTTGTGTCGTGTGCACCCTTTGTTCCTGTGAAAAAATGGCTCCTAAAAAGCAATTGAGTGGTCAAAGGAATTCCTCAAAAGCTAAGAGGGAGAGTAAAGTACTGTAATCTAGAGGCCATTAAAAGTATTACTCGTTATTTGAGCATTGCTTGCCTCGCATCTCGTTCGTTAGCTATTTGTGTTGTGAGCGAGAGGAAGGAGTTTAAGACTAGTAAGAGATGGCTGGCTAGCTGTGTAAAGCACTACAGCCTCAAGAACTCAAAGATCACGGGAGAATCGTCATCGGCTGATGCCGAGGCAGCATCAATGTTCCCAGAAGAGTCATGATGGTTGCGCCTGTACTGAACATGTACAGATTTTTTTTGTCATTATTCCCTAAACAATACAGTATAACAACTATTTACATTGTATTAGGTATTATAAGTAATCTAGAGATGTTTTAAAGTATACGGGAGGATATGCATAGGTTATATGCAAATACTACACCATTTTATATACGAGACTTGAGCATCCGCGGAATTTGGTATCCACGGGGCCGACTGTACTGTGCAAAAGTCTTAGGCACCCTCTCCTCCCACTTATGCATTCTTCCTCCTCCTTTTCCGAAACATGATTCCCCCTTTCCCACTTGCAGTCCACAATAGAGACCCATATCAGAATCAGATTTATCATCACTCACAAATATCATGAAATTAATTTTTTTGTGGCAGCAGTACAGAGCAATACATAAAATTACTGCAGTGTTGTGCAAAAGGCTTAGCCTACCTAAGTATCTATCTATCTATCTATCTATCTATATATATATACACACACACTTCTGCACAGTACAGTATGCAATTTAGTTGATAGCAGTGTTAAAATTGCAGGTGTCCAAGTTTTGCAGAACTCTCAAGAAAAATATTGATACACATCAGTTTTATTTTACATACAGAAATGGAAATGAAACACTGATGAATTATAATGATACTCCAAGTTATCTGCAATTGAGACATATCACAGCAGAATATTTTTATTGTGTACAAATTCCCCTGTTGAATCCTAGGAATTAGTAACATAATGTATGTGTATGTTGTGTGGATGCAGGTGAGTAATTTTTACCAATACATGAGGTCTGGGATTGGATAAAACATTGGTCTTGGACTTCATCAAATATTATACTGCACCAAGTTCAATAAAGCTGAATTTCAGCTATATCTTTGGCATGTATTAAAGCTTACAGAGTCCACAACCTATGGGAGTCTGTTAAGAACATTTTGACTATATCTCCGGCTAATGCTTGCAGCTTGAGGAACTTAATATCAGAGCTGCCTGATCTTGAGTCTAAAGTATGAAGTCTGGGGGAATCAAGGAGTAGAGGGAAAGTATCAAATCAGCACTTTGATCAAGGAAGAAATTACACCCATTGGATCAGTGCTCCGGTTAATAGTCAGGAACATATGGCTGTGAATGTGTGTAATTAACTGTTGGGGGATCCTGAGACTTTGCTCATACTTCACACTCTACCTGTATGGATGAGCAAAGCAAACACAATACCATAGTATATATTTTAAACAATAGGATACCGTGGTTGCCAAGGGTTAGTTGCTATTCACTGCACCCTTGCTTCAACACTGGAAAGAATATGAAGTGGAAAGGGGTAGGTCCAGGTGCAATGTTCCATCCGGAGACTGATGAGACTTCGGTAGTTCTAAGAGTGCTGTGGTGCTGAAAAGATGAGAGGAGTCAAAGATAAAACTAAAATGAGGAGCAAAATAAACTCTGGAACATCAGTTGAGCTGCATTCAAATTCAAATAAGAAGATTAGAAGATTAAGTGCATGGCTGAAAGAAAGGTGACTGTGACAAAGCTTTCAATTTACGAACTTCTGAAATCAATATGGAGGAAAGAGGAAAGAAGATCATATTCTGTTGGCATAGGCTCCACTTAAGTAAACAGCCTACAGCCCTGGTAAATGCAATAAGAATTGTTAAACCTAGTGTGCCAGCTCAATTTCCTCTCTTCTGAAGAGATGACTTTATTGAGCTGTATGACTTTCCTGTATTTGTAAGAAAAGTATCTGTCTTCTTCTCTCTTCCTACATCAGGATTATTTCAGAAAACATGAAAAAGAAGCTATTTCATCCCTTGAGATTGATTCATGGATGACTTTTTATCTCAGTTTAGTTTTCCTGCATTTTTTTTTTGTAAAGAACAATATTTGATGTTCGCAACGACAGAACATTCTCTCCAGGAAGGAAATTGCAAAGGTTCACACATCTTTGAGTGCATTTTTTTGGTCCACTACTTGATTCCAGGTGACTAGCCCTTTATTTTGAGATGATGAGCTTTGGACAGTTCCTTGAATTTTAGAAAGCACACTATAGCTTGGAAAAGTAATATCTTCATTCAAGAAAGGAGAGAGTGAGTTTAGGGTCATGAATCAGTGAGCACAAATGTCATCCTCTTCTCTCAATTCTTCCATCTCCACCGCATCTGCTCTCAGGATGAGGCTTTTCATTCCAGAATGAAGGAGATGTCCTCCTTCTTCAGAGAAAGGAGCTTCCCTTCCTCAACCATCAACTGCATCTCTTTTATTTCACACATGTCTGATCTCATCCATCCTCCCTCACTATCATTCAGAGCCCTAAATAGTCCTTCCAGGTGATACTTCAGCTGTAAGTCTGTCATAAACTATGTCTGGTGTTCCCGGTGTGGCTTCCTGTATACTGGTGAGACCCAATGTAGAGTGGGAGACTGCTTTACTTAGCTCCTATGCTCCATCCAGCAGAAAAAGCAAGATCTCCCAGTGGCCACCCATTTTAATTCCACTTTCCATTCCACTCTTCAGTATGTCTATCCATGGTCTCCTGCACTGTCATGAAGAGGCCACACTCAGGTTGGAGAAACAACATCTTATATTTCATCTGGAAAGCATCCAATCTGATGGCGTGAACATTGATTCCTCGAACTTCTGGTAGCGCCCCCTCCCTGTCCTTCACCATTCTCCATCGCCGTTTCCCCTCTCACCTTATCTCCTTGCCTGCTCATCACCTCCCTCCGGTGCTTCTCCCCACTTTTCTTTCTTCCATGGCCTTCTGTCCTCTTCTATCAGACTCCCCCTTCTCCAGCCCTATATCTCTTTCACCAATCAACTCCCCAGCTCTTTAATTCATCCCTCCGCCTTCAGGTTTCACATATCTCCTTGCGTTTCTCTCTCCGCTCCCCCCACATTTTAAATCTACTCCCCAGGTTTTTTCTCCAGTCCTACCGAAGGGTCTCAGCCTGAATCGTCGATTGTACCCTTTTTCATAGATGCTGCCTGGCCTGCTGAGTTCCTCCAGCAGTTTGTGTGTGTTGCTTGGATTTCCAGCATCTGTAGATTTTCTCCTGTTTGCACACTATCATTGATGTGTAAAGGAACCCATGTCATAGTTGGTGAAGGTGGTGCTCAGCACTGTGGGAAGTCACAGATCATTGACCAGTCCACTCTTTTCTTCTACTCACATAGAAGCACTCCATCAATTCCCTTTGAGTGTGAAGAAACTGGGAGATTTGTGTTGTAAATGCGATCCAAACCAATCTGCAAAAAGAGTCCCTGCTGCTCATTCCAGTGGTTTAAAGTGAGCTGCAGTTGAAGTTCAATATTGACACTCAGGAAGGGGAATGACTGAACCACAGGGTCTTACATTTGCAGGAAGTAAAGAATTTTTCTTAATCAATTAGACCATGTTCTTGAGTGAGAAGCAAGGTACCTGCAATTGAAAGCAGCAGCCTCATTATTTAATTGGTTTCCTTTTCAAAATATACAGTACTTGATAATGAAACATGGAGAATTCTCCTGAAGAATAAAACTATACACCATAGAATTTAACTTCTTTGCTTCAGATTTCACAAAATCAATGAATCCATTCACTTAAGAAGCTGAAGAACAAAAGGAAAAGGAAAAGATTTAAGCAAAAGTCACAAATAATAATTGATGTTAAATGTTAAATCTTGAATGGGAAGAATAATTGGTTTATGTACATTTAAAATGATGATTTGAAGTCATTTTAAAAAAAAAATGATGCTTAAGATTAAGTGGAATGCAATGAGGATCCTAATTTACATATTTGGGGGCACAGAATATTTTGGGAAACTGTCCAGGTTGTTTGTAGTAAGACCCCATAATTTTAATAGTGAGACCAGGTTTGGTATAATATTACCACAGAATACCTCTTGATTAAATTAGTTTGTTTTATTCCCAATACACAGGCATGCAGCTATTAAGCTGTAAGGGTAGCAAGAGGTCCAGTACAATGATCTAATATCAACGCCATGTGGTCTCTTTGGTCTCTATTCTCAGACGAGATCGAATCTATTGGTCCACAGGTTTACCTTAAAGAAGCATTTTTTTCCTGTGTCATTCGGTTAAAATGGTGGGAACATGAGAACAGGATGTCGTGGGCACTATAGCTAACTCCACACTTTGAATATCCCTTTTCTCATAATCAATCTTCCTGCAAGTGGGTGGATAATATGGATTTACACTATCTTTTAAAATGTGCTTTCTGGCACTCTTAGAGTTGATATATATATCAAAGAGACAGCAACAAGGAGAAAATAACATAAAATGTTGGGTAATTCTGATGCAGCTATTTATATATCTTAAGTAGAAACATAATTGTCTTGCAAAATAGGAAACTTGCACAAATGTAATATTTAGTAGGGAAGTGGTGTTAGGTAAATTGAAGGGATTGAAGGCAGATAAATCCCCAGGGCCAGATGGTCTGCATCCTAGAGTGCTTAAGGAAGTAGCCCAAGAAATAGTGGATGCATTAGCGATAATTTTTCAAAACTCGTTAGATTCTGGACAAGTTCCTGAGGATTGGAGGGTGGCCAATGTAACCCCACTTTTTAAAAAAGGAGGGAGAGAGAAACCAGGGAATTATAGACCGGTTAGCCTAACGTCGGTGGTGGGGAAACTGCTGGAGTCAGTTATCAAAGATGTGATAGCAGCACATTTGGAAAGCGGTGAAATCATCGGACAAAGTCAGCATGGATTTGTGAAGGGAAAATCATGTCTGACGAATCTCATTGAATTTTTTGAGGATGTAACTAGTAGAGTGGATAGGGGAGAACCAGTGGATGTGGTATATTTGGATTTTCAAAAGGCTTTTGACAAGGTCCCACACACGAGATTAGTGTGCAAACTTAAAGCACATGGTATTGGGGGTAAGGTATTGATGTGGATGCAGAATTGGTTAGCAGACAGGAAGCAAAGAGTGAGAATAAACGGGACCTTTTCAGAATGGCAGGCAGTGACTAGTGGGGTACCACAAGGCTCAGTGCTGGGACCCCAGTTGTTTACAATATATATTAATGACTTGGATGAGGGAATTAAATGCAGCGTCTCCAGGTTTGCGGATGACACGAAGCTGGGTGGCAGTGTTAGCTGTGAGGAGGATGCTAAGAGGATGCAGAGTGACTTGGATAGGTTAGGTGAGTGGGCAAATTCATGGCAGATGCAATTTAATGTGGATAAATGTGAAGTTATCCACTTTGGTAGCAAAAATAGGAAAACAGATTATTATCTGAATGGTGGCCGATTAGGAAAAGGGGAGGTGCAACGAGACCTGTGTGTCATTATACACCAGTCATTGAAAGTGGGCATGCAGGTACAGCAGGCGGTGAAAAAGGCGAATGGTATGCTGGCATTTATAGCGAGAGGATTTGAGTACAGGAGCAGGGAGGTACTACTGTAGTTGTACAAGGCCTTGGTGAGACCACACCTGAAGTATTGTGTGCAGTTTTGGTCCCCTAATCTAAGGAAAGACATCCTTGCCATAGAGGGAGTACAAAGAAGGTTTACCAGATTGAATCCTGGGATGGCAGGACTTTCATATGAAGAAAGACTGGATGAACTGGGCTTGTACTCCTTGGAATTTAGAAGATTGAGGGGGGATCTGATTGAAACGTATAAAATCCTAAAGGAATTGGACAGGCTAGATGCAGGAAGATTGTTCCCGATGTTGGGGAAGTCCAGAACGAGGGGTCACAGTTTGAGGATAAAGGGGAAGCCTTTTAGGACCGAGATTAGGAAAAACTTCTTCACTCAGAGAGTGGTGAATCTGTGGAATTCTCTGCCACAGGAAGCAGTTGAGGCCAGTACATTGGCTATATTTAAGAGGGAGTTAGATATGGCCCTTGTGGCTACGGGGATCAGGGGGTATGGAGGGAAGGCTGGTGCGGGGTTCTGAGTTGGATGATCAGCCATGATCATAATAAATGGTGGTGCAGGCTCGAAGGGCCGAATGGCCTACTCCTGCACCTATTTTCTATGTTTCTATGTTTCTATAACTTATTATTAACTAGTTAACAGTAAATGGTAACCATCTGCATGTTGGGGTAGGGATATCAAACTGCAGTTTCAAGGAAGCTCCAAAAGCCCATCAATTCTAACAGATTTTCAACCTGTTATATAAAGGTAAGGAAACTCTTCATAACTACTCTCTGTCATTGATTTATTATACAGATAATATTTTCTTGCACACTGTTTGCAAAGAGTGATATGTGATCCTACTTTTGCAATAAAGTGGCAGTTGACATAAGAAGCAAAGAAAGCTCAACAAAATTGATTTTTGGCAGTCCACCTTTACTTATGACAGACTGCCAGACACCTGGCTATTATACAGCCTGACAGGAATTCCTACTTCAAAACACAACAACTAATCACTGGCCATCAAATCACCACTTAAATGTCAGGAACGCTGTTTTTTTTTAATATCTGTGGTTTTTGACTGTCACATTCCCTGCAACCAGGAGCACCTTACTCAGAGAAGTAAAAAGATCATGTAAGGTAGTCCCGTCATTTGTTTTATTGTCTCAGTAAAGTTTAATAATGGCACAGACATGTGAGCCATTTGTAATACTCAAATGTACTTTTGAGTGCTTCTGCAAAAACAGAGCAAGCCTGTCTGCATCTGATTGAAAAGCAGCTGAATTTCTCAGGCAGGCATTCCCATTAAATAAAAGTTATCCTGAACAATCATATTTTAATCTTGTTTTTCAATGATTTAGTCCATGCTGAATGTTTTCTATTTTCTATTTTATTTCCAATTTGCTGAATTTACACATCTTTCAATGTCACAATGATTGCAGGATGAAAAATAAAGATTTAGCTGATAAGCAGCAAAACTAAAGGTTGCTTTGCTGAGTAACAAGTATCAGCTTTATAGCTTGAGATCAAAAAGGATTATAATACTTCTCATATTTGTGTAGTGTATTGACTGCAAAATTTAAGTGGTTGGCAAGTCTTTCCATGTCCAATTTTTCTTGGGCTGGAGGCCTAAATAAATTATTACAATCATGAAATTGTCAACAATATAGAGGAGAGGACAGATGACATATGAAGGTAAGCTACCCAATTATTTCGAAGAGGATTCCAGAAGTTTTCCCAGATATATAAAGAGTAACAGAAAGGTGAGAGTAGACATTGGACAGCTGGAAAATGTTGCTGGAGATGAGGGACAAGAAAGCGGAGGACAAACTGAATAAGTATTTTGCATCAGTCTTCATTGTGGAAGACAATAGCAGTATGCCAGAAGTTTGAGAGTGTCAGTGGCAGAAATGAGTGTAGTTTCTATTACTAGGGAGAAGGAGCTTGGGAAGTTGAAAGGTCTGGTGGTAGATAGGTCACCTGGACCAAATGGACTACACCCCAGGGTTCTCAAAAAGATGGCAAAGAGATTGTGGAAGCATTAGTAATGATCTTTCAAGAATGAATAGATTCTGGCATGGTTCTCGAGAACTGCAACATCGCTAATGTCATTCCACTGTTCAAGAAGGGAGGGAGTCAGCTGTCAATGATTTGGATGATGGAATTTATAGATGGCTTTGCGGCCAAACTTGCAGATGATATGAAGAGGGGTAAGTAGTGTTCAGGAAACAGGGAGGCTGCAGAGGGACTTAGGCAGATTAGGAGAATGGGCAAAGAAGAGGCAGATGCAATATAGTGTCTGGAAGAGAGTGGTCGAGCATTTTGGTAGAAGGAATAAAATTTGACTATTTTCTAAGTGGGGAGAAACTTCAAAAATCCAAGTTGCAAAGGGACTTTGGAGTCTTTGTGAAGAATTCCCTAGAGGTTAACTTGCAGATTGAGTCAGTGGTGAGGAAAGCAAATACAATGTCAACATTCATTTCAAGAGAACATTTCAAGTTTGATGGCTCCGCACCTGTACTCACAGTAACCATATAAACATATAACAATTACAGCACAGAAATAGGCCATCTCGGTCCTTCTAGTCCATGCTGAACTCTTACTCTCACCTAGTCTCACTGACCTGCACTCAGCTCATAACCCTGCATTCCTTTCCTGTCCATATATCTATCTAATTTAACCTTAAATGAGAAGATCGTACCTGCCTCAACCACTTCCGCTGGAAGCTCATTCCACACAGCTACCACTCTCTGAGTAAAGAAGCTCCCCCTCATGTTACCCCTAAACTTTTGTCCTTTAACTCTCAACTCATGTCCTCTTGCTTGAATCTTCCCCACTCTCAATGGAAAAAGCCTATCCACGTCAACTCTATCAATCTCCCTCATAATTTTAAACACCTCTATCAAGTCCCCCCTCAACCTTCTACACTCCAAAGAATAAAGACCTAACTTGTTCAACCTTTTTCTGTAACTTAGGAGATGAAACCCAGGCAACATTTTCGTAAACCTCCTCTGTACTCTCTCAATTTTATTGACATCTTTCCTATAATTCGGTGACCAGAACTATACACAATACTCCAAATTTGGCCTTACCAATGCCTTAAACAATTTCACCATTACTTCCCAACTCCTATACTCAATGCTCTGATTAATAAAGACCAGCATACCAAAAGCTTTCTTCATCACCCTAGCCACATGAGATTCCACCTTCAGGGAACTGTGCACCATTATTCCTAGATCCCTCTGTTCTACAGCATTCTTCAGTGCCCTTCCATTTACCATGCATTTCCTATTTTGATTACTCCTACCAAAATGTAGCACCTCACATTTTTCAGCATTAAACTCCATCTGCCATCTTTCAGCCCACTCTTCTAGCTGTTCTAAATCTCTCTGCAATTTAGAAGAACGAGGGGGAATCTCATTGAAAATGATTGAATGTTGAAGGACCTATATGGAATGGACATGGAAAGGATATTTTCTATAGTGGTGGGGGGGGGAGGTTTGTGACCAGAGGGCACAATGTCAGAATAGAGGGATATCCATATAGAACGGAGATGAGGAGGAATTTCTTTAGGCAGAGGTTTATAGGTTCTTGATTAGTCAGGACGTGAATGGAGGTTACAGGGAGCATGGAGTTGAGAGGGAAATGGATCAGGCATGATCAAATATCAGAACAGTTTGAAGACCATAAGATATAGGAGCAGAAGTAGGCCATTTGTCTTGATGGGCTGAATGGCCTAAGTCTGCTCTTATGTCTTATGGTCTAAGCACAAATTGCTAATTGTACAAAGATAAGATTAGTTTTATTTGTCACAACTACATCAAAACATCAAAACAAATGTGTTTCTTGCTTCAATGACCAACACAGCACGCAGTGTCACCATACTTCTGGTGCAACCATAACATACCCTCAACTTACTAACCCTTATTAATCTGAACGTCTTTGGAATATAGGTGGAAACTGGAGCAATGAGATGAGACCTACGTGTCACAGGGAGAAAGTACAAACTCCTTGTAAATTGTGAAGAGGATATAAAGAAACTCTTATGAGATTTAGATGGATTAAATGAATTTGCAAAGATCTACCAAATAAAGCATAACTGGGTCAAGCTGTTGTCTATTTTGGCAGGAACATTTTATAAAGAAACATATTATGTTATTGCTGATGGATTGCAGAATTCTGCAATGCAAAGGGTTCAAAGTGTCCTAGTGCTTGATTCACAAAATACTTTCATAGCGGCACATTAAGCAAATGAGTGTTTAGACTAATTTTCTATATTTCAAAAGGTTGCTGCAAGAGGAACCAACAAACCTATGAAAGATGTGAAAGATGAAGATAAAGGTTTTTACAATAGAGCGAGTCATAAAGATTCTGGAGCTTGAGGGGATATCTTGGAAATATTCCACATTACAGCAGAGGAAGTTCTGGATGTCTTAAAACATATGAAAGTAGATAAATCTCCAGGCTAGATCAGGTATATCCAAGAAATCCATGGGAAGCTAAAGAAACAGTAGCACAGTTGGTAGTGGAGCAGTTGGAACATCCCCTTATGGAGGTTCAATTCCCCATTATTGTCTGCAAGGAATTTGTACACTCTCCCTGTCACTGCATGGATTTCCTCCTGGTGCTTTGGTTTCCTCCCACATTCCAAACATGTATGGGTTATCAGGTTAATTGGTCACACAAAGTATAATTGGGCAGTGTGGGCTCACCGCATCAGAATGGCCTGTTACCATGTTGTATCTCCAAAAAAAAAATGAAATTGTGGGAGTCCTGACTACAATATATGCATTATCAGCATCAGTAGTGAGTGTTGGAAGACTAGAGGGTGGCTGATGCTTTGCCTTTATTTAAGAAGGGCTGCAAAGGAAAACCTCGGAATGAGAGACCAGTTAGACTAAAATTTGTAGTGGCTACATTACTAGAAAGGATTCTGAGAGATGAGATATACAAGGGTAACACCCCGGGAAAGGTTTCACTACTAATGTAATGTTTTCTCTGTAGCAGCAGTATGTTTGGGTTATAACTGGAGATAATGGGGGCTTTGGAATGTGCAGTGTCCAATGAGGTGAGTGGTTTTCTTGCTTGTGTGTGCAGGCTTTTGTTCGGCGGAAGATGGAGAGAGAAGAGGCCAGAACGGAGAGGTCATAGACTGCAGGAATGAGTGGATGTGGAATGGGGTCAGGAGTTGACGACGCCCAGGGGAACTCGATGAAGAACGAATGGACGGTAAAGTCATGAGCTCCAATGTGTGAATTAGGCTGCGTCATTAAAATGGGCCCTTTCCTTTTTGTTTTTTTTACTAACCCTTTAGTCAAATTAAAAATTATAAAGCTAAATCGTTTAATTGCATATGGTGTACTGTTTGTTATTTCGTGGTACTGATTTGTAACAGGGACAAACATCACACAGCATCCACACAAAGGAGATTTCACAGGTTTGGCAGGCTGAAGAGTGTCTTTCCCTAGACTAATGCAGTCCTGAACCTGGGGGTTACACATGCATTTGGAAAAATGGGTTGATTAGGGATAGGCAGCATGGCATTGTGCGTGAAAGATACATCTCACAAATGTGATTGAGATTTTTGAAAAGGTAACCAAGGTCAATGAAAGCTGGGTGCTTGATGTAGTTAATAAGGACTTCAGAACGTTTGATAAGGTTCTACCTAGTAGTCTGCTACGTGAGGTTAGCTGATATGGGATTAGGGAGAACCAACTAATTAGATATACACAAACACGAGGAATTCTACAGATGCTGGAAATTCAAGCAACACACATCAAAGTTGCTGGTGAAATATAGATATACAATTGGCTTGATGGTAGGAAATAGACCATAACTGTGGAAGGTGGTTTCCCAGACTGAAGACCCATAACTAGTGGTGTTCCTGGGGGCTCATTGTTGGCCACAATATTAGTTGTCATCTATATGAATGGTTTGAATGAGAATGTACAAGGCATGGTTAGTAATTTTGCATATATACTAAAATAGATGGTATCAAAGACAGTGAAGATGGTTGTTGAGAACTTCAGGTGGATCTTAATCAGCTGAGTAAGTGAGCCAAGGAATGGCAAATTGAGTTTAATTCAGAAAAGTGGAAGGAGTTGCATTTTGGGAAGACGAATCAGGGGAAGACTTGTGAACAGATGTGCCTTGGGGAGTGCTGTGCAACAGAGGAGGCTAGAGCACAAGTACATGGTTCCCTGAATGTGGCATTAGCTGTAGACAGGATGGTGAAGAAGGCTTTTGGCACACTGGCCTTCATCAGACAGGATATTGAGTATAGAATTTAGAATTTTATGTTGCAATTCTACCAGATATTTGTGAAGTTGCATTTGCAATAATGTGTTCAGCTTTGGTCAACCTGCTATTGGAAAGTTGTCGTTAATTTAGAAAATTTACAGGAATGTGGCTGGGACTCAAAGGTCTAAGTTATGGAGAGAGGCTGATCACAGTAGGACTTTATTCACTGGACCATAGGAGAATGAGGGGTGATACTGTAGAGGGGTATAAAATCAAGAGGGGCATAAATCAGGTTAATGAGCATAATCCAGGTTTGTGGAATCGAGAATTAGAGGATGCAGCTTAGGGTGAGAGGGGTGAGGTTTAATAGGAAACTGAGAGTAGCATTTTAACCATATAACCATATAACAATTACAGCATGGAAACAGGCCATCTTGGCCCTTCTAGTCCATGCTGAACTCTTACTCTCACCTAGTCCCACTGACCTGCACTCAGCCCATAACCCCCCATTCCTTTCCTGTGCATATAGCTGCTATTTTCACCTGGATCAGATCAAATCATGTGGAATGAGTTGTCAGAGAAAGTGGTTGATGCATGAAAATTAATGATATTTAAAAGGAATTTAGATAGATACATGGATAGGAAAAACCTAGAGGGGTATGGACCAAACTTGGCAAATGGGCATAGCAGATACAATGATTTAAGATGTTGACATGGATATTGGATTGGTTCAATTGCAGATAAAATTGTTTTGGATGAGTTGAAGTTATAGACAGATAATGCAAGTTAGGACAATTGCTATCCTGTCCTTATTAATCAGGATAGCTACATGCGAATTTTACATTAGGTACATCAGTTTTCCCTTATCCCTCTCACCTCATTACCCTTTCTTTTTCCTCTCTCCCACTTTTATAGCCAGTGCCTCCCTCTGGCTCCCCACTTTCTTCCTATTTTTCCATGGTCTACTGATAGCTCCTAGCATATTCCTTCTTTTTCAGGACTTTGCCTGTTTCAACTCTCATTTCCCAGCTTCTCACATCATTTCCATTTCACCCACCCACCCACCCCCACCACCACCCTATCACCTGGATTCACCCACCACCTGCCAGCTTCTGCACTTTCCACTCAGTCCGTCTTTTTTCTGGCTTCTGATCTCTTTCTTTCTAGTTCTACTGACAGGTTTTGTTGTGAACTCTCAATTGTCATTTCTCTCCACAGATGCTCCCTGATCTGCAGAGTTTCTCCAGATTTTTTTTTTAAATGTTATGTCTTTCTACATTTGCTAACCAGTAACACATAATATAGGGCGGCATGGTAGCATAGTGGTTAGCACAATGCTTTACAGTGCAGGCAACCTGGGTTCAATTCCTGTCACTGCCTGTAATCCCGTGACTGTGTGGGTTTCTTACGTGTGCTCCAGTTGGTAGGTTAATTGGTCATTGTGAATTTCTTGTGATTAGACTAGGATTAGGCACAGCTGGAGGGGCCTATTCAGTGCTGTATCACAATAAAATAAAATAATAAAAAAATAAGTGCATCTCTTAATGAGAGCAAAGCAAGGAAAAGCATGTTTGGATATAATTGTCTGTTTACAACATTTAAAGGCTTTTTAAACTCCCAATTCAAAACAGGCAAAACTGCATATCATTCATCTTATCCAGTACTCAACTGAACTGAAGTTTCAAACTAGGAAGCCAACACCCACTCTGAAATCAATGAAGATAAAAATTGGGAGAGATATAAACAGAGCTACTGACTCACTATCATCCGTTTAACAATAAGTCAAAACCACAATATTGGAACAGTTAGATCAATTATACTGCATTGTAGGTGGCCTACTTGAAAACGAAGTTTCCTTTGTATCTTGTAGCAGTGACATCTAGAGTGATGAAATGCTTTGAGAGGTTGGTCATGACTAAATTGAACTCCTGCCTCAGCAAGGACCTGGACCTATTGCAATTTGCCTGTCGCCACTTAGGTCAATGGCAAATGCAATCTCAATGGCTCTTCACACTGCTTTAGACCACCGGGACAATACAAGCACCTATGTCAGGATGCTGTTCCTTGACTATAGCTCAGCATTTAATACCATCATTCCCACAATTCTGATTGAGAGGTTACAGAACCTGGGCTTCTGTACCTCCCTCTGCAATTGGATCCTCAACTTCCTAACAGGAAGACCGCAATCTGTGTGAATTGGTGATTACATCTCCTCCTCGCTGATGATCAACATTGGTGTACCTCAGGGATGTGTGTTTAGCCCACTGCTCTACTCTGTCTATACCCATGACTGTGTGGCCAGGCATAGCTCAAATACCATCCGTAAATTTGCTGATGATACAACCATTGTTGGTAGAATCTCAGATGGCGACGAGAGGGCGTACAGGAGCGAGATATGCCAACTAGTGCAGTGGTGCTGCAGCAACAACCTGGCACTCAACATCAGTAAGACGAAAGAGCTGATTGTGGACTTCAGGAAGGGCAAGAAGAAGGAACACATACCAATCCTCATAGAGGGATCAGAAGTGGAGAGAGTGAGCAGCTTCAAGTTCCTGCGTGTCAAGATCTCTGAGGATCTAACCTGGTCCCACACATAGATGCAGTTATAAAGAAGGTAAGACAGTGACTATACTTCATTAGGACTTTGAAGAGATTTGGTATGTCAACAAATACACTCAAAAACTTTTATAGATGTACCATGGAGAGCATTCTGACAGGCTGCATCACTGTCTGGTATGGGGGTCTACTGCACAGGACAGAAAGAAACTGCAGAGGGTTGTAAATTTAGCTGGCTCCATTTTGGGCACTAGCCTACAAAGTGCCTAGGATATCTTCAAGGACCAGTGTCTCAGAAAGGCAGCATCCATTATTAAGGACCTCCAGCACCCAGGGCATGCCCTTTTCTCACTGTTACCATCAGGTAGGAGGTACAGAAGCCTGAAGGCACACACTCAGTGATTCAGGAACAACTTCCTCCCCTCTGCCATCCAATTCTTAAATGGACATTGAGCCCATGAACACTAGCTCATTTTTTAATATATATTATTTCTGTTTTTGCACTATTTTTAATCTATTCAATATACGTATACTGTAATTGTTTTTTTTTCTTCTATATTATGAATTGCTTTGAACTGCTGCTGCTAAGTTAACAAATTTCATGACACATGCCGATGATAATAAACTTGATTCTGATTCTTATTCTTACTATGTTGCTTGGTACTAACATAGCTCTAAAGCATCATAGGAACCCAAAATCATTTTCATTGTAGCGTATCTGAATATAACTAGTTTCTGCCACTGTCCAACTATAGGCTGCTACCCTCTTCCACCATTCAACCCACCTCAGTAAGAATTTAACACACCCTCAGTTGCAGGCAAGGAAACATTGCTCTAGCAATCATTGATGGTCTGTGAACTACAACAAAATCTAATTGCAATAATTTTGTAGCAACAAGTTCCATATCTTAGATATTTTTTGCTTTAAAGTGCCATTTCTTTTCACTCAAAATGCTATTACATTCTCCTTCATGATGTTGCTAGCAATTTTTTTGCATTCATCTCTTCCCTGACTAACTCATTGGAACTAAGCTTTATGCCAGAAGTCTGTCATTAAAGTGCTTTGGAAACATAGTAGATTAAAGCAGATTCTGGATATCACTGCCCAATGACAGACATACAAAAGAAAACAATCAGTGTTTCAAACCACTTTATCTGGACATTTAGGAAACGTATGAAGTTGAGAATGCAAGAAGTCTCTAATTTGTAAATATCTAAAAAGTGAGCTTTACAAAGATTATATTTTATAGATAGTTGATCAAATGAGGAAAGACTATCTCCACAAACAGATCCTGAAAACATTTAATAGCTAGTCTATTCCATGCTTTAAAAACTACATCAGTCAAAGGTTTAAAAAAAAATTAGAAAAAATGGGACTAGAGAGTGAAAAACCAAGTAACCCAAAGAATTTTCTAAATTGTAACCAAATCCTCAAAGAATGTTTAACTACATAATTATCATTAAATTACTTAATGATAGAGGAATTGAAGAACCAAGAAGAGAAATAATAGAAAATTTATTAACAGAGTTAACTTCTGAAGAAACCCAAACCAGACAGTCTTCATGATTAATGTAGTATAACCAAAACATAAGGTAGCACATGTTGACTGCCCGGTAGTAAAACCTAAAACTGGGTAGGGCTAAATCCCATTTTTTTTAGTTTTCTGAAGATGAACTTTGTTTAATCGGGGGGTTTTATTCTTCCTTAAGTAAGAAGATATAATTGAATCTAAAGAGTCAAAATAAAAACAGGTAGGGCTTGAAATAAGTATAAAAATTTAGGCAAAATATTCATTTTTATAGAATTAATAAGTCCAATCAGCAATAAAGAAAGGGGAGACTAATTTGATAGTACCTTCTTAACATATTCCAAAAGAGTGATGTTTTTTTTTAAAGAAATTTATAATTCCTAGTAATTGTTATACCCAAATAAGTAAATTGATTTCTTACAATTTTAAAAGGAAGGTCAGAGTTGACTGATTTTCCTAAATGTCCAGATAAGAATTTAATTGATACAATTTTTACTTTGAACCCTTTTCATAATAGATCTATTTCTAATATTTATAGTATGTTGTTAGCAATGAGAAACATTCCATTAGACAAAATTAAAAACCTCTGGGAACAAGACCTATAGATTTCAATTGATGAGGATTCTTGGAATGGAATTTTTAAACTTGTTCACACCTCTTCGTTATGTGCACATCACCCTCTTTTTGCAAGTTCAAGTGGTTCATAGAGCCTATATGACTAAAGATAAACTCTCTCGTTTTTACTCAGATTTTTCTCCATACTGTAATAGGTGTAATATTGAAGAGGCCTCTCTAATTCATATGTTTTGGTCCTGATTGCGGCTTGATAAATTTTGGAAAGAAGTATTTCAAACTTTCTCAAAGTTTTTAAAGTAAACTTTAAACCCAACCCTCTGACTGCCTTGTTTGGCATTGTTGGAGGAAATGATTTTACTCTTAAGCCGAATGATTTGCATATTTTGGCTTTTATTTCTCTTTTAGCCAGAAGAGTTTTGTTGCTCAAATGGAAAGATGCCGCTCTGCCTGCTCATGCCCATTGGTTGATTGATGTTATGTCACGTTTAAATCTAGGGTAGATTAGGTGTTTTATTTCTATACTTAGACAAGATTTTTTCACATTATGGGGACCTTTTTGGAACTACTTTCACAATTTTCGATTTGTTCAGCAATGATGATGGCTATTATATGTTCGAATTTACGACTATATGTCAGAGAATTTTTTTCTTTTTTTGTGTTATGAGGTTTTGATTTTGCTTTAGATTAGAATAAAATATACCTTTTCAATATTATGGTTAATTTACTATACATAGTTATGGGGCATTTCAATCTTGTTTCTGTTTCCATAATATCATAATATATTTTGTATTCATCTATACAAGTAATTAATAAAAATATTGAAAAACAAACCACTTTATTGTCAAGGTTGATGTATTTTTATCAAAAGAAGTAGAGAAATCAAATGATCAATTGCCTTGATATTTGACATCTCTGAACATTTAAATTGTCAGAATATTATGGACAAAAGTATCTGATTATTTAATAATATAGAGATTAAATTTTAAGCTGAGCTACGCAGTCTCTAGTTACAAACCCCTGTTTCTAACTCTTAAAACTGCTGATGTGTAAAGAAATAGATGACCTCAAGAATCACTTAGGAATGGTCCTAAATAATTTTCATTTTAGGTCATCCAAATACATAGGAGAATGACTTGTATGAAGTGTGATGCCAGTTCTGATGTGGGATTATCAACATGAAATAGTAAACTCTGTTTGTCTTTTCTCGGAAGCTGCCTCATCTTCCACCATTTTTCTCCTTTACAACTTTTTAAGTCCACCATTTGTTCACTTGCCAAGGTTCAAAACTAAATTGATGGTGTAGATATTTACAAGTTCAGTTTCACTATTAAACCAGATGTGATGTGAATTAAGACACCATTATGACAACCATAATTCAATATGAGGTCTTGCAGTTTAAGGTGTGAAATCTGTAACTTGCAGATACTATCGTCAAATCAGAAATTTTGTCAGTGATTTATCTTGTAAATGAATTTGGAAATCTGCTGTTCTTTAATGATGTTGAAACATGTTGTTAAAACAAAGAGTAAGTAAAAGTACATATCATTTATCATTTTTATTCTTTCAGTTGAAGGATGCACACTCTTTATTGAACACATTTATAGCTGTAGAGGTAAAAGGAGCAGATATATTGCTGTCTTTATGGATGTTATCAGTTTTCATTTTAATGTGTCACAAATAAGCAGTGAAAATCTTGGTGTACAGTGAAGAGTAGATTTTATGAGTTAGAACTTGATGGTTATAAATTGTTAGGCCAAATGAGAATTGGTAACATTTTTTCTAGTCTTTCAGTACCAGCCAGTGTTCAATTACTAGCCACCTTATCACAAGTTGAAGTGGGTGACAAGTGGGAAGTTCACTGGGGCAGATCTTAGAGAGTGCTGAAAGTGCACGTTTCAACCCTGATATGAGATTAACTGATGGCTGCAGTGTTCACTCTGGCTACACACATAAAATCAATTTCCCCTTCCATGCTCCTGAGAGCAGTATCTAGCTAGCACAAACCACAGTGTTTAATGTGGAACTGTGGTGTTGCAGTTTTATGAGTATATTGTACCAGGTGATGTTGGGCAACATGGATTGCATCTCTTAAATGAGGTATTCTTTGCCTATCATTTCTCATGGCATCCTCAATTTCAGCATTCTCTGATATTTTCAGAGCCAACTCAATTATTTTAGTAAGAAATAGAAAACTAACTTCTCCTTGTGGGGGCAGGTTCAGAAACTACACTCAGTGGCCACTTTATTAGGTACACCTGGTCACCTGCTCGTTAATGCAAATACCTAATCAGCCAATCATGTGGCAGCAACTCAATGCATAAAAGCATGTAGACACGGTCAAGAGGTTCAGTTGTTGCTCAGAGCAAACATCAAAATGGGGAAGGAATGTGAACTAACTGGCATTGACCATGGAATGATTGTTGGTGCCAGAGGGGTGTTTGAGTATCTCAGAAACTGCTGCTCTCCTTGCCATTTTCACACACAACAGTTTTCAGAAAATGGTGTGAAAAACAAAAAAAAAAAATCCGGTGAGCAGCAGTTCTGTGGGTGAAAATGCCTTGTTAATTGGAGAGGTCAATGAGAGGTCCTCTTGTTAATTAGAGGAGAATGGCCTGATAGAGAGCTGACAGGAAGGCAACAGTAACTCAAATAACCACACGTTACAACAGTTGTGTGCAGAAGAGTATCTCTGAATGAGCAACACAAGGTACCTAATAAAGAAACCGCTGAGTATAGCAAGATCCACATTGAAGTAGCAGAGAGCACAGATTGTCATGAAGGCAAAACCCAAGGTAGACATCCTAAAGAGCTACAAAAATTTTGCAGTTCTCCCAAGCATGATCAGGGTCAGAGAAGATATCATCAAATTCCATTTCTCAAATCTACAGCATGAGCTTGCTCAGCTCACTCATCCACAGTAACTGCAAACTCTCTGAATCATAACTCTGTATAGGCCACCTGAAATACTGAAGGTAATTACTGCCTGGCATTTCAGTGGCATAAATTCTACTTGTCATTATTAGCCTTTGCATGAAAATTTTCAGCTTTTTCTTTTCATAGTTATAAGCTTGTTCTTTTCAGTGACACATTGAAAGTGTTTGGATTCTTGTTGAATTACATAGGAATTTTAGGTCCATACATTATGCTTAGAAAGGGCCACTTATAGTTTTCTTCTTCCTTTCTCATCCTCATGTCCTTTCCTACTCTTCTTGTGCAGCCAAGTGGAGCTGGTAAAACTGCTGCCCCACAGCTGCAGCAGTCTGGTTTCAATCCTGATCCCCACTACCGTCTCTGTGGATATGCATGTTTTCTCTACAACCATCTTGTTTGTCCCAATTGCTCTGGATTCCATCCACATCTCGAAGACATGTTAGTAGGTTAATTGGACATTGTGTGCATGTGTAATGTGAGAGCAAGAATCTGGGGGTAGTTGATGGAACTGTGAAGAAATCAGAGTAGGATTAGTATAAGTGGGTGAGTGATAGTTAATTTGCTGAAATGTGCTGTTCTGTGTGAATCAGTTGCTCTATAATCATTGTTATGCAGCATACAATTCAACACAAGGGTTGAATTATATAATACTTTCTGTGGTGTGGATATGGTTTCATCATCATCAGGTGCCATGCCCAGTTTGAGCTTTGACTGCCATGGCCCACCCACTCCTGTTTCGGGTCAAGTGGATCAATTCATTGGTATTCATTGGATATGGGTTACATCTCGAGATTTGCCAGGCATCTCATCCTTGTTTGTGCAAGCCTCTCGCAGAAGTAGGCCAATTGGCCCATTGAGTCTGCTCCACCATTCAATCATGGGCTAATCCAATTCTTCCAGTCATCCTCACTCCCCTGCCTTCTCCCCATACCCCTTGATGCCTTGGCTAATCAAGAACCTGTCTATCTCTGCCTTAAATACACCCAATGACTTGGGTTCCACAGCCGCTTGTGGCAGCAAATTCCACAGATTTACCACCCTCTGACTAAAGTAATTTCTCCGCATCTCTGTTCTAAATGGACATCCTTCAATCCTGAAGTTGAGCCTTTTTGTCCTAGACTCCCCTACCATGGGAAATACCATGGGAATACAAAGAGGACAGGGATAAAATGGAGAAGGTTAGAGGAAGCACAAAAGGAAGATAAAAGATCTGCAGGTAACTAAACATGAAACTTTTTCCATCGATATACTAAAGTAAAACTATTGTTAAAAGTATTATAGGGTAAAAAAAGAAAAGTATACAGAAAAAATGTTATTTGCTTACTGTTATTGTTTGCATAATTTGTTCCTTTTTCTGTACATAGTGTGTTTGACGGTCTTCTTTTTTAATGGATTCTCTTGGGTTTCTTTGATTTGTAGCTGCCTGTAAGGAGATGAATCTCAAGGGTGGGTATAGTATACATAATTTGATAATCAATATACTTTGATAATCAATATACTTTGGCTATGATGATGGGCCAATGGAGAAGATCTTACGTTCTCACTGAATAGAATGAAGGAAAGAGATAGAGATGCAAACTTAAAGGAAAATTGATGAACAAAGCAGCATTTCTATGCTTATGAAACTTGAGGACACTAAAGTAAAGGGGTAAACTCCCTGGTCAGTATACTCTGAAGAAAGGCACTCTTAGCTCCAGAGAATCAAACAACAAATCTTGTATTAGATGACATTTTATGGGAAATGATAAGGAATTTAACCTGGATGGATTAAAATCTAGGATAAATCGACAAAACAGAAAATGATTCTTTCTAGTGGCCAGAGCTTTGATGAAAATCATGACAGCAAAAGGGAGGTCATCAAACAAGGGTAATCATGGGTAAGGACATACCCTGAAGGCAACAGTAGAAAAATAAAGTTTATTAGGGTAAATAGAGAGAAAGTGTAAATAGAGAGAAAGTTATCAGAAAACATTTAGAATAAAAATTTGTCCAACGAAGAAGAATTTCTCTCCACACAGAATGGGTAAAATAAGAATCAGCTAACTAAAAAGGTGGTAGAAACAGATTCCATAAGAAATTTCAAAATGACTTTAGTATGCACTTACAAAGCAATAATTTACAGAATTGTGGGGAAAAGGCTGATGTGTGGAATTAAATTGAAGAGCTACTTCTCTGCTGTGGAGTTCCATAACTGCACCATTTTCTGTTTCAATTTGAAAGGAGTGATTTTCATCTCTTTCCTCAAACATATGTCTCAGAAAAACTAATATCACTGCATTAAGTTGTTATGTGATGTTTGTGGATTCAGCTGTTCCTTTAATCTCCTAAATATTTCAAAAATTAAAAGAGTTTTCATGGCTTTCTTACACAAAATTTCTCAGTGCTCAAACAAATCAGAGTATTCTTTGTTCCTTAAGATCATTTCATAATATTAATGCACTTTGGCAGTTAGCTTTACCATTAAACACATGAAATTAAAAGGTAATGACTTTGCCATGATAATATTTTTTCCTTCACATCTGCTATCATTTTTTTTTGTGAAGCAAATCGACATTAAAGGCCTGTGAAAATATCAAAGATGCTGGATTTTGGTGGCTTCTGGGAGCAATAATACTGACAACTAGACAGATTATCTATATTTCAGTACCTTTTTCCTTCTAAACGACATATGTAGAAGACAAGCAAAGGTAGTCCCATTGTTCTCCTTCATCAGCAAATCAATTTTCAAAAGTGTTGGTTTATCTCAGCTTATAGTACAGCGATGTTATTATAGAGCTGCAAAGTCTATAATCAATTAGAACCATGTATTTCCCAATAAAGGCATCCTGTATCAGGTCAATATCCACTGCATGGGTAGCACAGAGCAAGGAATTAGATCAAAACCTCTTAGATTTATCATTTTTCTTCTAGTCCATGTTTAATTTATTATTCCTGAAGTTGGATATGTGACGAACTAAGGGTAGTATTTACCCTGACCCTGGAATTGTGAAATAATTAGTACAATAGTGCAAAACAGCTGTTTTATGAAGAGTAATTTACTCCTTATACAGGCTCTCAGCAGAATCCCTCATAAATCAAAGTAACCCATGTACATCAAAGTGTTCCTCGCCAGCCCCAGTAGCATCCATCATTCCAATACTAAATTTGTCATGGCAATGCTTGATAAATATAATGCTTTTGATGTACTGATAATGCAGCCATTGCCACTGTGCATGATGGAACTCCCTGGGCACAGTGTAATTATCTAGGGAAAACCCCAAGGAAAGACTGCAGGAATATCACACAGACATCGCAGCCTAAATTGTATTCCAGCATATCCCAAGGCCTTTTGCATTGCAAGTAGTATTTTCATGGTGGAGCTTTATGAGAGATGTCGTAAGTTCTATTTCACTCAGTATTACTGCAGGTTCCTTGGGTTGCTGTAAAATGAGTAATTTGGGTGCATAAGTTAGGATTCGAATTCTCATTTTTGCTTTTAGGTTGCTGCCAGCTTGAGGCAACACAGGATTTCCTATTCTTTTTCATACACTGATGTTATAATAAAAATACAAATCAAGCCCTATTAGTAAGTTTATTTGCTTCATGGGGCTGAAATAATTTCTGAGGAAACATTTTCAAAGACCATACAAATATTGGTAATCACCTTGTTTTTTCTTTCTCTTATTTCTCTCTAATTCTTTTGACTCTCACTTATTTTCATTTTAAACTTTACCTCTACTCCTGTTCTACATAACGTACCTGATATTTCATTTATTTTCAAGAATTTTTCTCAAGGTGATATGTTTTATGAATGTAAGACTACATGCACTACTTCTACAAAACTAACTGAAACTAGTTTACATTTGATGACTTGTTTTATATATACAATACAGAAATAAGCTATTCGTCCTGACCAGTCTATGGGGCTTTAATGATTCCCTCAGACAGGGAACATAAATGCAGATGTTCATTCTGAATTACTTATTGAAGGTCTTGGTGACAATAACATTTTGATAGCCTTTAGGTTAATCTCGTCTCACAATTGGAAATATTCTCTAACTACCCTTTATATCAAACATATCATCACCATTTTTAAGATATGTATTAGGTCACCCCTCAGTTTTTTCTCAAGAGAAACACAATGCAATTGAGTCATCCTTTTCTGACATAAATATATTTGCATTTGCGGGATCAAGTTTGCTGATATTCTCTTCACATTCTGCACTGCCTCCTTGTCTTCTTAATAATAAAGTGACCAGAACAGTATCTTGAGAGTGGAAAAGGTAAGCTCCAGGGAAACTTCTGAACTCTTCAGCTCAGTCAGTCTAGAATCGCTTGTGCTTGGTTCCGTAAAGTGTGGCCTTGTTAACAGAATCAGAGAGGAGTACAACATAGAAGCAGACTACCTGGATCACTTTGTTCACACCAGTCAGAGGGCACCCTTCCATATTCATCCCATTTTCCAGCACTTTTTCCATAGCCTTCTGTATTGAAGCAATTCAAGAACTCAGCCTGTGTCTTAAAATTCTGTCATACTTCATTACTGTCTTAGTCAGTGCAATGCAGGTACTTATCATTCTCTGGGTGAAGAACATTCTCCTCATACCTTCTTTAAATTTGTTCCCTGTTACCCTTAATCTATGTCTTTTAGCTTTATTGGCCTATGATATGGGGGAAGATTTCCTTCAATCTGCTTCTCCATATCTTCATATTTTTATATATCTGAATCATATCTGCACTTAACTTCCTCTGATCCGTGGAAAGCAGACCTAACTTCTCCAGTCTCTCCCAATAACTGTTTATCCCAGATAACACCCTTGTGAATCTCCTCTGCACACTCTCCAGCACAAACACATTTTTCCTATAGCACAGTGACCTGAACTAAGCAGTACCACAGCTAAGTTATGTGCAAGATCTTATAAAGTTGGGGCACAATCTACCTACTTCTGTATTCAGTGCCCCAGCTAATGAAAGGCAGTATCCCAAGTGCCTTCCTAACCTCATTGTCCACCTGTGTTGCTACCTTTTGGATCTATGCATTTGTACACCAAGTCTCATCCATTCCTCAATATTCCCGAAAGCCTTACCATTCAAAGAATTCAACGTTCTGAGATACAATAGGACTTGCGAGTCCTCGTGCAGGATACCCTTAAGGTTAACCTCCAGGTTGAGTCGGTGGTGAAGAAGGTGAATGCAACGTTGGCATTCATTTCCAGAGGAATAGAGTATAGGAGCAGGGTTGTGATATGGAGGCTCTATAAGGTGCTGGTAAGACCTCACTTGGAGTGCTGTGGGCAGTTTTGGTCTCCTTATTTAAGAAAGGATGTGCTGACATTGGAGAGGGTACAGAGAAGATTCACTAGAATGATTCTGGGAATGAAAGGGTTAACATATGAGGAACGTTTGTCTGCTCTTGGACTGTATTCCTTGGAGTTTAGAAGAATGAGGGGGGACCTCACAGAAACATTTCGAATGTTGAAAGGCATGGACAGAGTGGATGTGGCAAAATTGTTTCCCATGATGGGGGAGTCTAGTACGAGAGGGCATGACTTAAGGATTGAAGGGCGCCCTTTCAGAACAAAGATGCGAAGAAATTTTTTTAGCCAGAGGGTAGTGAATCTATGGAATTTGTTGCCACAGGCAGCAGTGGAGCCCAAGTCATTGCGTGTATTTAAGGCAGAGATTGATAGGTATCTGAGTAGCCAGAGCATCAAAGGTTATGGTGAGAAGGCGGGGGAGTGGGACTAAATGGGAGAATGGATCAGCTCATGATAAAATGGCAGAGCAGACTCAATGGGCAGAATGGCCAAATTCTACTCCTTTGTCTTATGGTCTTATTGTCATTCATGGAAACACAGGATACTGGAATATAGAACAAAAAGCAAAGTACAGGAGGAATGCAGCAGGTCAGGTAACATCTATGGAGGCAAACTGATAGTTGATGCTTCATCAAAGCTGTAGATGCAGGTGGTCTCAACCCAAAGCAGCTGATTCTATAGATGATCCTTGACACACTGAGTTCCTCCAGCAGTCTGTTTTACACCCAACTACTTAGATTGTATGTCCTAGCCTCATTAGTACTTCCAAAATGCTTCACCTCACATTTGGTTGAATTAAACTTTATCACCCATTTCACCAATTTATCAATATCTCTCTACAGGCTGACTACCTTCCACACTATCAACACTGATCTTTGTGATTATATTTTTCTCTTCCACACTCAAGGTCCCAACACTGATCCTTGTGGGTCATTGCAAATCTTAGTATCTGATTCAGTTAAATACCAAACTTCATTTTTTTCATTGTGACACCTGCAAAATAAATGTCCTATTTTGCTTCAAGATTATTTATTTTCCCTATCAGGATTGCTACACATGCTAGGTGCTTCTGAGGGCAAAAATAGCAAGATAATACTGTTTAATACATGGCTTAGGAGATGGTGCACGATGGAGGTCTTCAGATCTTTGGATCATTGGGATCTCTTCTGGGGAACATGGTACCTGTACGGACCAGATGATTTGTGCCTAAACTGGAGGGGACTAATACCCTAGTGGGAAGAATTCCTGTACGGGGAGCTGGGGGGTTGATGTTAAGCTAGAGTTGCAAAGTTGCAAGGTGATGGGGAACAGAATGTCAGACGAGAAGTGGAATGGTTCTGGGGAAAGACGTTGTTAAGCCTATATACAAAGTCAGGAATTAATAGATTGAGCATGGTGGAACTAATGTTCTGAGTTGTGTATATTTCAATGCAAGGAGTATTTTAGGAAAGACTATAAGATATCGGAGCAGGTTGGGATGAGGTGTTCTCCAACCTTGGCAACTTACTAGCAAACGTTTCATCACAATGCAAAGGGATATTGTCACTGTGCTGTTGATTGTAAGTGTATCCTTCAAATGCTTGGCCTTTATATACTTTTCAATCAGATGATTGGACATCATTTCGGAAACTCAATTGTGATGAGGGGAGGAAAACTCATCGCTGATTGGCTGTACGGCGAACTTCAGGATTCAACAATTCCGACGCATTTCAAATTATAGTCGGTGACTTTAACCAGGCCTATTTGAAGACAAACCTGCCCAAACCAGCACATAACCTGTTGCACCAGTGGTCACAACACACTACACCACTGCTACACTACAATAAGGAATGCCTACCACACCTTTACCGCATTTTGGCAAGTCAGATCATTTGGCTGTACTCCTACTACCTGCATATACACAGAGCCTAAAACTCAAGGCTCCATAGATCATGAAAACTAAGAAGTGATTGTGGGAGGCAGAGGAATGGTTACAGGGTTGCCATTGAATGCCATTACCTCCTACAAGATTAAATTATTTGGCACAGCAGACCACAGAGCTTCACTTTCAGATGAAATCACTGCCTTCTATGCTCACTTTGACCACCAGAAATCATCACACACCCCATGTCTCCTGATGATCCGTTGGTCTCAGTATCTGAAGATAACGTGCGGGCTGCCTTCAAGAGAGTGAATCCAAGGAAAGTATCTGGTCAGAACAGAGTACCTGGCCAAGTACTGAAGACCGGTGCTGACCAACTAGCTGGTGTGATCATAGATACCTTCAGCCTCTTGCTCTAGAAGTATATGGTACCCAGCTGCTTCAAACAGGCTTCAATCATACTGGTGCCCAAGAAGAGTATGGTAACTTGTCTGAATGACTATTGCCCAGTGGCCCTTACAACCACAATGATAAAGTGTTTTGAGAGACTGGTGATGAAGCATTTCAGCTCCTGTCTGAGAGGCAACTTGAATCCACTCCAATTTGCCTGCCAAAGCAACAGTGGGAAAACCTCCCTGTACATGGACGACGTCACCGTCTTCTGCTCTGATCCGAGGTCAGTTCGCAGGTTGATTGGCACCTGCGAACAGCTCGAGCTAGCGTCGGGGGCCAGGGTCAACCGCATGAAGAGCGAAGCCATGCTCTTTGGCAACTGGCCCGACCGATCCAGCGTCCCCTTCACCATCAGGTCTGACCACGTGAAGGTGTTGGGGATCTGGTTCGGAGGGGCTGAGGCGTGCAACAAGAACTGGCAGGAGCGGACTGCCAAGGTGAAACAGAAACTGGGACTGTGGGGAGGGCGCTCCCTGTCGATAACGGGCAAGAACCTGGTCATCAGGTGTGAGGTGCTCTCAGGGCTGCTGTACTTGGCGCAGGTCTGGCCCGTCCCCCGCTCCTACAGCTCGGAAATCACCCGGGCTGTCTTCAGATTCGTCTGGGGATCCAAGATGGAGCGGGTGAGACGGACCGCCATGCACAAGTGCCTGGACAACGGGGGCAAGAACGTCCCCAATGTCGCCCTCACCCTGATGGCCAGCTTCGTATGTGGCTGCATCAGGTTGTGTGTAGAGCCCAGGTATGTGGGCACCAAGTACCACTATGTGCCCAGGTTCTACTTGTCGCCCTGGCTACGAAGGATGGGTCTGGCCCCACTCCCGCGCAACGCCCCAGTCAGCTGGTCGTTGCCGGCATACCTATCCCACGTAGCAAAGTTCTTCCAGGAGAACGCCTTTGACCACAGGGCCATCAGGCAGTGGTCGGCACGAAGTGTCCTGCAGGCACTGCAGGAGAAGGACGTGATGGACACAGTGGGGTGGTTCCCTGAGCAGACTGTCCAGTTCATCTGGCAAAATGCCTCATCGCCAGATCTCACCAACAGGCACCAAGACCTCGCCTGGCTGGCGGTGAGAGGGGCCCTCCCAGTCAGAGCCCTCCTGTACGCCCGGAACGTCATTTCCGCACCCCACTGCCCACGGGAGGACTGCAGTGAGGAGGAGTCTGTGACCCACCTCTTTGCACACTGCCAGTTCGCAAAGAGGGTGTGGAGGAGGATGGACGGGCTAGTGTCACGTTTCATCCCCAGCAGCTGCGTGACAGAGGACTCTCTGATCTACGGGCTGTTCCCGGGGACGCACACGGAGACCAACATCCGGTGCTGCTGGCAGATCATCAACTCGGTGAAAGACGCTCTTTGGTCAGCCCGAAACTTGATGATCTACCAGCACATGGAGATGTCCGTGGGAGAATGCTGCCGACTGGCACACTCTCGGCTGCAGGAGTACGTGCTGAGGGACGCACTGAAACTTGGTGCAGCCACCGCAAGGGCCCGGTGGGGAAGGACCACAGTATAGGTTTCTCCACCCGTGGGAGTGGGAGGGGTTGGTGGGCGGGGAGTATACCCCTCAACAATGAGATGCTAAGCTGAACTACTGGAGTGCCACTTGGGTGGCTATAAACACGGGTATTTTACTGAGTATAATGGAAACGTATGTAAAGGATGAAAAGTTATTGAGTGGTTTATTGTATATATTTATTTTTGAATAAAGTATATTTTGAAATAATAAAAAAAAAACAAGTCTACAGTGGATACCATCTCATTGGTTCGTCACACAACCCTGGATCATCTGGGCAGCAAAGAAGCGTGCATCAGGATGCTCTTTATCAATTGCAGCTCAGCGTTTAAAATCATCATCCTCTCAAAACTAATCAGTAAACTCCAAGATCAGGGCCTCAATAACCCCTTGTGCAATTGGATGCTGGGTTTCCTCATGTGAAGACCCCAGTCAGTTCAGATCGGCAAACACATCTCCTTCACAATCTCCATCAGCACAGGAACACCACAGGGATGCATGCTTAGCCCCCTGATCTACTTGCTTTACACCTATGACTGTGTGGCTAAGTACAAGTCCAACACTATATTCAAGTTTGCTGATGACACCACTATTGTGGGCTGTATTAAAGGCAGTGATGAATCAGCATACAGGAGGAAGATTGAAAATTTGGCCGAGTGGTGTAATAACAACAACCTCTCACGCAATGTCAGCAAGATCAAGGAACTGATGGTAAACTTCAGAAGAGGAAAACTAGAGGTCCATGAGCCAGTGTTCATCAGAGGATCTGAGATGGAGAAGGTCTGTAATTTGAAATGCCTGGGTGTCCTTATCTCGGAGGACCTGTCCTTTGCCAATCATATAAAATATTATTGCGAAGAAAGCACAACAGTGCTTCTACTTCCTCAGGAGTCTGCGAAGATACGGCATGTCATCAAAACCCTTGGCAAGCTTCCAGTAGTGGAAAGTGTGCCTGCTGACTGCATTACAGCCTGGTATGGGAATACCAATGCCTTTGAGTGAAAAATCCTACTAAAGGTAATGTGTTTAGCACAATCATAATGGGTAGAGCCTTCTCAATCATTGAGTGCATATACATGAAGTGTTGCTATAGAAAAGTAGAATCCATCGTCAAAGATCCCCATCACCTCGACCATGCTTTCTTATCGCTGCTGCTATTACGTAGGGGGTACAAGTATTTCAGAACTCATACCATCAGGTTCAAGAACAGTTACTACCCCTCAACCATCAGGCTCTTGAACAAATGGGGATAACTACACTCATTCTACCTCTGGTGTTCCCTCAACCGATGGTCTCACTTTAAGGACTCTTTATTAGATTAGATTAGATTATGAGAACACACAGTCCTCTTTTACTGTCATGCATTAAGAAATGATACAATGTTCCTCCAGAATGATATCACAGAAACACAAGACAAACCAAGACTAAAAAAACTGACAAAAACCACATAATTATTACATATAGTTACAACAGTGCAAAGCAATACCATAAATTGATAAAGAACAAACCATGGGCACGGTAAAAAAAAAGTCTCAAAGTCTCTCGAAAGTCCCATCATCTCACGCAGACGGTAGAAGGAAGAGAAATTCTCTTCCTGCTATGAGCTTCCAGTGCCGCAAACTTGCCGATGCAGCACCCTGGAAGCACCCGACCACAGCCGACTCTTGAGTCCGTCTGAAAACTTCGAGCCTCCAACCAGCCCTCCGACACCGAGCACCAAGCACCATCTCTGCCGAGCACTTCGACCCAGGCCCCAGCAACAGGCAATAGGCAAAGCCAAGGATTTGGGCCTTCCCCTTCAGAGATCCTCGATCGCACAGTAGCAAAGGCAGCTAAGCAGGCATTTCAGAAGTTTCTCCAGATGCTCCTCCGTGCTTCTCACGTCTGTCTCCATCAAATCAGGATTGTGCATGGTACCTATTTAACAAATACGATATCATTTCAGAGTGGCCGCGCGCGCTGCATCACGCCGCCATCTTCTCCTCCTTACGAGTATGATTTCATACTCGTTATTTATTGCTATTTATTTATATTTTCATTTGCATAGTTTTTTGTTCATTGATCCCATTTACAGTTACTGTTCTATAGATTTGCTAAGTATGCCCGCAGGAAGAAGAACCTCAGGAATTCTCATGAACAACTCTCTCTAGTCTCTACCCATGAAGATTGAGTGGTGCACAAATTTGACTGAGCATCAGTGAAAGTCGAGGTTCAAATGAACACATAGCATGCAAGAGAATTCTTAGAAGTGTGGATATCCAGAAACAATTCTGTAAACAAACATGTAGACCTTGATCCAATCTGTGAGCCAATATTGGCAAAATTCCTGACCACAACACATGAAGTTCACCACAGAACCAATCAGCGACGAGATTTCCTCCCCACATCACGACTGAGTTTCCTACATAACGTCCAATCAGTTGATTGAAAAGTACATAAAGGCCAAACATTTGGAAGGCACACCACAAACAACACTGACCCACTCACAATGGCCGCTTGGATCTTTATGAAGTCGCCTGTCTCATACTCTTCAAGAACTTCATTTGTTTCTTCCTGCCTGTACCTGCTATTTCTTCACCAGGGCATCAATATCTCTGGTAAACTAATGCTCCCTTAACCCGTTAACTTTACCTTTTATTCTGAAAGGCACATATAAGCTTTGTACTCTCAAAATTTCACTTTTGAAGGCCTTGTTACCAAGTACACCTTTGCCAGAAGACAGCCTGTCCTGATCCAAGCTTGCCAGATCCTTTCTGCTAACATCAATATTGGCCTTTCTCCAATTTACAATGTCAACTGGCTGACCCAGACCCACTTTTTTCCATATTTACTTTGAAACCAACAGGCATTATGTTCACAAATGCAAAGTGTTCACCTATACAATTGTCTGTCACCTGCCCTGTCTCATTCCCTAATAGCAGATCAAGTATTGCACATTCTCTCGTTGGGATTTCTGGGTAGTAATTGAAGAAACTTTCCTGAACAGATTTGACAGATTCTATCCCATTTAGTCCTTTTACAGTTTGGGACTCAATATGTAGAAAGTTAAAACCATGTACTATAACTACTTAATACTTTTTGCAACAGTTTGTGATCTCTCTACATGTTTGTTCCTCTAAATCCCGTGTACTGTAATATAGCCTCATTTATGTGGTCATGCCATTCTTATTCCTCATTTCCACCCATATAGCCTTACTAGAAAAGTTCTCCTGTCAGTCCTTACTGAGCACTGTCGTGAAATTTTCCCTGACTAGTAATGCCACCAGTTCCCCTTTAATTCTTCCTGCTGTTGTGTCTAATACAAAGGAATTCCGGAATGTTAAGTTGCCAGTCCTGCCTGTCATGCAACCAAGTCTCACTAATATCTACAATATCATAATACCATGTGTTGATCCATGCCCTGAGCTCATCTGCCTTTCCTACGATACCTTTTACACTGAAATATACGCAACTCAGGATATTAGTCACACCATGCTCAACCTTTTGATTCCTGACTTTGTCTTACCAACATCTGTCTCCACAACTACTCCACTATCTGTCTGGCACTCTGGGTCCCATCCCCCTGCAACTCTCATATAACCCCATCCCCCCCAGCACTAGCAAGCCTTCTCGCTAGGACAGTAGTCCCCCTCCAGTTCAGGTGCAAACCATCTCTTCTGTACAAGTTTCACCTTCCCCGGAAGAGATGCAATGATCCAAAAATCTGACACCAACTCATACACCAACTCTTTAACCATGTGTTAAACTGTATGATCTTCCTGTTTCTGACCTCACTAGCATGTGGCACAGTTAGCAATCCTGACAACACAACTGGAGGTCCCGCACCATTAATATGAGAATGTCTGTCATTCACTTTGGGAACTGGGTTGATGGATTCTTTTTCAGTTCCTGCATTTGGGCTTATTGTTTCTATGTGTAAACATTAATGTGTTTTGTAAGTCCAAGGGAGTGCTATGTGTCCAGACACTGGAGATTAAGGAATGTTGTGTGCTACGAGATAACAAAGAGTGACCATTAAAATGTCTAATTGATTTATGAGGGTATACCAAATGTTGTTAGTAGACACATGATGTGCTTTTTGGTGTAAACAGACTATGCTAATGGATTAGAACAAAAAGTTTGCCCATCTTGTGGTTGCTCTGCACTTGTGGAACTTGTATAAATGAACAAATACGTCATTCATTTTCTGAACTTCACCATGGGCTAGCATAGCGACCAAGAGGTAGCTGCATGAGCGAGTTGGAAACTAGAGTTGCCCTGACAACAGCAACAATCAATTTATCACTAAGAATCGTGAGCCCCAAAAGCTTTGTCTTGGAGAAATCTTTGTGACTTGCTATATAGTACACTGTGAGGTTTATTTATGCTTTCTAATTTATGATAATAAATTAGGCTTAAATTATTTTGTTTGCTTGAACACTTATTACCACATCTCCTGGACACTTGAGTAGTTTGGGTGTGATCATCCCAGCCCATTACACCATGAAATTGGTGTCACAGGTAGATAGGGTCGTAAAGTTTTTGGCACATTGGCTTCATAAATCAACGCATTGATTACAGGTGTTGGGATGTTATGTTGAAGTTGAATAAGACATTGGTGACTGAGTGGGTTTCCTCCAGGTAATCCATTTTCCTCCCACAGTCCAAAGACATACCAGTTGGTAAGTTAACTGGTCATTGTAAATTGTTCCGTGACTAGACCAAGGTTAAATCAGAGGTTGTTGGGGGGGCGCGGCTCAAAGGGCCAGAAGAACCTATCTGGCTCTCAATAGGTAACTAAATAAACTAGCATTCATGAATTAAGGGTGAAAGGTGAAATATTTAAAGGGAACATGGGAGGGGGATCTTCTTCACTCAGAGGGTGGTGAAATTCTGGAATGAGCTGCCAGCAGCTGTGTACATACATCTATTGATGCTGAAGTGGTAGGTGTAGGTTCGATTTCAAGATTTAAGAGAAATTTGGATAGGTACATGGTTGGAAGGGCTATGGAGGGCTATTGTCCAGGTGCAGATCATGGGGGCTGGCCATATTAATAATTTGACACCGATTAGATGGGCCAAAGGGCCTGCTTCTGTACTGTAATGCTCTATGACTCTATTGCTTTTATAATTACTTTGTTTTCTTTCCTATCCCTTCATTTTTTTTATTGGGCACTCCCCTTTTTACTATGTACACAATTTTTGCCTCTTTCTTCACCCTAAATTGTTTCCGTGTGTCTTTATTTATTCTTCACGTTTTGCTTTTCCTTCCTTGTAGTGGAGATTATTTTTCCTGTATTATGTGTTTGCTATTGTTGCTCATCTTTATTTGTTTTGATATTGTTACCTTTATTTCCCCTGAGTTATATTCTCACTCTCTCAAAATCAGATGTCCTACACTTATTAACCTGCTTATCATCATTATCGTGTCTTTCTTTGTTATCACCTTAAAGCACATTTTATACTAGGATCTCCACTGTATAGATATCCCTCTGCTTTTGCTTTCCTTATCTGTTCTGATTTATTCTTCATTACTGGATCCAATAGCAAACATTCCTTTGCTGGGATTTTACATACTCGTAATGCCCTGGTTAAGAACATGTTTTATTGTATTACTACTGGTTGTGCTGTTAAGTATTTTATTTTCTGCAACTTTTCTGTAAAACTGAGAGTCTTCTGTTATTTAATCTTCACAGTTCAGCATTTTGGTTTCTGCTAAGATAAGGAGCCTTTTGCTCAGCTTAGGACTGTTGCGTCAGCCAATCGGGTTTGTCTTCATATCGTTCTGTCCAGTGGGATGCCATGGAACATTCAAGAGAGTTTGGCAGCATGACATTGCTAGGAGACGGTGGGTTGGCTTTGGATCTTTTGTTGGCAGGAGTTGGAGGCAGAAGGAGGTGTGGAGAAGAGCACAAGGGAAGATGTTGCCAAATCCCCGTCTGAAGGGGAGACCCTGTTGTAAGAAGTGCTTTGTGCGGATGAATGATTCCAAGGAGGAAGTGCCAATACTCCTGAGTTAGCTAGTTCATTTGTAATGGTCTTCGAGGGAACTTTGAACTGTAGCTGGTGATGTGGATTCAGTGCCGTGAGTAATTAAGGGGAAGCACCCAACTATCCAGAAATGAGTTCCAGCATTTATGTGCACATTTCGACTGGTTTAACTGTAATGGGTCCTTTTCTTTTTCTGTGAACTGTTTGTTGAAGTTGGAATCTCTAAATGTACTTCCACTTTAATTTTATGCTGGTGTACGTACTGGTTTTTTTCATTCATTTGCAGGATGTGGGCACCACCAGCTAAGCCAGCATTTATTGCCCATCCCTAGTTGCCCTTGAGAAGGTGATGATGAGCTGTATTCTTGTACCACTGCAGTCCAGAGGTGCAGGTACATCCACAGTGCCGTTAGGGTGGGAATTCCATGATTTTGACCCAGCGACAATGAAGGAACAGCGATATGTTTCCAAGTCAGGATTCTGAGTGACTTGGAGGGTGATTTTCACATGGTGGTGTTCCCAGGTATCTGCTGTTCTCATCCTCCTGGGGTGGTGGTTGTGAGACTGGAAGGTGCTGCCTTAGGAACTTTGGTGTGCTGTCTACACTGCTGCAACTGTTCGCCAATGGTGGAGGGATTGGGTACTTGTGGAAGGAGTACCAGTCAAGTGGGCTGCCTTGTAATGGATGGTGTCAAGCTTCTTGAGTGTTGATGGAGGCAAGTGGCGAGCATTCCATTACACTCCTGACCTGGACCTTGTAGATGGTGGACAGGCTTTGGGAAGTCAGGAGGCGAATTACACGCTGCTAGATTCTTAGCCTTTGACCTGCTCTGGTAGCCAATCGGTTTATATGGCTGGACCATTTCAGCTTCCTGTCAATGGACGTTGATAGTAGAGATAACATTGCATGGGGCAGCATTTACACAGCATTCACCATAATTTCCATTCTCTCATCAGAACACTCCTCCCTTCCTGAATCATACCAGCTTTAGATGTGAGTTGCTTGTTGAAGGTGGCCTTCTCACCATTACCTGTGCAATGCTGAGCTATGCAGCTGTTAGCCGGAGTTAGCTAATGAGCCTGGTTTATTACAAGCCACGGTGAGAGGGTTATATACTGAATTAGAAAAGGACACTCTTCACATTGGGGAAACATTATCTTTTTATTCTATTGGGCCAATTAGCATTGCAGTAGCTGAAATTCCCATAGATTATTATTCTTGCTATTTTACTAATTTAATTAATTTGTGTGTGTGCTTCTTCCTGCATTTCTTGACCTGAATGCTATGCCTATTAGTGTAGTTGATTCTATATTATGTTTTATTTTGATCTGCATGGACTCTATCTTTCTTTCAATTGTGTGCCTTATTTCTACTGTCATTATGCTATCTCCAATAAGTAACACCATTCTACTTCTCCATTTTTCATGTCTACATTGTACTGAAATATATTATACCCTCTAGTGTTTAATTCCCAGTCATCATGTCTCAGTTTTTCCTATTGTATCTAATTCCTCCCAATATATGGTTGTCTCCAGAACTCCTGTTTTATTATGAATGATGCGTGCTTTGCTACAGAGGCATTGAACTCATCTTTATTAAGGCTTTTATTTCCAATTTTATGGTTCATCATCAATCATCCTTGTAGAAATCGCTGCTCTGACAATTTGCTACCTTGCTATAAATGCTCTTTCTTACTTTAATCTTCCCTGTGCTCCTTTTTCCTTTAGTTAAGACCAGTAAAGTTTCTTATAGATACTTCCCCTTATCTTATTAGTTTAAAGACTTTACCATTTCTTGATTTACCCTTGACTCCAGTACATAGGTTCTATCCTGAATGAGTTGGACTCCATCTCATCAGAAGAACTTCTTCAAGTTCCAGTACCAGTATTGGTGTCTTGTGACTAGGAACTCTTTTTTTTTACATCAACTGCTTAGCCACATAATAATTCAACTGATCTGCCCTGTCTACATGAATTTGCATATAGTTCAGGATCAAACCTAGACAATATTATACTTGAGTAATATATGGTAATCTGCCTCAATGACTATTGTTCAGTCGCACTTACACCCCATGTGATGAAGTACTTTGAGAGGTTGGTGATGAAAGATCTCAACTCCTGCATACAGTCAAAGTTCAAAGTTCAAAGGTTCAAAGTAAAATTTATTATCAGAATACATACAACCCTGAGATTCTTTTTCCTCCGGGCATGCTTAGCAAATCTATAGAACAGTAATTATAAACAAGATCAATGAACAACAAACTGTGCAAATGCAAATATAAATAAATAGCAATAAATAACAAGTATGAAATAATATGAAATGAAAGAGCATGAAATAACAAGATTAAAGCAAGACCATCAGTTGTGGAAACGCCAGAAATAAAGAGTGTAGTTGTCCCCTTTTGTTTAAAAGCCTGATGGTTGAGGGGTAGTAACTATTTTTGAACCTGGTGTTGCAAGTCTAAGGTACTTGTACTTCTACCAACACAAACAAGAGAAAATCTGCAAATGATGGAAATCTGAACAACACACACAAAATACTGGAGGAACTCAGCAGGCCAGGCAACATTTTTTCCATACTCTTTTCCATAGATGCTCCCCGGCCTGCTGAGTTCCTCCAGCATTTTGTGTGTGTTGTACCTTCTATCTGATGGCCAGAGTGCTAAGGATCATTGATCCTTCGCACCATTTTCTACAGCACCATTTCAATGTAGATGTCCTTAATGGTTGGGAGGGCTTTACCCGTGATGTACTGGGCTGAATCCATTACATTTAGTGGGATTTTCCACTCAAAGGCATTAGTGTTTCCATACCAGGCCATAATGCAGCCAGTCAGCACACTTTCCACCACGCATCTATAGAAGTTTGTCAAGATTTTTCATGACATGCTAAACCTCTGCAGACTCCTGTGAAAATAGAGGCACTGTCATGCTTTCTTTGCAATTATAATTGCGTGCGCAGCCCTCCCGTGAAAAATGATATCGTATCCGTTAAATAGGGGCCATGGACAATTCTGATTTGATGGAGATGGACGTGAAAGCACGGAGGAACATCTGGAAACATTTCTGAAATGCTCGTTCACTGCTGTCATTACTACGCGTTCGGGAATCTTTCGGAGGGAAGGCCTCAAAATCCCCGGCTTTGCCTGCTGTTGCCGACCGGGTTAGAGGTCGAAACACTTGGATAGAGATGGCACTCAGTACTCGGTGTCAGAGAGCTGATCAGAGCTCTAAGTTTTCGGATGACTCAGAGTCGGACCGTGGTCGGGTATAGCAGGGAGAGTTTTTCTTCCTTCTTCCGTCTGCGTGAGATGTGGGACATTGGAGAGACTTTGAACTTTTACTGTGCTCATGGACTTCTTCATCAAGTTATGGTATTGTTGCACTGTTGTAACTATATGTTATAATTATGTGGTTTTGTTAGTTTTTTTCAGTCTTGGTCTGTCCTGTGTTTTTGTGATATCACACCGGAGGAAATATTATGTCATTTCTTAATGCATGCATTACTAAATGACAATAAAAGAGGACTGCGTGTCTTCATAATCTAATTATATTCATGTGATTAGTCCAGGACAGGTCCTCTGAGATAGTGACATCCAGGGATTTCAAGCTACTGACCCTCTCCACCTCTGATCCTTCGATGATTACTGGGTCATGAACCTCTGCTTTCCCTCTTCTGGCCTACAATCAGTTCCTTGGTCTAGCTGACACTGAGTGAGATGTTGCTGTTACTACACCACTCAGCCAAATTCTTAATATCCCTCCTGTATGTTGATCCGTCACCCTCTTTGATACGGTCCACAACAGTGGTGTCATCAGCAAACTTGTATATGGTGTTGGAGCTGTACTTAGCCATACATTCATACGTGTAAAGTGAGTAGAGCAGGGCGCTAAGCACAACTCCCTGTGGTACTCCTGTGCTGATGGAGATTGTGGACCAGTCACAACAGGTACATAGCAGTTGCTATTTCATTGGCTCTTTACTCAATCCTAGAACATCTGGACGGTGGGGATGCATACATCAGAATGCTCTTCATTGACTACAGCTTGGCATTGAATACTATCATCCCCTCAAAGCTAATTAATAAGCTTCAAGTCCTGGGCCTCAATACTTCCTTGTGAAACTGGATTATCAATTTCCTCACTTGCAGACCCCAGTCAGTTTGACAAAAACATCTCCACAATCTCCTTCACACAGGTGTACGGCAAAGATGCATGCTTAGCCCCCTGCTCAACTCAGTTTTTACTTATGACTGTGAGGTGATGCACAGCTCCAGTACCATATTTAAGTTTGCTGACGACACCACTGTCGTTGGCTGAATCAAAGGTGGTGATGAATCGCATATAGGAGGGAGACTGATAACCTGGCTGTGTTGGTGCCACAACAACAAACTTTAACTTAATATTGGCAAGACCAACGTGATGGTTATTGACTTCAGGCAGAGGAAACTAAAGGTTCATCAGCCGGTCCTCATTTAAATTCCTTGGTGTTATCATTTCAAAGGGCTTGTCCTTGGACCAGAACATAATGCCATTATGAAGAAAGCACGACAGTGCCTCTACGTTGTTAGATTTTTTTTTTGTAGAAGAGTACAGCACAGAAGGCGCCCCTTCAGTCCTGATCAATAAGCTATGGAACCTGGGTCTCCGTACCTCCCTCTGCAACTGGATCTTCAACTTTCTAACAGAAGACCAAAATCTGTGCAGATTGGGATTAATAATTCCTCCCCATTGACAATCAACACTGGCACACCTCAGGGATGTGTGCTTAACCCACTGTTCTACTCTCTCTATATACGCATGATACACATGCTGGTGTGCCTAGGCATAGATCAAATGCCAACTATAAGTTTCCTGATGATGCAACCATGGCTGGCAGAATCTCAGATGGAGACAAGAGGACACACAGGAGTGAGATATATCAGCTAGTTGATGTTGCAGCAACGGCCCTGCACTCAACATCAGTAAGACCAAAGCGCTGACCATGGACTTCAGAAAGGATACAATCGGGGATCACGAACCAATCATCATAGAGGGATCAGAACTGGATAGAATGAGCAATATCAAGTTCCTGATTTTTGAGGATCTAACCCGGGTTCCAACATATTGATGCAGCTATAAAGAAGGCAAGACAGTGGCTATTTTTTTTAGGAGTTTCAGAAGATTTGGTTTGTCACATAAGACATTCAAAGATGTACCATGGAGAGGATTCTGACAGGCTGCATCACTGTCTGGTATGGCGGGGGTGGGGGGGAAGGGAGGTTGCTACTGCACAGGAATGAAAGAAGCGACAGAAAGATGTAAAATTAGTCAGCTCCATTTTGGTTACGAGCCTCTGTAGTATCCAAGACATCTTCAAGGAGATGTGTCTCAGAAAGACGACTTCCATCATTAAGGACCCCCATCAACCAGGACATGGCCTCTTCTCATTTATACCATCAAGATGGAGGTAAAGAAGTCTGAAGACACACAGTCAGCGATTCAGGAACAGCTTCTTCCCCTCTGCCATCTGATTCCTAAATGGACAGTGAGCCCCTTAACTCTACCTCACTTTTATTATTTCTGCTTTTGCACTATTATTAATTTATCTATTTAATACACATAAATATTATATTTACTGTATTATATTTATACGTTATACTTTATTGTCGCCAAACAATTGATACTAAAAGATACAATCATCACAGCGATATTTGAATCTGCGTTTCTCGTTCCCTGAATTACAAATCGATAGTAAATATTAAAAATTTAAATTATAAATCATAATTAGAAAATAGAAAAATGGAAAGTAAGGTAGTGCAAAAGAATGATCACTTATTTACTTATTTATTTTTCTCTATATTATCATGTATTGCATTGTAATGCTGCTGCTAAGTTAACAAGTTTCACAATATATGCCAGTGATATTAAGCCTGACTCTGAGTTTGATTCTGATTCTGAAAACAAAGTGATATTTATTGTTACGTACCCCGTAACTGGGTTGCCAAACCAGCAGAAATGGACCACTTAGTTGGAGTCTGGATTACTGGAACTAAGAAAGTTTTATTAAAGAAATAAGTAACACAGTACTCTAATCGTAAGGATATAAATGCAACAGGTTAGCAATGATAAAACACACATGTACACAGAACTAGGATAATAGGAATCAATCAAGCTCTATCGCAGTCTAGGGGTAAAATGGTCAGTCTCAAGTGACGCAGAGTTCAGTTCAGCTCAGTACAGTTTGCCGCAATCGCTGTTGTGCCGTTGGAGAGACAGAGAGAGAGAGAGCGAATGATGATATGCAAATCGAATTCAGACAGACCTTGATGTTCCTCCGCAGTTAGCTTTCAGGCGAGCCCTTTTTTAATGTCTTCTGAGGTCACCGACTGTGACCCCTCCGTTCTGGATACGATCGTTCTTTCGCGGTGAACCCGGCATCCAGGCAAGGGCGGACACACACACCAGGTTCCCGCCGATCGTACCTTTTCACCCTGTGCGTCTATGGTTGGTCCCGCGTCAGACCTCCAAAAACTCTCACCAACTTGTGGGGGCACACCGCACTTCCAGGGTCTCGTTATCTTGTGATCTTGTGGTGCCTGTCTTGCCTTAGCGAACCTGTTCCTTTTATCCCCCTGCTGGGGTATCGCATGTCCATCAAACTTCAAACAGTTCAGGTTCAAAGCAACCGGTCTGACAATACTCGGATCTGTGTCTCTTTTTGTTAATCTCTCTCATCTCTCATAAACATTTCCGAATGCTGCTCCATTGTCTCACTTATCTTTCTCATTAGCATCAATCTTCTGATAACTTGGCCTTTCGTCACATTATGTACTTTGATAATAAATTTAATTTGAACTTTGAGTCCTCCCAATACACTTCTAGTTGTATCTCTCTAATCCTACCACTATAATTATCCCAGTTAGGAATACAACAAATAGAGCCAATCATTCCCTTCCAACTTTCCTTCCCTTTTTTTTGTAGGCAATATATCTTCTGAAATTCTTTACTACCGTTTTTTTCTTTTTGACGGTAGAGGTTGTAGATTTTGGAGATTTTGTTAGTATATTGTAAATAATAAATTGAAATTAATTTTGTTGAGAAAAAATCTATACTCATGACCTGACAATGATTAAGGTAATGGATATTTATGATAAAGTTTCTTGAGGAGACCCATCACACTCCCAACAACACCCAAACACAAAATTTCGTAATGTCCTATTGCTTCCACATGTCAGGTCCCCACAATTTTTGACATGTTTCTGAGCCACAGTGCCCTGGGTCTGCCATGCAGTCCTGCTGCTTGCCTTCACAGGTAGTGAGAACATTGGACCCATGGGACCTGCTTATCAACTTTCTGTATACTCCCATTATCCAGTTCCATCACAGCCATACCATTCCCTGAGCTGGAGAGATCTCCAGCAGGTTCAGTATATTTGCTCGGGACTGTCTCACCTTCTCTTACATACTGCACAGCAAGCAAACAGTCTCGTTGGAATTTAGAAGATTGAGGGGGGATCTGATTGAAACGTATAAAATCTTAAAGGGATTGGACAGGCTAGATGCAGGAAGATTGTTCCCGATGTTGGGGAAGTCCAGAATGAGGGATCACAGTTTGAGGATAAAGAGGGAGCCTTTTAGGACCGAGATTAGGAAAAACTTCTTCACACAGAGAGTGGTGAATCTGTGGAATTCTCTGCCGCAGAAAACAATTGAGGCCAGTTCATTGGCTATATTTAAGAGGGAGTTAGATATGGCCCTTGTGGCTAAAGGGATCGGGGGTATGGAGGGAAGGCTGGTACAGGGTTCTGAATTGGATGATCAGCCACGATCATACTGAATGGCGGTGCAGGCTCGAAGGGCCAAATGGCCTACTCCTGCACCTATTTTCTATGTTTCTATGTCTGACTTTCATATCTTAAACCATCTTTCCTTTACTTATTCAATCAGATGAAGTCTTTAGGTAAAGAAACTTGACGTGATCCAGGACAAAGCAATCACCTTGTTCAGCATCCAGTTTGTTTCCCTACACATTCAATCCCTTGATCATTGTCGATTCATAACTGAAGAAGGTGTATTTGTGAAAAGCATTTCAACTATTTATTCCGGATGCTGTAAGCCCATAGTCTTTACCACCAAGAAGGATAAAGGCAGTGAACAAATAGGAACACCATCACTTGTGACTTCTCTGTTTAGTCACATACCATCATGACTTAAAAATATATCACATTTAACATTATTCCTAGAAAACCTTACTCAAGAAATCATGGGAGTATTTTCATCACCAATTTCTTTTGCCCACATTAAGACCATGTTCTTCGTTGACCTTGCTTTTTCAGTATCTGTCTTAATGTTTCATATGTGTAGCAATTGTATGTTTCCACTATCATATGAACAAAATTCTGACTCTACCTTGTCTATGCCTCTTATGATGTTATAAATCTCCATCAGGTCACTCTCAGCCTCCTTCACTCCAGAGAAAACAAGCCCAGCTTCTCCATTCTCCCCAGAACTAACGTCTCCAATCCGGGCAATATCTTGGTGAATCTCTACTGCACTCTCTCCAGCGCAAACACATCTTTGTACAATGTGGTAACCAGAACTGCACTCAATACTGCAAGTGTGGGTTTACCAGGATTTTGTAAAGTTGCAACATAACATCAAATTCTTATATTCAATGCCCCAACCTACGAAGGCAAGAATGTCTTTACTAACCATAGAGCTGTGTTGCCACTTTCAGGAAGCTATAGAATTGGAACCCTAGATTGTTCTGTTCATTGGCTCACCATCATCTTCTCAACACATTTTCAGGAAGGGCAATAAATGAATCAGTAAAAATATATTTGCAGTTATAATTAGGTATTTTACTTCATTAAACTGTAAATTAAATGTGCCACATCATAACTTTCTGCTTTTTGGTTAAATCACAGCTCTACATTAGGGAAAATATTCAGTCACAAAAAAAGTATCAACTACTTCATTATGCTAAAACACTTCTTCACTTCACCTAATTTTCCCTATAAACAAGATCACACAGTTCTTATTCTGTAGGAGAACAGCTCTATGCTATTTACTTATGTGTTTGGAAATTTCTCCTGTATTTATTCTTGTTAAAACTACCGAAGTCCCAAGTCAGCTTCTGCTGACAATAGTAGCAAGGTAACAAGTTATAACCAGCTTAATTACAGTTGCTATTTACAAGCATCAGTTCAATTACTGACTAACAATGTGACAGAGCTTCCAAGGTTAAAGATAAATGCTAAATACTAAACAAAATGCCAAATTTTAATTCCAGTTACGAAATGAACTTCAATTCATTTAAAAATTCCTCACTCAGTAAATTCCATGTTTTGTGCCCTTTGGAAGTAAGGCTCTATGAAACCGACTCCGTGTTATCCATCAAGGATATTATAGGAGTACTTAAAGCTATTTGAAGCCTAAAGCTATAAAGACTAACCTAGTCATCTATACATAATCAAGTCAGTCTTCAGAATGAATTACAATAACTCCATACTGAGAGACAGGTTAGCTTATTGATGGTCCAGTTGTTGAGATTATGTTCCAAGCTTCCACCCATGCTTTTCCACTACAGTAATAAAATTGGCATCTCCCCAACCATGTGGAAATTTCCCAGGGCTGTCATGCTCGTAAAAAGCAGGGCATATATAATCTAATAATTTAATCCCCAACTGTCTGCTCCTGGTCATCAGAAAATGATGGAAGTTGTTATTGACAACTTGCTGGTACTCGCACATCTATCTACAATTTACTTTTCCATAGATGTTGCCTGACCTATTGTTCTGTTTCTTGAATTTTCCACTTTCTTTATTGCTAGAACGTATGGCTCAGCTTTTCTTATGTTACTTAAGTCCAGTCAGCTAGGCAGATGTCACCATCTGGCCATTTACAAATCATTACACAGATCAAGAATCTTGATGTGCTGGTACTTACTGTCACTTACCCATTTCCGCTTATCCTATCGTGAACAATTCCTTGTTCTACCCATCACTGGCCTACCTTCTTTCCTACTGGAAATTAACTTCCTTCCCTTTTTTCCCATGAGCTTCTCTCTTTTCCATGTTCTGAAAAAGGGCTGCAGACATAAAACATTGACTGCTTCTCTTTCCACGGATGATACCTGGCTTTCTGAGTCTTTCCCACATTTTCAGTTTTGTTTAAGATTTCCAGTATCTGCAGTTTAATTTGATGTGTCTATAATCTGCTTACAAATGGCTTGTCATTTATGGGTTTCATCAGGACCACTTGGTCCCAGCCTCCTCCACCATGATATCATTGTCCAAACAGAGAGCAAGCAGCTGAATTCCAAAAGAGAGGTACAGTAAGTGTGATTGTCCTTGACATCGTGGCAAATGTCCGAAAGATGACATCAAAAAGTCTTTGCCATATTGAAATTAGTAGACACCTTTAAAGTGGTTGTGGGGATTAGAGGCTGGCCATCCATCTTCCATAGACATCACAGCAAGAGTTCATCAGGGATGTGTCCCAGGTCCAACAGTCTTCAGCTACTTCGTCAGTAATCATCTTTCCACCATAAGATCAGAAGTATGGATCTTATGATTGCACATTGTTCAGTTCTAAAGTAGATGAATGAGTCCATGGCCACATGCAGTGAGATCCAGTCATAGAATCCCAAACATCCATCACAAAATTATTAGGCAATGAAGAACCCAGGAAGAGGGAGTTTAACCACAAGCTATTAATTGTCAATGATAATACCCACACTGAGTGTCCTGCTATTGCCATCTTGGAGGGCACCGTTGACTGGAAACTCAACGGGACTAGCCACCTAGCTATAGGACAAGTCAGAGACTGAATACCTTGTTGTAAGTTACTCATTAAAGCCCTTCACTAACTATAAGACACGTGTTAGGACCTTGATAAAATACTCTCCACTTTTTCTGATGAGTGCAGCTACAATTATGCTCAAGAAGCTTGACAGCATGTAAATCAAAGTAGCTGCGTGACTGAGGCTTCAGCTACCGTGCTACACATCCAGTGCCTCCATCACCAGCGCACAGTGGCTATAGTGTACGCCATTTACTTAACTGCAATTTGCCAATAATAGCCACCAAACCCCCTATCACTGTCAAGACCGAAGAAAGGCAACAGATTGATCAGAACCTGTGGTTTCTCTTTGAAGTAACAAGCAACCTACTTGAAAGTATATCCTTCATCAACACTTAGTCCAAATCATCGAACTCCCAATCCAACAGCACTCTGGGACTAACATTCATCGGTTTTCTAGTCAGTGGCTCACCAGCCCCTTCTCAAGGACGATCAGAGATGCGAAATAACCACTGGCTTTGCCAGTGATGCCTAAATCCAAAATTTAAGTGAGCATAAACCAAAAACGTAGCAGCTTTACCATACCTAGGTTCCATGAGGTGCTGCAGTTCTGTGCAGTTTGTGGCTGTCACAAGCAGAGCAGTTATTATGTTAAGCTGTGATGTATCAGGATATAGTGCATCAATAAAAATTAGTGAGAGCATATGTATCATCACTAGTAGTAACCAAGTATAATTTGAATATTATTCCTTTTGACCTCAGTTTTGGAGAATGTATATTGTTTTGCGCTTGTTGAACTGTAGAGGAGAAGATGACAGATTGTGAGATTTTTTCTTCACCAATCTGAATTTGTTTAATTAGAGCATCTTCAAAATACTGTTGTTTACTGAGGTAATGAAATTGGAAATCCTTCAAAGTCACTGTGATTGGTGCTCACTGCCAGATTAAGTTGTCATAGCATTGGCAGCAGTCATATTCACATTTCAATTCAGGGTTCAAATTATTTTCTTTATGTGCTATCTCAGTCATTGTCTTCACACTCCTGCCAAAACTGGCTTTAAGTTGTTGATTCTCCATTGGTGTAACCGACTGTCATAATTGCTTCCCCACACATTGCCATGACAGTGTAAAATTAGATGCTGGCAAGAGTTTTAGCAGAGGTCTTAAAAGGTGATTTACTGTTTGGAGAAATTTGAGCTTCTTTCCATTCTTACAGCTGAACTCCATACCAGATTGGACCAGGCCCTATTTAAGGAATTCATATCAGTAGGGCTCATTTGTACTTTTCCTACAGAAGTTCAAAATTGGAGATCAACATACGGGCAGGTGTTCTCAGTATCTGTGCATTGATTCCTTTTGAGACTTTGATGGAAGTAGCTGTGCTCACAACGTATGATCTGTTAGGGGCATTGCAATCTGAAATGATTAGTGTTTAAGGATATTTTCTTACATTCGTAGAGCCATAAATCAATCATGTTTTGTGTGTGGAGGTAATAGCACAGCCACCAATTTCACAGACTTCCAAAGTTTGTGATGCCTGATCTCTGTTCCAGTAATGTTTCTTAAGTTGGTGGCAATCTTTTCCCATGATACTTGTAAACCTTTGTGAAGACAATAATCCAGGGCAAATGCAGAACACTGACAATGAATGTTTGATAACAACCTGGCAGCTCGAAATGATGTCATTTAGCTAATTGTATCAGCACTTGGAAAGAGCTACCCAAAGACTCACTGTCCTTGATATCCTGTCGAAAGGCAAACCATGGCATGGCATAAGACAGGAGCTGGTATTAATGGGATGAAGCATTTATTCACAACATGGTAAGGCTGATTTGGCAGATGCATAAGCTTTATCACTGGGGCCAGCAGCTACTGGGTGAAGCTTATGTTTTGTACAATCTCCGACACAGCTAGCTCCTTTGAACAACATATGATAGTTATTATGATTGGTCATTGACGTCATCATTAGGGTCTATAGGCTGCTCTTCTGCTGCTGTGCAGGAATCTTTGCTATTTAATTCAATAATTTTAAGTAATATTCACATTTCATCTTATCTGTCTATGTCTCTATAGAGGTGCAGCTTGTTTCATTCTGCTGCTCTCTAACAGCTTATTTCTCAATTTCTTACAACAGATTTTTTTTCTTCAAATATTTATCCAATTCTTTTTTGGAAGTTATTATTAACCCACTTACTCTGCCATTTCCAAAACTGCATCCCAAACCTTAACATTCTGCTGCATTAAAATGATCCTCTCATCTTTTCTCTGACTCCTTTGTCAGCTAAAATAATTTACTTACTGACTCTTCATCTTAAGAAATATTTCATCTACCTAAAAGATAAAAAACTCTTTAAATTTCCCCTTATTTTTTCTACTCTTAGTACCAGCTTTTCTGGTCTTTCCACATTGAAATCATTTAGCCCTAGTGACTAGCCAGTAAATAGAAACATAGAAACATAGAAAATAGGTGCAGGAGTAGGCCATTCGGCCCTTCAAGTCTGCACCGCCATTCATTATGATCATGGCTGATCATCCAACTCAGAACCCCGCCCCAGCCTTCCCTTCATACCCCCTGACCCCCGTAGCCACAATGGCCATATCTAACTCCCTCTTAAATATAGCCAATGAACTGGCCTCAACTGTTTCCTGTGGCAGAGAATTCCACAGATTCACCACTCTCTGTGTGAAGAAGTTTTTCCTAATCTCGGTCCTAAAAGGCTTCCCCTCTATCCTCAAACTGTGGCCCCTCGTTCTGGACTTCCCCAACATCAGGAATAATCTTCCTGCATCTAGCTTGTCCAATCCCTTTAGGATCTTATACGTTTCAATCAGATTCCCCCCTCAATCTTCTAAATTCCAACAAGTACAAGCCCAGTTCATCCAGTCTCTCTTCATATGAAAGTCCTGCCATCCCAGGAATCAATCTGGTGAACCTTCTTTGTACTCCCTCTATGGCAATGATGTCTTTCCTCAGATTAGGGGACCAAAACTGCACACAATACTCCAGGTGTGGTCTCACCAAGGCCTTGTACAACTGCAGTAGTACCTCCCTGCTCCTGTACTCGAATCCTCTCGCTATAAATGCCAGCATACCATTCACCTTTTTCACCGCCTGCTGTACCTGCATGCCCACTTTCAATGACTGGTGTATAATGACACCCAGGTCTCGTTGCACCTCCCCTTTTCCTAATCGGCCACCATTCAGCTAATAATCTGTTTTCCTATTTTTGCCACCAAAGTGGATAACTTCACATTTATCCACATTAAATTGCATCTGCCATGAATTTGCCCACTCACCCAACCTATCCAAGTCACTCTGCATCCTCTTAGCATCCTCCTCACAGCTAACACTGCCACCCAGCTTCGTGTCATCCGCAAACTTGGAGATGCTGCATTTAATTCCCTCATCCAAGTCATTAATATATATTGTAAACAACTGGGGTCCCAGCACTGAGCCTTGCGGTACCCCACTAGTCACCGCCTGCCATTCTGAAAAGGTCCCGTTTATTCCCACTCTTTGCTTCCTGTCTGCTAACCAATTCTCCACCTACACCAATACCTTACCCCCAATACCGTGTGCTTTAAGTTTGCACACTAATCTCCTGTGTGGGACCTTGTCAAAAGCCTTTTGAAAATCCAAATATACCACATCCACTGGTTCTCCCCTATCCACTCTACTAGTTACATCCTCAAAAAATTCAATGAGATTCGTCAGACATGATTTTCCTTTCACAAATCCATGCTGACTTTGTCTGATCATCTTGTATCTTCCCATTGACATCTTTCCTAAACTGTCATGCTCAAAACTGGCCAAAATAGTTGCTATATCTGTGATAGAAATGGAATATTTATCAAACTTAGGCATCGTTTTCTTTTTTATGTGCTGTGTTTGTAAAGCCAAAGATTTCAAATGGTTTTGACCAGCTTCTGCAATTGTTTTGCCATTTTCAAGGATTTGCTTACACAAGCCCGACTGTTTCCAAGTTCTTACACCCACATTAAAATTGCACCACTATTGTTATCCTAATTCTACACAATGAGATATATCACCTTGCAGTTTTAAACTGTAACTGTTAATTCTTTTATTCTCCTTCCCACTGTTTGCTGCATATTAAAGCGAAGAGTCCTCTCCAAATTTAAAAAAAACAATTCCATACATCCAGGTCATTAATATATTATGAAATGTGGACAAAATCATAAACACAGGAGATTCTGAAGATGCTGAAAATCCAGAGAAACAAACACAAAATGCTGGAGGAACTTAGCAAGTCCAGCAGCACCTATGGAGAGGAATGAACAGCCAATGTTTCAGGCTGAGACCCTTCATCAGGACTGAAAAGGAAAGGGGAAGAAGCAAGATTAAGAAGGTAGGAGGAGGGGAAGGAGTATAACCTAAGATCACTTTAAGGACTCTTTGTCTCATCTCATGTTCCTGTTGCCTATTCCTATTTATTTATTTATATTTGCATTTGCACAGCAAGTTGTCTTTTGCTGTCTAGTTGATCTTTCATTGATCCTCTTATAGCTACTATTCTATAGATTTGCTGGGTATGCCTACAAGAAAGTGAATCTCAGGGTTGTATATGGTGACATCAATGTACTTTGATAATAAAATTTACTTTGAATTTTGAATTGGTTTCACCTATCACCTGCCAGCTTGAACTCATTCCCATTCCCCATTTTCTTATTCAATTTTCTTTCCACTTCCTTTCCAGTCCTGATGACGGGTCTCGGTCCAAAATGTCAACAGTTCATTGCTTTCCAATGGTGCTGCCTGACCTCCTAAGTTCCTCCATCATTTTGTGTTTGTTCATGTCGATAAAATCTGTTCCTTGAAGAATATCACTGAAATGATGATGCGATATCTGAGAAACAAACCATTTTTCAATGGAAGATGTAGGACATCAGTTGACTCTACGTAGTGTTCTTAGGATTAGTGTGATCAAGTTCAAAATGGCACTGCTCTTCTGGTTAAGATGGCACTAACAAGTGCCTGCAGCAGCTCACAGCTAGTTAAAAAGGCAAGAAAATTGACTAAAAACAGCACTAAAACACCTTTTCTGAGGGAAAGTGTTTTAAATTATTTTTGCAAACAGTGAGGGGGTGAGTGATGGTGAGGCAAGTTCAGGGATGAGCCAAGATGGTGTGTTGTAGAAATGATGCCAATGAAATGAGCCAATTGGAGAGGAAAGTGTTTGGGCAGTAGAGTTCCGATGCCTGTACAAGAGACCTGGATATGAGGGGGTATCAGTCTGGGTCAGGGCAAAGGAGATTTGATGCCCATACAACTGGCCCAGGTAAGAGGTTAGATCACTCTGCACGCTGAGCTTATTTCAAAAAGCTTGTGAGTGGTTTCGGGCTGGGTGGCAAAATCTGTGCCTGGAGCGAGTCGATAGGTGGTGTTGTCTAGGCTCCAAGTCCTTCACAGTAACCAGATCCTAGTGCGTGGTACGATCCACTGTTCAGACAATTTAAACGCCTGCCCAGATCGCTCTCCACAATGTTCACTCCTCTTTGTAGGGCGCCACGGCCTTTCACTGTTCTGTTGTTTAGTCAATTTAAATGCCAGCCCAGATAGACTGGAAAGGTAGGTTGTCAGGATCCGAGGTGAGATCTGATTTCACCCACTCTCCGTGATGGACACTACTCTCTCAGTGGCACTGAGGCTATGAAGATTGCCCCAGCTGTTGTGCTCCATGCCCATTAATATGATGGACTGATAAGTGAGGCTTTAGGCCTGCTCTGACTGCTTTGGTGTTCGGATCTGAAGACTCAATTTGTTTTGAAATGGTGTTGTTCTCTTCTATTGATCTGCATGATTTGTGTTTTTATTCTCTTGTGCATCAGGTGTTCATCTTTTATTTTTTTTTATTGTGTTCTTTTGAGTTTCTTGCTTTGTGGTTACCTGTAAGCAAAAAGATCTTAAGTTTGTAATTTATACTTCCTTTGATAATAAATGTGTGGTAACTTCTACTTTGAAAAAGGAACACTTGACAACTGCATGCTCAAAGAAACAACTTTATCTCAACGTCAAAACCAATATGTATATACAGAGGCTTTCACAACCCGTACGGCATGGCAGGAACACTATATACAGAGCACACGGAAGTATAAAGAATGGAAGTAAACTATTTCCCCCCCCCACCATTATCCTAATTAGTATTAAATTACTTTTAAGAATGCTCACATTACAACAAAATGTACTTTGAATCTTGAATCAAGGGATATGACGGGAATGATTAGAACAGGATGCTGAATATGAATGATCAGCCGTGATCATATTGAATGGTAGAGCAGGCAGGAAGGGACGAATAGCTGATTGCTGCTACTAGTTTCACTGTTTCAAGTCAAACACCCATTGTCAAAATTAGAAAACAGCAAAACATGAAAATAGAAAACAATGGATTTAGAATGTTAAAGCGGTTTCTCTTTGCTTAATATATCTTAGATGTTAGGAGAGACTGGGATGTTTGCTTTGGAATAAATTAGAACAAAACGAGGCTTAAATGGGGTGTATAAAGCCATGAAAGTCCGAGAAAGCGTAAAAAGGAATGATCAATTTCTCTGCAAAGAAGACAATAAGTAAGAGGACTGAGGACTGAGAAATTAAAGAAACAACCCTTTCCAAGATAAATAACAAAATTTGGAACTCAGTGTCTGGAAGACCAGTGCAGGATGAAACTGTCACCACATTAAAGATAATATCTGAGTGACAGTTTGAAGAGATATAATCAATGGAAGAAATGCTGGAATGTGGCTTTACCCTGCTTCACTGTAGGACACAAATAACCTCATTCCCTGATTCTATGAATAGATTAGTTAATATTCCATATAAATTCAATTATCTATGTGAAGGTACTCAAATAAGCGAAGTAACTATTTGAACAAATCCACTTTTGAAGATTTCCTTAAGGACAGGCCTGGGTGGCTAAATTAAAACTATAGTCCACTCCTCCTTACTCATGTAATCCTGACCTGTGGTATTCCATGGTGTTTGATCAGATTATCAAAAGACTATGATATGCTTTCCATCAGATACAGTACAAATTACGAAGGAACTTGGTGATGACTGCATTCCATCATGTCATCGCTCTCTCCTTCTAGGTGTTCTAGGTCACTGAGTTGGAAAGTGCCGCTGAAATAAGTTTCACAAACAAGAGAAAATCTGCAGATGCTGGAAATAAGTTTCATGCAGTGCTAAAATATATTCTGTTGTTGTCCCATTATGTGAAGCGAATGGAGGTAAGTAGATAGAATCCAATGGCATCGGTCCAGTCAATAAGACTATTTTTTGTTGGTTGGTGTCAAACATTTTGTTTGGTTTCACAACGCACTTACCTATTCAAGTATGTGACTCAAAAATATGCTTGATGTAACTAGTGGAAATGGTACAGATACCTTAAGGATGGGCTTGTCATTATATAAGCTGCCTTTGTACATATAAATTATACAACTACAAGAAACAACAAAGGCATAATAATCATTACTTCACATAATCCACATAGATATATGAGGATTGTTACATCGTAAAATAAATGCATTTCTCCATTTGGAACCAAATCGTTTTGCAAAATTCTGGCAGGAAAAGCTTCAGCTTGTGCCATGCAATGAACTCCACTAAATGAAGCAAAATGATGGTGTTCCTGTAAAAGCCTGACCAGCAACATTAAACAAAAGCAGGATTGCACAGAGCACAAGAAATCAATCAGACAACATTGATTCCCAACTACAACAAAATTGAGAAACAAAAATGAAAGTCAAAGGTTAATAAACTACAGACAATATTTTTTACATAAATGCAAGGACACTGATTGCTGCAACAAAGGAAGATTTACAAAGTTGAATAATAATCAAAGTAGAACTCAACATAAGAACGCCTGATAAAGGACATTGACAAGAGAGAAACAATTGGAACAAATCCTTTTGAGAATAAATTACAATTGCCAACAATAAAGAGAGCTCAAGTATAGACCATGTAATCACAAATACAAATGCAAGTGGCAAGAATTAAGCAGACCATTTTTATTAAGAAAAACAGACAAGCTATGATTTAAAGTAGGCTGAAATTGTATAAGGAATGAAAAGGATCAGAAGTAATATAGCAATCAGAATAACATTGTTGTAAAATAAACAAAAAAATGGCCAAAATAATATAAGGTAAAATGTCCAACATCTGTACTGTATGTAATAACCTCCAAACATAATTTGTTCCTCTTTCTTTCCATCCATCTACTTGGAGTCTATATTTTCTGATCTCCACCTCGTCTTCATCATGTGTTTTATGCAACAGAAATAAAAGCAAATGAAAGCCATCCTCAGCTCCCCATTCAATGTCGAAATATTAAAAAGTTCTAATATTTTTAGGTAGATACCTGGTGATTGTGCTTAACAAAATGTTGAACAAATGTAGTAGGAGGTTTACACTTTTGTGGTTATTCCTTAAGTTGCAGGATCAATTTTTATTTTAAGAAGGCATAATTGAAAAGGACAAGAAAGATGGTTTCATCGGATTTCAGTCCTTCAAATCAAAGGAGTGATCTCCACCTGCATTTATACTAGACATTTGGATAACTCCTGACAATGATCTGAGACTTTGAATGATCTATTCAAAGAGAAGTCATAGAATCATAGAAGAGGCCATTTGAACATTGAATTCACATGAGCCTAACTTTTCTTGTAGCTTTTGGCTGTCTGGGTACTTTTTAAATATGTTGACAGCTTTTGCCTCCATTCTACCAGCAGCAAGTATCAGATCATAACAATTTTTGAGCTTTTCTTTTCAACTCAGCTCTAATTCTTCCACTAATTAAGATAAATCCATGCCCCCTATTACTGACCTCTCTTAACTCTCCCCTCAATCTCCGTAAATCAAAAGAACACAGCTTAAAACTATATTTTTCTCATTACTCATGACTGTCCACAGGGAGCAAGTGTATCTGTTTACACATCACTTTAAAGACAAAAACAAAGACTTTAATTTTCCTTCCACTTTCTGCTGCTGACCGCCTCCACATAATCGCAGCAGAAAGTCTATTTTGACATGGAAATGTGATTTCCGCTGCAGTGAGAAGTTACTAGCAATGTATCAGAAGAACGTTTGATGAAATTCTGAGCCAGCATTGTGTATTGGAAATAAGTTTGAGCAGATCTGGTAAGTCAGTGTCAGCAAGCAAGTATCAAAAGATGGTGGTTAATGTAGGAATAACATGTACCAAGGCAGATCTCATTGGTAAAATTATTTTATCAATGTAAGCCTTCCAGGCACTGAAGAGGTCTATCTGGCCAAAGATTATCAGTTCTCATAAAGTGCCTCACACATTAAATTATGTCTTTTTCTTAAGATAAGTAACAATTCAAATTATCACAGAACAATGACTACTGTTATGGAGTTTTAAACTTAATTATTTTGCTAAAGTTTACACTATTTACAGAAAACAACTAAAGCTAGAGTAGCAAATTTCTTGATATTCAAGCAATTCAGTCTTCTTTTAATTTCAGTGCATTTTATTTAACTTCCACTCTTTAACTACATTATTTAGATACTCATAACTTGCTATTACATAGAGGCAAGTTCACCAGCTATTGATCCACTGTACTGTTAATTGTGGGTGCAGTTTACTTCATTAACACAAATAGCCCCAGAGAGTACTGCACGAACTGGAGACAGCATTCAACATTTACGTGCGGTGCACACAGAATCAGTGAAATGGAACAATTTTATAACATTGGATGGAAAAGTAATTTACTTGAAGCAGAACTTTCTGCCAATAAGCAGCACACTGCCATCTCAACAAAATTAAAGCTGCAGAAGAAATCTAGTCAGAGGTCATTCTCTTCACCCCGGGAGTTCTGCGAAACTGAAATTTCTTTCATATTTCTGTTAATCGAGGGCTGCAGAAGCCTGTGATTCGGTGTTGTGGTAATACTCTCACATCATGCAATTTTTATGTAGCTACTTGCCACTTTAACTAAAACCTAAACAGCTGGGGTTTCCCATAACTGTCAGAGAAACAATGTGCCAATGGAAATGAGAATAAGAAGGCATATTTTAATAGGTGAATATGCTGATATAGTTGAGAGACAAAGTTAATCTCAGTAAATGTTAAGGAGTACCAGACACTTGAGAAAAATGAATACTGATAGTGTGAATGAGTGTTATGACCAAGAATATCAACAGCATTTATTATAGAATTTTCTCTCCCATTGTTGCATATTCTGTTGTTATTTAATCACAATTAAAATCAATCTATGATACCTTGCCCTCCCTCCGAAATCTTCACCAGTCATTGGACAGTGAGGATTGCTTCGCCCTGTGTGATACCACCAATGCCAACCTCCAACACATCATGGCAGCATACAAGACTGCACTGTCCCAAAGGTGCTACAGATGATGGCCCAACCAGGTCCTAAAGAAGCTGGTGGAGGTTCTGGAGCCCTGCAGGTGAGATGCAAGGTGCAGCCTTTCCCCAGCAGGATGGCAACTCCTCCCATCTGTTAAGGATGGGAAGAGTGCTGAATGCACCTGTCCAAAAGCTCCTTCAGCAGTCCTCTCCACAGGCAAGGTGGAACATGAGGGCAGATCTCGGCAGACAGCTACAGCTCCCCACTGAAATCACCACCACATCTCTCTGCCCAGACATTGTACTGTGGTCTATGACCACCAAGTCAGTCCTTCTCATTGAGTTAACCATCCCATGGGTGGAAGAAGTAGAGGCTGCCCACAAGCAGAAGAGGCGGAAGTCCTCAGACCTGGCAGCAGAGTGTGAGGAAGCTGGCTGGAGGAGCATTATCCACCCTGTCGAGGTAGGATGCCAGGGTTTGTAAACCTGGCAGAAGCAAAGCATGTTGGGAATGGAAGGGTGTAGCATAGTGGGAGAGGCATGGGGTAGGTGACAGAGAATAAGTGCCACAGCAGGGGTTGGTGCGGTTGCAGACACACCCAGCACTGCAAGCATCAGGCAGGGTCATTTGATTCCAAGCAATTGGTTTATTGATCATTACAGAATGTCCCTCTGGTGGTTCCTGCTCCCTCCCATCTCCCTTCTCCTTTCCCAAACACGATTCCCCTCTCCCTACCCCCTTCCCACTTTTGGACTACAATAGAGACCCATATGAGAATAAGATTTATCATCAATCATATATGCCATGAAATTTGTTTTTTCTTTGCGGCAGCAGTACAGTGCAATACATAAAATTTCTTCAGTACTTGCAAAAGTCATAGGCAGCTGAGATTGTTTGAATTAGTTAAATACTGTATCTATTAAGAAGCATATTTTATAAAAAGAACCCAGTTAAGTAGTTATCATGGAGGCATACGACGTGGAAACAGGTCCTTCAGATTCGGCATACTGAGTCTGCACCAACAATCAAGCACCATTAACAATAAACCTGCACAAATATCATCTTAATCCCCATACGTTCCCATCAGCTCCATCATGAGCAGTAGCCTCTACATCATTGAGGACATCTTCAAAAAGTGCTGCTTCACAATGACAGCACCCATCATTAAGGACCCTCAGTGGGAAGGACATGCCCTCTTCTCATTACAGGAGGTACAGGAGCCTGAAGACACACACTCAACATTTTAGGAAAAGCTTTTTCCCCTCCACTATCAGATTTCTGAACATTCCATGAAACCATGAGCAGTAAGTCATTATTTTGCTCGCTTTTTGCTTATTTATCTTGATGGATTTCTTTTGGTATCTTATAGTATTTTATGTATTGCACTGTACTGCTGCCACAAAACAACAAATTTCATGACATGTCAGTGATATGATAGAGGATTCAGAAGTATTCCCAGATCCTACCATTCACCTACACACCAGATGGAGAGATATTACTTTCATTCCCTGAAAGAAGATAGAAATAAAAAGATGGGGTATGCATATCGCCCAGTGACCTGTATTCACTCTCTGATATACATGCAAATATATATATATATATATATATATACACACACATACACACACAAGTTCGTGGCCTAAGGCAGAAGGAGGTGAGTTATTAACATCAAACGTTCCGCATAATGTCAGGATGAGGCTTTTCATTCTAGGACGAGGGAGATGTCTTCCTTTTTTAAAGAAAGGGGCTTCCCTTCCTCCACTATCAACTCTGCTCTTAAACGCATCTCCCCCATTTCACGTACATCTGCACTCACTCCATCCTCCCCGCCACCCCACTAGGAATAGGGTTCCCCTGGTCCTCACCTACCACCCCACCAGCCTCTGGGTCCAACATATTATTCTCCGTAACTTCCGCCACCTCCAACGGGATCCCACCACTAAGCACATCTTTCCCTCCCCACCTCTCTCTGTATTCCACAGGGATCGCTCCCTACACAACTCCCTTGTCCATTCGTCCCCCCCCATCCCTCCCCACTGATCTCCCTCCTGGCACTTATCCGTGTAAGCGGAACAAGTGCTACACATGCCCTTACACTTCCTCCCTTACCACCATTCAGGGCCCCAAACAGTCCTTCCAGGTGAGGCAACACTTCACCTGTGAGTCAACTGGGGTGATGTACTGCATCCGGTGCTCCTGATGTGGCCTTTTATATATTGGCGAGACCCGACGCAGACTGGGAGACCGCTTGCTGAACATCTACGTTCTGTCCGCCAGAGAAAGCAGGATCTCCCAGTGGCCACACATTTTAATTCCACATCCCATTCCCATTCTGACATGTCTATCCACGGCCTCCTCTACTGTAAAGATGAAGCCACACTCAGGTTGGAGGAACAACACCTTATATTCCGTCTGGGTAGCCTCCAACCTGATGGCATGAACATCGACTTCTCTAACTTCCGCTAAGGCCCCACCTCCCCCTCGTACCCCATCTGTTACTCATTTTTATGCACACATTCTTTCTCTCACTCTCCTTTTTCTCCCTCTGTCCCTCTGAATATACCTCTTGCCCATCCTTTGGGTCCCCCCCCCTTGTCTTTCTTCCCGGACCTCCTGTCCCATGATCCTCCCGTATCCCCTTTTGCCTATCACCTGTCCAGCTCTTGGCTCTATCCCTCCCCCTCCTGTCTTCTCCTATCATTTTGGATCTCCCTCTCCCCCTCCAATTTTCAAATCCCTTACTCACTCTTCCTTCAGTTAGTCCTGACGAAGGGTCTCGGCCTGAAACGTCGACTGCACCTCTTCCTACAGATGCTGCTTGGCCTGCTGCGTTCACCAGCAACTTTGATGTGTGTTGCTTGAATTTCCAGCATCTGCAGAATTCCTGTTGTTTGCATAATGTCCTGCTTGGTGGTGCAATAATATCAGCACTGGACTCCGGAGCGAAGGTTCCCGAGTTTGAATCCAAGAATCCAAGTCAGGTTGATCGTCGAGCTAGCAACTCGGCCTCGTAAAATCAAGAATAGCTTGCTACAGAAACACCGTCATGATGGTGCCCCGATAAATCCACTGCCGAGTTAAGGGCTATTCTTCTTCTTCTTCTCTCTGCATAATCACTCAAAAGAGTTGAACTGCACGTGCATGTAACGAGAGCTGTATAACTCATCTCCTACCTTCGGCCACGAACCTATCAATCACTCCTGCTGTGGACCACTTTCTGGAGGTCCAAGACGCCGACTTCTACAAAGAAGGGATCCGTATGCTTCACAACCACTGGAATAAGTGTGCAAATGTAGGAGGGGACTATGCTGAAAAATAAATGTGCTAGGTTTTCTTAAATTGACTCCATCTACCTTACGCCAAGAACTTATCAATCACCCTGTGTGTGTGTGTGTGTGTGTGTGTATGAAATATATCATGAAGAATGTATATTAAGAAATGTAAATTACAGAGCCAGGTGGCATCTTTACAGTTGCGTTTTTGAAACACTCCTCTTCTCAAACTTTGTGTACCTAATCACGTTACAAAGTCAGCTAGTAGTTCATCATATGACGAAGGCATAACAGCAATAAACAACAATGTTGTCCATGGATCAGTTCACACATGTAACAACGTACAACACATAACACATGTATCAAAGAACATCACATGATGTTTTTTCTACAATCTACTATATATTTATGTACAATGTGCCTGAAAGGCTGCTCTGAGATCACCTCAGTATTTGAACGGTACCTCTCTGTTAATGGTTGGTAAAACCTCAATTTCCCCCAGTGTTGTTTATGATTCTTAGCACCTTGTGAAAGGTGGCATAGTTTTGGAGAGGGTGAAGAAGACATTCACTTGAATAGTAACAGAGATGGGGAACTTAATTTGCATGGAAATTGAGGAATCTGGGGCTTCTGTCCTTAGTACAGCAAATAGGAAGAAATTTGACACAATTGTTCATAGAAAAGTAAATGTTATAGTATTAAAGGAGAATGATTATTCCATCTGATTATTTATTTATCATTACTTAGTTGTCCAATTACTTGTAATCCAAAATTATGCTTTTCATATAATTTTGAGGAAAAAAAACCATGATCATAAGAAATCATACATAAGTACGATGCAATGCAGCAGGTATATAATGTGAAGCCCCTGAGCATTAACTAATGCCCTCCTGCGAGGGCTGCAAATTGTAGACAGACAGGAAAGACGGAATAGGATGGTATATCAAGACCTAAATAGATTGAAACTGACAGAACTGCACATGGGTATCAAAGTGTCAAACTTGAATGGAGGCAGGTAGGTAGGATGGCAGATATAAAGATTAAAGACAGCCAAATGGCTGCCACAGTCTCACCACTGCCTTAAGATGTTTCTATTTAAAAACTAAGGATAAATTGGCTGTTGACTTTTTCAGTATTTGGAGAATGTATACTTAAGGTAATGTGTACAGTAATTATTAAGCAAAATAATTCTGTGCAGTTGCAGGTAGTTTAGGACATATGAGTGAAGCATTTGTCATAATACCACATGGGACATGGGAACATTAGTACAGTACATTACACTCTACATTCAAAATCATTCCAGTGAATTTCAATGTATTTCATCCACTGATATAAAGTGGGTTACATAAACACTGAGCTGACAAAAGCTTGGTACAAAAAACAGTAATTGTTTGCACATAAACTGCAGGAATATGTCTTGTCCTCAAGTCAGTAAGTGCCTCCAGGTGAATCTAGGACAATTTAGTGGAACAATATGTTCCTGAACCGAAAAGGCATATTCAAGGCAATGATGATTAATAAGCTGGATTTTGTCAAAAGTCAAGCAACTACATGTTAAGGAACATTTAGATAATACTAACCAAAGTATGAGAATACTTAGTGTTCAGATTTCAAAACAAAATGATGAACCACTAAACATCTTTTAAATGGAAGTCTGATTTTAGAGAGATGAGTTTGAAACTGAACAAACATACTAGGTAGAACGATTAAATATTAAAAATGATGACGAAGTGGAATTGGAGTTGAAATTGGAATTGGTTCATTATTGTCACATATAGAGAAAAGCTTATCTTGCATTCTGTTCATACAGATCAATTCATTACACAGGAATTATCATAGTGCAAGGCAAAACAGTAATGGAATGCTGAATAAAGTGTAACAGCTACAGAGAAAGTACAATGCAAGCGGACAATAGGGTGCAAGACCATTATGAAGTAAATAGTGAGCACAAGAGTTCATCTAATTGTACTAGGGAATTATTCAATGATCTTATAACAGCAGGGTTGAAGTTTCTCTTGAGTCTGGTGGCATGAGCTTTCAGGCTTTTCTACCTTATGTCCAATCAGGGGTGGAGAAGAGAGAATGTCTGCAGTGAGTAGGGTCTTTGACAATGCTGGGTGCTTTACTGAAGCAGAGAGAAGTATAGATGCAGTCCATGGAGGGGGGGCTGGTTTCTGTGATGAACAGAGCTGTGCCCTCATCTCTGCAGTTTCTTGCAGTCACAAGCAGAGCAATTGCCACAAAAAGCCTTGATATATCCAGATAAGATGCCTTCTATGCTCTACTGATAAGGCTTGGTAAAGTTCAATGGGGACATGCCAAATTTCTTTAGCCTCCTGAGGAAGTAGAGGCTTTGGTGAGCTTTCTTAGCTGTACCATCTACCAGGACAGACTGTAGGTGACATTCACTCCTAGGATCTTGAAGCTCTCAGGCCCCTCAGCCTCAGTACTGCTGATGTAGACAGGAATATCGTTGTTGTAGACAGTGGGTGATGTTCACAAAGATACTGCAGAATACCTGACTGCATTTCTTTTTCAAGTTAAGACTGAGACTTGTGGAATTCAAGAAGTTTGGTATAAAAGGGAGGTGATGTAGACAGCTGGTGATGTTCAAAAAGATTCTGCAGAATTTCAGACTATATATTTATAAAGATAAAGGTTATACTTGTGGGATTAAAGTAGCTTGGTTAAAAAAAATGGGAGCTGAGAGATAACATCCAGCTAGAAATCTAATCCATGCTCAGTGGTGAGAAACCAGGTCATATTAGTTATTACGTGTTCTGTTCCTCTGGAATTTTGCCTTCATTTCAGAAGGTGGAAACAATCCAAAGCTATTACTGTGTCATACTCTCTGCCCTGGTAAACATTGACAAATTTCTGGATGAGTATAATTGGAGGAAAGCACGTAGGAATTGCAAAGAATGATATGGATTTCATTGACCAGGCAGCAAAAGGAGGTAAAATCAATGGTCAAGATTTGCAAAAAAGAATAAGAGAAAAATCTTGGAAGAATATAAAAAATGTTAAGTATTTTTACAAATATATTTAAGAGAAAGGTATAGCTAAATATAATGAGGGTCTCAGCATTACCATCATTGTAATTATAGTAAAAAAAACCTACTGAAGCAACCTTCACAATGTAGAATATAATTAAAGAAATGAAGCTCAAGAGTTTGGAATTCAGAAGGTAGAAGGCATGTTACCCTGTGTAAGCATAACCCCGTTGTGAATACCAGTTCTCCATTCTTCACCTTTAAATGCTGAGGAAAGACTGCTGCACATTTTCCAGAACAGTATCAGGGTAAAGAAGTTAAGATGTCAGAATACCAAGAAATTAAATCCTTTTCCCTTGAATATAGATAAACAAGGGGTGCGCTGATTGAGATGGTAAGGAAAGAAGCTGATAGGGTGGACAGAGAGATAATATTTCATGGCCTGGAGGCTGAGGTAAGAGGACATGATATAATCATTTTAGGTAGCTTTCCCAGATGTGAAGATATAAAGCACTTCCTCGCCCATTTATAGCCAGAAATGTTATTGTATACAGTTGTTTGCCCATCTTTGGTCTTCATTTGCACATTGATTGTTTCTTCACCTTTGTTTAAGTGGAGTTTTAAATTGAATCAGTAGTGTTTCATTGTATCTGCTGTGAGTGCCCAGAAGAAAATGAATCACAGGGTAGTATATGGTGACATATACATATTTTGATAATAAAATTATTTTGAACTTTGAACTTCAAACTCCATGAAGCTGTTGCGTTTGAATCATCCAAAAATTTCAAGAAAATGAAGAAGCTGACATATTTTTGTTACGTAAACATATGGAAAGAGAGCAGATAGATAAAGTTCAAATACAGAATACCCATGTCTGAACTGAATAGTGATACACACCCTGAGGCAGGATGGCCTGCTCCCATTTCTCTGTTATATTATGCTATATTATTTACATTCAGTGAATTGACTATATGAACAGCTGAGAGTCACACCTCTACAGGAATGCAGCTAATTCATAATGTTGTACTTTCCCTGTCAGAAAGTTGGGCTTCAGGAACCTGACAGACAATCTAAGCAGAGAAACCACAGATTATTAATACACTCCTTTAGCTTATTTTGCCTTCCATCATTCATTCTGATGACATGATATTTCATTTCCTCCCAATTTCCTACAACCAACTGCAACGCCAGTTGCCAGCCGCCAATCTATCTGCCAATCACTGGCTGCTAACCTGCATACTGATTTTGGGCTTCTGAGCTTCCTATTGCTTTGAATACCCACCTGTTAACACCTCCCCTGCTAATGATTCCCAGAATCTGATTACTCCCCTGCCCTCCTCCAACCTTCTATGAACTAGCCATGAGTCCATTTTTTATCCATGGCCTTTCCCTCTACTGATCCCCACCAGGTGTTCCTTTTCCAAAACCAAATCTTTCCTGCACACTTTAGTCACACCCACACTGCCCCCTCCCCAATATCTACCACCCATTGTTCACATTCTACCAAGAACTGAATGTAAAAGATTTCCTTTTCTGTTCCTTTATTTGTTCTCTGTAAGTTCTGTTTCCTTTGCCTTAATCTTGTGGTACTTCTCTCTTTTTATTTCAGCCTCCTGCCTTTCCTTTTGTTATGTTGCTTATCTGCAAAATCTTTCAATCCTGAGGAGATCCACACCCCATCTTTTTGCACACATTTTTATGCACGCTTTGAAAGAGAGAATAGTATCATGCTTGTGTGAATCCCCGTGGCATTAGGCAACCCAGCGATATCTGTCTTAGAGGCCAATCCTTCAAGAGGGTGAACCTTGGCAAGGCATCAGGCTCTGGAGTGTACCAGGCAGATTACTGAACATCTGTGGCGATCAACTGGCTGGAGTGTTCAAGGAGACCTTCAACCTGTCACTGCTAGTGTTAGAAATTCCCACCTGCTTTAAAGTGGCATCAATCATGCTGGTGTCCAAGAAGAACAAGATGAACACAAAATAATCTGCAGATGCTGGGGTCAAAGCAACACTCACAACATGCTGGAGGAACTCAGCAGGTTGGGCTGCATCCGTGGAAACGATCAGTCGACGTTTCGGCTGGAACCCTTCGTCAGGACTGTAGGGGGAAGGGGCAGAGGCCCTATAAAGAAGGCGGGGGGAGGGTGGGAAGGAGAAGGTATGAACATAGAATTCTCCAACTTCCAGTAATTCCCTCCCCCTCCCTTCCCCTATCCCTATGTCACTCTGCCCCCTCCCCCAGCTGCCTACTACCTCCCTCTTGGTTCCGCCTTCTTCTACTACTCATTGTGTTTTCCCCTATTCTTTCTTCACCTTTCCTGCTTAACCCCTCCCTGCCTCCCTTCCCCCACCCCTTTATCTTTCCCCTTACTGGTTTTTCACCTGGAACCTACCAGCCTTCTCCTTCCCACCCTCCCCCCACCTTCTTTATAGGGCCTCTGCCCCTTCCCCCTACAGTCCTGACGAAGGGTTCCGGCCCAAAACGTCAACTGATCGTTTCCACGGATGCTGCCCGACCTGCTGAGTTCCTCCAGCGTGTTGTGAGAAGAGCAAGATGAGCTACCTATATGACTATTGGTCAGCAGTACTCACGTCTACTCTGATGAGAAGTTGGTCATGGCCAGCGTTAATTCTCGCCTGAGCAAGGATCTAGATTCTTGTTATTTGACTACCAACACAAAAGATCACAAGGGATGCCACCTCACTAGCTCTCTACTCTTATTTAGAGAGCCTAGACAGCAGCAAAACATACGATAAGCTGTTGTTTATCAATTTCAGCTCAGTATCATCATTCTACACTATTACCTTCTCAGTGCTGATCAACAAGCTTCAAAACCTAGGCCTCTGTGCCTCCCTTTACAACTGGATTCTCAATTTTCTTATCACGACACCAGTCAATAGAAATCAGTGATAACATCCTCTCCTCCCTGGCAGCCAATACAAGCGGACCTCAAGGCTGTGTGCTTGGCTCACTGCTGTACTCACTCTATATTCAGCACTGTTATGGCTAGGCACAGCTCAATCACCATCTAGAAATGTGTTGATGACACCAACACTGTTTGCAGAATCTCAGATGGTGATGAGGATGCATACAGGAGTGAGATAGATTGACTGGTTGAGTGGGGTTTCAACAACGACCTCATACGGAATATCAAATGGCCAAAAAATTAATTATAGACTTCATGAAGAGGAAGTTGGGAAAACACATGCCAGTCTTCATTGAGGGGTCAGATGTTAAAGGGTGAGAAATTTCAAGCTCCTGGATCAATACATTAAGAAAACATACCAATGGGCTTTTTTCATTACGATTTGAGAAGATTTAGTATGTCGCCAAAGACTCTTTTACATCTCTACAAATGAACGGTGAAGATCATTCTGACTGGTTTCATCACAGTCTGGTGCGGAGCTTCCAATGCACAACACAACAAGAGCCTGCATAGTTCCATCACATGTACAACCTTCCCTTCCATCAACGACATCTTCAAAAGACAGTTACTTAAGATGGCAGCATCCATCATCAAAAACTCTCTATTCAGGACATGTCCTCTTCGCATTACTACCATTGGCAAGGTGGCACAAGATTCTGAAAACCCACACTCCACATCTTTGGAACAGCTACACTCTCTCTGTCATCAGAATTCTGAGTAGTCCATGAACCCATAAATATTACCTTATTATTTGCCTCTTGCAATATTTATTTTGTTTTGTAACTTACAGTCGTTTTTATGTCTTGTGCTGTAGCCCTGCCACAAGACAACAAATTTCACTATATACAGTATGTCAGTGATAATAAACCTGATTCTGATTCTGATTTTGATCCAGTGTCAGTCCTGCTAATAATGCCTCACATTAACTATCCTTGTTCCAGGTTTCCAATTGGAAGTCATTTGGAATTTTCTGGATGCAGGTTATATATTGTTGACAGTACACTCCCCCTTTGGCTCTATTACCAGCAGATAAGCTGACATCATAGAATTACCTAATGCAATTATTAGAGACACTAACCCTAGCTTTTTAACAAATTGTTAATACATTATTCCATTATTTTATAAACCATCTATCCATTGTAGTTCTCTCTCCTAGCAGAAGAAACATTAAGTATAAATTGTTGAACTATATGTAAATATATGGGTAGCAGTGTGCAAGAAACCATAACCATTCCTTCATTAGATATGCTTGTTATCAAGTTTTGTCATTGTGTCTAAGCTTAATCAACATATTAAAAAGTATTCTAATTCAATAAAGAAACAATACTATTTTTAATTGCTTTGATAAAGGGATCATGTGTATTCTTCATACAGATTTTGCATAGCCTGTCATAAAATATTATTCTGTTGGCTTTCGAGCCCTAATTTTGATAGGTCCCAGTCGTAATGAGGTAAGTTGCAAAGTCCAATGCCAACCTCATGTGACCAATTTGTCATGCACCGATTATCAGCAGGAAATTTAAGAGCAACCACTGAGGTCTGGTTTCCAGTATGCCGGGACTCATTTACATATTCTACTTGTCTGTTCTGTGGTCCCGTGCCAAATTTCATGTCTTCAGCTGAATCTCTGCGCAGTTAAACATGTTTCTAAAAATTCAGCAGATGGTGATTTTTTTGATGCAGGATCTTCAAATGCACCTGATAGGTTTTATTGCAGAAGAAGAAAATATGTTTTCATTTTCAATTAGATTTTGCAACATTTTCTTTTTCAATGACTGATTTTTACTGATTAGCCTTTTTTTAAGATTAACAATTTCTCTTTAATCCCGTTCCAACACTTAAATAATAAAGATTGCTCTGGGAGCATGCATGGATTTAAAGAGCTGAATGCCATAAATGAGGAGAAAATTAAAAGATATTAAATATAAGAAAATACTTAAGTTGGTGAGGGCAGATAGTCAATTGAAAATTTAGATCTGATAGATGGACTGCTGATAAGCAAACAAATACATGCCTGTATTTACTTATTTTTTAAGGATATGATTTTGTTGGCAAAACAAGAATCTGTTGCTGACTTCCTGGAGAAGATAGTCACACAATGCCTTTGGATAAGCAGATCTTGTAATTAGACCAACCAGCAGTGAAGGAACAGCAATATATTTCAATGTTAAGATGCCGTGAAACGTGGAGAGGATGGAGCTGATGGTAGTGGTGGTCTCATGTGTCTATTGCCCTTCTTCTTTGTGGCTGGGGGGCAGGTTTGGTAGCAATTGCATTCTTTTTGTTAACAATGCAAATTATAGTCATATTGTGACAGTTAGAAAGATCTGAATGAAAATGCTCTTTCAGAGACTAAAGAAGGTAGAGGCGTTGGAACTGTTATGAAAAAAAATTGAATACTATAGATCCTGCTGATGCAGGAAATCCAGAGTAACACACACACAATGATGGAGAAACTCACTAGGTTAGGTTTAGGCAATAGCCATGGAAAGAGATAAACAGTCAATGTTTTGGGCTGAAACCCTTCATTATAGAATGGAATTGGTGGGGGGGGCAGAATAAGAAGGTAGGGAGAGGGGAAGGAGTACAAGATGGCAGCTAATAGGTGAAGACAGGTGAGGAGGAAGGTGGTTAGGTGGAGGAGGAGGAAAAAGTGAGAATCTGGGAGGTGATAGGTGGAAAAGGTAAAGGACTAATGAATAAGGAAACTGATAGGAGATCAGCGTGGACCATGGGAGAAAGGGAAGGAAGAGGGGCACAAGAGAGAGATCATAGGCAGGCAAGGAGAAGAGAAAGGGCAAGAGAGGAGCCAGAATGGAGACACAACATAGCATACCATCATTCATCAGCTCTTCACATACTTTTAGACATGTTGCCTAAAATATTATGCTCTGACCAAAACTTATCTAGGTCTATCAATGTATATTTAAACAAGAGCCAACTGTGCAATGGATGTTTTAAAATGTTATTCCACTATACATAGGATTTTTTTTTTCCTCTAGAGAAGCATCGTACCTAAACGAGAACTGTATCAGGTAACTAAGATCTTCGTGTGAATAAAATGGCTATATCCTTTCCTTCATTATAAGAAACAAAATTTTCAGCCACATGGAAGGTCTTTTTATGCTATATTTTCAGAATCAGATTTCAAACAAGAGAAAATCTGAAGATGCTGGAAATCCGAGCAACACACAGGAAATGCTGGAGGAACTCAGCAGGCTAGGCAGTACCTTTGGGAAAAAGTACAGCGGACGTTTTGGACTGAAACCTGCTGACTGAATTTTTTTCTATAGATGCTGTCTGGCCTCCAGCATTTTGTTTCAGAATCAGATTTATTATCATTGGTATGTGTCATAAAAATTGTTCACTTAGCAGCAGCAGTTCAATGCAATACATGATAATAGAGAAAGAAAAAATAATCTATTACAGTAAGTGCATACATTAAATAAATTAAAATAGCGCAAAAGGTAGTGTTCATAGGTTCACTGTCCATTTAGGAATTGGATGGCAGAGGGAAGAAGCTGTTCCTGCATCACTGAGTGTGTGCCTCCAGGCTTCTGTACCTCCTTCCTAATGGTAACATTGAGAAGAAGGCATGTCCCAGCTTATGAGGATCCCTAATGATGGACATTGGCTTTCTGAGGCACTGCCTCTTGGAGATGTCTTGGGTACTACAGAGGCTACTACCCAAAATGGAGCTGACTAATTTTACAATATTCTATAGCTTCTTTTGGTCCTGTGCAGTAACCCATTCCCTACCACCACCACCCCTCCCCATTTCAGACGGTGATGCAGCCTGTCAGAATGCTCTCCACTGTACATCTATAGACATGGTCGAGTATCTTAGGTGACAAACTAAATCCCTTCAAACTCCTGATGAGTTATAGCTGCTGTCTTGCCTTCTTTATAGCTGCATTGATATGTTGGGACCAGGTTAGATCCTCAGAGATTTTGACATCCAGAAATTTGAAATTGCTCACTCTCTCCACTTCTGATCCCTCTATGAGGATTGGTTTGTGTTCTCTCATCTTACCCTTCCTAAAGTCCACAGTTAGCTCTTCCATCTTACTGTCATTGAGTGCATGGTTGTTGCTGTGACACCACTCAACTAGCTGGTATATTTCGCTCCTGTATGCCCTTTTGTCTCCATCTGCGGTTCTGCCAACAATGGTTACATCATCAACAAATTTATAGATGCTGTTTGACCTATACCCAGCCACACAGTTGTGGCTATACAGTGAATAGAGCAGTAGGCAAAGCAAACACCCCTAAGTTGTGCCAATGTTGTTTGTCAGCGAGAAAGAGATATTATCACCAATCTGCACAGATTGTGGTTTTCTGGTTAGGAAGTTGTGGATCCAATTGCAGAGGGAGGTACTGAGACCCAGGTTCTTTAGCATATCAATCAGGACTCTGGGAATGATGGTGTTAAACACTGAACTATAGTTAATGAACAGCATCCTGACATAGGTGTTAGTGTTGTCCAGGTGATCTAAGGCCATGTGAAAAGCCATTGAGATTGTGTCTGCCATTGACCTATTGTGGTGATAGACAAAATACTCTTCTTAGGTACTGGTAAAATTGTTGCCCTTTTGAAGCAGGTGGGAATTCTAACTGTAACAGTGAGAGGTTGAAAATGTCCTTGAATACTTCTGTCGGTTGGATGGCACAAGTTTTTAGAACCTTACTAGATACTCCATTGGGATTTGCCACCTTACAATAGTTCACCCTCCTTAAAGACAGCCTGACATTGGCCTCCGAGGCAGAGATCACAGGGCCACCAGGTGCAGCAGGTATCTTCACAGTTGTAGGTATGTTCTCCCTTTCAAAACAAGCAGCCATTGAGCTCATCTGGTAGTGAAGCATTGCTGCCATTCATGCTACTGGGTCTCACTTTGTAGGAAGTAACGTACTGCAAACTTTGCCAGAGTTAACCCGCATGTGATGCAGCCTCCAACCTCACTTAGAATTGTCTCTTCACTCTTGAAATAGCCCTCCGCAAATCTACCTGTTATTTCTTGTGCAGACCTGGGTCACCAGACTTAAATGCCACAGATCTAGCCCTTAGCAGATGATGAACCTCCTAGCTCATCCACAGCTTTTGGTCTGGGAATATAGAGCAAGTCTTCATAGGCACACATTTATCCACACAGGCCTTAATGAAGTCGGTAACAACTGCGGCATACTCATCTAGATTCAAAGATAAATCCCTGAAAACAGTCCGGTCCACCGATTCAAAGCAATCCTGTAAGCGCCCCTTTGCTTCCCTTGTCCATGCCTCATTTCAAAGAACACACCACATGTAGCAGTCAGTATAGGGGAGACAGAACATAGGACATAGAACTGTACAACACAGGAACAGGCACTTTGGCTCACAATGTTGTGCTGAACTAGCTAAAAAGCAAATCAAAAACGCCCAAACACTAATCCCTCCTACCTACACAATGCCCATATCCCACCATCTTCCTTACATCAATGCACCTATCCAAACATCTCATAAAAGCCTCTAATGTACTTGCCTCTATCACCATACCAGGCAGTGGATTCCAAGCATCCACCATTTTCTGAGTAAAATCTTGCCTCTCACATAAAACTTGCCCCTCCTTTGAACCCAACCCATCTCACCTTCAATGCATGCCCTCTGGTGTTAGACATTTCAAACAAGGGAAACAGATACACCCTGTCTACTCTATCTATGTCTCTCATAATCTTATAAGCCTCTATCAGATCTCTCTCAGCTGAAACCACTCCAGAAAAAAAACAGCTCAAGTTTATCCAATGTTTCGTGATGGCACATGTCCTCTAAACAAGGCAGCATCCTGGTAAACCTTCTCTGCAGCCTCTCCAAAGCGTCAACAGCCTTCCTATAGTGGGGTGACCAGAACTGTATGCAATATTGCAGATGGGGCCGAAACAGAGTTTTATAAAGTTGCAGCATAACCTCTTGATTTTTGAACTTAGTGCCTCGACTAAGGAAAACAAGCATTCTATAAGCCTTCTTAACCACTGTATCGACCTACGTAGCCACTTTCAAGGAGCTATGAATTTGGATCCCAAGATCTCTCTGCTCAGCAACACTGTTGAGAATTTTGCCCTTAACACTGTATTTGCATTTGCCCTACCAAGGTGCAACACCTCACATTTATTTGGGTTAAATTCCATGTTCCGTTTCTCTGGCAATAACTGCAGCTGCTCACGCTGTACTCTTTGCTAGTCTTCTACACTATCCAGTACTCCATCAATCTCAGTATCCTCTGCAAACTTACTAACCCACCCATCTACATTTTCATCCAGGTCATTTATATACATCCGAGACAGCAAAGGTCCCAGCACAGATCCCTGCAGAACACAGCTAATTAGAGACCTCCAGCTCGAATAAGTCCTTCAACCACTACCCACTGTCTGCTATGTGCAGGCCAGTTCTGAATCCAGGCAGCCAATTTGCCACAGACCCCATGCATCTTAATCTTCTGGCTTAGACTGAGGGACTTTGTCAAACACCTTACTAAAAATCCATGTCAACATCATCCACTACCCTACCTTCCTCAATCTCTCTTGTCACCTTGTCAAAGCACTCAATCAGGTATGACGTGCCCTGCACAAAACCATACTAGCTTCCCCTAATTAGACCATGGGCTTCCAAATAACCTATCCTAAGAATTTTCCCAAGCAATTTCCCTACAACTGACATGAGGTTCACAGGTCTATAGTTCCCAGGATTTTCCCTTATTCCCTTCTTAAATAGAGGTATAACATGATTGGCTGTTTGGACCATCAAGAGGAAGTTTCAGCTATTGATAACGGTGACCAGAGTTTGAAACTTACATAGTTTCATTCCAAAATCATTACAAGCTATCCAGTAGAGATCTGTCACACTACAGAGGTTCTAATAGACATGTGAAGTAAAAACAAATGGTAAGTATTTTTGTTAAGACAAAGGTTAACAGCTTTTATCAACAGTCTGGGGAGAGCATGGCACACAGCTATATCATCAAGAATCCCTACCTTCCAGGTCAGGCCCTCTTCTCAGTGATACTGTTAGGCAGGAGGTACAGAAGCCTGAAGTTCCACACCACCAAGTTCAGGAACAGCTACTTTCCCTCGACCAATATGGTCCTGAACTGGCCTGCACAATCTTAATCCTACCTCTGCAATGGAGCACCACCTCTTACACTTGTGTTTCTTTGTTTATTTTGCACTGTCTTGACTGGCATTGTGATTTTCTTTCTTCACTGTCTGGTAAAATTTATGTATTATTTATATTCTGTGTGTTGTCTGAATCTACATGGGTATAATTCTGCTGCAAGAAAGCTGTCCATTGTATCTGAATCTCATAGCTCTTGGGTGCGGAAGGCAAGAAGCTCGCCTTGACTTGACCCACACTTGCTGCTGACTTTCAAATAAATGAAACTTAATTTGGGTGAGACTCTAGGAATCTTTAGAGACAAAGCCATTCACAGGTTCTACACTGTCAATTAGATCACATAGAAAAAGCCCAAACAAGCCCAGCTCAACAAGAAAAAAATAATGTAATCAATTTTCCTAAAGCAGGAATGGAATTCTGCTTTTAGTTATGATTCATTATATAATTTCATAGGAGAGCACTGTGAAAACAATAGCCACTTACTTAATTTCTGCAGATCAGTGATGAGCCTGTTCAGAACTATTAAAAATGTTGAAGAGGAAATATGTATATAACTTTCTATAAAAGGAAATGTAATATCAGAGCATAACAGTAAGATAACAACAAGAAGGGTAATCCTATTGCACAGTGTACCATATTCCACCCCCTAAGCTGCTGATATAGGAAGCTTTCATCATGGCCTGTGCAGTTCCATTTTAGCCCAGTTCACAAAATGTAACAAACAAAATGCTTCACTTAGAAAACCAGTTTGATTTTCTTTTCATTCAAAATGTTAAACGTCAGTCACCAAGTTATCATTGAATGATAGTGATGGAGAAGAAGCATGTATAATTCATTTATCGACACATCTTGGTATCTAAGGCTTAAGGAACTGACAGAAACGATAGGAAGCTCGAGGCACCTTTATCACCAGCATATTTTTCCTTATTTTGACAGAACCTCATTAATAAAGCCAAATTATAAATGTGTTTTATTCTCTACACTATCTCCACACGCCTTATGATAATTTTAATCTTGGCATCCTCAACAATTAAACTGTGATTACTTTGTTGAATAGTGTGTGTGCTTTAACAAAAAAAAAATCCTAAAGGAATATAAAGCAGTTCATATTCAGAATAAATAAGTTTTGTACTTGCAACAGATTTTAAGCTATCTGATGATAATGAGAATGAGAATATATATTAAATAAAGCACAAAAGAAATATTTATCAAACATCAGATGCAAATCATTTGAAAATAGTTACTAGTGTTTCTATGGTGCATTAATTGTTGAACTAAAGGATTATTATTTTGAATGAAGCAGTTTGCTGTCTTTATAATTTATTTCAATTAAATGTTATTTGTTTGTTTGTTTATTTATTTATTTATTTATTGTTGCTACTTAACTCAAATTTTATTTTAGTCTGGCAACTTTTTTTTGCCTCAAGGACACTATCCACAGAAAAATGTTGTTAATATTAATTAAGATTTACAGATTCATATTAGGAACAGAATATGCAATTAAGATAAATGATTTAGTAACATGAGGTTCAGACTGATAATGATCTGATTTTTGGGCTTTCTTTTACTCTCCTCTCATTTATGTCTCCTTGTCTCTTTCTCACTTCACTCTCCCTCGTTCGGTGAACATGACACAAAAGCTAAATGTAAACAAATTGAAACTGTAATCTCCTTTATTTATTATTCATTCTAAAAATTAAAGATGTTATGGCAGGGAGAATAACTAAGCTACAAACATAACCATGTAATTTTTGTTGTATGTGAATATGCTTCTTACTACTGCCTGTAATTTGCTGACAAAGGCTTCCTGTAATCAAAGGAATGACCATTGAATAAAAATTGTACAGAATGTACACCAAAATTACAAAATAAATTTTATAAACACAGTATGTAAGAGCCTGTTGGGGAATAATGATATTGTAAATGTAGATATATGAAGGAGTGTATATTGCCAATGTATTAAAGCTGTTCTCATCAAGGCTGTTATCATTACAGCCTTAAAATTATTTTCTTTGCCTATTGCAGCCTATAAGCAATATCTTCATCTGGCATAGCTTTCCAGTGAATTAGAACAATGTATACTTCATCTGCCAAATAAAATCCAATGTTTAGACAGATAATGGTGCAGAATTCAGAGCAAACAATCACCATGTGAAAAAGGAGAAAGCAAAGTGAAACTGCAAGGTATTGTCAGATTTTTTTTGCCAAAACAGCTTTATTCAAAATTAAAGTAACTCAGGCATATTGGTAATTCATTTCACATGTGTTGCATTTCAGGTAATGTAACATTATATTTACTATTAAAACCAGAAAGCATGCAGATGGCTGAAATTGGCTATAGTTCTACGGTTCAGGTTTGCAAATACTAGTGATTCATTTTAATTATAGAAAGTAGACTTTCGCTGCCAGCCAATATCCCATAGTATGTCAGCAATATCTTATGCTGCAGAATTTTTTTGATAACAGAATGCACATGATTTTTACAGAGATCAATAAAAGAATAAGGTGACAAAGTGATTTATCGACTCAGGTGAATTATCTTTTTTTTTGCTGGTGCTTTCATCTTACTAAAAAAAAAGATAATACCATGGAGGGATTTTTTTTCCTGCTCCTTAGAAAATTGGGAAAAGCTTGGTCCATTTATCATTTACCTGCTTAGACTGTGCAAATCTTAAAATAGTGGCTGAAATGAATAACTGCTGTCCAATGAATTATTTTTATGATTCCATAGCTCTCATACTGCAATGCATAATGAAAAATCTTGAAAATTAGGTTTGTCATTGTGTACCTCATAGCTACTATGCAGCATATGTCCTGTTAATCCAATGAGAGAAAGTGAAAAGGAATCCTTTCTCCCATAATATACTTTGCAATCCATCAGTGCCCTAGGTGTGCTTCATTCTTTCACCCTAGTAAATCAGTACTGCCTGATAAACAACATTTCTAAACAATTCTGTTGGGTGATCATTATTTTGTTCTTAAGAATGAATTATTCAATTTGTTTCTTGTAGCTTTTAAAAGTTCAATGATGTTGCAAGTCACTTTTACTTATTCCTTTAATTTTTTTGAGGTACTGGCTGACTTGTTCAGAGAAAGGCTACTGATTTTTCACTAAAAGGTCGTGGTTAATCCTGTCCACATCCATAAATCATTATATACCAAGAGATAACTAGACAAACTCTTTCAAATTTGCCACAGATGAAGTTAAGCACTTAACATGATAGGTAATATCTTTAAAAATGAAAAGAACTTAGCAACAGAATGTTATGCAGGGAGTCATAGGACTTGTATTCGAAAAATAAATTCATGCAGAAGGCTAAATTTTCTTTTTTCTACCTTTTTTTATTTCTTTAATTCAATTTGGAAGCTCAAAAATATGTTTCTCTGCTGATAACTTCTCAGTTACTTCCTGACTTAAAATGATATTTAAACAAAAGATAGCAGAATGGTGGTCAGCAATACATTGATCCATCATAGCACGGGAGCGTAGCAGTTAGCATAATGCTAATACAGTGCCCGTGATCAGAAGATTAGGTTTCAATTCCCATTGCCATATATAGGGAGTTTGTATGTTCTCCCACGACCATGTGAGTTTCCTCTGGGTACTCCAGTTTCCTCCCACATTCTAAGAAGATTTATTGATTAGGGTTAGTAAGTTGTGGGCATTAAATGTTGCACTGAAAGTATGGTGACTCTTGCAGGCTGCCCCCAGCACATTGCAAACATGACACAAATGAAGCATTTCACTGTACGTTTCAATGTTTCGATGTACATGTGACAAGTAAAGCTAATATTTACCTTTATCAGAGAATTCAATCTCACTAACCATCAATTTCTTCCAGGGAAAGGCAAGGGAAAGTAAGATATGGGAAGTGCACAAGTCGAGCTTGAAATTTCAGAACGTGACAGAAGAAATTTAGTTCATCTCTGCTCTCCAAGATGGAACTTGATGACATTATTTCAATGAAGGATCAAAGAAATTATTACCAGTGTCTTTTCTAATACTTACCTTAAAGTAATAGACTCAACCATCCTATTGCTTTCCTGTTTGTGAAACATGCTGCCCACAAAATGGCTGCTCAATTTCTTACATTTCAGAAATGGCTCCTCTTCAAAAGTAGTTGATTAGTTATAAAAACACTTACTGTTATCCAGAGGTCATGCAAGACATCACAGAGAAAAAAAAATCTTCCTTTTGTACATGGTTAATGAATAAAGGACATAGCAGTCTTCGTCTGAAATTCCAAGGTTCAATGACACTAAGTCAGATCAATGGTGCAGCCTGAGATTTCTTCACTAAGTTGACATCAAGATTTGTTGGAGAGCTCATTAAGAGATAATACAGTGATGAGAGACAATGGAATGTGTTTTGGCCCCATAACACTAATGGCTAAAAGGCAAAGAGGGTGCAGCAACTGTCATTTAGCTCACCATTCAGTCCTAAATGAATTATTTTGGTGTTTATATAATGTCAAACACCAAGTCAGGGTCAGGTTGACAAATAAGTACTAGGAAATACAGTATGAGCAACCAGGAAATCACCAGGAGGTATTTGGAGATTGGTTACCACATCAAATTGCATTCCCAGATAAAGTCAAGAACTATTTAACTGAATTAACCATAATATCTTCTTCAAGTTATTGGCAAATGCCTTGTTATTTGTAAAGGTTCAAAATTCTGTTTGACTCACCTACTGCATTAAATTGTTCCAGAGGATCTGCTAACTGCATAGCAATGTCTTGATTTGCATTTATTCTGCAAATATAATTGGTGCTGTTAATTGCCATTAAGGTATTAAGACAGTGCCTTTTCCAACCTATTGAATTTTTCCAATTAAAGTTTGCAATCCTCAGTATAAATCTCACACTGTCAGTCATCTCCATCGTTTGAGTCACTCTGCAGAACAGTGGAAAACAAAGCAGCATTAATGCAGAAAATTGAACATGCTGAATTAAAGAAGGAATTAGGCTATGATAATGAAACTCTCACAATCCTGTTCTTTGAGCCAGCACATAGGGTTACCTCAGAACAGATGTAGGGGATTGCACAAAATGTTGGTGTGACAAACATAATGGTTTAAGCTACTTTTCATCATAATTTCCTGAAATTACCTACCATAGTTTACTGCACATCATAAATATGCTGTTGCTACATGCCACACTCTGGAAATTCCAGTTTCTAATTAAAAGATATTAACAGGGAATCTGTTTGCAGCATGGCTACTGACTCAACCAGTAAACTTACCCTCAGGAATCATTTGCTACTGTTTCTTTGGCTGTGATTTTTCCAATAATTTTGCATTAAAATTATCCTGTTCCTCATGATACTCTGATGAACCTGCAACTTTTTGTAGGCCCCAAATCGGGACAACTTGATTGACTCCAATGCACCTCATACAGTCCTAGGAGAATTTTATTTATTCCAGTGCATTCATTAGCAGTGAGCAAATTAGAAAATTTATGAATTATTTGTAGGTTAAGGGTACACAACTTCAAACATATTTATTTGCAATTAATAAAATGTTCAGGATGGTCACAGTCATTAAGTGGAAAGTTGTGCAGTATATTTAATTCTTTCAATGATTGCTTCCTTAGGGGAAAATAGATATTGTTAATCTTTGAAGTTATCAACTTCAGGGTAAAAACATCTTATCCCATAAGAGATAAGCAAAGTTTTATCTCCCATGTTCCCTCTGATTGTAGTGAAATCACTTCTCTTCTCTTCAAAAATCTTCCTTCATGCCTGACCTCTTCCCCTCACCCTATGGGTAATTAATATTTCTAATGGGAACATTCTTCATCATTCTAAGCAGCCAATATTTTAACTATAGGTACCCTCCTAGATGCTCAGAACACAGATGAAAAGGGCAATGACTTCACTGATGCCCAGCTGTCACTCATCACCAAAGCAATATCAAGAAGTTTCTGCAATATAAACATATAATGGTCACAATGTTTACTTTGTAATTCCTTGATCTACAAAGGCATTACATTTCTGACAACATCCCTCCTTCACCAAAAATGTGGAAATTCTAAAGGCATTTCCCACTAGTTTTAAATTTGTTTTAGCTGAGTTCCAGAGCTCAAGCATTTTAGTTAAGGACACTAAGATATTTAAAAATACATCAACACAAGTACTTGAAAGAAAAAAACACATCATTTAATTAACAACTAAATCTTAAGTTAAATTAATATGCAAAATGCTCCTTTACAACCGGAAACAACAGGAATTCTGCAGATGCTACAACCGGAGCTACTTTAACAGGATGAATACGGACAGAACGTCTCCTCGTGTGAGGAACTCGGGAGGTAAGGAACACTCACTCAGTCATTGAGAAAGGGCTTTAGGGATTCTTGAGGAAGCACTGTAACATCTCTCAGTGATTCCCTTCCTTGGAAGATGTTAATAATGTAAACAGACATAGAACACAGAAAAATAAAAATAGGAGTAGCCATTCATCGTTAAATCTACTCCACCATTCAAAACAATGATAGCAGATTCTCTTTCTCAATACCAGATCCTTAGTCTCTCCTAATACCCTTTGCTCTCTTGTAACTATTAATCTATTTCCTTCTTAAATTTACCACCATCTGAGCAAGGGCATTGCTCCACATGTCTGTCCCAAATGTCTCACTTTGTATCCTGAGTCCATGACCCTTGCCAGGGCAAACAACATTCTGCTTCCAGGTTGCTGGTACCTGTCAAAACTCTGTCACGTTTTAGATGTTTAGAAGTAATGCACCCTTCCTTTAAGAGGTGCACCCCTGCTTTAAGTTGGTCTCAGGTGACCTGAGGAAGTTTTTTTGAAGAACTTAGTTGGTTAATCATTTTTCAACATGTGCCCACCAGGTCACACTGTAATGAAGATCATTCAGTCCTTGCCAGCAAAGGTCATGTGTTTTTCCACCTTACCCCATCTCACTGCCTGCCTGCTTCCACACTAAATTAAAAACACTTTTACCATTCGAAAATCATTCTTACCCTTGGGTCAAGCAGGTTTGGGTTCAGTTTCACTCCAGACAGTTACATCCTTGATCTACTCTGATGCATCAGTACTATAAAGCACTCCCTCCCAGGTAAATGTACAAAGTCTGTGACCATTTCAATAAGACTATTCTTTTAAACACTTACCTTTTAACTCATATCAGTAAAGCAGATGGGTTAGAAATCCATTCATCTAGCAGCACTCGATCCACACCACTTTAATCATATTTGTGTCCTCGTGACCATTCCCGCAATAACCCTTTTCTAAATGCTCTTTCTCATTGTGTCTCTTCCCAGATGCAGCTCCGTCTTTGACGTCCCTGATCTCCTGCATAGGGTAGAGAGGGAAGATAACCAGTATAAACATTCTAAGCTATCAACATTTTTCAGTTTAACAATGTTGCTCACCACTTCGTACTGTCTTCTCTCTCCACTCTTAGTCTTAATGGCAGAGTTTCAACCTGAAATGCCAACAATTTATTATGTTCCTCACAGATGTTCCTCCACCCAGTGAATTCCTCCAACAGACTGTATGTTGCAATTAAATATTACAGATCAAAATCACAGGAATGCAGGCATCACAGTGATGTGTGTGGCCGCAGCATGTGGAAGAGAGAAATAGGAAGGCGTGCATCTTGAAAATATTTGTAAGCTAGGATGGGAATTTTGTCAGTGAGCTCTTGCTTAACAGAAGCCACTTTGGGTCAACAATGAAAGGAATGATGAACAAATTGTGCACTGCATATTAGGTCACATGCTACTGAACTTTTGCTTAGCCTACTGTTTGCTTGAGAGAGCAAAGGTTAAGTTACAAAGAAAGGTAAAGTTCAGGAAAGGCTGATTTGAAAGGATGGGGAAAAAAACTGACTATAATGAACAGAGTAAAGCTGTCGGTGAATAAAGCAACAGATAATCAGAGTAACGCTTATAAAATGCTGGAGGAAATCAGTAGGTCAGGTGGCATCTGTGCAAATGAATAGACAGTTGACCTTTCAGGCCAAGACCTTCATCAGGACCGAATGTGGAATGTTTATTCATTTCCAAAGAAGCTGCATGACCTACTGAATTCCTTCAGCATTTTGTGCGCTGGTTTTTCAGCATCTGCAGAATTTCTTGTGTTTAACATCATGATGCAGCAGTCGATACAAATGAATACCTGTATGCTCCTTTAGTTGGTAAGAATAAACGACCTTGATCAGCAGAGCAAAGTACTGACCTACCCCACTGGAGAAACATGAAGTCCTGCAAAGCAATCCAATGAACGCATTAAGAGCCCTACAAAAGAAAACTGAGACCAATCTTTTGAAGAATCTGAACACAAGGCTAAGAATTTTTACAACTATATTAAGAGATAAAGTGTGTAATTTATTAAAAATGTATAAAGTAAAGCAGACAAATAGACCTACAGTACTGATTGTCCAGCATGTAATAATGGCTGTCCAGCTCAAAGAGCTCAAATAACAAGTTTGTGAAAAATGATTAGTTGATTGCATTACATAGTCTAATGTGCATTATACTGAGACCACATAATTTAAGGATTTGGTGATATGCATGAAGTGTATGTTATACACAAATTTAAATCCTGAATAAATCTCTGCTGTGATTTATCCTCATTAACCTGCAGGAAAATGGATTCTCAGATAACTGCAAAAGCAGCAGAAATGTTAGCACTCTCTGATGAAAGTCACATAATTAACAAAAATGTTAAAAATCTGTTAAAAACTAAAAGCAGTTCACATTGTTTTAATGGCACATGAAGAAATAAAATTTACATATTAATGACATAAAATATTTTAATATAAATGTATTTTACTCTTTGCAGCTAACACAATTATGAAGTTGCATTACACTAATGTGTTTTTATTCTAATCTATAGTAGCTATGCACATGCAGAGATCCTGTGGTCCTGTTAAACAGGAAATTTACGTGGCATGGCTCTTTATTATCAGAATGTAAGAGTGATGGATCACAACTTGCTCTAAGGCCTTGAAAACACAACATTAATAAAACTTCAGTAATCCGGCAAGCCCCACACCCCCATGGTTCAGATGTCCTGACAATCTGCACATACTGTAGCTCACACATTAAACCAGAATGCTAGCTGTGGTTCCAGAGTGCAGTCAGAGCCCGGGGACTGGGGTGCTGTCAGGACCAACGCTTGATTAGATCTGGGGCTGAGATCCAGAATGTTAGGACGACGGAAAAAAGGAATGTTTGTGGCCATGCCGGGATCTTTGGAGTTAGCATATTTCCCATTCTCTTTAAACTCACTAGTTCACTGCATTAATATTATATCAATGCATAATGTGTGAAAGAAGTCAAATAAAGATGTGTTTGGGTTTGCATAGGACTAACATCCAATTATTTGGAAAAAGCTCCTTTCCCTTACCACCAGAGTCCCTAGGATGCCAGATTTAGATATTCTACCTTGAAAATAAATCAATATATCTGTTATACATTTATGTTAATCCACTTATGGAAGTATTATATATTCCCAACTAAAGTGGCATCTCAACTCACTCCTGTTTGGGAATGTTCTAAGATATTGAAGACTCTCATTTGGCAGGTGTTCTGTGATTTGCAGCACATTCACTGAATTGCTGTAGCGCTTTCCAGTCACTGCTTACATGGAATTTTGATTGCTGAAGGTTTCTGTGTTTTATCTAGAAGAATTCACAGCACTGTAAGCCACAGTGGCAAGGCTATGTGGGGGGTGGCGAGGGGGGTAGGAATTGATTTATCAGTGGACTGTATTATACATCAGAGTTTGTTGTGTAACATTTAATAAACGTGCAACTATATAGTTATCCTAGAGTCATTCAAAAGGATTTAAATGAAGCACATAATGTCTATGTTCTTTTACTATTACCAAACATACAATAATTAAGATGAGATCTATATGTACACATTGTGACTTACCTGAGGGAGTTGTTTCTGATAATGACCCTGATTTCAATCTACTCCATTTGAAAACTTAAGGATATGAAAAATATAAAGATTCATGTTCCTTAATATCAGTTGGCTGAAAATAGAACAGCTGAGAGGCAAGTCAGAATGGGCAAAGGTGATGTCAAGAGGCAATGTTGCAGATCTCTTGCTAAGGCACAGAACAGTTCTGTATGCTACCATGGGAATATGGGTACAGAACTCGTCACAACAGAGAAGATAGTATGTTTTTTTATATGCTGGATGTGGAGAGTGGTGGGATCAAAGGCAAAGGTGATAGAAACTTTTTCACCTTTTGTCTGGAGAACAGGGATGAGATTAAGCATGAAAAAAAGAATGTGCAAGAAGGCTCCATCAAATATAGAAGCCATACTTCGGGAAGACAGAGCATTAGCTTGAGTCATTTATGGCATTTGGCTTCTAGATATGGCCAGAAACAGTGAAGTCAAAAATACCACCACGATACTGATCAGCAGAAACTTACTTTCAACTGATACAAGCATCTTCAACTGGTACTACCCTCCCTTGGTAAGTCAAGAATACAATTTGCCAGCAAACATCCCCACATTCCATCCATGAAATTGTTGTTGCAATCCCAACCAGCTCCACAAGTTTTCAGTTCTCTATGCTTCCAATTTTCCGTTCTTGTGGAGCCTCAGTTTTAACCACTGCAACAGAAGAGACTATTCTCTCCTTTTTGTAAGCTTTACATTTGAATATCCTCTGCAACTCTTCACTTCCTGACAGTTCTAGTCCTCCATCAAGACTTCAGTGACCTCTCCTGATAGGTCTTCCTGTGTCCCAGCATAAAACGTTGACAACTTTTTTATTTGTAGCAGCTCCTGTTACATGCTTAGGATATGACATTGAAGGTTATTCTTATTGCTTAATGCAAATCAAAACAAGTTACCAAAATAAAGGCAAAACAAATTGTTCACACACTGACAAGCACGAGAAAACTAATTTTATATAGATCTGTGTAACGCAACACAACTTCAATAACTTTTAACAATAGTATTAATGCATTGAACAGTGATTTACCAGTAGCAGATAACAGATGATGATTACTCGTGCTTGGGAAGGAAGACACAGTCTCAACAAAGACCATTTATGAACTTCCTTCATTTATGATGCTCCTGGTTCTTTTTACCCCTCTTTAAAATTTCTTGCCCAGATCACTCATTTATTCTCATTATACCATGCATGTGTTCCTTAATGCTAATAATATTTTGTTTTCTTATCTGACTCTAAAATCCACTTGGTCAGTGAGGAATGAATGTAAACCCAAGGACATTGCTAGTTTGGGACATCTCCAACAATGACAACATATAATTATATAGTGCATGAAATCAAGAAAAATGTATTTCGTGAGAGAGTTGTCAAGCATACTATAATAACAGCCATATAAGAGATACTGGAGAAAATAATCAAGAGTTTATACATGTTTTGGAGTATACCAGAAAGATTGAAAGGGAGGTGGGAGGGCAGGGAGATTTTAGGAGAAAATTCTAGAACTTAATTAAAAGCAGCCAACATTAGTGAAATGAAAAAAAGGTGGCAATGATTAAGAGGCCTAGAATCTCTGAGGGTTTTATCTTCTGATATTTCCATGAAATATCTAAAATGTCTTGCAAATATAATCACACGATGTTTGACCGATAAAGACAATATGATGAGGTGAAACTGGAATATGTTGTGGTTAGAATATGAGCTACATTAGGATGAGAAGATTGAGATAGTGAGAAGACATTATCTGAACAATAACATGTTTGGGAAGGGAGAGAAATGTTAGGAAGAGAGGAAAATTAGGAAAACATGGAGGAAAAGGATGGCAGAGAAGACATTAAAAAAAAGTTGTGGCAGTGTTTATGGTCACAGAGGTTGATGTCAAATGCAAAGAAAGGTGCACAAAAATGAGAAGGGAAATCTTACAGGGTAGAAGTACACAGAAGATAAGAAGATAAGACAGCGATAAAGAGAACGGGGAACAAGGAAATAGCTGATTTAGATAAAAGCGAAACAATGTTCTAGCCTACATCCAAATCCCAGAACTCATCTACAGATAAATAAGTAATGTACATGTATGCAGAATTCATGTGCACTCTTCACAATAAGTTTCAAGTTATGTTATTATATAACTGGGCTGCCATGTCCGGTAACAAGCACATGTTAATCTAAAAAACAACTAGCAAGGCTGAGAATGTCAATTATTTGCAAATACCATAGCAAATCCAGGCCAAGGAACAGATTCTACTGTTAACTGAACAAAAGCAGAAATCTGCTGTCACCTATTTTTATTATTCATAGGCTATGAAGGTCAATAGCATTGCTGGCATTAGAGCTGGTGAAGTTAACATTGTTTGTAGAACTGAGGCCACAAATGAATCAGATCACGGATTTCTTTCCCTGAAGGATGTTAGTGAACACAATGGATCTTTATGTTAAATCCATTGGTGTCTGGATTATTAGTGTGGAGAGAAACCTTTATTTTAATTGCAATTTTATTTTATCAACTGAATTTACATAAATTTTCCATCTGCCATGCCAAGTTCATACGTTTCGATCAGTAATCCAGGAATCTACCTGCTAGCCCAATACCATCCACGATGCAATCCAGTATTAACTATATGGTTTGAATGTTGTGAAGTTGTTGCACCTGCTTAGTAAATGAAAAAAAAATCATGCTACAGAAAATTAATTAAAATCAATTCAAGACTCTCGAGTCAGTTATTGAGGTGATAACACAGAACTGTAACCTGTTCAAAATGCTCACAGTTCCGAGCCAAAATGATCAGAGCTCATGACGAATAAGAATGTCTCAGTCTTACTTGGCTTGCCTTTGCTGGGTTTCTGACAATTTCATTCAAACATCAAACTCTTCATGGAGTTCAGTTACAGAGAGCAAATACACTCAGTGGTGGCTTTACTAGTTGCACCAATGCACCATCAGATAAATGAAAATACCTAATCAGCCAATCATGTGCAGGAACTTAATGCTTAAAAACATGCAGACATGGTGAAGAGATTCAGTTGTTGTTCAGATCAGAATGGGAAAGAAATGTGATTTAAGTGAGTTTGATTGTGGAATGATTATTAGTGCCAGACGGGATGGTTTGAGTACCTCAGAAACTGCTGATGCCATGACATTTTCATACACAACAGTCTCCAGAATTTACAGAAAATCGTGTGAAAAACTAAAAAAAAAATCCAATAAGCTGCAGTTCTGTGGATGAAAATGCCTTTTAAATGTCAGGGGTCAGAGGAGAATGGCCAGACTGGTTCAAGCTAACAAGAAGGTGACAGTAACTCAAATGAACGCACATTACAAGAGTGGTGTGCAGAAGAGCATTTCTGAATGCACAATATGTCAAACCTTGAAGTGGACGGACTACAGCAGCAGAAGCCCACACCTAATAAAGTGGCCACCGTTGTTCCCTATTTCCTCTAAGGTGTCTGCCCATTGTACCTGCAATAGGTTTTTGAATATCAAGACAATGAGCAAAGTCTGGGACACACACGCTATTCAGCTGTCAATGTTTTTCTGCCATTTAACGGGCAGAGCTTGAATTACCAACGAACTTCACTGCTGCCATTCTAGCCCCCATTATTCCAACCCACACCACCACACCAACAACATGCCTGATCTTTTTCCACTCTACTATAAGCTTAGCTCCAAAAATATCTTACAGAGGACTCCCCTGTGTATATTTTTAACTGCACAATAGATCTTAGTTGCTCAAAAAATCTTTCTGGAGCCACTAATTCACTGATACAAGTGTGAATCTTTATTCAATCCGATTTTCTATTTTATGTGGAAATCTTTTTAGACCATTGATATTAAAAGATAACAGTTTTTATTAGTCTTCATTCTACCTTTTTTACTCCTCAATATTATCAGTCTTTCTCTCTCTTTAGTATTCTTTCTATACATGGCTTTACATTGAGTTAAATATTTTTACACACATCTGGTTTAAATTCTGCTTGCCGCAATAAGGATACAGCATTGTGACTTGTTAAGAGTTACACTGTTGCTTACCCTTATCACACACACAAGTGTGCTGTTCCATAAGTAACTCAGGACAGCTGTAAATAGCTGTTTAAAAGCCCAGGAGAAGCATATGGATGGTTATAAATGCACTGCATGTCAGGTGTTGCTTTTCACTGCTAACTGCAAAATCACAGCCAAAACTGCTGGAGCTATTTCAAAGAAAAGTTTTTTTTTAAACTTTTCTCTTTTGCCTTATTGTCAATGCAATCTCTTTTTATCTTTCTCTGTCTAATCTAACATTGACTGCAACCACTGCATTTACATTTTTTGTTATTCCACCCAATAATCTCAGAATGCTTATTTGGTGTCATTGCCTAAGCAGGTGATGTTGGCATCATAGGCCAAATGGCTGTTTCAGTCTAGGGTATTATGAAATATATCCTCAGTTCTTATATCTAACACCCAATATATTAGCAGCTGCGCTTTATAATTTGCTTCTAAAATTTGGTTCCACTCCCAGTTCATGCAGTCGTTTACCTTGTTAATGCTGATGCCTGGTGTTCTGCAGAGGGGGCCAAGTTGTTTCCACTTCACACTTCCAGCAATTTGCAGACCAAAATATTATTGACCTAAACAGATGAGATAAGTCTAACTAATTATCAGGCTCCACTTCACACCTGAAATTTACTTCTTGCTGTCGCTCTCTTTTGCATTCCCACTCTTACAATGTACTTCTATTTTCTCCTCATCTTCTGATCTCCAACAGTTACCCTGTTACTGATTATTTTCCTTGCTGACCTCCCTATTCTCTGCTTTCTCCTGTAAGTTGCTATTTTGGCGTTAATATTCTGACTATTCCTGACTGCCACAGCTATCCTTAAGCTATACTCTTTTTTTGGGCTTTTCAGAAAAATCTGCTTTCTTCTAAACTGCGTATGACCCAGCCTCACTCTGAGCAATCCTTTCCAGAAAGGCAATGGTCTCTGACAGAAACCATTTGTAGAGCAATTTCAAACTCAGAAATCACTATTGTGCAGAGAAATTTAATCACTTTCTTGTAAATTTTGTCCCCAAGCAGCCAGCCCATAAAAAAATGGCATTAGTGAAAATAATGGAACTTAAAATAGACAAATCTCCAGGACCTGATGTTTTCCACCCCAGGGTATTCAAATAAATAGGTGAGAAAATTGCAGATGCATTAGTCATAACATTCTAAAGGTCTCCAGATTCAGGGGTTGTGCCTTCAGATTAGAAAGTTGAAATTGTCACTCCATTATTTAAGAAGAGATGAAGTGAGAAACCATGTGACAATAGGATTGTCAACTTAATGTGAGGAAGTAACTGGGATCTATATTCAGAGGGAGTTGATGAATACCTGGAGAAGCTTTTGCTAATCAAAAAGTGTAGACATTGATTGAACAGATCGTAATTGTTCAATTCAGTTGTATCATTTGGGAATGGAAGTGTTTGAGCATGTTGTCTAATTGGACTTCTAGGAGGCTTTACATAAGGTTATTCCTAAAAATAAGAATGCATGAAAATGTGGGGAAGTCAAGGAAACTTTGGGATATATTTGATAATTGTTTGCGGGGCAAATGCCAGGAAACTGCAGTCAGAAATTAACATGTTTTGATAGCACCTGTCTTTTTCCCGACTGAAGTTCTCTGTCACATCGGTTTAACTGCAGGATGAATCAAAATAGTCACTGTATGTCATAGGGCTTGCAATGAACATCCACTGAGACTAGGCAGAGCAAGAATTTCACAGTGTGAATCGGCGTGCAAAGCTGATTTGATGTCGGTACTGACTGCAATGCTCCAGCTAACACCCTCTCTTCATCCCTCACCAATGAACAAATATTCAGCAGCAGGAAGCTATCCTCACTGGTGCTATTTAAAGGGATTATCAAATATTTAAATGTTAGCGCCTGGTTGATTTCTTCTGATTGTTAGAACGATTTTCAAAATGTTCTATGTTTTCTATATTTCTGTCATGTTGCAAAAGTCTGCAGGGAGTTTTATGGCAGAAGTGGTGTGACATTGTGCAGGCCTCGAGGCTTTTGCATTAACTCTCTCAGACTCGCATGCTTGTTAGGCAAGATCCAGACTGGGGGCATGAGCAGAACACTGAGTAAGACAAGCTCTGGAAGAGGAAAGAGAAGAAGTAAAGCTCTTAACAAGAGACTATTTCCACCTAGAATACTCAGAAACTCTCCGAGCACTGTCTTAATGAGGAACAATGAGTTTTAACAAGAAGGTCCTTGCTGAAATATGGCATTTTCTGCAGCCATAACCGCAGACTTTCTGGTTACAGAATGGTTCAGTGTCGAGCTTCCTAATGGCACTGAGCATGACTGAATGAGCAGAGACTGTGCAAAGATGGACAAGCCACAAAAGATGATGGAGGAAGGGAAATTGGGCTTCCATCGGTCCTTCTTTCCCTAATCAGAACCAGAATCAGGTCTAATATCATGGCATATGTTTTGAAATTTGTTGTTTTGCAGCATCAGTATTGTGCAATACATAATAAAAAAGATATATTACAATAAGAAATACTGTACTCCCTTGATCATCCCTTAGTGGACGTCACTATTGATGCTGCAGGCCTCAATATCTGCCTGTCTGACAGAAAGAGAAATACTGAATGACCAGACGATCAGGCTTTCCAAATTATGGGCATGGATGACCCAGTAAGCATTCTTGATAGTGGTGTAACAGTGGTCATTCAAATGTGTTGGCTCCTCCAGTTCCACAGGAAATAGTTGGTCCAAGACTTCCACAATGGCAAGGAAGTTCTTCTCTATAGCTGTTAAAATATTCAAGCCTACTACCCCCACCCGATAACTCTGCTTTCTTTATTGTTACCACCTTTGCCTGCAAGTGTATAAGTAAACGTCCTTCAAGATTAGATTATGAGGACACACAGTCCTCCTTTATTGTCATTTAGTAATGCATGCATTAAGAAATGATACAATATTCCTCTGGTGTGATATCACAGAAGCACAGGACAGACCAAGACAGAAAAACTAACAAATACCACATAATTATAACATATAGTTACAACAGTGCAACAATAGCATAACTTGATGAAGAACAGGCCATGACACAGTAAAAAACTTCGAAGTCTCTCGAAAGTCCCACATCTCACGCAGACGGGAGAAGGAAGAAAACTCTCCCTGCCATGCCCGACCACAGTCCAACTCTGAGTCATCCGAAAACTTCGAGCTCTGATCAACCCTCCAACACCGAGAACCGAGCACCATCTCTATCCAAATGCTTCAACCTCAGCCTCGGTCGCCAGCAGCAGGCAAAGCCGGGGATTTTGGGGCCTTCCCTCTGGAGATTCTTAATAGCACAATAGCATCGGCAGCGAACCGGGCATTTCAGAAATTTCTCCAGATGTTCCTCTGCGCTCCTCACATCTGTCGCCATCAAATCAGAATTGCCCACGGCCCCTTATTTAACAGATACAATATCATTTCACCAGAGAGCTGCGCGCGCTGCGATGCTTGCATAATGAATGGTTGAAGTTGAATAGCTTTGGCTGCAAAGTTGAACAAGTGCAAACTGTGAGGTATTGGTGTGGGGTCATCAATTATACAATTGAATTGACTTTATTACTTATATTTTCATATTCATGAGGAGTAAAAATCTTTACATTATGTCTCTGTCTAAATGTGCAATGTACAATTTATAGTAATTTATAATATTCAGTATGTACAACAGGACAGTCAATATAACATACAAATATAATTGTATCAGCATGAATTAATCAGTCTGATGGCCTGGTGACAGAAGCTGTCCTGGAGCCTGTCTCCTGGCTTTTAACCTGCAACACCATTTCCCGGAAGGTAGCAGCTGGAGCAGTTTGTGGTTGGGGTCCCCATTGATCCTTCAGGCCCTTTTAACATATTTGAAAAAGGAAGATATTTGAAGGTATTTGAAAAAAATGATAAAGAACTTGATTCATAAGTATGAGTCCTGACTGGTAAAGATCAGTGATAGGCTGGTGGTGGAGTGTGCACTAAGCAATGGGATAAACTAATAGTGCAGATGCGATTAATGGCATTTGAAGGTTTTCTTTTGCCTTTGGTATCTTACAAAATCATTAAACTATATAATGCTTCAGATCTAAGTCCTGGCATTGGTCTCTATTATTATATTTTGATGCTATCTTCTGAGCCTGTATTCAAAGGCTCCCAACACCCCCTATTCCCCCCACCACACCATTGTGTGAACAGAGCATTCAATGCAAAGTCTGTTAACCCTAGTGCATCTTCTCTCCCACAGATTGTTGTATCTCCTGCAGCAGGATATTCAGACAATCTCAACATGAACTGCAGCCAACTCCTCTTTAAAATACACTGACTAACTTTAAGTACAGTTAAATAAACACAATATTGTGACATTTGTTCACGACTGCAGTCAATCAACAGTGTGGGGTGCACTGGCTACACACAGCATGTGTGTTGCATCAAGTTAGCATTGAACTGCAATCTGATCAGCAGACAAAATTGAATTGTTGTGTTATTGTGGAGGGTATCCAATTTATTCTCTTTTTTCACATTCTTATTTAAACATAAATAGGTTGATACTGCAGCATCATCTTGGGAAAATAGATCAATGGATGCAACATAATGACCTGCACAACGATGTTTCTTTAACTTGCACCTTAAGATATTTGTGGGACCATTCCTTCATTTCTCATTATAACACCAAAACAATTGTTCTCACAAAATTTTATTCAGGTAACAGATGTAGTGAACTTTTATGTCATTTGAGATTTGCAAGCTATATCAATAGTGTTGTTAAGTGCTCCAGACCACTTTATAGAAAATTGCTATCTTTGAATGCCGGCTTGTAAGTGCTCTTCAGATGCAGATTAGAGTACTTGAACAGCCCCCTTTTCTCTACAAGTTATATTTTTCCTCATAACAGCCAGAGTGTAATTCCAGAAGCACTTGTAAAATAGGTTGCTTTGTATTTATATCTAATGAGGTCATAACTCTATCTGATTTACTTCTGACTTGGAAAAAAATTGTGATGCATTCAGTTGTTTGCTCATTGATTTGCTTACACTTTTACTTAAAAATATGCTAATCTAAAATGTTGATAAGATAAAAGCCTTCATTGTAATTACCTTTCCTTTAAAGGGTCCAACTGTAAATTTAATTTTTCACTACCTTTTAACTTTGATTTCCTCCAACAAATGTGGTTTATTACTTGCTGGTCACATTATTCCAATCAAAATGAAGTGAAAGTTAACCATGTGGTAGCATCACTGACACCTTTACATTTTTCCCTCCCTTGTTCTTAAACTTCTGGCAGAGATTGGCATGAGTCATTCTTCACCCTTTTTAGAAGTATACATTAATGTCCCAGCCAAGAAAATTCACCAACTTCCTCACCTCCTCAGAAGGCTCGTCCCCATCAGCTTTTATCAATTTTTATTGATGGTCTATAGAAAGACCACTATCTGGATGCATAATAGCTTGGTATAGCAACTGTTCTGCATGTGATCGCAAGACACTACGGAAAGTTTTGGACAAAGCTCAGCGCATCACAGAAACCTGTGTCCCCTTTTATCAACTCTATACTTCTTGCTGCCTCAGAAGAGCAGCCAGCAAAATCAAACACCCCACTCACTATAGACATTCTCTCTTTTCCCCTTCTCCATCAGTCAAAAGATAAAAAAGTCTGAAAGTACATTCCAACAAAGGCAGCTTCTGCCGCACTGTTATCATAATTTTGAATGGACATCTTGTATGATAAGGTGCACTGTTGACCTCACAATCAACCTTATTATGATCTTGCACTTTATTGTTTACGTGCACTGCACTTTCCTTGTAGCTTTTATACTTCATTCTGCACTGTTATCATTTTACCTTGTTCTACCTGAATGTGCTGTGTAATAATTTGGTTTATATCAAGGGTTCCCAACCTTTTTTATGCTATGGACCAATACCATTAAGCAAGGGGTCCGTGGACTCCAGGTTGTGAACAGTATGCAAGATAATCTTTTCAATGTACCTTGGCATGTGGCAATATCAAACAAATACCAATCACAATATCAAAGTCCCTTAAGAGACCAAAGATGACTTACTGTTAAGGATCCGGCCTGAACACTGGGTCGAAGGGCCTCCGCTGGTAGCTCTGGATCGCGACAGTCTTTAATTTCTGTTTTCTTTCACCTGGCCATGTGGGTCCTGGCCCAGCCGCTTTCCTTTTTGGACTTCCTCCAATTACCTGCTTGTCTCCTCATTTTCACCCACCTGTTTCTAATTTTCACTCATTACCCTGCGAATTTAAACCCTGCCTTAACTAGCATTCTCTGCCAGTTCGTCCCAGTTCTGACCTGTGTCATTCTAGCCCGTCACTGCGACTTCTGCCAACTGATTTTGCCTGTTCTTGGACCTGATTTTTGCCTCTGCACTCTGGATTGTCTGCCCTCGCCCAACTGCCTTTCCTGGTTAAGACCTCTGCCTGCCATTTCGGATTCATGCCTGCCTTCTGTTTTTGAAAGACTGTTGCCTTTGTGCTCCCTAATAAATCCTGGTGAAAAAGTATTCATTGGTCTACACTTGAGTCCCACCGAAACCCGACACTTACCTCTTTTCCAGAATCACAAGATCTGTGGTAGTTGATAAAGCTGATGTGGGAATCGCAAATTCTGGCTCAGGAGATGGCTGATCGGTGGACAGATGGTATGATTCTTGTGTCATCTATGCATAGCTTCTGTGTGTTGCCAATGCATGGCCTCCAGGTTTTCAATGCCATCCTAATTGCTCCTTGTGTGGGGATGAGCCGTCACTACGTTTGGATATGGCCCAAGTGTGGAGCGAGAGACACTGAAGTGGGTGGATGGCTCTCAGACTTTAATGCAAACAGAGTTGGAGGGAAAGGAAAACAATAAACACTAGGCCAAACAGGGTTGTTAACTAAAACTCTCAGATGGAAAACAAAGCCAACACTGCGGATGAAAGGAATAACTAAACATAAAAAGAATACTGCTAGTCTTCAGCATCAGTTGACTTGACAGTCCAATTTTCAGGCAAGGGCCGAATGCAAGCAGGCGGCGAAACATTGCTGTGCTTTGCTCAAGTCTCGACAAGCGCTATGACAAAAATAATGGAGTTAAATACTGTCACAATGAATTAATAATTAGCTGACATGTTCACGAGCGCAATTGCCGAATCTGCTGCGCTGCCAAATCCGTGGTTGTGACATGGACCAGTGGTCTCAATGAGTCAGTGAGTATGTTACACTTCCAAGCAGGTTTTGAAAACTTCAGGACTTTTATTTTATTTATTCATTGCCCACCTGGTAATCCTCTTGCTTGTCAGAGCACACTGCTTTGGGAATCTGGCGTCAAGCACACAAGTGGTGTGGTCTGACCGTCAGACCTGAGTGAGTGTACCTAGTACTTCAATGCTGGAAATGTTGGTCTGGGAGAGGATGCAAAAGCTGGTTCACTTATATCGCCAGAAGACTTGGAGGACTTTGCAGCAATTAAACTGATGAATCTCTTCAGTTCTATAAGATGTTCACTACAGATAATCCATGCCTCAGAAATGCAAGAGATGGCACTGTTTATTGTTACCTAGGAGACAATTAGCTTTGTCCCTGGTTTGAAGTATTGTTCTTTAACACCATTTTGCCCAAATAGCCAGAGATAATGCTGGTGCAATGAGAATGACGTTAAATGTCATACTGACTGTCTGCTTTTTCTGAGGGATAATAGAAATAGTCTACTTATCCTATAATCTGATAGTAAACATTAGCAATCAGAGGGCTGCATTGTATACCAGACGTAGGCAAGTAGAGGACATTTGGATCTTAACACAAGGCCCATTTTCTCACAGCGATCAAATCAACACCAGGGACTTCAGCTTTTAAATGTGCCCATTGACAAGCAATGCCTGTTCACTGCATCTCAGTGTCTGAGTGCACAACCTTGGTTCAGGGTTTTAGGTAACGTAGGTTGAAAAGTCCTGTAAATTATTTGTCTTGTAGATTGTTGATACATAATGATGGGGTTGTGATATACCAGGATAAAGGACATAGAATGAAGCTCTGACTATGGTCAGAAACCTTTTAAATGCTGAGTATGTGAAATCTCTTAGTACGGAAGAAGGATGCAGAGATTACCAATGGCTCCTTGTAGCTGCTTTGCTTTGCTCTGTACTAGTGAATTTCTCTGAAAATTAGGGAAGATGGTTATACATTTCCACTGGTAAAGCAATCCCCAGTGACTGCAACCCCCATACCCCACTCAAACACTGTGACCTGAAGATTAGAGCTATGGTTGCTTTGACAGCCACAGACATCACCATCCTGTCCTTGCTACAAGAGTGCATTATTGCCAGAAGCAGCTTATATAGCTCAGGGACAAAATCCCTGGTGATCTGAAGGAGACGCGCTGAAACTGTGACGTGCATACTAATAAACACCGTAACATACACTTTCCAGTGAATGTGCAAACTCCTTAACTGAGATAGCATCTGGAACATTTCCTGATGGAACTGTTGCTTGGATCTCAGATACTATTTTCATGTATTATGTATCTTTGCAGCACATAACAAATGGAAGCCGCACATCCCTATTTTGTGCTTTGTATAGGCTTGTAATACTAATGCTTTTCCTACTTCTTCTGTGCCCAGTAAATGCTATAACAGAATCTTTATATTGCATTGAGTTGTGATACCCTGTTTCTTGTATTTATAGATTACTGATTGACAATGCTATGAAGTCCTTCCACCACAATCACATCGAATTGAACATGCAGAATCTCTGCAGTAAGTGTACCAAGGCACTCATTATGGCGGCAAAGTGTCATGCAAAAACGTGGAGCTCTTTTTCCATGATTTGAAGAGTAGTAGTCAGAGACAGTCCACAAGATGGCATCCGATAAAAAATTGTGAAATAGATCTTTATATTTGTAAGCATACAAAGAGAGTGTGAAAGGGTGCAGTAATGCCACAAAATATGGTGAGCCATGAGAATAACAGTCCTGTTGAATTTAAACAGTCTTTAAAATACTTAGTTTACTGTTTCCCTGACAGCATTAAGGGGGATGGGATAAAGGGCAGTGAGCGGAGACTTTGGTCTTTTGTTTTATTTTATTTAGAGATACAGCACAGTAACAGGACCTTCCAGCTCAATGAGCCCACAATTACACCCATATGACCTATTGATCTAGCCAGCTGTACATCTTCGGAATGTGGGAGGAAATCGGAGCACCCAAAGGAAACCCACAGGGAGAATGACAATCTCTTTGCAGAGGGCAGCAGAATTAAACCTAGGTTAATGGCACTCTAATAATAATGTTATGCTAACTGTGACACTATCTTGACACTCCATCTTCAAGATTCAAGATTCAAGTACATTTGTTATCAAAGAATGCATAAATTATTCAACCTTGAGACCTGTCCACTTATTGGCAGCCACAAAGCAAGAAACCCGAAAGAATCCAATTTTAAAAAAAGGCCGACACCGGATGCACAGAGAAAGAGGAAAAACGCAAATCATGCAAACAATAGAAGCAAGCAATGGCATTCCAAACCAAATTGAGTCCTTAAATCCAAATCCCCAGAGCGGCTTGGAGTCGGCACAAAGCCTGAGTAAATTGCTGCAAGGCACACAGACACGAAGCACAGCAGCAGGCAGTCTCACAGCCTCAGCGTTGCGAAGAGAGGAGTGAATCTTACGGGAGAGCGAGCAAGATGGGACCGACACTTGGTGGTAGGTGGAGAAGAGGCTTGGCTAATGTGTTCACTCTCTTCTCAATAGCCATTAACACACTGATTATTCACATGAAAATGCCTATATAATATCCATATATTTTAAATGCCAACCAAAAGCAGTGAAATATTAACTCTGGCATCAGCAATAATTCAAGCCTTTGTTTGCTGCCAGTTTCCTGAATCTGGGAGACCCAGCTGACAGCAGTTGATTGTATTTTGAGAGCCTGATTGAAATATGGCATAAATTGTCCCACCTCTCCACAGGGCAATTTTGCAGGAACGGACATTGTGCTCGTAAATGTTGGGCAAGAAATATGAATCCCTTTGTAAAGTTTAATACTCCCTTGTACCTCTTCTCCTTTGCTGGCAGTTAGAAATGTGAAGACCAAGGAGAATACCAAATCTTCTCATAGGCTCCAGTCAAATGGAAGTCAAATTACCTGCTTCATAGTTCAGGTAATTCAATTTTTATATCATTTTTGCAGCATTTGATGTTATTTCATTCCTCTAAGGTCCAATCCAGATGGAGATTAATTTCATTTCCCTAATTAAGTGGATCTACCGGAAGCCAATATTAATCAACTTGCAGACTGTCTGGCCTTAGAAATGGCAACAGCTTTTTGTAACTCTGTGTGAGTTTTACACAATTTCTTCATGTTATGCGCTATTCTTTTATTTATTTTCACTTGTGAATATTTGTCAGTTGACATATTGTTTCACAACACTGAAATCGAGGAATGGAAGCCAGTCTCCATCTTCACTGAGGTTCCCTTTGATGAAACAATTGCCTCCCATTGACTGTTTGATAACTGACAGTAATCATACCCATGGTGTGTCAGTGATTAAAAAAGAACCATGCCATGAATAATTATGCAGCAAGGCATTTTAAAAATTCTACGCGTAGGACTATCAGTAGACAAAACAACCAGCTGTGCAAAGGAAAAGGAGAAATTAAGACGAAGATAGATAAGTACTTCATAGCCGAGTTTGGGAGGGATGAAAAATTAACAGGGCATGCAAAGTTGTGATCACAATCAGATCAGTCCCGATATTGATAAGTGACAGAGCAAAGCTCGATGATCCGCGTGCTCTACATCTGCTCCTCACTCTGATGAATTTGAACATTTCTCAATTGATGGAGACAAAAAAAATGAGCAATTAAAATAGAGTTGCTCATTTACTGTTCTGCTTTAATAGGTTTAAGGCTTAAATACCAAATGAGGTGCCTGATAAATTCAGGCTGGTCCTAACATCCACCTGTTTTAGATAGCACTAACCAGAGGCAGGTTATTGATACCCAGGAGATAAAATGGTCCAGAACTTAACTATAGGAGCATTTCACCACATTCCAGGTTGCAACCGAGCCTTTCTGGAGCACTTTGTAAATCCTGGGCTTAACTATTGTATAGAGATTGATACTGGCTTATTATTGTCACATGTACCAAGATACAGTGAAAATCTTTGTCTTGCACCATAGATCATGGGTTCCCAACCTTTTTATGTCATAGATCCTATACAGATCCCATCATTACCCAGAGCATTGAAGTAGGATAAGGTAAAACATTAACAAAGCAGAATAAAGTGCAAGAGCTACTGGAAAAGTGCAGTGCGGGTAAATGATAAAGTGCAAGATTATTATGAGATAGATTGTGATATCAAGAGTGCAGCTTATTATACAAGAGGTCCATTCAAGAGTCTGATAACAGTGGGATACAAGCTATCCTTGAGGCTGGTGGTACCTACTTTCAGGATTTTGTACCTTATACCCAACAGGAGAGGGAAGAAGAGAGAACTTCCAAGGTGGGTAGGGTCTTTGATTATGCTGGCTGATGTACTGAGTGAGTGAAAAGTATAGACAAAGCCAATAGAGGGGAGTCTGGTTCCCGCGATAGGCTGAGCTGTGTCTCCAACTGTCTGAAATTTCTTGCAGTAGTATGCAGAAGAGTTGCCATACCAAGCTATTGAATATCTAGACCAGGTTTTCCCAACCTGGGGTCCACGGACTTCTCAATTAATGGTAAGCGTTGCAAACCCCTGATCTAGACAGGGTGTTTTCTATGGTGAGTTGATAAAAATTGGTAACTGAAGGGCAGGAAACAGTAGGATTGATCCTGGGTAGCCTGGCTTGCAACAACAGTACTAAAGGCAACACACACAAAATGCTGCAGGAAATCAACAGTGCAGGAAACATCGGAAAGGAATAAATAGCCAATGTTTCAGGTCAAAACTCCTCATCAGGAGTCTTGATGAAAGGTCGACTGTTTATTCCTTTCCATGGATGCTGCCTGGTCAGCTGAGTTCCTCCACCATTTGTGTGTGTTGCTCTGGAATTCCAGCATTTGCAGAATCTCTTGTGTTTATGGTATTCTAAAGGCAGCTTGATGACCATCAAACGTAATAATCGTACTGCAAGGAACCAATGCGACTTCCAAATTATTCTTCTAAGATGGTGCTACTGAACACAAATGACAGCTTACAGGTAGTTCAAAAGGCAAGAAATGTGACTAAAAACATCATTATTCACACTTATTATGAGGTAAATTGTGGTAAACCATGACCGCAAACAATGAAAAGTCGAGCAGAGGCAAAGCTGACTTGAGCGATAAGCTGTGCTGACGCGTTGCAGTCAAAGCATAATGTGTTCGAGACGGGGTCACAGGCGAAGATGGGTCACTGCTGGAGATGGAGTTGAAGTGAGCAATTCGGAAAGGACTGAGGTGGAGGAATTTTGACGCCTGTCCACCTAACCCAGATGCGAGATTGGATTGCTCTAAGCACCAAACTGATTGGAGAGGTCAAGAACAGCTTTGGGCTGGGCAGCGAGGTCTAGGCCTGGAGTGTATTGCTGGGCGCCGTGGGCTAGCCCGAGAGCATATTGACACGGCAGGGCCCAGATCCTAATGCAAGGCAACATCTACTGTTTGGATAATCTGAACACCGGATTAGATAGACTGGAAAGATCGGGTGTCGAGACTGGAGGCAAAGATCGGGAGGATTTCACTTACTCGCCCAGGATGTTCACTCCTCTCTCCCTGGTGCTGAGGCAGTGAGATTGCTCCAGCTACTGTGCTTCATGTCTGCGAGCCTCGTGGCGATTTGCCCTATGAATATGATGAACTAAGACTGAGGTTTTGGGCCTACTCTGGCTGCCCCAGGGATTTAGATCTACAGACTCAATTCAGTTCGGATTGCTGTTGCTTGCTTTTAATTTTTACATGATTTGTGTTTTTTTTTTCTCTTACTCTACGTATTGGGTGTTGGTCTTTCTCTTATTTTAATTTAGATTCTTTTGGGTTTCTTGCTTTGTGGCTGCCTGTAAGCAGACAAATCTCAGGGTTGTATTATTTGTACGTATTTTGATAATAAATGTACTTTGAATATTTGAATCTTGGAAAACGAGCTGAAGTGAAATAGGAAGAGTCTTCCATATTCTGTACATACACATGCATGACTTGTTATGCTTTGTAATTCCAAAAGCTAAATGAAAGAAAATCACAGGATCTAGGATATTTGTGTACTTAGTTTTACTTTAAGGAGGCATTCACACATGACATGGTAGTGTAATGACGTATGCCATTCACATAATTCTCACATATAATCCATAATGAATTATGTAAACAAACAAAGAACGCTTAATCAAACTACAAACCCCATTTCCAGAAAAGTTGGAATATTTCCCAAAATGCAGTAAAAACAAAAATCTGTGATATGTTAATTCACGTGAACCTTTATTTAACTGACAGAAGTACAAAGAAAAGATTTTCAATAGTTTTACTGACCAACTTAATTGTATTTTGTAAATACACACAAATTTAGAATTTGATGGCTGCAGCACACTCAACAAAACTTGGGACAGAGTTAAAATAAGATTGAAAAGGGCACAGAATATTCAAGTAACACCAGTTTGGAAGACTCCACATTAAGCAGGCTAATTGGTAGCAGGTGAGGTATCATGACTGGGTATAAAAGTAGCGTCACCAAAGGCTCAGTCTTTGCAAGCAAGGATGGGTCGTGGCTCACCTCTTTGTGCCAAACTTCGAGAGAGAATTGTTCGTCAGTTCAAAAGGAACATTTCTCAAAACAAGATTGCAGAGAATTTAGGTCTTTCAACATCTACAGTACATAATATTGTGAAAAGATTCAGAGAATTCAGAGACATCTCAGTGCGTAAAGGGCAAAGTCGGAAACCACTGTTGAATGCGCGTGATCTTCGAGCCCTCAGGCGGAACTGCCTAAGAAACTGTCATGCTACTGTGACGATTATAGCCACCTGGGCTCAGGAGTACTTTGGAAAACCATTGTCACTCAACACAGTCCGTCACTGCATCCAGAAATGCAACTTGAAACTGTATTACGCAAGGAGGAAGCTATACATCAACTCTACGCAGAAACGCCGGCGAGTTCTCTGGGCCCGAGCTCATCTCAGATGGACCGAAAGACTGTGGAACCGTGTGCTGTGGTCAGATGAGTCCACATTTCTACTAGTTTTCGGAAAAAATGGGCGTCGAGTTCTCCGTGCCAAAGATGAAAACGACCATCCAGATTGTTATCAGCGAAAGGTGCAAAAGCCAGCATCTGTGATGATATGGGGGTGCACCTGTGCCCATGGCATGGGTGAGTTGCATGTATGTGAAGGTACCATTGACTCTGAGGCGTATATTAGGATTTTAGAGAGACATATGTTGCCATCAAGGTGACGTCTCTTCCCGGGACGTCCATGCTTATTTTAGCAGGACAATACCAGACCACATTCTGCATGGGCTACAACAGCATGGCTTTGTAGACACAGAGTGTGTGTGCTTGACTGTCCTGTTGCCAGTCCAGATCTATCTCCTATTGAAAATGTATGGTGCATCATGAAGAGGAGAATCAGACAACGGTGGCCATGGACTGTTGAGCAGCTGAAGTCTTATATCAAGCAAGAATGGACAAAATTTCCAGTTGCAAGTCTACTACAATTAGTACCCTCAGTTCCAAAAAGATTAAAAAGTGTTATTAGAAGGAAAGGTGATGTAACACAATGGTAAACATGCCTCTCTCCCAACTTTTGTTGAGTGTGTTGCAGCCATCAAATTCTAAATTGGTGTATGTTTACAAAATACAATTAAGTTGGTCAGTAAAACTATTGAAAATCTTTTCTTTGTACTTTTGTCAGTTAGATAAAGGTTCATGTGAACTAACATATCACAGATTTTTATTTTTATTGCATTTTGGAAAATATCCCAACTTTTCTGAAAATGGGGTTTGTATATACAGGAGTCCCCTACTTTTCGAACGTTCACTTTACGAAACCTCACTGTTACGAAAGACCTACATTAGTTCCCTGTTTTTGTTAACAGAAGGTGTTTTCACTGTTACGAAGAAAGGCAGCGCACAGGGAAAAGCAGTGCGCGATAAAAAAAAGCAGCATGCGCCCTGAGCAGCTGCTCTCCCCCGGATTCGGAACGGCATTCTCGCCGACATTTCTTAAACACGTGCCTGTGAGCAGCCGTTTGCAAGATGAGTTCTAAGGTATTGGAAAAGCCTAAAAGAGCTCGTAAGGGTGTTACACTTAGCGTAAAACTAGACATAATTAAGCATTTCGATCATGGTGAACAAAGTAGGGACAAAGTGAGTTTGGCTTGTGAAAGTTGACAAAGATGATGTTGAAGAGGTTTTGGCATCCGATGACCAAGAACTGATAGATGAAGAGCTGGTGAAATTGGAAGAGAAAAAGATAACAATCAAAACCGAGTTCAGTAGCGAAAGTGAAGTCATCCAGGAACTGAACATGAAGCAACTATGTGAGATTTTCGCTGCAATAATAAAGTACGACTTTAATTTTGAAAGGGTACGTCATTTAAGGGCATATTTGCAAGATGGTTTGAGTGCTTACAAAGAACTGTATGATAGAAAAAGGCTCAGCAGTCAAGCAAGCCTTCCATGTCAGCCACAGCAGACGACAAACCTCGACCTTCGACATCGAGGCAGGCAGACATAGAAGAAGATGACCAGCCTGCCCTAATGGAAACAAACGACAATGAGATGACATCTCAGTGTCCCACCACCCCAACCCCCAGGCCACAGACAGATACCGATTCGCGGAGAATGCAGCGGTAGCCGGGAGGCACACAGCACATCTTTAAGAAAAAAGCCAAAATAAACATGCTAATTAATTAGGTGCCACCCGGCACGTAAATATCGGCCCAGATCAGAGGTGATTGCCAATTGCGTCGCCTCTGATCTGTGCGACATTTATGTGCCGGGCGGCACCTAATTAATTAGCATGTTTATTTCGGCTTTTTTCTTAAAGATGTGCTGTGTGCCTCCAGGCTACCGCTGCACCCCTGCATGCTTCACGGATCGGTATCGGTCGGCGGCCTGGAGGGTGGGGGGGGACACTGCACCACCCAAACTCCAACAACTCAGTCTAACACACCATCATCAGTGTGCTCGACAAGCTATCTTCCCGATTCCCATAAGTGATACTACACTGTACATACATGATTTCAACTTTATATAGGCTGCGTATTTTTACCTGTTATTTGGTATGATTTGGCAGCTTCATCACTTAAAGGTTACTGGAGAGCGTGTTTTTGCCGACGGCGCTTGGGCTGTGTTTCTGCCGAGAGTTCTTGCGTGAGATTTTCGTTACGGAGAACAGTGCCGGCAATGATTGTGGAAAAGTATTTCTACTTTATATGGGCTGTGTATTTATCATATCATTCCTGCTTTTATTACATGTTACTGTTATTTTAGGTTTTATGTGTTATTTAGCATGATTTGGTAGGTTAATTTTGGGTCTGCGAACACTCACAAAATTTTCCCATATAAATAAATGGTAATTGCTTCTTCACTTTACGACATTCCGGCTTACAAACCTTTTCATAGGAACGCACTACCTTCAGATAGCAGGGGAAACCTGCATTTACAATATAACTCAAACATTATTGAAATATTAAATACACCACACTGCTCCTTTCTTAGCTATAAACTTCAACTCAATAGGGAATGCATCTCAGCGCAAATACTCTATGTACCGTAATAACAGAGTAAATTTCAGTTTGTCACATTCAGGCCTAAATATTTAATCACTGCAGAGGATTTCTGACTCTTCTGGGATAATGGAGATAATTCCTTTCCTGACAGCGGGGTGGAGGTGTGGTCAGGTGCTTGACAGGTGAGACCTGTGGCTGTGAAACAATATCAGGTTCAGGGGGCCTCCTCCATGGTGATTGTAGGAATTGATTCCGGGACTGCAGGAAGTGGCTCTGACAGCTCTGGACACTTTTCTTCTCTAGCAATTGACCCTGCTCTCCTCAACTGATCGATCTATTATCTCCAGATGACATCAGACATAATCTCCCCTATGTAAGAGAGTGGTCCAGTTCTGTCCTTAAATCTTTCCAAGTACCCACTTTGGATCATCTCTGTAGTCCCACATTAGGACTGCTTGTCCAGGAGTGAAATATTGAACCTTTTTGTTTGAGGAGCCCTCAGATATTTGTCCTGCATACTCTTTCTGAGATTGAGTTTGAGGAGATCCAAGCATAAGTGCAAGGCACAACCCAGGAACTGCGTAGCTGGCGTTGAACACTGGCATGGCATCAGTACCTTTCTGAATTCAGTGTCAGTTGTCTCTATTGCAGAGGATGTAGCATGCAAATAGTAGGTCGATCGAATGTGGCTTGTTGGTTGAATGTTATGAAATGCCATTCCCACAGGATTTATCCTTTCTCCAGTATAAGTTCTTGGTTGGATATCTGCAGGCTTAGATTCAGTGTCTTTGAAATATCATTCAAACTCATTGTCTGGAATGACTGAAATACTGTAGTCAAGCTTAAAACCCAATTCCAGTTTAATTAATTTGCTGTGTACATTTGGTCTGAACCTTAGTACTTGTTTCTTGTTAGTTTTCACATAGTAAATCTCAAGTCAGCCTAATCCTGTGTCATTCTTATCATTATCAGACCTTTCATCAATGGCTTACTGATATTTCTGAAACTACAACTTGACTTTTTATATTTCTCTGTTCCCTGGGCAGTCCATTTATTTTTGTCTACTCAACAAGCTCATTCTATGAGCCCTACTTTGTTACATTTTCTGCAAGTTTCGCCTTTAAACTTGCATTGGTCTGGTGTATGTGAGCCCCTACAGCAATGGTAGCATGAGCTGTTCAGCCAGGCAGGTTTCTGTATTGACCTTGCCATTTTGTTCACATTCACTGTCATTCCTGACTACAATTCAATTGTATCTCTGTCTGCTGTTTCCATTGATGCAGTGATTTCAACTGTTCTTTTAAATATGAATTGTGTTTCAGTTAGAAGCTGTTTTTGAATGCTCCCTTGTAAGATTCCACAAATGAAACAATCTTTCAGTGCATCATTAAGCCCATCACTAGACTGACAATGCTTGGACAATTTCTGCAATTCAGCCATGCAAGCTGAAATGGACTTCCCTTCCTTCTGATACTGCTTATAAAACACAAAGTGTTCTGCAATCAACAATGGTTTGATTCAGCACGGACTAGAAGGGCCGAGATGGCCTGTTTCTGTGCTTTAATTGTTATATGCTTATATAAATGTTCCTGCATTACATCCACAATATCAGCAAAGCTCATTTTGGCTGGTTTGGTTGGAGCAGTCAAACTTCCAAGAGAACTGTTAACTTTTCCACACATTGCACTCAGCAACACCAGTGCTCATATTTCATTGGGTGTTTTATTTGCTTTAAAATATTGCTCAATTTGCTAAGGATACGTCATCCAGTTTTCTGTTATGCAATCAAACGCATCAATCTTTCCAATGTAGCCAGCCAATTCTGCTTTTTAAATTTATTATTATTATTATTATTATTATCTGGTACTCACTGTTTATGAATGCATGGCCATACTCATACTTGTTATTTTTTTTTAACTTGAACATCTCTCTCTCCTTCCGAATAAAAATATGCTGCAGTTCAACAAGTGGGTAGACATCTTGGATTCATTTTAAAACTTACTCATCACCGCTGTTATGTTATGTAACTCCAGAAACTAACTGAAAGTAAAACACAGGAATCAGGATAATTGCCTATTTAGCTTTTCTTTAGTGCTGCACTCACATATGACATGGTAGCATAAAAAATTATGCCATTCTTGTACTTCTTACATATAACCCACAATGAATTCTGTAAACAAAGAAAGAATGCTTAATCAAACAATACATTTACAACTCAAACACGAGGAAATCTGCAGATGCTGGAATTTCAAGCAACACACATAAAAGTTGCTGGTGAATGCAGCAGGCCAGGCAGCATCTCTGATATCACCTTTTCCAGGTCCACAAGCGTCTTGGATGCGTCATGATAGGAGAAGACAGGAGAGGGAGGGATGGAGCCAAGAGCTGGATCCTGTCCCATGATCCTCTCATATCCCTTTTGCCAATCAACTGTCCAGCTCTTGGCTCCATCCCTCCCCCTCCTGTTTTCTCCTATCATTTCGGATCTCCCCCTCCACCTCCCATTTTCAAATCTCTTACTATCTCTTTTTTCAGTTAGTCCTGATGAAGGGTCTCGGCCCGAAATGTCGACTGTACCTCTTCCTAGAGATGCTGCCTGGCCTGCTGTGTTCACCAGCAACTTTTAGGTGTGTTGCTTAACACATTTACAATATTACTCAAACATTACTGAAATATTAAATACACTATTGGTCTGACTGATCTTATGGATACATTAATCAGGAACTGTATGCGGCTAAACTTGGCAGTCATACAATAATGAGAGATTTTTCAAATTTCACAGCCAGTCCTGCCCCTAGAATTCCTGTGGTCATGCTGTTATCAAGGTTTGCAAATCAGATAGGAGGCAGCAACCAATATCCCTCTAGAGCCTGTATTTATTCCCATAACCTTTGAAATGCTAACATCAGAATAGTTGCTGAAATAACACCCATTCACTGCCCTCTCAGATGCTGATAAACCAGAACTTCTCCCATCAAAACATTTTGTATGATAATGTTGATACTTCAAACCAAATACATTTCATTGAGATCACAATGAAAATAATCACTGAACACACCAGTCTGGATAAAGAGCATGCATTCAAAAGGGGGATTCTGTCAATCTATTGTCACAGGCATGATATTCCACGACAAGTTTTGTATTTTAAGAAGAATGCTTATAATTTCAAATATTGGTAACTTGCAATGGAACTGCAAATGGATTTGGTTACCAATGCATATGTAAACAGATTCCTCTGAGATGACTGTTAGTTCTAAATCAAAAACAGTAAGAAGGATTCAAAAATGCTGGGGAACTCAGCAGGCCAGGCAGCATGTATGGAAAAGAGAAAACAGTCGGCATTTCAGATCTTTTCCATAGATGCTACCTGGCCTGCTGAGTTCCTCCAGCATTTTGTATGTAGCGCTTGGTGTGACAAAACAGGATGGCAATGCTAATTCTCCCACTAAGCTTGCCCCTTTGCCCAATTAGTCACCTCTCCTCGTTCTGACCCTGGTCTAGTTTCCCCAATATTTCACACACTTTGCCCTTGCTTTCTTCTGTTCTAGGGAGTTCACCATTTACTCAACCCAACAGTAAAGCAATCACCAGCTTGGCTAATCAAAACTATCCCTTCAGTTAATGTGCTCTATTGGTTTATAACTCATAAGAATGAGGATTCTAGACACAGACATTCCAAACAGTTTCATTTATTTTCACTCACACTGTTACATTGGTTTGTAGACAGTAGAACAGCCCCAAAAGGCCCAAACGTCAGTCAGCGGCATCCTAAAATAATGCCTGCCTTAGTGAAAGCGAGTGGACTACACCTTACGCAGGCATCACCACTAGTGGGGAGGCATTATTATTTTGTATTCATCTGAGCATATGGACATGGATCTATGGGTTTAACTAAGGCATTTGTTGTGGAATAAAATTGTAGGGTGTTAGAATCCCTGTTTAAAATGTTCCACTTCTGCATCCAAAACAATTATTATGGTCTGGTCACATGATTATTCCTAACCACCCCCCCCACCCCTACCCCACCCCCAACCAACAGTAGAATTTCCTGGTCCTTCTAGACCAGTCAGAGGTAGATTGAAACTCTCAGTCTGGTTTTGCTAGAGAGGTGTGGAAGTTGGATTTAACGGTTGGTGAATAGTTATATTGGAAAGTTAAAGAAAAAGTGAGTCATAGAGAAAACCTCTGTACGTTTGTAAATTTTTGTATATGCATGTTTGCTTTTCATTTGTCTGCTTGTAATTTTTTTTTCTTCACAACTTTTGGGCAACTTTTGCATTCTTTCGTCCTGGCACTAAATAAAACCCCTTTACATTAACATGCTGTTGTGGCTTACCATCTGTACTTTTTCCAACTGGTGACTCTCATCAGGCACACTTACCCACACCTGATAGTCCAGGTGTGACACTTGGATTTCCAGAACCTGCAGATTTTCTCGTTTGTGAAGAGTAAGAAGGAATTGTTTATATGGAGGTGCTTTAGGTTCAAGGGAACACTCTGTTAAAGAGATTAGAGTACAAGCATTCCCATGTTATTTGTAGTACAGTGGGCCATTAAATGAACTGTGAGATACACTCTTTGTGAGCCTCGATCAGTTTAACCCCACTTGGATGGGTTCAGGCCAAATTCAGGAATTATAGTGTCAGAGGGCAAGTGTGGGATCACCTACCCACACAGTGCTGAAGTGTTCTATGACATGGTACAAAAAATATATTTTCAGATAAAAGGTCATTGTTCTGAAATGTGAACAATATTTCATGATTTGAAGATGTTCTTGTACTTGCTTGTCCTGTACTTACAGCATTTTATGTTTTAATTTCTTTTCTTTCATCTTCTTGTCTAATTGTTCACATACCTGCAAATGACTGCACTTTTAAGTAGATGCTTTTGTGAAATATTATCTGATATTCTGAGGATGCAAAGGTAGCTGCTTAATTTCAAGTTCATTCTTTGCAACCAGAAGATGATGATAATCAGGCATCATTTCACCTCTTCAATCTCTGTTCGAACCCAATAAAGGAGGGAATTAATTAGTGATTGGTTTTAGAAGAAGAACAGGAATATGATGAGAACAACTGAATCAACAGACTCATGGCTCTGGTAAGACAAGGCCATATTTAAATAATCTTGGGAAACAATCAGCTCCTGTCACACCGGTTGATGATGTTTGCTCTTCTGCTGATTGGAATTTTGGACTGGTTTTCACAGTTAACAGGAAAGGGAACAATGGAGAAATGCATTGGAGAGGGAAGGAACTGGGTATAGTGAAAACAAGAAATTCTGCAGTGACTGAGAAAGAAACACACAAACTGCTGGAAGGAATTAGCAGGTCAGTCAGCATCTATGGAGAAGAATGAACATTTGACGTTTTGAGTTGAAGATCTGATGAAGGATCTTGACCCAAAAGGTTAGCTCTCTATTCCTCTCCATAGATCCTGCCTGAACTACTGAGTTCCTCCAGTATTTTCTATGTATTACAGGGTATAGAGACTTCCTTTGGGTGGGATCTGAGCAGCCAAAAGGACCATTACTGCTTAAAAATACAAAATAAGGCCAGACCCGACTACTCATCCAAGCACAAATTCAGCAAGAGAACCTAAAACAGATGATAGGTACTACATTTAGAATAAGAACCATAAGTGGTTTGAACACAACAGGCTACATAGAACGAGCTTTGGTGACTGACGGGCTTTGCTAAGTGAGGTCTGTGGCAGAATCTTTGGGTTGACAGTGTGACATTGGCAAGTCAGGTGGGTTGATGCTTCGTCCTGGAATTCTTTGGCACATGCACATTGCAGATAGTGAAAGAGCAACCAACATATTAATGAGATTCTAGTCCATGTGCTGGGAACACACAAAAGCCCTGCATAGGTGATGCAAGGAGACCACAAGACTACCTATCCACTTGCCTCATCAACAATCTTCTACCCCATCTGTTGAAGAATCTGGGGTTAATACACTTGCATCATTATCCAATCCGAAACCACAGAACTGGGTTTGAGTCCAGACATCATGAATCCCAAGTATCTACCTAAGAAGAACCAAGTATCTCCTCTTCTTTCACATATTCTTGTCAACCAACTCCTTCTGCTATCTGAAGAAGTTCTTCCTGAATTACAGTGTGGTTTCCACCCTTTTAGAGGTACCCCAGAATGATCTTCACAGCAGTCGAAGTACAGGAAAAATGTTGTGAACAAAGCCAACCCTCATACTTGGCTTTCATAGATTTGACAAAGATATTTGATATAGCAGATCACCAAGCTCTCTGGCATATACTATCAAGACATGGCGAATACTGGGCCTACTGCATGATGGCATGTCAGCCATAGTACTCAGCAACAGTAGCACTGAATCAAAACCCTTCATTGTTAAGTCAGGATTCAAATGGTCTGTATCATTGTGCTCACTCTATTTCCCATCTTTATTGCTGCTACCCTTCACCTCATTGGCCAAGACATGCCACTCACAGGGAATCCAGTCACACATAGAATAGACAGCAGGCTTTTCAACCTCAGCCAGTTCAAGCCCAAGAATAGGCACCATGATTATCAGGGAGCTTCAGCATATGGATAACACCACCATTGCAGCACACTCTGAAGAAGACCTCCAATGTATCCTGAATGTCTTTGCCAAAGCATAAAGAGCCCTTGGTCTGGTCTAGAATGTTAAAAAGACCCACGTCCTATAAATGCAATGGCCCGAACAGCCACTTGTCCAACCCTCCATAAAAGTTGATGATATCACCCTTGAAAATTTTGACCACTTTCCCTACTTTGACAGCATTCTCTCCTTAAAAGTAGATATTGACTTAGAGATTATCCACCACCTGAGTAGCACTAGTGGTACCTATGCAAGACCATAACTTACAAGTCCAAACAGAACTTTTGGTCTATAAAGCAGTAATTTTTCCTACCTTACTGTATGGAGCTGAATCATGAACAATCTGCAGTAGGCACCTGAAAGCTCTGGAACTGTACAACCAAAGATCCATACGAAAGATTTAGAGGACCAGCTAGGAAGATAGACGCAGTAGCACCAGAATACTGGAGGAGCTCAACATGAATAGTATATCCACCATGACGAAACAATACCAACTCCAATGGATAGATTACGTCATCCAGATGCCTAACTCAGGTCTCCCAAATAGATCCTTGCAGGATGGTTATTGAGCCACTAGTGGGCAAAATACCATAGGAAAATTTGGACTAGGGGAAAGACATGAAAGAGGTGAGAAATGGGTAGAATGGTGCAAGATGAATAATCAGGTCATTATGAATACCTTTTTTAAAAACCATCCAAGACGCTTGTGGACCTGGAAAAGTCCAGGTGATAACACCAGAAATCAAATTGACTTTATTACTATAAACCAAAGATTTAGAACCTCAGTGACTCAATGCAAAACATATCCAGGTGCAGACTGTAATAGTGACCATAACCCAGTAGTATGTCATGTAAAAGTAAAACTTAAAAAACTAAAGAAGCAAAAACCTGAACAATCCCTTGACTACTTGCAACTAATTAAAGAAGAAAACCTAAGACACAAATTTACAATTGAAGTAAGGAATAGATTTCAAAGTCTAGAAATAGAATCTGTTGAAGATGATAGCAGTCATGTAGAAATGAAATTTAACTCTCTAAAGGATGGCTTGGTACAATCAGCAAAGTCAGTGATTCCTAAAAAAGGAAAAAGCACAAAGAATAAATGGATGACAGATGAAATCAAAAAATCTAATAGAAGAAAGAAGACGGAAGAAAGCAAATCCGTTAGAATATAAGTCCTTAGATAAAGAAGTTAAAAGCTTATGTCAAAAAGCCAAAGAAGAATGTTTAAACCAGGAATGTGAGCAAATAGAAAGAATCCCTATTACTCATCCAAAAAGGTTACATCAACAAATCAAGAATATCACTGGTACAAACTCCTCTGTTCTTCAGGTAGATGTTTGAAAGCAAAGGACGGTACCATTATCACGGAAAAAGATGAGATTATGAACAGATATGAGAATATTCAGGAATTGTTTGAAGACAATCAAGGCGAAAAACCAGAAATTAAGAAAGACATTGCATGTCCAAGTATTTTGAAATCTGAAGTTCGTAATGCAATAAATAAGATGAAGAAAGGAAAGGCAGCAGCTCCTGATGAATTAGTAATCGAACAAATTACTGCCCTTGAAGATTATGGAATTGAAAAACTTACTGATTTAATCAATGACATTTATGAGACTGAAATAATACCAGAAGAGATGAAAAAATCAGTATTTATCGCTCTTCCTAAGAAAGCTAGAGCAATAGAATGTGAATTACATAGGACCATAAGTTTAATGAGTCATATCACCAAGATACTTCTAAGAATTTTGATGACAAGAGCTAAAAGTAAGATACAAGCTGAAGCAGGTAAAGAACAATGTGGTTTTGTGAAAGACAAAGGTACAAGAAATGCAATATTGATGTTAAGGATACTTTCAGAACGAGCCATTCAAGTGCAAAAAGATTTGTTTGCTTGTTTTATTGAATACACAAAAGCATTTGGTAATGTGAAGCACAATAAGTTATTTGAAATATTACAGAAAATTCTAGATCTAGATTCAAAAGACGCCCGCCTAATCAGAAATCTGTACTGGGAACAAACTGCCGCTGTAAGAATAGATGGAGAAGTGAGTCAGTTTACGAAAATCAAGGGAGGTATTAGACAAGGGTGTGTTTTCTCCCCTGATTTATTTAATGTGTACAGTGAAACAATATTACAAAAAATAAGAGACAACTTGGGAATCAAAGTTGGCAGTGAAAACATCAATAATTTCAGATAAGCTGATGACACTGTGTTAATTGCAAGTACAGAGAAAGAACTACAAAACTTAATTGATAAGTTGTTGAAGAAAGTGCAAAAATGGGTCTAACTATCAATTGCAAAAAGACAATGTATGGTAATATCCAAAAAGAAGGAGAATCCTATCTTCTGGCTGAGAATAAATGGGGAAGAGATAAAACAAGTACAGAACTTTTGCTACTTAGGAAGCTGGGTAAGATCAGATGGCAGGTGCGACATGGACATCAAAAGAAGAATAGGGATGGCAAAAGACACTTTTTCGAGAATGAGGAGTATACTGACCAATACTAAACTAGGCATGACAACCTGCCTCAGAATACTGAAATGTTATGTTTATCCAGTTATGTTATATGGCTCAGAATGTTGGACAATATCTAGTAACATGAGGAAACGAATTGAAGCAGCAGAGATGTGGTTCTTGAGGAGGATGCAAGGAATATCATGGATGAAAGGAATATCTAACGAGGATGCCTTGAACAGAGCAAACACAAAAAGAGAAATAATGTATGAGATCCTGAAAAGGCAATGTAACTCCATTGGACATGTGATTAGGAAAGAGGAGTTAGAATGCACGGTAATTATGGGAAAGATTGAAGGGAAGAAAGCAAGAGGAAGACAAAGACAAATGATGATGGAGACAGCAGCCAAAGAACTGGAAATGAATACCAATGAATTGATCCACTTGACCCGAAACAGGAATGTCCGGGCCATGGCAGTCAAAGCTCAAACTGGGCATGGCACCTGATGATGATGATGAGTGGGCAAAAAGAACGTTTCAAAGAGAACATCAGAATCAGCCTGAAGAAATTCAACATTACATTTAAAAGCTAGGAAGACATTGCACTCAGCAGATCCACCAGGAGGAAATCCTTACAAGTGGTAGATGTGCTACACGAGAGCGACCTCCACAGTGCCACAGAGAACAAGTGGCAGGAGAGGCTGAAGAACCAAAAGGACCAAGCACTAACCACAGACACCACTTACTCTTGCCCACACTGCACCAGAATATGGGGATTCTGGATCCGCCCCTACAGCCAACTGAGGTCCCACCAATAGATAACCACTTAGAATGACATCATGCTGGACTCAATTGACCACACAACCTAAGATAAATCATTTAGCAGCAATACGTCAGTGAGTTTTCCCTCTACAGAAGTGCAAATAGTCCAATTAGAAAATGAAGATGTGCTATGTTTTGAATAATAACTTGCTTCACTGTTAATCATATTAAAATTTTAAATACGTGGTTAGCACCTGCATATCAGGTAGCCGAGCCTCTCTTCAAGAGGAAAATTTTAAAAAACAGGAAGACATCTTTCAAGTGGGTTTCTTGTTAACTCTGAACCAACATACAATATCAGAGTAAGGTGAGAAAATCAAAGATAATTTAAGAGGTATCTGGATTTTTTAGGTTATTCTCAGGCTGCAAGTGTGTATGATGTTACAAGTTTGATCAAATACATAATACAGTGATGTCATACTTATTTATATATGTACCACTCCTTTCTCCTTTAAAAGAGTAAAACCAGATTTTAAAAAAACTAGTTACAAATGCGGAGCTTTAACAATTAATTGGTTTTTGAATTCTCATCAGACTTTGATTGTTGGTGGGAGCTCCTTTGTAAGAAGGATATTAAAACAAAGAGAGACATGCATATTAGATTCACCGTTAGTCCCACTTCATGATAGAACTGAAACAGTTCTTTGAAGAAAATTCACAGATTGCAAAGTGCTTTGGGACATCAAGAGGTCAATGAAACCAAATGTTAGAAGCAGATTACAAAATGCATTGGCTACTCTATCACAGGTCAGAGCAGGCAACTGAAGATGAACAGTTATATCAAGTTTTCTGGTTGCAGCAACCATAGGAATTTATCATGAACATTTTGATTTGTTTGGGTTAATGTTATCCCCAGGCAGATGCAAAAAAGGCATATTAGATAAATGGTTGATTTATTTTATTTCATTTTAATAATTCTAGAGTATTATTTTAAGATGTGTTTAGCTTTTAAAAAAAATGTATTACATTTTTTCTCTAAATATTTACATATATATTCCAAACAATTTTTACATCTGACATTTCCAGAAGTGAGGCTTCATTTGTCTGACACCCAAGTCTTCTCACTCACACATAGACTGTTATGGAATCATAGAGTCATAGAACACTAGAGCACAGAAACAGGCTACTTGGTCCATCTAGTCCATGTAGAAATATTAATCTGCCTTGATTGGTTGACCTGCACTCGAGTCATAGTCCCCCATATCCCTTCCATCCATGTACCTATCCAAATTTCTCTTAAATGTTGAAATCAGACTTGCACCTTCCACTTTTACTGGCTATCCAATAATATTAAAGAGGATACCAAACATTTCTTCAGATACATAAAGTGTAAAAGAGAGGTGAGAGTGAATATCAGACTGCTGGAAAACTATGCTGGAGAGCTAATAATGGGGTTTCAATGAAATAGCAGATGAACTGAATAAGTATTTTGCATCCGCGAGGAATTCTGCAGATGCTGGAAGTTCAAGCAACGCACATCAAGGTTGCTGGTGAACGCAGCAGGCCAGGCAGCATCTCTAGGAAGAGGTACAGTCGACGTTTCGGGCTAAGACCCTTCATCAAGACTAACTGAAGGAAGAGCTAGTAAGGAATTTGAAAGTGGGAGGGGGAAGGGGAGATCCAAAATGATAGGAGAAGACAGGAGGGGGAGGGTTGGAGCCAAGAGCTGGACAGTTGATTGGCAAAAGGGATATGAGAGGATCATGGGACAGGAGGCCCAGGGAGAAGGAAAAGGGGGAGGGGAGGAAAACCCAGAGGATGGGCAAGGGGTATAGTCAGAGGGACAGAGGGAGAAAAAGGAGAGAGAGAGAAAGAACGTGTGTATATCAATAAATAACGGATGGGGTACGAGGGGGAGGTGGGGAATTAGCGGAAGTTTGAGAAGTCAATGTTCTCCAAGTGGCCACACATTTTAATTCCACATCTCTTTCCCATTCTGATATGTCTATCCATGGCCTCCTCTACTGTAAAGATGAAGCCACACTCAGGTTGGAGGAACAACACCTTATATTCCGTCTGGGTAGCCTCCAACCTGATGGCATGAACATCGACTTCTCAAACTTCCGCTAATGCCCCATCTCCCCCTTTGCCACAGGCAGCTGTGGAGGTCAAGTCTTTATGTATATTTAAGGCAGAGGTTGAAAGATCCTTGATTGGGCAGAGCATGAGGGGATGTGGGGAGAAGGCAGGAGACTGGGGTTGCAAGGAAAATTGGATCAGCCATGATGATTTTCCTGTGGCTCGGTGGCCGGAGCCAGGGTCGAAGCGCTCGGCAGAGATGGTGCTCGGTGCTCGGTGTCAGAGGGCTGCTCAGAGCTTGGAGTTTTTGGACGGACTCAGAGTCAGACTGTGGTCGAGTGCTTCCAGGGTGCTGCATCGGCAAGTTTGCGGCACTGGAGGTTCATGGTGGGGAGAGTTTTCTTCCTTCTACTGTCTGCATGAGATAATGGGACTTTCGAGATTTTGAGACTTTTTTTTACTGTGCCCATGGTCTGTTCTTTATCAAATTACGGTATTGCTTTGCACTGTTGTAACTATATGTTATAATTATGTGGTTTTTGCCAGTTTTTCAGTCTTGGTCTGTCTTGTGTTTCTGTGATATCATACTGGAGGAACATTGTATCATTTCTTAATGCATGCATTACTAAATGACAATAAACGAGGACTGCATGTCCTCATAATCTAATAATCTAATCTAATGAAATGGCGGTGCAGACCCGATGGGCCAAATAGCCTAATTCTTCTCCTATATCTTACCTTAAATCTTTCCACACTCTCACTACTCTCTTAGGTTGGGTAAGGCGAGACCATGGGTACATAGGGTCACCTTTGCTAAATCTCTATACCCAGAACAGCACAATGTGGGCAGAGACAGGATCGCAACATGTGTTGTGAGCCTGAGGAGCAGGATGAGGCTATATTTAGAAAATATTTAGAAAATATTTAGCAAATAACAGGCAGATATCTTGCATAATTCTAATGAGTGTGTTTCAGCATCGGAACACAATTGAAGAACAAAATCAAATAATTTTGCAAAGTTTTCCCACAAATTGCTGTACACCAAGCATCTTTTACCCTAATATTGATGCCACTAATAGGAAGAGATTGAAATTACACCAGTTCTAATCCTAATATGTGGTATCATTTCTAAGCAAAAGTCACTTGGTGCACAGCTCACTTCTCACAAAGCCTTCCATTATATAGTCACATATTCTTTGGAGACTGAGTGATGCAATCTAAGATAAGATCAGCAGCTTATGGTGTAATGCAGTAACTGCTTACAGAAATTTGTGCAAGGTTGGAAAAGCAATAGATAATCGGATTAAGTGAGGGTCCATCACAGTCCAGCTGTCACTGGATTTTCACAGATTTTTTTTATCCTGGTATTTGGTGGAATAAGATTACAGAAACACTTAATGAAGGAAGCTGAACTAATAAGATGAGTGGCAGCATAACATCTGATAGTCATGCTTCAGAACAGAAATGGCCCATATAGTTTGAGAAATTGATATGGCTAGCTGCAAAATATTTAAAATTCTGAAAGACTAACCTTAAAGTGACTTCTAATGAAAGCAATTAAAGTTGCATGCAATCTAGCTGGCCAGCATTCACAACCGAACGCTCATTACTCCATACCTTCTGTTTGTAGCCAATGGCCATTAAAAAAAACTTGTAATGAGTTCAATACTTTGACAAATAATATGGTTACTTTAATAGCACACTAATTCTTTTTAGCTTTCCCCACCTTTCTTTTCTTGTGAACTAAAGATGAAAGTCATTCACTAACAATCCTGCGGCTTTCTTCTTTTGATAGTCTTTTCCTTTTTGTGTGTCCGTGTTATCTCTTGTAAATTTCTTGTCTTCAGTTGCATTTGACAGCCCATTTTGCTTAAGGGGAAACCACATGAAATGTCTGAATAATATGCAGAAATTCAATTTCCTATATCACTTTGTAGCTTTGATGTACATATGTTCTTGGCAATTATGCTTTTAAATTTGTGCCCATTAGGAAAGCTTTTTGTTAGTGGGAATATTTCCTACCGATCCCAAATTAGAAACATAAGTTTTCTCGAAGTTTTGCTTCTGAAAGTAAATCTAATGATACCTTACTTTTGCAGTAAATTCCTCGTAGTAACATTAAATTAGTGATTTGTAATCATTAATTGATCCACCCCTTTTCAATGTAAAATTCATAGCCAAAATACTGATGAGGCAAACAGTATCTTGATGTCATCTTCTTTATTATTATGTACCATGCGATGGTGTATTAACACCTACAGTGGGATTTTAAAGAAGATCATCTTGGTTGTAATGGTAGCTTTCTTTCCTCAAAGGTGGAAGTTTATGGTTCATACCATTCCAGCATTTGAATGACATAAAATTATTCTCAAGTGAATGTAAAGGATCCTATGAAGTTCACCGTCCCATCATTTTTTTCACTCAGTCACTACCCTATATCTTGTGTGGTATACAGCCTGTCTGATCACTCAGCTATTTGTGGTACCCGACTTCTCACACATTAACTGTTGAATTTGTCCATGTAGCAACAGCGAGTGTACTTCAAGATAAACTGTTATTATAAAGTGATTGGGGATAGTCTCATGCTGTAGTTTGATACTTCATTCAGACTGACAGGTAAGTGCAATATAAAATTGTTGCCATACAGAAGAGTTCAGAATCTGCCAGTCATCTTGACTAGCTTTAAATACAGGCAATTAACATCCCTACAGATACCTTTCAAGAGTTTATAGCATGAATTTCAAGAATAGAAAATCAGCCTGCCAATAGCACAAAGTCAGATTGTATTGGAGTAGCTGACCATTATACACCCCTCCCAACTTTCAATTCCATAGATGCAATGAAGCTCAATATCAACAAGCAGAGCAGCAAATATTTCAAGCAATATCACCCATTTTATACACCTACTGTGATGAATTTCTTCTCATTCTTTCCTACTCAGTTACTTATAACTTTTACCTTCATTTGTCTAATATTCTTCTAAATGATTTGTAATCCTTTACATATATATAATTTCAATCAGTTTGTGAGGAACTCAGAAAAATTCCATTTTGATCCCACACAGAAAATCTTGTTTTGGACAAAGTAAAATTCAAAGTTCAAAGTAAAATTTAGTATGAAAGTACATAAATGTCACCATATGCAACCTTGAGATTCATTTTCTTGTGAGCATAATAGTAAATCCAAGAAATACAATAGAATTAATGAAAGACCACATCCAGCAGAAAAGATATGCAACCAATGTGCAAAAAGCCACAATATGTGCAAATATAACATGAATAATAATAATAAAAATAAGCAATAAATATCAAGAACATGAGATGAAGAGTCCTTGAAAGTGCATCCATAGGTGTCTGAATATTTCAGTGATGGGGTGAGTGAAGTTAAGTGAAGTTATCTCCTCTGGTTCAGGAGCCTGATGGTTGAGGGGTTAATAACTGTTCCTGAACCTGATGGTATGGGTCTTGAAGATCCTCTGCCTTCTTCCTGATGGGAGTTGTGAGAAGAGAGCATGACCTGGATGGTGGGTGTCCTTGATGGTGGATGCTGCTTCCCTGCGACAACACTCTGTGTAGATATGCTCAATGGTCGGGAGGGCTTTACCCATAATGGACTAGGCCAAATTCATTACTTTTTGTAGGCTTTTCCATACAAGGGCATTGGTGTTTTCATACCAGGCCACAATGCAACCAGTCAATAGACTCTCCTTCTCACATCTATAGAAGAATGCCAAAGTTATAGATGTCATGCTGAACCTCTCCAAACTTCTAAGGAAGCTGAAACATAACATAGCACATCAGTACAGCCTCATCCATGAAGTATTCTATCCATTGGTTAAATGAATTATTTTGACCATCGTGGACAATGACATCAGAATAGTTGCAGTTTTTAGAGAAAATTGTCTCCATTGTTAATCTAGTCACCACTCTGATAAGAAGTCAGACACACCTCACGTCAGGTCAATTAATTCAGGTTTCTGTAGGGTAACTTTTATGAGTGTGAAAATGTTTTATATTACAGAAACTTACAAAACTTAGTAGTCTGACTTCTGTCAATTAATTGAAACCTAAAATATAAAACAAGTTGTAAGAAAAGGTGGTCATTGCTTTACAGACTGAATGAGACAGATTATGTGTAAGTGAAGTGAGAACAGTGGTAGTTTGGGGAATTGTCACCCATCCACCCTCCCAGTTCATGTATCTCCAACTTCCATTTCTATTCATAGCAGCACAAAACATTGAACAAAATTACATCAGATACCAATGGACCTACCATAGAGTCAAACAGCAGCACTGGAACATTAGGATTCAAGGAACCAAGTTCACTTCACATCTGGCTCCTTAGGTTTAGGCCAGCAAGTAGTGACTCCTCTCATTTGAATGGGTTTGCTGAATTGCAATAAAAAGTTTCAACTCTGTTTTTGCTTAGATTTTGTTATTTCACTGTATATTTATATTTTAGTTAATTGATGGTAGTGTAATTCATTTTAGTTAAGTTCATTAATATTATTTATCTCTATTTCAACTTGTCTTTTATTAGTTTAATTAATTTCTTCTCTACTTAAATATTTCCAAATACTAAGGACATTGAAAGAAAGAAATAATGCCTCTGACTGCAGCAAGCTTGGCTTGGATCTCAGATTCTGCCACCTGAGGCCTGGTCACTGCTTGCAGGCAGCTTTACATTATGTCAAGAATCCTTACTAGAACCACCAGGACAGCTCACTCTGCTAAAGCCCCATCTGATACGTGTGGCTATGGGATTAGTATGAGAACAAGTGAGGGCATTGAATCAGATCATATATTATTTAACCCAATGATTTAACCAACAGATGATAAATAAATACTGAAAAATTGTGTTCTTGGGATGTAGGGCTGTTACTTTATACCTTACACATAGTGACATTGGAATAAGCCCTATTACATTAATAACGTGTGGAATAGGCAGGAAGAAAATACAAAATTTCAATTTTAAAATTGACTTTTTTCTATTTATACTCCTATCCATTCTACATTGTTGTTTCTGTCTTCTCAATTATGATTTTGCCTTTCTTCTCTTGCAACAAGTATTTTAAATATCACAATATTTTACCGTTTGGGTTTGAAGGTTTTAATTTCTGTCCTCCTTTCTTATATTTCTCCCTGACCTCAGACAAGAACAATTTATTTTTGAAGGGGTTTATCTTTGCTAATAGCTCCACACCTGTAATGGCAATTATATACTTGCTCTGGGAGAGCCTAATGTCAACTTGAAGTCTGAATTGGGAATAGTTCTTTCAAAACAATGCTAGAATCATCCAGACAATCAGTAAGCTTATCACAGAAATAAACCTCATTCACCCTTGTATTATAAAACATATATTTCCAAAATGAAGTTCTTTCACATAGTTTATATTCTATATATTTATATTCTATATTATATAGTTTATATTCTCATTGGAATACTTCACTGATTGACATTTTGGAAGCTCGCATTATTATTATTTACTGCAACCAGTGCTTTAACCATCTCTTGAGGCTGCTTATCCGCAATCAGCTAGCTCCAATTTTAAACTGGTTACTATCTTTGATTTTATTTTAATCTCAGTAGACTTGGTTTCAGTGCCCATATAATTCTCAACTCAATGTGAATGGCCTTGCCTTTACATTTTCAGTTGTCTGCATTAATTATTTAATCCCACAGGCTCCAGTTCCAAGATACCAAATACCTAGCTTCTAAACCTAACCTTATTTTTTAACTTCTGACTTTTTCTTTGCAACCATAGTATATGAGTTATTGGGCTTATACAAGTTTATATTTATATTTTCTCTGCAAAGCTTACTAGCAGCTTTTGACCTCAACTTATAAAACACCTCTTTGATCTATTTTAATTCCTTGCTCCTGAACTCCTTCAGCTGATTGAGTTATGCAGATAGATTTCTCACACTTCAACAGCTGCTGTAAAACAGAAAGGGTCAGTCACTTAATACCTTGATGCATGTTATTTCCTGAAGAGGTTAATGGGCATTAACGATGGAGAGAGGTCACCAACACCATAGATCCAGGATGGCATCCAGACCCAGAATGAATTAAAAGTGGTGATGATCATTAACTGGTTAATGGAAAGTGTGAAGCCAAATGGTTGGGATACAATGTTAGGAAAAGTTTCATGATCTCACATACATAGCTAGGGTCAGAGAACATAACAAGAAACTCAGACTCAAACTTTACCACTGGAGTCATCTACTGCTCTACATAATGTACCCAATTAATCCTTGATCAAAAAATAAGCACTGCTGACTAAGAGGTATTGACTGGCTCCTAGTACAATAAACTGGACTTCGGCCTTCATAATTTATCTTATCATGGGTGTGCACCTCATTTTCTGCCTGCACTGTACTTTCTTTGTTGTAACACCATTCTCCATTTATTTTCTTGTTTTCCCATGTACTACCTCAATGCACTGAAGTGGTCAGTATAAATGTCATGCAAAGCAAAGCTTTTCCTTGTACCTCAGTACATGTGGGTCACCAATGATCAAAAGGCTCCTCTATCACAAAAAGAGCGCCTTTAGATCAGGAGACAGGGAGGAACTGAAATACTTGCAGAGGGAGCCAAAGGAGAAGAGGGGAATGCAGGAGAGAGAGAGCTTGGGCAGAGTAGTACACGGGAGGTGTGGAGAGGCATGAAGAACTTCATTGGCTTCAATCAGCCTAGCTGTAGAGCCTTGGAATGCAGCCGTGAGTCGGCTAATGAGGTAAATCAATTCTTCAATAGGTTTGACAATTACCCTCCTATTCACATCCCCTCAGCACAGTAGTTCAGGTGCTGAGACACCAAATGCTCCTTCAGCACCTCCTCACTCTTCCCCCTTCCAGTTCAACACATGGATGAATAACACAGGCTACCACTTCCCTCATCCCCTCTTTGCCCTGCACCTACCATCCACACCTCCACATACCAACTGCTATTGTCCTGATCTTCAACCCTCCCCCCGGCCCCCGGCCCCCGTCTTCCACCAACTCCTCAGACATCATGGACTCACCTTCACTACTGGGCAGGTGAGAAGGGCTCTGGGGAAACTCAGACATGGCAAAGCACTGGGAGCGGATGGTGTGAGCCCCAAGGTCCTGAAGGAGTGTGCTGAGCAGCTGTGTGGAGTTCTCCAGCACAGTTTCATTCCGTGTCTCACCTGGAAAGGGTCCTGACTGTGTGGAAAACATCATGTGTGCTCCCAGTACCCAAGAAGAGTCAACTGAAAGTCTTGAATGATAACCATCCAGTGGCCCTGACCTCACAAATCATGAAGACCCTAGAGAGGCTGATTCTGGCTCACTTCCAACCCCTGGTCAGATCAGGCCTCGATCCCCTGCAGCTTGCCTACCAGGAGCACATTGGAGTTGACAATGCTGTCATCTACCTGCTGAACAGAGTCTACTCACATTTGGATAAGCAGGGCAGCACTGTGAGGATTATGTTTTTTGATTTCTCAAGTGCCTTCAATATCATACAGCCTTCACTGTTGGGGGAAAAGGCTCCATTCAGTGTAGGTTGGCAATTCCCTTGTATCCTGGATAATAGGCTACCTGACTGGCAGACCATAGTTTGAGCGGCTTCAGAGCTGTGTGTAAGCTACTGGGGATTATATTGTCTCCCTTCCTGTTTACCCTGTACACCTTGGACTTTAGATACAACACTGAGTCATGTCATCTGCAGAAATTCTCTGATGACTCAGCAATAGTTGGGTCAGGAGGATGAATACAGAGCCCTGGCGGAGGACTTTGTCAAATCATGCAAGCTGAATCTTCTGCAGCTCAACATCAGTAAGACAAAGGAGATGGTGATGGACTTTAGGAAGACTAAACCTGCACTGCTCCTTGTTACTTTAATGGTGAGGACGTAGATGTGGTGAGGACCTACAGTTACCTGGGGGTGAACCTGGATGGCAGACTTGAGTGGAGCACCAACACAGAGGATGTGTACAAGAAGGACCAGAGTCATCTCTACTTCCTGAGGAGACTGAGGTCCTTTAAGGTATGCGGGCTTCTCCTTCACATGTTCTACCAGACTGTTGTCATCAGCACAATCTTCATTGCAATGGTGTGCTGGGGCAATGGCATCAGCACGAGTGATGACAATAGGCTCAATAAACTGATTAGGAAGGCTGGCTCTGTTATAGGAGTCAAACTAGACACACTGGAGACTGCGGTAGAACAAAGGACCTTACGGAAAATCCTGGCAATTCTGGGTAATGTTTCTCACCCTCTGCATGCCACCTTGGCTGAACAGAGGAGCACTCTTAGTAATGGACTAAGACAACTGCACTGCTCTAAAGAGCCCTATATGAGGTCATTCTTGCCCTTGGCCATTAGGCTCTATAATGAATCAGCTTATAGAGAGGGAAGTGATGACCCCCTCCTGTTGGACTGCTTGAAGTAACTTATTTTTTATTCATTCTTACTTCACTAATATTTGTGTATCTGTGCACTTGTAATGCCTCTGTGACACTATTATTTCCTTTGGGATCAATAAAGTATCTATCTCTCTATCTATCTATTTACCTATGTGGCATTAATAAATCAACAAACCAATTTACTAAAGTATCAATTCATTTATCCCACCAGATCCTTCTACACTCATAAGACTTCTTGTTTTAATCAAACACTCATAAGACTTCTTGGTTTATTCAAAATCCATCCACAATCATTGTATCATCTAAATGCATTTTTTTTTCTTATAGATGAAAGTCACAAACTGACAGGGGATCAGGATCATGGCCTTTGGTTTAGAAGCCTAAAATAAAGATGCAGCCCTCTCCATAAGTCATGGGCAGGAACAGTGCTAAGATTATTGAAGATGATCAGATCCAAGCCAAACCTTCCATTTTCCTTTTAATCTACTATGTTTTCTGGTTTAGTAGATGCACATGGAGGAACCATACACCTTATTCTGATAACACCACTCTGCATTATAAATTTACCCTATGCCTTTCTTCTTGAAGGCTAAGAATACCTTTCAGCTATCGCCCTAGCTGTGGAACAAAAAAAGAGTCTCAATTGGATATTTGCTGCCCACATCTCAGATACTGGCACAGCAGTGGGTAGCTTAGAGGCAGAAACTGTACTCAACAAGGCAATGGAAGTGAGTAGTCTGGAGCTAGGACTTCTCCGAGGATTGTCACCTTGACGTGGTGAAAAGGTTTGTGAGATCCTGAGATCCCAAGAGCAATGCTGCTTTGAGTTTAGCCTTCTGGCACAAAGCTCCTGGTAAGGTCAACCATGGTAGTAAGGTGAAAGGAGAAGTTCCAGACAAAGGTGGCATTAATAAATCAAAAAAAACAAAGGTGGAAATGTCAGCCATGGAACTGGTGGAAGATGACTGTACATTTCAATGGCAGAGATGGTAGTGAGGGGTCCCCAGTTATCTTTGACTCCATGCCACTGGACCCTGACCCAATCCATGGTATCTCCACTAAGGGAATCCTCCCTAACATCACACACTAAGTACCGTGGTGATCAGCAAGTAGTGAAGGTGGGCAGGACTGTGAGGTCTGGAAGCCCTTCAGAAAATTTGGATCTTAGATCAGACTCTGCAGCCACCTGAAGATCTACCAAAACACAACCCCCTGGGGAAAACATCTACTTTCACTAGAAGAAGGAGCATCAGGGCACACTTCAAGCCAGATGAAAGAGTTGAGGCACAAGAGCAGAAGACAAACCAGTGTTCAGCCCCTCCACTCTGTGTCGGCAAAACTCCCCCACCCGAGCCCGTGTTTGACCCATTTCCCTCTTTTCTCATGACTACCATCAGGCAGGAGGTGGAGTCTTGGGTCCCATACTGACAGGTTGAGGAACCTACATAGATAACTTCGCTCACCTCAACACTGAACTGACTACACAGCCTGTTGACCCACTTTCAGGTACTCTGCCTTTCGGTTTTCATGGATTCGATGGCAGTCCTTTATTTTCCTGTGGAAGCCTGCAAGAAAATTAATCTCAGGGTTGTATATGGCATACATACTTTGATATCAAATGTACTTTGAACTTTGAAAAGCTGCTGCTTCAATCAGTTGTGAAATTGGTACTTTAAAATTCAGCCACAAAGTTTCTGCAGAAAGGACAGGCAACAGCCAGAAGATTAGATTAGATTCAACTTTATTGTCATTGTGCCAATTCAAAACCAATGAAATGCAATTAGCACCTAACCAGAAGTGCAAAAGAATAGTATTATTTGCAAAATAACTGCGAGTAAAAAGTAAGTGCTACAGCATACAAATATACAAGTACTGAGACAGTACAACATGGGTGCAATACTGCTTAGTGTTGTGATGTGAGGTTCAGCAGGGTCACAGCCTCAGGGAAGAAGCTCTTCCTGAGCCTGCTGGTGCGGGAGCAGAGGCTCCCATAGCGCCTACCAGATGGGAAGAGAGTAAAAAGTCCATGGTTAGGGTGAGATGATTCCTTGATAATGCTTTTCGCCTGCCCAGGCAGCGTTTATGGTAGATGTTCCCAATGGTGGGCAATTGGTTGCCAATAATCCACTGAGCAGTTTTCACCACCTGCTGGAGTGCTTTGTGGTCCGATACGGGACAATTGCCATACCACACTGAGATGCAGTTGGTGAGTATGCTCTGAATGGTACAGCGGTAAAAGTCCGTCAGTATCCTGGGACAGAGGTGAGCTTTCTTCATGCTCCACAGGAAATAAAGGTGCTGTTGTGCCTTTTTGATCAGGATGGAGGGGTTCAGGGACCAGGTGAGATCATCAGCAATGTGGACACCAAGGAATTTGAAGCTTGATACACGCTCCACTACAGCTCCATTGATGTAGATGGGGACAAGAGTGTGGCTCCTAGCATGCCTGATGTCCACAATAATCTCCTTGGTCTTCTGGGTGTTAAGGGCCAGGTTGTTATCGGCACACCGCGCGGCCAGGTGCTGGACCTCGTCCCTGTAGGCCATATCATCATCCCCTTTGATCAGGCCAACCACCGTGGTGTCATCTGTGAACTTGATTATGGAGTTAGAACCGTGTACAGGAGCGCAGTCATAGGTGAAAAGGGAGTACAGAAGTGGACTCAGCACACATCCTTGAGGCACGCCCATATTCAGGGTGAGAATGGAGAAGCAGAGGTTGTCTAATTTAACAGATTGGGGTCTGTTAGTCAGAAAGTCCAAGGTCCAATTGCAGAGGGATGAGCTGATACCAAACTGGCGAAGTTTGGCGATCAGCTTGGAGGGGATTACAGTATTGAATGCTGAACTAAAGTCAATGAACAACATTCTGACGTAAGAGTTAGGGCTGTCTAGGTGGGTCAGGGCAGAATGAAATGCCGTGGAGATGGCATCCTCTGTAGACCTGTTGATGCTATAGGCAAACTGATGGTGGTCCAGGGTAGTGGGCAGACAGGATTTCAGATGTGATAGAACCAGTCTCTCAAAGCACTTTGCAATGATGGGACTTAGAAAGAATTACAATCCATCAATAGATGAAGTAGTCCATTTCCCCAGACTTTAATACTTCAGTAAATTGTTGATAAGTGACAACTGATAGTCACCCCTTACAAATGCAAAGCAATGCCCAATTTCAACTAAAGAATGTAGCTTCATTCATTGAGATTCAATTCAGTCACTTTCATCAAAACTCCAGGCATCTCGTCAAAGTCACTACCATCCAGAAATTCAGTTGAAGCAGTAAAATAAATGCCATTGGTTCAATAACATAATAGTGGATGTGTATCTGCAGAAAATTAATCAGATCCTGGGAAGTTCCTCTTCGAAGTCTTTTTACCAATTAGGAACCAAAAGGTACAAGTGTGATGACATGGGTTTCCATTTATCCAGATGGGCAATGTTCATTTTGAAATCTATTGTCATTTCTTTGTTTCTGCAGAATCAAAATCCTGACACTATTCACAGCAATTAATTAATTAATTAGAGACAAAGGACGGTAACCGTCCCTTCTGGCCCAATGAGTTCATGCTGCCCAGTTACACACATGTGACCTATTTACATACTAGCCCATACATCCTTGGAATGTTGGAGGACACTGAAGCACCAGGAGGAAATCCATGCAGTTACTGGAAGAACGTACAAACGCTTTACAGACAGCAGCAGAAATTGAACTCTGGCCGCTGGTGTTGTGCTAACTGCTACATTGCCATGCCAGCCAATTTAAAAAATCACCACAAGGGCAATTAAAACTGGGCATTCAATACTGGTCTCAATCGTGAAGCCCACTTTCCCCAGCTTTCATTTCCTTAACGAGTCTTCATTTAACATTTTGCATCCTAGAAACCCACATTACAAGATCTCTTACAAGCCATCTTTGCAAGCTTCTTTATTTGATCAAAAAGTGTACAAGCTACAATTTCCCTACAAAATGCAATAGATATCCCAGATCTCCTTTGTTAACATTTAACTTTGCAGATTAAAATTTATTTTGTTCTTGGCAATGCTTTCCAATAATTCCCCACTATCAATGTTAGGCTGCTTGACAAACTGTTTTAATGATTTTTAGCTTCTCCTTCACATAACATCATCACTGTATGTAAAATATCTGATGAACAATTCACTTTTGCGTGAGTCCAAATGAACAGTAACACTAATTACAAGGACAATAATTGATTAAAGCTGAGATCAGAAAATGCAATTACAACATTCAAGTGAGGTCTCAACACAGCACTGCTATCTTAGAATACTGTATCTGTTTCCTTTTGCATTTACAAATATATTTCCTCTTTATCATCAGCTAATCTGTTTTTTGTACATCACTAGAATAAGTAGACCAGATACCATTCTTAAAATAATGCTACTTTAACCTATCACTTTATTGGCTTTAAACCCTATAGAATACTTTAACTAGCTAGGCAGATTAAAAAAAAAGACTATTACCATCTCTATGCATATCCCTTTATGTCAGAAGAAGCAGGTGCTCACTTGTGGTTGCTCAAATGCAGATTTAGGAAATCATACTCATAGCTACTCTCGCCGGCAGTAATGGTGTTTTGTATTTTTTTTAGCTCTGGTCTTCTCATCTGTGATTCTAAGTATATTGGCACAAGTTGATAGAGCATTTCTGAACATTTTATTTATTTCATTTCCCTCAGTTTGGCTCATGGAACAATTTTTATTATTTCTTTTACATTTGCTTTGAAGACCATGTATGGTGGAAGTAGCTTCACCATGTCTGGAATCTGCAGGATTATCAATTAAAGAATAAGGACCAATGTTCAAATGAACACATGAAACAAACCAAGTTCCGCTTTAGTGGCAAACAACAGGAATTCTGCAGATGCTGGAAATTCAAGCAACACACATAAAAGTTGCTGGTGAACGCAGCAGGCCAGGCAGCATCCCTTACTCACTCTTCCTTCAGTTAGTCCTGACGAAGGGTCTCGGCCTGAAACATCGACTGCACCTCTTCCTAGAGATGCTGCCTGGCCTGCTGCGTTCACCAGCAACTTTTATGTGTGTTACTTCCACTTTAGTGGTTTTTGTCTGACACTTTAGGCTCAGATTTGCCCAAATCTTTAAAAATGGATACTTGCTCTGAGAATCAAAATGCCCCTTTTTATAGAAATGTGTAATTATGTGTGAGAGGGATTTTCATTTTTATTACTGAGGCACTATTACTGGGTAAAGAGCAGAAAGCAACAGAGAAAGGCAGAAGGCCATCCAGCCCTTTGCATTTGTTCCTTCATTCAATTGGAACTTGGATGATCTGTATTTAGTCATTGACTCCAAAACATCAAGAATTATTAGGAGAATGCAGAAATAAGGTAGAGATATATTATTGTACATGATCATATTAGATGGCAAAGCAGGATTTGAAAGGTCTTCACCTGTTCCTATTTTATATGGTTCTAAGTTTCTGATTCTTCTGAAACTGAAATCAACCATTTTTTACTTTAACAGATTCCTAGGACAGTTTCCAGACCTCTACTACACTCTTTACATGAAGGATTTCTGACATCACACATGAACAATCCAGCTCTTAATATTAATCTCATGCCATATTTTTCAAAATTACACTAATCAAAAAATAATTTTTACTTAACCATTTAAGCATTTTAAAATGTCAATTAGACTGCCCTTTAATCTTTTACACTTAAGATATCATAATGATACTTACTGAGCTTTACCCATTTCAAGGCCAATATATATTTCCAGCTATATAGCCCCCAAAGCTGAAAACATAATTCCTATGAGTCTAATAAGAGCTATGAACAATTGCAAGGTTCTTCCAAGTGGAATGATGTTTTCTCCAATTCAATGTGTGCAACTGGAAGAATGCTCAAGGAGCTCAACATCATCGAGGGCAAACACACCTAACTGGTTTCCATTTCATCCAGCAGAATAAGTAGGTACCTCTGGATCATTATTTTACCAAGGCAACAGTCTGTACAATCAGCAGAGGACATGAAATTTGGTGGTTGATAGCAAGCAGATAGTCACTAGCTCTGGGATGATCTTGATCAGTTGGTAAAATGTACAGAGTAAAGGCTGCTGGAATTTAAATCCAAGAAGTAGAAGGTGATGCACTTTTGGAAGACTACAAAGGGTAGGATATGTAAAATGACAGATAAGTCCCAAGACAACAGAGGGACCTTTTCTCTGCACGTTCGGTTGTTTGACGGTTTTTTTATGGGTTCTTTGTTTTGTGGTGCCTGTTGGGAGATGAATCTGAAGGTTGTAGAAGGTATACATACTTTGATAATAAATGTGCTTTGAACTTTGATTTCAGAACAAGTAGATAGAAGGTAAAGAAAGGCATATGACACGTATGCCTTCAATAACTAGGGCATTGAATATAAGAGTATTGAGTTTATGGAACAGCTGCAAAATATTGATTAGGCCAAGGATGCTGGCTTAGTCATCAGTAACAAGTTAGAACCAAGGGCCTGTTTCTACACTGTATAACTCCATGTCATAAATGAGGTGATTGCGTGGGAGAGGAGACGGAGTAGATTCACCATGATGTTACTTGGGATGGAGTGTTTCAAGAGACAGAATAGATTGAGTTTGTTTTCCTTGGGAAAGAAGGGGAATCTGATGAAGATATATAAATTTATGAGGGAATTAAGGTAAACAGAAGGAAACTTTTCCCTATAAAATAGTTTTAAAGGAAGTGATAAGGGATTTAGAGGGGATCTAAGGACCTAAGGATGTTAATCCATCCACAGAGTAGTCGGTAGTAGTTCCTCAGTAAGTGGTGGTGGTAGGTATCCTCACAGCATTCAAAAACTATCTAACCAAGTGCTTGAATTGCTTAATTATAAAAAGAAATGGACGAAGTGGTGGTTTATGGGATTAGCAAATATTGGTACCTCATGACCACCCAAAGGGCCTGTTTCTGTTCAATATGATTATGTTCAATTTGTGAAACTTGTAAACAATGACCTCCACCATCACTTCATTAATCCCAACCCTGCAAATGGCCACGTTCACCATGACAGCCATGTCACAAACAGCTTGCACTCTCTATTTCAGGTCGAAGAGCTAAACTCTGCTTCTGCTGCTGCTGCACCAGCCGTGGATGAAAGGAAAACAAGTGGTGTGCAAGGTGCCTATCAGGAATGAAAAACTGGGACTTTGAGTAAGCAGAGCTGTGGCTGTGAGATTTAGCATAGAAAGATTCTCAGCACGTAGTGGTATGTATAACTTTGGGGTGGTGGGGGGAACTGCTTGACATTGTTAGTAAATGAGTGATGAGGATGTGCAGCATCAAGCAATGTGTGAGGCCAGTGTTCCAGATGTTTAAAGATGGGAATGTCTACAACCAAAATTCTTCACTTCGGATAAACCCAAATATGACATTCTCCTACGTTCAGTCATCATTGTGCGTGAGACCCTGCACTTAAAGAAATTCTCCTCTCCTCCTCATCCTCATCTCATCCACTAAGGTACCAAAGTCTTGTTAGAAAATCAAGGTGCCTGTTCTCTTACTAACACATTGCAACGTCATATGCATTCGGAATAATTTCCTGCAGCATTTGAAAGAAATAAGTGTCTTCTCTTTTAAGAGACATGGACGCATTTTTGATCATTTCCAACCAAAATCAATTGAAGCTGCCCACTTACCTAACTGCACTTCTTAGATAACCAATAAGGCAACAAGCAATATGGCTGGCACTGATTATTTGCAAATTTATATATGGCGAGCACCAGGACAAGTGTGTGTGGGTTAATCTCACATTGCAACTCCAACACAATCCAATTTATATAATCATCTAAATATATAAAAAAATCATTCTAGTACCTGTATCACCACCTTGTGTTGAAAAGGAGGTAGCACACCTTTAAAATACTTGTTGAATTTAATGCTCTTACAATCAAGTCAGATAGCTCACTTTCTGTTTCAGTGCAATATGTAGAATTCTTATTGTCCTGTTCAAAACTGCACTGTAAAATTAGCGATGCCAAAGGGTCCCAGCCCGAAAGTTTGACTGTACTTTTTTCTATACGTGCTGCCTGGCCTGCTGAGTTCTTTCAGCATTTTGTGTGTGTTGCTTGGATTTCCAGCATCTGCAGATTTTCTCTTGTCTGCACTGTAAAATAACAGTTTATGAATTTAAGACTTAATCATCTAATTAAGTTGAATGGATGTTGACAGCAATTTTTGATACATTTTATGCTAATCTTTAAGCAAATTCATTAGTTTTATGCTATTTAAAATGTTCAGTTTCTGAACCTTGTTTTTTGTAAATTGCAAGAAGATTGTCAAGATTTGACAAATGAATTTTAATTGCAAGAAGTAGAAAGGGAATCAGAAATTGTTTTACACTCATCCTCGTTGCTCCTTGTTGCTAATTTGTTGATCTGTAAACAATAGAAAAAACAGCCAGTCCTTTTTGTTGATCATTTTCATCTCCACTGAAAACATTTGCCATTTGAAATCTGGCAGATAATAACAACAGTGAATGTGAATGTACCATTTAAAAATTGCTTCATTTGCTCATATTCACATTAATGCCAATAAGCTTGAACCTGTGTCCTTTTCTTAATTATGTAAATCCACAGCCTTTTATAATGCAATGATTATCTTGGAGTTCTAAACACTGTGTTCCAGTGATAATTTTGGTATGCAATATTAAAAATCCATTAGTATCTCTTCCAGTCTTTTAACAATTAAGATTATTTTGAATATTTAGCATTAAGCATTACAGTTATGCTCTGAGCTATAAACAAACAAGGATCAATCCTAGGAGAAATTCCAGTTGGGAGAGGAACACCTGAAGCTGTGACTGCAATAGATTCTTTTTCATCGCAGGTCACCTCCTTTCATAAACCAGCTCTGTTTTAGCTGCGAATGGACATGTTATTCACATATTCAACTTGTTCATGTCCAGTTGTAATGGCACATTTGCAAGAGCAGCAGATGTATTACTAAAATTTTCTGAAACAAAGCAATACTGTTTGCAGTGTCTGATAACTTGGCTCATAGGCAGCACTATGGGACATGAGAGTACAGTGTAAGCTGCTTAAAAGTTTAACAAAATCAGATAAACTGTCTTTATTCAATTGATAATTGAGAAACAGTAGGAGCCAAAAGTGCAGTGGCACATGCTGTATTACAAATAAAGTTAACAATTTGGGGAAATAGTGATGGAGAGATTATTGAGAACTGGTAATATACAATTCATAACCTTACTGGACAAGCCTGCCTTTGAACCTTTCAACATTCCCTACAAAAACATTATTATGTTTAAAAGCTAATTATTTATAAGATACAATCTTCTCAATTTACAACTTTTACTTTGTATACCAAGCTTCATCGAAACAAACTATGGTCTTTGCAATACTTGCTTAAGGAACTATTTAATCCAACACTTTTATTGATTCCTGCAAGTTATTCATTGGTGAGGAGATGTGCACTGAGTGTCCATCTGATTCCTCTTGCTAATCCAATCTATGCCATCTTTAGTTATATATATTAAAGAATGGGACCTTTCTTCCACAGTTGTTACTGATGAACATCAGTATTGTGTACCTACTTTGTTCATATACTGTAGATGCACAATACTGACATTCATCAACAACAAATCTAGCACGGAACAAGTAACTGAAACAGATGGGTGGGCCTTTGAAAACATTTGACAGGGCAATACTCCATCCCCCATCTTGATTATGTCCTCTGTCAAAGCTGACCAGCATTTTCAATATGCTTCAATGGTCTTAAAATAACATAATGGAATACACTGTTATGTATTTAATATTTCAGTAATATTAGAGTGATCTCCTATATATATAATTACAGGTTATATGTAAAAATATGTTAATTGCATACGTTATCACACTACCTCACTAAAAAGTAAACTCGCAGTTACACCCTTATTTCAGACTCCCCGCATCTTCCCTTGAATTAATTTAATACTCTATTAAGTTACAAAATAAGCAATTAAAAATACAATGTTTTATAGGAAACAATCTCCCAAGAATACTTAAAGATGCTTGCAAGTAATTAATTCTGCCAACACAACTTTTTATTAAATGTAATTTATTCTTGCTTTTCTTCCCTACAGTTAGAAAACTCATTCAGATGAGAATTTTAAGTACAGATTTGAAGACCCGGCACTAGCTCAAACACGCTCTAGGATCCAAGATCAGATTTCACCAGTGAGAAATTGTTGAGGAATCTCAACAAACTCCTACAAAAACCATGTTCTGGCAGATAGGCACTGGGTATTGACCAACAAGTTCAGGGCTGAAGCATTTACATGTGAGCTTTGAGCTTGCCAACACTCACGAGATTAAATGCTGGCATTTCCGCAAGCCCAGCAAAATCCAGGCCATTATGTTTTCAGGTTTATAAATGTCATGCCCAATGTTTTATTTTAGTATCATCTGAAATACTTCAGAAAGCTGACACATTGGGTTCAATTTCAAGGCTTTGTATTTTATCACTGCGAAGATTACTCACAAAATTGGGACTGCTCCTATAAAATATTGTTATGATGTGCACATTCGTCAATTTGTTTTGCACTGTCATCTCCATATCTGGAAGAATTTGTAGCAGGTAGGTTCCAAAGGCTATCAGCTGGTAAATTGCAGCCATGAATATTCTGTCAGTCTCGGTTAAAGGCTGCTAAAAATATTAAACATTTGAAGCATATTTCTGAAATGTTTAATTATCCGTACCACAATTACAATTAAAATCTGTCATCAAATTCTATAAAAGTAGTGGATGAAAGAAAGAATAACACAGATCAGGGTGAAAGTGTGGGAGGCAGTGGTGGCATATGGTTACAATCAAAGAGCATTTACCTCATTCATTGTCACAATGTTAGAGTTTTCCTGGGCCAATCAATCTTTCAATCTGATTTTATCTATACATTGTCGGGAAGAAATTTAAGACACAAAGACTATGAGTTGAAGTAGACTTTACAGCTCATTAATCCCTGCTCCTCCTTTCTGTAAAATCACGAATAATCTTCTTTTGATTAAATGCAATTTCATGGCCTTGGCCCATAATTCTTGATTTCTGATGTCCAGAACTTTAATATTGTCGCGATGATACTTGACCAAGCATTGACAGTCGTCAAGGAGAAGAGAATTTCAGAGAGTGGCAGTCTGTGATTGGAGCAAATATGTTTGATTTCAATCCTAAATTGATAAATCCTTCTCCTGGACACATGCTACATTGTTCGAGAACCTCCAACCAAGATGAAAACCCTTTATCATTTGTTCTTTTAATAGGATTGTGTTTCATTCTTTAAATCTATGATGGAGGCAGGAGACACCTCAAGTCAAGGATAGCAAGACAGGTCATTGTTGACTGAGACTGGATCTGTGGAAAATTGATTGGAGATCAGTTTAAGTTCTAAGGAAGCTGGAGGTGAATTACTCGGAAGTTTAAAAGAACACAAGCATTTATAATTTTGACATTACAAATGAATTACACTTATGCACTAAGTCTAATTAATTCTTTCTCCTCACAACACATTGTCACTTGAAAACTAAACTTGCTCTTGACTTCTGACGTGCAACAATTCCTAGCAGGAATTAATGTGATAAATTATGTTTCAGCTTCAGTTTCTGTTCTATTGGCTTTTCTAAACTGAAGGCCACTTTTGATGTTAACAGGTTAACATTGATGTTTTACTCACTATTATGTGATCACATATGACAGAGTAATGCAGTGATTTGGTGAGTAGTATCGCTGTCTCCCAGCCCCAAAAGCTTCATTTTAATTCTAACCTCTGGTTCTGTCTATGTGGAATTTGTGCATTCTCCCTACAATTGTATGGCATTCCCTTAGGTCCTCTGGTTTCTTCCCTCATTCCAAAGGTTTGCTATTTGCTACATTATTAGACTACTGCAAAATACCCAGGGTTGCCAAGGTCAAGAACAGTTACTACTCCACAACCATCAGACTCTTCAACAAAAAGGATAACTACACTCACTTGCCCATCCATCAAGATGTTCCCACAACCAATGATCTCACTTTAAGGACTCTTTATCTTATTTAATTTCTCGCAATTTATTGCTATTGGTTTATACTTGCATTTGCACAGCTTGCTGTCTTCTCCACTCTAGTTGATCTTTCATTGATCCTGTTATACCTACTGTTCTATAGATTTGCTGAGCATGCTCGCAGGGAAATGAATCCCAGAGTTGTATATGGTGACATATATGTACTTTGACAACAAAATTTACTTTGAGTTTTGAAATTTTGGTGGGAGAATCAGCAGAATGTTAACACAATAGACTACAAGGAAATAACTAATAGGAATGTGAGTTATAGAATCGGTCTGAGAGCCAGCATAGATTCATTGGGCTAAATGGTCTACTTTCTTATTGTAAGGGAATACTATCTCTAACACAGAGGACAAAGAGACATTGATCATGATGGCCAATAACCTATCACCCATTGTACCAAGACTCTTCACTAAGATTGTGACAAAGAGAATCAGTGAGAAAGTAAATCACAAGCAAAAGGGATTCACAGCAGCGATCTGCATTGCAATGTGAACATAACAATCCTACAGTATATTATGAAGGGTGTTCAGGAGAACCATCCACTGCACTTTGTAACAAGCTAGTGATCAAGACACCAGTAAGGATGGAGTTAAGGAAGATTTTTTCTCCAGTTGCAGCAACCAGAGTAGTAGAGGGGAAGAGCAGGCAGCTTCTTTTTTAAAGTGTGTGGCAACTCAGCCAAGAAGAGAAAGAAAAGATAAAGTGGAGTGGCTATTGTGTGAGTGGGCAAGTATAGGAGTGGGAATCTGAGGCTTTGGCTTAAGAGGTTTCAGCGAGCAGGCACAGGTGAGTAGAAGATAAGAATAAGTAAAGTTATTTCACACACACTCTGTGGCTGCTTTATTTGGTAAATCTGTGCATCTGGATTTCCCATATTTGCAGATTTTCTCATGTTGGTATCTAATCAGCCAATCATGTGGCAGCAAGTCAATACATAAAAGTATGCAGTCATGGTCAAGAGTTTCAGTTGTTGTTCAGACCAAACATCAGAATGGGGAAAAAATATTATATAAGTGGATTTGACCATGAAATGATTTTTGGTGCCAGACAAGGTGGTTTGATTATCTCAAACATCTGATGATCTCCTGCAATTTTCATGGACAGCAGACTCCAGAGCTTACAGAAAACAGTGCAAAAACCAAAATGTATCCAGTAAATGGCAGTTCTGTGGGTGAAAATCTTATTAATGACAGAGGTCAGAGGAGAATGGCTAGATTAGTTGAAGGCAATAGTAACTCAAATAACCACACATTACAACAGACTTGTGCAGAAGAGCATCTCCGAACACACAACACTTTGAACCTCGAAGAGGATGGGCTACAGTTAGAAGAAGACCATGAAACTGCAATTAGTGGCCACCACACAGGAGGTACTTAATAAAGTGGTCACTCAGTGTATAGTAGTTAAATAAAAAAGACACAAAATTACAACTAATTATATAAAGTAGGAATGCAGGATCACGTAATGTGCCATAGCTGCATGATATGAGAGCTGGTGGACCCACTGTGATTTTTGTTGACTACATCTACAGCAAGTGTTGGTTGCTTGAGGAACTCAGGCTCAAAAAATACACAAGAATATACTTCGCATGAGTTTCTTTGTCAGCACGCGATGGTAAGAATTTTGAAACTGTGTATGCTGTCTTTGAATCTTATTACTGGACGATGCTTTGAATGGAAAATGCATAAAAACATGTCTTTTGATACTGTTCTCAAAAGGATTAGATATTCACATATTTGCTTTGTATTCCACTGTGATTAATGGCCAAGGAGTGCTACAACAATTCAAATCAAAATATCCCTGATATCCACTGTACTTTATTAGACTGAGTTCTTAGTGATCTGTAAAATGAGCTAAAATATTTCATAGAGATTCATGTCATATCAAGTTGAGAAATTACTGCGGCTAAACATTTCCCAGCTGATAGTGTTGTGGTGCTTTCAGTGGAGTCTATTTGGAAACCAAGTCACCTGAAAAACATACAGAGTACAGGTCTCCATTTAGGTATTCTCAGTAGACTTCTGTGCTCCACATTAAACAACACAATATATAGAAATAGTACACTCTGCATGACACAATTGGAGTTCTTTGAGAACCGCATCTATTAGCATGCCTGCATTATATCAGGCACCTCCCCTTTAAGAGATACAGGCTACCTTTAAATAGACTGCCCATCCCCTATAAAATGTTCCCACCCTAATGCCTGCAGCTAATCAACAGCCAAGAGGCATTTAATGATTGTGCACAGTAATAATTAAAATTGCCAGCATAGATCCTGAGATGAAATGGTTGCTGTTAGAAGAAAGACTAAATAAATTAGCCCAGGAGTTTTAAAATTTAGAAGAATAGGAGGTGATCTTATTGAAACATCAAACTTCTGAAGAGACTCAGAAGGTTGAGAAAATGTCACACATAGTGGAAAACTCAGGTTATTCTTTCCAGATAAAGTGATGCCCATTTAAGATTGAGATGAGATAGAATGGTGTGGATTCAGTGGGCTGAAGAGCCTGTTACTGTGCTGTATGACTGCACAACTTTATAAGGGTTGTGACCTTCCAGAATTATTTTTCACAGCTGTCTGGATGGAGGAGTTGTCTAATAAATTCAAGGATTATGGTAGATAGATTTTTGGACTAGAGGACTTGGAAGGGTTATGAGAACAGACCAGAAAGTGGAGTTAAGGCCAACAGTCAGGACAACTATTGTCTTAACTGAATGGTGGTGTGGGTTTATTGGGCCTCATCCCATCCCAAATTCTGATGTTCTAACATGATGCTTATATTGCCCTGTAATGACCTCCTTCTGCATCCGATCTCATATACTAGGAAATTTAATACTCGAGATTTTGCTGTGATTGAAAGGAAAGAAAGCAAGAGGAACATACAGTGGATAATGGAAGTCTAAAATACAAATATAACGAGTTGAAAAGACTTAGCAGGACAGACATAATCTGTAGAGAGAGGAACAGAATTAATTTTTGAATCACTTCAACAGAACTGAAGTGAAATGTCAAATGTAACAGATTTAAAAAGCAAGTACATTGAAAGGCAAGATACCGCAGAGAATTACATAACTGGACCAAAACGCACCATTCAACCAATCCAATCAATGCTGGTGTTTATACTCGATGAGTCTCCTTCCATGCTTCATTTTCTAAACTTATCAACATGATCTACTATTCACTTCTCCTTTGTAAGCTTGTCCAATCATCTTTTAAATGCTTTTCTCCTAAACCACTCCCTGTGGTAGTAAGTTCCTCACCATTCTTTAAATAAAATTTCTTCGGAGATACTTATTATATTAGAAAACAATTCTCCTGATGAAGGGTCTCATCCGAAATGTTGATTGTTCATTTCCATAGATGCTGAATTACTCCAGCATTCTGTGTGTATTGCACTGGATTTCCAGGATCTGCAGGATCTCGTGTGTTTAGAAAGAAACATTGCCTATATTAAGCAACACACACACAAAAAAGCTGGTGAACGCATCAGGCCAGGCAGCATCTATAGAAAGAGGTACAGTCGATGTTTCGGGCCAAGACCCTTCGTCAGGACTAACTGAAAGAAGAGATAGTAAGAGATTTGATAGAGGGAGGGGGAGGGGGAGATCCGAAATGATAGGAGAAGACAGGAGGGGGAGGGATGGAGCCAAGAGCTGGAAAGTTGATTGGCAAAAGGGATACGAGGCTGGAGAAGGGAGAGGATCATGGGATGGGAGGCCTAGGGAGAAAGAAAGGGAGAGGGGGGCAAAAAATCCAGAGGATGGGCAAGGAGTTATAGTGAGAGGGACAGAGGGCGGGGGAGCTGTGTGGCCTCGGTTGTAGCGAGGACTAGATCTCAAGCCGTGGGCTTGCCTGGTGCTGCAGTCCAGGAAAGGTGATGACAGAGGCAGTGAAGCACAGCGTCCATGCTCGGTGGGGACTGGCCTCTCCCATCGGTGCTACCCTTCGGTGTTCAAACAGTGGAATGACAAGTTGGATTGCATGTGTGCATTTGTCTGCGGACTACCAGGACTGCTTTTCCTTGCCCATGGCACCCATGCACCATCAATTTGCAGGACATGTCACTCAGGTATCTGCAGTATTTTTTTACATGACTATATGCTTGCTTGGTATCTTGTTTGTGTTGTGTGTGCCTTATGCTGTGTTGTGCTGTGTATATCTTGCACCGTGGCTCCAGAAGAAAGCTGTTTTATTTGACTATATTAATGAATGGTTGAATGATAATTAAACTGAACTTGAACTTGATGCAGCAGACACTTTTCAGCCTTCCAGATTCCTTATTAAATCCAATCATTCCAGATCATAACCAATGCTCCCATTCATTTATTAAATAGTTGTTGATGATTCTGCATTTGTCAATTTCAACTGTTCCAGACCTACACCTTTGTTTCTTTAATACCTAATTACCTCTCCTTTTTGCCTTGCACTATCAATACTTCTATCATTTCATGTGGTGTCTGTGAGCTTTTTAATTTAAACGTCTTTTGCTGGCTCAACATTTTTTGTTTCCTTCCACTGTAAATTTAACAGCTAATATCATTTTCTGTAATCGATTGAATAAAAAAAAAATTTCCCTTGATTTAAAAAAAGTAAAAGATCAATATCTTTTCTATTAATGACCCATTTAAAAATTGAGTTTGTTGTTATTTAAGCAATAATAGAACATAACTTTAAATATAACACTTGTAAAAGGAGCTCTTGCATTTGACCCCAATGTAGGAGAGAATGCACTAAGACATTCACATAGTTTTCAACTAAATAATTTATTATAATTTAGTAGAATAAATTACAAATTCATATTATAAATTTAAAGGGGATATCGATTTTATTAATTTATGAAGAGGTTAAAATGATAAAATGAGCAAAGTTATGATATGTTATTATGATTAATATGTCCAACACAAATGATAGAACAGTCAGAAAACTGCCAAATCATATCATATGAAGATTAATTTTTCTAACCACTACACTGCAGAGGCAGAAAGATTTCCAAACACATCTGGATATCTGCTGAACCAAGATTGCCGGGTCAATGTTCAACTCAGAACTAGCCACAACAAAGCTGCGGTGTCAGTGTGGCTAAACCAGCAAAACACCATGTTATAGAATAGCTAGTGGTGTTTGGAGATCACATCCTCAACTTGTTTGTTCTTCTGATGCTATATCAGCATATGAATGAATATACAGAGAAAAGTTGCAGTGGGGGACACAAATTCATTAAAATGGGACCTATATTTAACTCCATATTCCATCACTTTTAAAAGGCCCTTGATAGTTTTTCAAAAGTGTTCCTCGCAGAATTAGGGGTACGACACTCTGCAGGAATTGTTGATGATGTCGATGGTAGCACATCCAGAGGAGGTTGCACCTTGAGAGCCATTGGTATTACTGAGACTTCACCATCTTCAGCTTCTTCATCAATGACTTTCCTAACATCATAAAGTCAGAAGTGGGCATGTTCACAGAGGACTGCACAATGTTCTGCACCTTTCGTGACTCTTCAGATAGTGAAACAGTTCATACCCAAATGCTGCAGGACCTGGACAATATCCAGGCTTGGGCTGACTAGTGGCAAGTAATATTTGAGCCACGCAAGTGCCAGGCAATGACCATCTCCAACAAGAGAGGCTTTAACTATCATCCCTTGACATTCAGTGGCATCATCATCCCTGAATCCCCTACTATCAACGTCCTAAGGGTTACCATTGACAGGAAACTGAACTGGTCGAGCCATATAAACACCGTGGCTATGAGAGCAAGTCAAAGGCTAGGAATCCTGCAGCGGGTAACTCACCTCCTGACTCCCCAAAGCATCTACAAGGCTCAGGTCAGGAGTGTAATGGAATACTTGCCACTCACCTGGATGACTGCAGCTCCATCAACACTCAAGAAGCTTGATACCATTCAGTACAACGCAGCCAACTTGATTTGTACCCCTTTTACAAGCATCCAATCCCTCCACCATCAATGAACCATTGCAGCAGTGTGTACTAACTACAAGAAGCACTGCAACAACACACCAAAGTTCCTAAGGCAGCGTCTTACAGACGCATGACCATTACCATCTAGAAGGATGAGAACAGCAGATAACTAGGAACACCATCAATTGGAAGTCCACCACCAAGTCACTCACCATCCTGATGTGGAAACAGATTGCCGTTCCTTCATTGTCGCTGGGTCAAAAGCATGGAATTCCTTCTCCAACAGCACTGTGGGTGGACCTACACCTCTGGACTGCAGCGGTTCAAGAAGGCAACTCATCACCACTTTCTGAAGGGCATCCAGGGTTGGGCAATAAATGCTGGCTTAGCTGGTGACACCCACATCCCTTAAATGTATTAAATGAAAACCTGTGCACATCATGAAAGGAATGAAATGATAGGGAATGAATTAACACGAAGAGTCACGGGCTCGGTGTGATCAAATGGAAAGTTATTGTGGATAGCTGACATGCACATACCGTACAATAGAAAGTTATTGAGGTCATAGATAGATACTGGAGCTGAATGGTCAGCAAGAAGGCTGCTTTAGCACAAGAATTTTGCAAAAGGAGCAAAAATATTGTCCAAAAATTTTCCTTCAATACTGCACAAGATATTGATTGTTCCTGTCACATAAGCCCACATTCCTGCTTAAATCCCATATCAGTTGATTCCCTCAGTACACAGAAATGTTTCAATATCAATCTTAAATGCACTCAACAATTTAGCATCCATGGTCACCTGGGATACAAAATTGAAACCCTCTGCAAAACAAAATTCTCATGCAAGTTATGAATGGCAGCTCCCTTAAAATGCAAGCTATCTCCTCTTGTTCCAGGTGATTTAGCTGGAGGTGACACCCTCTGGTAGCTACATACCCACCCAACCATCTACCATCACTACAAACACAGGAGATTCTGCAAATGCTGGAATTCAGAGCATGACTCACAAACTGTTGGAGGAACTCTGCAGCTCAGACAGCATCTATGAAAAGAAATAAGCCAATGTTTCAGGCTGAGACCCTTCATCAGGACTGAATCTACCAACCTACTATCACCTTATCTTGTCACTAAGTGTCCTTGTCATTATGTCCGTACTCCCCCACCAGTGAAAATATTAATATTGTCATTCCTCTTTACAATCTTCTATGTTTTAATATGATCACTTCTGATTCTCTTAAATTCCAAAGCAATCAATCTTGATCATCCTTATCACATTGCACAGTTTCCAAGCTAACAATGTTTTTTTCCACTATGAAATGAGAAATAGCAGGGGAAAAAGGGCCATTTGATCCCTTGTTTTCTTTACTTCCCTGTAAAATCCTAGCAGATCTCTCATCTCAGTGTTACTTTCCTGCACTGATCCCTTCTCCCTTCATTTCCAAAAGTCTGCAGATGCTCGCTTTGAATTTACTCGATATCTAAGCTTCCAAAGCCCTCTTGGGTAGGGAATTCCAAAGCTGCATTACCCTCTGGCTGAAAGAATTTCTTCACATCTCTGCATGAAGACTGAAACTGAATATGGTACTTCAGATGCAATCTTAACAAAATACTGTAAATTGTACCTAATGTTCTCATATTGTACTTCAACACCGCCCCCCTTTTACAATAAGGGCCAGCAAATCTTTTGAGCATGAAAGAAAAAAAACAGCAAGGAAAAGAAAACCTTCAAAATTTTGATATGAGCTGCTAAGGATGAAAAAGGAGTACTTGGTGGCAAAATAAAGAAAGAAAAGTTATTTTTCTGAACCTAATTCAATACCTTCCCTGTGGGCATATAAAGAGCTAGGACAGGGGTGGTTCAGTGTAAACAAAAATCTTCCCTGGATGCACAACGCTCTTTGATCTGAACTGAAGAGGAGGCAAGTACTGCCTGAGTTGGCTTTTGAGGTATGGGAGAGGCAAACAGACACGATACAAGTTACAAATAAAATGAAGAGAATTGAGGGCCCTGACCTTATTTTGCTTGGATGGCTTCTGATTTCTCTGCACTGCTTTTATTGATATCCCTTGGTTGTTGGAAAAAACAATTTCAACACAGAAACAAAACATGATGTCCCAGCTATCAAATATCCTGCCAGCTCTCATCACTTGGGCTTACATGTGAAAATTACCAGTTAAACGAAGCTGCCAATGTTTTTGAACCACTTTCCGCCCCCATGTGAAAAAAAGGATTTTGGAAAGTTTGACAATCATGCTTAGAAACAACATGCTTTAATAATTGTGATTCAAATCCGACTTGCTTGTCTTCAGAACCAGAATCAGGTTCAATATCACCAGCATGTGTTGTGAAATTTGTTGTCTTTGCAGCAGCAGTACAATGCAGTAAATAATAGTAGAGAAAAAATGTGAATTACAATAAATATATATAATTTGTCAAATTAAATAAGTAGTGCAAAAATAGAAATTTAAAAAAGTGGTGTTCATGGGTTCAATGTTCATTCAGAAATCAGATGGCAGGGGAAGAAGCTGTTCCTGAATCATTGTGTATGTGCCTTCAGGCTTCTGTACCTCCTTCCTGACAGTAGCAATGAGGACAAAGTATGTCCTGGATGAGGGGGGTTCTTAATGATAGATGCCTTTTTGAGGCATTGCTCCTTGAAGATGTCCTGGATACTGCGAAGGCTAGTGCCCAGGATGGACCTGACTGAGTTTACAACTCTCTGCAGCTTATTTTAATCATGTGCAGTAGAATACCTCCCCCTCCCATACCGGATGGTGATGCAGCAGCTAAATTGCTCTCCATAATACATCTGTAGGAATTTGCAAGTGTCTTTGCTGACATACCGAATCTCCTCAGACTTCCAGTGAAATATGTCCACTGTCAAGCCTTCTTTGTTGCTGCATTGGGTCCAGGATAGGTACTCAGAGATAATGACACCCGGGAACTAGAAGTTGCTTACTCTTTCCGCTGATCCCTCTGTGAGGACTGGTGTGGGTTTCTTTGTCTTACTTTTCTGAAGTCCACAATCAGATCTCTGGTCTTACTGATGCTGAATGCAAGATTGCTGCTGCAACACTACTCAACTAGTTGATTAATCTCACCCTTGTACATTTAGTTATAGCTTGGATTGGGACATTTGGGTCTCTGTCTGAATCATCACTTCCACAATTAGTGCAGCAGGTCAACTTATTGTTTCTAAAGTCCACACTCTCCTGGATGCACATGCACTGATCCAAATGTCACCGTTTGTATCAAAGGGAGTACAAAGAAGGTTCACCAGATTGATTCCTGGGATGGCAGGACTTCCAAATGATGGAAGACTGGATCGACTAGGCTTATACTCTCTGGAATTTAGAAGATTGAGGGGGGATCTTATTGAAATGCATAAAATTCTAAAGGGATTGGACAGGCTAGGTGCAGGAAGATTGTTACTGATGTTGGGGAAGTCCAGAACGAGTCACAGTTTGAGGATAAAGGGGAAGCCTTTTAGGACCGAGATGAGGAAAAACTTCTTCACACAGAGAGAGGTGAATCTGTGGAATTCTCTGCCACAGGAAAGAGTTGAGGCCAGTTCATTGGCTATATTTAAGAGGGAGTTAGATATGGCCCTTGTGGCTAAAGGGATCGGGGGGATATGGAGAGAAGGCAGGTACAGAGTTCTGAGTTAGATGATCAGCCATGATCATACTGAATGGCGGTGCAGGCTCGAAGGGCCGAATGGCCTACTCCTGCACCTATTTTCTATGTTTCTATGTATGCTTATTTCAGCCTGCATGGACCTTTATAAATATGCATACTGCAATGCCACAATTTGAACTAAAGTTGCTAAAAAGGCCCAAGGTAATTCAGTTCATTTGTAGAAATGCCATGGGAAAACTTAACTTATCTGTGTTGCACTACATATAACAGAAGAAGCTACTGCAGGGACTTGCTGGCTATTTTCAAAACCATGAACACTGAAGACAGACACTGACATTTCATCAACAGAAATCCTGAAATTACACAGCTATTCTTAAACACAAACAAATGACAAATATCTACTCTCCTTTGACCAATAGAATTCCTTGGCATGGTCTGAGGGTAACTTAAAACATGCAGTCACATCCGCTTTGGATACAATATATTTCAATTCTTAGATATTGAACAATATATCGCAAACTGAAACGGAAGACTGATATGAAGTCAACCCTGAAGGAAAGCAAACCAGTCCAGGAGAAAGCTACAGGGAACACACAAGATTGCCATTGGTGGCTTGACCATCACTTCAGATAACATCCATCTTTCTTCAAGAAACTTGTAAAGTTGGTTGTTAAATCCTGATCACCTGCTGTGAGCTATTCCCAAATGCTTTCGCTTCCTTTTCTTAGTTTCAGCAAGAAGCTGCAAACCTTAACAAAGGCTTATTTTCTGCCTTGTGGTGGTTGGTGAAGGGGCTGTGGTGAAAGCAAAAGATTTCCTTTCGGTGCGATTCAGCACATAAACACAAAGAAATGAAAATCTGAGCAACTGACGATGAGGACTCCTGAGCAATGAACAATAGAGACTGAGGACAGGAAAAAATGAGCCAAGAAAGACAAGGCGTACAATAAAGCATATTCAATTAAAAGTATATATATTATAAATTTAAGATGATTTACTCTTCTTTTTCTATTATGCTTAGATTTAATACTTTATAAAAGCTGATAGTTTCAAAAAGATAACATGGTCCTGAAAAACAATCTGACAGCTGAATATTATGCAATGGAAAAACCATAAAAAAGGCTGGACGCACAAGAGACTGCAGATGCTGGAATGTAGAGTAACAAACAGCCTACTGGAACTATTCAACAGGTTGAGCAACATCTGTGGAATGAAAGGAATTGTTTACATTTTGGGGCAAACTCCTGCATCTTGTCCTGTCATTTACTAATTTTCCAGTGAGCAATGAGCACCTAGAAAGCTAGAGAATAAAGCTGTCAAAACCTCTATCAGTGGCTTTAGATTAGATGTTTTCACAACTTATAATACCCCTCAACCATCAGGCTGTCAAACCAAGGAGATAATGTCACTCAACTTTACTTCATCATTGTAATGTTCCCACAACCAATGGACTCACTATCAAGAACTCTTCATTTCATGTTCTTGAAATTTATTGCTTATTTATTTATTATTATTACTTCTCTTTTTATATTTGCACAGTTTGTGTCTTTTGCACAACAGTGAACACCTAAGTTGATGTGGTCTTTCATCGATTCTGTTATGGATTTATTGAGTATGCCCGCAAGAAAATGAATCTCAGGGTTGTATACAGTGACATATATGTACTTTGATAATAAATTTATTTTGAACTTTGAACTTCATATACTGTCATCTTTGATTTTCACGGAAAAAACCACAACTGCTACACACTTTAACTAATGGAAATAGGTGGAAACACACTGCAGAAAGTTGAGAAACAAGAGACTGAAGGTGCCAGAACCTGGAGCTAAAATGAACGACTAGAGGGCCTCACTGAGGCAAGCAGCATCAAAGGAACACCCATAATTTTGCAACCATCCCTTTGCCTCCACAGGTCTGATGAGCCCACTGAGTTCCTCCAGCACTTTGATTTTTACTGCAGCAGGTTATAGTATGCCTTCCAGGTACAGGAGAAAATACAAGCTTAATGGTACATTTATATTGCAATTGCAGAGCAGGGAAAGGCTGCTTTAGCCCTGCTGAGTCTTCACAAAGAACTGAAGATGAATGCACATAAATCACCAAAACAATCTACATTATTTTTCCTCGCAAAGTAAAGAAGAGCAGAAAGAATGAAATTTAGTTTGACTAACAGAAGATAAAATGTCATGGTCAACAAAATAATTTGTGGATTCTGAGAGAAATGAAAGAGAAAATCGCTGTGGCCTTAGAAATAATGTTCTGCAATATTTCGTAATATTTCATTTGTATTGAATGTGGAATTGTGGCAGAGTAGCTAATTCAATATTGATTTTTAAAATAAGAGTCAAAATGAATTGGGTCTCCACATAGCTGAAATTCTAAGATGGGAGAAATTTTAGAAATGTTGATTAAGGATAAAATTACCTTAGATTTAGATAGAGATACAGTAGAAGGAAGCAGCATAGAATTCCATAAGAAGTAACTTCCACTTTTATGGAATTCTTGAAGTATCAACAGATGTGGCAAAAGGTGGGCGTACAATAGATATAAAGTAGATGACCCTAGGCAATCCCTTGGCTATGTATCTTGAAAAGTGTGAAGTACACTGAATTAAGGAGAATATAGATTAAACCTCACGAAGAACAAATATCTCTTTTTTTCCTGCCCACCCTACTTCATTCTGTTCCAAGGTGCTGGAATCTCATGGGTAATTCTTTGTCACTGTGGCTGAGACAAGCTTATTCTGCTCTTTCAACTTCCCCTCCAAGACCAGAAGAATAAACATTCTCTGCTTGACTCACTGCTATAGCCGTCATTCAATACTTCTTCCATTTCCTTCCTTCTCTGCTCTCATGCCCTCCCCTGCTTCATTTTGTCCATGAGTCTCATTACATGGCCACCATATTGACTGGCAAAATAAGATCCATTAATTAGGTAAGAAGTGAGCAAGGGTTCCTTGTTGTGTGAAGAGCAGTGTGAGGAAGAAAAGGAATCCCCAATATTATCTCAGGGCACCTGAAGAAGGGCTTGTGGTTCCATATAAAATAAATTTAAAAAACAAATTGCTCCAAAGGAGCCATGTCCAGTGCTTCCCATTGCTTTTGCCTGGCAGATGAACCACCTTTGCTGCTCCACTCAGTTACAACAGAAGATGTCTAACTAGTTGCTATATTACAGCCTACATGAAATCATAAGCCTGTGGATCAGGTTGGAAACAGAGATTCAAAGATTCAAAGATTCAAAAAACTTTATTGTTATTCTAACCGTACATCAGCTCTGCAGGGCAGAATGAGACAGCGTTTCCCAGGAGCAGTGCAATCATAACATAACAAATGCAATGTTAAATAATAAACATAACAATAAATAGTAAAACACAACAGCCACATGTCAGTTAAAATCAAGTTAAAAGTGTCCAAAGCAGAGTCAGGTGGAGCAGCTATTTAGCAGTCTGACTGCCTGTGGGAGGAAGCTGTTTAGTAGCCTTGTGGTTTTAGTTTTGATGCTCCTGCAACGTTTGCCTGATGGCAGAAGAACAAAGAGTTCTTCATATGAATTCTTCATTTCATTTCCGGATCCTTAGGGTTGTCATAGCTGGGCGAGGTAATGGGGATAAGCTTCCACTACCTATTAAATACACCCAATCATGTGTGTCTCATACAGCCTCTGACACCCCAAGTATAGCTCCTGGCCATGTGTGTCTTAAATATCAAGCCCGGTTGAACTACTTCTACTGCCAGGAGAAGGGACACCTTAAAGCCAGTCACTTCAGGTAGATGGGATTCTTCAACTATGGTTCGTAGCTCACCTAGGAAAAGGAAAACTCTGATCTCAAACCTCCGCTGCCTTGTGGCTATATCCACTCATAGGGAAGGTTTCAGGGGTAAACCCCAAGGGAAAATCCTGAGCTGGAGTCCCAGAGGCAGTCCTATGTTGAGTTCAAAGCTGGCTGGCAACTCATGCAACTCTGCTGGTGCCAAACTGTATCAAACTCTGCTGTTCCTTTGGATTCATCCACTGCATGGAGAGTGGGAGCCTCCATATGGTACTGTCTTGGCTTGTGTATCATGTAGACAACAAGAATGCGATATCCAGTGCCAACCGGACCAGCAGAGGGCCCCATTTATTTCCTCTATCAAGATTTTGCCCTTCCTCTCAGCAAGTTACAGGCTCAATCTTCCACAGAACACAGAAGCATTTAGCAGAGTAGGGTTCCTGCTCTCAGACCTATAAAATTGGTTTAGAAAAGCCTACACTTAATAGCCACTTGATTATGTATCTCCTAAACCTAGTAAGGTGGCCACTGCGCACACGTGGTCATCTGCTGCTATAGCCTATCTACGTCAAAGATCAACGTGTTATACATTCAGAAATGTTCTTCTGCATATCATGGTTGTAATGCATGTTTATTTGGATTACTGTCACCTTCCTGTCAGCTTGAACCAGTCAGGTCATTCTCCTCTGACCTCTCTCATTAACAACACATTTTCCCCTACAAAACCGCCATCACTGGATTTTTTTTTGTTGTTTTTCGCACCATTCTCTGAAAATCTAGAGACAGCTGTGCATGAAAGTCACAAGAGATCAGCAGTTTCTGAGATACTCAAACCACTCCATCTGGCACCACCAATTATTCCAAGGTCAGTCACTTAGATCACATTTGTTCCCCATTCTAATGTTGAGTCTGAACATTCATGCCTGCAGCTTTCATGCATGGAGTTGCTGCCACATGACTGGCTGATGAGGTATTTGCAGTAAGGAGCAGGTTTTCAGGTTTAATAACGTGACCACTGAGTGCACATGCTTTGGATAATGCAGAAGATGTCTATACTATAGTATACATTACAATCACTCTATAACATTGCTGAAAGCATGAAATTCCTAGTAGAAATATACTCTCAAATTCATGTGTTGGATCAAACTTCTACTAAGTGTTCTGTGAGATTCAGTGTTTTTGTTTTAAAAGCATGAGTGTAGAAACAAATTCATGCAAGAAATAAACACCCTTGGCATTGAACTCAGAACTGATGATTTATACCTGTGCTGAGGAGAGTGTATAAAATGAATAGCGAAACCAAATTAAATAAGTTGATTAACCATCATTCACACTCCAGCCAAGTATGAATGCCGAGGCCTCAATTTAAGCAAGGCTAAAAGAAACTACTGTTTTGGAGAATCTGCATGATTCTGATTAGCAGTAAATCAAAAGTAATGAGAGCTCATTAAGTTTTACAAAGCTGAAGCTAATGGCAAAATGAAACAAACAATTAAATTGCATCTGTGGAATTAGGAAAAGGCAGGCAGACCAATGTGCTAGCAGTCACACTGGCTCTTTATTACTTACGGGCAAATAATTTAAAAGGACCTTTCACAATAAAAACAAACCATCATAGTACTTAGTTATTAATTGCTTAGTTTTAGAAAGTCATTTGGGATGATATTTCCTGTAGGTGTGAAGATAAATCAGAATTTGTCCTGCAGTAATAGTAACATAATCCATTCCCACTGATGATTACAAAATACAAATGCTGTATTATGCTTTAATGGCAGAGATAAGAAATAATTTGCCTTCTTCCCTATTGTTTGTATTCTGCAAACTCCACAGCATTGAAAAAGACATGAAAAAAGTCTTACTGAATGCAAAGAAGCAAAAATACTTTTTGGCTAACCATTTATGTTTTCCAATTATTTTTATAGTAGAACAAAATATATGTGCCCAATATCAAGAAGTCAGAGAGCTTTAGACATTCTGCAATGTAGGTGAAGTATATTGCCGCAAAGCAACGTGTCCTTCTAATTACTCTGTCAGAATCTTAGGTACCAGTACACAGAACTCCATGAGAATTGATCTATATAATTGTAACTCTACATGGTTTTATTCAAGTTAAAAATTATTATAATTGTGTGCAATGTACCTTAATAAAATCAAAATATGGTAATCTAAGCAATGCATGGGATTACCATAACCCCAAATGAACTATCTGCAGTTCAGAGACAACCAGATCAGATGTTCAGGATTTTTAAAGAAAATGGTATTATTGTTATGGGGAAGTAACAGTGTGGTAAAATAATGCAAAAGATAATTGGAACCTAAGTGTATAAAAAGAATTCTGTGAAGTATTAGTTGTGATTTTTGATGAGGCAACAGAGAAGACTGATAAAAGAAATTGAAAAGATACTTCTAAAATGGATTTTAAGAAGGTATTTGCAAAATCTCACATAAAAGGTTGATAAGTGGAAGTAAGGTCCATAGAATAAAAAGTTCATGACTCCTGGTGAAGGATCTTGTCCCAAAATGTCTGCTTTTTATTCCTCTCCATAGATGCTGTCTGACCTGCTGAGTTCCTCCAGCATGTTGTGTTTGTTGTAATGAATGAAGCATCCGCTCAAGGGTGAGAGGAGTGTCATGGTAAATGGTTGACCAGGCAAAGGAAATAGTGACATTCCTCAGGGGTTAGTAGTTTTGATATGGATAAATATTCTGATATGGGTGTGCAGGTTAAAATTTCCAGATTTGTACATGATGCCAAATTTAGAGATGTGGTAAACACTGAGAGGTTTGTAATAGGCTGCAGGAGGACACAGACAAGATGGCAGAATGGGCATATAAATGGCAGTGAAATTTGTTTTGAAACGTGAAGAGATATATTATGACAGAAAGAATAGGGAAACATTAATTTCTTTAAATTACAATTCTAAAGGGAATGCATGAATAGGGGGACCTTAGTGTACACATGCAATAAGTTGAAAGTCGAAGTATATGTTGAAAGAGGCAAAGAATTGGACTAGATTGGTCCATATTGGACAAGAGGCTGCATAAGTAGAAGCAAAGAATACTAAATCATAGATTTTTTTTTTTTCTCTCAGATCAAGCTGGTAAAACCTAAGGTGTGGGTATAGCCAAGCACACTCATTTGTCAATTGCTAGGAACTTTCAGACTATTCTAGTAGTGTTTAGTATTGTGGCTTTTGGAAGATTTCCATGGATATAGTAGCCCTAATGGTTTAATGCTACTGTGTAGTGACTTAGGAATGATACCAGTTGTAGATATTACTTTCAGTTCAATATATACCTTCCAAAGTCTTTCAATTTCTACTTTTAATTCGGCATATTTCTGGTGTTTTTCACTTACTGATTTCTGTAAGTTACGTGCGTTTGGAATTCTTTTTGAGCGTGGTGTTTCTTTGATTGTATTATGTTTCTTTGTACTTACTTCAAATGCCCACAAGAAATTGAATCTCAGGGTAACATATATGTACTTTGATAATAAATTCAGTTTGAACTTTTGAACTTCCATGAAAGATAAATATACAAGTCATAATTTATCAATACTCTTCGGAATGCTAAGGAACTTATATATTTTTCCAGCACTTTCTCAATTTATTTGGATTATAATTCACCAACGCTTGTAAGGTACTTTTACTTGTCTCAAAATCTGATCCTATCTTTCCGAGCTTAAAACTTCATGGCCTGAAAACTAAACATGTCTGAATTTGGAATTACATGATTTAGAGGATTGACATCTTTCATTTTCTTTTCCTCACATAATCCCTTTGACAAAAACAAATGGAAATGCACAGCATTGAATGGGCTTAATTTGTGTTTAGACTTGTGATAAGCACAATGCACACATCTTATTAAAAACTGTGTCAGGGACAATTGAAAAATAAATCAATATTAGTTTATTTGAAATCCATGGTTCTAAACACAAAAAAATGTAATAGGCTGGAGAGCCACAAAATAACCAATAAAAGTGGTAGTCTGTTATTGAAAACCAGGCTAACCTAGAGTAGAGTAATTTTGGGTACTTTCATGCTTATTGGAAAAGTTATCTCTCCAGTTTTTGGTGGAACTTTTGTTCTCTATGGCACTCTTCTTTTCCCACACAAATCTTTAATCATGTCAAGAGTAGTGCAATGTGCAAAATTCAACTGCTATGAGCTTTTCAAACCCTTTGGCTTGGAAGAACAACAGTCTGTTTTCACACATAGAACAAACGGCATTGATTACCTGTGTTTCCGCTGAAGCCGTGCTATTTAAAGGATAAACATTCTTGCCATATTATTTGTTCCCATTGCACATTCTGATACTGTGCAACCATGTAAATACAACTCACGTGTGCCTTGACTGCTTTGACCATGCAACAGGGTTACAGTCCCTTTTAGCTTCCAAATGTCAGGACCACTCTAGGTCATTGCTGACTAACTCTGCTACTTCTCAAAGTTTGCTGCTCTCAGTCACCCATGTTACGTTCTGAAGGACAGAAGGAGATGCCTAAAGCCCATCAGAACAGACTTCATCAAAGTCCAAGTATTCATAGAATGATACATCCATTTCTTTGCAGAAACTCGTAAGGAGGATCCCAATACCTCCTCCCTTAATAAATAACGGCCCTCCTAGGGATATTTACCAGCTTTCCTTTTCTCTCTGACCTCACGGAACACTCACTGCAACACTCATCCATTCTCCCTCATCTTTCTTTCAGCAGAAACAATGTCCTGTGTTCTCTTTTGTTGCAATATGATACCATATGAGCTGGGTTCAAATATTACTCTTGATCTTCAGCATGGTAGAAATACTGTGTTGAAACAAATGTGTTGAAAACTCCACACCAGGAAATGAACAGACTTGTTCTGTGAACTTCATAGTTGAGGTTCTTAATCTTACTCAACTTTCACTGACAGCACTACAGTAACTAGAACCAGATTGGAACACTCCACTGCTTTAGTACCAAAGAAAATGAAGTGGCGTAATTTCTAATCCAGTACTTTTGCTGTCTTCACTGACTTTGAAGGTGTTGTCATACATAGTGCAATATGCCAGTTTAGAGATGTGTCACCGATTATAACTGGGTTTTAAAGCTGTTTAGAAACAATGAGATTAACGTTTACCATGAGCGTTACTGTAGCTGCCATTGGGTAAGGCTGTCTGTTATTCCTATATCATCTATTAATCAACAGTTTCAATCAAATAAGTTCTTCTCATGCACCTTGAGAAGGAGCAGACAGTTTGGGACAAAGTTAACTAAAGTGAAGGATTATCCATGAAAATATTAAGAGATTCCTTCCACAAAGAGCTTTGTTCTTTCTCCCCAAAGTCCATCTGTTTACATTTATGATGTGGATATATTTATTGTGTTATAAAGTAAAGCCAATGGGCTGAAGAAATATAATGCTAAAATCAGAAATAAAACACAAAAACTTGGAAATACACAAGTTGTCAGTGGACACCCTTCCATTATAAATGCTACTCAGGTCCAAATCATATATATAACTTCAAGTTTACTTTTTGTTGGATTATTGTAGCTTCAGCCATTTAAATTACCATATGCCAACTGTATGAAAAACCAAAGACGCTGTCACAATTGTCATTCATCCAAATTGCTTTTCTCGGCTAAATCAAATTCAGTAATATTATACAGCAGCATACAAGGGAACTAAAGCCAATGGGAAGATAGAGGATTGGGAAGCTTATAAAAACTTGCATTAGGAAAGAAAAGGTGAATTATGACAGGAAGCTGGCAACTAATATCAAAGAAGATACTAAAAGCTTTTTTAAGTATATAAAGGGTAATAGAGAGTTGAGGGTAGATATAGGACAAACATAAAATGATGCTGGAGATATTGCAATGAGAAATACAGAGATGGCAGAGGAACTGAATGTGTATTTTTCATCAGTCTTCACAGTGGAAGACATCTGCAGAATACTGGACATTCAAGAGTGTCAGGGAAGTGAAGTATGTGCAGTGAAAATTACGACTGAGAAGGTGCTCAGGAAGCTTATGGTCTGAGGGTGGATAAATCTCCTGAACATGATGGAATGCACCCTCAGTTTCTGAAGGAAGTAGCTGGAGAGATTGCAGGGGTATTAACAAAGATCTTTCAAGAACCGATAGATTGTGGCATTGTACCTGATGACTGGAAAATTGCAAATGTTACTCCGCTATTTAAGAAGGGTGGGAGGCAGCAGAAAGGAAACTATAGACTGTTAGCCTGATATCAATGGTTGGAAAGTTGTTGGAATCAATTGTTAGGGATGAGATTATGGAAGACCTGGAGCCACATTACAAGATAGGCCAAAGCCAGCACAGTTTCCTGAAAGGAAAATCCTGCCTCACTAACCTACTACAATTTTTTGAGGAAATTACAAGCAGAGTATACAAAGAAGATTCAGTAGACATAATGTATGCGGATTTTCAGAAGGCCTTTGACAAGGTGCTGCACATGAGGCTGCTAAGCAAGATAAGATCCCATGGAATTACTAGCATGGGTGGAGCATTGGCCGATTGGCAGAAAACAAAGAATGGGAATAAAGGTATCCTATTCTGGCTGGTTGCCAGTTACCAGTGGAGTTCCACAGGGGTCGGTGTTGGGACCGCTGCTTTTTACGATGTATATGATTTGGACTATGGGATTAATGATACAAAGATAGGTGGATGAAACAGAGATCCTGCAGAGGGACTTAGATAGTTTAGAGGAATAAAGAGATAGTGATGAGCAAACTAGAGGGCCTGAAAGTAGATAAGTGCCCTGGTCCTGATAGGATGCATCCCAGGGTGCTGAGAAAATTAGCGGAGGTTATAGTAGACACATTAGTAATAATTTACCAAAACTCTCTAGACTCTGGGCAGGTCCCAGCGGATTGGAAGACAGCCAATGTCATGCCACTTTTTAAAAAAGGATGTAGGCAAAAGACAGGCAACTATAGGCCAGTTAGCTTAACATCTGTAGACGGGAAAATGCTTGAAGCTGTCATTAAGGAAGAAATAACAAAACAGTTAGAACGGAGTGGTTCCATTAGACAGACGCAGCATGGATTCAGAAAGGGCAGGTCCTGTTTGACAAACTTACTGGACTTATTTGTGGACATAATGAGTGCAGTGAATAGAGGGGAACAGGTGGATGTCATTTTCTTGGATTTCCAGAAGGCGTTCGATATGGTGCCACACAAGAGACTTATAAATAAGATACGGATGCATGGAGTCGGAGAAAGTGTATTGGCATGGATAGTGGATTGGTTAACCGACAGAAGGCAGAGAGTTGGTACAAGTGGGTGTTTCTCCGGTTGGTAGTCGGTGGTGAGTGGGGTGCTGCTGGGGTCGGTGCTGGGCCCGCAGTTGTTTACCATTTACATTGATGATTTGGAAGAGGAGACTAAGTGTAACATAGCAAAATTTGCTGATGACACTAAACTGAGTGGAAAAGCAAATTGTACAGAGGATGTGGAGAGTCTGCAGAGGGATATAGATAGGTTAAGTGAGTGGGCCAAGGTCTGGCAGATGGAATACAACAATGGTAAATGTGAGATCATCCACTTTGGAAGGAATAATAGAAGAGCAGATTATTATTTAAATGGTGAAAGATTGCAGCATTCTGTTGAGCAGAGGGACTTGGGAGTGCTTGTGCATGAATCACAAAAAGTTGGCTTGCAGGTACAACAGGTTATTAAGAAGGCAAACGGAATGTTGACCTTCATTGCTAGAGGGATTGAATTCAAGAGCAGGGAGGTCATGCTGCAACTATACAGGGTACTGGTGAAGCCGCACCTGGAGTATTGTGTGCAGTTCTGGTCTCCATACTTGAGGAAGGATATACTGACTTTGGAGACAGTTCAGAGGAGGTTCACCAGGTTGATTCCAGAGATGAAGGGGTTAACTTGTGAGGAGAGATTGAGTCGCCTGGGACTATACTCACTGGAATTCAGAAGAATCAGAGGGATTCTTATAGAAACATACAAAACTTTGAAAGGGATAGATAAGACGGAAGTAGGAAAGTTGTTTCCATTGGTAGGTGAGACTAGAACTAGGGGTCATTGCCTCAAGATTCAGGGGAGAAGATTTAGGACGGAAATGAGGAGAAACTGTTTTTCCCAGAGAGTGGTGAATCTGTGGAATTCTCTGCCCAGGGAAGCAGTCGAGGCTTCTTCATTAAATACATTTAAGATACAGTTAGATAGATTTTTATATAGTAGGGGAATTAAGGGTTATGGTAAAAAGGCAGGTAGATGGAGCTGAGTTTATGGACAGATCAGCCACGATCTTATTGACTGGTGGGGCAGGCTTGCTGGGCCGGATGGCCTACTCCTGCTCCTATTTCTTATGTTCTTCTGTTCTTATGAATGGGCAAAGAAGTGGCAAATGAAATACAATGTTGCAAAGTGTTTGGTCATTCACCTTGGTGGAAGAAATAAATGGGTAGACTATTATTTAGATGGGGAGAGAATTCAAAATGCAGAGATACAAAGGGATTTGGGAGTCCTTGTGCAAGATACCCTAAAGGTTAACCTCCAACTTGAGTCGGTGGTGAAGAAGACAAATGCAATGTTGGCATTCATTTCTAGAGGTGTAGAATATAAGAGCAGGGATGTGATGTTGAGGATCTATAAGGTACTTGTGAGACCACACTTGGAGTATTGTGTATAGTTTTAGCTCCGTTTATTTTAGAAAGGATATACTGACATTGGAGGGGGTTCAGAGAAGATCCATGAGAATGATTCCAGGAATGAAAGGGTTACTGTATGAGGAATGTCTGGCAGCTCTTGGGCTGTATCCCTGGCATTCAGGAGAATGAGGGGTGATTTCATAGAAACATTCCGCATGTTGAAAGGCCTGAGCAGATTAGATATGGCAAAGTATTTCCCATGGTAGGGGAGTCCAGGACAAGAGGGCATGACTTCAGGATTGAAGGACATCCATTTAGAACAGAGATGCAGAGAAATTACTTTAGTCAGAGGGTGGTAAATCCGTGGAATTTGTTGCCACGAGCGGCTGTGGAGGCCAAGTCACTGGATGCATTTAAGGCAGAGATAGATAGGTTCTTGATTAGCCAGGGCATCAAAGGGTATGGGGAGAAGGCAGGGGAGTGGGGATGACTGGAAGAATTGGATCAGCCCATGATTAATTGGCAGAGCAGACTCGATAGGCCGAATGGCCTACTTCTGCTCCTATATCTTATGGTCTTACGGTCAAATGGTAGAAATCATGACTAATTTAAATGAAAAACAGTCCAAAAGCATTGGTGGTCAATATAAAAGTTGAAAAAAGCTCTATAGCTAAGAACACCAGCTTATTTGCAGCAATCTGAACTATTCTAGTGTAGAAAATAACAGAAACAATGGGCTCCTCTTTATCCAAAGCCATACAGAGTTGACAAAACATGCAGAGCTCAGCGACCACACAGAGCATTAGGTAGGATGTGAACTGTGTGCTTGCAGAGTCTTTTGGTCCTGGGAAGTTCTGGCCTTGAGTCAGTGACATGACTCAAGAGCTGAGCATCCTAGCTGTGGATATGGGTAGAGCTCGAGATTAAAAACATGGTCCAGTTCCTAACAAATGTTAAGGCCATGGATGAGTTTGATAGCTAGAAAATGGAGACTGTGTACATGACCAAAGTCAATAGCTGTCAGCTTTACAATACTTACATGGTGTAATTATTCTCCACTTAACAATGTATGTTGGAAAACCAGTCTAGCAATGAAGAGATCAAATAAAGTGACTGTGAGATATAAATTTCATCAATATAAATTTGAAAATTAGCATTTGCAAAGAAATTCTTCTTGGCTGGTGGTGCTAAACATGTATAGTTTCAGGTGTGTTGTACTCAATCTCAAAGTTGAATTTGGTTGTAGCATATGGAGCCAACAGACTCATAATGGAATTGACATATTCATTACTTTGCTTCTTTTCCATAAGAATAATTCAAAAGATATTTCCACCTCGGACGAAGTGGGAAGCAATGAAAAGGCTTTACAACTTTGTTACGCACTTCTATAACAATCTGCAATGAAAGTCCTGCATTATTAATGTTCAAGCCTTCATTCATGCTGTCATTTTTTCAGTTTGCACATTTTGTTTAAACAATTACATGGCGGTCTTATCTCAATATTGTACTTCCATGTACATTATTGCTTATTTCAGAAGGGAAAAATCTTGTCATTGTGAAAGAATAAATCAAAGTGAAATATTTCAGCTGCAGATTAAATTTACAGTTTAGCAGGTCGCATATCAATGCCACTGAGATTTCTAAGGATTCGGAAATTATTGTTCTAATTTCTGTGGAGAAATCATTTTCAGTTCTAAATGTGAGTGTTAAAATCTACATCTCAGTACTTAATTCTGTAATTGGACCATGGCAAAGCCCTGCTGTGCCTTCTCCCAGCTTTTAATTTTAGGAGAGTACAGTCAGAAGCATTCTTGCTTCGCATCAAGTAAATCAAATATTCAGTGCTAATAGTGCTTTAGTTATATTAACCCTCTTTTAAAATGCTAAGTGAGCAATGGAGTATTATATGCAAGTTGCTCTCTGCTTTCCGACATCCATTACAGACAATGAAACCATATTTCTGAAGCAAAATTCTGGACTGACCTTTTCAATTGTGAATGGCTTCTACAACACTCATCATCATCAGGTGCCATGCTCAGTTTGAGCTTTGACTGCCATGGCCCACACACTCCTGTTTTCGGTCAAGTGGATCAAATCATTGGTATTCATTTCCAGTTCTCTGGCTGCTGTCTCCATCATCATTTGTCTTTGTCTTCCTCTTGCTTTCTTCCCTTCAATCTTTTCCATAATTACCATGCATTCTAACTCCTCTTTCCTAATCACATGTCCAATGAAGTTATGTTGCCTTTTCATGATCTCATACATTATTTCTCTTTTTGTGTTTGCTCTGTTCATGACATCCTCGTTAGATATTTGTTTCATCCATGATATTCTTTGCATCCTCCTCAAAAACCACATTTCTGCTGCTTCAATTCCTTTCCTCATGTTACTAGATATTGTCCAACATTCTGAGCCATATAACATAACTGGATAAACGTAACATTTCAGTACTCTGAGGCAAGTTGTCATGCCTAGTTTAGTATTGGTCAGTATACTCTTCATTCTCATAAAGGTGCCTTTTGCCATCCCTATTCTTCTTTTGATATCCATGTCACACCTGCCATCTGATGTCACCCAGCTTCCTAAATAGCAAAAGTTCTGTACTTGTTCTCTGCCATACTATCCAGTGAAATTCAGCTAAAGTGAAGCTGGGTCTGGTCGGAATTTCATTTCACCTGACTTTGTTCCTTCTGTTACTTCTGTGTTGCTTGCCGTCTGCAACTGCCACATTGGCATTAATGTGTCTGTGTGACTGTATCCTCGAACAATGTTAATGAATATAAAAGTACTTAGTTTTTCTGTCACTTACCTAACTTTGTTTCCAGTTTAATCACCAAGGAATGATGCTATAGTGTCCAAACCAGCTCCAGAAAGAGAAAAAAAAACTTATTGAAATAATAACATTCCACCAAGATATTATCCATTAATGAAAAGATGAAAGCTACTAAATTTGTTATTACAAGGGAATTAAGGTATTTCTTTGCCCTGTGCTGTTTCTAGTTTTATTCCCATTGTTATTTCAAAGAATAAAATTCAATAAATTGATCAGTCTCCAACTCCATGCACCAGTTGTGCTTGAATTATATTTATATTTTTAAATTGTTAATTTAATGAAAAATGCATGTTGAAGGTAGGCCCAAGGAAGTTTACTAATAATCCTTCCACTATTAAGAAGGCAATAAAACCAAAGCAAAAATATTAATCAAGCTCCATATTAATGCCATTTATGGGATTTTTTTTTTAGGCAGTAAGCAACAAGTGCAACAAAGTAGATGAAAATAGAGGAAATGAAGGAATAACAAAGTCATCTGTGGAAAATATTACCACATGACGTTACAATACCTTTGACATTTCATTCAGTTCAAACCAGTCATTTCAGGAACCTCTGTAAAAATGGTTCTCACTTTCTTCATTGCACAAATTTAATTTGCCAGCCTGCCAATATGCATGCTTTTTCTGTTTTTTTTATCTTCATCACAGGCTAAGTAAGTTTGTCTTCACTCCAATGTCTCTCACATTTATACTGCCACCTGACATCCTGGTCCCAAATTTCGACAGAAACTTACAAGAGAAGAGAAGTAAGGCAAAGAATATTTCAGGCTCTATTTGGTGAGGATGCTAGTGTCATTCAGAATTATGTGGATGCAGATACTTGCATAAATGGGGCAGATGGTTCACACCAGCAAAGCAGAGGGTCTTCCATCCATTGCAATGGAGATCAACAATGCTTCAGCATGTGTTGAAGAAGTTATTCTATGGTTAGATTTGTGGACAAATAATCCACGGAAATCAGTTTATATGCTGTCAAGGTAATTAGAGGTCAAAAAAAATTGAGAGAAATTTCTGTAATTGTACCTACAAATTAAATAATGCCAGAAAAGTATTAATGGAATAGTAGCCAAAGGAATGTTTTGTTCAAGAGCCTACATGTGCAAGAATTCAGTAGCACTCAAGACTCAAGGCGTGATGCATGATGAACAACTAAATATAAACATGAGAAAGTCTGCGGATGCAGGAAATCCAAAGAAGTACACACAAATTGGTGGAGGAACTCAGCAGGTCAGGCAACATCTACGGAAATGAATAAACTGTCGACCTTTTCGGCCAAGACTTTTCTTCAGGACTCCTGAGCAACTATATATGGTGTTTTCCTTTCTTCTGCTCAGAATTTCTTTCTGGCGCATAGGTCAAGGTCAAAGAGACATTGGTTATCAGGCTTGGAGGTTCAGGATGGCTGGGATTATTTATAGGTGCCATCAGCGAAGATAAGGTCATGCCAAGAGTTGATTAAATTGAGGACAAACAGTGAGTCAGTAGAGAGGTCAGGAAAAATGATCAGCAATGTTTGAAAGGAGTAATTAGTAGACTGGTGGAATGATTTAGGTGAGGATTCCAGCTGTAGGAAGGATGAGTACGGCAGCTGGAGTTGGAGAGAGTGCTTAATCTGTCTGAGGTGATTGGTGATGCCATGGATAGCAAGGAATGTTGTTGAAGACTACTGCTGGACACAGATCAGATGGGAATCTGAGCAAAGAACTGGCAGATGGAATTTAAACCCAACCAGTGCGAGGTGATGCATTTTTTACTCAAAGAGAAGTAGGACATATGGAGTTAGTGATAGGTTACCAAGAATGTTGATGAACAGCAGAATCTTAGGGTTTAAATCCATAATTACTGGATGTAGCAACATAGATAAGGTATATGGCAGGTTTACTGTCATGGTTAGATCACAGAAAATAAAAGTTGGGACATTATACCGCAATGTTATAAAACATGGCAAAGACTTCACTTAAGAGTATTATGTTTAGCTTTGGTCATCACAACAAAGGTTTTGGTTGTGCTGGAGAGAGTACATAGTGACCTGGATTAGAGGACTTCAGGAATGCACAGTTGAAGGGTGAATTGGTTTCTCTGGCAAAATGGAAACTGACCTGATAGAGTTATATAAAATTATAAGGGACATAAATAAGGTAGATAGAAGCTTTTTTCCTATAACATGAGTATCAAAAACAAGAGAGCATGGGTTTAAGATAAGAAGAAGGAAATAAGAAAAGGATTGAGTGCTGCCACAAGAATGCAGCATCCATCATCAAAGGTACCCACCACTCAGAGCATGCCCTCTTCTCACTACTACCATTGGGAAGCAGGTACAGAAGCCTTAGATCCCACACCAGCAGGTTCAGGAACAGTTATTATACTACAAACATCAGGCTGCTGAACAAAAGGTGGATAACTTCAATCACCACTTCTCTGAACTGATTCTATGACCTCCAGATTCACTTTCAAGGATTCTTTACAGCTCTTGTCCTCAATATTATTTTTGCTTATTTGTAGTTTGTCCTCTTTTGCACATTGGTTGTTTGTCAATCTTATGGACAAGTTATTTTTCTTTCCAGTAAATGACAGCAAGAAAATAAATCTCAAGGTCGTATTTGGTAATATATATGCACTCCGATAATAAATTTAATTCTAACTTTGAACTTCTAAAGGGAATTTGAAGATTTCTTTTTACACAGAAAGTGGCTGATATGTGGCACTCGCTACAAGTAGGTGGTGGCGTCAGTTACATTCATTCTACTAAAGAGACATTTAGACAGATACTTCAAAAGGCAAAATGTGGAAGGTTAGGGATCTACTGACAAAAGTGTAAAGTGTCATCATGAACATGATGGGCCGAAGACCCCATTCCTGTGTGTACAACTTAATGACTCGTTGACTCTATAACATTTACAGCCCACAAATGAATAATAAAACAAGGTAAAATGGCAGAGAGGATTTCAGGAAATCTGTTCAGCAAGCAAGAGTACAGGCTTTTGAAGGTAATCGACCCCATTGGGATCAATTACCAACTCCTTTGTACAACGTTCTTAAGGCTCTCAATAGCACTTGGTGAGGGTCTGGACAGAATGGCGAGGATAACCTGAAAGTGCCCTTAATGCCCCACAGTTTGTGGCAGAAATAATGGCAGTTGATAGGGAGCTGCCTGAAGTCCACCCACCCTATCTAGAATATAACTTACAGCAGTTCCTAAAATGCAAGTCAAGAAGGAATCTTGCAGAGTGTTGTTTTGTGCAAACCTATAAACTTACTTCCTTACTGTGAACACCCTGCAGGTATCTGTCTTCAGAGACTTGGGATTGAAAACTTACTGATACGGAACGAGCTTAAGCAATCAAATGAGCCTGAGAAAACATTAATAACATTGACTTAGCTGGATGTTTGTTAATCACATTATTTCATAGTAACCCTGATACCAATAAGGAAATAGTTTTAATTATTCAATAACCTACTTTTAAGGAACATAAGCCAAGAAACTAGAGCAAGTTGAATCAACTTTAAGCAAAAATTGAACATCAAATCAACTTCAATTATTTTAATGTAAGACCATTTTTGATGCAATTCCCACCCACAGGAAAATTTCACTGGGCATTTCTGGTTACTGTTCACCTTAGTGCTTGGCTGCATTTGAGCATGAAATTATATCACCAATATGCATCCTATAGCCTTATTATATCTTTCAGTAAAACAGGGACCAAACCCTGCATCTAGTTAGTAAGGGGTCATGAATTAAAGGATCCCTACTGGGACATTGACATGCAGCTATCTGAATCCACCCATCTAAATTTTTAATGTTCTGTGTACTCAACCCATCATTGCTGGGTCTCACAATACTTAATGAAACTCTGCATAGCAAAGATACTGGCTACACTCTCTGCAGAATAATGAGCTCAGTTTTCACCATAGCTAGGAAACTGATTTCATGGGACTCAATCTATGCGAGTGTTCTTGGGGGCTTGAAAAAGCTGTCACCATAAATACTGAAGACATTTGCTTTTCCTGAACCCATGCTTTTTCTCATCACCATAGCAGCCTTTTCTACGGTTCCCACTGCTGGACCTTCTTCCTATGATTCCTGGTTTCAAAGGCACAGAAGCTGTAACCTCTACCACAGGGAGCCTCACAGCACATGCTTTAATACGACAATCAGAGTAAAAAGATTCTAGCAATTTTGTAAAGCAGTTTTTCCATTGCTGCTGTTTTTTGTGTGAAAAAGGGGTCCCCCAATTGGGTGATAGTGTTAAATACACATTTAGAACAAATAAGAGTAAACTGCAATTTCTGGCAACATCTTTTGAATTAAACCAAAACAGAACAATAACAAATACTTGAGATAGTTTGAAGGCCTTTCTTTTTTAGGGTGGTTATACTTTATTTGAAGGTTAGTCAGCCGTACCTGATGTGATTATGTCAAAAGTGGGTTTCTCTTTTATAAGACAATTTCTTAAAAATCTAATTTGAGATTAATAGGATTAATTAGTCCGTAAACAATTGGTGTCATAACACGTTGACATGAGGAACATTTGAAATTGATTCTTATATCTATTGGCATAGATACAGCATCATTTGTGTTCCAGGAGACTCTTTTTCTATGTTAAGAGATCCATATTTTGCTCTCTGCCTTCAGCACCAGACCTTATGACATTTTGGGCTCAAAGGCAACACTCTTAGTCTGTCTAACTACAGGTCAAACTCAAAAAGTTTCAATTATATATTTGATGGTAGTCTTTACTTGACCATATCTATGTAGGGAAAGTGTAAGCAGAAATCTTACACCCCATCCTTGAAGTCAAGACTATCAGTGGATTCCTGAAACAGGCATTGTGCCCTTCTTTAGTAAATGATAGATGCCTTATCTGTTTCGCTGCCTAGTGAGCCAAACCAGTTGACATCCCTCATTTTCAGGTACAGTACCACTCACACACAAGGTACCGCCCCTGAAATGTTGTCCTGCTTTTTCTTTTGGACTCAGTAGATATGAATGGAACCACAGCCATATTCCATATCAAAAAAGTTTACATTAAAGAATAACATTTGACAACTTCAAGTCAATTGATCCAGAATTTGACTTTCTGAGCAAAGTCAAGGAAGAAATTATCAACCAATATCAAAATTAAAATGCAATTGCGTTTCAATATTTTAGAGATGTATCAGCAGAACTACAGCAGTTTACTCTGTTCTTAAATTTTTGGCAAGGATAGATATAGCCTGTATTACTAATCTGTCAAATGATCTGACTCAGAAGTTAAGGTAATATCCCATGTATTTCAGTGAAACAGTAAACACTGTCAACATTGTCAATGGCAGTGCTTGAAACATCTGCATGATCATTTTGCATTTGCATCCATTTCTAATTAATATTTCTCTGAACTAACACGTAGGCCTGTATCTTTATATATTACCTAACTTGCATTTTCACTTCCTCAAATAATATAAAATATGACTTACATAAATAAGGGAGAGAGTAAAATACACATTTTACAAATGAATACACACACAACATGCTGGAGGCACTCAGCAGGCCAGGCAGGGTCTATGGAAAAGAGGGCAGTCGATGTTTTGGGCCAAGACCCTTCATCAGGACTGGAAGAAAACAGAGCCTCCTACCTGATGGCATGAGCATTGATTTCTCAAACTTCCAGTAAATCCACCCCACCCCCTCACCATTCCCCAATCCTATTTCCCTCTCTCACCTTATCTCCTTACCTGCCCATCACCTCCCTCTAGTACTCCTCCGCCTTTCCTTTCTTCCGCGGTCATCTGTTCTCTCCTTTCAGATTTTCCCTTCTCCAGCCCTGTATCTCTTTCACCAATCAACTTCCCAGCTCTTTATTTCACCCCTCCCTCCTCCCAGTTTCACCCATCACCTTGTGGTTCTTCCTCCCCTCCCCCCACTTTCTTACTCTGACTCCTCATCATTTTTTTCCAGTCCTGATGAAGGCTCTTGGCCTGAAATTTCAACTAAAATGCTGCCTGGCCTGCTGGGTTCCTCTGGCAATTTGTGTGTGTTGCTTGGATTTCCAGCATCTGTAGATCTTCTCTTGTTTGTGACTGGATTACAAATTAATACAGTTGTTTTTACCTTAACAGGTGCTCTAAATTAAAGACTGCCAAACATACTTTGCTGTCCCTGACTTCAGGCAGGTACATTTTTCCTGTCACTGTCCTGTACTCCACATTAATTATAAAGAATGAATAAAAACTATTTGTTCTTTTTAATTACACTCCATCCAGTTTTACCGCATCCTGTGTTATTTTAAGGGTTTTGTAAAATGTTGGATGAAAGTCTGGAAGGTCAAATGACAATTTGAACTCTTGGCATGCGGGATCTGTATTGCTGTTACTGAGTAGACACTGTTAATAACTGTAGAATGTTTATAGCTGGATTCTTTCTTAGTCTCGGACACCATTACAATGCGAATGTCTGTTAGGTTGGCTTGATGGATTCTTTTTTGTATTTGGGCTTATCACTTGTATGTAATATTAATGCCCATTAGTAAGTCCAAGGAATGTTGTGTGCTCTTTGGAGTGACCATAAAACTGTCAAATTGATTTATGAGGGTATGTTGAGCATTGTGTTATTGGGCACATGTATTGTTTGAATGAAAGGAACCAGGCTGACTTAATGGCATGAGAACAAAAGGTCAAAGCATTTGTCTATCCCATGGTTGTTCTATGCTTGTGAAACTGGTATTTATTGGGGTGTATTTTCTGGTTTTGTTGGACTTCAACTGAGCGCCGGAAGTCGTGACCAGTGTCTAGGATCCAGGAGTGATTTCACGAGTATGTCAGAATTCAGGGCTCTCCCAATAACGGCAACAATCAAGAAATGGCTAAGAATTGTGAGCCCTAAAATCTTGTGGTAATCTTTATGATTTGCTACATAGTACTTTGTGTGGTCTATTTGTGCTTTCTATTTTATGATTATAAACTTAGGCTAAATTTGGGCCCACTTAGGCTTGTTACTTTGTTGTGCTTGTACACTTATTACCATATCTCCTAGACACTCAAAATGTTGAATCTGATTCATCCAGCCCATTACACGCCCACATCCCTAAGGACCACCCTCCAATGTGAAGATCAAGCTATAGTTAAAATACCACATGGATAATTATGATTGTTTCCTTCTTATTGAGTATCCTCAATTCATATATTTTTAGCTAAGTTGCTTCCAATAATCAATTCTCTGACCATTCTCATACCAATTGAACACAAAAGCATTTTTAGACAAAATCATTTCAAATTTCACTAATAGTACCACATTTGTTTCCCTATGGAAATAATATTTGTGCTTCTAATAATAAATAGAACCCTTTGAAAGCAGTTACAGGAATAATTAAGCTACAGGGATTGTGCTCAAATGTTTCTCCTGCATTTCTGGTCCTCTGAGAAAATGAGTAAATCTGACAGTTCTCTCTAAATTTTCCTGAAGTCTTTTCCTGAACATCTTGCAATTCACTTGACCTCCCATGTTACTAATTATTTTTCCACCTGAGTGTCAGTTATTTGGCTTTAGGCGAATGAAGCATACAGATTCATGTCCATAAGTCAAAACAGGTCTTTGTTCTCCCATTGTTCATATCCAATATTAAATTCATCGATGTCAGCCATTAATATTTCAATAATTCTTCCAGATGGTTTCAGAGAAATGATTGTGTCAATACAATTATACATCATAATTCATGGTCTTAATCCTCATCTGATGTACTTTAACTCAATGATTTCTATCTGTATTCCATGCCTGGATTAACAATTATTTAGTTGCATTTATCTGTGCCTTAAGCAAGGTTAAATGTTTTAATCTTGAATCAAAACTGGATTTGCTTTTGCATTTGTGCTTTCCTGTTAGAAATATGAAAGGTCAAACGATTAGGAAATAAATTTGTGCTGAAAACTCAACTATGGACAACATCAAGAAATTGGTAAAATGTTACAGATTTTAAAACAAAAAATATTGATTACCATTTCATAGACTAAACAGCTGAAATAGTTTATGGATATGCATTGCCAGATTTGTCTATGGCTAATATATTAAATTGGGATGGAACGTACGAGCAAAATTATTCTGTGAAGGCTCCCACTGTGTTAAATATATGGATATCTTTCCAAAACTGCACAGCGGGAGATCAGAATTGATATTTAAAGCTCATTCATGCAAACACTCTTCTTTCCTTTTCATCCAGCTTTGGTTTTGTATGAATGACCTTTGTATTGTTAGCAGAACATTTTCCACTACTTTAATCCAAACTGGCTGATAGGGGTGAAATAAAGGTCATTGTACAGATTCCATTTTGACAAAGAAATATCTGGATGAACAGAAGAACAGTAGACAGAGGGTTACAGGCCTTGAAATTGAGTTGCATCCAGCCTGTTTTACAAGTGTAAGATACATACACTCCTGGTGGAAAAGGATCACAAATTCTGTTCTACATGCATTTTATTGTGATCGAAGATGTTTCTATGTTATATGACACTGTATTGAAGAGACATATTACAATATCTAAATAAGTCTCCTCCATTGTCAGACAATTGTTTTTTGAAACTTTCTCTGCCCCAGAACAGGTGTCAAAAATGCTCAGCAACTCATGACCTTAACAGGCTCTGAGAACCCGATTAGTTAGGTGCTGATTTATTCCTTTTGTCTGTTAGCTCTGCTTTTGCTATTCTTCAGCCTACTTTCTTCATTTCACAAATGAATTTGGACTTCTGTTAGGTTATTTTCTGATGCTCAATTGCTTGTGTCTGGCTTCAAGATACTTGTTGAAACAAGAGTAAGGAGAGGTTAGTAGCAGGTAGGAGTGGCGAGATATGAAGACCTCTGTATGGGTGACCAAACTCACAGCTGATTTTCAGGGAACATTTCTCTTGCATCAACTTCACGTGCTAGTTGCCTTTGTTCCATAAGAGAAAAGTATCAGGCTTGAAGTAACAAGAAATTAATGCATAACCAGTATTTTCTGTAGCTATTAAGTTTGATTCTTACCGTAGGGGTGGGAGTCATTCTATGCTGGAGTATGTGGTATCACTGACTTAACACTGGTGAGTAACCAAGGTTCTCCAAACCACCAGCTACAGCTCTTCCAACATGAGAAGAGTGAAGCACAATAAATAAATATGAGGGGTGGGAAATGTAGCCTTTCATTTTCTGTCATAGTCTGTTTTACAAGTGGGCTTGTTCCTCAAAACAATTAACTTTTTTTGTTATCTCCTTTTTCAAAGTATACACCAGGCCCTATATCTACTCAATGGTCCAGAAATCTTTTAGAAAACGGTTAATCCAAGTCCCAGTGGTATCAGGGGCTCATCCAATAATTAAGTTGGGGCAGCTGAATCTGCCAGGTAATGTTTCATATGCATAAGTGACATGAGACAGGAAAATTGCCCAAAGTTAGAAGATCCATGTACCAATGAAAACTGGGCAGACCTGAAGTCTCAGTGAGACAGTCTATAAATGACTCATACAGTTCTGAAGCAGACCCTTTAATATCTCCTTTATTTAATGTAAGACAATTGTCCCAACAGGTGTTTAGATTTTCATTACGTTTGCTTCCTCAGTTGTTTACTGATGTTGTCTGAACTTCCCTCTACTTGCTCACACAGTTTAAGACCAGCATTTATTTGACAGGGGCACAGCTGGAAGGATCTCAACTAACTTGTTCCACCAGGATGATCTTCAGCATCCTTCCATTCACCACAATATCCACAGATAGAAGTAGCTTATATCATTGTGTCAGTGGAGACTACTCTTCCTGATGACGAATGGCTCACTTGGCTTTCTAGAAGTACTTTCCTGTGATGTAAACACTTACCTAGTCCTTTTGCAAAACCTTTCAGACACATTCAAGCACATCATATCATGCGTTATACCAGGTATGTGAGAATATTCAGTAACCAATTTTATCAGTCAAGATGATGTTAATCATTTATGCAGTAAATTCCATTGCCAAGCTCTCTTCAGATGCATCCGTAATACGTTATCCTGCCACTGATCTATCCCTTTAATTGTTCCCACTCCTTTAAAGTTAACTCATAAACAACTTATTTCCATTATCAATACATTGTCAGAACTTGTACTTACGACTGTTAACAATTATGCAAATTATTTTCAAGCTGAAAATTGAGTTCTATTTACAAGATTTGGCTGAGCCGTAGGAGAAATTATAACTGACTTATGCTGTAAGAAGACAATATCTCTCATCGTGGTTTCATTATATATTTGAAATTTCTTGCTTTGATCTATCAGATTGGCCAATTATGGCACCACTTGACAATGTAATAACTTGAAGCTGTTCCAAAACTTTGAGTAAACAATATATGTCTTGAACATTGAGTCCTATTAAGAATAATCTAAAAAAATGTTCATCGAGAATTTTCTTTGGGATGACTACATTAACCTGTCTGAATATAAGAACATGAAATACATTTCCCCAATGTGTCAGTGAACCTGGAATAACTGATGGAGCTACAATTATTGACACTTTTTGAAGGGATCCTTTGGATATTCCTGTCCATGTGAAAAAAAAAACTTGGGAGTGGATGGAAATTGCCTTCTACAAATATCTGCCAGTTGGTTAGCAGTAGGCAAGGAACCCCTGCAAACGTGTTATTTGGAAGAAGGAGGGAGTTGCTCCTTTCCAGGGGTTATTCCCTGAGGGGGATTTAAATATTTAGAAGTCTTCCAGCATCAGAGCTGGATCTTAATAATTCATTCCTGTTATCTGTGTCCATGAAAGCCATGGCAGCAAAAGCAAGAATCATGACATGTGACACTATTTTATATTATCACTTATCACCATTTACAATATAGTATATGCAAAGCCAGTAAGTGAGATATCAAGAGAGTGAGCGGGGGGAACTAAAACAAGGATTTTAATGTTGAAGGTAGAGTGGATTACAGACCTTGTAGTCTGGACAGTCAAAGCCATGTCGTCTCCTAGATCACAGGTCACGTCAAACAAAATTTCCCATCTACTCTGATGTAGCTGAGAGATCTGAATGTCCATTGGTAGATGTACCATGGTGCTGTTTGATGAGTTGAATTAAATGCAGTTTTATAACCACAGGGGCATTACACCAAGTAAAATGGATGGAGGAATTCCCTGAAGTAGCTGCAGTTGGATGCATGATTGGATCTATCATGAGGTGTTTGGGTTTCTCCTCAACCTCAATTAAAACCATAGCATAACAGTGTGAAGCTCACAGTCCTGTAGGGAGAATTTTTCCTAGATGTGCAGGATTAGAAAATATTGTATGGCAATCAGGACCTTGACACAACTGGTGCAGAGCATATTAACACAGAATAGTGTAGCACAGGAAAAGGCCCACAATGTGTACCAAACTAATTAAAATAGTAACCAATGCCCAAGTAAACTAATCTCTCTTGCCTACACAATGTCTATATCCCTCCATTTTCTCTTGAATGCCTCTGTAGTATTTGGCTCCTCTACCATCCCTGCCTGCATGTTCCAGTCACCCACCACATTCTGTGTACAAAATTTTCCCCACACATCACCTTTGAACTTAGCCTCCTCTCAACTTAAATGCAAGCCTTCTGGTATTAGATAAGACAACCCTGGGATAAAGATACTGTCTATCTATCCCTCTGATAATCTTATCAACTTCTAAGCAGATTTCCCCTTTGCTGTTCTAGAGAAAGCAACCCAAGTTTGTCCAGTCTCTCCTAATATCACATGCCCTCTAATCCAGGCACTATCCTGGTAAGCCTCTTCTGCACCCTCTCCAAAGCCTCAACATCCTTCCTATAATGAGGAAAACAGAACTGAATGCAATGTTCACATATAGCCTCAGTAGAGTTTTATAAAACTTTGCAACTCAAACTCAATTTCCCAACTAACAAAGGCAATCATGTTGTGCACCTTCTTTACCACCTATCTACCAGTGTAGCTGCAGAGCAAATGTCCCCGCTCTACTAAGCATATCAGGCCTGCCAGAAGCATAAATAATAACTAACAATCAGGCTGCTGGAATGTTCTTTAGAGATCTCAGTAGACTATCAGAGTTTGTAGTAGACCCCACCAGATTAGGCCAGCATAAAGACATGCTAAACAGAAAAATACAGATGGTGATATATGTAGGAATACATTAATTGACCTGTTGTAACCCAATAGGCAGGCTATTCAATTGCAGCACATGGGAAAGAGATACTGTTGTGTATTTAATATTTAAGTAATATTTGAGTTATCTTGTGTGTATATATATATAGCTAGATAGATATAGGTTGGTTGAGCATTCTCCTTCACTTCAATAATGATGTTAGATGTAAAAAGTACGTCAATTGTATACGTCATCATGCTGCCATATGATACTGCGTTCCTCGCTTAAACCTGCATTCCCGGACTCCTGTCTTCTTTTGAATTAGTTTAATGCTTTGAAGTTACAAAATATGATAGGCATATTAAGCTACAAACATAGAAACATAGAAAACCTACAGCACAATACAGGCCTTTTGGCCCACAGAATTGTGCCAAACATGTCCCTATCTTAGAAATCACTAGGCTTACCTATAGCCTTCTATTTTACTAAGCTCCATGTACCTATCTAAAAGTCTCTTAAAAGACCCTATCGTATCTGCCTCCACCACCGTTGCTGGCAGCCCATTAACCAGTCACTAAAACAATTAACTTCTGCAGGAATGCAAGAAGCAATTGGTTTGCAAACACAGATGGTCAGCAGAAGGAAGACGGCCTCTCATAACAAGCTGGCTGATTCGTCGATTTATTATTGAATGACAGGAATGTTTTGATTTGACTTGATACTGAGTAGGGAGCAAAGATCTGCATGTATCACATACCTTCTCATCTGTGGCTTGTTCAGAAAGCAATAACTAAATGTTTTCATATTGGTTGAGATCATTCTCAAGATAGTTCCTTAAAATTGGTTTAAACAGGTCTGCTCTGACCATTCTTAGGATATAATGATCACTGCATGAGCTGTGATGTTTAAGTTATCTGAAGGCTCTGCATCCAGCTTCCTTACATATACTAGAATAAACTGAACAAAAGAACTTGGATCTCCCTGATTACTGTGGCGACTGAACTCAGACAGTAGCGTAAAATGGTCTCTGCCATGGTAAAATTGAAAACTGCATGTTAGAATACTATCTAACTCAATGCTACATTGAAAGGCTCATTGCTGCAAGGTGAAGCTTTGTTTAAGTGGAATGATATTTTTCAGTGATAAGAGCTATCTTATTTATTGAATAAAGAGCCCCAGAGATTCACTATTGCTGAACAGGCAGGCACTCTGGCAATTGCCTCGGGTATTCAACTCCCGGGTAGAACTCAATCGGCTGCACAATTTTTCTGCATTGTCTTCATTGCCAGGTTGGTAACCTGGCCAATCACTACATTTAGTTTTGGATGGATACAATGGAAGGCACGTCTCTAAAATAGATTATCAGCGAGTCAAAAAACTGCAACAAGGAGTCTGAAAAAGACATGCATTGTACCTCACTGTTGTAATAACACACAACTCTTTTAGATTCCCTTCTAGATTTTGAACACTTTTTCATGTATATTTTGAGTCCCAGTAGGTTTTCACAGCAGTAAGCTATTCATACATTATTGGGAATACATTGACCAAAATATATTCAAAGTTTCAACACCAAAGCCTCATTTTACAAATAGGAGCATTTGTTATGTGTTTCAGACATAAGCTTCATCTTCACGTAATCGCATGCAGAAAAGTAAACCTCTCCAGATTCCAGAAATATTAGAATTGTGAAACACTTTCTCCTAACTGGGATAATTTTCCTACCAAAAAGCAATTTACTTTAATGGAAGTATTTGTTCCAGTGACAGAAACCAGTTAAAGGGAACTCGCTTGGGCTAACGCATTTGTCGAACTTGTATTTTATTCAGTAAAAGAAAGTCAGAAGAGCTTTGCCTGTCTTTCATTACAAAGACAAACATGCACAAGCACCACAACACTGTGTCACTTTACAAACCGTTTAATTCAGTATGATTTACGTCACTGCTTAACAAACAAAAAAGGCTCAGGAGGCATCCCTTTCTTAGTGAAGATATCCCTTAAAATAAAATAAAGCAAAAGACATCAATCATATTTGAAGAACTGGTTCAAGCTTCAAAATGATATAAGCTTTCTTGCAGAATATCACAAAGAACTTGGAAAATGCACAACATATTTTTGCATAATTTTGAAAAAAAATCTACGGATGGTGAATACAATGCAAATGCTGGCTTGAATCATACTGGCAGATACCCAGTGTTTTTTCACTGAATGGCTATAAAGCAAGCTAAAAGGATAGTGAACAGTCAAGAATCATGGTCAACATCAATATCAACTCCATAGCAAGAAAAAGGAAATCTACTGTAGGTAGATTTCAGGAAGCAAAAATGCAGAACCTCGAAGGTTGTAATCTCAGAATTGTTCCTGATGTTGTTTGCATTTATGGATAGGAATAAGAAGGCAGTCTGTATGAGTAGCTTTGGAACTAGAAAGAAAATTAGGGCACATCTATAACTGTGATATAATAGAAATGAGAGGCATTGAATACCAGTAGTTAACTGGTGTTTATCGATGTACTATATAAACTACTGTACTCTATATTTTGAGCAGTTTTGAGCATAAGGTGTAAAGGGGCCAGTGGTCGACATACACCAGTGTGACATAAAATTATAAAATAAGACTTCAACATTTAGTTTTCAATCTATACTTTTGTGTTTTTAATAACACTTGAAAGAAATTGTAAAGCATCACACAATATTTTAGTAATGGAATAAATCAAGTATCAAACCTGAATTACTTTTTAACTATTGACTTAGAGCTTATAAAGAAAAGATAAATTACATATTAAACTGAATAAAGTGTTGCCTAAAAATTGACATTCTTTCACACCTTTAACAATGAAAACAGAAAAAAAATGTAAAATCGCTGTTGAGATTTCTTTTAATAAAACAGTTAAGTGTAAATCTCAGAAAATCATTTTAAATTTGTAGGCATGAAATCCTGCTGAAGGGTCTCAGCCCAAAATGTCGACTGTTTACTCTTTTCCATAGACGCTGCTTGGCCTGCTGAGTTCCTCCAACATTTTGTGTGTGTTGCTTCGATTTCCATCAGCTGCAGATTTTCTTTTGTTTTAGGTATAACTTTTACTTGGCATTCACTATTTTAATAATTTTGATGGGCTTTTAGATGAACAGGAAAGACGATAAACAAGCAGTAACAATTAGCATGTGTTTATGGTGGTAGTCAATTGTACGCAGTATAAATGAAAAGAAGAAAGATTCTATGGGATGGATGAACTACTAACCAAGGAAGTTAAAGACCGACAAGTTGAAAAACAAAACTAATATAGATCAAAAGGTAGCATTGCACCCAAAGTTTGGAATAAATTCAGAAGGCAGCAAAGGAGGACAACAAAGAAAATAAGGGGAGAGGAAAAAGCCATGTGAACAAGCTGGTGAGGATTACATATAAAAGAAAAGTCTCATCAAGTATTAAACAGAAGAGAAAGTTTCGAGTTAACATAAGGCTCCTAGAGAATGAGACTGAGGAAATAGTAATGGAAGAAATGGCAGACAAATAAACTTATATTTTGCATCAGTTTTTTTTATGGTAGAAGATACTACAAATATTCCATTAATCTTGGGGGATGTCAGAAGGATTTCTTAACCATCAGTGCAGATTTGATTTTAGGCAAATTAATGGGGTAAAGGATAATAAGTCCTTTGATCCAAATGGCTTCCACCCCAGAATTCCAACAGAAATGGCTACTGAGATATAGTGAATGCATTACTTATAACTTTCCAAGCATCCTTTTGTTTCAGAGAACTGCCAGAGGATTGGAAAGCTGCCAATATGACACACCTATTTAAAAATGAAGGAAGTAAAAAGCAGATAAATATCAGTTTTACATCTCCTGTGAAAAGATGTAAGAATCAATTATGAAGGAAATAATGACTGAAAATTGGGAAAACCTCAATCTGCAAGCAGTGTTGGTAGGGCTTTATGAAAAGGAGGTCAGGTCTGACGGATTTATTACAGATTTTTTTGAAGAACTCTCAACCAGGATGGATAATAATGTCATGGTCCGGATCGGGGTCCCTTTAAATTTACTTTGTTTATGTTACGATCCGGACCGTTGATTCCTTGTTTTCCCATGTCCCTCGGCCTTGGTGATTGGAGGCAGTTTACTCTCAGTTGAACCGGTAGTTTATAGTCTCCGGCTTTCAGCTGTTCGGGGCGAGAGCGTCTGCAAAGTCATCAAAGGTACGGTGTGCCCATGTCAGCTGGCCAGAGCAAGCCTAGTCTCTGCCGAAGCGAGTGCTGGTAATTCGCCTTTCCTCACCGGAGCAACCCTGTCCAGTTACCTCGCCGAAGTGAGCCTGCAAAGTTTCCTCATCAAGGTGGCTCCGTCAGTTAACCCGCCGGAGAGAATCAGGAGCCGCTGTCTATTGTTCCTGGGCCGAGTCTAGAGCTCGCCACTACCCAAAGGTTCCAAGTACCAAGTCCTGGCTCCGGCAGCATCCAAGTACCACGTCAAAGTCCTGGCTCCAGCGGCATCCAAGTACCACGTCCAAGCCCTGGCTCCGGCAGCATCCAAGTACCACGTCCAAGTTCAAGTCCTGGCTCCAGTGGCATCCAAGTACCATGTCCAAGTCCAAGTCCTGGCCCTGGCGGCATCCGAGTACCAATTTAAGTCCTGGCCCTGGCGGCATTCGAGTACCAAGTCAAGTCCTGGCCCTAGTGGTCTGTGATTCCTGTTCTACCCCCCAGTCTGAATCCCTTCTCTGCCCCTCTCGCCTCTAGCCCTCGTCTGTAGCCCTTGCCCGCATCTCAGTCTAGTTCTATCGCTGGAGCTAAATAGGAACTGTGTTGTTCTTTGGTGTTTGTCTTGTCTTGTCCTCGCCTCCGTGGGGTAAGTCAGGCCGTCTTGCCGTTGCCCCGCGGGGGGGTCATGTTCTCTCTTGTCTTGTCCTCGCCTCCATGGGGTATGTCAGGCCGTCTTGCTGTTGTCCCGCGGGGGTCATGAGTCCCGGCCCTATTTCCTGTACCCAAGGAGGGGTCCCGGCTCTCTGTTCTGTGTGTGAGTCCCGGCCCTATGTCCTGTTCCCAAGGAGGGGCCTGGGCTTTGTGTTCTGTGCATGTGTCCATGGTTACATGTACCTGCTGTCCCGAGACCGAGGCTCTGTTTTCCATGTTCCTCCTCACCCTAGCCCATGTCATGTCCTTGCCTGGTTCTGGGGTCCGAGCCAGAGGCAAGACCCAGGTACTGGGTCCTTGCCCAGTCTCTGGCTCGGAGTCCATACCCTAGCCTCTTCATGTCTCCTTTGGTTCTGGGATCCAGTTCTGAGTCCTAGCCCAGACCCCTAGTCCAGCCTAGTAGTAGTCCTGAGTCCTTGTCCAGTTGGCTACTCCTGCTCCTGCCTAGCCCTCCTGGTATCGAACAATAAACTAAATCTAAGTAGCCTCACAAGATGTGTCTTGCATTTGGGTCCACCCTTGCTCCCAATGCCCCCACCATTGTGACAAATAGAGACAGCATGTGGGCTACTGGATGGCATTCAACAAGGTTCATAACACAAGGCACACTTACAAGATAAGAAATCCAAGTATTGGAAATAACATTGACAAAGATAGGGGATTGGCACAAGGGGAGGAAACAGCTGACAGAGACAAAAGATTATGTTTTGGTTGGCAACAGGTGACTAGTGACATACCATAAGGACCAATACTGGGACTGCTATTGGTGACAATATATGCATATGACTTCAAGGAAGAAAGCAAACCTAAAGTTGCCAGATTTGCAGTTCACACAAAAATAGATAGAAAGTAAGCTGCAAGTATATGCACAATTTACAGCGAGATGTGGCCACATTATGTGAGTGGGCAAACATGCGGCATCATGTGTGAAACGGTGATATAATTCATTTTGGAAGGAAGAGCAGCGCAACAATATATTCTTTAAATGGAAAAAAAATCACAGAAAGATATCTGGAGATGGGGTGAATAAAACACAGAAAGGTGGCACAGAAAATATTTAAAACCAGGAAGTACTTTAAGTCAATTAAATTTGACTCACCTCATTAAAATGTATAACTCATCTGAATCTTACCTATCCATTGGAGATTTTCCTCTCCATTCAAATGAATGGACTTCATAAACCTATATCAGTATCCACCTGTCACATGCTCATTACATTGTCATGTTTCTGGGATCGTTCAAGGATCTATTGGATCAATGCTGGATCCATGAAGAGGTCTATGATAGTACCCTCATGTTCTGATGCAAATTATGGACGAAATTTACAACCCTGTCATCACTCATTGTGATGAGTGATGAACTGAACTGAACACGCACTGTACTGAGTAATAACTTGCTCTAATACACAGAGCATCATGCCAGACGGAATCAACGAGAAATTGTTTCGAATTCCTAATAAGGCTGACCAATCTCTCTAGCCCTGAAAAACATGCTTACATGCTTGAAATTAATAGAGAAAGTGATAAAATCTATACCACAGGGATCCAAGGGTTTTTACTTGTAGCTTTCTTTAAGATAAGTGATGTACAGTGTCATTTTGTTCTGATGGCGGAATTAAGGACAAAAGACCACGAAATCCCCTCTCTCAGACCCACAAGAAAAAACAACCTGCCTCTCATTGGATGACACACATTCCAAAGCCCCATTATCTCTAGTCATAACCCAAACATTGCTGCTACAGAGAAACCATTACATTAGCAGTGAAACATTACAGCGCGTTACACTCTCCCCCCATCAAATTGAGTCATGTCCTCATGGTGTTGAGATAATTCGCCAACCCTTCCTGCAAAACACAAAATCTCACCCAACTGTAAAAGGCAGTAACATAGCTCCCCAAAACGGTAGGAGTCAAACTCTGTTCCCCCAGTGCTATACAGGCCATCCTATCCGGTGTCTCCTAATTCTCTGAGACCTCCGTTCCTCCTCACCTAACTCTTCAGGTTCCGACACCACTGGGGATACTTCTGGTCTACCTGGCAATGCCTCCCTTGGCCTCTCACTTGTGCACACTGGCAACTCAGACCCCTCTGTCCCATTGCCAATCCCCGCTTCATCACATCCAGGATTCCCCTGCAACCCAGGCTGTCCACAGATAGCCCCCCCAGTTTCACCTGACTCAGCAAGAGAAGGGCTGGGAGTCACTTTCTCAGTCACTGGGGAGTTAGCAAAAGACAGCATATACCACACATCCAGGTCCTTATCCTCCGAATCAGTATCCCTCTCAGGGGTGGGGGCCAGCTTAGTCTCTCCTGCTCTTTACCCTACAGTCGCCCCACATTTCTGCAGAGTCCTCTTACTAGGTGTAGGCTGCAGGTCGGGCTCTGGGTCTACCTGTACCTCTTGTCTCAAGGGCAACAGGTGGTTCCGATGTGAATCTTGACAGGCCCACACCTGGAAAAATGGGCCTTTTGGCATCTGACTCTCCACCACATAGGGCATAGCCGCCCAGCAGTCAGCCAACTTATGCTTTCCAGATAGCCCCAGGTTCCTTATGAGGACTCGGTCTCCCGGCAGGAATTGGGAGAACCTCTTCTTATTTCCTTGACTCTGCTTGGCAGCCGCAACACCAGCTCTTTTCAGCTCTCTTCTCATATCAGACACATATTTCGGATAAGTCTTCGTTGGTAAGTCACCCTCATCAATCCCAAAACAAAGGTTAATGGGCAACTTTGCCTCACACCCAAACATCAGATAGTATAGTGAGTACCCGGTAGCTTCATTTTAGGTACGGTTGTAATTGTGGACCAGATGTCCAATATGTTGACTCCACCCGCTCTTCTTGTTGATCTCCAAGGTCCTGAACATGTCTAGCAAGGTCTGATGAAACCTCTCAGGCTGGGGATCACCCTGCAGATGATAGGGCATGGTCTTCGACTTCTTGACTCCAAGCATGCCCAGTAACTCATGGGTGAATCTGCTCTCAAAATCCCGTCCCTGATCACTATGTATCCACCTGGGAAGGACATAGTAAATGAAATACTTCTCCCATAACACTTTGCCACCGTGAGTGTCCTCTGGTCTTTGGTAGGAAAAGCCTGCACATATCTGGTGTAGTGGTCCATGATGACTAAGATATTCGCCGTGTTGCTGGCATCGGGTTCTATTGACAGGAAATCCATACACACCAAGTCCAGAGGCCTCATACTCTGCAAGCGGGACAAGGGAGCTGCCTGTGTAGGCAGTGTCTTCAGCCATATGCATCGAATGCAAGACTTGCAGTATTTTTTGACCTCCGACTTCATTCGAAGCCAGTAAAACCGGTCTCTGAGCAATCCATAGGTCTTTTCAACCCCCCAAATGTCCAGAATCATCATGAAGTGACCTTAATGCAATCCTCCGGTACTTCTCCGGTGGAACCAGCTGGCAATGGGATGACGTGACCCAGTATAGGATCTGGCTCCGCAACTCCAACCGAGTCCATTCGCTCAATAATGGAGACACCACCACATGTTTCATCTTCTTTGCCTGAGCCATATCTCCCTTTTTGACTGCTGACCAAATGATACCGATGCTCAGGTTGATTCGCTGAGCAGCTGCCACTTCCCCAGAACTCAATGCTGGCAGCTGATTTGTCTTCAGAGCAGTCAGGTTACAGAAAACTTAGGGAATGGCGTCATCAGAAGTTCCCTATTGATCCACCACTCAAATCTGCCCCTCCTTTCCCTCTGCCTTCACGGCGATGGCATACTGACACATGGTCTTCACCCCCAGGGCAGGAATGTTTTCCCTTTCCTCGTCTCTGACCAGTCCCTCATGCGCCCGTCGGAACAAAGCATCAGCATCAATGTTCCTGCTTCCCGGCCGGTACTTCAGGCTGAAATCATAGGCAGACAATGCCGCCAACCATCGATGACCTGTGGCATCTAGTTTCGCCGAGGTCAGGATATAAGTTAGGGGGTTGTTGTCCGTCCTCACCTCAAACCAGGCCCCGTAGAAGTAGTCACTCAGCTTATCCACCACTGCCCATTTCAACACCAGAAATCCCAACTTGTGCATGGGATAGTTTTTCTCGGAGGGCGACAGACTCCAGCTGACCAATGCAACGGGTCTCAACCCGATGCCCTGATCCTGATACAGGACGCCCTCTCGGCTGGCATCCGTGTGCAGTACATACAGCAATTGGTGGTCAGCAAAAGCCAGCACCTGCACCTGGGTCAGCAGCTCCTTCAGCGACTGAAAGGCCTCCTCACATTTTGCATCCCACCTCGATCCAAAGGGCTTCGACGGGCTAAGATACTCTCCACCCTCCTGTCTTTTTCTCCCCCTCCCTTTTTTCCCCAAAGGAGGGTAACCACACAGAAGCTGATTCAACGGTTGACTTACTTTGGCGTAGCCCTTCACAAACCTCCGATAGTAACCACAGAACCCGAGGAATGAGCACAGAGCGCTCACAGTCTGGGGTCTTGGCCAAGTGATCACCGCCTCTATCTTAGAAAGATTTTTAGCTACTCCATCGCATGAGACTATGTGCCCCACATAGCTAACAGAAATTTTGCAGAACTGGCGCTTATCCAGGGAAAGTTTTAACCCGTCAGCTTTCAGGCGGCCCAGCACCTTCAGTAGCCTCGCTTCATGTTCTTCCAAGGTGGATCCAAACACTATGAAGTCATCCAGATACACCAATACCTCAAGTAAGTTCCTATCCCCCACCATCTTCTCCGTGACCCGCTGGAAGGTTGCAGGGACTCCCGATATGCCCTGGGGCATCCTTTCAAAATGGAAGAATCCCAGGGGACATATAAATGTCGTCTTCTCTTAGTCAACCTCACTCATGGAGATCTGGTAATATCCACTCCTCAAGTCCAGCACACTGAACCACTTTGCACCACTCAAACAGGCAGGAGCATCTTTGATCCTCAGAACCGTATACTGGTCAGGGACGGTGGTCTTATAGTCCACACACATCCGTACCTTCCCATTCTTCTTTCAGGCCACTACTATCGGGGACGCATAGGGGCTTCAGGACCCGGTGATAATCTCAGCTTCCTTCAACTTACAGGAATGCTGCTGAACGTCTTCCACCTCTGTAGGAGCCAGCCTCCATGACCTCTCTCTAAACAGGTGTCCTCGATCACCCAGATAGTGTGACAAGTGCTCTTGGAACAACCCACACCAAACTCCTCAGTGGAAAAGACACCTTCCAGCTTCAACATCTTCTCTACCAGCCTCCTCTTCCAACCCGCAGGAACCGAGGAGTGCCAAAAGTTGAATGACTCAACGATCAACTATCCGCCTTTTTCCAATAGTTTCTCCCTGGCTTGTCTCACAGGGGCACTAGGCATTACCTTCACGGGAACAGGTGTGCCAGGGACATCCTCCGCTTGAAGGTGACCTCCCTCTTCATAGTGTTGCTAACAGTCACTGCCATCCTGCTCGCCTGTACAACTGAGGGCTTCTGCAATTCGGGCCTCACCAGTACCCCAGCAGGCAATCTCAACTCCCCATCGAGGTCTTCCGGAGCATTAATTAAGAGGGCCTCGTCCTCAGGCACTCCGGAAAATTTGGGGGTCCCCATCACTCTCGCTACTTCCCTGGGCCATACCACCATTGGCTTCGACTGGGTGAACCACCCAGTTCCTTGTCTAAATTTGGTATCTGGCCTAATGCAGCCACGCACTTCCTCAAAAGCAGCTTGAGACATCGGGTGCACGGACAATGTTCCCAGAAAGCTCTTGCCAGCCTTCTCCTTGCAGGTCCCTATGAGCCTCCTCACAAGAGGGGTGTTGGTCCCCACCCGAATTGAAATGCCACCCTTCTCAACAGGGTCTGGAGAAACCAGCACTAATGTATCAAGGACCTCAGACACTCCCACATCAGCTGCCGAGAACTCCAGCTTCACTGACAAATAACGACTGTATTGTTAATCACCAGCACTAAGACCCCAGATCTTCAGTGCCCTGAGTGGGGTCAATGGTAAATGCTTCAGATACCAGTTCTAAAATGAATGGTACAACAACATGCACTATGACCTGGTGTCGAATACGGCTTTATCATAAACACACTCTATCCATAGCGACATGCTGGAGCAGGGTCCCATTAAGCCCTCAGGAATAGGGCCTTTCGCTTTTGGGGGCTCCTTGGTATATTGCTGAGACTGGGTTCCCCCAGAGACACCAGGCCGTTCCCTCACTGGGTGCCCTCTAAGTTTTCCCAACAACTCTCTCTGCTTCGGTACCCAGGGGCTTACTCTCCTTCTGGCGTGACACCTGCTGCCAGCAGCCCTCCACATTGCTCGTCCCCTTGGGGATCCACCCCTTCCCCATCAGCTCCATCATAAGGTGGTGTCACACCAACTGATAACAGCCGAGACATCTCAGTTCTCAACTCTGTCACAATCTCCTCTAACCCCCAGGGCAGGCTATCAGTGGTCACTTCACACACAGAGGACCACTACCAAGGACTGTACCCTGCTAACAGCGTCCTCCCACGCCTCCGACGCATCTTCCTCCTCCCACACCTCTCTGATCAGCTCAACAAAAGAGGGAGGGAGCACATCTTACGAGACTGTTGGAGACCCCAAGCAATCAGGTCCTGGGACAGGGTGCCCTTGGCTACCTGGTCCACTCTTTAACTGATCCACCGCAGCCGCCTGAATGACCCCTCCGCACCCCAAGCAATTTAGCTGCCTCTCTAGCCAAAAAATATAAGCGGAAAGCTTCTCCCCCTTCTCCTGACACACGTACTGAAATCCTGCCGAGCTCCATTGGGCTTCCAGTCAGGCCAAAAGCATTGTCCAGAGCTTGCATGAAATTGACAGCTGTCGTTACGGGATACCGCAACCAGACGGCTCTCACAACGTCAGCAGCCCGCCCACTCAAACTTTCAACCAATCGCTGTCGCTTAATGTCATCAGAGCACTGCCAATCATCTAACAACTGAGACCACTGCTCCACCCAAGTCTCATACTCCTCTTCCCCTTTAGGAGTGGGTGTTATTCCAGAGAGTAGGCGGAGCCTACCACAGCTGGGAATTTGGACGTTGGCATTTTCCCATTTATCCACCAGAGATGTAAGGATATATATTAACTCAGATTTCTCACACTCCCCTGGGGACAAGGACTAATTAGACATTTCAAACCCGACCACTCCTTCCCCTCACTCCTCAGAAATGATAGAACCCTGTCTATGAACACTCCGCCCCCAGCTATGGGAAACTCGATGTGATTTGGCCCACTCCACCACCACTATGTCAGCGCTGGTCTGCATTAAAACGAGAACTTGCCCCGACATTTTATCAAACCTCCGCCCACAATCGCAACTTTAACAGTACTTAACAGTTAAATTAACAATTCACCCGGAGTACAAATTTCTATCCCTCTGGTTCAATGCTCAGGGTAATCACACAGCATCCAATGAAATTAATCCCAGAATGGTACCCCACAATTGTAACCCTCAGGTTCGGCTGGGGACTTAATCTAGGGAAAGACAGCCTTCGGCCTGGCCAAACTTGAAAAATCTTGTTTGGGTGGATACTGCATGATGCGTTCCCCTGTTACAAATCAGTACCACAAAATAACAAACAGTACACAATATGCAATTAAACAATTGAGTTTTATAATCCTTAATTTAACTATAGGGTTTGTAAAGCAACAAAAATAGGACCCCTTCTCATGAAACAGTCAATTTCACAATGTTGGAGCTCACAGTTTTTCCGTCTGTTCGCTGTCCATCAATTTTCTCCCCAGGCATTGACTCCCGACCCCATTCCAAGGCCACTCCGTCCTACAGTCTATGACTTCCCTGTTCTCTCTCCATCTTCCACCGACAAAAGACTGCAAAATCCCTTCTCTCAGACCCACAAGAAAGACCAACATGCCTCTCATTGGATGGCACACACTCCAAAACCCCTGTTATCTCTTGTTGTAACCCAAACACTGCTGCTACAGAGAAACCATTACATTAGCAGTGAAACATCACAGTGCATTACACTAATACAAACCGCGACATGTCATAGTCATAGGGCACAGAAACAAGCCCTTCAGCCCATCAAGTACAAACAAGCACATATTTACACCAACATACAAGAGATTCTACACATACTGGAAATCAAAGGTTTCAAGGTTTCAAAGTACATTTAATATCAGAGGGTATGTATCCATTACACAGCCTGAAATTTGTCCACCTCACAGACATCCATGAGAAAAGAAACCTCGTAGAACAGTAAAAGTATAGAAGACCTGAAGTCCTCATACCCCTCACTTTGCACAAACTGCAGCGAAAAGCATCAAACCTCTCCTCCAACCCCACTATGCCAGCAGGAGCACCAATCCCACCCCCATCCCCACCCCCCAACATGTGAGCAACTACAAAAGCCCCAAAGGGTCATTGATCCAGAGCCCATCAAACTACAGTCCACAAAACAGCACTTTGGTATCTCAGACAGGCTTTCTCTCACAGCAGGGAGAGAGAGGTCACTCTTGCAACAATGAGAGTGGAGACCAGCAACTTGCTGGTCCAATGTCACAATCTTCCACATCGATCCAAGCCCCCATCTCTCGGACTGACAGGCTCTCTTTTTCCATCAAAAGAGAGTGGGATTGCTCAAGCACAAGGGCCTTCCTCCGACAGCAGCCAGTGATTAGCAAACACACCGCCTGCCGTCTTAGTGTTCCAGTCTCCCACAATGCTTCAGTTGGCGAGATCGGTGAGAAACCAGGTCACCCATGGTGCCGCTCCCCAACTTCCTACCTCCCAGGCCCAAGGACGCACATCTTCCAGACTGTTCCTGGAAATAACAAAACACTAGGCCGCACCGCTTGCGAAGGACCATAGTTTGAACTGCAGACTCTGACAGAACCAATACCACCTTGAAAAGAAAAGTAAGACATAAGACAAGAGAAATAAGCTGTTTTGTGGACAAACTGGAAGAAATCACCTGGGTCTGCAAAATCTGCTGGTGCCATCCAGAGCTATAAACAAAATGGCATCATCTATGAACAGGAATAAACAGTCGACGTTCTCAGCCAGGACCTTTCTTCAGGATAATCCCATTTTATTCTTCAAACATTCACATCCACTCCTTCAAGGTTCTGCCACTTACTTGCCCAGATTATCTAAGGACCAGTCATTGGAACGTTGGGGGGGGGGGGGGGGGGGAGGGGAAGCAGAGCATCTGAAAAGAATTCACATAGATCTGGGTGCAAACTGCACACATACAGCACCAGAGGTCAGGATTGAACTCAAAAGTTGCTGGTACAATGAAGCAGCAGTCTGCTAGCTAATAGAACAGTACCAGTTGCTTTTCAATACCGAGTTTGCAGTGATGTACAGTTTCACTGAGTGAAAGAGGTCATGATGGTTCATTGTTAGAGGTATCATGGAGAACGTATCACCTTCAGATCTGAATACGCCAATTCCATGAAGACCTGTGTGGATGAGTGTGTGCCTTTGAGAACATAAAGGACATACCCAAACCAAAACCCATGAATCAACTAGTCATAGTCTGCTGAGGGCTTGATCTGTGGCATTCTAGACTAATGATCAAGAACTATACGGGAAATCCAGCTACGACCAATGGGAGGCAATTTTAAGAGTGATAAAACAATTCTGATGGAAACTAGAGACAGAGTTGGATGCACATCAGTTCTGGCAGGGTTTGCAGGCCATTAGCTCCTACAAGGTGAAACCTAATATCAAGAGTGGATGTGATGCTTTACTCACAGATGAGGTAAATCCATTTAAGCATGGTTTGAAAGGGAGAATAAAATTAAACCTGTGTGAATCCCTGCAGCATCTAGTGACCCTGTGATCTCTGTCTCGGAGGCCGATGTCAGAACATCTTTCAAGAGCATGAATGTTCACAAGGCATCAGGCCCTGATGGTGGATCTGGTAGTGCTCTGAAAACCTGTTCCTATCAATTGGCGGGAAGATTCAAAGACTTCCTCAATTTCTCTCTCACTGCTGCAGTCGGAGGATCCCACCTGCTACAAAATGGAGGGGCTATTGCACAGGATTGGAATAAGCTGCAGAAAGATGCAAACTCAGCTAGCTCCATCATGGGCACAACCTGCCCAGTACTGAGGACATCTTCAAAAAGCGATGCCTCTAAAAGGTGGCATCCATCATTAAGGAACCCCATCACCCAGGACATGCCCTCTTCTCATTGCCACCAACAAAGAGGAGGTACAGGACCCTGAAGACACACACGCACTGGTTTAGGAACAGCTTCTTCCCTAATGCCATCAGATCTCTAAATGTATACTACCTCATTATTTTTGGGTTTTTTTTGCTCTCTTTTTGCACCACAAAGTTAATTTACTTATATATATATATATCTTATTGTAATACAGGAAAAAGTTTTTTTTAATTGCTTATTAACTGATGCAATGTACTGTTGCTGCAAAACAACATATTTCACGAGTTGACTTGAATTGAAGCAACTTTATTTCTTACATGCTTCATATACATAAGGAGTAAAAATCTTTACATTACGTCTCTGTATAATAAATAGTATGCACAACAGAGCAGTCAATATAATATAGAAATACAGTTGTGTCAGCTTGAATTAAGCAGTCTGATGAGCTGGTGGAAGAAGCTGTCCCGGAGCCTGCTGGTCCTGGCTTTTATGCTGCCGTACCATTTCCCGGATGGTAGCAGCTGGAACTGTTTGTTGTTAGGATGACTCGGGTCCCCAATGATCCTTCAGGCCCATTTTACACACCTGTCTATGTAAATGTCCTGAATAGTGGGAAGTATTAGTCACATCTACAGATGCACTGGGCTGTCCGCACCACTCTCTGCAGAGCCCTGTGATTGAGGAAAGTACAGTTCCCATACCAGGCAGAGATGCAGTCAGTCAGGATGCTGTCAATTGTGCCCCCTATAGAAAGTTCTTAGGATATGGCGGCCCATACTAAACTTCTTCAACTGTCTGTGGTGAAAGAGGTGCTGTTGTGCCATTTATACCACATAGCCAGTATGTACAGACCACGTGAGGTCCTTAGTGATGTTTATGCCAAGGAACTTAGAGCTGTTCACCCTCTCAACCCCAGATCCATTGACGTCAATAGTGGTTAGCCTGTTTCCATTCCTCCCGTAGTCCACAACCAGCTCCTTTGCTTTTGCGACATTGAGGGAGAGGTTGTTTTTTTAATACCTCTTGACATATGCCAATGATATTAAATGTGATTCTGATTCATATTCTAAAGGAGATTTCAATTTACATGATGGCATGCTTCAATTATAGAACAGCATTTGCAGCAGGCATATATGCTATATGGTCAAAATTGTCAAATCTTGAAATCCATATGTAAAACTGAAAAGATTCATTTTATCAAAAAATATATACAGAAATAAATCAAAGACTACAAATGTAATATACCATTCTAAGCACATATACTTAAGTAGTAAAAATGATAGCTTCATATTATAAGTGACTACTCGAGCCAAGAAATCAATAATTATGGTATTAAATGTTTTGACAATCACTAACAATAAATCATTAAGACCTAATTCCATTTTGGGCCAAGGAAGAAAGCATGAAAATTAAATGACATTTAAAAGTTCAAAATCTCCATTGTTCCTGTATGGCCCATCGCTGTTAATGTAATATAAAAGGTGATTTGATATTGTGTTAAACAGGCTGAACAAAATTGTGACCTTTCTGAATAGCTTGAAGTGAAAATTGAAAGCCATGAGGCCTGATCACAAATATACAAACATGAGTTTCCAGAATTATTGGTTGAACTTTATCGGTGAAGCCCACTATTTCTGCAGAAAATACACTAAGGTTTTAATAATGGCCCACTCACCCTTTGATGACCAGTGCACAGCCTGAGCAGAAACAGGCTGGAGTGGAGTGTATAGAGTCATGGAATACTTACAGTGCTGACTCTTTAAAGGGGCAGTCAGGCTCACCACCATGTCCCTGATATACATCCAAAGCCTTACATGCTCTTCATGCTCAAGTACACGTACAACTCCCACTTAACATTGTTTCTAGAATTAGCGCTGCATACCTTTCCCAATGACCTATACCTTGTGAGCTGTTAGCCCCAAAAGTAGATTTCTTTTCTGCTCAATCAAAACCTTCCATTATTGTGAAGATCACCATCAGGTCACTTCATGTACCAAGGAGAACAGTCTATTATCTTCTCATACCTGATGTCCACTCTAGTAGCATTCTGGAAAACGTACCTCACACTCCCCCAATCCTCAGTCTGATGTGACATGCCAAGACTTGCCCACAATATTCCAGCAAGAGCCCATCTCATCCAACATACAAAATTAACCATAATCTCTTAGTTCACATTACTGTCCTCTAGATCCTCCTGGGGCAGTGTAGCTGGTAAAGCCACTAGTTCACAGTTTCTGAGAGCCGTTTTTAATCCTCCAATGCTGTCTTCAAGGAGCTTGCTCATTCACTATATGGTTCATAAAGATACTCCAGTTTCTTCTCACCAGCCAAAGACCAGAACATTGTTGGGGTAATTAGGCGCAGTGTGTTGGTGAAATGCAGAAATTGGAGAGAAATGATGAGAATATGAGGAGGAAAAAAATGGGACTAAGATAAGATTAGGCAGCTGATGGTTGACAGAGATTCAGCGAATTGAAAGGCATGTTTCCATATTGTATGACACTATCCTTCTGCTAATTTCCACTTTTCAAAATGTTACTACTTACTTACTTTTCTATATTGACTCCTCCTCAGAGTGCATCACTCCAAGGTTCTCTGAACTGCATTCTATTTACTGTGCTTGTCTTCATTTCATTATCTTGACTATTTCATCCTGAAGCTATTAACTTCCCTCATCAAAATTCACCTCCTTGCCAAGTTTTATGTTATCTATAAAGTTTATAATATTGCAAAGAGCAATGGACCCAAAACCAGCCATTGCAAGCCTTAGCGTAGTCTAAAAAACATTCATCCACCTCCAGTCTGTACTTCCTGTCGGCAGGTTCTAATCCATATCATCACTTCCTCCTGTGTCTCTGTGTTCCAAACTATTTAATAACAATTTTACGTGTCACTTCGGTGAATACCTTTCAAAAGTTCATATATTCACATCCTATCACACCATCATGATTAAACATTTACAGAATTCAAACCAGTTAGCTTTAATGGAAGGGATAAGTTTACTACAGCATTCCTGCACTGTTGCTTCACTATTTAATTCAAATTGTGATCCTGAGCCAATGCAATTCAAATGCACTAATGTGTAAGTGCTACGACATCTCTATTCAGTAAAATTGACAGGCCCGCAAAAGTATCCAAAAAGGAATGAGGTCAAGTTATTTCAGTGAAGTCAGGAACAACAAGTAGTATAGCTTTTCAAGGTATTGCCTCATTCTGAAATAAACCAGTACATCTTTGCCAAACCCTTCCATGCTGTACATTCCACTGGGGTTGGTCTTCCAATTTAATGGTGGGCAAGCATTGTCAAGACATGCAATATATTTTGTGCATATGATAATATTGCTGCTGTTATGAACACTCAGTTTTGTTTGGCTCTGTCTGTCCTGGTTATAACTCAGTGAAAGCGCAACACTACACAATAGACTTTAAATTCAGCACTACCCTTCATGGTGACCATACCTTAATAATGTTTCAGTACACTAATATGACTGTGACAGGCTAATGTTCACAAGGATAATATTTTGCTCCCTCGAATTGTTTCCCCTCACTAATTGGTGCACAGCAATTCAGGAGCTTGAGTTTCCAGTGGTTAAACTGAGTCACATTCTGTGTCCTTGCTCATCATGGTGCTTTTCAAAAGGTGATGAATAATTTGGAGCAGTATGGATTCTTTTGTGGAGGAATCTAATTGATTATTATTGGTGGAGAATTATTTTCCTCATTTCAGGTAAAGCTTACAAATTTTATAGGATCCAGAAGCAACGAAATTGAGAAGAACCTCTCAAATTCAAAGTTAAAGAAACAGGAATGACTTTGAAAAGTGGTTGATGACTTCTGTCAAGTTAACCTTGATTTTAACTGGAGAATCCAACAGCATTCACCACAATTTGGATTAATATAGCAACAAGTGTAGAAAATATTTACTGTACACATTAAAATTGCCATGGTTTTAAACATATGCTGGAACAATGACTCTTCAGAGATGAGCTATGTCAGAATTCTTTCACAGCAACTTGTGCTTCCTATCCGACCTATACAGCACAATAGGCATTGTTTACTTTCCACCATTTACACTTAACATCCACCACCTCATCTGAAAATATAACATGCTGACTTACCATTATATTTCCATGCAAAAGCCACATATATTCAGTAAATGGGAAATAATAATTTCCTGAAAAGCTGTCTGCTCAATTGACAACATTTCCAGAGACATAAAGCATTAGAAAATCTCACCACCTCCCTCTCTGTTGAATGACTGAAGATTCCACATTCTTTAGCACGGTCATCATTGAAGCTCCTTGCACCTTGAGGACCACTGTCTCCAAATGCACTTGAATTGCTATTGAAATACATCCAAAGATCTTCTGGCCCTGCTAAGGATAATGTGGGATCAGAGGGATCTGTACTCTGAGAGGGCTGGAACTTATAACTTCTAACTAAAGGTTTCCATTAAAAAGGTGTCAGCAAAGCCTCGGATGTTTTTTTTATTGTTAGGAAGCCAGAATATATTGTTAAACTGGTTAACAAGGTGAAAGCTCCGCAGAAGCCTCCAAGCTTACAATGAGCACAGTAGAAAAGCAACGATTTTTTGGCAGCTGCATAATTAATATTAATGATCAAATTGCTTGCTGAATAAGATAAACATTTAATTTTGATGAAGTACAATTCTTCAACTCCATTATTCTTCAATATTCTTGATAAAGAGGTTCTATAGTATCAGAGTTAAAAACGTGTAGCAATTCAATTTAAAACTGTCATGTCCTGCAAGCAGTGATTGTTAAAGGAAAATCCTGAATATACACAGAGTGAGAAACAATAGAGTGATGTTTCACCCAAAAAGAGCACACATGAACTCCGTTGATAGAAATGTAAAGTGAAATTGAGTTGAAAAATTATCTAGGAACATCTGTAATCATTGCATAAAACAAAGCTGGAATCTTGTCCTCCATTATGTACTCATCAGCCTAATGAGGCAGAAAAATATTAGATAATTCAGTTTTCAGAAATCTATTTTATGCATAATAAATAGGGTAAATAACTTGGTTGGAATAACCAGAAGCACACAAAATTTGAAGAAAATATTGTACTTTAGAACTTGCTAACAGTATTCAGAGATTTAGACACTAATATATTTTCATGCAAGACAATGCATGTTATCAGTACCAACAGATGTCATTAATCATATCACATCTGGGGCTTCAAATCTCATCTGCTTTCATTGGTAAATCCCCAAAGCTGTGTGTTTCCCATTCATCACAGCTCGTATTTGCATCACAAAAGTTTTGTCATGTTATATGCATGACTAGATAAAGCCAACTATATCATTAAATGGGGCACATGCTTTCTATAAGGTATAATATGCTTCATTTATTAACACATGCACTATATTGGGCTTAATGCAGCATCTATCTGCCTAGGAATCAGATGTGTACACTACTAATTAATGAGAGACAGGGTCCTAAATCTGAAAGGTTACTGATCTCACATTCATGCAGTTTTGGAGGCAGATGGCCAAATAGTGTACTCTGCTCCTTGTATACAACTGAGGCATCACTTCATAGATATGAGTTGGATGATAAGCTAACTTGCTTTGCTTAGGAATCACTACAGCAAAGACTGGCATCTAATAGGAAAGTGATTACCTTTCTTGCTCTGGGTACCAATGTGTTAAATCCAGTCCACCATTCTCTCAGCCTACCTTCAGCACTGTCAAGGGCTTCTGTTGCACCTCTGCTGGTCCCCTCCAGCTGTTTTCCATGTTTTAAAGAAACAAGCAGCCCGAAATTCTTTCTTTTCTCTCTAGCAGAGCTCCTTCGAAACTCTAGCCTCTTTCATAGATTATCTAAATGAGGTCTGCAGCCAAATTTCAAGTGGGTGTCAGTCCTGCTTCTCAAGTCTGATGCTGTCAGTATGCTGCTGGTTATTCATCCAAAGGTGGGCCACCATCAATTTCTGTCAAATTATACAGGAGTATCACTCAACCTGCTGCACTAAAGTCAAAGGACTGAAAACTGGACATTGAACTTTCAGGAGCTCAGCACCAGTATAATAAAACAACAGTCTCTGACGTAGTCCTAAAGTAGAGCCGCAATTTTGTTTTAATTTATCTTGTTTGGGTATAATGCCCACTTTGTTCCCTGCCTGATTTCACGTTGTATTGAAGTTAAATAAAAACTAGGTAGTTAGTTTACAGAACAGATTGTAGCTAAATCATACTTATTGTAATTCCCAAAGGGAGAGGAGTAACTTTTTCCTCAATACTTGCCAGTTTCTTATGTAACTAACAACAATTTTGTCTCACCAGTACGTATGTATTTTCCTCAAGCCATTTTGTTGGGACCAGCATATAGGGTAAAGAGTGCGCTACCCAGCAATGTGTTTGGCCAATAGCTTTTATAATTTATCACATTGCTTTACTACTGCGAGATAAGGTTAGAAAAAAAATCTCAATGTACTACACTATATTTAACTGATCTGCGCTTGAAGAATATTTTATTAACACATTTTCACAGGAGTTTAATTCCTGTTTATTTGCACTTTAATAACCAACAAGATATTTGTGTTAGTTGTAAAAAGTTGCCACACATTTGGGTTCTCTGAGAGACATAACATACATCAACTCTTATACCACTTATGTGCAATGTAGCTCCACAATTTGTTTTATAATATATTTTACCAATTTAAGCAAAACTTAAATCTGAATTCACCATCATTTCAAATAATCCATTCCAAATTCTAACAAGTGTTGCACTGAAAAGTTTTCTGCCATTCCCCCACATTGTACTTCCATGGACTATTCCTATAAATAGCATTTATTGTCAATCACCACTCAACCTATCACCCTGTACAGTTACTTTGACATTGATCAGACTGTATTCTTAGTGACCATTTCATTAGGTACACCTGGACACCTGCTCGTTAAGGATAATATTGAATCATCCAATCATGTGACAACAACTCAATACATAAAAACATGCAGAAATTTCATTGTTGTCCTGACCAAACATCAGAATGAGGAAAGTATGTGATCTAAATGACATTCACTGTGGAATGATTGTTGGTGACAGTCGGGGGTGGTTTGAGTATCTCAGAAACTGCTGACCTCCTGGGATTTTCATGCACAACAGTCTTTAGAGTTTACAGTGAATGGTGTGAAAAGCTAAAAAACATCCAGAGAGGCAGTTCTGTGGGTGAAGATGGGAGAGGTCAGAGATGAATGGCCAGAATGGTTCAAGCTGACAGAAAGGCAACAGTAACTCAAATCACCATGCATTGCAAATGTTATTTTCAGAACCCATCAAACCTTGAAGCGGAAAGGCTACAGCAGCAGAACACCACTAACATACACCCAGTGGCCTCTTTATTAGGTGCCTCCAGTACCTAATAAAATAGCCACTGAGTGTAAAACAGAGGAAATATAATAACAATGTACAGCATCTTTTCTCAGGTGGTGGTTTTATAAAGTATGCAAGTTGAACCATTATCTGATAAAGCAACAAGAAATAAAATGGATCGGGCAGATGAGAAAAAAGTTATGATAAGTGACAACTATATGATAAAGCTTAAGAAGAGAAGGTCAGTAGAAAATGCAGTAGACGAAATTAGGGCAGGTTTTAGAAAAATGCAGCTTAGGCTGTGAAGGCAATAAGGGACCAATTTAAAAGACACAGGTTCAATCATACATGTTAAAAGAGAAAACTGCTATTGGTAGGGTGTCAGATAAATAAAGACATTTGAAACCTATTAAAATTAAGTCAGAGAATTTGTAAGGGTATTGTGAATAATACAAAGAAAACTATAGATAAATATTAGAAAATAAATCAGGAGATGAAGAGCAGACAAGAGAGGAAATGTGAGGAAATGTTTCACAAAACATCAAAAAGAAAGGGGAAATACTGTTTTTAAACATTTATATTAAAGGGAATTGTTAAAAGTAAAATGGACCTCCTGGGAGAAGACTTCCAATTTGTATATGATGATCAAAAAAATTACAGAGCTATTTAATAAGTACTTCTCATCAGTCTTTGCTGTAGAGGGAATTATTTTATATTTTAATGGACAACTTCCAAAGTTGTCACTTTATATAAAGCAGTAAACTTAATATTGGATTCCCAATTTTAGCTCAAGTCGAACTTTGTGGAAAACTGGGCTGGTGGATGATGATATGAGATTAAGAGATGTAAAAAGCATGGAAGGTGGCAATGACAAGGATTAAAAGTGGAAATTCACACCAGAATACCACAGCAAAGGTCTCCAGCAAGGTAAGCCAAGAACTGAACTGAATTGACTATATTTCTTACATCTTTCACATACATAAGGAGTAAAAATCTTTATGTTATGTCTCCATTGCGTAATCTTTACTTTGTGTTTACTGTGGCATGGTTAACGAGTGTGCAGTTCTCACTACACTGGACTGAATTAAGAAGATGCAAAATTTGACAGAAACATCAGTATACCATCTCAACTACTGCAAGCAACATTGCCTACTACTAGTAAGGATAAAAATATTATCTTGTAGGTTACAAATGCTTCAAGTATTATAGAGATACAAGAAACTGCAGGTGTTCAGATCTGGAACGAAAAACAAACTGATGGAGGAACTCAGTGGGTCAAACGGTGTCTGTGGAGGCAAAGGGATGGACAATGTTTCAGGTATTGAATTTGGAAAGTAGTGGATACAGCACAGTCCATCACAGGTAAAGCCTTCCTCACCATTGTGCACATCCACACGAAATATTGATGCAGGAAAACAGCATCTATCATCAGGGACTCCCACCAACCAAGACATATTGTTTTTCTCATTGCTGCCATCAGAATGAAAGTATAGGACTGCCCCAGGACTCACACCAGCATGTTCAGAAACAGTTTTGTCCCGCATCCATCAGGGTAACTTCACTCATCTTCACTTGCCCGTCATTGAAATGTTCCCATAACCTATGGACTCACTTTCAAGGGCTCTTCATCTTATGTTCTCGATATTTATTGCTGACTTATTTATTACTATTATTTATTTCTTTTTGTATTTGAACAGTTTGTTGATTTTACGCACTGATTGAACACCCAGTTGGTGCAGTCGCTCGATGGTTCTATTATGGTTATTATTCTATTATGAATTTATTGAGCATGCTCCCAATAACTTGAATCTCAGTGTTGTATATCATGATATAAAAGTACATCGATAATATTTTTACTGTGAACTTTGAACTTTGGATTAGTTATTTTCATATTGATTGGTTGAGCACATTCAAAAGGTCAGATGGCAACCTTCTGTTCCTATTTTTAATGTATTCTATGAATTATTTAAATTTGTAACAGACATGATAAATGGAAGAAACCATTTCACTGGATATCATGTGAGAGTTCAATCAAGAATAATAAAGTTTACAGAATAATAGTGTCATATGTGAAATTCCTCATCCACAGTCATTTGTACAACTCCTTTTTGAATTTACTTATATTTAAGTTTTGTAGCTTGGGGAGAAATACGCACTCAGGACAACAAATACTTTTTCAGGTTTTAATTCCTTTATCTGTTTTAGATGTTTAAGTGCCAGAAGAGGGTCGCAAAACAAAACGAACGAATTTACAACCAGTTCTTGCTGTTACAATCTCAGTTTAACTTTCGATCCACACCCTTGTGCATGGGCAGAATTGTGTATGCAGTATAAAAATACCAGAACTAATACAGTACTAATACGGTAGTGGCAATCCTGAAGGAACACAATACAAACAACATTAGAATCCTACCCACCCGGCATCTTATACATAACAGCGAAAAATGTAAGCAAATACATCTCATCTAAGACGTACACACGTGCTGAACTTCTGAACAGAGACTAAACATTCACGTTACGCGGTTACATGCACAATCAGTCCTGATACAATAAAGTTAGACAGAAGGCACACCTTGGCTCAACTTTTACAAGGTACTGCCTGGTAGTTAAATTACAAGAAGACTGACTTACTTGGATGGTGAGGAACTTTGCATAAGCCACGAGATCCAGCATCGACACCTTTACTCATAAAAATCTAAAGCATCCACATGTAAATCATGTCAAATTACCGATATTCTCGATCCGCCAACAAGCATAAACAAATTCACATGAATATTGTCAATTAATCCTCACCTTTCCTCACCATGCCCAGTCTCCGAAGGAAGTCAATTCCAACGCCCCAACAGCATCTTCAGCAGAAGACAAAATGGTCTCCCCACTATCCCGCACGTGCGTAATGATATCAGCATCTCCCTTAAAGGTACAGACATCTATTCTAGCATTACCCGGATGGATGCCTAAGTACACTTTTAGCGATACTGAATAAGATCCGACGGTCACCCGGTTACATAAGCTATCCCCACTTTCCCTGGTTGTAGGTCTGAGAGCTTTTCAGCCCTCTGAATGAAAATGTTTCTTATGTTCTTTATCACTTATCAATAATTTTGAACTTATACCTCTTTGTTATTGACCCAGTAACCAAAGGGAATAACTGTTCTCCACCTGCTCTGGCAATACATCCCATGTTGAGAACCTCTTCAGAGTATCAACTTAATGCTTTTCATTCCAAAGAGAGACGCCTTTCAGTTTAACCATTGAATCTTGCTTTATAATTGAAACCTCTCATCAGTAACAATGTCCAGGAAAACACATACCCTCCCCCCACCTCATTGTGCCCCAAGGGCTTTAATTTCCTCTTGAAGTATAGTGTCCAGATTTGTCATTACTGGTCCATCTGAGGACTAATAAGTGTAAAAGTTCTGACCTTGATTTTAGATTGCATAAACCAAGTTAGCCAAGTTGCATCACTGTCTGGTATGGACAGGCCACTGCACAGGATTGGAAAAAACTGCGGAAAATCACAAACTCATCCAGCTCTATCGTAGGTACTAGCTCACCCAGCACTGAGGACACCTTCAAAAGGTGATGCCTGAAGAAGGTGGCATCCATCATTAAGAATCCCATCACCCAGGACATGCCCTCCTCTCATTGCTACCAACAAGGAGGAGGTACAGGAGCCTGACGACACACACTCAACGTTTTAGGTACATTTTCTTCCCCTCCTCTATCAGATTTTTTGAATGGACATTGAACCCATGTACACTACCTCACTATTTTCTCCCTCTCTTTCTGCACTATTTATTCAACGTGAAATTTTTTTTAATTATGTATTGCACTGTACTGCTGCCACAAAACAAACATGACATAAGCCGGTAATATTAAACCTGATTCTGAGATTGGTTCCAGCTGACAGGAAGGCAGCAGTAACTCAAATAACCATGCATTACAACAGTGGTGTGCAGAAGAGCAGCTCTGAATGTACAACACATCAAACCTTGAAGTGGATGGGCTACAGCAGAAGATCGTGAACATGCACTCAGTAGCCACTTCTGTTAGGTAACTACTAAAGTTGGCCACTGGGTCTAAGTACACTACTTCCATGAAAACAGGAGTAAAACCCATATTTCATACTTTATCTATTTCTTCTGATCTGCATGAAGCTTTCCCTTTGGGTTTTTAATATGTCCAACATTTTCATTAGCTGAACATCAATATTCAAGTCCTGAGTACCTTGGAACCAAGGATATTAAGAATAGATTCCTGGCCCTGTCCAAGTCATCTCTTTTAAGACTGCAGCAATATCATAATCCATTGTTCAATGCAAGCCTGCCACTCACTGATGTTGTTACACTGCTGCTAATGACAATAGCTTGATGAGACTTAAATTGAACATAGTTTGTATAATGCTGGGCTGCACACCAAAGAAAGCACCAATGGATTTGTAATTGCATAGCTCTATCTACATCATTTTCCAGATGTCTCAAAGCACTTTACACTCAATTAAGAAGGTTTGGATTGTCCTCAGTTTTGCAATGTAGCCCCACAGCCCCAGCACTGAGGCCCTAGTTTCTCTTAATGGGCTATGTAAGATAGGCTATGTTGTTGCATGCCCAAATCCAGTGGTCCAAATCAGGCATCTTGTTCAGAATCCTGTCATGGGAGAAGATTACCAGAAGGGCAGAAGGGTAAGAAGCAAGGATGTACTCAAAGATTCCATGAGATAATGCAAGATCACCACCAATTCCTGATAACTTCTGGCCCATCTCGGTAAAGATGGTCAAGGAGCGTTTTTTTAGAATCACAGTCTGTGGTAAAGAAGGCAAATGCAATGTTTTGCATTCATGTCGAGAGGACTAAAGTATAAAAGCAAGGATGTAATGATGAAGTTTTATAAGGCATTGGTCAGACCGCCCTTGGAGTATTATGAGCAGTTTTTGGCCCCTTATCTCAGAAAAGACGTGCTGGCCTTGGAGAGGATCCAGAGCAGGTTCACAAGAATGATTACTGGAATGAAGGAGATAATGTATGAGGAGTGTTTGATGGCTCTGGGTATGTACTTGCTGGAGTTTTGAAGAATAAGGGGGGAATCTCATTGAAACCTATCAAACATTGAAAGGCCTAGATAAAGTGGATGTGGAGAGGATGATTTCTATGGTGGGGGAGTCTAGGACGGGGGCACAGCCGCAGAATAAAGGGATGTCCATTTAGTACAGAGATGTGAAGGAATTTCTTTAGCCAGAGCATGGAGAATCAGTGGAATTCATTGCCACAGATGGCTGTGGAGACCAAGTCAATGGGTATATTTAAAGCAAAGGTTGATAGGTTCTTGATTAGTCAGGGCATCAAACGTTATGGGGAGAAGGTAGGAGAATGGGGTTGACAGGCATAATAAATGTGTCATGATAGAATGGCAGAGTAGACTTGATGGGCTGAATAGCCTGATTTTGCTCTTATGTCTTTTGGCCTTATGGTATCTGGAATACATTTTGTTGCTGGGAAAATGAGCTCACCTATAAGTTATGATTTAAACTTCTGAGATGTTCACCTCTACATCTGAGACTTTAAAATAAAACAATGCAATCTATATCAGGGAAGGGAGATCTCAGATGCTGAAATTCAACAGAGTGTAACAGTGAACCAAAGCATATTTTGTGGTAGTAACATTGCAAGATCATGATTGACTACAGGTTCGGGAAAGTGATTAAACAAAGGGAATGCAACTTTGATAAATTGTGCACACACAATTGTCTGAGGGGAAAAAAAGGAAGAAACAAAACTTATTGTAGAAAATGGAAAGTAAATATCACACACCATAGCTCACATAGACTTCAGCTGATTGAACAATAAGCAATGCATGCATGTAACTTGGCCATTATTGCCAACAAGAGGTCTTTGCCATTCAGTGACCCAGATTACAGTTATATGTCTCTAACACATTGCAGGAGTACTATGCTGCTCCACTGCACACGTCTGATTGTGGGAGGGTAGAAAGTAGGAAGTCTTCTGCTAAACTGTTTGTCTTGCAGTGCGGAGGCCATGTCAGGGATGCAATATCTGTAAGCTCTGTCATATCATTGCTTACAAAGGCAGCTTACAGGGATGCAAGTTACAACGTAACATCTATTACAGAAGGGAGTCAATTCGAACCTAACAGCAGCAGCTGGTCACGCGATGTGATAAACAATGCCCTTAAATGTATTTTACATTAACAAAGAATATGCAGTCTCACTCAGACCAGCAGAGCCCGGAGTTATTTACAACACACTCTCAAAATGCTGGAGGAACTCAACTGGTCAGGCAACATCTATGGAGGGAAGTAAACAGTCGACATTTTGGATTGACACCTTTCATCACCTATTTACACCTAAACACACTTATAGCTAATTTACATGTTACAATTTACATGTAAAATTTACATGTAAAATCAATTTTCCAGGAAACCCAGCAAATTTAAACAGAGCAAGAAACCTGCGACAACTCTGGACCCCAGCTTCAGCTTCAAACCGTAAACATGACTGGCCCTTTTTCCTTTGCTCTGACCACACACACAGCCCACAGACCCCGATCTCTGGCTGCAAATCCCACTAGGACCTCTGATTTATATTCCAAAATAATTACAAAGTCAGATGCTAGACCATCAGGGTTTTTGTTGCCTGAAAGTTTTGCCTAATCTCAAATCAGTTCTCCTTCCAAATTTTACTTTCAGGTTGTAAACCATCCTACTGCTGGCTCAAGCCTACTTTGACCAATTTTGTGATCTCACAAAATATATCAAGTTGAGCTTCACACTTAAAAACTGTTGCATTCTCGTGACTATGTGGATACACCCATTCTCATAAACTGTTCCTCTGTCTATTCTCTGAATACACTCGATGGTCTCATAGATCACCTCCCCCCCCAACCCTTCTTCCTCTTACAATTGATGCACTAAGGTTATCTCAAAGGCTTAATTTTAGTGTGAGAATGGACGGATTTAAATGCTGGTGAAGAGAAAGAAAGCTGCTAGCATTATCACGACAGATACACCATTGACTGAGGGTCTCATCGGCGACTGGCTGAATAAAAGGACTCACTGTTAGGCTTAGGACACATTGTGCACACGGGAGGTGTTTAAGCAATCTGCAGTTGTGAAGCTACCCTGTCCAGTCTCCCAACATCTCCCGAGTTACCAATCTTCTCTTTCATTTCCAAATGATCCTTTTAATAGTAGAATAAAACAATAAACTATCACTATGTGCTTCTAGCTGTAGTGACATTCAGAGCTACAATTTATGTCAGAACAGGTAAAAATACAAATTATGCAAATAACATCATTAGGTAGAGGGAAGAGGAGAAAGGGCTGCAAGACAACAGCTGAAACGCCCAGTGCAATTTTAATATTGGTGTGATTTTCTTTGGACATTGTTAGTAAACAATGTTAGTAAATGTAGATTGTTAGTAAACTTGATTTTGAAGCATTTAAAACAAAATCTAGTGCTAGGTAATCCAATTACCAAGCTATGATTATGATGTGTGATCATTGATTATTGTTAGCTCCACATTACAGTATCATCAATTTGGGTTTTGTTTTTGTTATCAATTATGTCAGCAATGGTTTTGTTTTAGTCACAGGTTTACTGTAATCATGGTTTTCCATTTATATTCTTATGATTTTAAAGTTTTGAAGTATGTGTATGTAGCATTGACAATAGCAGCTATGTGCAGAAACTTACAGGATGCAAGACTTTTAGGAAAATCATCTCTCTCTTTAGGAAAATCGCCGCATCTACCTTTCAAGGTACAAGGATCTAGCTGGTTACTAAAGGACCTATCAAATCGGTGTCATTCACTACTCTATCAAAAGTACCTTAAAGCATCTCCATCATGTATGGCTTCTCTTCTCATTTATAGTACATTTCCTCTATTGTACTAAATTCTACTTGCATTTGAGGGATTTTTGTTGACTATGAGAACCCTTTTTTTTAGCACAGGCCATTTGGGCCAAAAGGCCTGTTTCCATATTCTATGATTCTATGGGAATTTGAACAGCAAGTTGATATATAAAATCGACTATTATTATATTTATGCTTTGATTCATACCAATAGCTTGACTAATACTGACAAAATTATTGAGGAGATCTACAATCTGTAAACTGAAATTTGAGAGCTGAACAGCTAATGAGTATTGTAGATTAATAAGGAACAGCTTCACAATAAAAAAAATAAACTGCTTTCACAATAGAAGCTGGCTAAATTGGATCTATTGCCAAATACATTTTTTTCAGAGCTGCAAATGCTGCTTGTACTTCTTCCATTTGGGTTTATCAATTTTTCATTTTTCTCTGGTTGCTGCTGTCAGCTTCAGTTACTACACCAGTCATTTCTACAATAACAGCATAACTCGTTAGTGTGCCATTACATTACCAACACATCTCAGGTAAGCTCAAGCACTGATTCAGTATGGCATAGTAGTTATAATACTGGTCTAGTATCCAGATCTGTTAATACAAGTTTGACTCCCACCATGACATCCAGAGAACTTAAACTCAAGAAGGTAAATTCTTGAAGATCAGGGATGGAAGAGCAAGAGGAGTTCAAAACTATCAGAAGAAAACAAAACTATAACAGTAAACACAGGAACTGCAACATTGCTGCCACATCTTGAAATAGAAAAAAACAAACAGGTTATATGTAACAGGAGAGACCGTGTTTGATAGGACACTAGTGCTGTTGAACATAAATATCATCCTATTTAGCCCAGCCAAATGATTTTCTCACGACAAAATGACTATATATCATCAACATGGGAGAATCTGCAGATGCTGGAAATCTAGTACAACATATACAAAATGCTGGAGGAACTCAGCAGGTCAGGCACTATCTATGGAGAGGAACGTTTCGTGCTGAGACACTTCATCATCAGGACTGAAAAAGAAGGGGGAAGAAGCCAGAATCAGAGTAGTTAACTGTATATCAGGTCATTACAATGTTGTACAAATCATTGAATGTGATTTAATGGAAGAGCTGAGATGGGTGAGCAAAACGTTTCACACACTGGAAGAGCTGATGTCAAACACCGTGATGGGTATGGTGAAGAATACAACAGAGAAACAGGGGTAAATCTGATGTGTGTGCCAGCAACATTAAACAAAATGCACACAAAATTCTGGAGGAACTCAGCAGGCCAGGCAACCTCTATGGGAAAAAAGTACCGTCGACGTTTCAGGCTGAGATCCTTCAGTAGGACTGCTGAGTTCCTCCAGCATTTTGTGTGTGTTGCTTGGATTTGCAGCATCTGCAGATTTTCTCTTCTTTGTGGTCCAGCAACATTAAATAAGTTTGAGCCAAGAGTCTGTATTTAATAAATATGTAGCTATCACAACCTAAGAGTTTTTCATGCTGATTAGAAGAACATTTGCAATCACCTTTGGATCCAAAAGAAAATCAGCTGAGAGAAGATGAGGGCAAATATGTATGCTTGTTTCAACTAGGTTTTTATTAATAATTGATTGAAGAGCTGACAAAATAAATAGATGGTGTACACCACCCCCTCTCCCCTGTGTAAGCATCATCGTGAGAAAATTGAACATTGCTGCTACTGCTTTCTGCTGGAGATTGGTGATGTGTGACTGTCAAAAATTCATAAATGTAGGCCAAGATACAAGTAATTAAGCAGCACTCCAGAAAATCCATCATACAGATGCATGAGGAACAGCTGGAAATACAGACATGAATATTGGAAAGGGAAGTCAGGAACCTGACAGCAAGGAGTTAATCTTTAGTGTCGTTTTCCTGGATAACTATGCACTTTCTTCCAAAAGAAACAGAGCAAAAATGTAGTAGACTAAGTCCATCGACCCAAATATGCTGGTCATATTCTAAAATTTGCATGGGCTCTAGTTATAAATGCATGTGTATAAATAAACCATGCTATCCATTGAAGACTGAAACACAGGCGATTGCATTAGCCTGTGTGTTCACCTGATCTGTTTATCTCTTCCCCAACTTTGCTCTGAGCGAATGCTACAATGTAAGTTAAAAAAGCCATTAATAATAGAGAAGTGCAGGATGATAAATTAACCAGGCTTCTGTTAATTTTTCATTTTGACAGATTATTGCCTGTCAAAAGGCAGAAGAGCTCCTCTTGTATATATAACACAGCAGCCTGCTCTCTTTAAGAGACTTATTTTTGCACAAATTAGGTACTGGAGCTTCTTCAATAGATGAAAAATTCATGGCAATCTATAATTTACATGGGAGAAGATAAATAATGTACTAAAACCTGTCATTAAATCGGTGCTTTCTTTTTTATTCATCTCTTGCTGAGCGGAGGCCAATTTAGCCCGGCATTTAGTGTAAATTGCATTTTGTTCCAAAGCTATTTAAAATAATTTTGTTATTGTAGTAGACATTGTCATAAAGCAAAGAATATTAAATTCGGTTAAAGCATTATTCATTTGCATTTGTTTTTCACTAATACAAACTTGGTAAATTGAATTCTTGCAGATAAGACATGTAGATCATAATTTTAAGGGTAATTAGGGAGCATCTTGTCATATAGACGCCAAAAATGGTACCATGTAACTTGTTACTTGGTCACGTATAAAGACAGAATTCATCCTAGTAAGCATGCCATTGCCTTATATTTCCAGGTTTTCATGAAAGCATAAAATTGCTTTGATGTGTGTCTTTTCAAAATGAAGTATGTTTCCTTACAGAAACAGAAACAACGATTTAAATAACATGTATTAAAAAAAACAAAGCTACACATGAGTAACTCCTAATAGCCTTTACATGAGATACCAAGCGAAGTTTTAAATACTCATTAAACACACATATCAAAGCCTTTTATCATTTGATGTTCTGTCATTCTAAATTGAAAAGGACAGCAGCTCTGTACCTGGATGCGTTCTGCAACAACAAAAGTCGAAACTGACTTTTATTTTCTGAAGTTCAAAAAAAAATTGACTCAATGTACACTGAAAAAGTCTGGGCTTTGGGATCTTGTCCTCTCTTGTGAGTGTAAGACAGAATGTTCCGAGCCAGCAGTTTTAGCAGTTACATTTCCTCCCATGAGCTCAGTTTAACTTCTTACTGCTTGAGTTTGAATAAAAAACGTTAAATTCAGCAGGCGTTATCACCTTGTGATAGGACTATTATAATGATGTTACAGTTCAGTGAACCCAACCCCACAACCACCCCACCCACCCGCCAAGATTGGAGTTGGAGTACAGGTTTCCCCTGCCATCCGAAGGTAGAACGATCCTATGAAATGGTTTGTAAGCCGAAATGTCGTAAAGCGAAGAAGCAATTATCATTTATTTATATGGGAAAATTTTGTGAGAATTCGCAGACCCAAAAATAACCTACCAAATCATGCCAAATAACACATAAAACCTAAAAGAACAGTAACATATAGTAAAAGCAGGAATGATATGATAAATACACAGCCTATGTAAAGTAGAAATACTCCTCTACAATGATTGCCTGCACAGATCTCCGTAGCGAAAATCTCACGTAAGCGCTGTTGGCATAAACGCGCTCTCCAGTAACCTTTAAACTATGAAGCTGCCAAATCTACCAAATAACACATAAAAATACACAGCCTATATAAAGTAGAAATAATGTATGTACAGTGTAGTATCACTTACCGGAATCAGGAAGACAGTTTGCCGAGCACACTGATAATGGTGTGTTAGACTTAGTCGTCGCAGGTTGGAGTGGTGCAGTGGCCCCCACCCTCCAGGCTGCCGACTGATACATTGCCGCGAAGAATGCAGCAGTAGCCAGGAGGCACACAGCACATCTTTAAGAAAAAAGCCGAAATAAACATGCTAATTAATTAGGTGCTGCCCAGCACGTAAATGTCGGCGCAGATCAGTGCCGATTGCCGATTGCATCGCCTCTGACCTGGGCTGACAATTACATGTCAGCAGCACTTGACGAAGGGTCCCGGCCTGAAACGTCGACTGTACCTCTTCCTAGAGATGCTGACTGACCTGCTGCGTTCACCAGCAACTTTGATGTGTGTTGTTTCAGCATCATCTTCGTCAGCTTCCACAAGCCAAACTCACTTTGTCCTTGTTTCGTTCACCATGATTGAAATGCTTAATTATGTCTAGTTTTACGCTAAGTGTAACACCCTTACGAGCTCTTTCAGGCTTTTCTGACACCTTAGAACTCATCTTGCTAACGGCTGCTCAATGCAACGAGTTTAAGCAATGTCGTTCCACATCCGGGGGAGAGCGGCTGCTTGGAGTGCGCGCTGCCTTTTATTACGTGCCGATTTTTTTGCGCGCTGATTTTTTATCGCGCATTGCCTTTCTTCGTAACAATGAAAACATCTTCTGAAAGTGAAAACAGGGTACTAATGTAGGTCTTTCGTAACAGTGAGGTTTCATAAAGTGAACGTTCGAAAAGCGGGGGACACCTGTACTTCTAAACTCTAGAGGGGCAAATTGTGTTTGAAAATTCTTAAACGTTTCCTGTGCAAAGCTGCATCAGGTTGGTAAAATCCGTGAAATCCCGTTCATGCAGTTCTATGATTCCTTTTCCCTTTCCACCCACTAGGCAAATAGTGCTCTCATCTTGTAATCAAAAATTTTTGTTCCGTGTTCGTCATCATTTTAACCATGGCAATGTAGTTTAAACAAAAATTAACAAAGCAAGGATGTGGCATTAAAAAGAAGACTCTAGAGAAAGTAAAAGGCACCTAAGATTTGAAAGAAATCTAAAGATTCAATAAAGAAATGGCCTGTAGGTGGAAGCTTGGTGGGAGGGAAGTGGGTGCTTGAGATTGTAATAGCAGAGGGTGCTGTAAAGAAATCTGTTAACAGAGAAAAAAATAGCTCGTGAAACAGAATTTGAGAGACAAATGGAAGCAGCAAACAAGACAGAGGGAAAGAAAGCAACAACTGACAAGAGGATTCTTTGTGGGTTTAAGAGCCCAAAACTTAAAATGACCTTGGAAAATTGTTCTCCTGCCGTCCATCTGTTTCTAACCCATTATTTCTTACTGGCAGAAATAAAAATAAATATCTTTACTTGTTTAAAAGAACAGCAGAGGTAAAATTACAAGTTAAAGTTCTACACAATTCGGGTTTGCGATGCAATACTGGATTGAAATGCCAGTGGGAGTTCAGCTTCAGGGAAATGCTTTAAATTACTGTCATGAGATTGACTTTGGCCCATATTTTTTACCAAAAAAATGTCAAAACCACAACTCTCAATGCAACAGTACAGGAATTGGCATGACTGAAGTTGGAAGTAAAACTGCTATGGTTGCACTTTTTGTTCATGGACTGCTTTAATAATTCACATTCATTAAAATTCTGTCCACCAACTAACTCTGTTCTTTTGTGCATTTACAAGAATGTCAACCTTCAAGTACAAACGTAGTACGTATACACAGATTTCAGTCACAGCAGGATGGTGCAGAGATATTGGCAAAACAATAAGAAATTCACCGGAACTTGTAATTCTGTATTGTTCTTTACATAAATAGAGATGTATGAGTACATTTTACAAAGCAGTGAACATGAGCCTCTTCGGTGTGATTAGGCCCGCGACTGCTCGAAGTGGAATTGAAGCAGTTGGGGTGTTGTTGGGAACCTTTAGCACATGTGTGGGCATACACAAAAGCTCTGCACAAGTAGTAGAAAGAGTGAACCAGCCCACCCACCTGCTCAATCAGACACCACCCACCCCATCTGAAGAAGATTCTGCATTCCCCGCGTTGATCTCATAATTCAGCTGAGGACCCACAAAACCAGAGTGAAGAAACTCGTCACTCAGCCCAGTGGAAAAAAAAGAGAGAAAGAAAAAGAGGAAGAAGAGGAGGAGGAAGAAGAAAATACTGACAATAATGATGATGATGATGAAGCAAAGGAGGAAGCAGAAGAAGATGAAGATGATGATGAAGAAGAACCAGAAGAGGAGAGGAAAGAAAAAGAAGGATGAGGAGGAGGAGGATAGAACACAGTTAGAATTTTAGGTCCTAATTTGTTCACTATATATTAGGCAAACTATGGAAGTACTGAAATTTACGAGAATGATTTCGAAGTATAGAATTTTAGTTATAGAGCCATTGAGACATAGAATACTACTGTCTTTAATCTGCCTAGTCCCTTCGACCTGCACCTAGACCATAGCCCTCTGTATCCTTCCCATCTATGTACTTACCCAAATTTCTCTTCAATGTTAAAATCAAAACCACATCTACCACTTTCACTGGCAGCTCATTCACACTCCCACCATCATCTGAATAAGGAAGCACCACTTCATGGTCCCCTTAAACAATTCACTTTTCATCCTTAATCCATGACCTCTAGTTCTAGTCTCACCCAACCTCAGTGGAAAATGCCTGCTTGCATTTACCCTATCTGCAGAGGTGCAGTACTATCCAGAGCGCACTGGAGCGCGTCCGGCACATCTTTAGGCAAAAAGCCAAAATCAATTAGGTGCCGCCCAGGGTGATTTGAGTTTCTCAGAAACTGCTGATCTCCTGGGATTTTTACACACAACAGACTCTGGAGTTTACAAAGAATGGTGCCAAAAACAAAAAAAAACATCCAGCGAGTGGCTGTCCTGTGAGAGAAAACATCTTGTTAAATCCATCATGCCCAAAGCCACATTGGCTTTCCTTAATCTGTCCCATGTCTATCCTTCAAATACTTATATATCTGGTCCCTTAGAAAACCTTTCAATAACTTATCCACTTCTGATGTCAGGCTCACTGGCTTATAAGTTCCTGGTTTAGTTCTAGAGTCTTTAGAACAATATTAGCTATATTCCAACCGTCTGGCACCTCACCCATTGCTAAGGACACTTTAACCATCCCCGCTAGGGCCCCTACAATTTCTGCACTGGCCTTCCACAAGATCTGAGGAACACCTTGTCAGGCACTGGAGATTTATCCACCCTAATTTGCCTCAAGATGGCAAACACTTCTTCCTTTATAATCTGTATATGGTCCATGAACTCACTGTTGTTTAGCCTCACTTCTATAGACTCTGTGCCTGTCTTCCGAGTAAACACAGATGCAAAAAATCTAGATGCTAGTCTCCAGCGTCAATGGACTCAATAGTCCACTTTCTCAGACAAGGCCAAATGTAAGCTGGCAGCATAATGTTGCTGTGCTTTGCTCAAGTCTCAACAAGTGCTACAAAGAAAAGAAGGGAGTTAAATACTGCCATAAGGTGATGTAGCAGAGAGCCTGTCCAAGACTGTGTAGAACTTAGACAGAGAAAAGCTGTTCCCATCCATAAATGTTTTGAGGACCAGCACGCACATGTTCAGAATGTAGGACAAAAAATAAAGGGGAAATGTGAGAGCTATTTCTTTATGTGACAGTAAAAATTATGCCAGAAGTACAAGGCACAAGTCGTTGCGTAGGAATTCTGATTTTACAGTTCTAATAATTGGGGATAGGAGCAGAGCAATATTAAGGAAAACACCAGCAACATTCAACTTAACTTTTAAAGGAATTATAATGATTTTAGCACCAAAAGGTAAAAGATTGGGGCAGTAAAAAATCTATTTCAGGTGTAAAAGATAGGAGGTTAAAAAATAGTGTTCAGTTTCTGGCTTTCTGCTTCAAAAACTTCAGATGAACTAAATTTCAGAAGCAGATTGCAAAGTTCATATTGTAATATGTGTTTGATTTGTATCACTAATCAACAATAAGTTTCTCATTGGATCATGCTAAAAATGAATCCACTGAGGGGCAGGACACTAAATTTAGATTTCAGAATTAAAATGTAAAATTTGGAATTCTGGGAACAGCTTGAACCATTATTTCATCCACAAGGTTACTAAACTATTAGCTTCTTATAAACTACTCTATTAATGTGGTTATCCCACAATTGTGACTCTTATCTTCTTTCAAGAATTCCAGTCAGCAGAGCTCTGATTATAGAATCAAACAAATTTAAGATAGAGAAGGGAATATTCAGTCCATTATATTTATGCAGACTATAATGTTCTCTAGGGATGTCCTACTACCAAGCTCCTAAACCCTTGAGGCTGTGACTCTTCAGGGACTCATATGTTCACTCACTAAAATAGGTTGTTGTACTACCTCCAATGTTAAGACTGTTCAACAGCTCAATATCTAAGAGGAGTTGAGAATCAATTACATATGCGAAGACAACATTTCCAACTTATAGCAAAGAACATGGTAGATCCTTCTGCAGAATCACAGAAAGGAAACCACCTTGGGGGAAAAAAAACTCTTGCAAAATATGAGACTTAAAATGTAAGTTGAAAAGAAGGACATTTGAACTTTTAAACAGTAATCTGCATTCACACGAAAAGTAGACTGTATACATTAACCAACTAGTGAGGGATTTAGGGAGAATTTTGTGGGATTTAGGGATTTGCAAAAGAAAAGAAATGTGGAGGGACATTACGAAATGAGTTAGCTGATGCGCATTAAAGAGAGCTGGCAACCATTTTAGAGATGGAGTTACATACGGAATAAAAGGCTTAGGAACAGTATCTTGGGTAACCTAAATTGAAGCAAAGAGACGAGGTTATATGCCAATCAGTTAATTCTAATCTTTAGAAAATTAGAAACAGTAGAGAATTATTTTGAGAGACTAGGAGTAGAAAACTTGTATTAAGTAAAGAGCCGGTAATATATGTTGGACTTAATTTTATTCTATATTCACTCTTGCAGATGAGAAGAGTTGGTCTTTTTAATGGAGCAAACATTTGACATGACACAAAACAAAAGAATTCCAGCAAAGTTAACTATTCAAATTTCTAACTTTATTCACTTTACCTGTGGGAGGGTGTCATAGGAACACCTGAAAAATAGAAATGATTTGCAAAGTTACAAACCATCCAGGGATTTCTCCAAGAACTGCTCCTGTTCTGTCTCTTTAACTTTGACACAAGGGTATGAAAAACAGAGTCATGTATATAAACCAGTGCCCCACTACATTTTGTTAAAGGTAATAGTTCTAGAGTGGTGTGAGTTTTGAGGAAATTCTAGCACACATAACTTGACAATAAAGAGACTACTTAGTAATGGGTATAGTCCAAATTGAACACTCATAACAAATGACCAATTGATCTTCTATTTATAATATTGGGTCCCAAAAGAACAGAAATATCTATTGCAACACACACAAAATGCTGGAGGAACTCAGCAGGTCAGGCAGCTTCTATGGAAATGAATAAACAGTTGACGTTTCAGGCCAAGGCCCTTATTCAGGACCCTCCTTCAAATGCAAAAATCTATTTCTGCATTTATGTTGTACCATCATTTCAAGCTCCTGATGCTCAAGAATTTGTTCAATGTATACTTTGGTGTGATCTCTAAATTACAAGAATCCACATGAAACACTAGCATGCAGGTAATTTCCTATTTGCACCATTGTTACAAATCACAGTGCCAAATCTTAATGGAGATGGGGGAAGAAAACAATGCACACGTGTCTTAAATTGAACAGGACACACAGACATGTGCGAGACATCTTGACTCCATTAGCCCCAAAGGCTGGGGAACAGTACAGTATGTATTGTCCAAGTCTGTCTCAAACTGACAACCTAGCTAGCAGGTTGACTAGGTATTTCAGAGGCAAAAGGCCAACAGACTCTCGGGAGGTAGAATGGACAGAATGGAAGTTGTTCAATGTCACTATGATCAATGGAAAAGGCAGGAAGCACAAGGAACATAAGGGTTTAAAGTAGACACAAGACACTGCATGTGCTGGAAATTGGAGCAAAAAAAAAGTGGATGACCCCAAACAAGATGTGGAAGCATCTGTGGAGGGAAGTAGACAGTCACCTTTTCAGGTCGAAACCTTTCATGAGGACTAGAAAGAAAGAGCACAATGGCCAGTATAAAAACATAGGGGCAAAGGATGGAGCAAGAGCTGGCAGATGATAGGTCGATCAGGTGTGTGTGTGTGGGGGGGGGTGGAGGTGGAGGGTAGACAGGCAGGTGAGGGAGGGGGAGAGTGGGAGTGATATTAGAATCTGGGAGGTGTTAGGTGGAAGTTACAAAGGGATGAAAAAGACAAATATTGATAGGAGGGGACAGTGAACTATGGAATAAAGGGAAAGAGGTGAGGAAGGGAACCAGCAGAAGGAATGTATGTGTGATAGGTAGATAGAGAGAGCAAGGGAGGGTAAAAGATGGGGTGATGGGGTTGGCAGGAAAAAGGGAAAAATGGCTCGAGTGGAGTGCTTACCGGTAGTTAGAAAAATAGGCTTTAATATAACGGTTTGGGCTTTCATTCTAAATAGAAATAAATAAGGGTCTTCTGCACAATACATTACAAGCCACAACTGGAACATTACTTGACCAATCTTCAGGTTATAATTCCCAGTCTGAACTAACACTGAGATCAGAGAAGTCTGGTGAAGCATTTTCTTTAAAACAAAACAGACATTTAACCAATCATCTTGCAGACTGAAGCATTGTTTTCTGAGCTAAAAAAGAGACACATGAATCCTTTTAAGAATGAAATGGAAATTTTTTGGGAGGAAGAGTGGAAAGCAGAGCTTGGCTGTAAATTAGGATTAATGTGGAACAATTGTCAAGAACTAGATATCTTTTGCTCCCATCTTTAGCTATCGCAGGAAAGGATAATAATACAATAAGTAAGTGATATGCAAGTAATTATAGTAAACCATGAATGTTACTGGTAATAGTGAAAAAGTACAATACATCCAGCACACATTATCACAACAGCTTTGCAGCTGGATTCTTTTGGACTCCATCGAGAGGACTTCAGAAAACTGCCCTATTTTGCCCCTTCTCTCCTACTTTGAGGTTGAACATTCCAACAGCCTGTGATTCTGTAGGTTTCAGAGTAGCTGGAGGCTTTTGAATGGTAAAATCTATACATCATAATGTTACACCAGTAAGGTAGCAGCTTATGTCTACTGTGCACCAGAATAAACGTTTCATTATGCACAACAATTGATACAGTCATTGGGCACATTTCACTTATTCCTTAACCATCCTGTAACATCAAGTTGGACCTGTCAATGGTTCAGAGCTTGGATCCTGATTGAGATAATGGGAGTGGGAGTAATCAAAGGGTTAAGACCTACAGACAGCCCAAACTGCAGTCATATGATGATTGACCCAGGAGTTTACACTGCCTTGCAATCCTGCAACAACATTGTCTAATTTCTCCATGCCATCTTAAAAGAAGTTCTGTGGGATTAATATCACTAAATGTGTGTTTGATATGGAAATCATATCAGATGTGCAAATATGAATCTGAACCAGAAGCATCTGATCAAATTTCCATGTGCATAATTCACTGCAGGAATGGTAGGAATTGTGTTCTACTGCTGAAGAAAATTGAATAATTAGATCACAGGGTTCTAGTTAACGTAAAAGGTTACTTTGCCTAAGTCATAATGCACGATGGTAAAACTGGTACAAAAGGAAATTCTCCGTATGTCTTTACTTTAATTTTGATTACATAATGTACATAATAAAATGGATAATAAAGTCCAACTCTTTGTATAATTAGCAAGACCCAGAGCTAGTTTGTGTATTGAAGCTGTTGCCTGCAGCTTGCCCTCCAGCAGTGCATCATCTTCTTCCAAAGAACAGCATGTGGCAAAAGCTAAAGGAGAATTTTTCATGACTAAACAAAATAAACTGTGCTTTGGGATTTGCACAACTGTTGCGGTGATTTTTATCTTTTTATAATTAAATTTATTTATTCCTACCTTTGCTACAGCTTCAACCTCGCTGTGTCCAATTACAGTACAGATGCTTATGACTTGCTCTGCTGTATTTTCATCACATTATAAATCGATAAATTGGTTTACTATTGTCACATTGGCACAGTGATAGTCTTTGCTTTATTTGCAGATGCCATAGTCCTGCTCTCTGACCAGATGGAGGAAGCACAGCATCTACTGACAAAAGTGGAAATTGAGTGCAATAAAGTTGGACTTCTCCTAAACGCTAAAAAGACAGAGTACATGGTGTTTAATTGCGACGAAGGTACTCTCAAGACCATAGAGAATGATACCATTAAGAAAGTCTTTGACTACAAGTACCTCGGGTCAAGAATGATGAGTTCAGAGAAGGTCATAAAGATACGGAAGGCGCTGGCGTGGAGGGCTATGAACGACATGAAGGAAATCTGGAAGTCGAGCCTGACCAGAGGGCTTAAAAAAGAGGATTTTCATAGCAGTCATAGAGTCCATTCTCATGTACAGATGCGAGACGTGGACACTCACCAAGACAATGCGAAAGTCTCTAGATGTTTGCTATACACGAATGCTCCGGATGACTCTTGACGTGAGTTGGCAACAGCACATGATGAACGTCGAGTTCCATGATGACCTACCGATGCTCATCACTAAAGTCGAGGCAAGAAGACTGCAACTAGTGGGGCACCGTCTATGCCACCCCGAGCTACCTGCCGGCCTAGTCATCATATGGGAGCCCAAGCATGGGAGGATGAACCCTGGACGCCCTCCAAGACTATGGTCAACACGCTCCTAGAAGACAGCGGCGTGGCTAATGTAGATGAACTGAACACACTGATGAGGGAGAGGGAGAAGTGGAGAGTCTGTCATCGTGCCCGACGCAGGCCCCCTAGGCCTGAGTCGACATAGTAGCAGTTAAATACCATCTATACAGACAATTTCATCACATCGCTACATTGAGGTAGTATAGAGAAAAGCAATAAAAGAATGCAAAATAAAGTGTTAAAGTTGCCAAGAAAGTGAAGTACAGATAGACAATAATGTGGAAGGTAACAATGAGGTACACTGTGAGGTCAAGGTCCCCACCTTATCATACAAGGGGATTGTTCAATAGTCGTATCACAGCATCATAGAAGCTGTCTTTGAGTTTGGTGGTAGTTGTAGATACGGACAGAGAAATGGCAGATGGAGTTTAATCCAGCCAAATGTGAAGTGTGGCACCTTGGCAGGTCAAATGTAAAGAAACAGTACACTGTTAAGGGTAAGGCCCTTAACAGTGTTGATAAGCAGAGGGACCTTAGGGTCCAAGTTCATAACTCCCTGGAAGTGGCTACACAGGCTGATAAGGTGGTTAAGAAGGCTTATGGTATGCTTGTCTTTATTAGTCAGGGCATTGAGTTCAGAAGTCAGGAAGTGATGTTCCAGCTTTATAAGACACTACTTGGGCCATATCTGGGGTATTGCATAAAGTTTTGGGCTCCCAGTTATAGGAAGGGTATCAAAGCTTTGGAAAGGGTGTAGAAGCGCTTCACCAGGAAACTGCCTGGATTAGAATGATAGGAGGAAATGTCGAAGGAGCTTGACGCAAATGCAGAGCAGCAAAGATGATTCAGCAGTGAACAATAACTTTGACAGTAAACTGCAAAGTAACAAACCGCTAGGGCCTACAAAACAAGAGAGAACAGACACAAAACACAACAGGCAATGGGGTAACTGAAGGCTAGGAATAATTGGTTGAGGCTATCTGATTCAATGAGTGAACAAGGACTGCCAATGAGAGCCAGGTTTAAATAGGCTGCAGGTAATGTGCTGGAAACGAGTGGCAGTCTCCACCCTGTTAGCTGGGTGGAGAATGGGATGTGCCTGTCTGGCATGGTGGGCATGTGCTATAATGAAAGTTTGGACAAGCTTGGATTGTTTTCTCTGGAATAGTGGAGGCTGTGGGCAGATCCGATAGAGGTTTATAAGATTATAATAGACATAGATAGAGTAGACAGATGGTATCTTCTTTGTAGGGTTGAAATATCTAATATCAGAAGGCATACATTTAAGGTGGAGGAGGTTAATTTCAAAGGAGATGTGAGGGGCAGGTTTTTCACACAGAGAGTGGTGGGCACCTGGAATGCACTACCTGGGGTGCTGGTAGAGACCAAGTACATTAGGGATTTTTAAGAGGCATTTAAGTAGGCCCATGAAAGTGAGAAAAATTGATATTGTGTAGGCAGAAGGGAATAGTTTAGCTGACCATTTAATTGATTTGTCACAACATTGTAGGTCAAAGAGCCTGTCCCTGTGCTGTGCTGTTCGATGTATTAAAAATAGTCATGGAGGTATGCCAGTGTAAGGGATAGAGTAGGGACTCGAGGATGTAGCATTGAGCAGCACCAGTATTGAGGAATATTGTGGTGGAAGTGTCTTTGCCTATCGTTACTGATTGTGGTAACATTGTGTGGGCATATGGCCAAGTGGTTAAGGCATTGGACTAGCGACCTGAAGGTCGTGAGTTTGAGCTTCAGCCGAGGTAACATGTTGTGTCCTTGAGCAAGGCACCTAATCACACATTGCTCTGCGACGACACCAGTGCCAAGCTGTATGGGTCCTAACGCCCTTCCCTTGGACAACATTGGTGTCGTGGAGAGGGGAGACTTGCAGCATGGGTAACTGCTGGTCTTCCATACAACCTTGCCCAGGCCTACGCCCTGGAGAGTGAAGACTTTCCAGGTGCAGATCCATGGTCTCGCAAAACTAACGGATGCCTTTAATTTAATTTAATTTTAAGATGATTACACAATAAACACTTAACCCTTCCTGGCTGGACAATATTCAGACTAATCTGCATCTCAACTCCTCATACCCACCTCTGCTGTCTATAATTTTATAAAAATTCACCAATCTCAACTTGAAAGCATGAATAATGCCAACATCCACAACCTCTCAATAAAGAGAACATTCATGGCCATTAAGTGCTTTCTGCCAATAATTTTAATCACACTTTCCCTTTTTTGGTGCAGGCTCGTGGGGTCTATTTGTGCTAGAGCCAAAAAGGGAAAGGCTACAGGGGTGAAAAGCTGTTCGCTGCTGTTAAAACAGAGTTGTCATATGTTTCCATTGACCTTTCATCGCTGTGGCTGAGACAAGTTAGAATTAAACTCTGTTGTCAAAAATTGTGTGCTTTAGTGTATTGTACTCTGCAGATGTTTTCACTTTTAAGGTGCTCAGGAGAATTTATTTTTGTTTGGGCAAGAGAAAAAGGCAAGTACATTTTATTTACATTACACTTTGTGATTTAGAGCAAAAAAAGGTGTCATTTTGTTTTTGACGTGAAAGTACAAGGCAACCACATGGCAAAATACTACTAGCACCAAATATAGTCAAGATCAAGCATGCTTGTGGTATTTCTCAGAGTTGCGCGTCTTGCCAGCCATCATTTTCAAAGATTATACAGGCCATTGAACAAAATCACGGGAGACTGAAGACTTTAATAAATTGAAAGATACGGTATACATAGACAGTAATAGTACAGTGAAACACAAGGAAGGCAAACACCTAATTTGGGGGAAAAAAACAATTGAAAAGAAAAAGTACTTCCACATTTATATTTATCTCAATCATGGACTGTATTGTAACCTACCTAAGATGTTTTTTGAAATTCAATGTATGTCGGATAAGTACAGAGTCACAGGTGATACTGTTCCCCATTGTAAGTCCTACTCCATTTGACCATCTTCATATCTCACCTGAATTAAATGTATTCTGGTTTAATTTGAATAATACATCCACAAAGTGCCATGAAAATGCAAGCTGAAATGAAATATTTACAATGATAAAAAAGGACTCATCCTTAAGCATCATTAATTATTTGAGATTCTCTCTGCTGGCGAATTTGTTTGTTAGATTCTGCAGCTCCTGTTAACAGTCATGGAACAATATTGATGTCAGCCATGTAGGGTCTGTGACCCAAAGACATTTGATATCCTTGCTGGTGAAAGATTGATTTTTGCTAGTGACTAGCCTGTAACAAGATCAAAATTAATGGAAACAGGAGGAGGAAAAAAAGTTATATAAAATAATTTGATATGTTAAAGGTGTTTCAGCCAAAGGTACGCTTAATCTTAATTGAGAGTTTCATCCTTCCCAAATAGGCATGTCAGCAATTAAAGAAAATAAGCAAAGAATAGAGAGTATTAGAATGAGGAATTATCAGAAAGGAGGCATTAGAGGAGGAAGACAGAGGGAAATTGTGGAGGATAAGAGTGGTGGGGGTATGCAGAGTTTGGAAAGAAAGGAGAAGCAAAGAAGAAAGAAGGGATTAAAAAAAATAGCCTTCTCTACACTGCTGTTTAGTTCTCCTGATGTGGCACCCTCTATGCTGGTGAGACCCAATGTAAATTTGGGGACCGCTTTGTCGAGTATCTCCACTCCATCCTCCAAAAGCGGAATTTCCTGGTGTCCAACTATTTTAATTCCCATCCCCATTCTCATTATGACATGTCGGTCCATGGCCTCCTCTTCTACCATGATGAGGCCACTATTAGGGTGAAGGAGCCTTATATTCTGTCTAGATAGCCTCCAACCTGATAACATGAATGTAAATATCTGCTTCCAGTTATTACCCTCCCCTTCCGTCTTCTTCCATTCCCCATTCTAGCCTCTTACCTCTTCTCTTCACCTGCCTATCACCTCCCCCTGGTTTACCTCCTTCTTCCCATTTTTCCCATGGTCCACCTCTCCTCTCCTATCAGATTCCTTCTTCTCCAGCCCCTTCCCTTTCCGACCCAACTAGCTTCACCTATCAATCACCTTCTAGCTTGTCCTTCTTCCCCTTCTCCCACCGTTTTATTTTGGCGTTTTCTCTCTTCCTTTCCAGTCCTGTTGAAGGGTCTCAGCCTGAAGCATCCTCTGTTCATTCATTTCCATGGATGCCTCCTGGCCTGCTTAGTTCCCCCAGCATTTTGTTTGTGTTGACCTGGATTTCCAGCACCTGTAGAGTCTCTTGTGTAATATGGGTAAATTGTTCTTTGGGATTAGTGTTTCAATTATAAAATATTGCCTTTTGCAGGATGGGAAACAACTCTCTTTCTTCTAAGAAAGGTCTTCTCAGAGTGTTTGGAATTGAAAAAATGGGGGAGGTTTGCAAATTGATGGTTCAATGGTTCTATTTAATATCAGAAATGTATACAATATACAACTTAAAATTCTTACTCTCCACAGACAACCTCAAAACAGAAGAAAAACCTCAAGGATGAATGAAAGAAAAAAGCGCAAGGACCTCAATGCCCCCTATCTCCTCCCATGCACAAGCAGCAACAACCCTCCCCCTACTTATTCGAGTAGAAAGCATCAGCATTCCCACCACTCACCACGTAAGCAACAACAAAGCCCCAAAGAGAAACCATAGTGTACAGTCCATCAAAAACTGCTGTTCATTCCAACAGTTCGACATCCCTAGGGCTCTCTGTCAGGGAGAGAGAGATATCACTCCCTTCACAGCGAGAGGAGAGACCAACGGTCGCTGTTTCGGTGTTACTGTCTGTAGCACCACTTTTATTTTGAGTTCCGCAACTCTAGAATCAGCAGCAAACTCTCACTCAACATCGAGAGAGAGAGAGAGAGAGAGAGTTCACCCAGCTGCAGAGGCCTCTGACAGCTGCACTCGCTGTCTCAATGTTCTGGTTCCCTGCAATGCTTCAGTTCACAACATCGGCCAAAACTCAGGTCCAGAGGACCACATTAGGCCACACCCCAAAACTGCTCATCTTCCAGGCTGCCCCTGGGGTTATTGAAAATACAGCCGATTGGTGAGTTCCATTAACGGAGACATGCCACTTCACAGAACTGCAGTTTGAATGCGGCTGTAGATCGCAGACTCTGACAGGATCCCAGCCACCTTATTAAAGAAAATAGAGACATTAGCAAAAGTAAAATTTAACTGTTCCGGTGATGGGCTGGGAGAAGTCGCCCTCTGGTGCCATTTTTAGCTCCGTTGACGGAAGGGATGCTGTGACACAGAGGAACTGGTCAGAGAGCATGTAGATTGCATGAATGTAAAGCTGGGATCATCAACATGGAAAGACAAGGAGCAAACAAGAAAAGTGCGGATGGAAAGGCCGTTGTGAGAAACTCTCCAAGAGCAGGTGGAAGAGAACTGGATATTAAGCAACAGATCTAGAGTGTATTTCACAAGGCTGAAGAACAATGGGAGGGCTCCATCTGACCTTATAATGAGGTAGGGCATGCCTCAGTAGCACAACTGAAGGGAGAATGTAGGGAGGCAAAGCATGACTCTCAGAATGAAAAGCTTTCAAGTAAACAGTTTCTGCAAGGGTAGCCTGCAGTAAGGGTAGGAAGAAGATGTCTCCTGTAGAAATGACACATCATGCAAGTTTAACAAGCTATTCTCTTTGTTCTTTCTCACCATGTCTTCAACCTTTGCTGTAGCTGGTTAGACCAACCTGCTCTAAACCTTTTTATCATTCTTCATCTCATAGGAGTTGTTTCATTTTTATCTATCAAGCTCAGCCAGAGAATTCATTGTATCAGCTTTTTTTCTCAACCCCCCAACATTATCTTTGACGTTCTCTAACAACCTGCCTGCTGCCTCTCCTTTTTCTGATCTACATGTTGACCCTCATATATAGAGCCAGATTTCACATGTATACTGTCTGCACCCTTCTCTTTCATTCTAGTACCTCTTTTGATCTCAACTGTTTTTTTTAAACTTTAACTGCTTGGCCAAATTTCATACTACATGAACAGGTATTTTCTCCATGTAAGTATTCGAAACTGAACCTAATTTCTTCAGATGTCTCCACAAATCTTTTGCCAAGCCTCACACTCAATCCCCCTGCCCTGCAACACTGACCATCACTCTTGACACAGACATGAGCTCTGGACTATATATTCAAGCAGTCCCTACGATTCCCTATTTTCACATCCACAACACTGCCTCATCCCATCTTTGATTCAGGTCTGAAACTCATGCTTCTGTTCCTCTGTACCAGAATATTGCACTTCCCCAACACAATCCTGGTGGTCTTTCCATTTCTTGTTTCTATTAGTAAAATTATCTAAAACTCTGCTTCCTTGACCCAGTAGACCAAAATTCCTTATCCTTGTTTTCATATTTGGATCCAAAGCTTGTGATGCCATGTGCCATTCCTGCATACGGACTATCTTGATGGCTCAAAACCCACTGGTAAGTAGAGGACATGGGAGAATAAAGTCTAACATGCACACTCAATGTGAGAGGTGGAAATGTTTGTGTATTGAACGCTCTTTCTGAAATGTGGTTGCTTTCAAATTCAAGATCAAGTTTGTCATCTGACTGTACATGTGTACTACCAAACAACATTATTCCAGACCACAGTGCACCCACAAAACATATATCACACACAATACATAAAAGAAAATAACACCTCATATAAATTAATAATATATATTTCAAAGTTCGTGCGGTGCACAGCACAGATATAGTACAGTAAACAGTATACAGCTTGCTGTCCTAGTGAAAAGACCTCAACGGTGGCAGAGTATTCATTAGTTTTTCTGCCTGAGGGAAGAAGCTGTTACCCAATCTGGCAGTCTAAGTACTGATGTTCCTGTTCCTTCTCACTGTTGGTAGTGAGTCAGAGAGATTGTGGGATGGGTTGTAAAGGTCCTCAACAATAACTCAGCCTCTTTGCATACAATGCTCCCGGTAACTTTCACAGTTGGGAGGGAGACCCCAGTGATCCGCTTAGCGGTTTTTACTATCCTCCCTAGGGATTTGTAGTCCGATGCCTTGCAGCTTCTGTACCACACAATGATGCAGCCAGACAGCGCACTCTCGATGGTGCTCCTGTAGAAAGTTGTTAGAATGTGGTCAGGGAGTCTTGCACGCCTCAATCTCCTCAGAAAGTGTAGATGCTGCTGTGCCTTTTTCACTACTGAGGAGGTGAAGTGGGCCCAAGTTAGATCATCCATTAAGTGCACACCAAGGAACTTAGTGCTGTTCACTTTTTCCACGGCAGAGCCATTGACGTGCAATAGAGAGTGCTTGACCTGTGCCTTGCGGAAGCCCACAATCATCTCTTTTGTCTTGACCACATTGAGTCTCAGGTTCTTGTTCTCACAGAACTTGACAAGACTCTCTACCTCCTCTGATTTTGCAGAAAGTGTATTCAGCATCCAGCGGAGGACAATTAAATCCACATCTATGCATCCTTAATGGGATCAGGTATGATGCTGAACAGTAAAAATACCCTTAGGCCTCTATTTATAAAGTCAATGATCCCATTCACTTTTATAATGGCCTTATCAACTTGTCCTGTTAACATAAAAAGTCTTTATGAGAGATCAAATCTTTAAGTTAAAAATAAATTTAAGAGACATAATGCTCAAAGCACAAAACTACATATCTTCCCATGGTCCAAAGCCATTAATCTCATTTATATTGTTCTCAAATTTGACAGTATCACATTAGTAGCAATTTTGAAAATAATTTTGTGTTGATGTAGTGCCAATGAGCTAAGTTCTGAAAAGTCAATGTAGAAAACCTTGAAGTTTAAACACTACAATGCCTTGACATCAGGATGAATTAATCTCAATTCCTGTCTGATGTAACCAGTAAATGCAATATGCTTGCTCTTCAGAAACAGCCTAAATCTGTGGTGATGTCTACTTGGGTTGTGCTGCCCTGTTCCTCATATTTTTTAATATACCGATTCTGTTCTTTTTATTTTAATCCTTCCGTGAACACCTATAACAAAGTCTGTATCTAATAATATATTCTAAAGCAAGTGAGCATTTTAGAACTCTGCAATGTTCTTGACACTTAGGTGCAAAAATCCATCTTTGTTTTGATGGAAAGGTAAATGAATAATGAATAATTAGGAAGCTCCATAAATATATAGTTCACAGTGTACAATGGTGAGAATTATTTTGGCAAACCAAGAGACTGCAGGTGCTGGAATCTGGAATGACAAACAAGGTGCGGGAGGAACAAGATGCTTTTAGGTCAGGCAGCATCTATGGAAAGAAATGGACAATTAATGTTTTGGATTGAGACCTTTTATCTGGATTGAAAGATTATTTTACCTCATTGAAGAAACTAGAATTTCATCAGGATTGTAGAGTTAAGGTAATCACTACACTGCATTATGCACCACTGATGATTTTGGTCATGACCCAACATTAGTTCAAAGGCCTCCAAGGATCATGGAGGAAAGGACATACGCTAGTGGCTAATGTGTCACAGGGAAGAGGTGACAGGCGTGGGAAGGTATTGGGAGTAGAAGTGGGTGCTGAATCAAGGGTTGGCTGCTGGTAATCATTTGTGTAGGGAAGGGGTGTTAGTTCACTGAGTTGTAGGATGCAATCATTGAGTTGTAGGGCAGTGAAGGGTACTGACTTGGGCATGAGGGAAGACTACTCACTGAGTTGAGGGACAATTGCTGAGTTAGGAACCAATTAACGATTAGATAGAAACCGGAGCTTAGAGCCTGCAAATTGGGAGATCAGTGGGTAGAAATCAGCCAAGGTGGGTGCAATAGAATCAAATGAGCATGATAAGTTAAACATGGAGTGGTTTGAGTGTGTGAGGGGTGTCATTTATATAGCAATCAAAACAGTAACATGTTCTTATTCTACTTCACATGTCCAAACTTTCCCACATAGTTCAACAAACAACAATAGGGACAACTGCCATCCATTTTCTGCATGTCAGACGTCTAACTCAGCAGTCCTCAGTGCAAGGTTTGGAGCCTCTTACCTCAATGGTTCGATTCCAGACCCAATGAAGTGTGTGTGTTTTTTTTTGAACTACTAAATTATGCTTCAAAGAAAAGAAAGCCAAGGTTACAGAATAATTTCATGATTCCTCAGAATATTACTAAGTGTATTTCAGCCAATTAAGTAGTATTGACTTTTACAGAGATAATATAAAAACTGAATTAGCAATTTCTGCACAGTAAGCTCCCACAAACCACAATTATTTGCTTTCTCCCCCAAGCCGTCAGTCTGATCAACACCTCCACCCATTTATCCACCCTACCACCCCCCCACTAACACAAAATCCACATCAGCGACTCTTCTGCACAGTTCTCAGCACCTTTTCTCCCCTCATGAATTGTCACTTTATGCTTACTTCTCATATCTAAACTGACACAGTCACTGTGTTTTCATTTACCCTACTGCTACCTAGTATAGTTCCTCTTGCCAAGAGTCACTTTGTCACTTTATCATTTTCTGTCAGAGTTTTTACGTTCTGATACTCCTGTAAATAGTACGTACACACAATCAGTCTATGTATATAAGCTAATCTTATGTATATATGACCACACTCAACAGGTACATGCAGCACTCAACATTGCGTTTTATAGAGGTGTTTTTATATTTAAATGCATTATATTTTTTCTTCTGCTTATCAGTTTTTTTAATGCTGCATCAGATCTGGAGTAACAATCATTTTGTTCTTCTTTGCACTCAAGTTCTGAAGAATGACAACAAACCATCTTGAATCTTGAATCTTCAATCATGTTTGATAATGTACGAAGAATAAATATAAACAAGGTTATGGGAATAACTCACCCGCCCTTTTACAAAACAACATGTAGAATCTGTTACACCTACATGCTGAAGAAGCATGACTTCAGTTTAATGCAATGAAGAGCATTCTGATAATGGAACATCTTCCATTCCCTCAGTACTGCATTCAAACATTTGTCCTGCTTGAAATTCTGGAGGCAAGAATTGAATCCAGAATCTTCAGACTTATCAAAGAGAACTCCACCAAAGGAGCCAAAGCTGACACTTAAACAATACTGTAACAATCTGTAGAACGTAGCATGTGTAGGTAACGGATATGTCTAGGTACTTCTTTTGTTTTGGTTAAGTGATCTTTTCCCATAGGCATATTCTGTTCTTTGTTGGCAGAATTTGCAGATGCATTTAAATTCAGTTTAGGCAAGCATGGAAGAGATGTTTATGCTGGTGGAGTTAGGTAACATGTACAAAGCTCAAACATCTGATTCAGCCCCTCAGTGTACAATGGCAAGCAGGGCTTAAACTGTGGCTTGTGCTTCACCAAGCTTTAATATGCCTCCCTGTGCCTTGAAGTATGACATTCTGCAACATCTGGTTGTGGACAGTTTCTGCTCTAGACTTTTAGCAATTCAGAACAGACCAAAATGCATCTTTCACCAAATTACTAATCTTCCAGAATGAGTGAGTGAGGTCATTTAAAAGGATCATACAAGTAGATACATCTGACTGTCAGCTCCATGGCCTCAGAACTAGTTTAGTCAGGACCCCTCAACTCTTGCTGATGTCATTAGCTTAGAGAGCCAGAGACATACTGAATCACAAACAGGAGGCTATAGCTACAAAATAAAGGTCCAGTCACATAACAGTGCAGTGCATAATAATTTCTTCTCTTAGAAATCGTGGATCTCTGGAATTCTCTGTCCACAAAGTTGATGGAGGTCATAGCATCAGATGTATTTAGGGTAGTTATGGAGCACTAGCACAGAAGAGGAAATCAGGACAACATAAATCGTACTGAATCACAGGCAGGGTTGAGAGACCTGGTAGCTTTGCCTGCTCCTATTTCCTCATTCTTACATTCTTGACACTGGCCTGTGACTTTCCTGTCCTATATTTGTGCAATTCCCATTTTAAAGGAATTGGACTCTTCTGTAGATATCCAGCTGCCTCCAAAAGAACCACAGCATTTTCCACAGAGGATACTGAAGCAGTTTAACCTCATCTAGGCACTACACAGTAAGTACCAAGTAATTGTGGTTTGTATGCCATTTACGTATATTGTAGTACACAATTGAATTTTAATGTCATGTTTGTCTTTCCTTCTTAATCTACAAGTTTTGACAAATAGGTCACTCAAGGTTTAGAGCTACAGTCTCTAGTATTAACATTTGTAGCACAAACAAATTCATTATGGAGTATTGACAACATTCCAACATATCCCTGTTTTCTTCTTTTTGAATACATTAGCTACAAATTGAACTGAAGAGCAACATAGTGCACTCTTAAATATACTCTCTGTGGACTGAAACATATTGAAGGGGGAGAAAAGCCATCTGGATTGAAACAATTTATCTCTTTGCAAAAGCTTCTTGAATTTCTCAAAAGATTTAATTATATTAAAAGGAAGACTACCACCTCGTATTGGAAACGCTTTGGAAGAATGTTTGTACTCAAGTAGAGTCTAACGTGGAATTCTCATGCAGACGTTTCTGAAATTCTTTGCTTTTAAATTGCATTAGACATCAGATGACACACACTGGTTGGGTCAGGTAAGTACAGTATCTGCATATTATGGAAACATTAACAGAAACAGTGACAAGAACAAGAGGATGTTCATCATGGGACAGATTCTCCTAAGTGGTGCCAGCTCCTTGCATTTACTTTCCACCATTTCCCTTCTCCTGCACACCAGTCTGGATACAGAAGGCAGATCTTGTTGACACAGCATGCCTTTATACTGCATAACAAGACTTTAAGTAGCAACAAGTCCTCCAATGATATCATGGAGTGATGTGACCAATAACCTTTGCCCATGATCTCTTCTGACAAAGTCTTGACCCAGGCTGGTATTTGACAGTTCAAGAAACATTTAAAAACAATATCTGCCATCTTCTCAAAGCTACCATTGTGCAAGAAGTACAGAAACTTAAAGTCCCACACCAAGAAGTTCAAGAACGGTTACTTCCCTTCCACCATTTGCTCGTTGAACCAATTAAAATATGCCAACCACTACAGTTTAACAACACTATGACCTGTTAGATCACTTTGCACTAAAATGGACATTTTTTGTTCTATTTCTATTTTTGTAAAAAAGTGTATAGTTTATGCATAATTTACATTTTTCCTGTGAATGCTAATTTAATAATGCTATGCATTTGTGATGCTGCTCCAAGTGAGTTCTTCATTGCAACTTTACATATGTGTATTTTTGCATATGACAAGAAACTCAAAATTAACTTTTCAAATGTTAATTATCTAACAGCTGTATTAACATAGGAATGGATGGGTGTGCAAAGGTTATCTGACAGGGCAGAAAGATATTATCCACCCTTTTTTGTTAAGCCTACCTGTATTTTCATTGAAGACAGCTGGCAATAGAAGACAGCAAAATCTGCACCAATATTTGACTTTGAATTTGGTCTTAGAGAACTAAGAAAAGTTCTAAGGTGAAATATAGAATAGTATTTACCTTTACCTGCAGAAATGCAGCTTCTGAAACTTGAAGTACCTTTTTGTAAAAGAATTTCAAAACATTTACTGCAATTATGTTACGTTCACTTTTTAAATTATGAATCGACAAAACAATGGTATTGTAGTTAGTTCAGCAGTTCCATAGCTCCAGCAATCTAGGTTTGTTAACTATGTGGAATTTGTACATTTTCCCTGTTACTGTGTGGGTTTTCCCAGTTGCTCTTCCCACATCCCAAAGACATACTGGTTGTTAGATACATAGACCCGAGGATAGGTGTCTGGTAGGAGAATAAGGTGTTAATGAATGTGTAAAGGTGGGTAGGGTAGAGAGAAATGAGGTTGAAAGTTAAGATTGCTGCGGAAGTTAGCAAAGATTAGCTGAATGGCCTCCTCTTTTGTAAAGAAATAATAGAAAATATTTTAAAAATACAAAGTAAATAAAAGTTTCCCCAAATCTAACAGTGACCAAGTCGCAGAAGGCTAAAGCTCACATTACAAGCTTTTCTTGATTTACCTTTGTTACAGTACAGATCATCAAAAACTTTGTGATCTCGGTTCTAATTCACATCTTAACCATATTAGCTTCTAGTCAGGCAACACTAAACTTTTAAAATTCTCATCTAGATTACATGGTTTTAACCACCCTTCCTCATTTCTCTAATTTCCTTCAGCCTCACAACCCCTCACTTCATTTATTTGCACTTCACCACTTCTGGTGACTTGTTCTTCCTGTACTCTAGTCGGATAACCAGGAACGTAAGCTAGGGATTCACTCCATAAACCTCTCTGTTTTGTGATTGCACCTTTTTCTATTAACTACTTCTTTTTTAGATCAAGCTTTTGGTAATCTTCCTCAATATATACTGACTTAATGTCACCACAAGAAAATCTGCAGATGCTGGAAATTCAAGCAACACACTCAAAATGCTGGTGAACGCAGCAGGCCAGGCAGCATCTATAGGAAGAGGTACAGTCACCGTTTCAGGCCAAGACCCTTCGTCAGGACTAATTGAAAGAAGAGATAGTAAGAGATTTGAAAGAGGGAGAGGGAGGGGAAGATCCAAAATGATAAGAGAAGACAGGAGGGGGAGGGATGAAGCTAAGAGCTGGAAAGTTGATTGGCTAAAGGGAAACAAAGCTGGAGACATGGGAGAAAGAAAGGAGAAGGGGAGCACCAGAGGAAGATGGAGAGCAGGCAAGGAGTGATTGTGAGAGGGAAAGAGAGAGAGAAAAAAGTGGGGGGAATAATAAAGGAATAAATAAATAAAATAGAGAATGGAGTAAGAAGGGGAGGAGGGGCATTAGCAGAAGTTAGAGAAATCAATGTTCATGCCATCAGGTTGGAGGCTACCCAGATGGAATATAAGGTGCTTATGTTGTAACTGGGTTAACTGTCTGGACGCGCCCCTCTGCTGACTGCCCAAGTGGCTCTTCCCACAGATTCCAGTATAAAGGTGTTTTGCCTTGCCCCTCCCCCTCAGTCCGGGGGCAGACTCTCACCATGGAGGTTGTATTGTACAGCGAATAAAAGCCTTTCGGTATTTTACCAAACCTCAGTCTTTTGGAGTTATTGAAGGTGCTGGTTATGCCTCAACTGTGTGCCCCTTGTGCTATTGGGGCTTGACTTCCAGAGCCACCTGAAAAACGTGACAATGAAGTATGATGGGCCCCTCCCACCAACTACTGTCGTAAATCCCCAGTTTTGTAGGGATACGTCACATACCCCGCTACTGACCACACACACACACACCAACCTGCACATCCCACCCAACACCATGCCAAATGCCGCACCACCGACGCCACTTGCGGCCTCTCCACCCTCAGGATCCCTCCCCCACCGCTGTTCGCCAACCTGACCCCCAACTGTAAACCTGTGGCAACTAAAAGCAGGAGGTACAGAGCGGGGCACAGAGCTTTCATTAAGTCGGAGGTACAGCGGCTGCTCAGGGAGGGGGTCATTGAGGCAAGCACAAGTCCTTGGAGGGCGCAGGTGGTCGTTGTTCGGAACGGGGAGAAGAGTAGGATGGTCGTGGACTATAGCCAGACCATCAATAGGTTCACGCAGCTCGACCAGTACAGATAGCACAGTACAAGGTGTACTCGACCATAGACCTAAAATCTGCTTACCATCAGCTCCCCATCCGTTGGGAGGACTGCCCTTACACCGCCTTCGAGGCGGACGGCAGGCTTTATCAATTCCTGCGCGTCCCCTTCAGTGTCACGAATGGTGTATCTGTCTTCCAGAGGGCGATGGACCAGATGGTGGACCAGTGCCAACTGAAGGCCACGTTCCCATATCTGGATAACACCACCATCTGCGGTCACGACCAGCAGGATCACGACTACAACCTCCAAGATTTTCTCCAAGCGGCCAAAGCTTTCAATCTCACCTATAACAAGGACAAGTGTGTATTCGGGACCACCCGACTTGCTATCCTTGGGTGTGTCGTGGAGAATGGAGTCATTGGCCCCGACCCTGACCGTATGTGCCCCCGCTGGAACTCCCTCTTCCCAACACCCTCAGAGCCCTCAGAAGGTGCCTGGGCTTCTTTTCATATTACGCCCAATGGGTCTCTAACTACGCAGACAAGGCCTGCCCCCTGGTCAAGTCCACCACATTCTCCCTCTCAGCCGAGGCCCGCGCGGCCTTCAGTCGCATAAAAGGGGACATTGCCAAAGCAGCAATGCATGCGGTGGATGAGTCCATTCCCTTCCAAGTAGAGAGTGGCGCCTCTGACTTCGCACTGGCTGCTACCCTCAACCGGGCTGGAAGACCAGTGGCGTTCTTCTCCCGTACTCTTCAAGGCCCTGAACTTCGGCACTCCGCAGTGGAGAAAGAGAGGCCCAGGCCATAGTGGAAGCTATTAGGCACTGGAGGCACTATCTCGCTGGCAAGAGGTTCACCCTGCTAACTGACCAGCGCTCAGTCACATTTATGTTTAATAACCAACAGCGGGGCAAAATCAAAACGATAAAATTCTGAGGTGGAGAATCGAACTCTCCACCTACAACTATGACATCGTGTACAGGCCTGGGAAGCTCAACAAGCCCTCCTATGCCCTATCCCGGGGAACGTGCGCTAGCGCACAGATTGACCGGCTATACGCCCTACATGTAGATCTTTGCCACCCGGGGGTCACCCGGCTTTTCCACTTCGTGAAAGCCCGGAACCTGCCTTACTACCTTGAGGAAATCAGGATGATGACCAGGGATTGCCAAGTCTGCGCAGAGTGCAAACCGCACTTCTACTGACCCGAAAAGGAACAACTCATCAAGGCCACCCACCCCTTTGTGCGACTGAGTGTTGACTTTAAGGGCACCCTTCCCTCCACCAACCGCAATGTGTACTTTCTTAACGATATCAACGAGTACTCGCGGTTCCCCTTCGCCATCCCCTGCCCCAACACCACTACCACGTCAGTTATAAAAGCCCTGCGCAAGCTCTTCACTCTGTTCGGATACCCATGCTTTTTCCACAGTGACAGAGGGTCCTCGTTTATGAGTGACGAGCTGCGCCAATACCTACTGGCTAGGAGAACTACAACTAGTAGGACCACAAGCTATAATCCCCGGGGGAATGGACAGGTGGAGAAGGAGAATGGCACAGTGTAGAAAGCCACACTCTTAGCCCTCAGGTCAAAGGGACTGCCAGTCTCTCGCTGGCAGGATGTCCTTCCCGAGGCACTCCACTCCATCCGCTCCCTGTTATGCACGGCCACCAATGCCATCCCTCATGAGTGGCTCTTTTCATTTCCCAGAAAGTCGACCACTGGGACCACCCTACCAACTTGGCTGATGTCCCCGGGGCCAGACTGCTCTGGAAACAGGCGAGGAGCAATAAATACTCCCCGATGGTCGAGAGGGTTCACTTACTTCATGCGAACCCCCGGTATTCCTATGTGGTTTTACCTGATGGGCGAGAGGACACGGTCTCCACCACGACCTGGCACCCTCAGGAGCACCGGGCCCCTACCCTGAACACTCCGTGGTGACTATTGACCCCGTACCCACTGATGTATATACCCACGAGACACCGCGCACTCCAAACCCTACACAGACACCACACGACACTCCCATACCGGGCGCGACGCACACGCACGAGAGATTAACAATGCCTATTGTGCTGGCACCTCAAGTCAGGCCGGAGCCAGCACAACGGCCATCGCTGGTGCAATCACCACTGGTGCTACGTAGATCACAGCGACGGACTCGACCGCCTGATAGACTTGACCTGTAAATATACTTGTTTTAAATATTGTCAGTCACTTCACTCTGCGAGACTCTTTTTTAAAAAAAGGAGGGGTGAATGTGGTAAATCATGTATATATGTTGTAATTGGGTTAACTGTCTGAATGCGCCGCTCTGCTGACTGCCCCTGTGGCTCCTCCCACAGATTCCGGTATAAAGGTATTTCGCCTTGCCCCTCCCCCTCTGTCAGGGGGCAGACCCTCACCATGGAGGTCGTATTGTACAGCGAATAAAAGCCTTTCGGTATTTTACCTAACCTCAATCTTTTGGAGTTATTGAAGGTGCTTCATTCATCTCAACAGTAGAGGAGGCCATGGATTAACATATCAGAATGAGAATGGGTCGTAGAATTAAAATGTGTGACCACTGGGAGATCATGCTTCCTCTGGTGGACAGAGCGTAGGTGTTCAGCGAAACGGTCTCCCAGTCTGCGTCGGGTCTCACCAATATATAGAAGCGCACACCGGGAGCACCGAACACAGTATATCACACCAGCCGACTCACAGGTAAAGTGTCGCCTCACCTGGAAGGACTGTCTGGGGCCCTGAATGGTCATGAGGGAGGAAATGTAAGGGCAGGTGTAGCACCTGTTCCATTTGCAAGGATAAGTGCTGGGAGGGAGATCGATGGGAAGGGATGGGGGGGACGAATGGACAAGGGAGTTGCGTAGGGAGCGATCTCTGTGGAAAGCAGAAAGTGTGGGGGGAGGGAAAGATGTGCTTGGTGGTGGGATTCCGTTGGAGGTGGCGGAAGTTACAGAGGATATATGTTGAACCCGGAAGCTGGTGGGGTGGTAGGTGAGGACAAGGGGAACCCTATCCCTAGTGGGGTGGCGGGAGGATGGGGTGAGAGCAGATGTGCGTGAAGTGGGAGAGATGCGTTTGAGGGCAAAGTTGATGGTGGAGGAAGGGAAGCCCCTGTCTTTAAAAAAGGAAGACAACTCCTTGTCCTGGAATGAAAAGCCTCATCCTGAGAGCAGATGCGGCAGAGACAGAGGATTGCGAGAAGGGGGTAGCATTTTTGGTGACAGGTTGGGAAGAGGAATAGTCCAGGTAGCTGTGAGAGTCCGTGGGCCTATAGTAGACATCATAGTAGTCTGGGTAGCCTCCAACCTGATGGCATGAACATTGATTTCTCTAATTTCCTCTAATGTCCCTCCTCTCCTTCTTATTCCATTCTCTATTTTATTTATTTATTCATTTATTATCCCCCCCCCCTTTTTCTCTCTGTCTTTCCCTCTCACAATCACTCCTTGCCTGCTCTTCATCTTCCTCTGGTGCTCCTCTCCCCCTTTCTTTCTCCCGTGTCTCCATCTTTGTTTCCCTTTAGTCAATCAACTTCCCAGCTCTTAGCTTCATCCCCCCCCCCTGTCTTCTCCTATCAGTTCAGATCTCCCCCTCCCTCTTTCAAATCTCTTACTATTTCTTCTTTCAGTTAGTCCTGATGAAAGGTCTCGGCCCGAAACGTGGACTGTACCTCTTCCTATAGATGCTGCCTGGCCCGCTGTGTTCTACCAGCATTTTGTGTGTGTTGCTTGACTTAATGTCAAGTTGAATTTGATGTTTCTTCTGTGAAACACCTTGGGAAGTTTTGTCACATAGGGAACGGGGGATCAGGAAAGCCAGTTGTATGAGAATATATTTTTTAATTCGTCCCTCAAGCCAAACACATGTCAGCATACTCATCTGCCTTCTGGGGGGGCACATACCACACTGCACTCTTCTTGTTCAGTCTCACTCGCGACTGTGACTGTATCCAGCGTGCCTCTGACACAGGGTCCTTTTTTTCTGGGCTCTGCCCTTGCCTCTCACCACTCTGGACCAGCTGCATTATATAAGAATGGCTAAAACATTATTGTACATTGCAAATTAATTTTTTATGCATAAACTTTTAAGCAAATTTCTAAAAGTGTCATGTCCTTAGTCTTTTAAATAACAATGTTTTACACTGTCATTCTACATTTTAAGGCTGAACAGTATTAATGTAAAATACAAACATAAATCAAATGAATGACTATTCTCTCTGTGACATGAAGTGCCAAATCATCAGAAAGGATGTTGTTGCTAATCAGTCTACGACCCCATAAATTTGAATATATAAATAATTTATTTAAATAAATTAAAGAGAACCCCTTTCACACTTATTTTGCATTACACTTAAAACAAATTTCATCGTTTGAGCTTATTTTCATGTAGGTTATGCAATTGCTTAATATTCTTTTAGATTTTAGTCGGCTGCATGGAGAAATCTGATTGCATAAATCAGAGTTTAGTACACAGAAATACTTGTAGATATACAGTATTAAATTTTGTAAACAGTATTATAATGTAATTAAATGACACAGATATATATCATTTTTTAAAATCTGAGTGATGTGGCAAAAAAAATCAAATGAGTATTGATTTTGATTTAAATAATTAAAGAATTGAATCAATTAAAAGCTGTTATTTTTGTCAGAGCTCTTTATTTGTTCAGGAAGTTATGTCTATTGTATAACTTTAAGGAATTTACAAACTATTGAGGCATTGTGTTATATTATCCATTTGTAATGTATTTTCATGGTTATTAAGTTGCTATGATGAAAATATCAAAATATACAAAGCCAGCTCAATAATCAGTTTTAGTTATTCATTACTATTGCAATAAAGCATATGTGAGAATCAGTTTAATGAACTGTTATAGGTATAAGTTTTACTAGATGTAATAGGAATACATCATTTATATGAACTCATCATTCTATATGGTAATTCCTATTTAATTCAAGTTTAGTAACTGTTGCAGATTATTAATTTATCACATTAATTTTGGTTTTTGGTTCCAAGCTTGTTAGCAAAATAGTCATTTTGTAATCATGCATTATTCTTTCCCTTATCATTTGTTACATCTGTATGTGTTCAATATTTAAAGATAAAGAATGAAATTTGTTGAATAATTAACTACATCATGAACAGTCTAATGGGAATCTAATTAACGTGAAAGCAGGATTACAGCCCAGAGGGGAGGGACAACCCTTGCACAGGTCATTGTAAATGAACATTTTATACATTTGCACATAATCATCTTCTTTCACATTCTTGGGACCTAGAATGCAAAATGGAATCCAATCATTTTAAATTGAAAAAGAATAATATCATCTTTATTTAAATATAATTTGTTTAAAAGGCATTAATGCCCTTATAAGTTTCTAATTTCATTCTTGTCTTTTTTGAAATCTGTTAATAAGCAGAATGGCAGATTTAAAAGAAAATAGCTCTATTTCATATTTCATCAACTATGCTTTAATAACATGATAGTAATTAAATGAGGCATCTTTTGTTCAGACAACCACTTTCCAACGAGGAAGGACTCACTGATCTCAGCCAAATTAAACCATATCCCTCAGAAAAAGTTTTTTTTTAATGGATGTGGATGCTGCTGACAAGACCAACATGCAATGGAGTTAAAAGTCACAATAAACAGAAACAGGCCCTTCAGCCCATCAGGTTTGTACTGATAATCAAGTATCCACTTAGATCAATCATACACCAATTTCATTTTATTCTCCTCACATTTACCTACTGACAAGTTTCAACTTTGGGATGTGTAAAGAAAGCAGAGTACCTGAAGAAACGCATATGGTGATGACAGAGTATGTAAACTCCACATAGTCAGTTCTGAAGCCACTGGTGCTGCCCAATCTTTGCTTGATGGAGTCAAAGATAAACAATGACTCTGAAGGAAGACGCTTGCTGCATTGTGGCTCTTCAAGGCATTTTTTAAATATGATAAAGATTTCTGTTTTTATTTCACTTACAAGAAATGGGGTCCAGACTTCTGCCATGCTTTCAGGTAAACCAGTTTTCCACAATTCTCCTCTAATTTTTACACCAACTGCTTAAGTATTTGCCCCTAGGCTTTTCATCCCCCAAATTATCCTTACCATTTATGCACACTAGGCATCCTGTAATGTTAGATGTTTGTTGGCTCTCTCCTTAGCAAACTCCAATCTTAATAAAACAACTGCAGTCTGTTCAACTGATGTTTTCCAGTTCTGATAACACCTCGTAAATTTACTTTACACAAACTCCTGTGCAATGTCATATTTCCTGTAACGCAGTAACCAGGACTCAAGCTGTGGTCTATCTAGCATTGAGAAGAGTTCTAGAAACCTCCCCAACTGCACTTATAACTTCTTACTGGTTAATAAATCAAAACACTGTCATGATTTTTCTGTCACTTTGTCTTTCGACATTTAAGATTCATGTACACACATGAAATGGTATCTCCCACCCTTTTCAACTCTGGCCATTCTCCAATTTATTATAAGACCATAAAACCATTAGATATAGGAGCAGATTTAGGCCATTTTGTCCACAAAATCTGTTCCAGCATTTCATCATTGCTGATCCAATTTTCCTCTCAGACCCACTCTCCTGTCTTCTCTCCGTATCTTTTCGTGCCCTGATCTATCAAGAATCTATTGACCTCTGCTTTAAGTATACCTAAAGACTTAGTCTCCACAACTGCCTGTGGCAAAGAATTCCACAGATTCACCACTCTCTTACTAAAGAAATTTCTTATCATCTCCGTTCTAAAAGGACTCTCCCATCATAGGAAACATCCTCACTAGATCCACTCTATCAAGGCCTTTCACCATTCACTAGGTTTCAATGAGGTCACCCCTCATTCTTCTGAATAGTGAATACAGGCCCAGAGCCATCAAGCACTCTTCATATGATGAGTCATTCAATCCTGGAATCATTTTTGTGAGTGTCCTTAGAAACCTCTCCAGTTTCAGCACATCCTTTCTAAGATAAGGAGCCCAAAACTGCTCACAGTACTCCAAGTGAGGCCTCAGCAGTGTTTTCCACTGTCTTGATGCACATGTCCAAATACATCAACTGCAAAAGTATTTATTGTATCCCTATAACTTACTCCCAGCACGCCAGTTACAGTTTCTTGATTCACAGGATAGAATGAACTGTTGATTCGGAAAAGGCAAAAGTTGAAGGTACAGAATGTGTTTCATGATAAACTCTCAGTGGTTCTCCAATGAGGCGGTTTTGTCAAACTCATGCCCAACTTTGAACGTGTTAATGGTCAAATGCTGTCCATTCTATTTACCTAGGGAGTTCTCCACCATAATCCTGACCACTGTTTACATACCACCAGCAGACGACTATAATCAAGCATTTTATACACTGCATGATGCCCCCTCCAAACAAGAAACAGTCCATCCTGTACATTTCTCATCATAGTTGGGAACTTCAACCAGGCTTGTCTGAAGAAGACCCTGCCCAATTATCATCAGTATATAACCTGTAGTATCAGAGGCCCCAAAACACAAGACCACTGTTATACTAAGATAAGGAATGCCTACCATTCCATGCTCAGACCACATTTTGGTGAATCTGATCACTCAGCCATCCTTCTCCTACCTTCATATAGACAGAGGCTAAAGAGCAAAGCTCCAGACATTAGGACAACAAAGAGGTTGTTACAGGGGGCAGGTGATAAGCTGTGCAATTACTTTGAGTCAGTAGACTGGGCTGTGTTCAAGGACTCATCTGAGGTCTGAATGAATACACCTTAGTTGTCATGGACTTCATTTAAACAGTTGTAGATGACAGTGTCCCCACAAAATCATTCAGAGTCTCAGCCAACCAGCAGTCCTGGATGGATCATGAGAACAACAACCTGCTTAGGGCCATATCAGAGGTATTCAAGGCTGGTGACCAAGAAAGTTATAAGAGGTACTGGTACGATCTCCAGAAAGCCATCTCATTGATGAAGTGGCAATTCAGATTAAAGTTGAATCAACAAAGGATACTCAACAGTTGTGGCAGAGTTTGAATGCTATCACCACCTGTAAAGTAAAATCAAGCTTCATAGGCAACTATAGACCTTTGCTTCCAAATGTGCTCAATGCCTTCTGTGCTTGCTTGGACCAGCAAAACATGGAAGAAACATCACAAGCTCCCAGAGCCCCAGATGATCCTGTGAGTTCAGCCTCTGAGGCCAATGTGTGAGCAATCTTCAGGAGGGTGAACCTACAGAAAACATCCAGCCCAGACAGGGCACCTGGCCAAGAACTAAAGGCCTGTACTGATCATCTGGCTGGACCGTTCACCGAGATTTTTTGGCATTCTGAGTACCCAACCATTTTAAGCAAGCTTCAATTATACTTGTGCCTAAGAAGAATGTGGTAACCTGCCTCAATCACTATCATCCAGTAGAACTTACATCCACAGTGATGAAGTATTTTGAGAAGCTGGTGATGAAATATATCAATTCCTGCCTGAAAAGTGTATTGGATCCATTCCCATTTGTCTACCATCACAATATGTGCACTGCACACACCATTCATTAGCTCTTCACTCAACACTGAAACACCTGGACATCAAAGATACACACATTAGGATGCTCTTTATTAAATGTGTGGCATTCAATACCATCATCCCCTCAAAACATATCAATAATCTGAAGGACATAGGTTCCAATACCTTCTTGTGCAATTGGATCTTTGATTTCCTCACCTGCAGACCCCAGTCAATTCAGATTGGCAACATCTCCTTCACAGTCTCCATCAGCATAGATGCACCACAAAGCTGATGCTTTGCCCCCTTGCTCTACTCACTTTGCATTTATGACTGTGTAGCTAAGCATATTTAATGTTGCTGATGTCACCACTGTCATAGGAGTTTGTGTAGATTTGGCACAGCGCATGAAACATTGCGAAACTTCTATAGATGTGTAGAGGAGAGCATCTTGGCTGGCTGCATCACAGCCTGGTACGGAAACAGCAAGACCCTTGAATGAAAAATCCTACAAAATATTGTGGATATGCCCCAGCCCATCACAGGTAAAACTCTCCCCACCACTGAGCACATCTACATGAAGCATTCAGTCAGGAAAGCTGCATTCATCATCAGGGACTCCCACCACTCAGCACATGCTTTCTGCTGACTACTGCCATCAGGAAGAAGGTACAGGAGCCTCAGGATTCATACCACCAGTTTCAGAAACAGCAATTACTCCTCAATCATCAGCCTTTTGAAACAAAAGGGTAACTTCACTCAACTTCACTTGCCCATCATTGAGATGTTCCCACAACCTATGGACTCACATAGGTCTCTTCATCTCATGCTTTTGATAGTTCTTGCTTATTTATTTATTATTATTTCTTTCCTTTTGTATTTGCACAGTTTGTTGTTGTTTGCACATTGGTTAAATGTTGAAGTTGATGTGGTCTTTCATTGATTCTATTATGGTTATTATTCTATTTTATGATTAATTGAGTATGCTTGCAAGAAATGAATCTCAGGGTTGTATATGGTGACATAGTGAATATGTACTTTGATAATAAATTTACTTTGAACTTTGTATTGTATGGGTTTATGTCCAAATCATCCAATCAAATACATCAACTCGAAAGTTCTGAGCTCCTGAATTTCCTTTGGAAACAATCATGACATCAGAAAAACACCCATCAAACTTGACCCTTTGCTTCCTACGACTGAGCTAATTTTATATCCAAGTTCCCTTTGAACCTATCAAAAGTAACACATTCATCAATCCTTAGATCATCAAATATAGAGCATAGAACAGTACAGAACAGGAACAGGCCCACCCTTTGCCCCAAAATGTTGTGCTGATCAGCTAAAAAGTAAATTTTTAAAAACCCAAAAACTAATCTCCCCTACCTGCACAATGTACATATCTTTCCATCTTCCTTATATTCATGTACCTATCTAAACATCTCTTAAAAGCCTCTAATGTGTTTGCCTCCACCACCATACCAGGCAGCATATTCCAGGCATTCACCACTCTCTGAGTAAGTAAAAGATTTACCCCTCACATCCCCATTGAAATTACCCCCTCTCACCTTCAATGCATGCCCTCTAGTGTTAGACATTTCTACCTTGGGAGGAAGGTACTTCCTGTCTACTCTATCTATGCCTGTCATAATCCTGTAAACCTCGATCAGATCTCCTCCAGTTTCTGCCACACCAAAGAAAATAACCTAAGTTTGTCCAGCCTCTCAGGAATGCACATACCCTTTAAACCAGGCAACATCCTGGTAAACCTCTTCTACACCTTCTCCAAATCCTCAACATCCTTCCTATAGTGGTGCAACCAGAACTGTATGTAATACTCCAGATTTGACCTAACCAGATTTCTACAAATTCGCAGCATAACCTCTTGACTTTTGAACTCAATACCTCAATTAATAAAAGCAAGCATTCTATAAGCCTTCTTAATCACCCTATCAACTTATGTAGGCACTTCCATGGAGCTATAAATTTGGACCCCAAGGTCTTTCTGCTCAGTGACACTGTTAAGGGTCCTGCCCTCAACAGCGTACTGTCTCCTTGCATTTGTCCTACCAAGGTGCAACACCTGATATTTATGTGGGTTAAGCTCCATCTACCATTTCTCTGTCCATATCTTTTACTGATCTATATTGCACTATATTATCTGCCAGTCTTCTACACTGTCAAAAACTCTACCAATCTTGGTATCATCCGCATACTTACTAACCAACCCATCTACATTTTCATCCTGGTCATCTACTGTATATATAGAGTACATCAGAAACGGCAGAAATCCTAGCACAGATCACTGTGGAACACCACTAATTAAAGACCTCGAGGTTGAATACGTCCCTTCAACCATTATCCTCTGTCTTCTATGTGCATACTAGTCCCAGTTCTGAATGCAAACAGCTTAATCACTGCAGTGCCCATGCATCCTAATCTTCTGGATTGGCATCTTATGAGGGACTTTGCCAAATGCCTTACTAAAATCCATGAGGACAATATCTACTACTCTACCTTCATCAACCTCTCTCATCACCTTTTCAAAAAACCCAATTGTTGGTAAGACATGACTTGCCCCACACAAAGCCATGCTGGCTTGCGCTAATCAGGCCAAGGGTTTCCAAATGCTCACCCTAAGAATTTTCTCCAGCAATTTCCCACAGCTGATGTGAGACTCACCGGTCTATTGTTTCTAGAATTTTTCCCTGTTCTCTTTTTAAAAATAGATACAACATTAGCCACGCACCAGTCCTCCAGGACTTTGCCTGTGCCTAGAGAGGACATGAAGATACTGGTCAAGTCCCCAGCAATCTCCTCTCCTCCTTCAATAACTTGGGATAAATCCATCAGGCCCTGGAGACTTATCCACCTTAATACCTATCATGAGGCCCAACACTTCATCCTTCTTGATCCCTAAACACTCTGATGTATTTATATAGTCAGCACTGGTCTCCTGGTTCTCCATCTCTTTTTCCTTGTGTAACGCGCTGTAATGTTTCACTGCTACTGTAATGGTTTCTCTGTAGCAGCAATGTTTGGGTTATGACTAGAGATATAACGGGGGCTTTGGAATGTGTGCCATCCAATGAGAGGCATGTTGTTCTTTCCTGTGGGTTTGAGAGAAGGGATTTCGCAGTCTTTTGTTGGGGAGAGATGAAGAGAGAAGACACAAATGGAGAGAGCTGGTAGACTGCCGGACGGAGTGGACTTGGAGTGAGGTTCCAAGGGTCAGCTACGCTCAAAGGAGGTCAACAGGGAACAAATGGATGGAAATGTGAGCTCCAACATTGCACATTAGACTGTTTCATGAGAATGGGTCTGTTTTTTAAGAATTATAAAGCTCAATCGTTTAACCACATATTGTGTACTGTTTGTTATTTTGTGGTACTGATTTGTAACAGGCGATCACATCACGCAGCATCCACCCAAACAAAATTTCTTAAGTTTGGCCGGGCTGGGGGGCTGCTGTCTTCCCCTAGATTAAGCTCCTAGCTGAACCTAGGATTACACTTGGTAAATACTGATGCAAAGTACTTATTTAATACCTACCTCACTCACATTCTCTGCATCAAAGCGGATGTTCACCTCTTTATCCCTGTGTGGTCCCACCCTTTCCCTAGTTATCTTCTTGCTCTTGATGTATGTATAGAATGCCTTGGAATTCACCTTAATCCTTCTTGCCAAGGACTTTTCGTGACCCATCATGGCTTCCATAATTCCCTTCTTTAGTTCTTATCTGGCTTCCTTATAATCCTCACATGCTCTGCTCTATCCTAACTTCCAAAGTTTTGCATACTTTTCCTTTTACTTCTTGATTAAATTCCTCACTTCTCTGGAAATCCAAAGATCTCCATCCCTGTCCTTCCTTCTAACAGGAACATAACTTACCTGTACCATGTCCAATTAACCTTTAAACACCATCCACATGTCTGATGTGGAATTGCCAGAACAAAGGAGTTCCCAAATAACACTCCTTGGTTCCTTCCTAATGTCCTCATAATTTGACCTACTCCAATTTAAAACACTCCCGCAAGGACCATATCTATTCTTATCTATAGCTATACTGAACATTAAGGTGTTGTGATCACTTTTCCTTAACTGCTCACCCACTGATATGTCAGTCACCTGACCAGGCACATTACCCAACGCCAAGTCCAGTACAGCCCCTCCTCTCGTTGGACCATTTATATTTTGATTTAAGAAACACTCCTGGATACACTTAACAAATTAAATTCCATCTCAACTCCTTGCACTGAGAAGTTTCCAGTTTATATAAGGGAAGTTGAAATCTCCCATGACAATAACCCTATTATTTTCACACATTTCCTTAATCTGTTTACGTATCGGTTCCTCAATGTCCCAGTGACTATTAAAGGGTCTGTAGTACAATCCCATCTGTGTGGTTACACTGTTTCTATTCTTGCATTCTACCGAAATGGAGTCAGGTCTTCATCTGAGTTTAGTACATTGTGGTCAGCAAACCCAATACCTTCATACCATTGCCTCCCTTAACAGCTTGGCGTACATTTTATTTTCTCCTGGAATTTATCCATTGTAAACTATGCTAAATCCGTAAGGTATTCATTAAGATCTATTCCTTTATCTACATCCGCTCTTACATCATTTACCATTTGAGAGTTTCCACTCTTGGCTATACTCTTGCTCTTTTTGTACTCATAAAACATCTTTGGATACTCTGAGAACACACACAAAATGCTGGTGGAATGCAGCAGGCCACCAGCATTTTGTGTGTGTGTTGCTTGAATTTCCAGCATCTGCAGATTTCCACGTGTTTGCGTTTGGATATTCTGACTTTATTTATCCACAGTTTTTATGTCATTTCCTTTTTAATTTCATCCCTAGATATACCCTCCTGAGCTGCCTGTTGTATTAAACTATCAAAATAATATGGGGAATAGCATCTGGAATACACTGCCTGAGTCAGTGGTGAAGCCAGATCCCTGACAAAATTTGAAATGTATCTATGTGAGCACTTCAATTGCCAAGACATAGCAAGCTAAGGACTAATTTCTAGCAAATGGGTTAAGTGCAGATGGTAAATATTGGTTGGCATGAACATGGTGGGCCAAAGGGCTGTTTCTGAGCTGTTTGACTTCATGACTTTAAGATGTACTTTATACTGAGGTCCACACCTTGCTTCAGTTGCCAGATTGTGTAAAGCTTGGGAAATCTACCAGTCCACAGAAAAATCTGCAATGTAGATTAACTCCAGCACCATTAAATGCCAATTCCTGAAGAATACTGGTTACTAATCCTAAACCAGGAATTTGGCTGCCTGTCGCACACAGAATTTTCCCCATTTAATCCTTTACCAGCATTCATTCCCACCTACACATTGGACAGATTTAAAAAGGATAAGAAATGACATTTTTATCCATTCTTTGATCTACTTTTCAGAGATAATGATTCATAAAATAGAACTTTCAGATTCCATTTACTGACAATTAATCATAACACAAGAAAAATTACTCAAGTTTAACCATTTCCAAAAAAGAAACTTAGCAATTAATGTCTTACAATCATTCAATTTTTGAACATAAATGCAAATTCAAAATAAAGCCTCCTCAAATTGTGTTACTGGTCAATTTAAATAAATGCACACAATTTGCATCAATAAAAATGAACTACCAAAAGCGATTGTGAGGATGAATCCAAATGATGTCATTAATAGAAGTGGACAATGTGCAAGATAAGTATGACAAATTTAAATATTTCTTTTCTGACTGAATGGTGTAAAAAGCCATAAAATAAGAACTGCAGCATTTAGGCTAATTATTTTCTTTTAAGAACCAGAAGAAGATAAATTAATGATTAACGCTTACTGATATTAATAACCAAAACACTGATCATTGGACAAGTTTAAATTATTTGTACCTGAATTACAACTTTTGCGCATTGAAATTATTTTTCACTTTCTTGATTATAAGCTTTCAGTTTATCTGAAGATTTTAGTAATTGATAATTGTTTTATACATACAGTGAAATAAAATCAGTATCAAAGTATAATTTGTTATTTTTTTTGAATCCTCAGAGTTCATCAAGCTTTTTATCCCAGCAATTCACAATTTGCTACTTTGGATGTAACTACAACAGATGTCTTTAGAAGTTCTTGAAAAACTTTTGAATCTGTTGATTTTCTCCCTTCAAAGCTCTAGAAATATACAGGCCTTACCCTTTTATGCCATGAATCACTTCTGTGCACTCAAAACTTATTCAGCAACAATCTCTTCCTCAAATGTTTTTAACTTCCCCCAAGACTTCTTTTTTTGAGCTCAACATAGATGTTCTCATTTAAAATGCAAGTCTAATGTTGCATAATTACTAATTATTTAATCTAATTTGTTCTCCTTGTATTTCCTTTCAGTTTTGAATGTCCTGACAGGATGTATGGCACACAACTTGGTTTGTATAATTAACAAATGGTAAACTTTGCAATAGGAAACAATTTTCTAATAATTAACTTCTCATTATACTCACCACCTGCAATATTTCTGTTCTGCTCTGATAGAAACATGATTTTGAAAGCAATATTCAACATCCTGACCTTACTGAATATTTTTCAGTTCCCACTGATGAACAATTTGATAAATATCACTAGCAGTTATGCAGAATATCACAATTGTCACATTAATTCTTTACATTTTTAGTGAAAGGGCAAAATATTCCATCACAACATCTTGTTTTTGAGATGTAAAGTTGATAAATATAATACTTGTACCTGTCAGGGAAGATCCCCTGGACTGCTATTGAAAAGACTAATCCTCTTTGTGCAGATTAGATACCTCTATACCTTCTTAGACCACCAGTTAACATTTGAAACATTATTTCATACTCCTTTCCTTCATTACACAAATGCACTTGGAGTTCTGGTGACAGTTTTGTCCTCGTTTTAGACTCCTTAATCGGCATATCAAATAGCTTTCTGATATATAGCGTCCTCATTGACAACTGCAGGCATAATAAAGTTTCTTTCCATATCATCATTAAGCCAACATTATGCCATTAATTCCTTAGGTTTCCTTCTCGGCCAGCAAGACAAGACATGGCTCTTCTTGTCCATTTCAGAAGCTATGGACTTCAGAGAAAGATGTAAGAATTTAAGCATTTAATTTTCAGACCTTGTAATCCATTAAGAGGTGATCACTGCCTATAGATAGTGTAGAGGTGCCTGATTTCTACATCATCCTTCAAAACTGCCGCACAGGAAATAGGTGTGATTGAATATTCTCTATTGACACAATAGCCTTTATTCCCTGGAGCGTAGAAGAATGAGGGGAGATTTGATAGAGGTATATAAAATTATGATGGGTATTGATAGGGTGAATGCAAGCAGGCTTTTTCCACTGAGGCCAGGGGAGAAAAAAACCAGAGGACATGGGTTAAGGGTGAGGGGGGAAAAGTTTAAAGGGAACATTAGGGGGGACTTCTTCACACAGAGAGTGGTGGGAGTATGGAATGGGCTGCCAGACGAGATGGTAAATGCGGGTTCTTTTTTAACATTTAAGAGTAAATTGGACAGATACATGGATGGGAGGTGTATGGAGGGATATGGTCCTTGTGCAGGTCAGTGGGACTAGGCAGAAAATGCTTCGGCACAGCCAAGAAGGGCCAAAAGGCCTGTTTCTGTGCTGTAGTTTCTATGGTTTCTATGGTTTCTATGGCCTCTTGTCGCCCCTTCTCTATTCTTATCCAGCAATACAACCGTCTACTCTGGTCACAACCATTCGGTTTTAAATTGTTCAACATGGGCAGACGTGTTATCAGCTGAAAGTTTTTATCCTATCTAGATTCCCTTCCTAAACTTAATATCTTTATACCTCTCTTTTGGCTGGAATCCTTAGATGGTCATGCTTTTCAACATCTTGCATCTCCTTATGTGGCCTGATGACCAATTTGTTTGATGGCGTTCCTTACAAAAACATCCTGCGATGTTTTGATCAATTAAAGGCATTATATATGTTCAGAATAATTATCTACCTCCTCCAAGTCTTCTACTTATTTCTGGTTCTTACGATAATTATTTGGTCAAGATTTGATTAATACATGAGAGATTAAAATTGTTTTAAATTTTACCTTAGTAGTTGTGCTCTCTTGGAAAAAAATACTTTAATTTGAAGTTAGAGGTTATTTATTTTGGCTTTTGCAATACCATCTAAACATATTACATAGTGTAGTATAATGCAACATTAGGTACTTTTTCCTCCAGTAAATAATTTCTCATTTCTAACTTTATACATAGTTCCCCAGAAACCTTTGTTTTTAGTCCGCTAAACATATGCTGTATGAAACACTTGATTCAAAGATATCCGGAAACAATACTTAAACTTAGGCAGAAAATAGTTACTGTGCATTTTGCATTGTAATTAACGTGGCAAAACAGTCCTGTACATTTCCCATTGGGAGCTGTCTGCAATGCCTTCGTCTCATGTATCACTGCTGCACTGACTATGTGGAAGAGGGCCAGATCTTAAACCACTTCTCTCCTTGACAGACATGAAGAAACTCAGAAAATGTGACCATGGAGATGAGGGAAAGCACAGGAGAGAGTAGAAACAGAAACTCCAGTGAGTACGAACATACACACCCCATACATACCATTTTTATTTTGATCCATTGTGCAGATCATACCTTGGAGTACGAGTCCCCATTCATGGTAAGATGCCAATAATCTGCCTGACATCTTTTATGATTTTGAAGTGTAGTGATCAGCGAAGGAACCCGTGTGTTTGTGCTCACAAGTGCAAATTTAAAGTGGATCTCTGACTGAAATATGAAGGTTACATCTGTTTGCTGATCTACTGGAGTGGGGAGTTGCCCTTTGCTTTGTTTTCTTAATAAATGAAGATCATAGGTTGCACTGTAATGAACTCACCTAATTCAGCAATTGCAGAATAGCCACTAGATACATAATGACTGACACTGGGCCAATTTTAGCTGCTCTAAGTAGAACCATGATGGCAATGCCAAAAAAAAAGAAAAACAATCACTGGTGCAATCATATATCTGTGATTTGTACATAAAAGTATGTATTAGTGGATCCATTTTCTAGACGGGTATGTGGTGTAAAATGAAACAGAAGTAACCTAAAGTGAAGTTAAACGCATTTAGAGCAGCCGAGGCTAAGCGATTATGATTAAGTAGTTTTGTACTTTGTATAATTTTTTTCCACCTGATTTGCTTCCACTGGGTTATACTGCCTTCAGAAGTTAGGCTCACAGGTTCAGACTATTTGTCAGGCTGAATATACTGCCTTTACCACAACCAAACTCCTGTTTCCCACCTGCCCCCTGCAGCTCCCCTAACATCACAATGCCAGATTGGGAGCAAACCATTTTAAAGACAACAGCACCAGAGGTGAGGACACTGAAGGTACGATCATGGGAAGCAGAGGAGCATTTACAGAACTGTTTTGAATTGGCGAATGCAGGGATTCATCTTCAATTCTGAATGAATAAGTCAAGGCTGTTATTGGTTTCATCAAGACCTGTGTAAATGAGAGTGTGCATCAGGAACTTACTGAGACGTCCCAAACCCTAAGTCCTCGGTGAACCAGGTAGTTTGGAGTCTGCTGAGGGTTACATCTGTGCCAGTGAATTAGAATCCAGATACGACCTGCAGGAGACCATTGGGAGAGCAAAATTTGAGACACAATCGGACTCACAACAGCTGTGGCAGGGATTACAAGCCATTACTTCCTATAAGAGAAAACCTAACTGCATGAAATCAATAATGCTCCACTTTCTGATGAACCCAATGTCTTTTCAGACACCACATTCAAAGGGTGAAAAACACTTCTTCACCTGTGTGAATTCCTACAGCATCCAGTGACCCTTAATTTCCATCTTGGAGGCTGATGTCAAAACTTCTCAGCAAACGGTAGCCCCCCACAAGTTGTCAGGCCCCAAGGGAATACGAAGCAGGCAACTGAAAACCAGTGGTGACCAACTGGCTGGAGTGGTCAGCGACATCGTCAATCTCTCACTGCTGCGATCTGAGGTTCCCACCTGCTTCAAAAGGAAGCAATCATACTGGTGCCCAAGAAGAGCAGGGTGACCTACCTCAACCGCTATTACCCCGTGGACTCACATTTGCAAGCCCAAGGAATCGATAGAGGGCTTCAGGCAGGGGAAGTCTGGAGAACACCCACCAGTCTTCATTGAGGGATCCGTCATGGAAAGGGTGAGCAGCTTCAAGTTCCTGGGCATCAACCTCTTGGGGGATCTATTCTTAGTCCATCATATTAATGCAATCATAAAGAAGCAGCTCTACTTCATTAGGAGTTTGAGGTGATTTGGTACATCACCAAAGACTATTGCAAATTTCTATTGATATATAGTAAAGAGCATTTTGACTGGGTGTAGCATCAGCTAGTTTCGAGGCTCCAATGCACAGGATCAAAAGAAGCTTTAGAGGGGAGTAGGCTTAGCCAGTTCTACCATGGGCACAACTCTCCCCACCACTGAAGACATCCGGAAGAGGCAGTGCTTCAAGAAGGCAGCATCCATCATTAAGGGCCCACACCATCCAGGACATGCCCTTTTCTCCTTATTAACATCAGAGGGGAGGTAGGGCAGCTTGAAACCATACACTCAATGATTCAGAAGCAGATTTCATCCCCTTACCATCAGATTTTTGAACACTCTATGAACCCCATTATTTCTTTTTTGAGCTATTTATTTATTTTGTAATTTATAATAATTTTATGTCATTGCATAGTATAACCACCTCAAAACAACAAATTTCAGAGATATTAAGTCTAATTCTGATTCTGAAGCAAAAAATAAACCAAGAGTGGAAAGTGATAACTGGAAATGTAACTAAAACGAGGGAGCTACAGCTACTTGGTGTGGCAGAAAGCCAGTCAGTGTTCTACTTCTAAATAATTGACAATGGCATTTCCAGTAACTTTCAATTCTTTTTTTTACATTCATAATTTATATACTTGAAGAAATGGGCTGATTCTCCAGTGAACTATGAAGTTCTTTCAAGTCACCAGATGCACAAAGACATCAGGGTGTTTATGCCCCAATTCCAAATACGAGAGTAAACTGCCTACATTAAATTGGTATAAAAGCTTCATTTCCTGAACTCTTTCCATGTTGTTTAAGTTGGGAAAATTGCCAAGAATATGGACTAATTAGTTGCAAATTTTTCAGCAGCTTTGGTCTTGTATTTACGGAGAACTGGATTGAGACTATTCAAGCTCATTCCACTTAGGACATCTAACAGCTGTCTAGAGACCTTCAGCAGTATTGATCTGGGTAAGATTCAAACTAAGTTGCAAAGTCTGGCATGTTGTGTGTTCTAATGCAGTGCCAGTTCAAACCTCCAAGGTGGCTGTAAATGGATAGAAAGCAGAAGTACAAACTGAAGTTTAGTAAGGACTAGATTCTGTTTAGTAATTTCAGAGCAACAGGTGCCTAAATTATATAATAGCTTTTACATTTCACTGAGTGAATATTAATATTCACGGAGGATTTATCAGGAGGATTCATTTCAGACCTAAACTGATTGAAAATCTAAATTGTAAAATGGTCTGTGGTTTTCTGATCCACACAATTCTTGAATAGATTTCCCAGTGAATCAATGTGAAGATCAGTTCAGCAGAGAATCACCATGCTATGCATTTCAAGAATTAAAGTACTTCACATGCATACAATATGAAATGACCTATTTCACTGATTGTCTTCAAGGAGCCAACCATTTTATTTTCATTCTAAAAAGGAGATCAATTGCTGGATGGAGCAAGCAAGCATCAATTGATTTTGTGTTTGAATCCATTTGTTTAGATCAAACTTCCTTTGCATAGAAAGCAGATATAGTCCTGTCCTGCTGGAAATTCAGATACTGATGGCTGACTCATTAACACATGACATGGTAATTAGTCCCACTCTTGTCATTTCTGAATGCCACAGCAGATTTGACTTAAATTGTCAATGCAAGTGTTCCTTTAACCATAACAGCTGTGTAACTCTTCAGAGGATTAACTTATCACTTCAGGGTTAACTATTTTGCATTGGATCCTTCCTCCAATTTGTCAACATACTTTGCTACAGATAATTAGACAGGCAAAAGCCTTAAAGTACAAGGAGACAGACTGGGTACAACATCTGCCAAATTTTCAGTTGCAGAAGCTTGCGAGACCAACTGTGAACGGGCTACAGATTGCACTTAAATGTTTAAAGCATCAATAGGGTGATTATACACCAGAGACAGCATTTTAAAATTGCTCTGTGAACAATATCAGCAATGGCTGCCTATCTGTGTGAGCTGAACTGGGATCGATTAATGTGTTTTGTTATAAGAAGCAGGTTGTTTGAGATTAACCCTGCTAATTTCTTCAATATAAAACTACATGCTTAAAAATGGAAATTCATGAATATTCAGTATTTAATATCATTGCATTTACATTTAATTGTCTTAAAAGCTCATTAGCAAAAAAATCTGCCAGTTCTGCAAAAATAATCGATGAATATATTACACTATGCAGTTAATGAATAAAACTGTACATACATGAGAATATTTTACCATTTTTAATAAGGTACTAAAATCTTTTTATTTAGAAAATTACATTCATATTTAGATTGTAATCCTCTTAAATATCACTTATTTATGAAAATAACATTACTTTAGAGAATTCAAGTAATTTAAGATTGAAAAAACATAAATCTCTATGTAATTTGTGTTGATAATGCATGGTACAGTAAACTAGCAGCTGACGATATTAGGTGTTGAGGATACTATAATATGACAATATTAATGCAATGTCTGCATGTAATTATGATTAATTCAGAGTGAGCCAATTTAATATATTTCATTGTTAATTACATGAATGTGTGATGGCAGAATTTAAGTTAATTTACCAATACTTCTCCAATCTGCAGTTTACTTGAACTGTGTGATAATTGCCGTGGTGAGTGCTTAAAATTCTAAACGATGCTTTTGCTCACTTCATTTTTGATAAAGTAGGGAACAACACCTATTTTTTGATAGGTATGGGGACATAAAATGTAAGATCACAGGCATTCCAACAAGTGGTATATTACTTGCTAACAGTTTTTTAAATGTTATATTATCATTATCAAGAAAGGAGAAACAGAACTCCTGTTTAATTTTATTTCCAGCCTATGACATTGCAGCTAGAAGGCTAAGTTCCTGTAAGTTGGCATCATCTAAGATCAAATGTCAGAGGTAGCAAAAATTCATTTGGACACCCAACAGCCGTTCTGCATGTATTTTTATTTCAAGCATCTCAGGGTAATTAAAAAGAGTAACTATTATCCAATGTAACATGGAATGTGGCCAACAGTCCATAAAAGTCTGTTGTACTGATTAATATTGTAGCATGCAAAAATTATGAGCATTGGTAGTTAATGTTCCAGTCAGTGAAACATGACTGATGTGCTGTTTTTTTTTGGCTTTGTGCATCAGAAAACATAAGCACAATCTGTTGGTGAGTAACCTAAACCTCACAGTAGGCACGGTTCAACGCACATTTAGCGGTACAATACCAAAAGTTCCAAATTGATGACCCTACCTCTGATTAAGTTTTTAAATACACAGATTTTGATTGTGGCCTCATTTTGTGATATAAGTTTATATATATATATGTATACACACTTTATTAAACAACTCCGGTACCGTATAGTGACCACAGAGTGTATGTTCACAGTCTTCTGCTGCTGTAGCCCACCCACTTCAACATTCAACGTGTACATTCAGAGATGCTCTTCTGCATGCCACCATTGTAACACACAGTTATTTGTGCTGCTGTTGCCTTTCTGTCAGCTTGACCCATTCTGGCCATTTTCCTCTGACCTCTCTCATTACCACGGTATTATCACCTACAGAAATGCTGACTACTGAATGTTTTTTAATTCTTGACACAGTTCTCTGTAAATCCTAGACACTGTTGTGCATGAAAATCCCAGGAGATCAACAGTTTCTGTGATGCTCACAGCACCATGGCATGAAAAATCATTCCACAATCAAAGTGATTTCATTCCCATTCTGATGTATGTTCTGAACAATAACTGAACCTCTTGACTAAGTCTGCATGTCTATATGCATTGAGTTGCTGTCACATGATTGACTGATTAGATATTTGCATTAACAAGTGGGTATAAAGTGGCCACTGGATGTAAATGTCACAGTTTCTATCTTTTGAAGATGTAGGTTCATGTAAAGAGCTTTCTTGCTCATCTGATGTTCAAACCTCTTACTAGCTCTTCTTTCAGTTAGTCCTGATGAAGGGTCTTGGCCCAAAAAGTCGACTGTACCTCTTCTGAGAGATGCTGCCTGGCCTGCTGCGTTCACCAGCAACTTTGATGTGTGTTGCTTGAATTTTCAGCATCTGCAGATTTCCTTGTGTTTGCCTAAACCAAAATTATCTCACTTTGCTTTTCATTCTGAGAGTCTGTCATCCTGTTCAGTTAGTGCTGTATTTCCCTATTGCTTGAATGTTTTGGGCAGGGTGGGGAGGTCCAGTTACAGGGAAGATCAGGGCTGTTACAATGCTGCAATTCCTTCTGATGACATTTATAGAAGAGACACCAAAGGTTCCTGTGTGAGATGTATGGATTTCCTGTCTTGATTTTCTTTTTTAGTACTTTCCCCAAGGCAATTCCTAGGCAGAAAAGGAGAAAATGTCTCCTGTTGACCTTTTCCTTATCTGGAGGTGGATTGTGACTGCAATCAGCTTTGTCTGGATGGCCTTAAAGTGACAGGTTAAATGGTTTTTGCTTTCATATACTGCTTTAGAGGGACTGGTTGTTGCAGGATGACAAGAACAGGGACATTGCCTTTCCACCCATTGCTAAAGATTGCTAAGGAGGGAGCTTAGCTGGCTTTGCAGCAACAGCAGTCAGAAGTGACAGAGGAGATCCTTGCTAGTAGCCCAAGAAATTTTAAGGCCTTGGAGGAAAGCTTGGTTTGATGTAATTCTCGTGTCTTTAAAGTCTCTGTGATTGATTTCCTGACACTAACAAAATCACCATTTCCTCAGTTTTGAGGAATCTAGTGATATTCTCCTCATGCAGATACCAATATCCAAGCATTCTCCTTCTCCTATAAAGATTCCACCTTATAATAATTAATAATGACTTATGACACACACAAAATGCTGGGGGATCTCAGCAGGCCAGGCAGCATCTATAGAAAAGAGTAACAGGCGACCTTTCAGGACTCAAGCACCTTTCTCATGTGTGTTGGCAAACAACCAAAGTGCAAAAGACAGCAAACTGTGCAAATACAAAAGAAAAAAAAGAAATAGTAATAATAATAATAAATAAATAAGTAATAAATATTGAGAACATGAGATGAAGAGTCCATGAAAGTGTGTCCAATATGTTGTGGGAACAATTTAGTGATTGGGCAAGTAAAGTTGAGTGAACTTATTCCCACTTGTTCAAGAGGCTGAACCTACCTGTGTGTGGGTCCTGAGGCTCCTGTACATTCTTCCTGACGGCAGCAGCAAGAAGAGGTGATAGATGCTGCTTTCCTGCGACTGCACTCCATATACATGTGCTCTATGCTAAGGAGGGCTTTGCCCATGAAGAACTGAAGCATATCCACTACTTTTTATAAGATTGTCCATCACAGGCATTGGCATTTTCATACCAGGCCATGATGCAACCAGTTGTAAGGGTTCCTTCTTTTATATTATTGCTGAGGCTAATAAAATGGCTTCTTTGTTATGTTAAAGATAAAATGGCTTCTCTGTGACGTTAACTGCTGAGACAGTGGTTCTCTATAGCAGTTTGTTTTGGGTTATAATTATTGATAACAAGAATTGTATTCATTTGCTAACCAATAGGTGTTATTCTTTCTTGTGTGTCTGTAAGCTATTATTTTCATGGGTTTTGGGCAGAAGGCGCGATGGGGACAGAGAGAGGAGATGCGATGCTGTAAGCTAGATGACGGAACGAAACCCGAGCAGGAGTCTGAGGCCCAGGGTCTTCGACAAGGAGAGGAGATGAGGACAGACTCATGTGGAGTGTCTGGTTGACCACCGTGGTTGGTCTCAAACGGCGGGTCGAGAAGTCAGAGGGGATCGAATGGTGGAAAGAAGACTTCGTTAATTGAGCTCCAATGGTTGTGCACGAAGTGGTTGGACTCTGATAAGTTTGACACCTTTTACTTTCCTTTTGGATTGTATCTCTATTAATCACAAAGTTCCAATAAGATCTATAAATTGTATTCTGTAAATCGCATATGGTGTACTATCTGTTATTTGGCAGGGTGGGGTGCATCACACAGCATCTACACAAACTTGATTACCCAGTTTGGTGGGGCCGGAGGTTGCTCCCCCTAGACGGAGCGAGCCTGAGGCTTACCAGGGGGCTACACAGTCAATCTACTCTCCACCACACATGTATAGAAGTTTGTCAAAGTTTTAGATGTCATGCAAAATCTTCACAAACTTCTAAGGAAGTAAAGGCACTGCTGTGCTTTCTTCGTAATTGCACTTACATGCTAGGCCCAGAATAAATCCTCTGAAAAGATAACACTGAGGGGTTTAAAGTTGCTGACCCTCGCCACCTCTCATTCCCCCAGTGAGGACTGGCGGAAGGACCTTGGTTCCTCCTCCTGAAGCCAATAATTATTTCCTTAGTCTAGCTGGCATTGAGTGAAAGGTTGTTGTTGTGACACCACTCAGCCAGGTTTTCAATCTCCCTCCTATGTGCTGATTCATCACCACATTTGATCTGGCCAGTGACAGTGCTGTCATCAGCAGACTTAAATGTGCATTGAGGCCAATGTCTTGAAGCACTCTGATTAGTTTTGAGAGTCTGATAGTAAAACCCCCTAAAACCCTCACTAATTTTTATAGATGCACCGTAGAAAGCATTCTTCTGGGGTGCATCACAACCTGGTATAGAAGTTGTCCTGTCCAAGACCGAAAGAAGCTGCAGAAGATAGTGAACACGGCGCAGCACATCACACAAACCAATCTTCTGTCCGTGGACTCACTTTACACCGCACGCTGTTGGAGCAGTGCTGCCAGGATAATCAAGGACACGACCCACCCAGCCAACACACTTTTCGTCCCTCTTCCCTCCAGGAGAAGGCTCAGGAGCTTGAAGACTCGTATGGCCAGATTTGGGAACAGCTTCTTTCCAACTATGATAAGACTGCTGAACGGATCCTGACCCAGATCTGGGCCGTACCCTCCAAATATCCGGACCTGCCTCTTGGTTTTTTTGCACTACCTTACTTGCCATTTTTTCTATTTTCTATTTATGATTTATAATTTAAAATTTTAATATTTACTAATTTTTACTATTTTAAATATTTTTAATATTTAATATTTGTAAGCACAGAATCAAATATCGCTGTGATGATTGTATATTCTAGTACCAATTGTTTGGCGACAATAAAGTATAAAGTATTGAATGTTGAGCTGTAGTTGATAGAGAGCATCCTGATATATGCATCTTTGCTGCCCAGATGTTCCAGGGTTGAGTGAAGAAATGGCATCTGCTGTGGACCTGTTGTGATGGTAGGCAAACTAGAATGGATCAAAGTTGCTTCTCAGGCAGGAGCTGATTTGCTTCATCACCAACCTCTCAAAGCAATTCATCACAGTGGATGTAAGTGCTACTGGACAATAGTCATTGAGGAGGTTACTATGTACTTCTTGGGCACCAGTATAATTGAAACTTGCTTAAAGCAAGTGGGTACCTCAGACTGCTAAAGCGAGAGGGTAAGGATTTCAGTGAACACTCCAGTCAGTTGACCAGCACAGGTCTTTAGTCCTTGGACAGATACTCCATCTGGACCAGATGTGTTCCGAGTTCACCCTCCTGAAGGGGAAGCCACAGAGACTGAAGTCACAGGATCATCGTCGATGTGAGGGCTCATGATGGCTCCTCCAGGTTTTGACAGTCAAAGTGAACATAGAAAGCATTGAGGTGAAATGTCTTTAATAAGTGCTAAAAGTCCTCTGTAAAGACAACTGTCCCAATCATCTAGTCATAAATTCAGTGATTTTCTACAGCTAAGGACCCTCAAGAAGCCAGTCCTGGCATGCATAATGGTGCTATCATCAAGGTGGCATCCAGGAATAAGTACAAGCTAAGCAGACATGAGAGTTTATCCCAGTATTAGTGGGATATGTTGGATTTGTCTGAGTTCTTAAGATCTTGTTCACCCATAACCTTCATAGCTTATCTAGGAAGTACTTATTTTCCCTAAAATGCAATACTCATATCTATCCATATTAAATTATGCCTACCTATAAATTTAGTTAATAATACTAATAATATTAGCCTTAACCGTTTTCAGTTAATAGTACAAATAATATTAGTCTTGACTGTTTTCACCTCCTCTGCATCTATGCTTCCTTTAGGCCTCTCTGCTCTCATGTTTGATTTGCATCATCATTTTCTTCATCAATTAGCATTGACATTCTCATAGATTTTCCCATTTGTTCATCCTTCACCTGTTTTGTCAATGGTTTTATCTCTCTGTTAAACTTCCATTTTCCAGCACTGCCTCAACCCATACTTACCCGGAGCTCTCTGCACACAGAGCCCTTAGCATTGTCAATGATCCCTCCCATCCATCCAACAATTTCCTTGACCACCCCCCTTCCTCATCATCAGGTAGGAGGTACCATAGCTTTAGGACAAGGACCATTAGGATGGGAAGCAGCATCTTCCCACAGGCCATGAGTCTACCAAACTCACTGCCACCATCTAGGTTTCACCATGTATGAAGCACCAGTGGCGTTATACTGTTTACTTTTTAACTTATGACATAAACTCACCTTATTCGTCGTGGCTATCCCTCGAGGTTGAGGATGATGGTCTTCGTTCTGAAGAAGTGGCCCACAGAGTGAAGATGCCTGTGCATGTATTTGTTTAACGTGTATTTGATGTTGCACTCCAAGAAGCACACAATCCTTCACAAATCAACCAACTGATTCCAATGGCATGGAAACCACGACAATTGGAGCTGACGGATTTGTTGCAGCCTTCATCCGCCTTCACAACCGTTGAGTTCGAAGTAACTTCGTCCGCCTGTTCCACCGCTGAGGTCTTGGTTGGATTGTTCTTTGTCAGGGACCTCACCCTCGACCTTACTGCCATGGGTGACCCTACCAGGAGCATAGCTCCAGACGGCATTGCTCTCAGGATCACAGGACCACACAAGCTTCTCCACCACGACAAGATGACAATCCACAGACAAGTCACCTTATATTTGCTAATTTACTTGTGGTAATATCACTTCACGTATTGTGTGTGAGTTATATATGTTGTGTTGTGCACCTTGATCCAGAGGAACGTTGTTTTGTTTGGTGGTATGGCACATGGTTGAAATTACAATAAACTTGAATTTGAACTTGAAGTTCTCACCCTTTGCCATGCACGTTGTGTGGTACAGACCTGTGCAGGGCACTACCATGACGCCTTCATCTTGAGATAGTTAAGTTTAAGAAATTAATTGATCAGTTCAAACTTCCTATTTAAGGACAAAGCCTATTGTAACAGCAAAGGCTCTGTGTCTCATTGCTAATCCAACAAGCTCCCATCATTGGTGCATGTTTTATTCACAATCTCATTATTAGTTGTGGCCACCGTTCTGGCAGAGCCACCCAAGATCTTTGAAAGCAGTCTTGGGAAACTTAAAATTTGCAAAATTATGATGATCAAGGGCATGCCAGGAATCCTGGAAAAAAATTCTGTTCTTGATAACACACTGATGTTAAGGTCTGGAAAGCACCAGCTGAGAGGGCACTGAAAGAAGAATCAATGGCAATTTTCAATTTATATGCACTTAGAAAAAAAATCTGCATGTTTATGAGCAGTAATCAGAAGAATGAGACCAGTTGGATAGCTCTGTCAGACAGCAGATACAATTAGCTAAGCTGTTCCTTCTCAGTTTCCCTGTTCTCACCAATCAGAATCAGAATCAGGTTTAATATCACCAGCATGAAATCATGTTGTGAAATTTGTTAAATTTGCAGCAGCAGTACAATGCGATACATGATAAATATAGGGAAAAACGGAATTATAGGAAGTATATATATGTATACCAAATAGTTAAATTAAGATAAGTGGTACAAAAAGAGAAATAAAAAAGTAGTGAGGCTGTGCTTATGGGTACAATTCAGTGTACACAACATTTTTGGTTTGCGTTTCAGATTTTTATCATAAACAGTTTATTCCTTTTTATTTTACTGTCAATAAGAGTGCATTCAAAAAATTCAGATATGTTTCTCAGACACTAGCTGACTTTCATTTTGAGGCCCTCCATTAAAACATAGAAACATAGAAAACCTACAGCACAATACAGGCCCTTCAGTCCATGATGCTGTGCCGAACATGTACTTATTTTAGAAATTAGCTAGGGTTAACCATAGCCCTCTATTTTTCTAAGCTCCATGTACCTATCCAGGAGTCTCTTAAATGACCCTATCATATCCGCCTCCACCACCACCACCAGCAGCCCATTCCATGCACTCACCACCCTCTGCATAAAAATCTTACCCCTGACATCTCCTCTGTACCTACTTCCAAGCACCTTAAAACTGTGCCCTCTCGTGTTAGCCATTTCAGCACAAGGAAAGAGCATCTGACTATCCATACGATTGATGCCTCTCAACATCTTATACACCTCTATCAGGTCACCTCTCAACCTCCGTCACTCCAAGGAAGAGGGTCAAGTTCACTCAACCTATTCTCAATGGGCATGCTCCCCAATCCAGGCAACATCCTTGTAAACCTCCTCCGCACCCTTTCTATAGTTCCCACATCCTTCCTGTAGTGAAGTGAGGAGAACTGACCACAGTACTCCAGGTGGGGTTTGACCAAGGTCCTGTAAAGCTATAACATTACCTCTCGGCTCTTAAACTCAATCCCACTGTTGATGAAGGCCAATGTACCATATGCCTTCTTAACCACACAGTCAACCTGCACAGCAGCTTTGAGTGTCCTATGGACTTGGACTCCAAGATCCCTCTGATCCTCCACACTGCCAAGAGTCTTACCATTAATACTATATGCTACCATCATATTTGTCCCACCAAAATGAACTACCTCACACTTATCTGGGTTGAACTCCATCTGCCACTTCTCAGCCCAGTTTTGCATCCTATTGCTGTCCTGCTGTAACCTCTGACAGCCCTCCACACTATCCACAACACCTCCAACCTTTGTGTCATCAGCAAATTTATTAACCCATCCCTCCACTTCCTCATCCAGGCCATTTATAAAATTCATGAAGAGTAAGGATCCCAGAACAGATCCCTGAGGCACACCACTTGTCACTGATCTCCATGCAGAATATCACCCGTCTATAACAACTCTTTGCCTTCTTTGGGCAAACCACTTCTGGATCCACAAAGCAAGGTCCCCTTGGATCCCATGCCTCCTTACTTTCTCAATAAGCCTTGCATGGGGTACCTTATCAAATGCCTTGCTGGAATCCATATACACTACATCTACTGCTCTACCTTCATCAATGTGTTTAGTCACATCCTCAAAAAATTCATTCAAGCTTGTAAGGCATGACCTGCCTTTGACAAAGCCATGCTGACTATTCCTAATCATATTATGCCTCTCCAAATGTTCATAAATCCTGCCTCTCAAGATCTTCTCCATCAACTTACCAACCACTGAAGTAAAACTCACTGATATATAATTTCCTAGGCTATCTCTACTCCCTTCTTTGAATAAAGGAACAACATCTGCAATGCTCCAATCCTCTGGAACATCTCCCGTCCCCATTGATAATGCAAAAACCATGGCCAGAGGCTCAGCAATCTCCTCCCTCGCCTCCCGCAGTAGCTTGGGGTACATCTCATCCAGTCCCGATGACTTATCCAACTTGATGATTTCCAAAAGCTCAAGGACATCCACTTTCTTAATGTCTATATGCTCAAGCTTTTCAGTCTGCTGTAAGTCATCCCAACAATCGCCAAGGTCCTTTTCTGTTCTGAATACTGAAGCAAAGTATCCATTAAGTACCTCCTCTATCTCCTCCGGTTCTAAACACACTTTTCCACTGTCACACTTGATTGGTCTTTTTCTCTCATGTCTTATCCTCTTACTCTTCACATACATGTAGAATGGCTTGCTGTTTTCCTTAATCCTGCTCATCAAGACCTTCTCATAACGCCTTCTGGCTCTCCTAATTTCATTCTTAAACTCTTTCCTGCTAACCTTATAATCTTCCAGATCTCTCTCATTACCCAATTATTGGAACCTTCTGTAAACTTTTCTTTTCTTTTTGACTAGATTTTCAACAGCCTTTGTACACCACGGTTCCTGTACCCTACCATGCTTTCCCTGTCTCATTGGAATGTACCTATGCAGAATGCCATGCAAATATCCCCTGAACATTTGCCACATTTCTTCCATACACTTTCCCTGAGAACATCTGTTCCCAACTTATACTTCCAAGTTCCTGCCTGATAGCTTCATATTTTCCCTTACTCCAATTAAATGCTTTCCTAACTTGCCTGTTCCTATCCCTCTCCAATGTTATGGTAAAGAAGATTGAATTATGATCACTATCTCCAAAATGCTCTCCCACTGAGAGACCTGACCAGGTTCATTTGCCTGGGTTCATTCACAGCCTCTCCTCTTGTAGGCTTATCTGCACATTGTGTCAGGAAACCTTACTGAACACACCAAACAAACTCCACCCCATCTAAACCCCTTGCTCTAGGAAGATGCCTATTAATATTTGGGAAATGAAAAGCCCCCACCACAAGGACCCTGTTATTATTACACCTTTCCAGAATCTGTCTCCCTATCTACTCCTCGATGTCCCTGTTACTATTGGGAGGTCTATAAAAAAACACCCAGTAGAGCTATTGACCCCATCATGTTCCTAACTTCCACCCACAATCCCTCCATGACTTCCTCCTTTTCTGTAGCCGTGACACTATTTCTGATCAGCTGTGCCACGCCCCCACCTCTTTTGCCTCCATCCCTGTCTTTTCTGAAACATCTAAAGTCTGGCACTCTAAGTAACCAATCCTACCGCTGAGGCATCCAAGTCTCTGTAATGGCCACAACATCATAGCTCCAAGTACTGATCCATGCTCTAAGCTCATCTGCTTTGTTCGTGATGCTTCTTGCATTAAAATAGACACACCTCAAACCATCAGTCTGAGCACATCCTTTCTCTATCACCTGCCTATTCTCCCTCTCACTTCCAACAAGCTTTCTCTATTTGTGAGCAAACCACCCCTTCCTCTGTCTCTTCAGTTTGGTTCCCACCCCCCAGCAATTCTAGTTTAAACTCTCCCCAATAGTTTTAGCAAACCTCCCTGCCAGGATATTAGTCCCCCTCGGATTCAAGTGCAACCCATCCTTTTTGTACAGGTCACGCCTGCCCCAAAAGAGTTCCCAATGATCCAGAAATCTGAATCCCTTCCCCCTGCTCCAATCCCTCAGCCACGCATTTATCCTCCACCTCACTCTATTCCAATACTCACTGTCGCGTGGCACTGGCAGTAATCACAAGATTACTATCTTTGAGGTCCTGATTCTCAGCTTCTTTCCTAACTCTCTGTAGTCTGTTTTCAGGACCTCCTCCCTTTCCCTGCCTATGTTGTTGGAACCAATATGTACCACGACCTCTGGCTGTTCACCTTCCCACTTCAGGATATCGTAGCCACGATCAGAAACATCCCGGACCCTGGCACCTGGGAGGCAAACTACCATCTGTGTTTCTTTCCTGTCTGACCCTTGAACTATAGAGACTCCTATCACTGCTCCCATCCTCTTCCTTTTCCTAACCTTCTGAGCCACAGGGCCAGACTCTGTGCCAGAGGTGCGGCCAGGGTTTCTTCCCCCAGGTAGGTCCAACAGTACTCAAACAAGCGTACTTATTTTTAAGGGGGACAGCCACAGGGGTACTCCCTAGTCTCTGACTCTTTCCCTTCCCTCTCCTGACTGTTACCCACTTATGTGTCTCCCCAGGCCCCTATGTGACTACCTGCCTATTGCTCCTCTCTATCACCTCCTCACTTTCCCTGATCAGAACAAGGTCATCAAGCTGTATCTCTAGTTCCCTAACGCAGTCCCTAAGGAGCTGCAGCTTGACTCACCTGGCACAGATGTGGCAGTCTGGGAGGCTGGGAGTCTCCCGGACATCCCACATCTGACACCCAGTACAGAACACCGGCCTCAGACATACTTCCTATCCTCACAAATAGCTTACCTCGCCTCGAACTGTTATCGCTGAAGCCCTGTTGAACCAAAGCCCTCCTACTCTGTTGCCCGCCCCTCAGATACACCCTCTATAAAACTGTCTTCTTTTAAATCCATCCCACTGATCTAGCTCACTGATATCCACGCGCTTGTGCAGTCCTGCCTCGATCAAAACTCTCGATTAATGTTTGGTTGGAGTCAAACATGGATGCTGCATCCCAGCTGTCTACATAACACACAAGCTAGGCAATACGATATGGAGAGCATGCTGTTGCTCCTCATCTCCTCATCTCCACGCACCTGATGAATCCAAAGTTTTCTGATGACCCTGCCATAGTTGGATGCATCAGCAAAGGAGATGAGGCTGAGTACAGGGCTACGGTAGGAAACTTTGTCTCATGGTGTGAGCAGAATTATCTGCAGCTTAATGTGAAAAAGACTAAGGAGCTGGTGGTAGACCTGAGGAGGGCTAAGACACCGGTGACCCCTGTTTCCATCCAGGGGGTCAGTGTGGACATGGTGGAGGATTACAAATACCTGGGATACGAATTGACAATAAACTGGACTGGTCAAAGAACACTGAGGCTGTCTACAAGAAAGGTTAGATCCGTCTCTATTTCCTGAGGAGACTGAGGTCCTTTAACATTTGTCAGACGATGCTGAGGATGTTCTACGGGTCTGTGGTGACCATGCTATCATGTTTGCTGTTGTGTGCTGGGGCAACAGCCTGGGGGTAGCAGAGACCAACAGAATCAACAAACTCATTCGTAAGGCTAGTGATGCTGTGGGGATGGAACTGGACTCTCTGATGGTAGTGTCTGAAAAGAGGATGCTGTCCAAGTTGCATGCCATCTTGGATAATGTCTCCCATCCACTACATAATGTATTGGTTGGGCACAGGAGTACATTCAGCCAGAGACTCATTCCACCGAGATGCAACACAGAGCGTCATAGGAAGTCATTCCTGCCTGTGGCCATCAAACTTTACAACTCCTCCCTTGGAGGGTCAGACACCCTGAGCCGATAGGCTGATCTTGGACTTATTTCCTGGCATAATTTACATATTACTATTTAATTATTTATGGTTTTATATTGCTATATTTATACTCTATTCTTGGTTGGTGCAACTGTAACGAAAACCAATTTCCCTCGGGATCAATAAAGTATGACTGTGACTATGACTAGGGATTCTTAGAGAGCGATACAGTTTGCACAGCAGTGTCATAGGAGTTGCCAGTCAGCATTGAACTCAAAGTAGGCCCACTTTTGGGACTCCAGCTACGGATTTTCCCTCAGGGTTTACTCTTGAAGCCTTCCCCGTAAATGGGTATAACTCACAGCAGAGGTTTGATGTCAGAGTTTTCCTTCTCCTGGAAGAGCTGCCAACCATGGCAAACTTTCACAAGATTAGATTTATTTGGATTAACTGTCTTTATATACACTGTTTCCTTCTGAATTGCTTCTTTTAGAGCTTTTCCCACTATAATGTGTTCTTAGCCTTTAAAACAATGGAACAAAATACAATATTTTACAATTGTGGAGAATCACCACTTCATTTATTGAACAGCAAAATGTTCAGGCACAACTTTCACCATTTCTATCTTCATTTTCCTGAGCACTTTAGAGCTTACTCCGACTTGCCCTGTTGTTCTATGCACATCTAAGAGGAAAAATAAGGGGGTGCATTCAACTTTAGGCACAACTAAATAATGACATGGAAAGAAAATCGATCAATAGTGCACTTAAATACTGAATATCATTCATTTGCTGTAAGAGCAGAAATTACTGCCGGTTTATTCTGTCATGCCTGTCTGTAAAGATCCACTGTCATAATAAAACATAAGGGTGTTTTTTGTATTGCTTCTTATTGATAATTTTTTTATCAGATCCCTAAGATGAATTACCAAAGTGGGTCTTTAAATTGCATCGCCAACTCTCTTCTGCTTTTGCTCTCTGTTTTTCCTTGACACCAAGGAAAAGTGTGTTATGTGCTTTTACATTTAAATACTACCTTGAAAATGTATATTCCTTTAGATGGCTAACTTGCCATCTCCTGCTTCAGCCACTTCTGTGTCCTGGGTCTTGTAGAGGTGGTCAGGGGAGGCAGTGGAGCAGCTGTGGGATTGGTTTGAGTCAGTGGACTGGGCCGTGTTCAAGGACTCACCTGGGGATCTGAATGGACATGGTTGTAACAACTTTATTAAACACCAGTGTGTCCTCACAAATTATTTCAGTCTTCCCAAATTAGAAGCCCTGGATGAACTATGAGAGCTAGATTAGAGTGACCAAGAAAGTTACAAGACATTTAGTATGATCTTCAGAAAGCCATATTATGGGCGAAGTGGCTATTCCAAACCAAACTTGAATCAACAAAGGATGCTCAACAGATGTGGTAGGGCTTGAATAGTTAATCAAGTCACATTGGAGACAGTAGGGCTTCCCTTCTAGATGAGCTCAATGCCTTCTATCCTTACTTTGACCTTCAAAACATGGAGGATAAGTTCCCTCATCCCCCAATCCTATGATTATAAACTCTGACGTCATTGTGCGAGCAGCCTTCAGAATGGTGATTTCATGAAAATAATCCAGCCCTGATGGGATGCCTGGCCAAGAGCTAAAGACCTGTGCTGATTAACTCGCTGGTGTATTCACTAAGATCTTTAACTACTTGCTTCCACAGTGTGTGGTATCCACCTGCTTCAAGCAGGTTTCAATTTTACTGGTGCCCAAGAACAGCATGATAGACTGCCTCAATGGCTATCACCCAATGGCACTTACATCCACAGTGATGAAGTGCTCTGAGAGGTTGGTGAGGAAAAATATCAATTCCTGCTTGAGAAGTGACTTGGGTCCACTCAAATTTGCCTACCAGAGCAACAGGTCCACAGCAGATGCCATCTCATTGGCCCTTCACTCAACCCGGGAACATACAGATAGCGAAGATACATACATTAGGATGCTCTTTATTGACTACAGCTCAGAACCCAGTACCAATATCCCCTGAAATTTAATCAATAAGCTGCAAGATCTTGGTCTCAATAGCTCTGCATGGAATTGCATGCTGGATTTCCTCGCTTGTAGACCCCAGTTGGTTCAGACTGGCAACAATATCTCTTCCACGATCTCCATCGGCAAGGCCTGTGCTTAGTCCCCTGCTCTAGTCGCTTACACTTACAACTGTATAACTCAGCGTAGCTCCAGTGCCATATTCATTTTGCTGGTGACACCACTGTCACAGGCCAAATCAAAGATGGTGATAAATCAGCAAATAGGGAGATTGAAGATCTGGCTGAGTGGTGTCATAACAACAACACTTTATTCAACGTCAGCAAGACCAAGGAAATTATAGACTTCAGGAGAACAAACCAGAGCTCCGTGAGCCAGTCCTCATTGGAAGAGGTGAAGAGTGGACCTGTCCTGGTTCCAGCACACAAGTGCAATTACAAAGAAAGCACAGCAGCACCTCTATTCCTTAGGATTTTGCAGAGGTTCAGCATGACATATAAAACTTTGACAAACTTATACAGATATGTAGTGGAGAGTATATCTATGAGATGCATCACAGCCTGGCGTGGCAACACCAATACCCTTGAATGGAAAATCCTACAAAAATTAGTGGATACAGCCCAGGCCATCACAGGTAAAACCTTTCCATCCATTGAGCACATCTAAGTGAAAAGCTATCACAGGAAAGCTGCATCCATCAGGAAACCCCACCACCCCGGTCACGCTCTCTTCTCGCTGCTGCCATCAGAAAGAAGAAACAAGAGCCTCAGGATTCACACCACCAGGTTCAGGAACAGTTACTACTCTCAACCATCAGGCTCTTGATCCAAAGAAGATAACTTCATTCAACTTCACTTGCCCCTTCATTGAAACATTTCCACAACCAATGGACTCATTTTCAAGGACTTTTGATAATAAATTTACTTTGAACTTTGAGTTCTCGGTTTTAAACAGACAACTCCTCAATGATTAGTGGGAATTCTGAAGTTTTCTTTCCAGCATGAATCTAGAATTGAGTCAGGAGGGCAAAATGTTTCTGAGTAGCCAGTTGTGATTCAGTTTGAGTTTTGATCGTGGTGTGCAGAAGCAGTCAGAGTGAATGAAGAATACTTCTTTGCAGAATAAAGAAGGAGAATATGAACAATTAGTCCCATGCTGTAAGAATTTGTTGGTACGAAAATAACAAGTTATGGTTAAAACTGGGCTCTGACACACTATGGATTGTGATTCCTAGCTAATCTGTTTTGCACTTCTCAACAACTTTTCACATTAATGGGGAGGTATATCACATTGTTCTAAATGGTTAAGGATAATGACTTCTCATGCTGGCAAGGTATGTCAGCAGATTTAATAAAGCACTCAATGTTGACACTTTATGGCTTCAATTAGCTCAGGGATTTTCCATTACTTGAATCAGCTGGAAACTTCTGGTAGTTAAAAGTTTTCCTAGTGTTCAGTCATTAGTTAAGTTCCATTTGGTGCCAGGAACTTTCAATCTAAAAGCTCCAGCACAGCTGTATTAGAAATATTATACACAACATAGCGTACAAAATTTTCAGTGACCAGAAAGATGCATGAAATATGTAGAGCATATTTAACCTTTGATGATCGTTCCAGGACCCAGTGCTGCCAAATTATGCTGTACATAAGGCAGAAAACATTGCTTGCAATAGCATAGTCCTCATTTGGTTAACAAGCTCAAAAGCAATAGAGGAGAGAGCAGAAGAAAATAGGAGGCCTGTGAATTTAAGTAACAGTTTTTAAGTCACTGAGTCAGATAGGAGATCAGGACGCCAGTTCAAGAGGATGTTGAGGAACCAGGACATTACAGACCAGGACAGAACTGGGTTGGGACAAGCTGAGCACCATGTGGAGGAACTATTGAGAGACCCAAGGGAGTTCTGACACAACGAGTTATATTTTTATTACTTAATGTGGATCCACCTGGTAATTTCCTTGTTCCAAAATCCGTGGGGCTGGGACCTGTTCAAGCAGAAAACTTCAGGTGTTGAGCATTTCCAAGAAAATAGACCCTGGCACTGCGAACAAGCTTCAGCTTCTTACCTACCTCTCCAGATGTGCCTTCCCAGTTGCATGCCATTGCTCACCCTTGAGTACTTCCATTTTAGTAAAAACATAAGATAAAAATGCATAACCGCAGCACTTGATGACCAATTATCTTAATGCTCACAGATTGCAGGCCCCCTCCTTGGGTTTACAGCCCCTGTATTTCTGTGTTACTTATCCACAGAAGTGGAGCCCCCTCAGTGCTTTTTGGTTTTGATCCAGAGAAGCTCCTTTCACAATGTTGAACCATTACCTCAATGCACCCAACAAGCAGGAATTTGTCAGAGAGTTTCCAGGTCCTACAATTTTAACTTCATTCTCACTGATAAACCACAGAATATCATATCCATTAGTCCCAGTACTCAATACCATTGAAACATTAATCATTTGATACCATTTTCCCGTTTAGTGCCTCACTGAAATAAATCTTGAGAACTTGGACACCAAATTCTGAATGCCAACAGCAAAATGAGCTAAGTGATTAACACAAACACGAGGAAATCTGCAGATGCTGAAATTTCAAGCAACACACATAAAAGTTGCTGGTGAACGCAGCAGGCCAGGCAGCATCTATAGGAAGAGGTACAGTCGACGTTTCGGGCCGAGACCCTTCATGAATCCTGACGAAGGGTCTCTGCCCGAAACGTTGACTGTACCTCTTCCTATAGATGCTGCCTGGCCTGTTGCATTCACCAGCAACTTTTATGTGTGTTGCAAGTGATTAACAACACAGTAGGCTCTCAACTATTGAATAAACTTGCAACAATTGTTAAAGGTATAAACATATAATTAAATCAATTAGAATAGTGCAAAGCACAAATAATAAATAAAAAATAGTGAATCATCACTGTCAAATCCCAATAGAATATCAAGAAAATCACAAGATCACAGTTGTCCCCTTGACATTCCCTCTGAATCAAAACGCGGGTTAGCCCAGGCTCTCTTACTGAATCTGTTTCAAGACCTCTCACACACTATTTTACTGGTTAGGCCTTCACTGTGCAACATGAACCCACACAAAATAAAGTGAACTTAAAAATCCCAGCTGCAGACAACACATGCAGCATGGGAGATCGCCAAGTTGAAGGCAGTTTCACCAGATCAATGCAATGAGTACACATGCTTCCCAGAGAGAAGTCAAGAAGTTTAATGAAATTACATACTTAAACTCCCTCGGTTTTATCTCCTGTCCTAAACTTTGAGCATGTCTATCACATTCTACTTATTCCAGTTGAAATTATCAGTGCGCAACCCTGGGCAATGAACATTTTGTTCAATGTCTACAAATGGAAGATTCAGGAGTGCATGCATTCTAAAGTATTACCTGTTGCTCCTTCTCATGTCTATCAATGTCTGTCTTTTTATTGACAGGTATAAAGTAAAATTCACCAAGTAGTTTCAGCAACATCCCGAACTAGCAAGACCAAAAGAATTGCTTTTCAGCACACTCGCAGATCACAGATTTAGCGGGATGGCTCTCTTTCATCATGCCAGGTTGTGAACTTGGCAATGAGGAAGCTGCCTTGTCATTTTAATCCCCATGTTTACGCATTTCCAGTATTTACAAATTATGCCCCTCTGAACTCTTTGTTACAATAATAATGCCAGCTAATCATGTTAGCATGAGAAAGTACCTGCATGACACCAGGCATTTTTGCACAATGCTGTGATCATGTAGAAATTGTCTGGCATCTGTTTTTTACTGTTTCCTTTTTCCAGGGATGGCTACTGTTCTCTAGTTGTCAACTGCAGGAAGTTCGCAGAAAAGTGATGCTCATACAGTTTACGCTGTGGGCAAATGCCTCCTTACTAAGCAAGTAATCTTGACAATGAAGTATCAAAAGACAAGATCTTGAAGTCCTAATTGTAGGGTGAGCGTGCACATCATTTAGAATTTGCAAGCTTCCAAATGATACTTTTTTGGATCATTTTACTTTTTGTCGTTGTGACTTTGAATGAGACAAATGGAAACTGGAGCTGCAGGTGTAAGTTGCCTACATTCAGCAGAACATGCAGGCTTGCAAAGAAGACATGATGGAAAAATCTCCTGGGTGAATCTCTCTGTAGAATCTCACTGAATTCAAAGTATCTTGAGATTTTATACCCTGTAAGCACAAAAATAACAGTAGGTGATTAAATACAGTTTCAGTTGTTTCAACTACCAGTTCAGCATTTTTGGTTTAGACAAGTGGCTCTGCAGAACTTCATATTTACAATGAGGGCAAATCTCAACTGACAAGAATGCCTCTACATATTCAAATACATTTGTTGGAAATAGAAACCATAGAAACTACAGCACAGAAACAGGCCTTTTGGCCCTTCTTGGCTGTGCCGAACCATTTTCTGCCTAGTCCCACTGACTTGCACACGGACCATATCCCTCCATACACCTCCCATCCATGTATCTGTCCAATTTATTCTTAAATGTTAAAAAAGAACCCACATTTACCACCTCGTCTGGCACCTCATTCCATACTCCCACCACTCTCTGTGTGAAGAAGCCCCCCCCAATGTTCCCTTTAAACTTCTCCCCCCTCACCCTTAACCCATGTCCTCTGGTTTTTTTCTCCCTTTGCCTCAGTGGAAAAAGCCTGCTTGCATTCACTCTATCAATACCCACCATAATTTTATATACCTCTATCAAATCTCCCCTTGTTCTTCTATGCTTCAGGGAATAAAGTCCTAACCTATTCAACCTTTCTCTGTAACTGAGTTTCTCAAGTCCCAGCAACATCCTTGTAAACCTTCTCTGCACTCTTTCAACCTTATTTATGTCCTTCCTGTAATTTGGTGACCAAAACTGAACACAATACTCCAGATTCAGCCTCACCAATGCCTTATACAACCTCATCATAACATTCCAGCTCTTATACTCAATACTTTGACTAATAAAGGCCAATGTACCAAAAGCTCTCTTTACAACCCTATCTACCTGTGACGCCACTTTTAGGGAAGTTTGTATCTGTATTCCCAGATCCCTCTGTTCTACTGCACTCCTCAATGCCTTACCATTAACCCTGTATGTTCTACCTTGGTTTTTCCTTCCCACGTGCAATACCTCACACTTGTCTGTATTAAACTCCATCTGCCATTTTTCAGCCCATTTTTCCAGCTGGTCCCTCTGCAGGCTCTGAGAACCTTCCTCACTGTCCACTACACCTCCAATCTTTGTATCATCAGCAAATTTGCTGATCCAATTTACCACATTATCATCCAGATCATTGATATAGATGACAAATAACAATAGACCCAGCACTGATCCCTGTGGCACACCACTAGTCACAGGCCTCCACTCGGAGAAGCAATTCTCTACTACCACTCTTTGGCTTCTACCATTGTGCCAACATCTAATCCAATTTACAACCTCTCCATGTGTACCTAGCGACTGAATTTTCCTAACTAACCTCCCATGCGAGACCTTGTCAAAGGCCTTACTGAAGTCCATGTAGACAATATCCACTGCCTTCCCTTCATCCACTTTCCTGGTAACCTCGTCGAAAAACTCCAATAGATTGGTCAAACATGACCTACCACGCACAAAGCCATGTTGACTCTCCCTAATAAGTCCCTGTCTATCCAAATGCTTGTAGATTCTGTCTCTTAGTACTCCCTCCAATAACTTACCTACTACCGACGTTAAACTTCCCGGCCTATAATTTCCCGGATTACTTTTCGATCCTTTTTTAAACAACAGAACAACATGAACCACTCTCCAATCCTCCGGCACCTCACCTGTAGACAGCGACATTTTAAATATTTCTGCCAGGGCCCCTGCAATTTCAACACTAGTCTCCTTCAAGGTCCGAGGGAACACCCTGTCAGGTCCCGGGGATTTATCCACTTTAATTTTCCTCAAGACAGCAAGCACCTCCTCCTTTTCAATCTGTGCAGTTTCCATGATCTCACTACTTGTTTCCCTTAACTCCATAGACTTCATGCCAGTTTCCTTAGTAAATACAGATGCAAAAAACCTATTTAAGATCTCCCCCATTTCCTTTGGTTCCACACATAGCCGACCACTCTGATTTCAAGAGGACCAATTTTATCCCTTACAATCCTTTTGCTCTTAATATACCTGTAAAAGCTCTTTGGATTATCCTTCACTTTGACTACAAGACAACCTCATGTCTTCTTTTAGCCCTCCTGATTTCTTTCTTAAGTATTTTCTTGCACTTCTTATACTCCTCAAGCACCTTATTTACTCCCTGTTTCCTATACATATCATACAACTCCCTGTTCTTCTTTATCAGAGTTGCAATATCCCTTGAGAACCAAGGTTCCTTATTCCTATTCACTTTGCCTTTAATCCTGACAGGAACATACAGACTCTGCACTCTCAAAATTTCTCCTCTGAAGGCTTCCCACCTACCAATCACACCTTTGCCAGAGAACAACCTGTCCCAATCCACGCTTTTTAGATCCTTTCTCATTTCTTCAAATTTGGCCTTCTTCCAGTTCAGAACCTCAACCCTAGGACCAGATCTATCCTTGTCCATGATCAAGTCGAAACTAATGGTGTTATGATCACTGGAACCAAAGTCCTCCCCTACACAGACTTCCGTCACTTGTCCTAACTCATTTCTTAACAGGAGGTCCAATACTGCATCCCCTCTAGTTGGTCCCTCTATATATTGATTTAGAAAACTTTCCTGAACACATTTTAGACAAATGCAGACACTGAAAACAGCCTTCTTTAACTATAGCTTTGAGGGATGGCTCTTCCTGGTGTTTATTTACGCAGCTATTGAAGACAGATTCTTGACTGTATTAATGGCCACAGAATCTTACTTTTTATACTTTTTACCTATGGCTGCTTCCCCCTCATGTCATCGTCTCAGTATGCATTCAACTTCAGTTACTCTAAAGCAGTGGTTCTCAGAGTAGGCGATATCATCCACCTAAGGGTGCTGGGAGTTTCCAAGATGGCAATAAAGCTGAAGGAGGTAGTAAGGGGCACTCAATAGCAAAGGGGACAGCTGAAGAATTACCAGCTTAATTTAAGAAATGAATTATTTTTTAATAAGCATTTGATCCTTAGTGCCTCATAATTGTTTACAATAATCACCTCATCTCTTGTTAACCCATTGTTCTCTTTTAGACTTTGCCCAAAGTGTGTAATATTTGTTGAAAAGCAACGTGGCATATCATGAGAAATCGGGACTGAAGAAATTGTGTTATTTCTGGGCCCAGCCAACACATTATTGCCATTCTGTACTGTACTGTAGCGTTAGCTAGTATGATTCTCATATTCTAATCACACCGGTGATGCAGTCTCTGTGAATTAAGGCATGGTAATCAATGGAGTGAAGTTCAAAATTTCCCTTTTGAATGGTCTTGACTATATTTCTCTAGCAGATGGTCCGACTAAGATACGGTATCGCTGCCCTACTTTAACGTGCTTTCAGCCAGAGTCGGGTTTTGCATGAGCTATGATGATGTTATTGCTTACCCCTTTATTGATCACAGGGCTTGAGGTTGGACTTAAACGACAGACGATTGACTATGGTCATTAATCCATAATGATAATGGCAGAGGCAGACCAGGTAATGTGTAGACAGCACCAAGAAACTAACAGCAGTTAATGTGTCTGTTGTGTGAAAAGGTTTTTTGTCAAATGTGAACGCATCCAGGCTCCTTGAGCATTTGAAGAGAATATACACTGATAGAGCAAACAAGAACTTGGGTTATTTACAGTCACTTCATGAAAACTTTCAGAAACTGACAACACTTCAAAACATGTTTGCCAGCACATTGCAACAAAACAGTGATGGTTTGCATGCTTCACACAACATTTGATTGCTCATTGCTAAATCTGGAAAGCCCCGTATAATTGAAGAAAAACTGATTCTGCCAGAAGTAAAGGAGGTTCTGAGTATGGTACTGCATAAATCACCAGACCAAATAATTAAAGCAATTCCACTCAGCAACAACTCTGTTCAAAGATGTACAGCTGAAATGTCTGTGAATGTGGAAGCCACATTGTGTAACATACTTAGGACAACAGAATTTGCTCTGTAGTTGGATGAGTCAAATTTGTCATGCAATGAGTCTTTGTTTCTTTGTTATGTTCACTTCATAAAAGATGAAAGCATAGTTCAAGAGTTGTTATTTGCAAGGGGACTAGAAACAGATATGAAGGAGGGTCAATATTTCAGGTTTTGAGCAAGTTTTCAAAGAGAAGGACATTTCACTCGCCAACATTCTTGCTTGTGCAACATATGAGATACCAATGACAGGATGCCATTGTGGGGTAATTACTTCTTTGAAAGAAGTTGTATCTAACATATTTACCACTCACCGTGTAATTCACAGACAACATCTTGTCATAAAAAGCTAAGTGATTGACAGCATAAACTATTAAATACTGTTATCCCAGTGGTAAATAAAAATGCAATCCCATGCTCTTAATTCTTGACTATTCCGAGAGCTTTGCATTGAGAATGGTAAACAATCTGAATGTTTGCTGATGCACACAGAAGTCAGATGGCTCTTAAAATAGAAATGGCCTGAGGTCAGAATCAGGTTTAATATCACCAACACACGTCATGTAATTTCTTAACTTAGCGGCAGCATTTCAATGCAATACATGATAAATATAGAATAAATAAATAAATTGCAGTAAGTATATATGTATATTAAATTGTTAAATTAAAAGTAGTGCAAAAACAGAAAGAAAAAAGTGAGGTAGTGTTCATGGGTTCAATGTCCATTTAGAAATCAGATGTCAGAGGGTAAGAAGCTCTATCTGAATCACTGAGTGTGTGGCTTCAGGCTTCTGTACCTCCTTCCTGACAGTAACAATGAGAAGAGGGCATGTCCTGGGTGATGAGGGTTCTTAATGATGCGCGTCACCTTTCTGAGGCACCGCTCCTTGAAGATGTCTTTGATACTATGGAGGCAAGTACCTTTGATAGAGCTGACTAATTTTACAACTTACTGTACTTCTTACACTCTTGTGCAGTCCCTCCCCCCAGCCCCCGCATACCAGACAGTGATGCAGTCTGTCAGAATGCTCTTCACGGTACGTCTGTGGAAGTTCTCAAGTGCTTTAGCTGACAAACCGAATTTCCTTAAACTCCTAATGAAATATAGCCACTGTCTGGCCTTCCTTATAGCTGCATTGATGTGTTGGGACCAGGTTAGATCCTCAGAGATATTGACACACAGGAACTCATAAATTGTTTACTCTCTCCATTTCTGATCCCTCTGTGAGGATTGGTTCATGTTCCCTCAACTTACCCTTTCTGAAGTCCACAATCAGTTCTTTGGTATTACCGAGTGCGATGCTTTTATGTACTTTTTGAAACTGTGATAAAGTTATATAAAGACTCAAATGCTTCAATGAGTAACCAGCTCAAGAATATTAGGCAGGACATTGCTTATTTTTCAGAATTATTTGCACAGTTTAATGAAATTAATCTTCAATTGCAAGGAAATAATGTGAATCTTAGCAAAGTCAAATCACAGTCATCTCTACATACCTGTCCAAGTTAACCCTATTGAAGAGCAACATTTGCCATCATGTCCTTTTCCAATTTTCAGCCTCTCTGAGTGGGAAGAGAAAGAAGAATAGCAGTTGATGATCTTCAAGTGGACTGTGCCCACCTGGTTGAGCTACATAAAGACATGTCAGAGAGATTTCAGGATCTTTTCTCAATAGGGTAATAAATCCACTCCTAAACACTTGTAACGAGGAATTAACAGGAAGAAAGGAGGAAGAATTTATCCTGCTACAAAATGAATTTGAGCTGAAGCTGAGTTTCAAAAAATCCCATCAAGACTTGTGGTTGTGGAAACAAATCCTTGAGTTCTATCTTGCACTCCAGAAAAAGGTCAGGATGTTCTTTATTGCTTTTCCAACATTATATTTAGTGGAGTACGGTTTCAGTGTAGTCATCCAACTTCTTTCAAAACAATGAAACAAACTTCAATTTACTGGACATGGGGATCTGAGACACCTTCAGACTGGCATTCATAGTGTTTTCGCCATACCATAATTTGTTTTTGGTTAAGGTTGAAATGATAGCATGGTAGACAATAAACCAGGCTGTTAAAGCTTTGCAGAATACTTGTTCTGGGCAAAGTTCCCTGCTTGTGTGGCCATCATTAGCTTATTAGTGCAGAAAAAGCTGCATGTATTTGGGTCGAGTGGTTTGCCATTCATGCGTAATATTAAATAAAATAGGCATGACAGTACACTTCTTCTGAGAATACTCTTGCATTGCAACCAGCCGCACCTGTGTTTCCTTCCAAATTTAACACGTAAATTTGGGATTAAATCCAGTCACTGGAACAGAAATTCATTTGAATTTGCAAGCTTCCAGAAGATACTATAAGCAGTGGGAAGGGGTGAGTGGTAACAAGAGGTGGAGCCTCAGTAATGACTGGGTAAGGACATTCCATACAGCTTTTTATCCTTTAGGTAATAAGATGGAGAAGTTCAGATACTTTAGGAAGGTTTTTTACCCAGGGTTAGAATCAAAATTTACTTCAATATTTTCTAAGCAGTGAAAAATAAAAGACAAGCTTACTGGCTTAGTAAATTTCTTAGAGAGTACTGAAAATGAAAATCAGGCTATTAAGCAAACATTACAGTTCCATTCCAGAAGAAACGCCTTTCAAGAACCCCCCCTGAACAAGTAAACAATAAGCTGAGTTTACAAAAAAAAAGTGCAAAAATCATTTCTGCTGAACTTTAACAAAATAGAGGATCCTTAGCCCAAGGAAGATGTCTTCATTCTGACTGGGAGGATGACACGTCATGGAAACTAATCCAGAATTTACCAAGAAGATGCAAGAGAGTGTAGATGCTCAGATATGGAATAATTCATTGCTGGAACTCATGAGTTGAGTTTGCTGATCCTAGGAAAACCAGCAAAGTATAAAACAGACTTGATATACAGAAGCCACGCAGTAACACTACTCCCCAAAATGACAGTGTTAAGAGGTCAGCAGTGAGACAAGATACAGAATTAATTATCAATTGTATGATTCTTTTGACAGACCTGAATTTAGACAACAAAAGGGCCTACCAAAATAAGGAGGAACATTATTAAATGATTTAATTTGAGTTCCTTTGATATAGCTTCAAAATATTCTGCTGCCAACCTGTGGCAAACATGTCATGACATAGAGTGGAAAACAACCATCATTGTTGAAGCAGATTTGGCAAGAGTAAACAGCACCTTCAGAATAATTTTATTACTTTCACAACTCCTTAATGATTATCTTCTCCTTCTTATTTATTGTTCCTGACTGGTTCAAGGGGAGATCTAAGCTTATTACTAAAGCTTATGCTGTGAGGCTGCTCTGCTGGAGGTCTCCACTTGCCAGAGCTCAATGCTCACAGCACATTGGTTAATCGAGCTCTAATTAGATTCTGTCAACACAATAGACCTAGGAGGGCATTATTACTGCTCCATGCATTGCTCACATCGCATGTACCATAGAGGCAAATGTCAGTGCTCCTATTTCCTAAAACCAGGACCTTTACTTATCCCATAACAAGCAGGATCTCCCAAGTGGCCACCCATTTCAATTCTACTTCCCATTCCCATTCTGATATGTCCTCCTCCACTGTCGGGATAAGACCACACTTAGGTTGGAGGAACAACACTTTATATTCCGTTTGGGTAGCCTCCAACCTGATGGCATGAGCATCAATTTCTCAAACTTCCAACAATGCCTCCCCCCCACCCCCTTCACCATTTCCCATCCCCTTGTCCCTCTCTTCTGTTATCTCCCTGCCTGCCCATCACCTCTCTCTGGTGCTCCACCCACCATCCTTTTTTACTTTCTTCCACGGGCTTCTGTCTCTTTCACCTATCAATCTCTTAGCCCTTTGCTTCATCGCTCCCCCTCCAAGTTTCACTGATCGCTTGGTGCTTCTCTCTCCTCTCCCCCCACCTTTCAAATCTACCCCTCCAGCCCTGCCGAAGGACTTCGGCCCGAAACATTGACTGTACTTTTTTCCACAGATGCTGCCTGGCCTGCTGAGTTCTTCCACCAGTTTGTGTGTGTTGCTCGGATTTCCAGCATCTGCAACTCCTTAGCAGATTTAATACATTTCAAGTGTCCCTCTGGAACTCAGTGGTGAACGAAATGTAAAACAACATCATGTCACATATGGAATAAGACTGATGGTCATAACAATAGATTTTAAGAAATATCTTAAAGACAGAAAGAGGGAAAGAAGCTAAGTTATTCTGAAAGGGAATTCCGGAGCCTGGGGCCTTGGTGGCTGAATGCACATCTGCTGGATGATAAGCAGGAATCCTGTGAGAATGAATGTCTTCATGCTAGGTTGCCTGTGAGACCCGGTGGCTGCTGTTACACACATGAAAGCCTTGCCAGAGAGAAGAGACATGAATTAGTACTGGCAGATAAGAATACTGTGACTTATCATCATGGAGTAGCTCGTATTTCACTCCCAGTTGAAATCTGGGCAACATGACTGGATGCTGAATGGCATGTTGATTAATGATATTTTAGTGCTTCGGCCAGCAGCTGAGTGGCTTCTATTTCCCCATCTGATACAGCCAGTGATGCTGAAATGCCACCATTTTCCTCTGTGTTTGTCAGTTATGGCATCTATGCAGGCCAACCCCCTGTTCCCACCCTTGTGTCTCTATACTGTCTTTAACAGTCAGGTCAGGAGCAGATTTTTGAACAGCTGTAATGGCAATGGGTGATGTAATGGAAAATGAGGGTGACAATAAGAGACATGACATTGCATACAAGAGAGGGCTGACTGTATAAAAGGGATATGAACAATATTGTAAACGGTGATGGATCCCTTAAGAGGGTAGCACCAATTATTAAGGGCCCTCACCACCTAAGACATTACTACCATCAGAGAGGAGGTACAGGAACCTGAAGCTGCACACTCATAGTTTTAAGATAGCTTCTTCCCCTCTGCCATCAGATTTCTGAATGGTCCACGAAGCCCCAGTGTCAGGTACGGAGGTGAGGGTCAGGCTGATTTCATTCACTCTCCAACAAATGCTCGTTCCTTTCTCCATGGCGCCGAGGTTAAGAACTCAGCTGCTATGCAATTCTTTTCTGCCCCGCTGGAGTGAAAACTGGGGACCGAGGATTGACTTGGGCCTACTCCGGATGCTGTGGGATCGGATCTGGGACTCAGTCTGGTTCGGGATGCTGCTGGCTTGCTTCTATTGTTTGCATGATGTGTTTTTTCCTCTCTCTCTCTCTTTCTCTGAGTACTGCTCTTTTTTTTAAATTGGGTTATTCGGGTTCCTTGCTTTGTGGCTGCCTATAATAAATGTGCTTTTAATCTTGAACCCATGAACATTACCTTGCTATTCCTCCTTTGCACTATTTATTTAATTTATTTACTTATTTATTGTCCTAACTTACAGTAATTTTTGGGCCTTGCACTGTACTACTGCCACAAAACATCAAATGTCAGTGATAATAAACCTGATTCTGGTTCAGATTCTCATTCTAGAACTAAAGGTGAGTGGGAGTCATCTTGTAATAGAGATTTGACAAGGTGAACTGATATGGTGGAGTTGACACGCACACTAGTAAAAAGGTGAGGATGCCAAATATTTTCATCAATTCTAATCTGCCTAGGACTGTTAAGTAAGCCTCCTGCTCCAAATCTATGAGATACTTTAGATAGATAGATACTTCATTGATCCCAATAAAGTACTTTATTGTCACAGTAACATTACAAGTGCACAGATATACAAATATACAAACATTGGAAGAGAAGTAAGAAAGAATCAAAAATAAGTTACCACAAACGGTCTAACAGGAGGAGGCCATCACTTCCCTGGCTATAGGTTGACTCATTATACAGCATAATGGCCGAGGGTAAAAATGACCTCATATGGGGCTTTTTAGAGCAGTGCAGTTGTCTTATTCTATTCCTAAAAGTGCTCCTCTGTTCAGCCAAGGTGGCATGCAGATGGTAAGAAATATTGTCCAGAATGAGTTCATGTTACAGGAATGGACATTGCTAGTAAGGCCAAGATTAATTACCTAACTCCATTTGCCACTGAGAAAGTGAGCCACAATCTTGAACTCTACTACTAATGAAGCTACTTTCCTGTCATTCCATCACATTGTCGATGTATTTTATAGACAGTAGGAAGGATCTGGGGAGTCAGGGTAATAGGTCAATCAGCCTTACCCGGTCTATTAGTCACAACATTTATACAAAATTCTACTTAATAGTAACCCCACATTACTGATGGTGATGGACTCAGCAACTGCAGTGCCATTGTATGCAAATGATTGGAGCCTCCCTTTGTGGATTTGCTTATTGCCTGGTGCTTTTGCAGAAGAAATAATTCTGCTGCTGACCCTTTGGCTCAACTCCAGTTACTCTTCCTCTGTGATAACAGTTGATTTTGTCATGTTATTGCTGAGGTAAAGTAAATGTTTTTCTAGTTACTCACTTTTTTCAGAGATATTGCGTTTTAAGCGGTGTTATTAAAGTGGTATTCAACATCTTGCGAAATGGTATTTCTGAGTCCAAGTCAACTTTACAGGTGCAATGAAATCCCTACTCTCAACATCATCACACACACATATCAACATATAAGCAGCATTCACAAGAAAAAAATAAATTAAACATTAATTGATGCACAGATTTTACAAGAAAGTTCACAACTGGAACAAAGGAAACACAGTCCATTTTAGTGCAAAGTGGTCATAGTGTGGCTAAACTGTAGTGATTAGGGTTTTGCTGCTTGATTCAAAAACAGAATCAACTTCAATGGTTGAAGGGAATTAGCCAGTGAGAGAGTGGAGAGGGTCAGTAATTTTAAATTCTTGGGTGTCACTATCTCAGGGGACCTGTCCTGGACCCATCATATAAGTACAATTGTGAAGGAAGTATGACAGCGCCTCTACTTCCTCAGGAGTCTGTGGAGATATGACACGTCAACAAAAACTTTGGCAAACTTCTATTGATGTTGTCTGTTCGTTCGGATATGGCCCAAGTGGGGAGAGAGGAGGGGAGGGGGGGGAGAGGGGGAGAGGGGGAGGGGGGGAGAGGGGGAGAGGGGAAGGGGGGGAGAGGGGGAGAGGGGGAGAGGGGGAGAGAGAGAGAGAGAGAGAGAGAGAAAAACAGGTCGATAGTTCACAGATTTTAATGCAAACAAGATTTTAAGGGAAAGGAAAACAATAAATGCTAGGCCAAATAGGGCCGTTAACTAAAACTCTCAAAACAGAAAACTAGATGCCAACACCGTGGTTGAGGGGAATAACTGAGTATAAAGCAAGTACTGCTAGTCTTAAGCGTCAGTCGATTTGGCAGTCCACCTTCTCAGGTAAGGCCAAATGCAAGCAGGCAACGTAACGTTGCTGTGCTTCGCTCAAGTCTTGACAAGTGCTTCAACAAAAAGAAAGGAATTAAGTATTTCTTGTTGTAGCGGTAACCACGGGAAAAAAAAGTAAACAGTGGACGTTTCAGGAAAGATCTTGGCCCAAAACATTGACAGTTTATTCTTTTCCATAGATGCCTCCTGGCCTGCTGAGTCCCTCCAGCATGTGTGTGCGCATCTACACTCATTTACGGACTTTTTTATCTTTTGATTTCATGCTCATTATTTATTATTATTTATTTATTATCTGCAATCGCACAGTTTGTTTACAGTTTACAGATGCTGTTTACATTTACTGTTCTATAGATCTGTTAAATATGCCCACAGAAAAGGAATCTCAGGGTTGTACGTGGTGACATGTATGTACACTGATAATAGATTTGACTTTGACTTTGACTTTGACTTTGAAGAACAGAATGAATGGTAGAAGGGAATTAGGCACTGAGATCAAATCTGATAATGAGGTTGTTTAATTAAAATAGCAAAGACAAAGGCACTTCCTGCTTTTGTATTGGAGCTCCCATGTATCTGAAGATAATATCAGAGCCATTGCAAACATGATTTCTCCCATTTTTAAGAAGAGTTTAATAGCCTCTCAATCTCTCTTCAGTTACTTTTCAAGAAATAGACTAAAGGGCTACAGACTAACCTTTCCAAGATCTTCATCCTCATATTTTCATTTTATTTAAGATGATTAAAATATTTGTTAGGAATCAGCCTGTTACTTCTTGTTGCTCATTTTATTTCTTCAGCAGTCAGTTTCTGTATTATTTTCTCCCTCTCCTCCTATAAATTGATACCAGCTCCGAATGGTTAGATTTTGTTCCATTGGTGTAAACGGTTTCACCAAACCTGCCTCAGAACCACTAACAATTTAGCTTGGGACTACTTTCAAGCCTGGCTTTGTACCTCGTTGCCTTTATCATCTGTCTGCTGATTAAACTACTTTGATGATAGGGTAGGTTGTTTTACCAGGACAAAGGTGAGCACAACGGGTAACAGGAATGCTTCTGACTGGGAGAAATCAAGCTGTTTCCACTGCTGGTGATTTGCTTTTGAGTTCTCTGAGTTGAATTAAATTCTACACATCAGTTCAGTTATAAAGCAAGATTTCAATTCCCATTTGTGTCAGTATATCAAGTTTGGCATACCTCTTTTGATTAGTTATGAGTCTTACTGAATCAGGAATTCTACCCACCTCCAATCCTACTCACCCATTACAATGACTAGCGCAAGTTAGACTTCGAAAATTCATAATTCTTATTTAAGGAAGCTTCTATTCAATGAATATTACACAGCTTGCCATACCATGAGGAGCACGTAATCATTTCAATTTTTAATTCATTTAAACAGCAGTATTATTGTTCTTATCAATCACTTGTTCAATCTTACATATATTCCTCTTGTAAATTTATTTAATTCTTTTGACTTAATTAACAGTAACTAATTACTCAGTTTCACTTATTTTGTAGTCTTCCTGGTCCTCCTTATTATTGTCGAAGTCAACAGTAGCTAAAGTTTCTACAACCAAAACTATTGGTTTTCCATGTTTTATCTGTCTTTTTTTTTGCACTTCGCAGTCTTTCTGGATAATTTCTGTTTCACCTAGAACAGTTTCACCTTCTACTTGGGAGTCAATTATCACGTTTTCTTTCACCAAATAACACTGCAAGCAGCTCGGACGTCCTTAATCCGACCTGTGGGGAAAAATAAACAAAGGATATTCAGAACATATAAGGAAGCTCATTGTGTCCTCCATAAAGAAATAGCTCCTGATAAACTTTGAGTGTTTAGTCCCCTGCTCTGCTTACTTTACACTTCTGAATGTGGCTAAACGCAGCTCCAACACCATATTCTAGTTTGCTAACACCACTGTCATGGGCCAAATCAAAGGTGGTGACGAATCAGCATGTGGGAGGGGGATTAAAAATCTGGCTGACTGGTGCCACAACAACAAACTCTCAGTCAACGCCAGAAATGGAGCTAATTACTGACTTCAGGAGAAGGAAACCAGAGGTCGATGAGCCAGTCCTCATCAAGGGATCGGAGATGCAGAGAGTCAACAACCTTAAATTCCTCGGTGTTATAATTTTGGAGGGCCTATTCTGGACCCAGCATGTAAGTGCAATTATGAAGAAAGCACAGCAGTGCTTCTACTTCCTTAGGAGTTTCTGAAGATTCAGCATGCCATCTAAAACTTTGGCAAACTTCTACAGATGTATGGTGGGGTGTATATTGACCAGCTGCATCACACCCTGGTATGAAAACAACAAGCCCTTGAACAGGAAATCCTATAAAAAGTAGTGGATATGTCCAAGTACATCAGGAGTAAGCCCTCCACTCCATTGAGTGCATCTACACAAAACATTGTCACAGGAAAGCAACATCCATCATCAAGAACCCCACCACCACCACCCAGGACCTGCTCTCTTCTCCCTGCTTCCATTAGGGAGAAGGTACAGGAGCCTCAGGACTCAAAACGCCAGGTTCAGAAAGAGTTGTTACCCTTCCACCATCAGGCTCCTGAACTAAAGGGGACAACTTCACTCAACTTCACTTGCGCCATCATATAGACTCAATCTCAAGGACTCCTTATCTCATGTTCTTGATATTTATCACTTATTATTATTATTATTATTATTTGTTTTTGTATTTGCACAGATTGTTGTCTTTTGCACATTGGTTAAACACCCAGTTGGTGTAGAATTTCATTGAATGTATTATGGTTATTATTCTATTTAGGATTTATTGAGTATGTCTGCAAGAAAATGAATCTCCAAGATGTATACGGTAACATGTACAATTGATAATAAAATTACTTTGAACCTTGAGCCTTAATTTGAAACTTATTTGTTAAAAAGGATCATTGAAGAGCCATTTAAAAACCAGGCCTTTCCAAAGATTCAGCATGACATATAAAACTTTGGGTAACCTCTATAGATGTGTAGTGAAGAATATATTAACCGGCTGCATCACAACCTGCTATGGGAACAATGAGCCCTTGAACATAAAATCCTGCAAGAAGTAATGGGTACGTCCCAGTCCATCACAGGTAAAGCTCATGTGGGCGTACAGAAGCAAGATATATCAGCTAGTTGAGTGGTGTTGCAGTAACAACCTTGCACTCAGCATCAGTAAGACCAAAGAACTGATTGTGGACTTCAGAAAGAGTAAGATGAGGGAACATACACCAGTCCTCATCACAGGATCAGAAGTTGAAAAGAGTGGGCAACTTCAAGTTCCTGGGCGTCAATATCTCTGAGGATCTATCCTGGACCCAACATATTGATGCAGCTCCAAAGAAGGCACAACAGTGGCTATATTTCATTAGTAGTTTGCAGAGATTTGGTAAGTCACCTGTATATCTGTATTGCTACATGGAGACCATTCTAACTGGCTGCATTACTGTCTGATATGGGTGGGGCACTGCACAGGATCGGAATAAGCTGCAGAAAGTTGTGAAATCAGTCAGCTTCATCATGGGGACCAGCCTTCCTGGCACCCAGGACGCTTTCAAGGAGCAATGCCTCAAAAAGGTGGCATCCATCATTAAGGACCCCATCTTCCAGGTCATGCCTTGTTCTCATTGCTACCATCAGGAAGGAGGTACAGAAGCCTGAAGGAACATACCCAATGATTCAGGAACAGCTTCTTTCCCTCTACCGTCTGATTTCTGAATGGACGTTAAACCCATGTATACCATCTCACTACCTATTTATTTCTATTTTTTGCATTATTATTATGTATTGCATTGTATTGTTGTTGCAAAGACAACAAATTTCACAACATATAATGACGATATTAAAATTGATTTTGATTCTAAAATGGCAGCCAGATTGGAAGCCAGAAACGAAAGTTCCATTGTAAAAGTCACTAGAAAGAGAAGTAGAGGAAGCATACGGGGAATCTGAAGGGAACAAGCTCAGGAAAGGCATGGGGAGGAGGCAAGGAGATGGGATGAGTACTACAGGATGGTTAGGAAACTAGGATAGGGGAATCCCTGAGGAAGGTTTAGATGGAGGTGAAAGAAAATGATTACTGAACTTGAAGCAACGAAGGTCATCAGTGTTGAAGATGAGAGTCTCAGTTATAAGGGAATTTAAGGAGATAAGTGGCATTGGGGAGATAAATCTAGGGGCTATTATAGTCCTCAATATAAAGCTGGAGCAATGGATGGCATAAGCAAAATTGTGTTATGTTATATTTCTCACAATTTTAGATATAAATACATAGATTGCATCAGAGGGAGAAGAGTAAATACATCACCAGAGAAAATGGCATCAGAAGTAGAGATCAGGTGGAGCTGGAGTGGATTAGTGCATTATTTTGTGAATTGAATGACAATATTTAGCTAAGCAGCAAAGTTCAAAGTTCAAATTTGTTATAAGGTTGGAAGTAAACTTAAAAAGTTGAGGTGGTGAACATTAAAAGATTGTTAATGGCCATGTTTTTCATAAGAACATCAAATGAGAAATGTGTTGGCAAGATTGAGGGATTTCAAGAGGAGAGCTGACCTTCAGGGAAGAACTTACGAATCACTTTTAACTGAATGGAACAATTGCCCAGAGGAAATGTCACATGAGCCATATCAAACAAGATCCCCTATTACAAAAGGTGATAATTATAAAGGATGATCAAAAAGATGGGTTTTAAAGGAATATTTTAAAGAAAGAAAGAAAAAAGTATATCATTGCAAGAAGAATTTCAGAATTCAGACCCTAGGTGACTGAATGCCTGTAATGGGTTGGGCTAATCAGACCCAACTATTTGAGTGTCTAGGAAATCATAAAATAGAAAGCACAAATAACCACTATATAGCACGTCACAAAGACATTTGGGCTCACAATTCTTAATCACCACTTGACTGTTGCTGCTGTCAGGGGAACTCCAAATTCCAACTCACGCATGAAGCCATCCCCGTGTCCTAAGCACTGATCACAGCTTCCGGCCCTTGGTGATGTCCAAAGAATAATGAAAAATTCTTTCATTTATTTGAGTTCCACAAGTGCAGAGTAACCATGAGACAGACAAACTCTTTGATCTTTTGTTCTCATGCCATTAAAGCAGTCTGCTTTCTTTCGTTCAAGCACACATCATGTCCATCAACACAGTCCTCATAAACCAATTAGACATTTTAACGGTCACTCATTATTCCCATAATATCTGGACACAACACTAATTGGGCTTACAAAGCACAGTAATGATTTTATATATATATATATATATAAGTGATAAGCCAAAGAATGAAAAGATCCTTCAATCAAACCACTTGACAGACATTCTAACTGTTTACTCACTGATATTCACTTTTAATGGTTACTCATTGTTTACTCTACAGACCCCACATGTTATGATTACAGAAAGAATTAAATTGTCATTTGATGTGACAGATATTCATTTATTGTCTTACAAAATCTAATAAGATTTGACCCTGACCTAAAAAAGGGGAATAAAACAGATCAATTAACAGTGGGATTACCTTGGCAATAGTTACCATATAAACTTTCGTAAAAGAACTGAGGCAAGCATAACCTTCACGAAGTAAAGTCTCTTAAATTTAAGACAAGATAGACTTAAGGGAATCAAAAAAAATGTTAGGGAAATAAAATAGGTAAATCATATCATCAAATATAAGCAAATAAATTTGGGGATTGTAAGTTATAAAACTTTTTTTGTAAGTTTATAGGGCTGGTAGAAACTACAGAGATAATGAGGAGATGAACCTATGATGGATTTGAAACCAAAAAGATTGTTTTAAAAACTCAAGACCTTGTTTAACCAGAGCAAATGCAGATTAGTAGGCACAGAGATTAAAAGGTAAATGCTGCTCAGACTGAATTGGGTTTAAAAAGAAATGGAACAGGAAGATGAACATGAGAAAGGCTAAATTGGGAAGAGGTACAATATAACTGCATTTCATCAGTCTTTGCCAAACCTGCAAACTCCATCACCGAGAAGGGAAAACACAGCAGGTGCAGAGGAACACCATCATCACCATTCATCTCTAAATCACATGCTAATTTGAACCTATTAGAATTCCTTTTATGAGTTAAACTTATGGAGTTCTCCACCAAAGAAACTTCTAAGATTACCATCACCAATGTGTTGCAAAGGCTTAAGAAGAAAGTCTACCGCTAACTTAACAAAGACAACCCCAAACATAAATAATATGTTACCCTTATCAGAGACAAAAAATTGCACACAATAGACAATAATATTGGAATAACACACACCAAATTTTTCCTTTTATTGGATAGTTTCCTGCACATTTCATCATTTGTATAATTTGTAAATTGCTGGAAATCTGAGCTAATAATATACTGTAATTACATGAGGTCATCTGGGCCACTAGCACATTATAGGACTGATAATGTTTGAAAGGTAACTTTTTTGAACTTTAAGATGAACTTATTATGTTCAAGCATGAAACAAAATAGTTATTTTTTTGTGCAACAGAAAGATTGATTTGCAGAGCATAACAATTATTCCACTATTAAAAGAATGCTCACGCAATTAATTATGATTCCTAATATTCAGTAGTAAGTTTAATGGACAATTAATGTGCAAATCTAGCAAGTTATTAAGTAACTGAGAGGCTAAAGGTGAACAGCCATTTGTATGAGACAAAAACTCATAGCACATCTTTCATCTGCTGATCTTTCTGGTTGATTTTCTCCAATGTGTTTTGTTACACATAGTTACTTTTCTGGCAAGATAAGGCCCATTAAACTGATGGAGGGCTTGTCTGTTGTTCATCGGTGAACAGGAATTCTGGAGGAAATGTGGAGGAAATGGTTGATTGCTGATTGTTGGATCGCTGGCTATGATAGATGAGGCAATCAGAACAGTGGGGAGATAGACAGGAAAAAAACTTAACTGAAAGAGTTTCTCAAACAGAATAGTTCCAAATATCTATTAGGTTATTGTTGGAAGTTATCCAGAAGACTTTATAGGGTGGAGAACTGTCATAAGAAAAACTAAGTCACAAGAGCATGAGGAAGTGGTAATGGTTTTAGATGCTAATAATATGCATCAGCACTGTGCCAGTTTAGAGAAGTGGAGCAAGGAACGAGTAGCTAAAGAATCAAGGGCTGAAAATTCCTTTCAGCCGTAGGAGGCTGAAGGCAAAATCTGTAGGGTGAGTGCAGATGAGGGATCATATTGTGTGGACATTTATTAGAAGTGGTAGGCCACAACACAGCAGCCACAGGAATTTGAAGAGCAGATCTAACCTACTCTAACAAACAAGGACAGAAGAATTCGAAAGGATAAGTTCAGCAGAGGTCACAGAAATCAACAAAGCAATAAGATATCAGGATTCAAATCAGGATCAGAAACAGCTCAACGTAGAGTGAAAAATAGTCTGCTAATTTATCAAACAGCTCTGTTGTGATGATTTCCCAGCTCATTCCCTGCTGCTTCAGTCTTTAGGTATCCAAAAATCCATCGGTACTTAAATTACAGAAAAATTAACTGTACAGCAGTTGACTAGACAGTCCTAAGGGTCTTTATCAGTGTTTATGCTACATATAAGCATCTTCTCAACTTATCACTTCTCTCACAGTTCTTAGCATCTGCACTATGAAATTGCCATCAACAGCATGCACTGATCAATGTTATAAATTCCTTCATTGTTATGTCATATCCCATTTTAATTGAATTCAATTCCTACTTTTAGAGAGCCAAGCCAATAAATGAAATTGGTGATTTCCCTTTGCTACTCAGGATATCTAGATAACAAAAAAAGGTGCAACTTCACAGCACCATGAATCCAGAACACATTGCAGTGTGAATAAAGTACCAAAGGGAAGTTTTCCTGCACTTCACCCTTTCAGCAATTCCTGGGCCTGGGTTGGTTTTTGAAGATTTATTGGTGTTTGAGCGAGGAGGATTAACAGATTAACAATGGATTTCAACATTAAAGGAACCAATAACAGAAGCATTATCAGTAAATCAGGAAGATTAGCAGTGACTTTTAAAAGTTCAACAAAGTACACAACATAAATATATAATTCTAAGTTAAAAAGGAAAATGGCAAAGGAGATTGAATGAGATGAAAACAAATCAAATATGGCATGGATTTTTCATTTTGATCTCACTTAAATGAATGCAGAATCTATTCCTTATAGCCTTCAGCCATTCATTGGCCCAATTTGCATTTCCCTCTTTCTATTTATCCCCTTGTCTGCCTTCTGCATGAAAAGGATGGAGAACACGTCAAAGCCCTTTGCTTCCCAGGGCCATAGTGAAGGTCCTGTGATCTCTTGACAGAGAGCATGCACCTTGGAAGGGTCTTGTCTTTTACACTCAGTGGCCATTTTTTAATTACACCTGTATACCTGCTTGTTCATGCAAACATCCAATGAGCCAATTATATGGCAGCAATTCAATGCATAAGCGCATGCAGGCGTGGTCAAGAGGTTCAATTTTTGTTAATATCGAACGTCAGAATGGGAAGGAAATTTGATCTACTTGACTTTGACTGTGGAATGTTGCAGATGGGATTCTTTAAGTATCTCAGAAACTACTGACCACCTGAGATTTTCTCTAGAGTTTACAGAGAACCATGTAAAAAAAACAACAACAAAAAAAAAGCCAGTGAGTGGCAGTTCTGTGGGTGAAAAGGCCTTGTTAATGAGAGAGGTCAGAGGAGAATGACCAGACTGGTTCAAGCTGACAAGAAGGCGACAAACTCAAAGAACCATTCATTACAACAGTGGTGTGCAGAGGACCGTCTCCGAATGCACAAGCCTTTGAACCTTCAAGTGGATGAGCTACAGCAGCGATTGACCACGAAGATACAGAAGTACACTCACTGGCCACTTTATTAGTTAACTTCTTTGCCTAGTAAAGTGGTCACTAAATGCATAAGTGAGGCTCTGTGTAATTCTCAGTATCTCTCCGGGCCCAGTGAGTCTGCCAAATTCCTGATCTTTGGATCTGTTTGATTTTTCAAGTAGCTAGAAATTTCTTCAATGCTGTGGTAGTAACCAGCGTAACCCTAATGTTCTTGTAGGTGGAAAATAGTGGTTAACTCTAACATTCCCTTTTGCTCAATGCCACACCCTAAATTTAAATCAAAATCTACAGAGCAGCAGGTTTTTTTCCATTAGCACTCCATTATGAACATGCTTGGCTCAATAAAGTGACCATGAAATCATTGGAATGTCATAAATTTACGTCTGGTTCACTGAAAGTAGTATACCTGGCCTGACTAATATGGGACTTTAGATTGATGGCAATGCAATTGACCATCAAATGCTCTCTGAAGTAGTCAATCAAGTTACTTCACATCTACTTAGAGCTGTATCCTAAAGGCTTGTCACCCTAACCTGTCTACACTGTACAAAATAATTTTTAAGAAATTATCTTTGCTTCGAATACCAAGGGACAAGTAAAATGGAGGCATGTAACGATTTGCATTTTAATAAGTTTCACCCAGTTGCAATGATTACCCAAAGGGAAAAAAATATTCCTGTTCTTGTTATCCCAGGCAATGTACAGAAACAAATAGCAGGTTTTGCCATCTAAGGTAGAGGCAATCATGGCCACCCTAATTCAAGACAAACAGCTGAACATATTACCCTAATGCCATGAGAAAAATTAACTGGTTTGTAGTCAGATATTTATGGAGTGGTACAAAGGAAATGTAAGCGAGGTCTCGAATGCCAATCCAATCATAACCACTAGTTTAATGGCAAAGAGGATGAAATTGAGAGTGGACGGCAGTGCCAAATTATAGGCATCCGTTAGGCTCATGAGACCATGGATTTGCGCCTTGGAAGGTTTCCAGTGCGCAGGCCTGGGCAAGGTTGTATGGAAGACCAGCAGTTGCCCATGCTGCAAGTCTCCCCTCTCCATGCGACCGATGTTGTCCAAGGGAAGGGCATTAGGACCCATACAGCTTGGCACCGGTGCTGTCGCAGAGCAATGTGTGGTTAAGTGCCTTGCTCAAGGACACACACGCTGCCTCAGCCAAGGCTCAAACTAGCGACCTTCAAATCACTAGACGAACACCTTAACCACTTGGTCATGCACCAACACCAAATTAAGTGCTAAATTAAGTCAAGTGTAAACCAAGTGATTGACTCATTATTGTCCATGTAGGGCTGCTATACACTACAGATTTCATTCCGGGGAATTAAAGAAATGGGGCATAGCCTTACAGAAATAACTTCATTCTGTAGGGCTGACATCAGAAACACTTATTGACACAAAGTGGAATTTAAATCTGGCTAAGGCCTCATTCAGTTAATATTTCAAAAATGGAATTGATTAAATTTTTGTTTGACTGGGCTATTAAGGATTATAGTAATTGGCAGAATTAAAGCATTGATCTGCTATGATCTAGGAAGAAGCCAGACCCAACATGACTTATCTCTCCATTCTGTGGGAGTCCCTTCCAAGTTGAGCTAAAATAATGTTCTGGTGAAATAGCCAATCATCAGCTAATATTTTGTTCCTGAAATAATGCGATCAAAATTCCAGCAAACTAATGTTGGAATGCAAATCAATGCTTTCAATGGTATTTCCACTTTAGAATTGATGAAATTGAAGGGTCTATTTCAGCCTTGCCACATTCAAACTCCCACCAACAAATTTATTGCTGTTGCTGAACTTTAGTTTCAGGTCATCATGTTAGATTTGACAGGCTTTCTTGAAAACTGCCTATTTGTTTCTGGTTGTTATTAGGAGTCTAGTGAAACATATGGATGGGCACTAGGAAATCTTCTGGGTGCTGTACAATGATCTATAATGGTCTACAATGGCGCTCAACTTTGACTCCTTCAAGCTCATCTGCAGAAAGAGTTTAATTTCTGCCTTTAATGTCTCTCTTGCTCCTTAAAGTGGATGGGGTTCTGTAGAAGACCCTGACCTTGAGCTACACGCAAAGTTCGGTTCCTTCCTACGTTGGGACCTGCTCTCAGGGGCTCCCAAATGGCCGTTTTTCCCAAGGGCACGGCCTAGAACACAAGCGTGCCTTTGGAATTCTAATGCTTCTTGGCCCTGGGGATGAGCCGATTGTATGCCAATGTCACCAACTGAAGTGTTGCAGAAGAAAACGGAACATTGGGAACAGCGGATCAGCTGTCGGGGCTTTGTCATCAGCGAATTCTGCACTCTCTGTCTTTCCCTTGTTGGTGAGGGAGAGAGTTTGTTGCCAATTCTGGAAGCAGAGAATTTAGAGAAATAGTGACACAGTAGATTTTCACATTAAAATCAGCAAGTTTTGTCTTTGCTGGTCTCCCCTCTTGCTGTGAAAGGGGGGACACCTCTCTGACCCTATTTTAGGGAAAGACAGAGCCTGTGGTATGTTGAATTGTCGGTTGAAAGACTTGTGTTTTTTTGTACAGTACTGCAGATCATGGACTCTCCTGGGGGCATTCCTATTGCTTGCTTAGTGGATGGAGGGTGCTGATGAATATTTTTGCTGAAGTAGGTGGGGGAGGGTGTGGGTCATTTCTTTGCTGCTGCTTGTGCATGGGGGGGAGGAGTAGGGGGGCTTTGGGGTTGTAACATTTTTACTGTCACTCATTCTTTGGGGCACTCTTCTGTTTTCGTGGATGTTTGTGAAGAACAAGAATTTAAGCTTATATATTGTATGTATTCTCTGATATTAAATGGAACTATTGAAGAGCATATGTCCACCCTAAAAACACAGTATAAAGTCACATTCCAACTGTTGGGTGGCATGGGAATGTAATGTACTGCGCTAGCTGTAAGATTGGAGTTCAGTTCCTGCCACTATCTGTAAGGAATTTGTCCCTTCTTTCTGTGACTGCATGGATTTGCTTCAAGTACTCCCTTTTCCTCTCACATTCTAGGACATAGGGTTAGGGTTACTGAGTTCTGGCATGCAATGCCAACACCAGAAACATGGTGACACTTGCAGTCTGCCCAGCACCATTCTCGCTGATGTGATTTGATATAACCAAAGCATCTCACTATATGTTTCAATGCACACGTGACAAATAAAGTTAATCTCTGATCTTTAATCTTTTCCTCTGCATTCCCATTCGTTGCATTTGTTCTCCTTATTATGTTACATTGTTCATTGACGTCTATAAAATATCATAGATAAGTAAGGAATCACAAGAAATCTCAAATGCTGGAAATCTGGAACAACAAATAATCTGCTGGATAAACTTACTGAATTGAGCAGCATCTACAAGAGGAAAGGAATTGTTGACAATTCAGGTCAGATCCCTGCATCAGGTATAAGTAATTCTGTGAAGTTATTTGGGCTGTTTAGACTTTAGCAGAGGTAACTTGTGCTATTTGTATTCTGATTTGGACAAATGTATAGCAGACTTTCTATGTACATAAGCAGGATTTCAGCCACACAATTAGTAACTTCTGTCACTCTCCCAGTAAAATTCCACTGTTCTTCATGTGAAATCTTAACACAATACCAGTAAAATTCCATAGCATTTCCAAAGAAATTCCACCACACTGCTAGTGATGTTCCATTCTACAAAACAAAGGTAATTCAAGCTAATTGAAGGCCAATATCTGTAAAAGTCTTTGCTTGAAAAGAGATTTGATTTCTTGTTATTTTGGAGCCACATCAGATGTGACAAAATCTGATTCTAAGGTGCCACCTTCTGGGTATCCATTGGAGTGCAGGAACTGGTTCTCAGATAAATAACATAATTTAAAATGAATGCAGTATTTTCACTGCAATTGAAATCAATATGTTGTTCTTGGACTTGGAGAACAATATTATAATGGCATACGAACATAGTAACGAGTTAAGCGAAAGCCACTTAGACTGTTGCATCACCATTGAAGTATTGAACACTCTTAATGGTCTTAGAGTTACAGCGCAGCACAAAAGTCACCACATATTTTCAGTCAAAAATGTGCTGCCTGCTATGACTAGAGATCCTGGAATCATTTGGGCGGTTAGGTTCATTGGTCTTTTGGCAAATGCAATGGTGAGGGTTAATGGAGGTAGTCGATTGGAGGCCCAGTTAAGCTGGACAACATTTTGGAATGATTATGGCCCAGGGGGTAGCAGGGAAGAATCTGGTTGAATTATGGGAGTGTTCAAGATTAGGCAATCACAGATTTGTAGTTCAAAGAAGAAATGATTGGGAATCAGGTGGAGAATGGGTGCCTTGAAAGATGAAGGAGCAGGAGCAAGTGGAAGAGTCTAGTCAGGAGTTAGAGTGTTGAGATCAACGGCTGGGAAGGTCTCAGTAGTTAGCCTTTTTTGAGGTCAGACCTGGAAACAAAAGGTACATAGAAAGACTAACCTAGAGAAAACCCTATCAAGTAAACCCTGATAAAGCTCAATTGTTTCATGATTCACAGCCATCCATCAACTTATTGTCTCTCCAAAATAAAGTGATATAATTTCCCAAACAACATTCCAGCAAAATTATTTTATTCTGAATCGCACTAAGCACGTGATTGGACATTACTGATTTACCAAATCAAATTTCTGATACAGTATCAAATGCAACAAAATATTGCAGCTGCCATATTGTCACCTACCAATTCATAGGAGATCTACTTTGGTTGTATGGGGTGTCAGGGAGGGGTAGCACCTCTGGTGAGGGAACATGTCGCGTCCTTTTCAGGGCGGTTAGTCCACCTTTGGTCCCCACCTGGCACTCAGCTCTCATCTGTGGCTCCCCATAGCTGTTTGCACGCGACAGCGGCCACACCCCGGGCAACGGCTTCGACAAGCCGGCTAAACCAGGTGAGGGTAGCCGACGGGTCTCAAACCCTCAGTGAGATAGGGAGTTGTCTATCCCAGCATGTGAAGACAGACTCCTGCGGATTGAGCGGACGAGACCAATGGAAGGTCCAACAGTCAAGAAGGCGGTCTCTGCAAGCGTCATGGAACGTATAGAGCAGGACTAGACACAGAAGACGTCCTGGTCATCCACTGCGCCTAGTCCCATCTCCAGCCAGCTAGACTCTGTCTTGCCACTGGATCCAGATGGGAATTGGGAAGACTGAGTGAGGCTGACGCTGCGCAACTCTCCCTCACTTAAATCCAAATCACCCGGTAGTCTCGACACCATCATAATGGTGTCGTGGTCCTCATCAACGTCAACGATGGACGAACAACCAACCAGGAGATCTACTTAAGCTGATTGGATCTATTATCAGGCCATCATTCTGCTGGGATGTCATGTTGTTGGTGAGTTCCTAACTAGCTCAGCAGGGAGATGGAAACTAGAGCACCGGTCATAAAGTGTAAGGATGCAGAGAAAGCTCGATGTCAGGGACAATAAAAACAGGCTGGAGCAAAGTAACAGCGTTCAAAGTTCAAAGTAAAATTTATTATCAGAGTACATACATGTCACCACATACAACCCTGAGATTCTTCTTTTTGATGACATACTTAGCAAATCTATAGAATAGTAGCTGTAAACAGGATCAATGCTGTTGGATTAGTACTTAGCCACACAGTCACAGGTGTAAAGTAAGTAGCGCAGGGGGCTAAGGACACACCTCTGTGGTGCTCCTGTGCTGATGAAGATTGTGGAGGAGATGTTTTTGCCATTCTAAACGCACTGGAGTCTGCAGGAGAGGAAATCTATGATCCAATTGCACAGGGGGGGGTATTGAGGCCCAGGTCTTGATGGTATTAAATGCTGAGCTGTAATCGATAAGGTGCTTCCTGATGTATGCATCTTTGCTATCCAAATATTCCAGGGTTGTGTGAAAAGCCAATGAGATGCTGTAGACCTGTTGCATCAGTAGGTAAATTGGAGCGGATCCAAGTCACCACTCAGACAGGAGCTGATATGCTTCAACACCAGCCTCTCAAAACACTTCATCACTGTGAATGTAAGTGCCACTGGCCAATGGTCATTTAGACAAGTTACCATGCTCTTCTTAGGCACCGGTACGATTGAAGCCTCCTTGAAGCAGATGGGTACCACACACCACCGGAGCAAGAGGTTGAAAATATCCATGAATACACCAGTCAGTTGGTCAGCACAGGTCTTCAGCACTCGGCCAAGTACTCCTTCTGGACCATATGCTTTCCTTGGACTCACTTTCTTGAAGACAACCTGCACGTTATCTTCAGATACTGAGACCAAAGGATCAGGATAGATACAATAGGACAGATAGTTTGCAGTGGGTGTATTTTAAAATGAGGAGTGTTATGGGTAAAGGTGATGAACTTAGAGAAAGGATCAGTACGTGGAGCTGAGATGTGGCTATTACAGAGAATTGGTGGGGAGAGGGACAAGAACTGGTGCTTAATGTCCAGGTTTACAATGTTTCAGAAAAGATAGAGAGGGAGGTAAAAGGGGAGTGGATGAAGTTGCTCTATTAATCAGGGACAATATCATGGCTATACTCAGAGAGGATATCATGGAAGGCATATCCACTGAATCTATATGGGTAGAACTCAAAAATCAGAAGGGTGTAATCATCCTTAATTAGGGCCTTCTTGGTGCAAGTGGTTTAGATCAGACAGAATTTGCTATGTGCATTCAAGAGAGTTTCTTAAATAAATATGTAGATAGTCTAATAAAAGGAGGGGCTGTACTGGATCTGGTGTTGGGTAATGAGCTTGGCCAGGTGACCGACTTTTCAGTGGGTGAACAGTTAAGGAAAAGAGACCACAACTCCTTAACTTTTAAGACAGCTATAGATAAGGATAAGCATGGACCTTATGGGAGAGTATTAAAATGGAGCAGAGCAATTTATGAGAGCATTAGGCAGGAACTAGGGAGAGTTTATTGGGAACAGCTATTGTTGGACTGTCAGACATACAGAGGATGTTTAAAGACCAACTGCACAGAGTGCAGGACAAGTATGTTCCAGTCAGGAGGAAGGCAAAGGTGGCAAGGTAAGAGAAACTTGGATGTCAAGGGAGGTGATGAACTTAGTCAAGAAGAAAACGGAAAAATATGTTAAGATGCTTGAATCAACCAGAGGCCAGGAAAATTATAAAGACGCTAGCATAGAACTTGAAAATGGAATTAGGAAAGCCAGGAGGGGCCATGGAAAGTCTTTGGAAAGTAGAAATGAGAATCCGAAAGCATTCCATACATACATCAAGAGCAAGAGGGAGAGCAAGAGACCAGGGAGAGTTGGTCATGTCGCTGTACAACCAGTTGATAAGACACTCCATGTGATGTAGCTCACTGGCTACTTTGTCAAATATGGCATGAAGAACTGGACAGGCTTTGTAAAACTTAGGGTGTGGTATTCTCATTTAATGCTATTTTACCATTCATATGTTTATATGTTTGAGTTTTCCAATGCTATCATTGAACAATGCTGTGGCATCATCCATTATTTTCCTTAATTTTATATATATATATAAAATGTATATGTTGAGATACATTCTATATTGAGTTGGAGTTTATAGCTAAGCAGGGAGAAGTGTTATGTCTTTAATATTTCATAGTTGAGTAATATTGTAAGTGTATTGTTTGATTAGGCATTCTTGGTTTATTCATTATGGGTTGAATGTAAAAGTATGTGAATGACATATGATATTACACCACCACGTCATAAGTGCTTGCCTCACTAAAAGTGCTTGAGTTTCCCATCTACGTATTTATCCTTTGATTAGTTTTATGTTTTGGAGTAGCTCACTGTTTCACTGATCTGCTGGAAAGTAAATTAATGTGATGTCTTCAGACCGCCTCTCAAAGAGTTCCATCAGTCTTCCCCAAAAAATACAAAGTTGTAAAGCTCAGTTCTGTGTGTCCCCATAGGGACCAATGAAAATAAAACATCCTCCTAAAGAAAGAAATTAAGTTAGAAACATCAAAACTTGAAGTGCCTGATGTGTTGGTGTTCACTAAGGCAGATGACAAGAAAGAATCTGAAGTTCAGTATCCTTCTAATATTGTAGAGAACAAGAAGTGGAATTTTCTCATGCATCACACTGAGTTCTATTTGTGCTTTTTGCTTTTTGGGTCATCCTTTATCCTCTGTAGTTTCCTCCAGTATTTCTCTTTTCACAGAAAGATATCCTAAATATAATGGAATGCTCTCAAACAATGCCATCCTCATGTTTTTTTTTTGCTGGGAAAGGGTACATTTCATTCGAAAGCAGATTATACCCACTTATTCTCCCCAATGCAGAGACCACTATTTTAACACTGAGAACTAAATGCACTAAAACACATTAAAAACAGACAGAACTGATAGAAAATACAATAATTCTTCTCTATCCAATTGCATAATTTCTCACCTTATTAAAACTCAAATCCAGGAGCACTGTGTTTCTACAAACGTTTGTACTTAAATTTTACTTGAATGGTTCATTTACCAGCTAAAATATATATTGTAGATGAAGGAACAAGACTGACTGGATGAAGTGACTAATGGTAGAAGATCACATTTGGTTTAATGGTAAAACCTGAGCCGATTTATTTTGATGCAATAGAACCCTCTCTTGTAATTGGAGGCTGAAAGGAAATGTGGACAATCACATTATCTTGACATTTATTCGGCACTGTGTGGGCTCCACAGAGGAAGGGCCAGACAAGTCATCAGGCTGATGCATGATCTGAAATTCAGCAGAAAGCACACTCCACTCAATCAGCACATTGACCGTTTTCGATACAGTTTCTCGGCAAACAGCATGCAGGAGAGCCAAGCTTTATGATCTCTATTGCAGCAAGTATATACCTTAAAGGTGTTAACGTACTCTGGAATGTCCAAGTGTGAAATTAAAGAATCCATGATTTTTTATGCTTTAAAGTTCAAAGTAAATTTTATTATCAAATACATATACGTCACCATATACAGCTCTGAGATGCATTTTCCTGCAGGCATACTCAGCAAATCTATGGAAAAATAACTACAACAAGATCACTGAAAGATCAGCCAGAACGCAGGAGACCACAAACTGTGCAAATGCAAATACTAATATATAGCAGTAAATAACGAGAACATGGGATAACATAATAACAAGTCCTTAAAGCAAGATCATTGGTTCTGGGAACATCTCAATGGATGGGCAATTGAGTGTAGTTATCTCCTTTGGTTCAAGAGCCTGATGATGGTGCAAGTCCTGAGGCTGTTGTACCTTCTACCTGATGGCAGCAGTGAGAAAAGAGCATGGCCTGAGTGGTGGGGATCTCGAATGATGGGTGACAGCATTTCATGTGAATGTGCTCAATGTTTGGGAGGGCTTTACCCATGATGTACGGGACTGAACCCACTACCTTTTGTAGGATTTTCCATTCAAAGGCATTGGCATTTCCATACCAGGCTGGGGTTCAGCACATAAGAAGTATTCTTAAGACCATAAGACAATTAAAGATGACTAATTGAGAACATGTGGTTAATGACAATTATATAACATTTTATGTACATGAAGCAAAATAAAAATAAAAATAGTAAGACACAGAAGTTACATCAGACATTGACATTATTTGCCGGTAGGGTTCACTTTTCCTTCAGATTAGTAATAGATGTTGACAATTAACTGAAATCAGACAAAAAAAGTCCAACTTTATCAAATGGGCAGTGATCTGATAATGTGGATCATCCCCTGCTCATAAAACAAGCACAATTTTCAGCTCATTAAATTTCTATTTTCCAAAGTTACCATCTAGCCTTCAGAGATATTTAAAAAATCTTCCGACAGACATGTTCTCAGAAAATTCCCTTTTTCCTTCCTCTTTAATAAGATAGATTTAAATGACTATAGTCAGTCGAGGAGAGAATAATTTAAAGGTCTCCTCATGTCATCAGTTGTTATTCAATGTAATAACTGTCACATTCAACTAAGGTACAAAGAATTACGGAGAAAGTTTATCTGAAATTTACAACTTCAGGGGCAGCATTGTCAGCCTTAATGTTTTCAGCAATGAAACTTTGGTGAACATAACTCTAGCCCATGTTCAGCGATCAGGGTAGCAATAGCGAACCAGGACTTTGTAAACCAATTCTCAGATCAGTCCAAATTGCTGACCATCGCTTGTTAAAAGAGTCAAAGTTTCAAAGTACATTTATTATCAAAGTATGTATGCAGTATACAACCTGAGATTCATCTTCCCACAGACAGTCACGAAACAAAGAAAACTATGACACCCATTCAAGCAAAACATCACAAATTTCAGAAGTACAAGTAAGAAACACAGAAGACAAAATTGGAAAAGTCTAGACATATTCAGTTCATCTCTGTTCTAGTTCAACCTAGTGTTGTGTCATTCATTCTCTGCAGACTGCCCTGATCAAACTCACCCAAAATAGCACCAAAAAAAAGGAGCGACAAGAAACCAGAAACACATCATAATGTAAACTACAGATCCAATCCACAAACTACACCAATTAAACTTTGCCATCTGGGACAATCTTCCAACAACATCAGAAACAGCAAAGCACCAGATCACTCAACCAGGCCAAAATCACACCACCAAAATTTTGATCACAGGGTCCAACAGTAGCAAAATCACGTATGAAAGAAAAAGATTTGAAAGAAGTAGTTTCGTGAACCGTCTGGAGGATGTCGCCCTTGGTCGCATTGTTTGCCGGCACATCTTTAATAGTAAAATCGAACAAGAGTCAACAGTGATAACAAAAATATAGCCAGGCTCTATGTTTGACAGTTCCAGGATAAGATTTTTGCAAGGGAAAAGAAATTTGCAACTTGAAAAAAGTAAGCTCCATTAAGTGAAGCCTGTTGTACTAAGTTTCACCTAAGCTGATCAGCATGAGTAAATATGTTAAATGAATTTCCGTCATCACAGAAACACAGCGAAACACAGTCTTACAAGGCAGAAGTCCTTTAAGGAATCAGCAAACTTTGATTTGAACTCTATTTCACCTTAAGAAACAGAAATGTTAAATTGAGAAAACATTTGATTGTCAAATTACTCAGTGGTTATTGGGATAGTCACAAGACTTTACGTCACAAGATGCGGCGTGCACGATTGCAGCAGCGTCTCCTGATCAAATCAATGGTGAAATTTTTTCTCCTGTTCATCTTTCCTATGAATGAAAGACACTGTTGATCATAAAAACACTAAAATCTGCAAATCTAGCTCTCCAGGAGTAGGATAACGAAAGTGCTACACGGTTACAGCCTAACGCATGGAGTAGGCCATAGCTCCACACTGTGGCTTACTACAGATACACGAGGAAGTGGACATCGGAAGCAGTGCATGATAAGCACACCAGTATCTGAGCAAGACTTAAAGTAGCTCCCTGCAGGCCAGCACTCCCAACAATTCTACTCACTAGCATCCAATCACGAGAAAATAAGATGGATTACCTGTGTCTGGGTTTGAACCAGTGGAAGATAAGGGATTGCTGCAAACTCACCCTAACAGAATCGTGGCTCCAGGACATCACTTCAGACTTGGTTAGAGTGCCTAATCTCCTTCCAGGTAGGCAGAAATGCTGCATTCTCTGGTAAAAGCCATGGAGGAGGTCTGTGTGTCGAGGTCAATAAGAACTGGTAGTAACAGCCCACTGCTCACTGCAGATAGAGTTTTTAATGCTGAAGGACAGGCCCTTCTACTTGCCAGGGGACTTCACTGCCATTGTGATTGTTGTGGTTTACGTCCTGATGTGTTAGTGCTGGGGAAGCACTGCAGGAGCTCTACAACAATATCCACAACCTCAAAGACACTCATACAGATGGTTTCTTCATTGTTGCTGGTGATTTCAATCATGCCAACGTAAAAACAATCCTACCAAAGTGCTACCAGCAAGTCAACTTTGCAAACAAAGGAGAGAATACTTGGTCTATGCCAAGGGTCGTGGAGCTTACAAGGCTGCCCTCCACCCTCATCTTGGATATTCAGACCACAAATCCATTGTACTAATTCTTGCATACAGAACACTGGTTAAACAAGTCAAACTAGCTTACATGGAGCTCAAGACTGGCTAGAAAGTGCCACCTCAGCACTGTAGGACTGTTTTGAAAACACAGACTGGAGCATGTTCAGGGAGACAGCTACCTATAGCCATCACATTGATGAATATGTGAGATCAGTGACTGGCTACGTAGGAAAATGCATTGAGGACGTTACCATGATTAAACACTATACTGCCAAGGCAAACCAAAAGCCATGGCTGACTGCAGAGGTTTGTGCACTGCTTAGGGATCAGAACGCTGCCTTCAGATCATGGATCTAAAGTCAGCACTAGCCATGCTCTCTCATGCCATCAGGACGGCAAAGTGAGAGAACTCACAGAAAATTCACAGACAACTTTGTGACACCAGGGACATGTGGTAAGGTATATGAACCATAACAGATTACAAGTCCACCCAGTGCATCAAAGACAGCGACACCTCCCTTCCTGATAGGCTGAATGCCTTCTATGCAGAATTTGACACAATGAATGATATGGCTTCAAGGAAAGCCCCCTCTCCCCCCTGAGGAGCAGGCCACAATCAAGGTGAGAGGATCTTAGCAAAGATAAACCCACTCAAGGCTGCAATGCCAGATAACATACTTGGTCAGGTGCTGAGGGATTGTGCTGCCCAGCTAACAGACATCTTTAATAATCACTTTGCAATGGGCCTCAGCAATCATGAAGTGTTTTGAGCAGCTGGTAATGGATTGTATAAAATCCCACCTCTCAGCTACAATGGACCCTTCCAGTTCACCTATCGCTCAACTGGTCCACTGATGATGCCAAAGTCTTGGCCCTTCATTCCATCCTGTCCTACCCAGAAAACAATGTCTCATATGACAGGATGTTGATAATAGTAACATTAATAATCATAATTTGTTTCTCAATGTTTGACATCATATTGAAATTTGCCAATGTTTTAGCAAAACCTTTTAGTATTTTGTAATTGATGTTAAAGTAAGGATTTAGCCCAATTGCCTTTTGCACATCCATCTAATTATTCACATTCCCTACCAGATTTTCTGGGTATTTTTGGTTTAAATCCACATTGTCCATTGCCATTTCTGTTTTGTGCAGCTATTTCATTTTCTTCTAAGACAGAAGAAAGAAGAAAATGCAGAAGGCTGATATGCAGTGAGATTCTATTCGAAATGGATTGGATTCACCTGACCAGGACTAAAAATGACAAGAAAAGAAAGTGAGATGTGGACAAGTAGGTGGAATAATTGAAGAGAAGGTTGATAGAAAAAGAATAGAACTATATTGCATCTTAAGTGGTCTTTGCTAGCGTTGGGGAAATTATTAACCTAATATATGTTAATATATTGCAGAGTAATATATTAACATCATCTGAAAGCCACTTGCTTTACCTATAAGCCTATTGGACTGGAGTGGTTGTTAATGTGAGAAAGGAGCTAATTAAATGTTTACCTCATGATTCAGTGAGGGAATTATTTTCTTTAAGTTCTTTAAAATTATTTCCACCTTTCACTCAGAATTGAGATACTGTAAATATTATAGTGACAGCATCATATTTTTCCATAAGTAAATCAGACACATTTCTAAATCACTGGCACACATTTTTCAATTTCAACTGATTTTCATTTCACCAACCAATACTTCTCTCCCCATTTTATTCCCCCTATTAGTCATGCTTAAGGATGCCTGTAGCCTACGGTACAAATGAAGTGAGGGACTTGCTCTAGAGCAGCTAATCATTGTTGTCCATACTTGACCTTCCCTCTGCATTCCTTTGCAGTGTGACTGAGAGTAGGGTCTCAAAGTAATCAAAGCTCATTCTCGCTAATCAAAAGAAAAGTGGATTGGAGTTTCATGAAGAACATTAATATTTGAGGAAAAGTTTAACCCTTCCTGACAGATCAGTTTTTTTAAATCAGACTGCATACAATTTAACATTGAATTCATTAACTTTAATGGATAGAACCTCAGGTGAGCTATCTTATATGATTGAGATTCTCTTTGCCTAATTTCCTCAGTGTACAGCTATTACCAATCTAATGCATCCAAATATATTAGATCATGAGAAACAAGAATACTTGAAAAGAAAGAAACTGTAAATCAAACAGCCTTCCAATATGCTCTGTCATTCAAAAAGGTCAAGTCCATTTTGATCATTGGCTTCAGCTTCAATATCCTAACGAGGCTCCATAACCATTGATTCTCCAAAAAATCAAAAGATCTACCTCAGCCTTAAAACTTTACATCCACAACTTTCTCTGATGGAGAATTCTGAAGGTTTAGAGTCTTGTAGGAGAAAAATAAAGCTCTTCCTTCCCTCCCTTTGTGGCCCATCCATAGTCTGAGTTCTTTATTGGGGAATATACTATCAAGCCTCCTCAGAACCTAATATGTTTCAGAGGGATCACCTCCAGTTCTTCTAAACTACAGAATATGTCCTGTTTGGTTCGATCTTTCCACAGAGAAAAGGATACTTGTCACCATATAAAATGAAGCAGACAAATTAGTTTGAGGAACAAATCAATGACAAGGACTTGAACAGTACTTTTCGGGTTTGATTTTGCAAAACAAAAATCATTGAAAATCATTTTCCAAAAGCATGTTTGAAGTATATTATTATCAATTGTTGTTTTAGAAAGATAAATTGAATTAAATTAGCTAAAAATGTCCAAGTATTAATAATGAGGTACAAGCAGAAATAGTTTTAAGTTAGATATTGTAAGCAATATACATTTATTTATTTGAAGAAAGCTTTGCACTAAAGAAATTATGTCACAGTGTTTACATTAAGCTGCCACAGGGCAGAAATATTGGTGTGTTTCAGAAACATGGGATCCAAGCTGATTTTATTTTTTTTTTAATGAGCAGCTAGTCCGGAAAGCGTGGACTTTCCCTCAAGTTACTTGAAGCAAAAGAATATCTTTCATATGGAGATATGAAGAACTAAGCAAATTCTATTCACCCATAGGATGTTAGGATATGCAGCTAATTCAATCATAGCATTTAAGGGGGAATTAGAGAAACAGTTGAAATAATAAAATGTTAAAAGTAGAAAGAAAAGTGCAAGGTAATAGTGTTTACCTAATCAGAACAAGAATTGACACCAAACAGCTTACTTTTTGTAACAAAACTCTGCATTTTTTTGTTATAAGTACAAAGACCTCTGAAAAGAAAAGTAGTAGACTATTTCATTCGTACTAAGTTCCCTGATATTCCTTGCTAATTTAGAGGTCCATCAAATCATCACCCAAGTTTACATCGCAGTACTTGGGCTTCTGCAAAATATTTTTTATATGCAGTTGGAATGTGAAATACTCAAAGGACAACTATTGACCACCATACTTCTCCCTCTTACAAAGGAAATATAAATTATTTACTCATGTGATTAACATAGTATATCATTGATAACTTTCTATATATTATCTAAGTTAATATTATCTTTGGACTCCACCCAGATATATTGAATGGTTTGTACTTTGCATTTTCTGAGAAATCAAAAGCATGTTTCTATCTGACTGTAAAGGACCTTACCTGATCTTAAATTAGTAATTTAAACAGAACAAAATCAGAGAGATCCTATGATTGTGAAAAGGTGCCATAAAAATGGGGTGCTTGGTGGTGGAGTTGGAAAAGAAGACCAGAGCATTAATAAAGGAATGGTCCTTACAGAATGTTGAAAATGGGTGGAGAGGGGAAATGTGTCTGGTGGTGGCATTCCATTGAACGTGGTGATTCATAGACTGTGGAGACTGGGGGAGTGAAACTGAAGGCAAGGAGAACTTTTTGTTCATTCTGACTGGGAGGACTAAAGGAGAGAGCAGAGGCACAGGATGTAGAATGGATGCTGTGGAGAATATTGTTGCTAGGATAAATAGTACCACAGAAAAAGTCAAAGAAAGGCATCTCAGAAGTACTGGTGTAGAATGTGGCATCATCAGAACAGATGCAACAAAACCAGAGGCCTCCATACTGTTGTCAAACTTTAAATGGTCTCATTATACTTGTTTCTATCTATAATGAGAATAGTTTAAGGAGTCTGTGGACTTGAAATAGCTACTGTTGCCAAACTCTCACTTAAGGTGGAGTTGGATGAATGGGGGAGAAAAAGGGAAGAATTTGAAATGTGGAAGTAAAAGCAAGTTTGACTTTGATAGCAAAGATGATAAAACTCTCGGGTTCTGTATCAGAGTAGAAAATGGCATCAATGAGTGGCAGAAAATGAGGTTATGTAAATGAGCAGAAAGTGGTATCAAGATGTAGTGAGACTGAAATAGGCCTGTTTAACATTTACCACATAAAACAGACATAGGTTGACTCATACAAGTTCCTATGTTATTACTTTGATTCCTATTTGTTTCTCTCATTGTTTGTAGGATATTTGGTAATTATGTAGAAGATACAGACTAGTAAATGTGGCAGATTGTTATATCATAATTTTTTTCATTATTAATCAAAATCATAATTATTCTCATGAATCTAAAGAGTCAATGCTTTCAATTTACACTTGTTTCTCAGAAGAAATTCCACATATAGCCTTGTAGTATGAAAAAATATTCATACTTTAAACCATTCCTTTTGATATTATATTCATGCTGTCTACCATAAAAGCAATACAGAATCTACTAGTCCCCAGAGATTTTATTAGATGTTGTGTACCCCAGGCTCTGCAATATTTCTATCGCTTTTGTTCAGCTATCCCAGAGGTATTGTTGAGTTTAATATGTGAATAAAGAATAAAATATCAACTTTAGCAGTGTGTAATTACATTGTACAATTTCAATGTTATGACATCATCAGCAAATGCTTGATCTGATATAACTTGTTGACTAATTGAAGAGGGCATTGCGTTGAGTACATATTTCATAATTCCTGGTGTAATTTTTCATATGATTAAAATATTTATTTGTCTAGAATTCTACCAACCACTACTCCCATTTTACAATGGAAATGATTTTGTTTTAGTATGTATCATCACGAATGCATTCTGGAAGTAGAACCCTGTAAGTATTCTTCTGTAAGAATGTAGGGGAAATACTTAAATATAAACCCCACATATCCCACCTCCCTTCCACAGTTAACCTGCAAACAAGTGGGACCCATGACTTAATAGGTATTTTCTCCGAACTTGCAACATGCTATTGGATTCTGTCCACTTTGGGTGGACAGCTAGCTGACTCTCATTAAGACACACAAGCTGATGTATTCAAGAATTCAAACGTAGACCATCAAGTTTCATTCTCAATCATTTTGCCTTCTCCTTCCCAATCCATTCACTGTTAAAGTCTATATCAAAGTGTTCCCTTCCCTCTCCTGGTTATGCATCAAAATATTGTTCTGATTAAAAGCTTTCCTTTATCAAGAATCTGAATGCATTTTAGTTAACCACAAAGAATTTTATTCAAGAATGAAACTGAGTGATTTTGAATTAAATCTCTTCAACAGCATTACCAACATTTGTTTCTGGTCCCAGAGGTTTGATATTGCACCCAGTACTAAAGGCTGTAAGCATCATCCCCCAAGTCTCAGGGGCCTATGGCTGCTTGGGAATGAAGGAAATTACAATATATGGAATTGAAGCAGAAAAAGGGAATTAAGGAAAGATCACGTCATCTTATTGAATGTGAAAGAGCCCTTTTGGAGCACTCGCTCACCGTAGGCTAGTATGAGTACTGCTTCAAAGGCAAATTACTAAACATATCAAGCAAGGAACTAATCTTGGCACAACTATAAAGGCTAGAGAGATGCCAGAGAAGATAAGTAAAAGATAAAGCTCCACTTTACAGATGCAATAATCCTGGGACTGCGTCTGTCAGCATAATACCCCTGGTGGGAGATTATTGAAATCAGGAAAACAGAAGAAACAGAGGGAGTACAACATAGCTTTGCTCTGTAGTTTCTATCACTTGGGTAAGTTAAGCATTGAGGTTGTAGCTTTTCTACTGGGAGTGATTGTAAGGTTAAAAGTGCGCAACATTCTTACAGAACAAATCAGACATCAGCTTCCAATGTCAACACCCACACATCCATGCACAGAAAAGCGCACGTGCGCACGCACACCCACACACAGAAATGCATGCGCATGCACACACACCCACTCATAGACCAACACACAAAAATCCACCCAGATACCATTCACACACATCCACCCCCTCCCCCACACATATACACGCAAACATCCACCCACACTGCCAACAGCCGTACAGATGCAGCAGAAGTGTACCCACAAAGGTCTGGAGCAGAGCTTGAAAAAGCAGTCAGTTTTCAGCAGGAGTCTTTGATTGGACAGAGGCACAGACACAGTGGAAACATTCCTGTGGAGGTCCAGAGTGAAGTTTGATACAGCAGCCAGCTTTTAGCGGAAGTCTTTGATTGGACAGCAGTGCAAATGCAGTAGAAGTGTTACAGTGCAGGTCTGGAACCAGGCTTAAATAACCCACCCTCCATAAAAAAGAGGTACCATCTAGCAGAGCAGTCATCGTCAGAGTGGTAAGGCTTTGGCTTAAGAGGCTTCGGCTAGAACAGGTGGAGGTGAGGTAGGTAGGTAAGTTTACTTCTTATTGCTTTTTCTGTCTTATTAAACTATAGAAAGGATAGGGGATGTGTCTACAGAGCCAGTGTTCTGCTCTGGGTGTCAGATGTGGGATTTCTAGGAGACTTCCAACCTCCCCGATGTCTACATGTGCACCGAGTCTAGCCCTGTGGCTCAGAAGGGTACGAAACTAAAGAGGAAGGCAGCAGTAATAGGGGACTCTATAGTCAGGGGGACAGAGAGGTGATTCTGTGGACACAAAAAAATTGCGGATGGTACCAGGGTCCGTGATCTTTCTAAACGTGTCCATAATATCCTGAAAAGGGAGGGTAAGCAGCCATAAGTTGTGGTATATATTGGTACCAATGACATAGATTTAAAAAAAAGGAGGGGGTTCTGAAAACAGAACACAGAATATAGGAAGAAAATTGAGAAGCAGAACCTCAAGGGTCATAATCTCGGGATGACTGCCTGTGCCACGCAGCAGTGAAGATAAGAATAGAATGAGGTGGCAGATAAATATGTGGTTGAAGAATTGGAGCAGTGGGCAGGGATTTAGATTTCCAGATCATTGGGACATTTTCTAGGCAGGTGTATCCTGTACAAAAGGGACGGATTGAAGGTTGAAACTGAAGGGGACCAATATCCTTGTGGCAAGTATGCTAGAGCTATTGGGAGTGGTTTAAACTAATGTGGCAGGGGGTTGGGAACCCATATGATAGAGCTGAAGATGAGCCAGCAGGTTTACAAGTAGATGATGAGTGTAATATGAATGTAAGGGAGAACAAGCCAAAGATTGGGTGCAAGTGCTGTTATAAGGTGGTCGTTGATAGCGGACCCAAATGCAAGACACAAACACTAAAGTACTAGGAACAGGACTAGGTGTGTCAAGAAAGCAAGGGAAGTGGGGAAGAAATGATGCTGGACAAGATACAGGCCCTGAATGAGACTAGGATACAGGGCTGGGGCTAGGACTAGACAAAGAAAGCTGGACCTGGCCAAGGAACAAGGAACTTGGAACCTGGACAAGGACTCCGAGCCAGAGACTGGACAGGGACCCGGAACGTGGGTCTTGACTCGGGCTCAGACTCCGGATTCAGGCGAGGACAAAACATGGCAAGGCAACAGGACTGGATGTGGTAGCAGGATGCGGGACTTGGACAGGACGTGGGACCAGAACTGGATGAGGAAACAGAGCTAAGACTTGGACTTGGGAGACTGGAACACAGAGCCTAGGTCTTGGGAGATAGGAACGCGGAACATAGAGCCTTGGTAATCTTGGGAGACAGGAACGCGGAACACAAAACCTTGGTAGTCTTGGGAGAAAGGAATGCAGAACATAGTGCCCAGGTCTTGGGAGAGACAGGAACACAGGGACACGGAACACAGAGCCGGGACCCCTCCTTGGGAACAGGACTTGGAGCCGGGGCTCCACACAGAGTCAGGACCACTCCTAGGGAGCAGGACGTAGGGCTAGGACTCATACACAGAACACTGAGACAGTTCCTAACCCAAGGTAGCAGCAAATGGCCGGACCTACCTAGTGAAGGCGTGGACACAGAGACAGTTCCAAACTCAAGGTAGCAGCAAACGGCCGGACCTACCTAGTGAAGGCATGGACACAGAGACAGTTCCCAACTCAAGGTAGCGGCAAATGGCCAGACCTACCTAGCGAAGGCGTGGTCACAGAGACAGTTCTCAACTCAAGGTATTGGCAAACGGCCGGACCTACCTAGCAAAGGCATGGACACAAAGAGACAGTTCCAAACAACGAAAGACAGTTCCTTATCTATACACAGCAAGGCTCCAGTCTTGCTCCAGCGGTAGAAATTGACAGCGATACAGGCAAGGTTGCAGGCAAGACTTCAGCAAATGTTGCAAGCAAGGCTTCAGGCAAAGCTTCAGAAGGAAGGGAAGGGAAGGAGACAGTCCAGCAAATGAAGCTGTACCCAGGAGCTATTTATGTAGCCAGCTCAAAATGAGAATCATGTGCCTCAATTCAGGTATACAACAGGACAAGGGAAAACCGGAAAACCTGGAATAAGGAACAATGGACCGGACCATGAACCGGAATGCAGACTTCACGGACCGGACCATGACAAATGCAGACAGTGTAAGGAGCTAAATTCAAACAGAGAGCCAAAATTCAAAAATGTGAAGAATACAGTATTGAAGGCATTGTATTTAAATGCACACAGTATTCAGAATAAGGTGGATGAACTGGTGGAGCAATTAGAGATTGGATGATATGACGTTGTAGGCATCACTGAGTCATGGTTAAAAGAAGGCTATGGTTAGGAGCTTAATATCAAAGGATATACTTTGTATCAAAAGGACAGGCAAGAAGGCATAGGCAGTCGTGTGGCTCTCTTGGTATGAGATGGAATTACATCTTTAGAAAGAGGTGACATAGGATAAGAGAATGTTGATTCTCTGTGGGTGGAATTAAGGAACTGCAAGGGTGAGAAAAAAAATTATGGGAATCTATTAAAGGCCACCAAATAGTAGACATGATGTGGGGTTGAGGTTTCAAAAGGAGCTGGAAAAGGCATGTAAAAAATGTAATGACATAATTGTAATGGGGGACTTCAATATGCAAGGGGTTTGGAAAAATCAAATTGGTATTGGATCGCAAGAGAGGAATTTATTGAATGCCTATGAGATGGCTTTTTGAGCAGCTTGTGGTTGAGCCTGCTCGGGGAAGGGCTATCTTAGATTGGGTGTTGTGTAATAATCCAGATTTTATTAGGGAGCTTATGGTAAAGGAACACTTAGGAGCCCAGTGATCATAATTGATTGAATTCATACCACAGTTTGAGAGGGAGAAACATAAGTCAAATGTATCAGTATCACAATGGAATAAAGGGAATTACAGAGGCATGACAGAGGAGCTTGCCTGGGTAGATTGGAGAAGGAAACTGGCAGGGATGACGCCAGAGCAGAGGTGACTGAGGTTTCTCGGAATAGTTCACAAGGTGCAGGATAGATATGTTCCACAGAAGAAGTTATTATCAAATGGCAGGTGTAGGCAACCGTGGCTGACAAGGACTACATAAAAACCAAGGAAAGGGCATATAATGTAGCAAAAGTGAGTGGGAAGTTGGATGATTGGGAAGTTTTAAAGTCCAACAAAAGGCAACTACAAAGCCATAAGAAGGGAAAAGATGAAATATGAGAGCAAACTAGCCAATAACATAAAGCAGAATACTAAAAGTTTTTTTCCAGTTATCTAAAGAGTAAAAGGGAGGTGAGAGTTGATATTGGACTATTGGAAAATTATGCTGGTGAGGTAGCAATGGGGACAAAAGAAATAGTAGATGAACTTAATGGGTACTTTGCATCACTTTTCACTGTGGAAGACACTAGCAATGTGCCAAATATCTGTAAGTGTCAGGGACCAGGAGTGGGAGTTGTTACAAAGGAAAAGATGCTAGGCAATCTCAAAGGTCTTAAGGTGGATAAGTCATCTGGATCTGATAGACTGTATCCCAGAGTCCTGAAAGAGGTTCTGGAAGTGATAACGGATGCACTGATCATGACCTTTCAAGAATCAGTTGATTGTGACATGGTCCCAGAGGACTGGAAAATTGCAAGTGTCGCTCCACTCTTTAAGAAGGGAGGAAGGCAAAAGAAAGGAAATTATAGGCCAGTTTGCCTAACCTCAGTAGGTGGGAAAGTGTTGCAGTCCATTATTAAGGATGAGGTCTCTGGGTACTTGGAGACTAATGATAAAATAAGTCAAAGTCGGCATGGTTTCTGTAAAGGGAAATGTTGCCTGACAGATCGTTAGATTTCTTTGAGGAAGTGTAACAAGCAACGTGGACAAAGGAGAGGCAGTGGATGTCACTTACTTGGATTTGCAGAAGACATTTGTTAAGGTGCTACACATGAGGCTGCTTAACAAGATAAAATCCCATGGCATTACAAGAAAGATGCTGGCATGGGTAGAGGAATGGCTGACAGGCAGGAGGAGCAAGTGGGAATAAAGAAGGCCTTTTCTAGTTGGCTGCCAGTGACTAGTGGTGTACCTCAGGGGTCAGTATTGGGACTGCTACGTTACACATTATTTGTCAGTGATTTATATAATGGAATTGATGGCTTTGTGACAAAGTTTGTGGACGATACGAAGATAAGTGGAGGGGTAGGTAATGCTCAAGAATCAATGTGGTTGCAGAAGGACTAAGGCTGATTGGAAGAATGAGTAAAGAAGTGGTAGATGGAATACAGTGTTGGGAAATGTATGATAATGCATTTTGGCAAAAGGAAGAAAAGGATAGACTATTATTTAAATGGAGAGAGAATTCAAACATCAGTGGTGCAATGGGACTTAGGAGTCCTCACGCAAGACTCCCAGAAGATTAATTTATAGGTTGAGTCTATGGTAAAGAAGGCAAATGCAATGTTGGCTTTATAAGACGCTAGTCAGGCTACACTTGGAGTATTGTCAACAGTATTGGGCCCATATCGCAGAAAGGGTGTGTTGTCATTGGAGAGAGTCCAGAGGAGGTTGACGAGGATGATTCCAGGAATGAAGAGGTTAACATATTAAGGAGCGTTTGGCAGCTTTGGGCCTGTACTCACTGGAATTTAAAAGAATGCGGGGAGGGGGGTGGAGATCTCATTGAAACCTACCAAATGTTGAAAGGACTGGATAGGGTGGATGTGGAGAGGATGTTCCTATGGTAGGCATCAAAATTGATGCCGAACAGGCAGGTGTATGGAGTTGAATGGGGTCCAGGATCAGCCATGATGGATTGTGGAACAGACTCGATGGGCTGAATGGCCTAAATCTGCTCCTGTGTCTCATGGTCTTATGGTCACACACTCATACACTCACATACCCACATACACACACACACACATACACACATACAAGCTGCTGTCTCATTTGTCATATTTGTCATGCTCTTCCACTCCCTTTGTCACGTGGCTGGCTTGACACAGGACTCATAATAAAAAAGTTTGTGTAATATCTATCACAGTCTCAGATCACCTCTACATTCTTTAAAGTCAATGAGATACTTTGAATGATAATCACATTTATAATTTGGGAATCATAGCAACTAATCTGAACACAGCGAGGTCCTACAGAAGGCAACTGCTGACATATTAAGGGCTCTTTTTCCTTTTTATGGAGAGATAAATATTAGCATGACATCCAGCAATCTCCTTTGCTCCAATGCGGCACAGGACCTATGGAAGCTGATTGAACGTCCATTTAATGTTTCACCTAAAAGATAATACCTCGAATAGTACAGCACCTCATCAATATCTCACTAACAGCCTGGAATGTTTAAAATGCATGAAGACTATAACTTTATTTTCACAATAACTTGATATGTACTAAAGACTTGGGACAAAATTGAGGCTTGTCCATTTGTGGCTGAGAGTAATTTTAATGGTATGATGAGTTTTAGGTTCAGTCAATTAATCATTGTCACTGATTCCTTCAGGTTTTGATTACTGAAGGACATTGTAGAAAACAAATGTTTAAAACAGCTTTGTCTTCTTTTCTTTCTTAATTCTATGTAATTTCTCTTTTTTGTGATATGCTCCTTGAAATTTTAGAATCCAATTTATAACATCTGTATTAGACTTTAGCTGGTAAGTAAAATGGGTGAAGGTGATGTTAATTTAGGCTTTTCAGAAATAGTCCTGATGTAATTTATTACAGTTGCATCAATGTTTGTTTCAGCTCATAAATGCATAAACTGATAAATTATAGAAAGTGCTCGCATAGGGAGACAGTCAATTTCATCATACTTCACAGAAATTATGGTAATTTATATGTAAATTAGTGAAGGCTTCCATTTAAAATCAGGTTAAAAGATCTAGAGGACATTCACACAAGTTAAAAAAAAGTAATGAGCCAAATTTAAGGGTTTCCTTTGTCAACATTTGATAATCACATCTTACATGAGCAAAAGATTGATAGAATCCACATAAAGTCAAAGTAATTTCTTCCCGACAATATATGAATCTTGTCACTCAAATCCTGACTTTAGCAACGCCATTGTGTTCCAGGTCACCATTGTTGATCAGCAGCCGTATTAAGACTGAAAGATTAGAAACATAGGGTATGCATAACTTATTCAGACATTGAGTTTGTTCCAACATTTGGTTAGACTGGCTGAAATGTACCTAGCTTCAGATTACCTTGGTTCCATTACCCATAATTTTCTTAAGAAATTACATTTATCTCAGTGATGAACTATTATAATTAAGTGATGGTTTTTTTTTTGCACCTTGTCGGAATAAACCATCAATTGGTATTTTGTGCCGGTAACTGTAGCAGTGTGCACTTCCTAATATCCAAACCTAAAAATTATTGCCACTTAGGACGGTACGCCAAGGTGATGTTGCACAGCCATTGTTGTCGATGGCCTGCTTCAGAAAATTCCGTATGAAAGGCATTATTGCAATGAATATAATTGAGCTTTGGAGTGAAAATCAATTCAGCGCTTAATTCAGAAGATACATGGAGCTCATGAGTCGGATGGGAAATGGTTAATTTCAATAACATCATTGCAACCTTGACCTTTAAGCAAACTACATGGACTAACAATTTTTTCTCATTTCTAATATTTCATTTTCAATTATAAACTGACTAAAACTTTAATACTGACGTCACAGAAACAGCTTAATCATCTCAAAGACAGAAAGTAGAACTGTATTATTATATGAACAGTTTGGACAGATAAATAGGACATAGTCAGGCTTATTAGCTGTGAAGACTCCCGGATATTTGTAATGCATATTAATGCACTATTGAGCAATAATGCTGTAAAAAATGATTTTGTCCTCACCTGAAAAGATGAGTGAAGAGTTTGTCACAGCCTAAATGGCCAGATTGATAAAACTGGATGAAAATTATATTACTCCTTGATTTACTACTGTTGATAAACAGCATTTTTGCTTAAAATACAGTTTAATTCTGAGATTCCTTCAGCAAACATAAGTTGAAGTTGATACGAAAATGCACATCTGGCTGTGATAAGGTAAGCCTTGATACAATTACAAAAGCATGTTTTATGATTTTCTATCAATATTTCATTTTATTTGCCTTCATTGATCAGAAAAAAAAAATCAAATATAGGCTTGATATTAAGCTTGGGAGAGCAGAAAATGGCACTAAATCCAGGCAAACTGGTATAAATATTAGAATCAGAATCAGATTTATCACCACTGACATCTGACATGAGATTTATTATTTTGTGGCAACAGTAGTGTAGAAAAATAAAATTACTATAAATTACAAAGTAAATGAATAGTGCAAAAAAGGGAATAATGAGATAGTGTTTATGAGTTTCTGGACTATTTCAGACATTTGATTGTGGAGGGGTAGAGTTAAGTGTGGGCCCTTCAGGATCCTGCACCTCCTCCATGATGATAAGTAACAAGAAGAGGATATGTCCTGAATGGTGAGGGTCCTTAATGATGAATGTCATCTTCTTAAGCCACCACCTCTTTAAGATGTTTTCAAGGGTGGGGAGGGTTCTGCAAATGATGCTTCTGGTTGAGCACGTAACCGTCAGCAGCCTTCTTCAATGTAGCACGTTTGATCCTCCATATCATGTAGTGATGCAACCAGTCAGAAGACGCTCCACCGTACATCTGTAGAAATTTGCAGGAGTATGGTAAATTTGCAGGTGTGTAGAGCTGAATGAGATCCGGAATCAGCCATGATGGAATGGTGAAGCAGACTCAATGGACTGAATAGCCTAATTCTACTCCTATGTGTTATGGTCTTATACTAAGTCTGCTCAAATTCCTAATGATGTATAAACACTGGCATAACTTATTTGGTGATTGCATCAATGTGTTGGGTCCAGGATAGATTCTCCAAGATGATGATACCCAGGAACTTGAAGCTGCTCACCCATCACTGACCCCTCAACATGAACTGGTATGTGTTATCTTGATTTCGCCTTCCTGGAGTCTACCAACTTCCTTGGTCTTGCTGATATTGAGTCCAAAGTTGTTGATGCTGCACAAAATTCTTGTGCTAAGCAATTTTTTGTCCAGTGACAACAACATGAACAATTTCTTCCAAAAAATGTATAAATAAGCAAGTTCTAAAATCTGAAGACAAATCATCATAAACTCCATGTTAACAACACCATATGGTCAGAAACTGGAAAAGGAAGTGTGATTGTGTATAATCGTGAAATATACTTAGCATAGAAACTCTTCTTTGGCATCCATCCTGGTACCTGTACGTGGCTGGAAGCACGAGAAGAGTTTATTCATCATATACGCCAGGAACGCACTAGATCCTTTTTCATATATTTAACATGCAAGGGAAAGGGTGACAACCTTTTGTGGGCAGTTTAAATTCCTTTGTGCACGAAGAACAAAAGATGTGTGCGTGTACATACTTGCACACCTTGGAGAGAACATCGGCTGCAACACTATATAATCAGTCATCCTGTCTCACTTATGTATGCCTACTCATTGCCATCTTAGACTCTATAAACAACAAAAGTGTCATCTCTGAATTTAAAAATTGCATTTGACCTTTCCTACCACACAGTCATGAGTTTAGAGATAGTATAACAGTGGGCTAAGCAAGCAAATTCAGAATTCAGAAGTGCAAAGGGGCTTTGGACCCCTAGTGCAGGATTTCCTAAAGGTTAACTTGCAGGTTGAATCAGTAGTAAGGAAGACAAATGCAATGTTTGCACTCATTTCGAGAAGGCTAGAATATTAAAGCAAGGATCTAATGTTAAGACTTCATAAGATGTTGGTCAGACAACATTTGGAGTATTATGAGCAATTTTAGGCCCCATAATATAAGAAATGATGTGCTGGCATTGGAGAGGGTCCAGAGGAGGAATGATCCTAGGAATGAAAGGGTTAAGGAATGAGGTGTGTTTGATGGCTCTGGGCCTGTACATACTGGAGTTTAGAACAAGGGGTGACCTCACTGAAGCCTACAGAATATTGAAAGGCCTGGATAGAAGGGAGTGGACATGGAGAGGATGTTTTCAATAGTGGGAGAGTCTAGGACCAGAGGGCACAGCCTCAGAATAAAGGATGTCCCTTTAGGACAGAGATGAGGTGGACTTTCTTTAGCCAGAAGTGGTGAATCTGTGGAATTCAGTACCATAGATGTCTGTGGAGGCCAAGCCATTGGGTATATTTACTCTGGAGGTTGAAAGGTTCTTGATTACTAAGGCCATCGAAGATTATGGGGAGAAGGCAGGAAGATGGGGCTGAGAAGGAAAATAAATCAGACCTAATTGAATAGTGGAGCAGACTCAATGGTCAAAATGACATAATTATGTTCCTATGGTCTTATGTTAAGGAGCTTAGAGGAGTCCATCTCAAAGCTCTCAAAGAACACTGCACAAAGACAGGAATCCATGACTCCTGTTTCAAGAACATTTTGGCAAGCGTTCAGGATCAACTCTTTTGTCCAACAGTTACTGGAGACAGTAACAACTGCAGTAGACATATGGATGGAGCCCACTGAGACGCTAAACTGATTAATGGATCTCCCCACACTGCTGCAATTTTGCATTGTAACAAGCCAACAAGTAATAAATTGAAATTCCTGTGGCAAGGGGAGTTCCATGGCCTGGGCAAACTGGTATTTACATGGAATGAAGAAGTGCCATTTCTGATATTCTCACAAGACAAAGTGATGCTGCCCTGAGCAGCTATCTGTCCTTGGGGAGTAGAGCTTTACTGCAACCGAGTAAATTGATCTCCGGTGTGAACAAAGAAATAGCAATGAGCCAGTCTCTCTCTTACAGGACTATAGAAGTTACATTCAGGAGACTGCATCTCAAATGCAAGAGCAGTGTCTTGCACCTTCCGCTTGCACACCTGTTAATTGCAAGGAGAATTCTGTTCTGACTGTAAGACGAGCTGTCTGTAAGGAGAAAAATGAAGAGACCCGAGATCAAGTCAAAGGTCAAAATTGATAGTGTTCCTATATGTACAAGTACATTCATGCACAGGTGTAAGAAAAACTTACTTGCATGAGTATTACAGGTATATAGCATTATATAAGCAGCATTCACAAAACATTAATTAAACATAAATCATACACAATTTTTGAAGAAAGAAAATAATTAGAACAATAAAAAACAAAGTTAATTTTAGTGCAAAATGGTCAGAGTGGTTATTGCATTGATTAGATTTGTGCCAATTGGTACTGCAACAAAATAGTTGAAAGGAAGAAGCTGTTCTTTCTTATTTATTTATTGAGATACGGCGTGGAATAGGCCTTTCCAGCCCTTTGAGCGACCCTGTCCAGCAATCCCCCGATTTAATCCCAGCCTAATCACGGGTGCAATTTACAATGACCAATGAAAGCCGGACCCCAAGAAAGGGAGTTTGTGGAGTCCCTCCGAGATGGATTCTTAGAACAGCTTGTACTGGAGCCTCCCAGAGAGAACGCAATTCTAGATTTAGTGTTGTGCAATGAACCGGATTTGATCAGGGACCTCGAGGTAAAGGAGCCATTAGGAGGTAGTGACCATAATATGGTAAGTTTTAATCTACAATTTGAGTGGGAGAAGGTAAACTCGGAAGTGTCAGTATTACAGTTGAACAAAGGGAACTATGGTGCTATGAGGGAGGAGCTGGCCAAAGTTCAATGGAACAATACCCTAGCAGGGATGACAGTGGAACAGCAATGGCAAGTGTTCCTGGGAATAATGCGGAAGGTGCAGGATCAGTTGCGGAAGGTGCAGGATCAGTTCGTTCCAAAGAGGAAGAAAGATCCTAAGGGGAGTAAGGAGAGGCCGTGGCTGACAAGGGAAGTAATGGACAGTATAAAAATAAAAGAGAAGAAGTATAACATAGCAAAGACGAGTGGGAAGCCGGAGGATTAGGAAACTTTTAAAGAGCAACAGAAGGTAACTAAAAAGGCAATGCGCAGAAAAAAAATGAGGTACGAAGGTAAACTAGCCAAGAATATAAAGGAGGATAGTAAAAGCTTCTTTAGGTATGTGAAAAGGAAAAAAATAGTTAAGACCAAAATTGGGCCCTTGAAGACAGAAGCAGGTGAATTTATTATGGGGGACAAGGAAATGACAGATGAGTTGAACAGGTACTTTGCATCTGTCTTCACTAGGGAAGACACAAACAATCTCCCAGATATAATAGTGGCCAAAAGACCTAGGATAATGGATGAATTGAAGGAAATTTATATTAGGCAGGAAATGGTGTTGGATAGGCTGTTGGGTCTGAAGGCTGATAAGTCCCCGGGACCTGATGGTCTGCATCCCAGGGTACTTAAGGAGGTGGCTTTAGAAATCGTGGATGCATTGGTAATCATTTTCCAATGTTCTATAGATTCAGGATCAGTTCCTGTGGATTGGAGGGTGGCTAATGTTGTCCCTCTCTTCAAGAAGGGAGGAAGAGAGAAAACAGGGAATTATAGACCGGTTAGCCTGATGTTGGTGGTGGGAAAGATGCTGGAGTCAATTATAAAAGATGAAATTACGACACATCTGGATAGCAGTAACAGGATTGGTCCGAGTCAGCATGGATTTACGAAGGGGAAATCGTGCTTGACTAATTTTCTGGAATTTTTTGAGGATGTAACTATGAAAATGGACAAGGGAGGGCCAGTGGATGTAGTGTACCTGGACTTTCAGAAAGCCTTTGATAAAGTCCCACATAGGAGATTAGTGGGTAAAATTAGGGCACATGGTATTGGGGGCAGAGTACTGACATGGATTGAAAATTGGCTGGCTGACAGAAAACAAAGAGTAGCAATTAACGGGTCCCTTTCGGAATGGCAGGTGGTGACCAGTGGGATACCGTAGGGTTCAGTGCTGGGGCCACAGCTGCTTACAATGTATTTTAATGATTTAGATGAGGGACTTGAAAGTAACATTAGCAAATTTGCTGATGACACAAAGCTGGGAGGCAGTGTGAAATGTGAGGAGGTTGTTATGAGAATGCAGGGTGACTTGGACAGGCTGGGTGAGTGGGCAAATTCATGGCAGATGCAGTTTAATGTGGATAAGTGTGAGGTTATCCACTTTGGTGGTAAGAACGGGAAGGCAGATTATTATCTAAATGGAGTCAAGTTAGGAAAAGAGGAAGCACAACGAGATCTAGGTGTTCTTGTACATCAGTCACTGAAAGCAAGTATGCAAGTACAGGAGGCAGTGAAAAAAGCTAATGGCATGCTGGCCTTCATAACAAGGGGAATTGAGTATAAGAGCAAAGAGGTCCTTCTGCAGCTGTACAGGGCCCTGGTGAGACCACACCTGGAGTACTGTGTGCAGTTTTGGTCTCCAAATTTGAGGAAGGACATTCTTGCTATTGAGGGAGTGCAGCGTAGGTTCACAAGGTTAATTCCTGGGATGGCAGGACTGTCATATGTCGAAAGATTGGAGCGACTGGGTTTGTATACACTGGAATTTAGAAGGCTGAGAGGGGATCTTATTGAAACATACAAGGTTATTAAGGGATTGAACACGCTGCTGGCAGGAAGCATGTTCCTGCTGATGGGTGAGTCCAAAACCAAAGGCCACAGTTTAAGAATTAGGGGTAGGCCATTTAGAACGGAGTTGAGGAAAAACTTTTTCACCCAGAGAGTGGTGGATATATGGAATGCTCTGCCCCAGAAGGCTGTGGAGGCCAAGTCTCTGGATGTTTTCAAAAAAGAGATGAATAGAGCTCTTAAAGATAGTGGAATCAAAGGTTATGGGGATAAGGCAGGAAGTGGATACTGATAGTGGATGATCAGCCATGATCACAGTGAATGGCGGTGCTGGCTTGAAAGGCCGAATGGTCTACTCCTGCACCTATTGTCTTTTGTCTATTGTCTATTGTCTATTGAATCTACCAACCAGTACACCTTTGGACTATGAGAGGAAACTCAAGCACCTGGAGGGAGCCCACACAGTCATGGGGAGAACGTATAAGCCCGTTACAGGCAGCAGCAGGAACCCTGGTGGTGTGTCTTCAGGTTTCTGTACCTCTACTTCAAGCATCTCTAGTTCAGAATCTGTCAGCTGGCTCAGTCTTGTTCATTAATGCAGCGGTGGAGTTTTCAAACCACAGCCCAATTGTTGCCATAGCTGCCCAGGCCCACCGTGATCTCTTCCATCAAACCTCCATGTTCTCTCCTTCAACACATTCACCTGTGCCCCAGAGCCAGCAATCCTAGACTATCCCTCTAGAAGGCTGTAGGAATGGGATGAAGTCAAGAGCTTTCGTAGCATCACTGAGAGCGATTAACGTTAGCACATTAGCATAGTGCTGACAGCACAGTTCACACAATCATGAAATCCATGCACATGCTTGGATTAGACTGGAGGGAAACCCCTTCCTCTCCCAAATCACACCAACTGAAGGCACATCTAGAACTGCATTTTGCTGCATCATAGCTTTCTCTACCAAAGGTTCAAAGGCTCATGTTATTATCAAAGCAAACAACTCTGAAATTCTTCAGTTCTCCAAGTAGCCTTGAAACCACAAAAGAAAAGAAAGGCAGCACAATCACCAACCCTCAAACCCCTCCTCCTGCACAAAAAAAAACAAACCAAATGGATCAGGCACATCAATCCCCAAATCCTTCCTCCCACACAAAAAACTGAACAAAATGGGTTAGACATATCAAGCCCCAAATCCATCTTACTGCACAAAAAAAATCTAGCAAAATGGATCAGGCACATTGAGCCCCAAATACCCCTCGCTGAACAAAAAAAAACTAGATCAGACAAAAAAACATAGAATGTAAAAACTGTAGCACTGAAGAAAAGGTTTAGTAATATAACTTCACATCCACCTGGTTAACTCTCTCCGCACAGCAGGCTCTCTCCTCTCTGGTAGCATAGCAGAGCAATCAAAAGACAAGCAGTCAGTGCTCACCCTCCGCATTCGCTTCGATACTTCAATCGTCCTCGTCACTTTAGTTGGCGAAAAATGGAAGCTTCAATTGGCAAATTAGAGCCAGACTTCTGCTTGCACCCCGTCCTGCAGCCTGCCCACCACGAGGTTCGTGCATGCTGCTTCCCAGAATCCTCTCCTCGACTGCAAAGCGCTGGAACATCCAAGCAATCTCCAAACTTCCACACTCACCTTGATGTTTCAATTGCCCTTGTCGCTTTAATCGGCAAACAATGGAAGCTTTAATTGGCGAAAGGGGGTCAAACATTGGCTTGCGTGTCACCCTGGAGGTTTCTTGCCACGAGGTTCGCTCACACTGCCTCTGCCCCCCCAGAGCCTCAGATACCGCAGAGTGCTGAATCACGCAAATGATCGCCAAACAGCAAAACACAGTCCCCAACAGTTCCAGAATCACATTCAAGATGAGAAACGAACGTAAAAGACATAAAACAAGTGAAAAAGATAGTTCTATGGTCTATCCAGAGGTTGTCGACCAAAGGAGCATTGTATGCAGGCGCCATCTTGACCAAAACTCTATGCTGATGTAGCTATCATTCTTAGCGATGCTCTAGAGCTGTGCTGGTGGACTTCACAGGAGACAGGAACAGAGATGAAGAGCGTGACCCTTGTGTCCCAGATTGATTGATTGGCCCAGGAAATGGCATCCACTACTTTTGTGGTTTACTCTCCTTTGGAATGAATGCATCTCCGGTACTACCAAAAAACATGGCATTGACTATGGGGAACATCAGGGAAAGGCCAGGGTAAATAGTGGAGCTTTACGGACTTCTGGAAAGTCAGTTACTTACATAGGTTGATACCTACTTCATACTACAAATGCAGAATATGAAGTTATTTGTCCATAGGCAGAATGTCTTGGAAACCTGCTGCCAGCACTAAGTAATGTAATATAGTGGAGGATGTTTCAACTGATCCTAGTGCAAAGAAACTAAGAGAATATGACCTTGTCCACAAAGAGCACAGTAGCCCAGGTATAAAAGGCATTGTCCAAACTCTTCAGTTATCTCCATAAAGACAGCCCTTGGGAAACATGAACCCATGAGGACACTGTTTAGCAGGAAGTCTAGAAGTCTTGCTGTGTTTGATTATCTTCTTAATGGGGCATGCGTGTGCTCCAATGCTGAAATCCCCAAGCCACCCTACATGGCCAGTCATAACCATATCAATTCCTTCAGTAAAAGATTATCATCTGCCAATTTGATGACAGCTGTCCCATCCTATGTGTGTGGGAGTATGCAAAATCAACGGAAGGCATTCACTGGATGACACATCGGATACTGGGTGGTGTTGTGCAGCCTCTTGTGAGCACTAAAGGTCCTCAATTAGGAGACCTGATGTCAGAAGGGAATCCCATTTAAGGTAAGTTCCTCGAATTTCTTAATTCCACCCTCCCTGGCCCTTTCATTCTAGGCTTTCAATAATTACCCACAACTCTTTTTCTCCTGATCAACACCCACCTAAAGCAACTGCTGATCATTCCTGGATTCCCATTTACTCATGCCTATCTCCCAATCAATTGTCAATCCCCAATCACCCTCATCACCTTCTATCCTCCACAGTACTGACTACTTCTCCTTCTAAATCAGGGGTTCCCAACCTTTTGATCAATGCCATTAAGCAGGGTGTCTGTGGACCCCAGGGTGGAAACCCCTGCTCTAAATGTACTGCATTTATTTTTAATCCTTAGAGAATGACAGAAACTCTTGTGAAGTATTTTGTTTTACTTCTTATTAATTTGTTCCAAGGCTCTACGACAGGGTTTCCCAATCTGGGGTCCACAGAATCCTCAGTTAATGGTAAGGCTCCAGGGCATAAAAATGATTGGGAATCCTGCTCTGCAACACACACAAACTGCAGGAGGAAATCAGCAAGTCAGGTAGCATCTCTGGAGGGGAATAAACAGTCAAAATTGCTGAGTTGCTGAGTTCCTCCACCATGCTCAAGATTTCCAGCATCAGCAGAATCTCTTATAATTTTTCAAAGACATTCTGAGCAAATACCTTGAACTTTGCAGTGATGTCATTAACTCTAAGTGTCTACCTTGTCTAACATGCCTTGTAGCTGATTTCTTATCCATTTGGTATTTCCTAGTTTATGAGTCATGGGCATTCAGTACTCTCTATCTTAGTGAAGAATATTCTCCTTCACTGCATCAAATCTAACATATGTCACTGAATCTTTGCTCTTAGACAGAATATGCCATTTTCCATGAACTTCTACCTTCAGTACAGAGTAAATGTGAATCACTCTCTTAATGATTAATATATCACATCTGAGAAGGAGTGAATACTCACTTATTGAAGTTCTACAAATTCCATCATAAATAATAAGGTATTAACAAATAAAAAAATCATCCTTTCTCCAGGTAGTGCCAGTAAAACTGTTAGTCTAACTTGAAAGCTAGAACTAGTCAGAACTATGCTAAATTGGAGTAATATATCATCAGTATCTTTTTCCTCAAGTTGATGAAATCAGGATTTTGGCCCTTCTTAGACGAGAACCATATAACCAATATAATCTATAAGCTATTCTGAGCCATGGCCCATGTCTTCTGAAAAGTATCATTCCAATCATATTAGCTGAAAAGAGAGTGGAAGAGTGAGTTACAACACTGCTCTCAAATGAAAAGGTGCTTAATTTATCCAGAATGATTTGATGGGATTATGTTAAGCAACCCAAAAAGATGGTAATGAAGGAAGAACTGAAGAAAGTGATATAGTAGGGGAATTTAATAGTGGTAATTCTTTGGTGCAGAAAACATAAAAACACAGAGGTGTTTCAAATGAAAAGATTAGATTAGATTATGTCATTTAGATTAGATTCAGTCCTTTTTTATTGTCATTTAGAAATGCATGCATTAAAAAATGATACAATGTTCCTCACAGAAACACAAGACAGACCAAGACTAAAACTGTGAAAACCACGTAATTATAGCATATAGTTACAACAGTGCAAAGCAGTACCGTAATTTCATAACAGCAGACCACGGGCACAGTAAAAAAAAGTCTCTAAGTCCCGATAGCCCCAACATCTCACGCAGATGGTAGAAGGAAGAAACTCTCCCTGCCATGAGCTTCCAGTGCCGCAAACTTGCCGATGGAGCATCCTGGAAGCACCCGACCACAGTCTGATTCTGAGTTTGTCCGAAAATCTCGAGCCTCCAACCAGCCCTTCAAAACTGAGCACCGAGCACCATCTCTGCCGAGCGCTTCGACCCCAGCCCCAGCCGCCAAGCAACAGGCAAAGCCAAGGACTCGGGGCCTTCCCCTCTGGAGATTTCAGATCACACAGTAGCAGCAGCAGCGAAGCAGGCATTTCAGAAGTTTTACCAGATGCTCCTCCGTGCTCTCACACCTGCCTCCATCATATCAGAATTGTGCACAGCCTCCTACTTGACAGATTACAGATATTCATCACCAGAGAGGCCACGTGCACTGCATTGCACCGCCATCTTCTCCTCCTCCCAAGCTTGAAACTGTTGGTGATCAAAGAGGCCTGGACATCCTTGTGAGCACAGGCCCAGATCTATCAAATGCTCCTGATATGTTAATCCTTTCATTCCCAGAATCATTCTTGTGGACCTGCTGTGCACACTCTCCAATGTCAGCATATCTTTTCTTAGATAAGGGGCTAAATGCTGCTCACAATACTCCAAGTACAGTCTGACAATTGCCTTGTTAAAGCCTCAGCATTACACCCTTGCTCTTATACTCTAGTCCACTCAAAATGAATGCTAACATTGCACTTGCCTTCCTCACTACCAGGTCCCTTTGCCTCCCTGACTTTTGAATTTTCTCCCCCTTTGGAAAATAGCCTACACCTTTATTCCTTCCACCAAAGTGCATGCCCATACACTTTCTTATGCTATATTCCATCTGTCACTTCTTTAACCATTTTCCCAATCAGCCTAAGTCCTTTTGCAGCCTCCCTTCTTTCTCAACACTACTTGCCTCTCCACCTATCTTGTATCACCCACAAACTTGTCCACAAGTCCATCAGTTCTGGCTTCCAAGTCAATGACATATAACATGAAAAGAAGCAGTCCCAACATCGGCTCCTGCGGAACACCACTAGTCACTGGCGGCCAAGCACAAAAGGCCCTCTTTTCCCACTCTTTGCCTCCTGTTAGTCAGCCAATCTTCTACCATGCTAGTATCTTAGGTTATGAAGACACGCAGTCCTCTTTTATTGTCATTTAGTAATGCATGCATTAAGAAATGATACAATATTTCCTCTGGTGTGATATCACAAAACACAGGACAGACCAAGACTGAAAAAACTATCAAAACCACATAATTATAACATATAGTTACAACAGTCCAACAATACCATAACTTGATGAAGAAGTCCATGAGCACAGTAAAAAGTTCAAAGTCTCTCAAATATCCCACATCTCACGCAGATGGGAGAAGGAAGAAAAACTCTCCCTGCCATGCCCGACCACAGTCCGAATCTGAGTCACCCGAAAACTTCGAGCCTCCGATCAGCTCTCCAACACTGAGTACTGAGTGCCATCTCTATCTGAATGATTCAACCTCAATCTTGGTCGCCAACAGCAGGCAAAGCCGGGGATTTTGAGGCCTCCCCTCCGAATGATTCCCGGTCACGCAGTAACAACAGCAGTGAACTAGCGTTTCAGAAATTTCTCCAGATGTTCCTCTGTGCTTTCACGTCTGTCTCCATCAAATCAGAATTGTCCACGGCCCCTATTTAATGGATACGATATCATTTTTCACCGGAGGGCTGCGCGCGCGCATGGCGCGCTGCTCTCTCTCCTCCCGCCGTCTTTGCTGTAATACCATGGGCTCTTATCATGTTAAGCAGCTTCATGTCCAGCACCCTGTCAAAGGCTTTCTGAAACTCCAAATAAGCAACCTCCACTGACTCTCCTTTGTCTATCCTTCTTGTTATTTTCTCAAGGAATTTCAACAGATTTGTCAGGCAACATTTTCCCCTAAAAGAAACCACCTCAGGAAACTACACCCACTTCTGCTCCCAACGCTCAAATTTCTGGTGTACTGCTAGTGTCTTTCACAGTGGAGACTGAACCCAAATATTTATTAAGTTGTGGAATTCTCTGAGGAAGGAACAGAACATATTGATAAAGCAGAGCAGTGGATGTGGTGTATATGGATTTCAGTAAGAAATCTGACAAGTGTCCCCATAGTTGATTCTTTCAGAAAGTCAGAAGGCATGGGATCCATATTGGCTTGCCTATAGAAGGCAAAGGGTAGTTTTAGATGGAGTGTATTCTGCCTGGAGATTGGTGATCAAATCTGCTCTGTGGTCCTTGCTCTTTATGATTTTAATCAGTTACTTGGATGAGGAAATGGGATGGTGGATTAGTAAGTTTTCAGATGACATGAAGGATGTGGTATTATGGATAGTGTAGATGATTGCCGTAGGTTACAACAGGACATTGATAAGATGCAGAACTGGGTGAGAAGTGACAAATGAAGTTCATTCCAGAAAGGTGTGATGTGATACACTTTGGAGGGTCAAAACTGAAGGACGAATACAGGGTTAATGGCAGGATTCTTAACCATGTGGAGGAACAGAGGATTTTGCAGTTCAAATCCATAGACTCCTCAAAGATGCAGTTGCAGTTAAAAAGGCGAATAATCTGTTAGCCTTCATTAGTCGGAAGATTGAATTCAAGAGCCGCAGTGTAATGTCGCAGCTTTATAAAACTGATTAGGCCACATTGGGATATTGTGTTCAGTTCTTGTCACCTAACTATAGGAAATTTATGGAAGCTTTCCAGATGGTGCGGAGGAGATTTACCAGGATGCTGCCTAGATTAGATAGCATGTCTTATGAGGATAGTTGAGAGAGCTAAGGGTTTTCCCTTAGAGAGAAAAAAAGATGACAGGTGGCTTGATAAAGGTGTAGAATATGATAAAAGGACTAGATCAAGAGGACAGTAAGAGGCTTTTTCCCAGGGCAGAACTGGCTAATAGGAGGGAGCCTAACTTTAAAGTGTTTGGAGGAAAGCATAGGGAGGATGTCAGAGGTAGGTTTTTATACAGAGAGTGTTGAGTGTGGGATTGTACTGCCAGGGATTGTGGTAGGGGCAAATACATTAGGGACATTTAAGAAAATCTTAGATAGGCACATGGATGAAAGAAAAATGGAGGGCAAAGTTGAATTGATATAGCAGGAGCGAGATATACTAGCTAGTTGAGTGGTGTCGCAGCAACAACCTTGCACTGAACATCAGAAAGATCACACAACTGATTGTGGGTTTCAGAAAGGGTAAGACGAGGGAACACAAGCCAATTCTCATAGAGAGATCAGAAGTGGAGAGAGTGGGCAATTTCAAGTTCCTGGGTGTCAAGGTCTTTGAGGATCTAACAAGGTTCAAACATATTGATGCTGCTATAAAGAAGGCAAGACAGCAGCTATATTTTATGAGGAGTTTGAGGAGATTTGGTTTGGCACCAAAGACACTCGAAAACTTCTACAGATTTACCGTGGAGAGCATTCTGACAGGTTGCATCACTGTCTGGTATGGGCGGAGGGGGAGGCTACTGCGGCAGATTGAAAGAAGCTACAGAAAGTTATAAAATTAGTCATCTCCATTTTGGGTATTAGCCTCCATAGTATCCAAAACATCTTCAAGGAGCGGTACGTGCGAAAGGTGGTGTCCATCATTAAGGGCCCCCATCACTCTGGACATGCTGTCTTCTCATTGTTAACATCAGGAAAGAGGTACAGAAGCCTGAAGGCACACACTCAGTGATTCAGGAACAGCTTCTTCCCCTCTGCCATCCAATTCCTTAATGGACATCGAACACATGAACGCTACCTCACTTTTTTAATATTATTTCTGATTTTGCACTATTTTTCCAACTATTTAATACATATATATATATTTTTTACTGCAATTGATTTGCTATTTTTTTCTATATCATGTATTGCATTGTAATGCTGCCATTAAGTTAACAAGTGTATGCTGGTGATATTAAACCTGATTCTGATTGATCTTAGAATAGGTTAAGGGGTCAGCATAATATCATGAGACAAAAGGCCTGTACAGTGCTGTTTTGTTTATTGATCATTTATTTCAATGTGGAACAGCCTCTCTCGCCCCAATGAACAGCATCACCCTGCCTCCCACCTATTTAACCCTTGCCTATTCACAGAATAATTTTCAATGATCAATTAATCTACTAACCAGTATGTCTTTGGAATATGGATGGAAACCGGAACACCCGGAGGAAACCCACATGTTCAAGGAGAGGAATTACAAACTCCTTACATATGCATCAGAATTGAACTTTGAACTCCAATTCCCCTGCTCTATGATAATGTACACTAACCACTACACTACCATGGCAACCTATTGTTCTGTGTTCCATGTTCTATGTATGTAGATCTTCAACAAAATGAAGTGCAATGTCAAGCAGAATGCTTGATTCATAACTACTGTAGAGTAATAGACAATAGACAATAGGTGCAGAAGTAGACCATTCAGCTTTTCGAGCCTGCACCGCCATTCTGAGATCATGGCTGATCTACTATCAATACCCGGTTCCTACCTTGTCCCCATAACCCTTGATTCCCCTATCCATAAGATACCTATCTAGCTCCTTCTTGAAAGCATCCAGAGAATTGGCCTCCACTGTCTTCTGAGGCAGTGCATTCCACACCTCCACAACTCTCTGGGAGAAGAAGTTCCTCCTCAACTCTGTCCTAAATGACCTACCCCTTATTCTTAAACCATGCCATCTGGTACTGGACTCTCCCAGCATCTGGAACATATTTCCTGCCTCTATCTTGTCCAATCCCTTAATAATCGTATATGTCTCAATCAGATCCCCTCTCAATCTCCTTAATTCCAGCGTGTACAAGCCCAGTCCGGACATCCCAGGAATAAACCTAGTGAACCTACGCTGCACCTCCTCCACAGCCAGGATGTCCTTCCTTAACCCTGGAGACCAAAACTGCACACAATACTCCAGGTCTGGTCTCACCAGGGCCCTGTACAAATGCAAAAGGATTTCCTTGCTCTTGTACTCAATTCCCTTTGTAATAAAGGCCAACATTCCACTAGCCTTCTTCACTGCCTGCTGCACTTGCTCATTCACCTTCAGAGACTGATGAACAAGTACTCCTAGGTCTCTTTGTATTTCTCCCTTACCTAACTCCACACCATTCAGATAATAATCTGCCTTCCTGTTCTTGTTCCCAAAGTGAATAACCTCACACTTATTCACATTAAACGCCATCTGCCAAGTTTCTGCCCACTCACCCAGCCTATCCAAGTCACCTTGAATTCTCCTAACATCCTCATCACATGTCACACTGCCACCCAGCTTAGTATCATCAGCAAACTTGCTGATGTTATTCACAATGCTTTCCTCTAAATCATTGACGTAAATTGTAAACGGCTGTGGTCCCAATACCGAGCCCTGTGGCACCCCACTAGTCACCACCTGCCATTCCGAGAAACACCCATTCACTGCTACCCTTTGCTTTCTATCTGCCAACCAGTTTTCTATCCATGTCAATATCCTCCCCCCAATGTCATGAGCTCTGATTTTACCCACCAATCTCCTATGTGGTACCTTATCAAATGCCTTCTGAAAGTCAAGGTACACCACATTCACTGGATCTCCCATATCTATCTTCCTGGTTACATCCTCGAAAAACTCCAATAGATTAGTCAAGCATGATTTGCCCTTGGTAAATCCATGCTGGCTTGGCCCAATCCTATCACTGTTATCAAGATATGCCACTATTTCATCTTTAATAATGGACTCTAGCATCTTCCCCACTACTGATGTTAGGCTAACAGGGCAATAGTTCTCTGTTTTCTCCCTCCCTCCTTTCTTAAAAAGTGGGATAACATTAGCCATTCGCCAACCCTCAGGAACTGATCCTGAATCTAAGGAATATTGGAAAATGATCACCAATGTATCCACAATTTCCAGAGCCATCTGCTTTTAGTACCCTAGGATGCAGACCATCTGGACCTGGGAATTTGTTAGCCTTCAGTCCCATCAGTCTACTCATTATCGTTTCCTTCCTAATGTCAATCTGTTTCAGTTCCTCTGTTACCCTATGTCCTTGGCCCATCCATACATCTGGGAGATTGCTTGTGTCTTCCTTAGTGAAGACAGATCCAAAGTACTTATTAAATTCGTCTGCCATTTCTCTGTTTCCCATAACAATTTCTCCCAATTCATTCTTCAAGGGCCCAACATTGTTCTTAACTATCTTCCTTCTCTTCACATACCTAAAAAAACTTTTGCTATCCTCCTTTATATTCCTAGCTAGCTTGCGTTCATACCTCATTTTTTCTCCCTGTATTGCCTTTTTAGTTAAGTTCTGTTGCTCCTTAAAAATTTCCCAATCATCCGTCTTCCCACTCACCTTAGCTCTGTTATACTTCTTTTTTATGCTATGCTATCTCTGACTTCCTTTGTCAACCACTGTGGCCACTTTCCCCCCTTTGAATTCTTCCTTCTCCGGGGGATGAACTGATTTTGCACCTTGTGCATTATTCCCAAGAATACCTGCCATTGCTGTTCCACTGTCTTTTCTGCTAGGATATCTGACCGGTCAACGTTGGCCAGCTCCTCCCTCATGGCTCCATATTCTCCTTTGTTCAACTGCAATACTGACACTTCTGATCTGCCCTTATTCCTCTCAACTTGCAGATAAAAACTTATCATATTATGGTCACTACCTTCTAATGGCTCCTTTACTTCAAGATCACTTATCAAATCCTGTTCATTGCACAACACTAAATCCAGAATAGCCTTATCCCTGGTCGGCTCTCGTACAAGCTGCTCCAAAAATGCATCCCGTAGGCACTCTACAAACTCCCTATCCTGTGGTCCAGTGCCAACCTGATTTTCCCAGTTCACTTGCATGTTGAAATCCCCCATAACCACTGCGACATTTCCTTTGCCACATGCCATTGTTAACTCTTTATTCAACTTGCATCCAATATCCATGCTACTGTTTGGGGGCCTGTAGATAACACCTATGAGGGTCTTTTTGCCCTTACTCTTCCTCAGTTCTATCCACACTGATTCTACTTCTCCTGATTCTATGTCCCCCCTTGCAAGGGACTGAATCTCATTCCTCACCAACAGGGCCACCCCACCCCCTCTGCCCACCTTTCTGTCCTTTCGATAGCACGTATACCCTTGTACATTCAATTCCCAGGTCTGATCCCCCTGCAGCCATGTCCCCATTATCCCAACAACATCATAGTTACCCATTCGCACCTGAGCTTCAAGCTCATCGGCCTTATTTCTGACACTTTGTGCATTCAGATATAGAATTTTTAACCCATTTCTCCTCTCTCTGTTTAAATCGCTGCCTATTGTGCATAACCCAGCTCCCCGAACTCTCACCGGGCTATACGTCCCTTGAATTCTGTTGTCCTTCTTAAATTTACTTACTCCTTCAGCACATTTAACTCCATGCTCCATCAGACCATCCCTCTGCACATGTATCCTCCTTATCACTCGTTCCGCCTCACCTTTCTCTACTTCACACTTAATATTCCGGAACCGCGTAGTCCCCACCCATCCTTTATACTTCATCTCACTATCCTCTCTCACATTCTGGATCCCTGCCCCCTGCAAATTTAGGTTAAACCCCTCCAAGCAGCACTAGCAAACTTTCCTGCAAAAATGTTAGTACCCCTCCAGTTCAGGTGTAAACCGTCCCGTCGGAACAGATCCCACCTTCCCTGGAACAAATAATGTTTAACAATGGCAAAGTTAGACAAATAAAAATTGTGGTGTTGTATTATACAAAAGGAATTCCAATGCAAAAGGAAGAAGGTGCAAGAGGATGAATCATCTTTCTTCTGGCTGTGGTGCTTTTATTTAAAACTGTATAATAGACAAAATATGGTTGCAGAACAATTTTTGACAATGAATTCTGTTCTGTGAAGTTAACACAATAAATTACTGATTTTTAATAACTCCTTGCAGTTTTAACAGAAAGATTTCATTGGCGCAGATTGATTAATTTTAAAAACGATCCAAATCATAGCATTCAAATCAACACAACAATTCTTTTTTATTTCATTCTGCCTGTATTTTCATAGATTTATATATTGGAACACTTGCTTTCAAAGTGTTTGAAGGAATGCAAAAGTGGATATCTCCCATGAGATAGGTGTGAACTTGGCCAAGCTAAAAATGCATTTCTCTTCTCTAGCAGAAAGATATTGGATTTAGGCTTTTAACATTTCACACATCAGCAGGTCTCTATAGTATTCTTTCCAGTTTGCTTTCAGCAACATCTGAGCTGTGCTGATCAAAATAATCTATATCACTAAAATGAAGACACACGCCATATTTTCCACATCAGATAGCTATCAATAAACACAAGATCAAATTGACAGCATCAGTCCTTTCCTCCACACTCGCTTTTTTCAGCCCCATCAATACGTTTAAAGTGTTTCAATTAATAAATGAATTACTCCTAGGTTAAAGGCCATTGAGGACTGTAAATTGATTTCACTTTATCACAAAAGGAGAACCTAATACAAAATTAAAATTGAAACAACGCTTTGATCATTAAAAGCTCCATTGAGTCAGATCATTTTAAAAATTATTTGTTAAGATGTCTAATTGTGCTACCAGACGTCCTCCATTCTCCTCTTGGAGAATGTAACATTTTTAATTATGTCCTAATGATTAGTTCAATATCTCCGTACATGACCTTAGACTTACATTGAGGAAATGTAAAAGAATGGAATAATAGAATGGAAATAAATAAAATGAACAATGAAATTTGCATATTTTCACCAAAGCACTAAATTATTATCAGATATCTGAAGTAGTACTTTGTAATTTCTTTCTACATTTTAATCAAATCCATTTACAGATATTCTTCTTGATTTAGTGCATATTTTTCTTTCCTTTCTAAAAGGGTTACTTCCCACCTTCTTTATTCTTTAACATTATACAGCCATCTCTTAATCCTCAATTTTGTTATTTTCCTAAATTAAATTGTATCAAAAAATCTTTCTCCATGATAGCACAATCATTATACTTCCTAGGCCAAAAGTAAATGAGAAATGAGTCATATTGTCAGTTTCTGTGTTGAGTCCCTACTTTGGATATTTTATGATGTTAGTTTTTTTTTTAAACTGAAGTTGCTATGAACAATGAATCATGTTCACAAAGAATTGTCATAAGTTTCTGAAAAAGATCATTTCTGTGAACTTCAACTTCATATGGTCATTTTGAGATTTCTGATGAAGCTTCAGGGTCCTCTGATGAATCTTTCACTTCCAAGGCTGAAATTCAGGACACTCCAATTCCATCCAAGGATTTCAGATTCATTCCTGTTTCCTTGTCTAAATTTCTTTCTTTGATTAATCAGCCCACCTAAGTTTTAACCTGGCATCCATTTCTATCACCTGCCTTTGGCCTTATCACTGTTTAAATTCTTCCTTCATTTGGATGCAACTATATGAAAAACTGAAATATTTATTTCAAGCTTGACAGGGCAGAATTTGACAATTATCAATGACTTCCTAATCTCTAACAATCAGATCGCTGTATTAATCAAGGCTATCAAATATCTGTCCCGTCAATATCAGGAATGATTTACATTATGTACTCACTTTATAAGGTACACCCGTACACCTGCTCGGTAATGCAAAAATCTAATCAGCCAATGATGTAGCAGCAATTCAATGCATAAAAGCATGCAGACATGGTCAAGAGGTTCAGTTGTTGTTCAACCAAACATCAGAATGGGGAAGAAATGTTATCTAAATGGCTTTAACTGTGGAATGATTGTTGTTGCAAGATGGAATGGCATGAGTATCTCAGAAACTGTTTATCTCCTAGGATCTTCACCCACAAAGGCCTCTAGAGTTTACAGAGATTGGTGCGAAAACCTCAAAATATCCAGGGTGTGGCAGTTCATGAGTAAAAATTCCTTGTTAATGAGAGAGATCAGAGGAGAATGGCCAGGCTGACTCAAGTTGACAAGAAGGTGAATGGTAACTCAAATACCCACGTGTTACAACAGTGGCATGCAGAAGAGCATCTCTGAATGCACAACATGTCAAACCTTGAAGGGGATGAGCTACATCAGCAGAATGCCATGAACAGACAGAAATATTGTTAGGTGCGTCCTGTTCCACTGTTCTTTCTCCTGTACCTATTAAATGGCCACTGAGTGCATTCACTTCTTTGCAAAACTCTACTGACCTGGCGACGTTCCATATAACGTTTCCAGAAAGTTGCTAAGTGGTAGAAGTAACTGGGAAACTTCCTGATGAAGGGTCTTGGCCCAAAACGTTGACTGTACTATTTTCAATGGATGCAGCCTGGCCTGCTGAGTTCCTCCAGCATTTTGTGTGTGTTGCTTGGATCTCCAGCATCTACAGATTTTCTCTTGATTGTCATTGGACTTTCTATCCAAATAGAGACTTGCCTAACTACATTTACACAGTATTTAAATGTGCAGACCGTTTTAAACGACCGGCCAAGTTTCCTGCCTGGGAAGAGTTGCATTAAAATAAACTTTTGTATTTCTTTCATTGCTATCTATCCCTTCTGAAATTTGCCATTTGTATGCTCTCCTCTCTGTCTGGATAACTAACCTGCTCCATGAACTCTGGTAATGCCACCTAATAATAGCCCATGGAAAGCCACAAGACAGCTGACAGCAATTGCAGTGTTCATTGGTAGTCATGCCACCTCATCCGGAAGGAAAACTGCAAGACACTATTCCCAGATCCTAAAAATATACCGATTTGCACTGCTTCCAATTCTCCCAATAGCAATTTATTCTGCATATGAACATTAATATTTAAATAACCCACACTCTACCGGCAGAATGGTATACCTGAATATTAAATTAACAAATTTTGCTATTTTCTAAGTACAATTTCCTAACTTTTAGATATTATCTTCTTGCAATCTATCAGCATTGTATCACCACTTAGCTGATGACTTGAAAATGTAATGCGCTTGAAGAAGCTGCATACCGATAACAATGACATTTTTCCAATCAAAGGTTTTAACTGAACAGTTCAACAGTTGGATTTTTTGTTAAAGTGTTGACAGCGGGAAAAAAATGCATCCCTCGTAATACTTGAGGCACAACTCTCCTATTGGACATGTAATTATTTAAAGCCAAGCAGTCCTGAGTATTACCTGCAGGGCTAGATTTAATGAGGATACAGAATACAACACTCCCAGGATTGAAAATGGAACGGATGGCTATTCAAGCATTGCCACTCACTAATGCACCTACTCATATATACATCACGTAATGCCAGAGCATTCAAACATTCTAAGGGATCAGAGGTAAAACTTCATGAAAAGAAAATCTTGCTGAATAGACATAATTGCTTTTGATCTAATAAGCATTTGATTCATTTAGTAAATCACATGGAAATAGATTGCTCCGGCATTGAAGAAGCTTATTTGGCTCATTTTGCCAGTGCCAGCCTGTTGAAAAAACGCTTATTCCCATGCTCCCCCCCCAAACTTTTCCCCTTTCCAAGAATTTATCAAATCCCTTGTGAACCGTTGGTTGATTCTGCCTACACTTTCCTTGCAGGCAGTGCTTTCCAGCATCATAACAATTCGCTGTGTTATTTTTTCCCCACATTTCTGCCTCTGGTTCTTTTGCCAATTACAGTAAATCTGTGTCCTCTGGAAAGAGCTTCTTCTTATTTACTACATCAAAATTCATCAAGGTTTGATATTTCTCTATCAAATCACCCCTTAAGTATCTCTGCTCTAGGGAAAACCACCCCTATTTTACTGTCTCTCCATGCTATTGAAGTCTTTCATCCTCCATATCAATCTGGTATGTCACCCTCTTGACATACTTCATAAAATGTGATGCCAGAATTAGCTGAACATTCCAGCTGAGGCCAGCTAGTGTTCTATAATGTTTAGTCCAAATGTTGTATGTTATTACTCTATTTACAACACTAAAGATTCTGTTTGCCCTTATTTGTTTACTTACTTATTTAGTGATAAAATGCAAAGAAGGACCTTCCAGCCATTCAAGCCAAGCCTGCCCAGCAAACCCCAACAACCCTGATTAATCCTAACCTAAACATGCAACAACTTGCGACGATGAATTAACCTATCTGTATGCTGTTGGACTCTGGGAGGAAACCAGAGCAGCAGGGGAAAAACCATGTATTTCACGAGGAGGATGTACAGAGATTCCCTACGGACAGTGTTGACATTGAACTCCGAACTCTCATGGCCCAAGCTGACTGGTGTCGCACCAACCACTATACTACCACTGTGCCCACAGACATCACTATTAGTGTTTAATGATGTTTTTAAATGTTTTTAATGGCCATCATTATATATCAAATATGTACAGCTTTTTAACTTCGTGAGTTTGTTCTGCGATCTTCAAATATGCCCAGATCTCTTTATTTTGATGCCTCTTTGAAAGTTGTGCTGATGCTTCACTTGTTCCATCTTTGTTTGCCACATGTCTGCTTATTTCACTAGTCACTCAGTCCTGAAATCTGTTACTATTCTCCGCACTATTCACTATACTTCCAACTTCCATGTTAGTTGGCGAACTTTGCCCTGGACGCCCAAAATTCTGGTCATCAATATATACCAGATAGATTGGTAATTACAACAGCCTTCCTGGGGGCTACAGCTACAAGATTTTCCTCAATCCATAAAGCCATAACTTATCTCTCTTCTCCCCCCCTCACTCAACTAAAAATAAAGATTAACTTTATTTGCCACATGTATACCAAAATATAAAGTTCAATTTGTTGTTTGCAGCAAATCAAATCAGCAAGGGTTGTGTTGGGCAGCCCACAAGAGCTGCCACACTTCCGGCGCCAAAATAGCCTGCCCACTACTCAATAGCCCTAGCCATATTTCTTTGGAATGTAGGTGGAAACCAGGCCATATGGTCATGAGAAAAATGTACAAACACCAGCAATGGGAATAGAATTCAAATCGGTGATCACTGACACTATAATTGTGTTACGCTAACTACTACATTGCAATCTAAAGGCATCTGTTAGCCTTGCGAGACCATGGATCTGAGCCTGGAAAGTCTTCACTCTCCAGGGCGCAGGCCTGGGCAAGGTTGTATGGAAGACAGGCAGTTGCCCATGCTGCAAGACTCCCCTCTCCACGACACTGATGTTGTCCAAGGGAAGGGCATTAGGACCCATACAGCTTGGCACCAGTGTCGTCGCAGAGCACTGTGTGATTAAGTGCCTTGCTCAAGGGTACAACACGCTGCCTCGGCTGGGGTTCGAACTCACGACCTTCAGATCGCTAGTCGAATGCCCTAACCACTTGGCCACGTGCCTACACTTACATACATTACCATGCCAAATATATAAAATATATATTTGTATAAATAGTTATTATATATTTTACATATTTATATAAAATATATGATCTTATATTTGTGCAGTCATTGTCTAATTCTTTGTTTCATTTTTTCCAAAATCAAAAGCTATTTTTTCTCACATTTATAATGTCAAACATACTGCCTGATCTTCATCAAAGATCTCCATCAAGTCAATCAAAGTCAGTTATTAACACACATTTTGCAAATAGCAATTAATTTTGTCTCAGTTTTAGATCTCTAAAACTTCCTAATGCCTGTCAGTTGACAGGCTGTATTTGCCAAATCTATACCTTTATTAAACACTAGAGCAATGTCTGCAGTGGAACTAGGACTACAGAAAGCTGTGAGCAAAGCAATGCAGGTGATAAATCTACTTGACTTTATCAATCGACCTGTTACAAATATTGAACAACACACAGAATGCTGGAGAAAATGTATGAAGGGAAATGGACAGTTGACAATTTGGATCGAGGTCCTTCGTCAGGATTGGAAAGAAAGAGGGAAGGTAACCAGTATAAAAATGGGGGAAATGGTGGAGAGAGATCTGATGAGTAATGGGTGGATCCAGATGAAAGGGAGGTGATGGGCAGATGGGGGTTGGGGAGAGTTAGAATGAAATAAAAAGCTGGGAGTGTTAGGTGGAAGAGACAAAAAGCTGAAGGAGGTAGAATATGATAGAGAAAGAAAACACACTATGGAGGGAGTGAGGAGGGGAGCCAGGGGGAGGAATCTGTGAGTGATGGGAAGAATAAGAAGGTGGGAGAAGGGCCCAGTCCCCACTCTAATCCCACCAGCCCATAGGATAAACGATATAAATTCAGAAGAAATCAGAGAACTCAAAACTGGGAGTTCATGAGGTGGCTTGACTCATCAATAACAGAGCGAATGTATATCACCACGTTCCTTAACTTCACAGCATATCACTCACTGAAGTATGAAAGATAAGCATGGGGGTTAGCTCTGTTTCAATTAGCAGGATGCTCAGGCAAGCAGGAATCAACACTGACTATATATGAAAATAACGTGAATACCTAGTGAAGACACAAAACATTACAAGCGTGGTAAACAACAAAAACAACACCCAGTAAACAGAGATAAGTAATCTCTAAAATAGCTTTTGTTTTGTTCTAAATGTTCATTCTTGTAAAAACTGTATATAATTTATGTAAATGTTCCTTATATGATGCCATGTGCTTGTGGTGTTGCTGAAAGTAAATTTTTCATTGCACCTGTGCATTAAAGTTCTTATGCAAACGACAATAAATCTGACTTTGACTTCACAACCAATAATAGATTCAAGATTCAAAAAACTTTGTCATTCTAACCGTACATCAGCTCTGCAGGGCAGAATGAGACAACGTTTCCCAGGAGCAGTGCAAGCATAACATAACAAACGCAATGCTAAGTAATAAACATAACAATAAGTAGCAAAACACAACAGCCACATGTCAGTTAAAATCAAGTTATAATTGTTCAGTGCAAGTTAAAAGTGTCCAAAGCAGAGTCAGGTAGAGCAGCTATTTAGCAGTCTGACTGCCTGTGGGAGGAAGCTATTTGGTAGCCTTGTGGTTTTAGTTTTGATGCTCCTGTAATGTTTGCCTGATGGCAGAAGAACAAACAGTTCATGGAGAGAGTGTGAGGGGTCTTTAATGATGTACCGTGTTTTCTGCAGGCATCGACCTTTATAGATCTTGTGCCAGATCTTTTGGCATAAACCAAAATAACGTTCAATCTTGGATAGGTGTGGGAAGTGACACTTAATCTGCAAAAGTGCCAGACAATGACCAATTCAAATACTTTGACCTCAAGAGTAAGTAAGAAGCTGCACTAAATTACTAACCCCCTGATATCCCAAGGACCTTCCATCATCTGCACATCACAAAACAGGACAGAGATGGCATATTCTCCATTTACTTAAATGAGTGCAGCTCAAACACTCAAATTCTATCCAGGACAAAAACATTTTGCTTCTTATCACCCATTCGCTACCATAAACATTCAATAACTTCTTAACAGTGGCCTCAGTGTGTACCACCTTCAGAACATATGTTCTCATTAGCATCTTCTCAAGGCCACTTAGGGACGTGAAAAAATGTATAATTGGGAATGATACAAAACATGTTGTGTGAATATCCCTGATAGCTTGGAAATTTGCACATTTCTTCCTAAACTGTTTCCATTGTATAACTATATCTGCAACCCGGAAGTCCTTATGAATTTTTAATTTCTGTAAACTGTAATATGACAAAATGGAACCTGTGTGATCCCATAGTGCTCACTGGTTTGGATGGAAGCTTACAAGAAGTCTGTGTGCGTTTTATGGCAGTGAACGTATTTATAATAAGGAATGTTTTGACAACAGAGAAAAACAGGACACAGCTGTCCTGGGAGAAAAAGCCTCAAAAGACAAATGGACTGATTAAAGAAAATGATGCCACATGCAGATAGGAGAGGACTGTTATGTGATGAAATCACCTCAAAGATATTAAATTGATGAATTACTGGACTTCATAAAATTATAAAAATGGTTTGTTCTGAGTTGTAAGATCGAAGCTACCTTCCAACATTTAATGTATGGAAGTATAGTAGATCTTTCCTTGCAAGTAATAAACGTGCTTGTAATTTGATCCACTCTGAATTTGTTGTAATTTGTTATTGTATATTTGAAGACCTAGCTGAACGGTACATGTCATTCCTTCCAGAGTGAGTGACATTTTATATTCAACCTCATCTATTGTTATTCAGTAGTATCTCTGTCTTAGATTATATTGAAATAAGGTTTGGTTCCTATCCCTTTATGGGATGTGGCTGTAACTGACAAATACGGCATTTATTGGCTGATTTTAATTGAACTGAATGGTTTGCTAGGATAATTTAGTGCAGAGTGAAGAATGGATCATATTTCTCTGCATCTGCTGTCCCATGTATGTTAGGTGGATGGATTGCCTATGATACATAATTAATTTGGGACATTAGGATATGTGCCCCTCATTTATGGCATTACTATTGCTTGCAGATTTGTAAAGAACATGCAATCATTGTTTTAATTGCCCATCATGGTGAGAGTGCAGATTTTTGCCTGCAGAGTTAATGTTGGCTAACCAGCTGTAACTACAACTCTGATATACTATGGGCAGAGAGAAAATGAAATAAAAATCTAATTTGTCCTTAGGTGATTTATAAATATATTCAGACAAAGTCAAAGACGTGCTTCCTGTTTGCAGCTATGCTCCCATCAACATATTTGAGATATTACTAAACCTATTAAAATGTCAAATACATTTCACACTGGAGGCAACAACTAAAAATAATACATAGTGGTCTCCTGTCTTTTGCTACTTGAAGCTTCAGCTGTTTTCTGATCTTCAGCCAGGATCTGCCTCCACTCACTATTTTCATTGACAGCCACTGTTAATGTTATTAAAGAATATTTTCCTCTTGCAAAGCTTTCAGCAATTCCTCCATTTTTATATTCCAAAAAAAAACTCCATTGCAAGACTTTTCTGATTTCTCTGCTGGCTGTGCTTGTTCTCAGGCCTCTTCACTAAACTAGCTGACTGATTTCTGGGAGATTTTATTCAGGAACATTGCTTAAGTAGTATACTGATAAAAAGTATATTTGTTGTTCTTAATTGATTCAACGTTTATCTTGCTTGTATCAGTTCCCCTTATCGCTCCCAGCATCAAATACCAGGCCACCATTTTCCAATCTGTCAGAGTCCACGATTTCTCTGGAAATCTTCCTTCTGTGACCTCCAAATTCATGGTCCATGATCACATGAGGCTTGTCCCACCTTCCATAATTCTACACCCATTATTTCAGCCTAGTGACTGTAGTTGCAAACTACCTTCTTCAGTCCTCTGCTCAAGTTATTTTCTCTTACAGGCCAATTTCTTCCCAGCATTCATCTGGAACTTGCATGACTGACAGAAGTGAAAACCAAGCTACTGACCATGATGAAGGAAGCCCTGAACACCGCCAGAGATGGAGGACCTTCATTGCTGTCCTAAACACCAGTGGTGTAACAGGCAGTAGAGAGAGACGATCTATCCAAGGAGCATTGAGAACTTCAAGTCTTCGGTTGGGATCTCACAGAAGAATGGTGCAGACAAAGAGAGGAAAGCACCATTTTGCAATCTACCTATATTCATTTATCAAGCGCCTCTTTCCCAGCTGTAGCAGAACATCCAGCCCATACGTTTGCCTCAGCAGCTACCTGGAGACCTTAGAACTAGTGTGGAAGCAATTATCTTTAGTCCCAAGAAATTTCTCAATAGAAGAGTGCTAGACATATGGCAGAAGCAAAATGTAATATAATATATTTTGAAGAGAGAAAAATACAAACAATGTGTGCTAAGCAATAAGATGGAATTACACTGAATCTGTTAATTTGGTGGATCTGTGGAATTTATTGCCACATTTGATGTGAAGGTTAAGTCATTGTGTATATCTAAAGTGGAAATTGATAGGTTATAGGGAGAAGGCAGGAGAATGTGGTTGTGGTCAAATGGTAGGGAAGACTCAGTGATGTGTATGGACTAATTGTTCTCCTGTGTGATATGGTCCAGTCATACACTTCCCTGCTAGAAGCTTGCTTTTTATCATAATGTGTTAATGCTTAAGTTTTATTACTTGTTCCTTTCTTATTTTACCAGTTGGAACCATGGAGTTTCATGGCCAGTATCTAAGTCTTATTAAGGACCTGAAACTTGGTTTCTCCTTTCATTCTAGAAATCTGCCTTTTGTTTTGAGTATTTCTGTCCCAATCTCTGAAATTGATCGCTGGACTATATAAGGTATCCCACGTGCAGGAGTGACACAGTTAAGCAGCAGATAGTATAACATTATGCAGCACTGGTGATCGAAAGATCAAGATTCAATCCTGCCACTGTCTGTACATTCTCCATTTAACTGCTTGAGTTTCCTTCTTGTGTTCTGGTTTCCTCCCATGTTCCAAAATATGTAAATATTAGGGGTAGTAAGTTGTGGGCATGCTATATTGGCATCAGAAGCATGGCGACATTTGCAGGCTGCCCCTGCAATGATGCAACTCGCTTTCTTTCTAAGTTTCGATGTACATGCAACAAATGAAAGCAGAGTCATTACCTACAGAGAAATAGGAGAAAATTCTTCAACTAGTTAATACTACTTCAATGTGTGCCAGACATGCTTTGATACAATTTAAGGTGGTTCATAGGGCTCAAATGTCCAAGGATAGGTTAGTTCGTTTTTACTGCCGTACAAGCCCTGTTTGTGATAGATGTAATTCCGAGGTAGCTTCCTTGATACATATGTTCTGGTCTTGTCCTCTTCTAGAAAAATATTGGAAAGATATTTTTGATATTATTTCAGTAGTTCAGCATATTGATTTACAACCTCATCCTGTTATTGCAATTTTTGGACTACTAGTGATAGATTCTAGTCAGTTATCCTCGTCAGCTTGTCGTCTAATTGCATTTGTTACATTAATAATCAGAATATCCATTCTACTTAAATGGAAAGATTCCAATCCCCCTAGTACATTTCAATGGTTTTCCCAAACGATGGCATGCCTAAACTTGGAAAAAATTAGGAGCGGTACTATGGATCCTTCGGTTAAATTTGAAGAAACTTGAAGGCCATTTATGCAATATTTTCATATGATGTAAGTTTTCCTTTCTGAATCCTTTGTAGTAATTTTTTGTTCATGTATAGAGGAGCAGAGTTAACGACAAATAATAATTCTAGCCGATGTAATATGACAGCCCAATCTTTGTTTGTTTTTTTTAGTTTAGTTGTTTTTTTTAGGTTAGGGTTTCTTTTCTCTTTATAAAATATATTTTTCATGGTTAGTTACTATGAGATTGGGAGGATAAACTATATTTGTTACTTGGAATCTGTGCTTATACATGTTAATCGTTATTAATGTAATCCCGATCTCTGTATCATTATTATTAGTGTTATGTTTATTAATTTCAAAACTTAATAAAAAGATTGAAAGAGAAAAGAAAGCAGAGTCATTACAGCCCTCCATTATCATCAATAAAATATGATGTATAAAAATATAACAGTGGGAGTGGAAACTCAAAGCTCACTGATAAATGAATATACCTTCACATTACAGAGAGCAGGGATTGTGTCGCTGTGACCAGTAGGATTTCTTCCTCACTTGCGAGGATGACATCTCAACAGCTGATATTGTACTCACCTTATCAGGTTTAGGGAATGGTTGAATCAAATAATACAGATTCATTTAGGGGGAGGTTGGACAACCTTATGAGGGAGAAGTGAATAGAACGTTACACTGCAGATGAACAAAAACAAAAAGATAAATAGATTAAAGAGATTAAAAGAGATTAGCTTTGTCTGTCACATCTACAGCATAACATCAAAACATAGAGTGAAATACATGGCTTGCATCAATGACCTACATGGTCTGAGGTTGTGCTGGGGGTAGCTTGGAAGTGCCAGCATGCTTCTGGAGCCAAAATAACATGCCTACGGTTTACTAACATGCCATACATCTCTGGAAGGTGGGAGGAAACCAGAGCACTTGGAGGAATCCTGTGCAATCATGGGGAGAATGTGCAAACTCCTTATAGACAGTGGCAGCAATTGAATTTCAATCTTCCAACCACTGATGCTGTAAAGCATTACACGGACCCCTATGCCCCAGTGCCTCACAGAAAGCTTAAACGTCAGCATAGTATGATCGGGCTGAATGGCCTGCTTCCCTGATAGAATAGAGACATTTAAAAGATTCTTAGATAAGCAAATGGATTCGAGAAAAGTGGAGGGTTATGAGCTGCGTAGGAGGGAAGAGTTAGATTGATCATGGACCAAGGGCCCATTCTATGTCATACATTTCTGTGTTCTATGTTCTGCTATACGTAGTCACTCTTTCTGAAGGCTTCTTTCTGGGGAGGGTAACCTTCATAACCAAATATTTTGAATAACCTTCAAACTCACAGCAAACATCAGAAACGAAAGCAGTTTTCTCTCCACATTGACTCAGGACAGGGGAAAACAATGATGCACATTTTGGACAGGGAGGACAGGTGGTCTGAAAGCGGGGTTAAAGAGGCCATCTTTGTCAAACTGGAAAAGGCATTTCTGAACAGAGGGGTTGGGGTCTGTCATCACCAATCAGCTACTTACAATGTAGTCCTAATATCTTTACCCTGGCATCTTCACAACAGTTCACACCTTTGTTCGTGCAAAAATATGACTAATGACCCTTCATTACCTCTATGACTCAACAACCCTCATGTGATTTTTATACTTTTAAACAACTCACTGAGTTTAGAAGCTGGAAAACTACTCATCATGGATTAGAACTGAAGAAGCCTCTCAGATGAGCGGTGAAATGTCTTCTAGACAACATAGCAAGTCCAGTTGCTTTGATTTACTACTGCTTGATATACAATGACCTTAATGACTGAGAACCTTCATAGACATAATCCCAGTTACTTTCAACACTGGAGTTGAAAATCTAAAAGAGAAACTGCAGATGCTGAAAATTTGCAGCAACGACAGAGACTGCTGGAAGCACTCAACAAGTCAGGCGGCATCTGTGGAAAAAGCTGCCGAGTTAACGTTTCATGTCAGAGACCTTTCATCTCCAAACTGAACTGATAACTATTTAAAGATACAGAATGGTAACAGGCCCTTCCAGCCCAACGAGCCCGTGCCACCCAAATACACCCAAGTGGACAAATTAACCTATTAATCCCTACATCTTTGGACTGTGGAATGTTTCTCAGGAGCAACGGAGGAAACCCACTTGGTCACAGTAGAGCAGTAGATCTACTATGACTTGATGTTTCAATCCCTATGGGAAGTCAGCACTCTCGATGTTGGCAGTGGGCTTGGAGTGGTGACAAGGAGGGAGGGTAGGTACGTCATCGGGGTCATCAGGTGGGCACCCTCCTTCTTTGACATTTTGTTGATAAGCCCACGACGTCTCCATAGGGCTAAGCTTCTTACAGACAGTGGCAGGAATTGAACATGAGATGCTAGCACCGTAAATCATTACACTAATTGCTATACTTCCATGCTGCAGAAGCTAAAAGCAGCAGACAGCAAGTTGCAAACACCACTCTGAAGTATTACACCTAAGTATACAATATATAAGCTTTCCCAGGGAGTCCAGTCTTGCCTCCTCTTTGCATTCCCACTCCAGGAATCTAATTCTGGAGGACAATAACATGATCGCAAAGATCAAAAAATAAAATTGATAGGAAACCCTAGGACATTAGCAAGTCGAGCACAACTTAACTAAAACTATCAATGCATCCAGGGAAGACTGTCAACCCTGCAGTGACTTCCTGTGGCATTAGTGCCATCAGCAACTACCAAGTTCATGGGCCTCTGGTTTTGTTAAAATATTACTGACTTTTCTCAGCAGTAAACATCATATTAATTGGATTTATATCTCTAATCTAAAATTTATACACTGAAATAATTAATATATATGTTCATTTCAATCTTTGTATTAATCTTATCATGCAATGCTAGCAATTGAAAAAATAACATATGTTCAGAGAAAGAGCCTGACTTTCTAAATCAAAGTCAGCAACTTTCAATTGTGCATAAATCTCCAATAATTAAATGAGTTGGCTGAACATCCCTAAGGATGATCAAATGCAAGTTCCAGGGTAAGGACCAGGCGGCATGCCATTGTATGACTGATGAGTTATCTGTCAAAGTTGGCTATTGATTGAACAATTAAAGTTTAATCATTTCACCAGATCTGTAGCACCGCACTTTTAAATCAACTGACCATATGCAGCCAACACTTTAGGGATGCATGGTATTTATGTCATGAGAGAAAAATTATTCAATTTTGAGGAGACATAGTGATTTCTATACAAGAAATGAAAAATATTTTTCAGCTGAAATTAATGATTTTATAAATTAAAATTCATTCCCTAGCCATTGACCCCATCCCTCTTCCTGCCAACAGAATAAAACTGAAGCAACACACATAAAAGTTGCTGGTGAACGCAGCAGGCCAGGCAGCATCTCTAGGAAGAGGTGCAGTCGACGTTTCAGGCCGAGACCCTTCGTCAGGACTAACTGAAGGAAGAGTGAGTAAGGGATTTGAGTTGTTTGCATTTAAATAAAACTGAAGCAGTCTGTTTAAAAACTTGCTGTCATACTTTATTCCAAGTTGAGCAACTATTCATGCTTCCATTGATATTGCCATTTTCCCTGCCTGACTCAGCTCCTGCTTCATCTCATCTATCATGAAACCCCATTTGAAGCCTTTACTTCACTTGCAGGCATGCCGTTCCAGTGTATTCAGTCAGTACAGCCTGAATCATATTGCCCTCTATAATTGAGGTGATTCAAAAATCTATTGCCTGTTCACCTCGTCTACATCAGATTCCTTTCAACTGTCACCTCTCTGGCTCTCACTGGTTCCCAGCAAAGTAATGTCTTGATTTTAAAATTCTCATCGGCTTCAAATCCCTCTCTGCTCCTGTATCTCTGTGTCTCATCCGGTTCCACATCCCTGTAAGCTATCATTGCCCTTCTAGTTCTGGCAATATTCACATATATTAATGTAACTGGATCTACAGCTACAAAGGTTATACACTCTGAAATTTCTTCCTCAAATCAATCTCAATCTCTCTCTCTCTCTCTCCCTCTCCCTCCCTGCCCCCAACCCTCCACCCCTTGATAAGTTGTGCAGAAGTGTTTTCCTGCCAATAGAAGATGTAAACTCCATAACACCAAGCATACCAAAGGCACAATGTGGAGAACTTGATGCCGACGTTCTCGTCAGGTGATTAAGGTGATCCCATAGGATGTGGAGGAGGCAGCTCTAACTGCCCCTGTTTCTGTCAAGAGGTAGCATGGAAAAAAGTTACTCATCTTGAGATTTTGAACTATGAAAAGAGAAAGAGCAAGAGCAGGATCTATGTAGTGTCTTGTCCATGGACATCAGTGACATTGAGGGGTACATGTCCTTGGGGTCACTTATGAACTTGTTGGAAAGACATGGAACTGTTTATATCATATTACTTCTGTTAGGACCTGACATTAAGGAATCTAATATCCAAGTGTCCAGGACTACATGTAAAATATCCCAACCGAGACATACTGTATAGTAATGACAATGCAAAAGTTCAGAGTAAATGAAGATGCACCAATTAAAAGCAGGGAGATGAGACCTCACTGACTGGCACTACCCATCCTCGTGAGTCTTTGTCTCTTCAGGGTAGGCTATTAAGATGCTGTGAACATGGTTAGATTTAAAACAAAATTTCACCAATATTGAAAGTGCTTTTTGACTTCTTTAAGCAGGTAAAAAAAAACTTCAGGAGAAAACCCTGGAAATGTACAACTCCTTTAAACAATTACAGTACATGTTTAACCAATAAATTTTGATTTATGCAACTTTTATATGCTTACTATATCCCAAAGTCCATCATAACCAAATAAGTATTTCTTAAAAATTGCTATAATGAGGTCACTAACTTATACGTAGCAATGTTCCACATAAAGCACTAAGAAATGCTACATATCTGTTTTGGTTATGTAAGTTATCCAAGAAATTGCATTTTTGAAAGAAAGGTAAGATTGCGTGTTTAAACCAAGTCAAGCATGGACACGAAAGGCGTACAGCTTTAAAGAACAACTAAAAGCAACTAAAGCCAAGATATTTTTTCCAAAAAGTTCATAATATCCAATATAGCAAATACATGTGTAGATAGCATTGTGTGGCAAAGAGATCCATATGTTAATCAGATGTTAGAGTGTATTGTTTCTTTTCAAGCAGATAACTGGTCAACAGTGCGCTGATAATCCAAGGAGTCTCCAGCTGAACAGCACTTGGAGACTATAGATACAATCTCTACATCATGCAAAAAAGAAATAGATAAAAATAGTGACTGCTGTAAAACTAGATGGAACATTGAGAGGTCTGTAAAGGTTCATCTCATATTCTGTTTGGGTAGATTAAAATACAATGGTGTGAATACTGAATTTTCCAGTTTCAATTAACCCACAATCCTAGTGTTCTCCTTCCAGACATACTCACCTGTCCACCAAGCTTTTAATTTATTTCTTCGTTTGCTTGTTCATTTAGAGATACAGCATGGTAACAGGCCATTCTGCCCAATGACCCCATGCTGCCTCATTACACCCGTATGACCAATTAATCTTCTGATCCATATGTCTTTAGAATGTGGGAGGAAACTATGCGGTCACAGGGAGAACATAAGAAATCCTTATAGACCGTGGTGTAATGAACCCAGGGTGGTGGTGCAGTAATAGCATTACACTAACCACTACACTACCATGCTGTCCATTTTCCTCTCCTATTGTTCAACTTTCCCATTCTCTCCCACCACCAGGTTTCATCTGCCCATCATCCCCTCCCCATCAGGTTCCAAACTCTACCGCACCTTTCCCTCTCAGTCCTGATGCAGGGATTCACCCCAAAACATCAAAATGCATTTTCCACGGATGCTGCTTGATCTACTGAGTTGATTCCGGCATCTTTATTTTACAGCATATCTATCACCTGCTGGCTCTTTTGCCTTCTGGTCCTTTGCTTGGAGCTGAGATGGCACCAGAGGGTGACTTCTTCAACCTCATTTGCGGAACAGCTTAAATTCCTCTCTTTTTCTGTGGTTAAGAAGGCATATGGTGTATTGGCCTTCATCAATCGTGGACTTGAATTTAGGAGCCGAGAGGTAATGGTGCAGCTGTATAGGACCCTGGTCAGACCCCACTTAGAGTACTGTGCTCAGTTTTGGTCGCCTCACTACAGGAAGGATGTGAAAACCATAGAAAGGGTGCAGAGGAGACTTACAAGGTTATTGCCTGGATTAGGGAGCATGCCTTATGAAAACAGGTTGAGTGAACTCGGTTTTTTCTCCTTGGAGTGACGGAGGATGAGTGACCTAATAGAGGTGTATAAGATGATGAGAGGCATTGATCGTGTGAATAGTCAGAGGCTTTTTCCCAGGGCTGAAATGGCTGCCACAAGAGGGTGCAGGTTTAAGGTGCTTGGGAGTAGGTACAGAGGAGATGTCAGGGGTAAGTTTTTTACGCAGAGTGGTGAGTGCATGGAATGGGCTGCCGGCAACGGTGGTGGAGGCGGATATACTAAGGTCTTTTAAGAGACTTTTGGATAAGTACATGGAGCTTAGAAAAATAGAGGGCTATGGGTAACCTTAGTAATTTCTAAGGTCAGGACAGATTCGGCACAACTTTGTCGGCCAAAGGGCCTGTATTATGCTGTAGGTTTTCTATGTTTCTATGATTTAATGTCTCAGGGGCTCGGAACCTGTCGGAGTCCATGATCTACAACTGCATTCAAACTGCAGTTCTTTATGGCAGTTGGTTCCTGCCTCTGGAGTTTGTCGACTGGCTGTTTTTGATATCTCCAAGAGTGGCCTGGAAGATGTGTGCTTTTGTGGAGCAACCTCAGACGACCCTGTGGACCTGATTACTCACTAGTCTTGCCAACTCAAGCATCACAAGGGAGAGCAGACCATCAAGACACCCAGTGCAGCTATCGGAGTCTCTCTCTCTCTCTCTCTCTCTCGCTCTCTCTCTCTCTTCCCCCACCCCCCCCCTCCCTCTCTCTCCCTCTCTCCCTTTCCCCATGGGGAGGGGAAGAGGCTTTGGGGGTTCTAACAATCTTCTATAATTCATTCTTTGAGGTTTTCTTCTGTTTCATGGAGGTCTACCAAAAGTAAGAATTTCAAGTTGCATACTCCATACATTCTCTGATATTAAATTGTAACGGTTGAAACATTGAACCATACATTAGTAGACTGAAGAAGGGATGTTATTTTGATATTAACTAGCATTTTCAGAACATTGGGATGAATTACAATCCTCAAAGGTAAGCAAGTTTGAAGAAAGTGCCTGCAACTTAAACTAGAGGTGGCAGGCTGGTTTATAGAAGTTTGAGGAAAGTAACTGCCACAAACAAACTAAGCAACAAGGGGCTCAACAGGAGGTGCTGCAGAGAAGAACATCAACTGAGTCTGTCAGGTTGATATATACTAATAATTTGAGGCTACTTTAGTGTCTATAAAATCTTGAGTTTTACAGAATTGCTCTATAATCTGCATCAAGCTCAGTTTGAGTTGGTCTTCAGCAAAATGAAGGTAGATCCAAAAGATCCAAAGCTCTGAAGACCTTCCTAAGGGCATTGACTTCTAACTGTCAGCCTAATACAATGTATGCAGAGGTGGTGAATCTTTTTGACAGTGTGTGACCAAATTGGTGATAACCTTCCAAAACATTTTCTTGCAAACCATGGTAATTTTGAGTAGAGATTAGCATTGATTAATTAATCAGTAATTATGATTATGGATTTACTGAAAGAAACAGGGTGTCTATTTGCTTATTTACATGCATTCATTGTTTTCCTGTTAATAAAATATAACAAGGGCAAATTGAAATAAATAAAGCATTTTAGAAAACCTGTTAATATTATTAATATTATTAATTTTAAAGTGAAAATTGAAAAATAACACAACCTCTAAATAGTATTGTTATTGTAACCATTTACTATACAAATACTGATGTGTACATAAGGTCAGTGAGGATATCAAAGCGTACCATGCAAAGTCATGTATTCTTGAAAACGTCTAGCTAGTGCCAAGATATGTGAGACATTTTCTGTGAAAACATACCACTGCTGTCAGATTGTAAAAATATCATTTGCTTTTTATTTCATAGTAATGATAATCATTATGTATCTTTTTATTATAGGTGAGATTTAAAGATTTAAGGGGTGACACTGCATATTGTGTACCAACAAAACTTTTGTGCATGTTGGCCACGTATGCCACAGATTTGCCACCCCTGGTTTGGAACAGATTGCAAATGGTTACGTCAGAGATGGAAGCCATGCAAACCACCTCAGGAAGAGGAAGTCAAAGGGGATAACTTTGACTTCCAAGGTAATAGAATGAAAAGGAAAGGTGATAATGTCTGATGTTTACAGTGCGTCACCACTGTTCTTAAAGTAGAATGCTGTGTGGGACAGCATTGCGGCACAGCAGTTAGCGCAATCACTTTGCATCACCAGGAGCCACTGATGGTTCGATTCCCAGCGCTGTCTATAAGAAATTTATACATTTTCCCCATAGCCACGTACATTTTCTCCAAGTGCTCCATTTCCGTCCTACATTCCAAAGATGTACGGTTAGGGTTAGTAAGTTGTGGGCATTCTATGTTGGCACCCAAAGCATGGTGACATTTGCACTCTGCCATAGCACAGTCCCCCATTGATTTGATTTGATGCAAATGACGTATTTCGCTGTATGTTTTGATGCTTTGATGTACATATAACAAATGAAGCTAAGTGTCTCTCTTTTCAAAAGCACAAAATTGCAGAAGTTTAAAAGCCATCAAAGTACAGAATAAGTCCTGATGCAGAAGTTTGAACCAAAAGTCAAAAATTCCTTTCCTCCCACAGATGCAGTTCAACCCATTGATTTCCTGCAATAGATCAGTGCTAGAGATTCTATAATGGAGTTCATAGTGTGCATAATGTGCCAAAAATAAAGTATGATTATAACTATAGTTGTCATTATTAGCCTCTACATTAAGTTTTATGTAGATTATTTCGTTCTTATGGGTGACACAAAGTTTGTGTTAATGTTTTTAAACTCTCCAAAGCAATTATGACAAAGCAAGGACCAAATGTGTTTGAAACTGGGAAAAGGTTGCACTGAGTACACCTATTGATCTTCTGTAAAGAGAAGTAAAATGGTAATCATTAGCCAGAATGGGGTTTAAATAATTCCATGGCTATAATATAAGCCAGGCATGTGGTTCTCTTTTAAGTGCAGTAAAGATTTTTGGTTTTGCGAACACAAGGGGTTCTGCAGATGTTGGTAATCTTGAGCAACACACACAAAACATTTGAGGAATTCAGCCGGTCAGTCTGCATGTACGAGAGGGATGATTGATAAGTTTGTAGCCTAAGGTAGAAAGAGTCCATTTTAGAAAATCTAGCACATTTATTTTTCTTACATTTACACACTTAGTCCAGTGGTCATGGAGCATACGAATCCCTTCTTTGTAGAAGTCGGCGTCTTGGACCTCCAGAAGTGGTCCACAGCAGGGGTGATTGATAAGTTTGTGGCCTAAAGTAGAAGGAGATGAGGAGAAACTTCAAACTTTCTGCATTTTCGCTCAAAGAGTTGAACTGCACGTGCATGTAACGAGAGCTCTATAACTCATGTTCTCCTACCTAAGGCCACAAACTTATCAACTACCCCTGCCGTGGACCACTTCTACAAAGAAGGGATCCGTATGCTCCACGACCACTGGACTAAGTGTGTAAATGTAGGAGGGGACTATGTTGAAAAATAAATGTGCTAGGTTTTCTAAAATTGACCCCTTCTACCTTAGGCCACAAACTTAACAATCACCCTTCGTAACAAAGGGAATAAGCAGAGAGACAGTCAATATTGTGGGCTGGGACACTTTATCAGGACTTGAAAGAAAGAGGCCAGATGCCACAGTGAGAAGGTGGAAGGCAGGGTGCAAGGAGTACAAACTGGCAGGTGGTAGGTGAGACTGGGTGAGGGAAACGTGAATGGAAGGGGTTTGAAGTCAGAAGGTGGGAGGTGACAGGTGGAAAGGATAAAGGGCTGAAGAAGAAGGAATATGATAGGAGAAGACAGTGGACCATGGAATAAGGGGAAGGAAGAGCGGCACCAGAAGGAGATGATAGGCAGGTAAGGAAAAAAAGAGTAGATGAGAGGTTAACGAGACTGGGGAATATGAAAAGGGAGAAGGAGGGATTGGGGAGAAATTGCCAGAAGTTAAAGAAGTCAATGTTCATGCCTTCAGGTTGAAGGCTATCCATATGGAATATGAGCTGTTATTCCTGCAACCTGAGTTTGGACTCATCATGGCAGTACAGGAGGCCATAGACAGACATTTTAGAAAGGGTCATGGGAAGTCAAATAGGAGATCTTGGTTTTGTAATTATGTGGGGAACTCAGATGATGTAATCATATATTTTCATAAAAGTAAACTGAATAATTGGTAAATTGGCTTATTCGTCTTATATGTGCTGAGGTTTGGTGAAAAACTTGTCCTGCGTACCGTCAATACAGATCAATTACAACAGTGCCTTGAGGTAGGACAAGGTGATACAATAACAGAGCAAAGAATAAAGTGAAACAATTACAGAGGAAGTGCAGTCCTGATGGACAATAAGGCGAAAGATCATACCGAGGTAGAGCATGAGGTCAGGAGTCCATCTTATCATACTAGAGAAACATCCAATAATCTTATAACAGCAAGATAGAAGCTGGCTTTGAGACTAGCAAGATACGTTTCGGACTTTTGTATCTCCTGCCTGATAGGAGGGGGTAAAAGAGAGAATGCCTAGGGTGGGTGGGATCTTTATGCAGATTGATTAATCAAGGCTCAGCGAAGTATAGACAGAATCCATGAAGGAGAGGATGGCTTCTGTGATACTCTAAGCTGCAACCAGAACTCTCTGCAGTTTCCTACCTATCCATGATGCATCTATGATGTATTGATCCATGATGTTTTCTATGATGTATTGATGAAAATTGGTAAGGATCAAAGGGCAAATGTCAATCTTCTTTAGCCTCCAGAGGAAATAGAGACATTGGTGAGCTTTCTTGGCCATGATGTCAACGAGGTTGGACCAGGAGAGACTATGAGTGATGTTTACCCCTGAGAACCTAAGGCTCTCAACTCCCTTGACCTCAGCACCGTTGATGCAAACAGGAGTATGTGCACTGCTCCTTTTCCTGATGTCAATAATAAGCTCTTTTGTTTTTCTGATATTGAGATAAAGGTTGTTAGACCATAAGACCATAAGATATAGGAGCAGAAATTAAGTCATTTGCCCTATCGAGTCTGCTCCATCATTCAATCATGGCTGATCCTTTTTCTCTCCTCCTCAACCCCATTTTCCGGCCTTCTCCCCGTAACCTTTGATGCCATGTCGGATCAAGAACCTATCAATCTCTGCCTTAAATACTCCCAACGACCTGGCCTCCACAGCTGCACGTTGCAACAAATTCCACAAATTCATCACCCTTTGGCTAAAGAAATTTCTCTGCATCTCTGTTTTGAAAAGAGCCCCCCCCTATCCTGCGGCTGCTCCTCTTGCTCTAGACTCTCCCACCATAGGAAACATCCTTTCCACATCTACTCTGTCATTTGAAAGATTTCAATGAGATCCCCCAGCACTCTTCTAAATTCCAGTGAGTACAGACCCAGAGCCATCAAACATTCCTTGTATGATCACCCTTTCAATACTGGAATCATCCTTGTGAACCTCCTCTGGACCCTCTTTTCTAAGATGAGGAGCCCAAAACTGTTCACAATAATCAAGGTGAGGTCTCACCAGCGCCTTATGAAGCCTCAGCATCACATCCTTGCTCTTGTATTCTAGACCTCTTGAAATGAAAGCTAACATGGCTTTTGTCTTCCTCACCACCGATTCGACATGCAAGTTAATCTTACAGGTGTTTGCACAAGGACTCGCAAGTCCCTTTGCATCTCAGACTTTTGGATTTTCTCTCCATTTAGAAAATAGTTCACACATTTATTTCTACCACCAAGGTGCATGACCATGCATTTTCCAACATTGTATTTCATTTGCTACTTCTTGCCCGGTCTTCTAATCTGTCTAAGTCCTTATGCATCTTACCTGTTTCTTCAACACTACCTGCCCCTCCACCAATCTCTGTATCATCTGCAAACTTGGCAACAAAACCATCTATTCCATCATCTAAATCATTTATATACAGTATAAAAAGAAGTGGTCCCAACACCGACCCCTGTGGAATACCACTGGTCATTGGCAGCCAACTAGACAAGGATCCTTTTATTCCCACTCACTGCCTCCTTCCAATCAGCCAATGCTCTAACCATGCCAGCAACTTTCCTGTAATACCACGGGCTCTTAACTTGGTAAGGAGCAGCATGTGTGGCACCTTGTGAAAGGCTTTCTGAAAGTCCAAATATACAACATCCACTGCATCCCCTTTATCTATCTTACTTGTAATCCCCTTAAAGAATTCCACAGATTCATCAGGCAAGATTTTCCCTGAAGGAAACCATGCTGACTTTGTACTGTCTTGTCCTATGTCACCAAGTACCCCATCACCTGATCCTTAACAATTGACTCTAACATCTTCCCAACTACTGAAGTCAGGCTAACTGGTCTATAATTTCCATTCTGTTGCCTTTCTCCCTTCTTAAAGAGCGGAGTGACATTTGCAATTTTCCAGTCCTTTGGCACCATGCCAGAGTCCAATGATTTTTGAAAGATAATGCCACCACAATCTCCAATGCTACCTTTTTCAGAACCCTAGGGTGCAGTTCATCTAATGCAAGTGACTAATGTACATTGAGGTCTTTCAGCTTTTTGAGCACCTTCTCTCTTGAAACAGTAACTGCACCCATTTCTCTTCCTTCACACCTTTTTCTTCTCTTCCTTTTACCTTAAGCTCCCCAATCACCTCCAGTTCATTACATAACACCCAATCCAGTATAGCTAATCCCCTAGCAGGCTCAATGACAAACTGTTCTAAAAAGCCATCTCTCAGGCATTCAACAAACTCACTCTCTTGAGATCCATTACCAACCTAATTTTCCCTATCAACCTGCATGTTAAAATCTCCCATGACTATCATAGCGTTGTCCTTTTGACTTGCCTTTTCTGTTTCCTGTTGTAACCTATGGTCCATCTCCCAGCCACTGTTGGAAGGCCTGTATATAACAGGTCCTTTTACCCTTGCAGTTTATTAATTCAACCCACAAGGATTCAACATCTTCTGATCCACTGTCACATCTTTCTACTGATTTGATGCCATTCTTTACCAGTAGAGCCACACCATCCCCTCTGCCTACCTTCCTATCCCTCCGATATAACGTGTAACCTTGGAGATTCAGCTCCTAACTACAACCGTCCTTCAACCACGATTCAGTGATGGCCACAACATCATACCTGGCAATCTGTAATAGTGCAACAACATCATCCACCTTTTTTCTTATACTCTGTGCATTGAGATACAACCTCTTGAGTACTGTATTTGCTATCCTTTTTGATTCTGCATCACTAATGTACTGATACTCACCCTGTTGGCTGCGACTATATCCCATCACCTGCCTGCCCTTCCTGACAGTCTGACTGCACGCTATCTTTACTTTTTTACCATCCGTCCTATCCTGAATCGCTTCACTCCGGTTCCCACCCCCCTGCCAAATTAGTTTAAACTCTTCACATGTTGTCATGACAGCATGTCACTAGGCTCTCCATTTCCTTCCTGTACTCCAACTCCTCACTATTTGACATGCGTCCCAGTACAGCTGTATGATCTTCAAACTAGTAGATGGTGTTATGAATGGACCCTGATGGAGGGTCTCGGCCAGGGTGCGGTGCTAATTTTTTAGGAGCCGGAGCTGACAAAATACTTGCTATTTCCTATGTCCTCTCTATATATATGTCACACCCAATTTGTGTACCTGCTCACTTCAGGTACTGGGCAACTTCATTGCCCCATTCATGTAATGAACAGGTACACAAATTGGGTGTGACATATATATATGAATAGGGCTTCTTATAATGTCAAGCACTAAACCAATATGAAAGAAGTATATGAATTCTAGAGCTCCACAGAAATATAGTGATACTTAAGACATTAACACGATTATTGCACAGTTGCACTTACTAATTATCATAAAATATAATTATCAAGCAAGTAAAGGAAAAGACGGTAACTATGTATCTTACTAATTTAAAAGTAATTACCTACTTACTAAATGCCACCATCGAGAAGTTTCACAATAATTTCCACAAAGGGTCAGGTGTAATATGTGTTTGGGGGTCTGAAGCAACTCTTGTCCTGGTGTCATCTGCTGATCTGTGGTACCACAGCCTTGATGTGACATACAGCTCAGGATTCCACTAGACTAGAGGAGGTCCACGTAGTTTAACAAACATAAGTGCTGATACATGACTTATGAGAATTCCTGAGCGTGTTGTTGTTATTATCAAGTTCATGTGACTGAATCCTCTCTCACACTCAGCAGTACTAACAGGAATAACTTGTGAACAGCTCAGTAATGGGCGTAAATCTAGGGGGATGCGGCGTCCACGATCCTCCACATAATCTCTGAAGACATTTACTACAGTGGAAGAAGAAAGCTTAAACCTCTTACAGAGAGATGATATTGCAGCTTCTCCATAATTAGGCGGTATTTCAGCAGGCCAGTTATCTTTATCAAGGACACACATTTCATTTAGCAGGGATTTATACATACTTTGAGGTTTAGAAGTTTGAGAACCTTCCAAGGATGTTGCCATGAACATACAGTGCTGCAAATTGGTTATAAGATGAGTAAGAAACTGTAGATAATTAATAGGGACAATTTTGTTGTTGCTTGTTAAGTTAATTTCTCCAAACTTCCCCTTTTCAACCTCCTCTTGAGCTTCTAGAGTTTTTGTACCAGGTTGCTCTTTCAGTCCATGCAGTGATCTTATGCTCCGTTGGATCAGTTTGTCTGCATAAACAATCGTAGTAGTGCGTTTCTGTAAACACTCTGACAGTAAACTAAGTTCATGCGACGTGTCATACATTAGGGCTAAGTCCAATAGAAACTGTTCCGAAAAGAGCCTTTTCAAAAGACCTTTATAGGTTTTTCTGTCACTCCCAGATCTTGTTTCATCCTTCATTGCTTTTTCAAAATGAAAACACAGTTCTTCATAATTTTGCCACACTGCTGAAACTGTTCGAAGCAAGCTAGCTATCCCCCTGGTGTCCAGAACACGGCCTATTTTGCAGATTTGTTGTTCTAGTTGAGAGGCACATTCAGACAGTTCCTTTTGATTTAGAGGTGATCTACTGTACACAGAGTACAATGTGTCCATAAATGATTGAAATGATTTATTCCATGAACTTCCCTCACCAAATCACCTACCACAAGTTCTAATCTGTGATTAAGACAGTGTTAAATTATCTCATCAGGGTAATGTTCCTTGAGAATTGTAGCAACACCAGATTTGACACCAAGCATTACGCTCACCTCATCACTAACAGATGCTACAACGTTCTGTTTCAAGTAAGAGTCATCAAACCCATGGTTATTGAGACAGTTCAATAGCTGCTTAGCAATAGTTGCAGCTTTCTGATCAGGCAGTTCAATTAGATCTAAAAACATAAAATGGGGATCACCTTCCTTATCACTTTCACATTTCAAATAAACTATTAGGGTGGTCTTAATGCTCAGGCTTGTTGATTCATCAATGAGAACAGAAAATTTGTCATTTATCCACTTGAGATGCTGGCAAATTTTCTTTTTCATATAATGGCTATGTGATTAATTCTCTCTGTAGCACTAGTGCGGGAATGCAGTCCAATTCCAATATCAGTGTCATTTTTTTTTTGAAGTTCCAATAAACCAAAGTGATCAGAGTATGGTCTGTCATTCTGAGCTAAATAATATGCAGAACGAAAAATTGAACAAGTTGCCTTTAGATGTGAAGCATTCATGGTGTCACATAATTTTCCAAGCGCTTCTTCACTAGCTATATTTTTAACATTTAGAGCAGCAGTGTGAGCTTTTGATAGTTTGTGATCAACAATTTTTTTTCTGAGAGACTTCAAGCGTGTACTTCGATCGGCTCCATAATAGGATACTTCGTACATCTGCAATGCCAATTCTCCCGTGATCTTTAAGTTCTTGAGGCTGTAGCGCTTTACATAGCTAGCCAGCCATCCCTTACTAGCCTTAAACTCCTTCCTCTCGCTCTCCTTAACCCCCTCACAGTCGTGCTCATAGAGGCTAGGTGCTTTTTCACACATAATTTTAACGTCAACAGGGATATGCTTCTGTGACATGTCCTCTAGCCACACACTTAATGCTTTCTCAGCCTTTGCAAGCACTTTATCACAAACCAGAGAGAACATTTTTGCCATTGTAGGGGTAGCACTACCACGAATTTCAGATTCTTTCTGCTTTATTGTGCAAATGCTGGATTCGTTCTTACTGACCTTATGGCCCAGTTCGGCAAGCAACATGTTACTTTTCAAAAGATCTAAGATTTTTATTTTCTCAGTGAACAATGCTCAAACAACGAGTGCTGGAGAGAGACTGAAGGTCTGTGAAATGGTGGGCGGCCTCAGCAGGGTATGCTGGGACAATGGGTCGAGCGAGGAGATATTTCACAAAACAGTCACAGCTCTAGGATTTCACCAAAAACTATCAAATATCCTAACGTTATTAGTGGTATTTTCCTCACCAGCCATCACCCCCTCTCCCTAATCCCTCCTCTGTAAAACTCTCTCTATTTAATATGCAGACACTGTTAAATTCCCCGCTTGCTTATTTTGACTTTTTTTTACAGAGGTGCCGGGGTGGCACTCCGGTGAGCTCCGGCAGCATTGCACCCCTGCGGCTCGGCCCGAAATGTCAACTCTTTTCCATAGATGCTGCCTGGCCAGCTGAGTCCCTCCAGCATTTTATGTGTGTTGCAGGTGGAGTTGAAGCAAAATGTTGCCACTTAGTTGTGAGTTTACCGGGAGTAGTGTAGGAAGCTGAACACAAAGTCCTGTGGGGCACCAGTGCAAAAAAAGCTTTACTGCCTATCCTTACTTATCGTGGTCTGTTGGTCAGGAAGTCAAGGATCTAGTTGCAAAGGGAAGTGTTAAATCTCAAGTTTAGGACTCAGGAGATGAGTGTGGCTCAATTATGGTACTGAGAAATGAACTGTAGTCAATAAAAAATGGTCTAACATAGGTGCCATAGGTTCCAGGGATAAGCTTAGGGCCAGGAAGATTGGCATCCACTATAGATCTGTTTTTGCAGTGGGTGAATTGCAGTAGATTGAGATTATCTGGGAGGCAGGAGTTAATGTGCAACGTTACCAGCTTCTTGAAGCACCTTATGATGGTGGATATCAATGCCCATTACTTTTTTTCTCAAGTACCGAGATAATTGTGATCTTCTTAAAGCATGTGGGAACCTCAGATTGAAGCAGAAAGAAGTTAAAAATGTCAGCAAATATCACCACTAACTGATCTGCATAGGATCCAAGGACACGGCCAGAGACCCTTCCAGACCAAATGCTTTCCACAGGTTCACTCTCTGGAAGACTGTTCTTATGTCCGCTATGGTGACCATGGATTCAAGTTCACTGAAGGTTGTAGAATTGTGTGGTGACATTCCAATACCCTTCTGTTCAAAATGAGCATGAAATGTGTTGTGCTTATCAGGAAGGAATGTGTGGTTACCAATTCCGGAGGGCTAGGGGCCTGCTCTGCAGAGTCTTTCTGTACGTCAATGATCCTGAGGATCATGGTATTCACTGTATACTTTGCTCTTGCATTTGACCTACCAAAATACATTATTTTTCTGCATTAAACTCCATCTACAATTTCCCTGCCCTCAGTTCCAACTGATCTATATCCTGCTGCAATCTCTGGCAATATTCCTCGCTGTTCTCTGAAATTGTCACTACAATCTGTACTTGACGTGTCTGAAGCATGTTCTCCAGGAATTAATAATTCCGTGTGGATTCTTTTGTAAGACTCGAATGGTTCTTGAACAAGACAAAGAGAATAGCAATCAGCAGCACTTGTATAAAAGACTGAGAGTTGATTAAGTACAAAATTCTATACTTGTCTCATTTTCTTAACAATAAAGCACACAATTTATTCATTACGTTCTGAGTCTACATTGAAAATCTATCATCCTAGTCTCTGTTCAAAATTGTCCACCTTTTTATTTTTATATCCACCCTTGTTCTTACTCCATTCTGCTTAAAAATATATTGATCATTTCTATATCTGTTTAATTCGGCCAACTTAGTGATCATACACTTTTGCTTTGGCTTATAATTAAAATACCAAATAGACAAGTGATTGAATTAATGGCTCCTGCACAGAAAGGTTATTTACTGTATATCTAATATCTAATGGTGTAGTGCCTCCCATACTACCTGCAGTGGATCTTTACTTCAGCTGTCTCAGAAAGATGCGAATTCTGCTCTCAATGAACTATACTCCTTGGTCAATAACCTTGAAATGGGATACACTGAGACCCTCTTCATTATTGCTGGTGTCTTCAACCAGGTCAACTTCAGGAGGGTGTTACCAGTCGGTGTCCTGTCACACAAAGGGTCCGAAAACCCTTGACCATTGCTACACAATCATCAAGGTTGCTTTCCAAGCCATGTTTTACCCACATTTTGGTAAATCAGACCACCAGGCGGTGCTTCTTCTCCCTGCCTACAAGCAGGTGCTCAGAAATGAGGATCCGGAACCAGTATAGAGAGTTGGTTTGAGGAAACAGATGAGCTTCTTTGCAACAGCTTTGAGTCAGTATTCAAATATTCAGCACTCAGCCTAGATGATTAAGTCACCACTGTCAAAGTGTTTATTAGCAAGACTGTGTTCTAAAGTAGACAATTTAGGTGTTCCCAAACCAGAAGCCAAGGATGAACTGGAATATTCACTTCCTACTGAAGTCTAGGACTGCAGCATTCCAATCACGTGATTCTACCTTTACAAGAAATTGAAATGTGACCTGCATAAATATGGGGGAGCAGCTAAAGAAGGTGCCAGAACGTGAGTTCTTCCAGTTCATCTGCGAAACGGTTTAAATCCTTCTCTTTAATGTCTCTTCTTTCCTTTTCACGGTGGCTCAGGTCCTGTCGGAGTCCATGATCTACAGCTGCACACAAACTGCGGTTCTTCACAGCGATGGGTTCCTGCTTTTGGAGCTCGCCGAGCAGCCTAGCATTTTCAATATCTCTCGGCGCGTGCCTTCGAGGTGCGACCCTGAGGCCCTGTGGACAACCTGATTCCTCGCCGGTATCACTGACTGAAGCATTGTGGGAGTTCGGAACATCTGGACAACAGTGTACACTGCTGTCAAAATAAGCAACACTAGAGACTGTAACGTCAAAATTGCAAGCTGCTGCTCTTCCCTCTCGTTGTGGCAGGACAGATCCCTCTCTCCCCCTCATTAGTGAGAGAGAGCCTATGGTTTGTTGAAGTCTTGGGAGGAACACTTTTTTTTTGATGGTCTCTTTGCCGGGGGGGGGGGGGGTGCGTTTCTGATGCTTTTGCTGAGGCAGGTAGGGGGAGGGGAGGGTTGATGCTTGCTGCTGTTTGTGTGCGGGAGGGGGGTTTGGAGTTCTAATGATTTTCTGTCATTCATTCTTTGGGGCTTTTCTTCTGTTTTGTGGATGTCTGCAAAGAGAAAGAATTTCAGGTTGTATACTGTATATTAAATGGAACCATTGAACCATTAAAGCTATCATGGATGCAGAGAGAAAATACCTATCCAAAATAGAGTCCCAGACCAACTGTTAGTTGTAGGAGGACTTGCATGCTATAATAGACAACAAAATGCAATCAGGCAACATCATATGTTACAAGTATGTTTCCTGTCCCACCAGAGGTCCCAAAACCCTTGACTGTTACCACACAACCAGGAAGGATAACTACCAATCTACCAAGGTCGAAGACAAAGGGGTGGCCTGACAGAAGAATATAAAACTATAAGAGTATCCTGCAGGTAGGGTACATACTCAGAATCTTTTACCCAGCTAATGTCAAAGAGTGCCTAGGTTCAGGGTGAGAGGGAGCAAGTTTCAAGGAGATTTGAAAAGCTGGGTCATTTTTTACACACAGGGATTGGTAGGTGTCTGGAATATGCTGCCAGGAGAAGTGGCAGAATCAGAATTTTGAGGCATTTAGTCAGAAACATGGACAAACAAAGAACAGGGGAGCAGGGGCCATATGCAGACAGGTGAGATTAGCTTACCTGTCATGATATAGACAAAGTGAGTTGAAGGGTCTTTTGCTGTACTGTACTGTACTGTTCTTTGTTCTATGTTATAAGACCATAAGACAAAGGAGCAGGTCAGCTGTTCGGCCCATCGAGTTGATCCATTCTCCCATTTAGTCCCACTCCCCCGCCTTCTCACCATAACCTTTGATGCCCTGGCTACTCAGGTACCTATCAATCTCTGCCTTAAATACACCCAATGACTTGGCCTCCTCTGCCGCCCGTGGCAACAAATTCCATAGATTCACCACCCTCTGGCTAAAAAAATTTCTTCGCATCTCTGTTCTGAATGGGCGCCCTTCAATCCTTAAGTCATGCCCTCTCGTACTAGACTCCCCCATCATGGGAAACAACTTTGCCACATCCACTCTGTCCATGCCTTTCAACATTCGAAATGTTTCTATGAGGTCCCCCCCCATTCTTCTAAACTCCAAGGAATACAGTCCAAGAGCAGACAAACGTTCCTCATATGTTTACCCTCTCATTCCCAGAATCATTCTAGTGAATCTTCTCTGTACCCTCTCCAATGTCAGCACATCCTTTCTTAAATAAGGAGACCAAAACTGCCCACAGTACTCCAAGTGAGGTCTCACCAGCACCTTATAGAGCCTCAACATCACAACCCTGCTCCTATACTCTATTCCTCTAGAAATGAATGCTGACATTGCATTCATCTTCTTCACCACCGACTCAACCTGGAGGTTAACCTGAAGGGTATCCTGCACGAGGACTCCGAAGTCCCATTGCATCTCAGAACTTTGAATTCTCTCCTCATTTAAATAATAGTCTGCCCATTTATTTCTTCTGCCAAAGTTCATAACCATACACTTTCCAACATTGTATTTCATTTGCCACTTCTTTGCCCATTCTTCCAATCTATCCAAGTCACTACCGGCCCCTCCACCTATCTTCGTATCATCAGCAAACTTAACCACAAAGCCATCTATTCCATAATCCAAATCATTGATGTACAACGTAAAAAGAAGCAGCCCCAACATGGACCCCTGTGGAACACCACTGGTAACCGGCAGCCAACCAGAATAGGATCCCTATTCTCACTCTGTTTCCTGCCAATCAGCCAATGCCCTATCCACGTATGTAACTTTCCTGTAATTCCATGGGCTCTTATCTTGTTAAGTAGCCTCATGCGTGGCACCTTGTAAAAGGCCTTCTGAAAATCCAAATATACAACATCCACTGCATCTCCCTTATCTAGCCTACTTGTAATTTCCTCAAAAAATTGTAATAGGTTTTTCAGGCAGGATTTTCCTTTAAGGAAACCATGCTGAGTTCTGCCTATCTTGTCATATGCCTCCAGGTACTCCGTAACCTCAGCCTTGATAATCAACTCCAACAACTTCCAAACCACCGATGTCAAGCTAACAGGTCTATAATTTCCTTTTTGCTTCCTTGCCCACTTCTTAAATAGCAGAGTGACATTTGCAATCTTCCAGTGCTCCGGAACCATGCCAGAATCTATCGACTTTTGAAAGATCATCGCTAATGCCGCCACAATCTCCACAGCTACTTCCTTCAGAACACAAGGGTGCATTCCATCTGGTCCAGGAGATTTATCTACCCTTAGACTATTCAGCTTCCTGAGTACTTTCTCTGTCGTAATAGTGACTGTGCACACTTCTCTTCCCTGTCACTCTTGAGTGTCCGGTATACTGCTGATGTCTTCCTCAGTGAAGACTGATGCAAAATACTCGTTCAGTTCTTCCGCCATCTCCTTATCTCCCATTAAAATTTCTCCAGCATCATTTTCTATCAGTCCTATATCTACTCTCACCTGTCTTTTGCTCTTTATACACCTGAAAAAGCTTTTAGTATCCTCTTTGATATTATTTGCTAGCTTCTTTTCATAGTGCATCTTTTTTCCATTCGAAAATTTCTTCTTTTTTGGAATATACCTGTCTTGCACCTTCCTCACTTCTTGCATAAACTCCAGCCACTGCTGCTCTGCCGTCCTTCCCGCCAGTGTCCATATCCAGTCAACTTTGGCCAGTTCCTCTCTCATGCCACTGTAATTTCCTTTACTCCACTGAAATACCAACACATCAGATTTCGGCTTCTCTTTTTCAAATTTCACAGTGAACTCAATCATGTTATGATCACTGTCTCCTAAGGGTTCCTTCACCTCAATCTCTCTAATCACCTCCGGTTCATTACACAATACCCAATCCAGTACAGGCAATCCCCTAGTGGGCTCAACAGCAAGCTGTTCTAAAAAGCCATCTTGCAGACATTCTATAAGTTCTCTCTCTTGAGATCCAGTGCCAACCTGATTTTCCCAATCCACTCGCATGTTAAAATCCCCCACAATTATCATAATACTGCCCTTCTGACAAGCCTTTTCTATTTCCTGTTGTAATTTGTAGTCCACATCACTGCAGTTGTATATAACTGCCATCAGGGTCCTTTTACCCCTGTGATTTCTTAACTCAACCCATAAAAATTCTGCACCTTCTGATCCTATGTCACCTCTTTCTAATGATTTGATATCATTTCTTACCAATAAAGCCACACTATCAAAGAGATCAAAAAGTTCAGAAGTGATTGTATTTGCATCTGCAAGATAACAGTTTCAATCAATTGCATACTTGTGTGAACAGTTTAACTGACTGCATGGAATTTTTAAGGAGAAAGCAATGTGGTGTTCTTACGTATGATACCTTTAAAATGTTTGTATCATGTTGTATTACCCAAACACTGCTTCTTGACTGAGAATTATTGTTTATTTGGTTACATCAGAAGCAACACAAATGAATGGACAGACTTTAATGGACAGTCCTGACGAAGGGTCTTGGCCTGAAACATCGACTGCACCTCTTCCTAGAGATGCTGCCTAGCCTGCTGCGTTCACCAGCAACTTTTATGTGTGTTGCTTGAATTTCCAGCACCTGCAGAATTCCTGTTGTTTGAGACTTTAAATATTTGTGGCTTTCAATCCCATCACCTCAATGGTTTATAAATATAAGCTGTAGTTAGTGCTCCAAACACCCCTCATCAAACCCTGTAAATCAAAGTGCCTGCCCATTATTACCAGTCTACACTGCACCGCTCAGCTAATTACATAACTTAGTCAATAATGTAACTCCCTTACTAAAACTGTTAACTTCCAAATAACACAGGACAACAATTCTTTTTTGAAAGTCGCACTTTCTCAGAATTTATTTTTATTTATGATAGATTGCGTGAGGTTGAATAGAAATATAATTTCACAGTATTTGTATCATGTAGGAATTTGGAGAAACAAGAAGTTAACTCTTATTGAATATAATGTTCTTAATCGTATAATGGAATTTATGCTTTTCAATAGTTCAACTAAGCTAAAAGAGTTTTTCAGATAATTTTGATTTCTGCTCAGTTTCTAAGGCTTGTCACTTAAGTGCCCAACAATAATCAACCAGCACTGATGGATCCCAGTTGCACTGATACTGTTTCTCCATGAGCTCCATGTCCTGGTGAAGCCTTTCACCACACTCATCACTGACAGCGCCAAGATTTGTAGGGAAGATGAATAAGTAGGAATGCAAAAAATGAATCTTTAGTGACATGTTGCACTTCATGGTATTGTACGCTTGAAGCGTATTCTCAACCAGCTGCACATAGTTTGATGCTCTGTAGTTGCCAAGAAAATTTTCAACAATGTCCTTGAATGCTTTCCATGCGCTATGTGATTTTTTTCTGGTTTCACCAGAAGTTCTTCGAATTGCCTGTCTTTGATAACCTGTTTGATTTGCAGACTAACAAAAATGCCCTCCTTAATCTTGGCATCAGTTATTCTGACTTGAATTATGAATTGAAATAACAAATATTTCAAAAAGTGCTGTATGATAGGGAAATTTCATAGTGATTTTCATGTTCAACAGCCCAAAATCCATCAGATACACCCAAAAGTATTCAGGAAGCAAAATCCTTGCTGTCCAGTGTAATTATTGGTTATTACTATATATTATTAACCTCTTTGGAAAATAGGTGGTTCTTTGTACAGATAATATAAATGATAAATACATAGTGTACAAAAACTCATGGACAAATAATAATATAGAATTTGCTGTTTTTATGTTATATTCATTTAATTATATGATCGTTTAATTCTTTGGACCAGCTTTAGCAGAAACTCTTGAATGAGGAACATTATCAAATGCATTATAACAATTAATAATTTAAAGCTGTCCTCTGATAATGTTTGATTACTGTTTTCAGGCTTAAGACTGATTGAAGACTGTGCTTCACTAGTTTGTTTGGAAATACTGATGTCCTTGACTAGATATGAATTACCAGTCATTGATAGAAATGCTGCCCAGTGAGAAAGCAGGCCACCAGAAATCATTTTGTGACATTGTTTCTCGAACTGTATGTAGGGTTAATTGTGCATGGCTTACCAAACAGTGAATTTCTTTCAAAGCTTAACTAATTAACTAAGATCATCACTTTATACAGTGTAGAAGACTAGGTTCTTACAAAGGCACATATTTCAAGCATCCATGGTCTGCCTTAAAGATCACGGATAAGATGGGCAGGTGATATCAGAGGGTGTCAGGCTGACAAAGGAGGTCTTTTGCAAAGTGCTAATAGTGGGCAGTATTCTCAGGGAGGCCATTAGAAACACTTCAACAACATCCTCAAAGTCAGCCTTGAAATATTTCAATATAGATTTGAGTCTTGGGAGGACCTCGCTCATGATCATTCCGGTTGATCATTCATCCTTCTTAAAACTACATTACTTTTGGAATGAATTACACAGCTGAGGTGATATCTCCCACCAGCCTGCCGAAAACAGCTTAAAACATAAAACTGGCTTGCATAATCAGAATCAGGCTTGTTATCTCTGACATATGTCATGAAATTTATTGATTTGTGGCAGCAGTAGCGTGAAAGACACAAAAAACATAAAAAATAAGGAGTGCAAAAGAGGGATAATGAACTAGCATTTATGGATTTGCGTGGACTGTTCAGAAATCTTATGGCAGAGGGAAAGATGATGTTCCTAAAATGTTGAGTGCAGGTCATCAGGCTTTTGAACCTCCTCCCTAATGGTAGTAATGAGAAGAAGGCATGCCCTGGAACATGGGGATCCTTGATGATGGATGCCACCTTCTTGAAGCACTGCCTCTGGAAGATGGCATCGTTGGCAGGGTGGGTTGTGCTCACGATGGGACTGGTTGAGCCTACAAGACTCTGCAGCCTCTTTCGACCCTACGCAGTGGAGCCTCCACACTAGACAACGACGCAACAGTCAGAATGCTGTCCACGGTCCCTTGTGCTCTCTGCAACCAAACAAACCAGTAATAATTATCAAGCTCAAAGGAAGCATGAAAAGGCACGCTTTCAGCTCAATATACTTGGCTTGAAGGAAATGGAATTCTTCTAATACTCAAAACATTAGAATTGTGCTGATATCAGAGAGATGCAAAAAAACCAAAAAGGATTATAAAAAGTAAGATGTCAATTTAAACTGCACTTACCAGTCCATTCATAATACCTTTCATCCATTAAAAAATCCCAAATGATGTAAGAATAGTTAAATTTTCCACTGATATTCTAACTTGATTGTTTATTTCTAAGGAAGGGGTTTGAGTTTTAATTAGCCCCAGAAGACTTCAGGATGAGCTGTCTTTGAAACACCTAAAATCAGATGGATTTACTCCTCTGTCTTTGCACACCAAATCATCAGTCAGATTAAACCATGTTCTATAAACATTTTGGGGACAGTGCATTATTCATATATTTTGTAATCCATGAATGAATGCATATGCTTTAATGGGGATGGGAATGAGTAATGCTTGTGTCAGAATTGTTACATGTACTCATGTTTATATCTGCAAGCACCCTCTATTTTCTGTCAAAGTGATTCAGTCTCTCTTTATTACGTGTGGTATAGAATCAGTTGTTTATTTGGGCATATTTATGCAGATTGATTTTCAAAGCAACGTTTTGAAATGTTTAACACAGTAAAGCGTACAAACACGTTTTATGACTTACCTTAACACGGACGGCTCTTTGAGGTCCCAGGGATTTAGGGCAACTGCATATTGAAACGAGATTGTTTATCATTAACTGTACAGACTTCTTGGTCACTCTAATATTTCATTTACATTTATCCATAAGAAAATAACATGTTTATTTCATATCACTGCTACCCATGGAAACATAAATTACAAGAAAATCCAATTTCCTCTGACATTAAAACCTTTATTGGAAAATATGTTCTAAATTGCACGCAGTAATAAACTTGTAAATTGCTATATGCTTTTACATAATTTTTCATAGATGGTTAGTTGAAGTAATTGATAAGTAAACAAATCAATCTCACGTGATGAATATCATGCTCAGATGTGAATATGTAATTATTTTACAAGTGGTATGAATAGTACTAAAATGTAAATGGACAGCTGGATATTATTTTTGTCAGTTATACAATATTAATATTATTTATATTCAACTATGCAGGATAGGAAGCTGAACAAGGTGGAGCTGAGGAGTTTACGGGTATGCTGGTTAGGGAGAGGTCTTAAGGACCATTAGAACATTGATATAGCACATAGAGGGGATGATCACTGCAAATAAAGAAAGATAAATGATTTCTATTTTTGGGGATACTAACATTCTGAATTCCCATGTAGTGACAGGTACACTGGCTTCTCCCAGTTAAGGCGTATTCCAGCATTCAAGACCAGCAGCATACAAAAAGTTCATCTGCTCATTAGAATAGGTCTGTTGTTGTATATTTTATAATAAGTTAAAGAAAGGCACTTTGATGCAAAGTAATGTTGGAGGTGACTAAAGATTTTACTATTAAAGTTCTCTTCATTTTTGCCATGATTCTGGGTTATGTGGTTAAGTTAGCTTTATTAACAGAGTCATTTAAAAGTTTTAAATGTTGAGGTAATACAGCAGCTCACCTCTGAAACACCCACCATTACAAGTGATCATTCTCATGAGGTTTCAGAGACCTGTCAGCAATTTGTGGTGAGTTTAGTCTTGGTCTGCAGCAACATAAAATATTTTTCATTTTTATTGATGGGTGCTGGAGTGGGTGACTAATTGGGTGGTGTTGGATGAAAACATTGTGCCAGCTAGCCGGAATCCTAGTTCACACCTGCCTGATCTATAGCAGCAATATCTGCTTTGTTCTACTGTCATAGTCAGGAGCTCAAATGTTTTGGCATTAGCATCACAATGCTGAGGAAAAGACCGAGGTATGGAGCTGGATGGCTTAAATCAACAGTTAGTATTTCTTGATTCAATCAAATGAGATGGTCATGATAGAACTGACAGTGCCTTGGGAAGACCAGATTGAAGAAGTGTCTGAGTGTAAGACAGCCAAATACCAGGAGCTGGTAGAGCAGTGCCGGAGACAGGGATGGAGGGAATGATGCCAGCCTATCAAGGTGGGATGTAGAGGTTTTCCTGGCTGCTCGCTCCATAGAACCTCCTCTCTCCTTGGTATTACAGGGGGCTGCAAAGAAAAGAGCCATCAGGACCATCACAGAGGCTGCTGATCGAGCCACCAGATGGGTATGGATCAAGAGTTGTGACCCATGAACCAATGCTTCTGGGACACAAGCCAGGGCCTGTTCAACCCTGGGTGGGTCGCCTGGGTGAGAGTGTCTGATGTTGAAAGGCTGGAAATACTGTTGACCTCAGGTTACATCACTGATGATGTGTCCCAGTGCATCCTAGGATGTATCTCAGCATCATCATAAAGGAAAAAGAGCCGTGGCTTTTTGATTTTGAAGGTGATCTTGAAAGATAACAACAATTGTGCCATTCCTCTAGTGAGATTCAGTAGAATGTAATCACTAGCAAGAATTGTGACGAGGTTAGTTATTTTTTTCTGGTTTATACCTTGCACTGGCTTCAGCTACCTCAGGGTAAAGTGAAAATACAACTGAAGATCAATGCAGTTCGGTCCTTTGGGCAAGTCTTGAACATTCTTTCTGACGTTGTGGTGCACGTTTCTTTAAGAACCAAGTGTATAACATGGTATAACATCAATATATATTGTCAGATGCACTGCTACATTTTACTTGTGAGACCTTGCCTCCAATAAATAATGTGACAACACAGAAGAGCTTTAAGCACGACAGCAGTATTTCTCAGTTGATCGACATTGAAAAAAGTCAGTGACCTGGTGTCAGTGCCATTTTCTTTAATGTGATGCACTTTGGAGGCTTTTCCCCCCACACAAACTCTTCTTCGATTCTCCTGGAATCTACATCATTGACCAGAACCAACCACATAAGTAAAGCAGGTTAGAGACTGAGTAAAATGTGACAAGTGATTCACCTCCTGACCCTCCAAGGCCTTGCCATCATTTACAAGTCGGAAGACAGGAACATGGTGGAATACCTTCAACTTACCTGGTTGAGTGAAGAAGCCAATAAAATACAAAAAATATTGACACCACCATCACTGGCCTGAGCTATTCTGATAAAATTTCTCAAACCTATGAACTCTACCAGCAAGATGAACAATGGCAACGGACACATAGAAACATTTCCACTGAGTTTCTCCCACAGCTTCATGATTGAATCAAACATATTGATTCTTCTTCTCCAATTAAATTCTGTGTAAATTCTTGAACTCCACTCACAACACTGAAAAGGTAGATCCATCAGAAAGAATACAATGGTTCAAGAAAGTGGCTCATTGCCAACTTCTCAAGGCCTTTTAGGAACAAGTAATAAACTTGTCTTGCAGGTGATGCTTGTGTATGGAACATAAAAAGAAAGCCAGTATCTCTCCAATTCACTTTCTTTGTGAAGGATTTGTTCTTCTGATATGTTGAAGCTTTAAGTTCATTTATGTCAATGTGCCATGTTGTTTCTTCTGTTTTAGCCACTTCTGCAAGATGCCTTTTGATTGGCTTTGGTGAACTGTGGCACAGCATGGGTCAGGAGGCAGTTAATCAAGCTACATGACAACTAACTTACTTTCCTAACATGCAGCTATTCCAGCACATCTGTATGGAATTTTTTAATGCCAAAATTGACTTTTTAAAGGCTTCTCTCTAGAGCTCTGAGCAATGTATCCCTTCTGTTTTTTTATAAGAATTATGTTAATATTCAGTGAATTCTGGTTAATAGGGACACATCAGGATCTGTACATATTGGCCCAATTAAGCGGCTATTCCAATTAGATGAAATTTCATGGAAAGTTAAAAAGGTATAAAAAAAAAGACAAATTACTATTTAACTGAGTAATAAATTATGCATTTCAATGAAATACATAACAAATTAGAACACTGCAAATACTACTACAATACTGTAAAACTGTGTATTAGTTCCTGATAGTTTTTGGTGGAGGAATTCATTCAGCGTACACTGCCATGTTCTTTTGAATGACTGTCAATGAAAAAAAATCAGCATAGACTTCTATTTCAGATAATAGACTGCCTTCAAACAATGCTTTTGATGCTTGCATCCTCCAAATCTTCATTTTCATTGTAATATTCAAGATGATTGTCAATGCATTGTAGTTCCTAACTTGTTGAATTAGTGAAATCATTTCATTTTCACTCCTGGCCACCTCTGGTATCTTCAAGCCTGAATGTTTGAAACCCCAGTGAGAAAAACAGTTCTGAATTGTCTTACTGCTTGTTACTTGCCAACTATCAGTGACAAAAATCATTGTTTTTTGAACACAAATCACGCGTCTGACACTCATTAGAAACAACAGTCTCTTGTGCCAATTAAGCAGCATACTGTCAAATAAACAAGGCAATCATAGCTATTTTCTTGATTAGTTGTTGTCCTTTAAGAGTTGTCCCCAATAAGTGGTTGCCTGATTAGCCGATGGCCCAATTAACTGTATGGGGAAATAACTTAATCCACAAAATTCTAAGCAGTTCTCCCAACATGTAGAGCATTGTCTGAGCAATCAGACCTTGGTTCAAATGCAGAGTATAGATATTCGAGATCTCAAAATTAAAATCCACTTCCTGTCTTCCACCAAACCTCTTTTGAGAAGTTTATCACTGTTGGGTTTTCAGTGGTTAATAATGGCAATGCTAAGTCAGCTGGAAACCCCTACTTGAGAAACAATCTGTTTCCCCTTGTGCTTTAATGTTTTATGCCGAAACCAAAAAGGGCTCTGCTGCTGAATATCTTGGTTGCGTGAGAGTTCAGCCTGACTGCAAACTGTTGAGGAAGAGCTTAGCTGTTGCACACAGACAGCAGTCGCTTTAACATTCTTTGACTAAATCAAAAGTAGTGTAAGAGCAGATGGTTCAATAACACTATCACCTTTGACTTTGGACAACACACAGTCATGGAAATTAGCTTAGCTGAAAGAATCAGCAATGTCAGGGCCATGCAGAGATAGAATAGACCCAAAAATCATTAGGTGTTGGAAGGTAATTTTGAATTCTTTACTTTGATTTGAGATACCATTTGCAACAGAAATATCTGACCGAGGCAATGTAGGCTTTTAACCGCTTGTACATTATTAATAATATAGATTCTGCAGGCTCTTTGGCATTGCTGCTGACTAAAACAAGGAACGAAGATGGATCTACCAAAAAAAATTCCTTATTGAACGCCATCAACTCATCAGTAATATTAAAGATTCAAAGTACATATATTATCAAAATATTTATGCAGATTCATCTTCCCACAGGCGACAATGACACAAAGAAGCACCATGGAACCCATTCAAAGAAAACATTAAACACCCAAACTTCCAAAATAAAAAGAACAAATCAGGCAAATGGCAAAAAATGAGTGAACAACACAGAATATAAAACATAAAGTCATGAAGTCATTGAAACAGCCTTGGAATATTCAGTTTAGTTCAGTTCATTTAAATTTAGTGCTGCGTTGTGTGTTGACTGCAGGCTGCAGAGCCGGTGTGCTGCAATCAAAATTGCACAAAATAGCAATAAAAAAGATATAAACAGAAACCAGAAACACATATAACACAGACTACAGAGTCCAATCCACAGACCACATCGATTAAACCTTGCACAAGATGCAAGGCTCTGGCACCATCCTCTGGCAGCTTTGTGCAAAGGGGGAATGGGGGGCAGAGAGAGAGAGAGGGAGAGAGAGATAGGAGAGACAGGAGAGGGAGAGAGAGAGAGGGAGAGAGAGAGAGGGAGAGAGAGAGAGGGAGAGAGAGAGAGGGAGAGAGAGAGAGGGAGGGAGAGAGAGGGAGGGAGAGAGAGGGAGGGAGAGAGAGGGAGGGAGAGAGAGAGGGAGCGAGAGGGAGAGGGAGCGAGAGGGAGAGGGGGAGAGGGAGGGAGAGATGGAGAGGGAGGGAGAGACGGAGAGGGAGGGAAGGGAAGAGTAAGAACCAGCGAGAGAGAGCACCAGAGACGGGTCAAACACAGACACCTTCCTGTTTATTGCAAAAATAAGCTCTCTAGCACAACAGCATGACCTTTACAAAGGATCAGAGTTGTTTGTGACAAAGTTAAGCTTTTAACAAATATTCCTTGCTCAGCTTCTTGTTGCAAACAAGAACCAGTCTTCAATTCTCAATGTAAATTGCAAGAAACTATCAGTTTGAATGTAAAAGCAGAGCTTTGAAGACAGCATTGTTTATTGTGCACAGACTGCTGGCTCACAGCTCTGCCTGCTCAAGAGATATGGTTTGCAAACTGAGTGACCCTTAGACTTTTTGTCTGCATGGAAGAGAATGGGGTTATGTCACATAGTACATCAAACATGGTCATAGGCATAGTTGACCTATCAATAGCTGGGATAATTGTGAACTCAGAGAAACAGCCCTCACAGCACTAATTTTGGGTGTCCTGGATTTCTCTTCCAGAAACTTTTAGAAAATCTATGTGAGTTACTTTGTCCCAGGAAAGTTATAGGAAAAAGAAAAACATCACATGCAAATAATGTCAACTTGTAGCAAAATAGAATAAATGTTAGAAAGCATTGAAGATTGTTAGGAACAACAAGGGGAATGGCAGAAAAACAGTTCAAAGTTTCGAAGGTGCTTTTTATTGACAAAGTATGCATATAGAACTCTACTATTTGTCTTCTCCAGATAGCCATGAACTACAGAAAGACCATGGAGTTGATGAAAGAAAAGACGTCAACTCCCCTCCCTCCCCCTGTATGAAAAAGAAAAGAAACAAAACTCAGGCTCCAAAATCCATCCCCTGCAGAAAAAAAACAGCGGCAATAACAATCCCCAAACCCCTCGCTCATAGAAAAGTACAGCAACAGTAGCATCCCCCAACCCCACCCTCTTACACACAAAAAATTAACAGATCACCCACCCGCAATCAGCATCAAGAAAAAAAGCAGCTCAAAACTGAAGGAAACCAATATAAAGAGCAGTCCAGTGGTCACATAAATCTCAGAATATTGGAGGTATCTTTTCATCAGCAGATGAGGAGAGCGGCTGCACAGGCTCAACTATATTGGCTGGTATATATCTAGGGGAAATCCTGTCCGCCACCCGCCTGAATGCTCCTGGTTGTATCGATTGCTGTACTACTGCCACCAAAATCAGTTTCAAACATCAATCATCAGCCAGCACACACAGTACGTTTTACCAAGTACACTTTATAGATATTACTAAGTCTATGAAATTAATATAAGTTTAATACAGAAAAAGGGAATGGAAAAGGCGCCAGACTTATCAGAGTTCAATTTCTTCGTGCACACTTTGGAGCTCAGGACCCTCTTCGGGACCACCCTGACCCCGTCGACTCGCGGCTCGGGACCACTGGGAGTGATCAACCTGAGCTTTCCCCGCACGTCCGTCGTCCTCACGGTCTCTCCTCCGACTCCCCGCCAAAACCCCCTGGTTCTCAGTCATATGAGACAGCATATCATCCCAGGAAAGGATAACATGGACATCCATTGGCTAATAGTACCTCTGCTACCTGTATTAATCCAAGCAAATTTCTAGCCAGAGACTTCTTCAGCACTTAACATAACATAGAAGTCATTTTAATCCACATAGGCAGCAGTTTAAAAGATTAACATAACAAAGAAGCCATTTTAAATTTAACATAACAAAGAAACCCCGTACACATAAAGAGTGACTGCCGACCCATGTCCAAACACAGCCGATCCAGGTCCGAACGTGCCGATCCAGTTGCTGACTGTCAGAGGGTGTCCCCATCCACATTCACCTCGATGTGACTGAAAGAAGAACTAGAATTCATTCCTCAGCCTTCAGTTTTTGGGACAGACAACTCATTCATCTGCAGCTTGTCAGTATGTTATTTTAGTTGAATTTGAATTGACTTTATTACTTACATCCTCCGTAGACATGAGGAGTAAAAATCTTTACCTTATATCTCCGTCTAAATGTGCAATGTGCAATTTATAATAATTTCTAATAAATACTATGTACAACAGGATAGTCAATATAACCTAGAAATACAGTTGTGTCAGCATGAATTAATCATTCTGATGGCCTGGTGGAAGACACTATTCCAGAACCTGTTGGTCCTGGCTTTTATGCTGCGGTGCCATTTCCCAGATGGTAACAGCTGGAACAGTTTGTGGTTGGGGTGACTTGGGTCCCCAGTGATCCTTTGGGTCTTTTTTACACACCTGTCTTTGTAAATGTCCTGAATTAGTGGGAAGTTCACAACTACAGATGCGCTGGGCTGTCCACACCACTCTCTGCAGAGTCCTGTGATTGAGTAAAGTACAGTTCCCATACCAGGCAGTGGTGCAGCCAGTCAGGATGCTCTCAATTGTGCTCCTGTAGAATGTTCTTAGGATCTGGGGGCTCGTACCAAACTTCTTCAACCATCTGAGGTGAAAGAGGCGCTGTTGTGCCTTTTTCACCACACAGCCGATATGTACGGAGCAGGTGAGATTCTCAGTGATGTTTATGCCAAGGAACATAAAGCTGTTCATCCTCTTAGCCCAAGATCCATTGATGTCAATAGGGGTTAGCCTGTCTCCATTCCTCCTGTTGTCCACAACCAGCTCCACTGTTTTTGCAACATTGGGGGAGAGGTTGTTTTCTTGACACCACTGTGTCAGGTTCAGGATGATGACTTCTTCTCTGTAGGCTGCCTCGTTATTATTTGAGATTTCAATGTAGTGTTGTCAGCAAATTTGAATTGCACCTGTGTTTGGAACTCCTTTGTATTTTGTAAATCTTCTGGAATTCAGAAATCCTCTGTGAGCTTTAAATGTGTCTTATGAACAATGTGCCATTTAAGTATGTATTACTAAAATTAAAATAAACTGCTTTTAAACTAGTTTGTTGGCAAAAACTATCTCCCCTTGGTAGGGGGAGGGGACCCACCATTCAAGCAATAGGCATTTGCAGCGAGATATCACAGCAGAGACGAGACAAGGAAGTAAGCAAATCGTTGAAGTGTAGGGGGATACAGTATAACTTGTGATGGTTTTCAGTCGGGCCCCAGACGCTCGGAGAGATTCGGCAGGGGGCAGGCGCTCAGCGCTCGGCCGGGGGCCGCGGTCGAGTGGTCGGCAACTTGGGCTGGCTCCCCCACCAGACTTAGTCTGGTGAGGAGGGTGTGAGGACACCCAGCAGGACTGAAAAAATAAGACCTGACAAAGGGCGGATGAGCTCCTTGTGAGCCACCGGCCATCTTCCATGGAAGGGATTAAAGCCTCACCACTTATCTACGAATCGTATGCTATGCACTTAGTTAGAAGAGACATGATGAACTTGGGCGCTGCACCGTGTGCCTGGACCTGCCCAAGGCCTCCACCTAAGGAAGGGCCAAGCTTGAAGAAGCGGCCGCGGCTGGGGGCCGACACGGCCTCAGGCTCGAGTTTGGCAGGGGCAGCAGCAGGCGGTGCCAAGGCGGCCAGCGAGAACATCTGGAGGAGAGGCTGTACTCGGCGCTGTCGCAAGATCGAAGAAGATGGAGAAGGTGCATAGCCACAAACCCCAGATTTGGGACGGCACCCACTGACTGACTGACTGACTGAGGGTGCCTGTAGCCCTTTAAGCCCTGCATCGGATAGGGCTTAAAATCTCCTTTTGAGTTTAGGCCTTTGTGGACAGTGGTATTGCTCCAAACATTTAATCAAATTCCTTTATTCTTTTTCAAAATAGAGTCCTGGAATTTTTATATATCTAATTAAATTGTCTTATGGTCTAAAAGAATAGATGGAGCCTTGGATTTGTAAGATGCAATCACATATCAAAAACCTTTATTACATTCTTAAAATGCACTAACCCTCAAATGCTACCCATAATATTGTTTCTGGGTTGTCAAGTTTTAATACCTGTGCTCTATTACATTTATAACAGAACAAATATGTGGAGAAAATGATGCAATAGCTGCACAGGTAGTGACAATCCTTTTATGTTGCTTTTACATTTGAACTCTGGAGACTTAGATTATGAAGCACATACGTGAAGGGAAGGACAAAATAATATTCCCAGCCAAGAATTTAAAGACAGTGAAAGAAAATACAGAGAATATGATTTGCACTATTTCCTGAAATTGCAACATTTTATTTACAATTTAGATAGACTAATTTCTCAGTTTGGGTATTGTATATAATTCCAGACATTGGGAAGAATGTTAAGTCTTTGGAGAGGAAACAGATTAAAGTTAAGACAAGAGAATATGAATTTTAATGAAGACGAAGGTGTCACTCTAAGTAAAAACTGCATTATGATTGTAAACGAGGTGGGACAGCAAAAACATCATTGGTTGAGGACTAACCAATCAGAAGGGACGGATGACGGGAGTTGAGTATATATAGCACCAGACTAGATGTGCCTAGGCATCATCCCTGATGAAGATGGTGGAGTTTATCATTGAACTGTCGATTAAAATAGACACCTGTATCCGGCTGGAAACCAGAGAAGACTTCATGCATCAGATTAGATTTACTGGAATGATACCAAGGAAGCTGAAGTTATTTTAAAAGACTTAGACCTGTGGGGTTTTTCTTGGACTTGTAGCAGTGAAAGTCACCAGATGAGTTGTGAGGTTTTAGAAAACCTAATAAGAAACCTGATTTCCTTTGCAGGACACTCGATAAACAGATAGTCCAAAATTAAAGACAATTGTCAATAAAACACAGATGAAAACTTTTGGGGCACAAAATTGTGGAATCTGGAACAAAAGATAGGCTGCTGGAAGAACTCAGCACGTCAAGCTCTGGAAGCAAATGGATGCTGATGTTTCAAGTCAAGACCCAGAAACAGACTGAGCCTGCTGTGAGAAGTGAAAGGGAGAGTGCTGGAAGGTGATGGGAATGGGTTGGGGGGGGTGGGGGGGGGGGTGGAATGATGATAGTCCTTGCTCCAAATATTTAATAGGATTCCTTTACTCTTTTTCAAAATAGAATCCGAGAATTTTCTATGTCTAATTAAAAGAATAGGTAGAGCCTTGGACTTGAAACATGCAACCTTTCCTTAGCATTATACTGGGAATGATTGTACCAATTATATCACTGTTTTTTTCTGCTATGATCTGTTGTCTCAGGGGCTCAGTAAAGTGCACTTTAGTCTGCATTTTAGATAATTATGACTTTAAGTCCCATTCTGAGACTGACTACACAGCAGAAAAAGAAACAATGCTGGAGATCTGAAATTACAACAAAGAACACTAAAATTACTCAGCAGATCAGACAGCGTTTAGAGAGAAAGAAACAGAGTTAGTGTTTGATGACTTCCTATCAAGATAGTCAGAACTGTCAGTGAGTTAGTACACTAAGCAATCCCACAATTGGCAAATTTACAAAAATCTAGAAATTGCACTTCTTTACCAATGGCTTTAGCAGGACAAAACACTCACCAATTATTTTCTCTGGCCCTTAGGTACACATGACACACATTTATATATTGCTGGATTAAAAGGTTTTCTGCTCTGACCTTGAATGAGGCCAGGAGTTATATTCTGCAGATGCTGGTTTCACTGATATCAAGTATGTCTTCAGCCTTACCGCTAGCCATAGTATCTGCTTCACTTGTCTCTATTTTTTTTTGGTTTTAGTTCCCCGCACAAGTGAACTTCCACGATATTGTTTGCCTTCAGGAATATTTCCATAAGAAGGATAAATGGTTGAACCTGCTCATATCTCAAGCTTACTGACAGTCTCTACTGCGATCATTTCTCTACCCTTTCTCTACTCGCTTAATAATAGGTCCCTGTCCAACTATTCAGCAGCTACATCCAATTCTAGTTCAAAGCTCAAAGTAAATTTATGAATAAAGTATGTATATATCACCATATACTACACGGAGGTTCCTTTCCTTGTGCACATTCACAGAAACACAATAGAATCAATGAAAAACTACACACAAAAACAAACAACCAATGTGCAAAGAAGATAAGCTGTTTGAATACAACAAAAATACAAATAACAATAATATATAAATAATATTAAGAACATGAGTTGAAGAGTCCTTGAAAGGAAGTCAATAGGTGTCTGTAGGCCTTTTGACAATGCTACATGATAACTAAAGCAGAACTGCTGAGAGAATGCAGAGTCCAAATGAAGGATCTGAGCCCAAAACGTCAACTGTCCATTTCCTTCCATGGATGCTGCCTGGCTCATTGTGTTTCTCCCACATTTAGTTTGTTAATCCAAGTTCCAGCATCTGCAACCTCCTGTTTCTACTAATGGAATGTTGTTTTCTAGAAGGCTGTTAGCTTTTATGTCAGTGGCTGCTACAGCATGGTATCAAGATTATACCATATTGCACATCCAGGATCTGTTATATTTATACATTTGCACACTTGTATACATTACCATGTTCATATGGTAGACATATCATAAATTTTCCAACCGCTTAAGAGAATGGACACAGAAGATCAGCTGAGTTCCTCCTAATGTTTCTGTGAATACAACACATTTTTAAAATGGCCATTTCCCCAAATGGTGACATAGCTATGTATCATTACGTATCAATGGTCTACGCCTTCCAGATCTAGCTAACTCAGTGTCCCTGCCTGGGCTTTCTTCAGGCTCACAGCTGTGTTGCCAAGTTAGAGGGTTCTTATCTTATTGGATCTCCATTTCCCCCAGTGCAGCGGCATAGTCTTGGCATCAGTTGGGTCTCAGGTGATACAGTGAGCAGACGTAACTCTGAGATAGCCTGACAGCCTTTGACAGCAAGCGAAACTGGAGCTGGGATGTGCAGGCATCAGTTTTTAAGAGTTCCTAAATATTTCTGACATTGAGATACTATTAAAATTGAAGTAAATAAGTAAAAAATGTTAACTGAAAACACCCTAAACAGAAAGATAATTAAAAATAAAGTAGCGCAAAATGATTAAGTATTTAATTAATAGTTAAATTAATAAAGTTAATCCTTCCTCTTTGACCTACAACCCCCATTGAATACTCAGAGATGAAATCCTGATCCAAGGATCGAGCCCGGAGTGTTGGACCAGACTCATAAGGCATCTATTAACAAAGCAATGTTTCAGGTTTGGCCTTCTGCACCCTGTCTGCACTACTGCGATTAACACCAATTGCATAGACGTCCAAAAGCTAACAGCAAGTTTCAATGCCTGAACACCCATAGTTCCAATCAGACTCATCAATGATTGTTTATACAATCTGCCTCAATGAGCTGGCTGAAGAGACCAATTGAACTTCATCTGAACGTGATCACAATATCAAGCTAGGTGACGAAATTCGATTTAAAAAGACTTAAAAAGTCTCCAAAGGAATGTAGGAAAATTAAATGAGTGGAGCACAACGCAGAGAAACGTTAGGCTATTCAATCTGGTGGGGGAAAAAACTGAGTTTACAGAGTATTTTTAAATGGCAATCCAGTGTTAAATGTGGCCTTTCCTTGAGCTGAATCATGTTTCCACATTGCAATTCCTTTCCTAACCCTTCCATTCATCTTCCATCCTTTCTAATAACTCTTCTGGCTTCAGGTTTTTGATAAAGTTACTGTGAAATGACTCAGATTTCTCTCCATATTGAAAGAGCTAAAGAACTACATAACTGTGATTTGTAAGTGCAAAGGTTTCTTAGTTTTTCTGCTCACTTTAAAGTTCTTAACATTTAAATTGCTTTAACATTTTCTTCAACCAAAACATGTCTTTTCACATTTCTCTTATTAACTTTCACCTGACATTGATTGACCAAATCTGTTAATCTCTCTGTATGTTCTGTTATTTTCCTTCAGTTCACCATTACAGCCACTGCAAAATTTGATATTGGTTCCCTGCCCCCACCTTCCATAACCAAGCTCAGGCAAATCTCTATAATAAGACAACCAATGCTCCTAACATGCAACACCAGGGGCATCAGTTTTTTCTGTCCCCCTAATTTAAAAAAAACATTAATCACTGTTTTCTTTTTTTCCTGTCCAGACAATTTCTTATCCATGCTGCCATATTCATTTTAATACTGTGCACCTTAATATAAACAAGCTTCCTAAGCCATACCTTATCAAATATCTTTTGAAAATCCACATACCTAATATCCACTGCATTTCCCTTATCATTTCTTCCCTGAAGGATTCTATTAAATTTATCAAACACAACTTGCTTTTTTTTTTACAAATCTGTATTGGCTGTCCTTACAATTACACAACTTACCCATTAGTCGACCCTTAAACTGGTGTGTTAATTTGGAAAAAAAATCATTGGTACAGCATTTCATATGGCATACACTGCAAATTTTCTCATACAATGAGAAAATATCTTGTTTCTTTTTGTGTAATATTTTGTGATTTATTCTTTTAAGATTGTCAGCAATAATTTGTTCAGCAAGAGCGAAAATGTCAGCTTCAATCTGCAGTAAGTGTCTTTCTCCTCCATGCCCAAAATACCACCACCACCTTATATTCTTCCTAACCACAATATACTCAGCAAAATAACTGGAAAACTGAAATAAAAATGAAAAAAATTGGAATCATTTGAGCCAATCTTTCATATGGTTATTACTTATAAATTGTAAAGTATTTGATGTACCACATGATAATTTCTTACATTTTTCTCTGTCAAAAATATTAGTTTATTATATGCACCATATCAAATATAATCAGGCTCCCAGAAAATATCAGTAAGGACCAAAGTTTGGATGAAGGATCAATTTTAGAACTTTCCAAGAAATTACCCAGCATCGATATGTGTGAATTTAAGTATATTTCACTACAAATTACTGTGTTTCAACCCCATACTGGTTTTACCATTTTTCTGACAATTTTAAAGATGACCCAGCAAATTTTCAATTAAGTCCATAACAGCTTTCATCAACAAAGAACAGCAGTCGGTTAATAGTCTATTAACGAATTCTTAACACCTATGTTGCTCTTTATTTATGGAGAATGAGAACTGAAGCTCAATCCACTTTAAAAAGAACTTATGGACCCTTCACACAGTGCAGGGTAATGAAACAGCCCTTTAGGAATTCATATAATTTATGCCATACTTCAAGTAGCTGAGCATTTTGTCTTCCGACTTCAAAACAGTGATATTTTATTCCATTTTTTGTTAGCAATATAACTGTGCCCCATCTGAGAAGTTATTTGCCATTTATTGCAACAGACTGTTTGATTGCCATAGGGATTTTAGCACATTTGTATTAAGTGTATCATATTACTAAGGAAGGTTACTCCTTTGTGAACATTGCTATTTGTCAAAATAGCCTCAAGTACAAGCAGCTCATGAGCTTAAATCCTTACCAGCTCTTTTACTGAACAAGGAGTTACGAAGAACCTGGCACTTGTCAGTACTGAGACATCCCGCACAGTCAGTCACAAAATCTATAATGAAATTCTGTCTAAAATTCCCGGTGGGAGTGTGAGCACAAATTATGCTGGCTCCGACAGGGTTCAGCAGTTGCAGCTGTTGTCTACCTGACATTTTCTACCACCTCTTGAGCTTTCTGCTATGTAATTAAAATAGTGTTTAGTAGAAAATAGAGTCCTGGTGCTTTATCCTTTTACATGATATTAGTTTCAGTTTTCACATGGAGCAAGATAGTTGTCTTTGCCAAGTCCAAAAGTTTGGTTGGAAATAATAGTCCAAGCTTAAATGAGTCATTTTGTTACTTTTTAACATGCATGAACATCTTAATTGACATTAATTAATGTCTGTATATTATGACAAGCAATATTAAATGGTTGATAATCCATAAGAGTAGATGCCAGAGGGGATAGGGTACAAATCTCACCTCCTAGGCATCAGCAGTTGCAGGCAGAAGGAACAATCCCCTCCTTATACCCTCGTTACCCGTCACAGTCACATTAAGAGGAGCTGCTGGTATGAAGGGGTGTCCCCAGAGGGCTGCCCACCAAGTAACGTCCAGCACAGCTTCAAATTCTTAAGGCTTTACAACAGCTTAGAGGAGGAATGTTTGCTTGAGGGGTAATAAAATATTATACATATGCTGCAGGGATGGTTTACAGTAGGCCACAAATTCTTGAGGAGCAGCAACAGTGATTTTCATGGAGAAAGTGAATAAAAGAATTAAAGAATAAAAGAATTCCATCAATCAGACACCTAATACCACGCTTCTATCATCTTTCTTCCCATTTGCCTTAGATCTACAAAGCCAGCAAAAGGATATATGTCTGCATTATAATTGCAAATAGACTTCTTATTGAAAAAGTATGATATAAACATGTGTGTAACCTCACGGGAGGAAGAATATACAAGCGAAGGTGAAGCCTGGAGAAAGTAGAAAGTAGTACTCTGGTTTCCCCTTACATCCCAATGATTTGTGGATCAATGGTTTAACTGGCCTCCATGTTTCACCAGTGTATGAGTGAGGGGTAGGATTTGGGGGCAGGGGGGAGTTGCTGTGAATTTGTTGAAAATAATCTGAGATCGGTGTAAATGGGTAGTTGTAGCGTGATAGGACATGTGGTTATGGAAGGGAGGTACAAGCCTAGAAATTTTTTTTTTTGTGTTTCTAGTCTGTTACTAATTATTTGGTGCTTGTGGTTTTAGTCTGTTACTTATTTATTTCTTGTGTTTTTAGTCTGTTACTTGTTTCCCAAGCAATCAGTTTTAGGGATAAACCCTTATTTTATACTGGTCATGTGAAATTTGGATTAATGGGGCAGAAATATGGACAAATTTATTCCGGATATGAGATACCCACATTTCAGAGGGACATAAGCTCCTGGGGAGCAATGGAAGTAGCTTTTGTTTTTTGCTTCAATACCCAGTGACTAATCAGGAATGAATGCATTTGTATCTCCCTGCATTACAGAATGGCAAAGTAGTGGATGCTGACTTGTGGTGAGAGATCCTATAATATATTCCAGAGGGTGGCATTTGAATTTACACACCAGACCAATGTGTCAGATTGCTGCATTTATATGAAGACTCCCTGCTACATCACAGAAGGGTTGCCACTAATATTGATCCCTTTTGATGACAAGAAAAAAAACTGTATCTAGCTTATTGGTCTTTGATATTTTATTCTGGGGGGAGCTGAGAGAGAGTAGTCTATTCCAGCCAACTTCAGCCCACAGTATGGTAAAGGAACTTGAGCCTTAATAGCCTCGGTGGAGTAAGTGCTTTAAGGGCTAGTGTTTCTCAAGATACAATTTGTTTAACTGTCCCAGTTCTTAGAATGACTTTCCCACATGACAAAGAATGTTAGTGTACGTGGTATAATGAGCATTGTTACCAGTAGGTGGATATGGCAAGTGTGAACAAGAACTGTATCCTGGGATGGCTGTGTTTATGCCAAATGGTGTTGTGAAGGTGGGCATCTGCTGGACTCTGAATGGCACTTTCTGGGTATGCAGATCCTAAGCCTACCCATGGCTCCGCACAGGGTAGTGCAGTTACTGTTATTATGGATATATGGTGCCATACATATACCATCCCTGTGCCCTGAGTGAGTACTTTGCCCATGCTGGTCGGCATAGTGTAAAGACTATTACAGAGGAAGGAAGGTTTTGAATAATAGCCTTTCCCAGCACAATATGGCCAGACTGTCCCAGGAATTGATATCGATGGCCTTTATTACCTGCTCACAAAGCAAAGTGGCATTTGCACTGTTATTGGTAAGAATGCTGGGGTGTATGGGGTGTCAGAGAGGGGTAGCACCTCTGGTGGGGTAACATGTCGCGTCCTTTTCAAGGCAGTTAGTCCACCTTTGGTCCCCACCTGGCACTCAGCTCTCACCTGTGGCTCCCCGTAGCTGTTTGCATGTGACAGCGGCCACACCTCGGGCAACGGCTTCAACTAGCCGGCTAAACCAGGTGAGGGTAGCCGACGGGTCTCAAACCCTCGGTGAGATAGGGAGTTGTCTATCGCAGCATGTGAAGACAGACTCCGGCAGATTGAGTGGACGAGACCAATGGAAGGTCCAACGGTCAAGAAGGCGGTCTCTGCAAGCGTCGTGGAACGTGTAGAGCAGGACAAGACACAGAAGATGTCCTGGTCATCCACTGCACCTAGTCCCATCTCCAGCCATCTCACCTCTGTCTTGCCACTGGATCCAGATGGGAATTGGGAAGAGAGAGTGAAGCTGATGCTGCGCAACTCTCCCTCACTTAAATCCAAGTCACGCGCTAGTCTCGACACCATCAATAATGGTGTCGAGGTCCTCACCGACGTACGATGGACGAACAACAACAAGAATGTTGCACCTACATTCCTGATGAGTCGAGGAACTTTACTCAGTAGGCAGATCACATTCAAGAGTCAGTGTATAAGATTAATGGGGGACCAGCTCATTGGCTACTATACACCAAGGGGAGGCGGTGGCTTTTTGGGGTGCAAGTAGGCTGGTGGACTACTGTAGTACACTAGGGGGGTGCCAATTGAGTTTACAGTACTGGGTATTGTACTTTTGTGTTTTATACGTCGCTTAGCAGGGAGTTTGCAAGGGTCATACTATTCTGAGGGTCAAATTGTCATGGTGCCGTGACTTTCAAGGGGTGAATGGTGTGTGGGGGGCGTGGCTTATTTGCCAGTCGAACACTGCTTCTGCTGTGTTGATTGCTGATTGGTGCATTTAGAAACTGAGGCTGCTCTTCCCATTGCTCGGCCTGCACCCCGCTTTGTGCAGCTGGATCCTGGACTTCCTGTCAGGGCGCCGGTAGGTGGTAAGGATGGGCACCCTTACCTCCACCCCTCAGACTCTCAACACAGGAGGCCCCCCAAGACTGTGTTCTGAGCCCCCTCCTCTACTTCCTATACAACCACACACAGCTCCAATGTGCTGACCAAATTTGCAGATGACATGACATTGATAGACCTTATTTCCAACAATAATGAGATATCCTGATGAGAGGTCAACACCCTGCCACAGCAGTGCCAAGAAAACAACCTCTCCCTCAATGTGAAAAATTGAAGGGAGTTGATTGTGGATTACAGGAAGAAGAGAAATAGTCTAGCCCCTATTGACATCAATGGAACTGTAGTTAAGAGGATGAGTAATTTCAAGTTCCTTGGTATACACATCACTGAGGATCTCACCAGGACAGCACATACCAGCTGTGTGGTGAAAAAATCACAACAGCACCTCTTTCACCTCAGACAGCTGAAGAAGTTTGGCATGAATCTCCAGATCCTCAGGACTTTCTACAGGGGCACCATCCTGACTGGCTGTGTCACTGCCTGATACAGGAACTGTACTAACCTCAATGCGGACAGCCTAGCGCATCAGTGGATGTGAGCTTTCCTCTATTCAGGGTATTTACAGCAGCAGGAGCATAAGAAGGGCCTGGAAGATCCTCAGCGACTCCAGCCACCCCAACCACAAACTGGTTCAGCTGCTTCCGTCTGGAAAACGGTACTGCAACATTAAGGCCAGGACCAACAAGCTCCGGGACAGCTTCGTTCACCAGGCCATCAGATTATCAATACACATTGATCTGATTGCATTATCTGACTGTACATTGTATCTGGTTGTACATACAAGTATACAAAGCAATTATGCATACAATCTTAGTGTTTGGGCTATATCATCCCACATTTCCCTTCCTTGTTGCTTGTACATAGCGATGGAGACGCAACGTAAAGATTTTTCATAGTCATAGTCGTACTTTATTGATCCCGGGGGAAAATGGTTTTCATCACAGTTGCACCATAAATAATTAAATAGTAATATGTAAATTATGCCAGGAAATAAGTCCAGGACCAGCCTATTGGCTCAGGGTGTCTGACCCTCCAAGGGAGGAGTTGTAAAGTTTGATGGCCACAGGCAGGAATGACTTCCTATGACGCTTTGTGTTGCATCTCGGTGGAATGAGTCTCTGGCTGAATGTACTCCTGTGCCCAACCAGTACATTATGTAGTGGATGGGAGACGTTGTCCAAGATAACATGCAACTTGGACAGCATCCTCTTTTCAGATACCACCGTCAGAGAGTCCAGCTCCATCCCCACAACATCACTGGCCTTACGAATGAGTTTGTTGATTCTGTTGGTGTCTGCTACCCTCAGCCTTGCTGCCCCAGCACACAACAGTAAACATGATCGCACTGGCCACCACAGACTCGTAGAACATCCTCAGCATCGTCCGACAGATGTTAAAGGACCTCAGTCTCCTCAGGAAATAGAGACTCCCTCATGTTGTGAGATGGATGTAAGAAATAAAATTCTAATTCTAAATCATTGGATGGTTTGCGTGCCAGAGCACCTAGTGTCCAGTTTGAAGCACCTTGGGCGTATTAAGAGTAACAGGTGTGAGAGGTCTGCTCTCTCCTTCTGTTCCCCAGGGCATGCCCTGCAGAACCGCTGGGAAGGTATGCTCCACGCACATTCTTAACAAGTATCTGTTTGTTCAACATTTAGTTTTATAGTTTGTGTATCTTGGGAGAACTTAAATATTTGGTTGAATTTTTTACAGTTTGTGAATAAATGATTACTATGCTTCTTTGTAATCAGTGCTTACTGTCTTACTCACCAATCCTGTGAAGCTGCTTGAACATTACAGTGTTTGACAGTCAGCATGAATTCAGTGGGCTGAAGGTCCTGTTTCGGTGCTGAATCATTCTGAGACTAATGATGTATATTGAGGAAGAGGAAGTAAGACTCTGCAACAAGGAAACGTTAGAGCACAGAGCTTATGGAAAAGATAAAGAGAAATCGTACTTCATTTGTTCGTGCAAACCACAAAGAACATCAGCAGGGTGTGGAAACATTGGATGCTTACTTAGCGGAATAACGAAATCAGAGCAGGTACTGCTAGACAGCAGCTCCAACACTAAGAGAGCAGATGCCCAAACAAAAATTTAAAACAAGTTTGAACGTTGAAAGTGAATTTGGGGAGAGTTGGGACTTTCTTTTCGGCTGCATGCACCTAATGCCTTTTGCATAGGACCTATGCAGACTTCTGAAATTGTCGCATGTCACTAATCAGCTCAAGTATGAAAGATGTCAACATCATACTGCATGTGGGCATGGAAGCCCTGTCTGGCTCTTATGCTATCGACCACAGGCCTCACTTTAAATCTGCACAGTGAAAATGTTTCTTTGATATTGTATCCTGCTTTTTCTTCAAATTCCTTTTCTGTTGTGTATTTAATATTTCAGTAACATTTGAGTAATCATGTAAACATGTTATTGATTAAGCATTCTTTGTTTAAATAATTCATTAGGGGTTATATGTAAAATATGTGAATTCCTTGTGTCGTGATGCTACCACGTGAGTGTGTGGCTCACTTAAAATAAAAAACAAACTAAACTCACGTCTGTCAGCTCTCTAGTTTTTCTGTGAATTAGTTTAATGTTTTAGAGTTATACAACTTTTTTTTTTTGCTCTTCCCCCTTCCTTTTCCCTCAGTTGTTGCTATCAAGCATGATCTGTGTTAAAGTGGGAGAAGCCCACAATAATCTCAGTTCGAAGAGCATCCATCTATAACTGCAAGAGCCCATATTAGAATGTGAAACCTTGGATTCATAAGATAGCCCATGTTTAATCAGGAAGTGCTGCATGCTTGGGGAAGTATGCTACACAGTGTGTTCTGCTTCAAGTGAAAGGGCTTCTTGGTGTACAGCATTAACCATCATGATTATCTGATGGTGTGACAGCTCTTTTTGATCTCATTAGCAGCAGGAGTTTGAGGGAGATCTAAAAGCACTTTAGGGGAATAGAGGTATATGGACAAGTAAAATAGAGGTGTACGGATGAGTAAAAGAAAGATTGAACATAATACAGGCAGTTTTGCTAGAACACATTTCCATAACTAAAACTACTAGTAACCTAATTGATGGATTAGACAACACTGTTTGCATTTATGGGCCGAATTGGCAATAGTGTGATCGCGATTAGGAAAAGTGGTTTAAGTCTGTGAATGACTCTCTATAATGTGAGGCTTCTGAGGAACTTTATTATCACGTTATAGCAGAACTACCTGCAGAGGGAAATGTGGACTCATCCATATTTTCAATATTTTGAAAAAGGAATAAAACACCAAGTGATTTTCCAGAGGTTAGTGTCTGAAAGATGGCACAAGGGTCCACAGATACTGCAAGTCAGAGGAAAAAGTAAACTTCCATCTGTTTATTATTTTGCTCTGGTGTCTGAAATGTACATACTCTAATCATGTTTGGCCTTGTAGTAGGTAAGGCAGGGCAAACAGTATTTTGTTCTTTATTGCAGGAAGATATGAATATAAGAATAGGTATGACTTGCATCATCTACATGATGCTCTGATGATAGTGCATTTGGAATATTGTACAGAAGTCTGGTCTCCCAACACTTGTGATAACGAGAGTACAGCTTTCGCAGAATTAATTCCTGGTAGGGGAAGTTTGACCTATGATGAGAGATTAAGCAGAGCCAGTTTATACTGTCTCAATTTTAGAAGGATGATGGATGATGTACGGTATGTATAACGTACGGGTGTGCAATTTAAATTCCTATGATGCTCATGCAAAAAAAAGTTTTTCATTATGCTTAAACAGTACCTCAATTTTTCTGTGTACATGACAATAATGTCAATGATTTAACCTCAGCCTGACTCAATCACAAAATTCTACGGAATTCTGACAGAGCGTAATGGGTCTGATAGCACACGATGTTTCCCCTGCCGGTGGCTCCTAGAACCTAAAGGTCACATACTCATAATACAGAAATCAGACATTTAGAAATGAACAAAGAAGAAATTTCTTTACTGAGAGTGTAGTGAAACTTTAAAGTTTCCTACCCAAGGGAGCTGTGGAAGTCCAGTTGTCAAGTATAGTCAGCATAGATATATCTTTGAATATTAAGGGAATTGAGATGTGGTGCCAGAGGAAACAAGTGAATCAAAGCCTTACCTACAAGCCTTACTTAGTCCTGCTTCTACTTTTATGTGTATCTGTTCATCATCAGATTGGATTTCTATATGATGTTCATATCATGCACAGGGATGAAATTAATATACATGCAGGATCCTCCAATTTGGACAAATCAGTAAGAAGGGGCTGAATTCTCAGTAGCTAAAAGTGCACCAGTAATAGACTGCAAACCAGAGCATGTTTCATATGCATGAGTCATGTGGCAAATGTGTGAGGGAGGGTATCAGCTGTATTGGTTCTGGAGGAGGTGGAACCAGCCTGGACAGGACTATGATCAATGTCTTAGGGAGATAGTTGGGTAGTGTTTAAACTCATATGGCAGCAGGTTGGGAATCCATTCAAGGAAGCAATGCAGACACTAAAGTAAAGATTGGAAAAAGGAATAGTAAGAGTGCAGTACAAAAAAGTCAAATGCAAAGGACACAAAGATTATAAGATTCTAAAATTCTAATGGGTGTAAGAATACTTTATCTGAATGCCCATGGCATTCAAAACAAGTGAACTTGTGACACACATCAGTACAAAGGCGTATGATTTAGTTGTCATTGTAGAAACGCAGTTGCAGGATGGAGATAATTGGGAATTAAATACCCAGAGGTACAGTATCAGGTAATTTGGAAGGATTAGCACGAAAGTAAGGAACATGGGATATTGCACTTAGTTAAGGTTAAGATCTGGTTGATAGTGAGAGATGATATGGGATCTAAGGAGCAGAATGTTGAATCCATCTGGGTGGAGATTAGGAATAGCAAAGGAAAAAAAATATTGGTGGTAGTTGTCTGTAGGCCACAGAATAACAACATTACTGTGGCACAGGCAATGAACCAAGAAATATCTGATGCATGTAAGAAGAGAACAGTAGTTTTCATGGGGATGCCAACTTGCACATAGATTAGACGAATTACATTGGTTGAGGCAGTCTTGAGAAGGACTTTGTAGAATGCATCCGTGATAGCCTTCTTCAACAGCAGGTGACTACAAGGGAAGATGCTATCTCAGATCTGGCCATGTGCAATGAAATAGGTAAAGTTAACGTTTGTACAGTAAGGGATCCTCTTGGAAAGAGTGACCAAAGTGTGATTGAATTTCTCATACAAAAAGGGTGACAAGATCGATCTAAAACTGCTGTATTATAAACACAAGAAAGTCAGCGGGTGTTGGAAATCCAAAGCAACACACACAAGATGCTGGAGGAACTCAGCCAGTCAAACAGTGTCGATGGAATTGAATACAGAGTCAACCTTTCAGACTGAGACCCTCTAAGCAAAGGTGACAAGAGATAAGGGAGGAGTTGGCTAACTGAGAACTTACAGCAGGCTAAATGGTGGGACAGTTCAGGAGCAGTGGAAGACTTTGAAAGAGATTTTTCACCTGTTGTGCTCAACAAAAGTAAGTTGCAGTTGAAAGCATGGACAGTGTAGGTGGGGAGGGCAAACGATGGATAACTAAGGAGATAAAAGCAGGCATCAAACTAAAAGCTCATGCATGCAAAGTCAGCATGGTGGGGAACTGGAAGATGGGGAAAACTTTAAAAGCAACAAAGAATCTCTAAGCAAGCAATAAGGAAGGGGAAGATAGATCATGAAGGTAAAGTAGCACAGAATATTATTAATATTGAAATTGGTTAATTATTGTCACATGCACCAAGATACAGTGAAAAGCTTGTTTTGCATACTGTTCATACAGATCACATCACTGCATAGGTAAAAACAATAACAATGCAGAATAAAGATGGCACCAGCAAACAATGCGAACAAAAGCCACATTCCTCAGACTGTTCACGAAGAAACTTCTTTCACTTTTTTTTTTACTTATTCTACTTATTTCAAATGTGATTCTGCTACTATTGGAGCCTGTGATCTACATTTTGATAGCATGTTTTTGAGCCGATTGAGCGATGGGACAACTGCTGTCTCCGAGGGAGTTCCTTGACGTTTCAAGCGAAGTGTGTGGCCTGGAGACAAACAAGCCTGGTGACAGGGCACGAGCCCATGATCAACTCCATTTCTCACCAATCAAAGCAGCCAGAACAATTGAAATCAACGAGGACAAGAACAGAAAGTGAGCAGGTGTTCAGCGGTCTGCCTGCGTGTGACCAGTCACTCTCTTGCTCTTGCTCATTGCTCCTGGAGGAGGGTGCCTGCGTTTGATCGGTCTCTCTGGTCTCAACAGAGGATGGTGCTGGAGGCTTGGGTCTTGGGCAAGGTTTAATCGATGCAGTTTGTGGATTGTACTCTATAGTTCATGTTATGATTTGTTTCTGGTTTCTGGATGCTCTTTATTTTTGTTGCTATTTTGTGGAATTTTGGTCAGGGTGGACAGGCTCTGTGGCCTGTAGTCATGAACGACACAGTGTTGGATTGAACTGAACTGAGTTGAACTGAACATTCCTGTACTGCTTCAATGACTTTGTGGTTTGATATTTTATATTGTGTTTTTTCGCTCATTCTTGCTGTTTACACAATTTGCTGGTGAACACAGCAGGCCAGGCAGCATCTCTAGGAAGAGGTACAGTCGACGTTTCGGGCCCCAGCCCAAAACATCGACTGTACCTCTTCCTAGAGATGCTGCCTGGCCTGCTGCGTTCACCAGCAACTTTTATGAGTTTCGCTTGAAATTCCAGCATCTACAGATTTCCTCGTGTTTGTGTTTGCACAATTTGTTCTTTTTTTTTCCCCACCTGGAGCATTTAATGGTTTTCTTTGACTAGGTTGCATGGTTTTCTTTGCTTCATGGTTGTATGTGGGAAGACAAATCTCAGGACTGTATACTGCTTACATACTTTGATAATAAGTGTACTTTGAATCTTTAAACAGAAAGACCATACCTTTTCACAGGAGAAGTCCATTCAAGCATCTGATAACAATGATATAGAAGCTGTCCTTGAGCCTGGTGGTACATGCTTTCAGACTTTTGTATCTTCTGCCCGATGGGAGAGGGAGAAGAGAGAATGTCTAGGGTGGGAGGGGACTTCGATTTGCTGTCTGCTGTGAGAAGCATCGACAGAGTCCATAGAGGCGAGCCTCCTGAGGAAGTAGAGGTATCAGTGAGCTTTCTTGCCCATGACATCAATGACATTGGATCAACTAGATTAAACCAGATAGTAAAGGCTTCTATGATTATTTAAAGTGCAAAGAGTGGCTGAAGTGAGCAGAGGTCTATGGAAGATTAAAAGAAGGAATTAGTGCTGGGTAACACAAAAATAGCCAAGGCTTTGAAAGAACAATTTCTGTCAGTCCTCATGGTGGAGGACACATCTAACATGCCAAAGAGAGAAGTCACACACACAAAATGCTGAAGGAATTCAGCAGATCAGGCAGCATCTATGGAAGGGAATAGAGTGGACATTTCAGGCTGAGATCCTTCAGAGATTATAGATCTGATAGGAGGATAGGGACTCAATACAATCTTATCACAAGATACTCCTGAGCAAACTAGTGGGCCTAAGGGTAGACAAGTCTCCAGCTCCTGACAGAAAGCATCCCAGCCTACTGAAAAAAATGGCAGGTTATAGTAGAGCCCTGTATTTTAATTTACCAAAATTCTCTGGATTCTGGGCAAGTCCTGGGCAGATTGGAAAACAGAAAATACCACTGGACTAGGTAGGCCCAGACATCCTCCCTGAAGAAGATGGCAAAGTTTGTCACTGACACATCAGTTATAATTGATATCTGTACCCGGCTTGAAGCCTGAGAAAAGTTTATTCATAATATACACCGGGGAAGTGCTAATTCCTTTATCACACCACTGCTTAAGAAAGGATGTAGGCAAAAGGGAGGTGACTATCAGCCAGCTAGCTTAAAGTCTGCAGTCATTAAAATGCTTGAAGCTGTCATTAAGAAAGAAATACCAAGATATTTGGATCGAAGTGGTTCCATCCGGCAGACACAGCATGATTCAGGAAGGGCAGGTCCTGTTTGAAAACATACTGAGGTTATTGGAGCAAATAATTGGGACAGTGAACAGAGGTGTTTAGGCAGATGTTGTATACTTGGATTTCCGGAAGGCATTCAATGGAGTGCCACATGAAAGACTTATCTATTAGATAAGGATGCATGGAGTTGGGGGAAATGTATTAGCATGGATAGAGAAACATAGAAACTCAGAAAACCTACAGCACAATACAGGCCCTTTGGCCCACAAAGCTATGCCAAACATGTCCTTACCTTAGAAATTACCTAGGGTTACACATAGCCCTCTATTTTTCTGAATTCCATGTACTTGTCCGGGAGTCTCTTAAAAGACCCTATCGTATCCGCCTCCACCACCATCGCTGGCAGCCCATTCCATGCACTCGCCGCTCTGTGTTTAATTAAAAAAATCTTACCCCTGACATCTCTTCTGTACCTACTTCCAAGGAGCTTCTGACTATCCACATGATCAATGCCTCTCATCATCCTATACACGTCTATCAGGTCACCCCTCATCCTCTGTCGCTCCAAGGAAAAAAGGCCAAGTTCACTCAACCTATTCTCAAAGGCATGCTCCCCAATCCAGGCAACATCCTTGTAAATCTCCTCTGCACCATTTCTATGGTTTCCACATCCTTCCTATAGTGAGGCGACCAGAAATGAGCACAGTACTCCAAGTGGGGTCTGACCAGGGTCCTATATAGCTGCAACATCACCTCTCGGCTCCTAAACTCAATCCAGCAATTGGTGAAGGCCAATGTACCGTATGCCTTCTTAACCACAGAGTCAACCTGTGCAGCAGCTTTGAGTGTCCTATGGACTCGGACCTAAAGATCCCGCTGATCGTCCACACTGCCAAGAGTCTTACCATTAATACTATATCCTGCTATCATATTTGACCTACCTAAATGACCCCACCTCACACTTATCTGGATTGAACTCCATCTGCCATTTCTCAGCCCAGTTTTGCATCCTATCAATCTCCCATTGTAACCCTCTGACAGCCCTCCACACTATCCACAACACCCCCCAACTTCTGTGTCATTAGCAAATTTACTAACCCATCCCTCCACTTCTTCATCCAGGTCATTTATAAAAATCACGAAGAGTAGGGGTCCCAGAACAGATCCTTGAGGCACACCACTGGTGACTGACCTCCATGCAGAATATGACCCATCTACAACCACTCTTTGCCATCTGTGGGCAAGCCAGTTCTGTATCCACAAAGCAAAGTCCCCTTTCACAAAGCCTTGCTGACCATTTGTACTCATATTATGCCTCTCCAGATGTTCATAAATCCAGCTTCTCAGGATATTCTCCATCAATTTAACAACTACTGAAGTAAGACTCACTGGTCTGTAATTTCTTAGGCGATCTTTACCCCCTTTCTTGAATAATGGAACAACATCCACAATCCTCCAATCCTCCGGAACCTCTCCCACCCCACTGATGATGCAAAGGTCCTGGCCGGAGTGTCATGGTCCAGTCCATGAAGTCCAGATTCCGGTTCACGGTCCGATCCATCGTTCCTTATTCCAGGTTTTCTGGTTTTCCCTTTTTCTGTTGGGTGCTCTAATTGAGGCAGCTGATTCACATTTTGGGCTGGCTACATAAATGGCTCCTTGGTTCAGCTACAGTTGCTGGATTATTCCTGTCCAAAGCCCCTCTCTGTATCCTTTCTCTGTCCCTTCCTCCTGGAGCCCTGCCCTGCCCCGCCTCTCCAGGAGCCTTGCCCCGCCTCGCCTGGAGCCTTGCCCCGCCTCGCCTGGAGCCTTGCCCCGCCTGTCTCCCTTGCCTGCAACCTTGACCTGCACCGCTGTTAAGTTCAACTGCTGGAGCAAGATAAGGAAGTGTCTATTGTTGTTTTGAACTGTTTCTGTGTCCACACCTACACTAGGTAGGTCCGGCTGTTTGCCGCTACCTAGTCTTGGAATCCATCTCTGTGTCCACACCTTCGCTAGGTAGGTCTGGCCGTTTGCCGCTACCTAGTGTTGGGATCCGTCTCTGTGGCCACGCCTTAGCTAGGTAGGTCCGGACATTTGCCACTACCTTGTGTAGGGAACTGTCTCTCTGCATTCTGTGTAGAGTCCCAGCCCCAATTCTTGTTCCCAAGGAGGGGTCCCAGCTCTGTGTTCCATGTCCCTGCGTTCCCATCTCCCTCGACCAGGGCTCTGCATTCCCGTCTCCCTCAACCAAATCAAGGCTTCGTGTTCTCGTCCTGTCCATGTGCCTCACCCAACCCAGGAGTACTTCGGCCAGCATGGTGCTGGGGTTCTGTCATCCTGTCCAGGAGTCACTCATCTAGTCCTGTAGCCAAGTCATGTCTTCGTCTAGTTCTGGAGTCCGAGCCTGAGTCAAGACCCAGGTTCTGGGTCCTTGCCCAGTCTCTGGATCGGAGTCCATACCCAAGCCTCGAAGAAACCCAAGCCATGTCTAGTCCTGCAGCCACGTCATGTCCTCGCCTAGTTCCGGGGTCCAAGCCCGAGTGAAGACGCAGATTCTGGGTCCTTGTCCAGTCTCTGGCTCAGAGTCCGAACCCAGGCTCCTAGTTTCCAGTTCCTTGTCCTAGTCCTGATTACCTAGCCAATGTCCTCGCTCAAGTCTCGGTTCTTGTCCCCACTCTCTAGTCAAGTCCTGTTCCTAGTACTTCAGTGTTTGTTTCTTGCATTTGGGGCCGCTCCCAGTGCACCCCACTATGACACAGAGGCTCAGCAATCTCCTCCCTCGCCTCCTGCAGAGGCCTGGGGTACATCTCATCTGGTCCCGGTGACTTATCAAACTTGATGCTTTCCAAAAGCTCCAGCAAATCCTTTTCCTTAATATCTGCATGCTCAAGCTTTTCAGTCCACTGTAAGGCATCCCTACAATTGCCAAGATCCTTTTCCGTAGTGAAAACTGAAGCAAAGTATTCATTAAGTACCTCTGCTATCTCCTCCAGTTCCATACACACTTTCCCACTGTCACAGTTGATTGGTCCTATTCTCACATCTTATCCGTTTGCTCTTCACATACTTGTAGAATGCCTTGGGATTTTCCTTAATCCTGTCCACCAAGGCCCCCTCATGGCCCCTGCTGGCTCTCCTAATTTAATCTCCTTCCTGCTAGCCTTATAATCTTCTAGATCTCTATCATTACCTAGTTTTTTGAACCTTTCGTAAGCTCTTCTTTTCCTCTTGACTAGATTTACAACCGCCTTTGTACACCATGGTTCCTGCAACCTACCATCCTTTCCGTCTCATTGGAACATACCTATGCAGAAATCCATGCAAATATCCCCTGAACATTTGCCACATTTCTTCCGTACATTTCCCTGAGAACATCTGTTCCCAATTTATGATTCCAAGTTTCTGCCTGATAGCCTCGTATTTCCCCTTGTTCCAATTAAATGCTTTCCTAACTTGTCTGTCCCTATCCCTCTTCAATGCTATGGTAAAGGAGATAGAATTGTGATCACTATCTCCAAAATGCTCGCCCATTGAGAGATCTGACACCTGACCAGGTTTATTTCCCAATACCAGATCAAGTACAGCCTCTCCTCTTGCAGGCTTATCTACATATTGTGTCAAGAAACCTTCTTGAACACACCCAATAAACTCCACCCCATTGAAATCCCTTGCTCTAAGGACATGTCAATTGATATTTGTGAAATTAAAATCTCCCACCACGACAACCCTGTTATTATTACACCTTTCCAGAATCTGTCTCCCTATCTGCTCCTCGATGTCCCTGTTACTATTGGGAGGTCTATAAAAAACACCCAGTAGAGTTATTGACCCCTTTCCTGTTCCTAACTTCCACCCACAGACACTCCGCAGACGATCCCTCCACGTCTTCCACCTTTTCTGCAGTCGTGACACTTCCTCTGATCAACAATGCCACGTCCCCACCTCTTTTGCCTCTCTCCCTGCCCTTTCTGAAACATCTGGAGCCTGGCACTCAAATTAACCATTCCTGCCCAAGCCATCCAAGTCTCTGTAATAGCCGCAACATCATAGCTTCCCATTTTTCTATTTTCTATTTATGATTTATAATTTAAATGTTTAATATTTACTAATTTTAACCATTGTTAATATTTAATATTTGTAATCCAGGGAGTGTGAAGTGCAGAATCAAATATCACTGTAATGATTGTACATTCTAGTACCAATTGTTTGGCGACAATGAAGTATAGAGTATAAGTACTGATCCATGCCTATTAACCAATAGGAGGCAGAGAGATGGGATAAATGGGTACTTCTCTGGTAGGCAATTAGTAGTGAGTAGTGCTGGGCACACAACGGTTCATGATATACATTAACAATTTGGAAAAGAGGACTAAGTATAGCGTATCTAAGTTTGCTGATGACATTAAAACGTGCAGAGGATGTGGAGAGTCTGCAGAGAGATAGATAGATTAAGTGAGTGGGCAATGGTTTGGCTGGTTTTATACCATGTTGGTAAATGAGAGATCATCCACTTTGGAAGAAAAAAATAGAAGATCAGATTATTATTTAAATGGTGAAAGATTGCAGCATGCAGATATGCAGAGGGACTTGGGAATGCTTGTGCATATATCACAAAATGTTGGTTTGTAGGTACAACAGGTTATCAAAAAGGCAAGTGGAATATTGGCCTTCATTGCTAGAGGGATTGAATTTAAGAGCAAAGAGGACATGCTGCAATTATACAGGGTAGTGTGTGTAGTTCTGAACATCCTTGCTTGAGAAAACATATACTGGTTTTGAAGGCAGTGCAGAAGAGGTTCACAAGATTGATTCCAGAGAAGAAGGTGTTAGCCTTTGAGGAGAGTTTGAGTCACCTGGGCCTAAAACACTGGAAGTCAGGAGGGGAACTTACAGAATCATGTAAGATCATATAAAGGAATAGATTTGTTAGAAGCAGGAAAGTTATTTCCAAAAGTAGGTGAACAAGAGGACATAGCCTTAAGATTCAGGACAGAGATGTGGAGGAACTGTATTTCCCAGACAGTAGTGAATCTTTCCAATTCTATGCCAAGGAAATACTACCTCATATATGATAAAGTACAAAACGTACTAAAATATCACAATCCCAATTTACAATGAAGCACAAAATAACAATATCCAATCAAATTCCTAAGGTGTTAATTTCTTTTAGGTGACAAATTAAAAAAAGACATATAACATAATTGGAAATCGTTTAACAATATGAAAGTTGGTATTCACAGCTTTGCATTGTAAGAATGAGCTTCGTGTAATAAAGGCTAACAGATGATTTAGGTTAGGTCATTAAGATTCCACAAGGAATTTCTAAGTAAACAGGAGGTGCCAGGTTAATGCGATTTATTCAGCATCAGTAGGCTGGTGCAAGAATTATAGCTGGCTTGAAGATGACACAGTCATATTTCAGCAGTTACCATTCTATTAACATGTGAGGTTTATCACCATGGAAATGTCTTCTCTCCCACATAAACAAAGCCACATTCTTGTGAAAATAGAGTACATGTGGTATAACACTGATATTTTTTATGCACTTGTGACACAGAGCATATGATAATAATGTCAACATCGACATTTTAGAGTAATTCATCTGTAGTTGCCATTTGGAAATACGTTTGTAGAAACATGCTTATTTTCAGTTATTCTTTTGGGGCAGCTCATCTGCATTTCAAGTAGTCAATATTGTGCACATAACTTGCATTAAATTTCTTTCATTCATAATTAAACTAATTTTGTTATTCAATTCTCAAAAATTTGAATTAAAGTGCATTGAAGAAGATGCTGCCAGTGAGCAACACAACCAACGGCGACATCCTTCAGATGGTTCACAAAACTATTTCTTTGACTTACTCTTTTAAATATGAATCTACTACCAAGCTAAATGCAATTGGAATCTGCAATTTACATTTTAATAGTGTGTTTTTGGGGCAATTGAGTGATCGGCTGCTTTACTGTCTCCAAGGAAGTTCAGCTGAGGTTGGAGCGGAGCATGCAGCCTGGTGACCAAGAAACCTGCAGACAGGGCATGAGCCTATGATTGACTCCATTTCTGCCCAATCTCACCGATCAAAGCATCGAGCAAGATTGAAACCGATGAGGATGAGAGTAGAAGGTGACAGGGTGTTCAGCACCGTCTATGCGTGTGACTGGTCTCTGTCCCTCTCGCTCTCTGCTACCTGGCAAAGATGCCTCTGTTTAACTGGTCTCTCTCTCCCTCTTGCTCACTGATGCTCGACAAAGACGCCTGTGTTTGATCAGTCTCTCTCTCCCTCTCACTCGCTGCTACAGAGGGATGCTGCCGGACTCTTAGTTCTTCAACACACATCAAAGTTTCTGGTGAACGCAGCAGGCCAGGCAGCATCTGTAGGAAGAGGTGCAGTCGACATTTCAGGCCGAGACCCTTCGTCAGGACTAACTGAAGGAAGAGTGAGTCCTGTTAGAGTGAGTTCAGTTAGTCCTGACGAAGGGTCTCGGCCTGAAACGTGGACTGCACCTCTTCCTACAGATGCTGCCTGGCCTGCTGCGTTCACCAGCAACTTTGATGTGTGTTGCTTGAATTTCCAGCACCTGCAGAATTTCTGTTGTTCTCAGTTCTTCAGCAAGGTTTAATCGATGTGGTTTGTGAATTGGACTCTGCACTTCGTGTTATATGTGTGTGGTAAACCATGTATATATGTTGTAACTGGGTAACCTGTCTGGACACGCCCCTCTGCTGACTGCTCCTGTGGCTCCTCCCACAGACCCCTGAATAAAGGCGATTCTGCCACTGCTCCTCCCTCAGTCCAGGACAGACACAGCATGGATGAGACCCAATTTACTGTTAATAAAAGCCTTTCAGTATTTACTCTACTTCCAGTCTTTTGGAGTAATTGATAGTGCATCAATGTGTTTCTGGTTTTTCCTTACTCCTATTTTTTATTGCTATTTTGTGCAATTTTGATTGGGGCACACTAGCTCTGCAGCCTGCTGTTAACAAACAACACAGCACTAAATGAACTGAACTGAACTAAACTGAACATTCCTAGACTGTTTCAAGGACTCTACAGTTTAATATTCTATATGACATTAACTTGTTTTTTGCTGTTTGCGTAATTTGTTCTTTTTTGCACGTTGTGTGTTTGATGCTTTCTTTAAATGGGTTCCTTGGTGTTTCTTTGTTTCGAGGCTGTCTGCGGGAAGACGAATCTCAGGTTGTATACTGCATACATACTTTGATAATAAATGTACTTTGGATCTTTGTTAATTGAACAAAAGAATGAAAGAGATGTAAGTGGAGGAAAGGTATAGATTAGCCACGGTCTAATAGAAAAATGGATGGGCTTGAGAAATTCATTCCTGTTGCCCTGCCCCTGTTAGATATACTTTTCTCTTGAAAACCCTACCTATAAACAGTAGCATTGTTTTCAATCCCACCCAAAATATAACACCATACAGAATTTAAAAACAGGACAATGAGTGCCTCATTAACTATGAGCAGAACACATCCTCCCTGTTTACTAACTGTGCAACAATTAAGTGTACCTGTACAATTAACTGGAGACTGCCCCAAGTACTCTGTAGGACAGATGGCGAAAAACCTATCCATGAGACCAAATGACCATCAGCTAGCCATTAGAAGATATGATCCTCTGTCACTCATCTCAGTACATGAAGACCAAGGAGGACACAAATTCACCTGGTAAACTACAACAATCTGGGCAGAAGCACAAAACAAGAAATCAAGAGAATTCTTAGACGATTGGTTCTTAACAGAAGACTCCATTAATAAGCACTCTGAACTGAATGCAATTTATGAACCTATGCGTCTGTGGGATCTGACCTGAGGGATGAGTTGCAGACAACCAAGGAACCAACACTCAGGTTGACCGATAACCAAGGACACAGGCCAATGGAGGTCATTTAGCTACTAGTTAGCCGGAGCCCAGCAGAGACTAGCAGCCAGCGTGACAGCCAACCAATCAGCACAACAAGTTGGACTAATATAAACGCAAGCACTCAGTAGAAACAAACACTCAATTGCGCACTGATGATGTCACCTCGACCAGCGACAAAATGTTCATGACCTAACCTCCAGGCTCAGCGAACACCCCTACAAACAAGCAGCCAACCCAAGCTACCAAACTTCTTTCCTTTCATAGTTTACCTTTATTTAATACCTCTTTGCAATTCACTGTGTCTGTTTCCAAATTACTTCTGCCAGAGCAGGCCAGATAACATGTATGCAAACTGATACCAAGGCTGGGAGCTACCTCGCAGAATACCCACATGGGAAGTTTATGAAGCTTGTCATTACACATTAAAGTTCTCTTGCATTTAGCCAACAAATCAAACAATATGTTAGCTGGCTGCACAGCTCAGAACCCATGTTAAAGGAAGAGAAATTATTAGTAGGTTCTAGGAGCACTTCAGGGAGCCAACTAAGAACATTACAGGAAAGGCATTCATTACAGCTTTCATTTCAAATTGGGACTGATCATTTGGCAAGCACTCAGGAGCAACACCAGGTGTTTTTTCTCCTATTTGCATAATATTAGTGGACTTAATGAACCTAATGCAGGGACTTTACTCAGGCCAAACGGAAAGGAAAAGATTGAAGATCTCAGCCAAAGTGTGGCAGAGGCCTCCAATTCCAACACCCCAGTGTCCTCCATTATTCCCATCTATAGATGCCTCAGTGTAAGCTGCCCCTCCTCACGCTGTCAAAGACTCTGTGTGAACTTCGGGGAGCTCAGGTTTTATCATATGCACTTCTCATATTGTGAGGGAGCTTGCCCTAGACTGGACTGTGACCAAAACAAAGAATACCTTTGAGGACCTTTCTGGTAGCAGCTCCATTTGCTGAGTGTCGAATTTCTCACTTTTAAAACCTGCCATTAAACAGCCCTGCTAGTAAAGTCCTGCATGATATTCCAGAACCACAGCAGCTCCATACAAATTAACAGCACCCTTTAACTCATAGCAGGCACGAAAGCCAGTGAGAAAAGCACAGCAACCAGTGAAAAATCACTCGCAGAAATAACTACACTGAGAAATTATTAAAAAGAGGAAGAGAATGCAAATCACGAATAAGAACAAATCTAGGGAAAGAGATAAAATGATTTAACAATAAAAATCACCTCAAACACAAACAAAAGTTAACAGGGAATCACAGAGTCATAGAGGATGACAAAGAAGTTGGTTAAAAAGATAGGATTTAAGGAATAACTTAAAGAAGGTTATACGCTTACAAAAGAGTCTGGGGAGGGAATTCCAGAACTTGGTGCTGGGAGGCAACTGACCGCATGTTTGTCTGTGTGGAGAGATTAAAGTGGAGCGCGTAGGAGGCCATGACCGGAGAGAAACATAACATTAAAAACTACTTGATTTTGATTTTGCTTCTGACATCCAGGATAGGGAGGAGGCCACGGAAGGACTTGAACATGTGAATGACTTAGGGGTTGTCAGAACACGAGCTGTGGTATTCAGCAAGTGTTGGTATATAGGATGACTAAAACCTAAGAGTTAAAGTACACCTGTGATTGAGGACGGTTTTAGGTAGGGTAAGGACAACCAGAGGCACACTCATTGTGAGAATGCTACACTGGCGCCAGAAAGTGTTGCAACACTTGCAGACTGCCCCCAGCACATCCTTAGTCAAACAACACATTTCACTGAATGTTTCAATGCACATGTGATAAGTAAATGAAGTCAGGAGAAGGCAGGAGAATGGGATTGAGAGGGATAATAAATCAGCTATAATTGAATGGTGGAGCTGACTTGATGGGCTGAATAGCCTAATTCTACTCCAATGTCTTATTGTCTTCAAGAGGTGTATTTAACATCCAACAAATGTATACAATATACATCTTGAAATTCTTTTTTCTTTGCAGATATCCATGGAAACAGAGGAGTGCCCCAGAGAATGAATGACAGTCTTATGGACATGCAATGGAATTGAAGGAAGGGTAGGTGCAGATTTGATGGGCTCATCACGTGCAAGAACTTTGGATATTGAAGGAGTTAGATAGCGAGTGGTAATAAGAGCAGTAACATCAGATCTTTTGATAAATGGTTAATGACAACAGTTTTAAAAGCCACAGGAATCAATACCCATGTGTGAAAAGCTGCTTCTGATGTAGACCAGCGATCCTCATCTCAATAAATTCACTGCCAATGTCTTGAGGTACCCCTAATAGTTTCCCTAATCATCTTCTGTTCCACTGGCATGCTGTCATACTCAGTCTTGCCACTGTTCAATTGTCTCAACTTCCCTCAGAGTTCATTTCTTGATCCATATTTCTGTCAGTCTACCACCTTCTATAGATCCCCTAACTGGCTCCCAAAATCCTTTAGCTCTAACACAACTCTTTTTACCCCACACATCTCACTGTCTACCACTCATATTCTCTTTTTAATCTATAGATCAATCTACTACCTCAGCAATGCCAGGAACTAACAGATGAAAGAACTTAGATGCATAAATAAACTTCAAGTGATGGCATAAATTAAAATAAGAAACTTGGAGGGGTTAAAGTCCGTGTCATTAAGACAAATGTTGATTGGCAAAAAGTGGTTGTGAATGACATCAAAAAACACTGAATGTACAAAGTGACAAAGCAAATGCTGGGAAGACTGATCAAATCAGGCAGCATCTGTGGAAAGATAAATGCATTTAATATTTCTGATTGATATGTTAACTTTATTTTACCTTTCATTGAGCTGCCTGATCTGCTAAATGTTTCCAGCATTTTCCGACGTTATTTCAGATTCCCAGCATTTGCAGTTTTTAATGTTCATTTTATCAATACAACTTTGAAGTGTGATTCCCTTGGAAAGGACAAGGCTCCATGGGTCCGATAAACTATGGAATATCACAAGGGAGCCTCATAAGACAGGAACAGCACATCCCCTTGAGTATATACAGTATATCAATCTTTTTTATCTTAGTAATTGCTTTTGTCAACCAATGCCAACGAGAGCATGAAGATGAGAAAATCTGCAGATGCTGGAAATCCAAGCAACACACGCAAAATACGAGATGAACTCAGTAGGTCAGGCAGCATCTATGGAAAAGAGTAAAGAGTTGACGTTTTGGGCCACAAGTCAACTGTTTATTATTTTCCATAGATACTGCCTAGCCTGCTGCATTCCTCCAGCATGCTGTGTGTGTTGCTAAAGAGAGCATTCTTGGGATGTTATACTGCTGTTGTACAAGACGTTAGATAAGCCACATTTGGAATATGGTGGTCAGTTTTGGTCACCCTAAAATAAGATGCCATTAAGGTGGAAAACATGTCAAGGAGAGGTACAAGGATGTAGTCAGAATTTGAGGGACTGTTAATGAGAGGGGATGAGCAGATTAGACGTTTTTCCCTGCGGTGTAGAAGGAGGTGATCTTATAGAGGTGTACAAAATTATGAGGGGGATGGAAAGGGGGAATGAGCACGGTCTCTTTCCAAGGGTTGGTGAATCAAAAACTATAGGGCTAAAGTTTAAGCAGAGAGGGGAGAGGCTTAATATGCATCCAAGAGATTTTTTTTTTTTTTTTTTTTACCAAGAGGATGGTCAGAGGAGGTAGCTGAGGCAGGTACTATCATGAACTCAGAGGTTTGCCAGAGTGTGTTGAGCTCCTGGGGTTCTTGAGCACTTGCATTTACTAATCAATATCTTAACTACAGTTGTTAAGTCTTTGTGTTTTTGGTTTAATCTTGTCAAGCTAATTGCCATTGGCACATGTTGCCCACATTCTATGATTATTTAAAGAGGACTCTCCTTGCCTTTGTGGAGTCATTGTGTTGGAGAGAATGAATTGTCTTGTGGTGTTGGTATGCTGATGTATAGCCTCTTGTTTATGCCTCTTTCTGGTATTCCTCTACACCTGGGTCCAATGCTTTGTGAGCACATCATGACCCCACTACCACCCAACCTCCTCCCATGGATCCAGGGAGAGTTCTGAGCTTCTCCAGACTATGCTTAAGATTTTTTCTGAGATTCTCTAGGTCAACTGGTCTTTTTCTTCCTCTTTACTGTGCTCCTTGCAGTTGACTTTTGATTGACTAACCTTTTTTTCTGTCTCTTCTATGCCATATTATTCTTCCCGAGATTGAACATTGGAAGAAGTTAATATTGGAAGAAGTTCAGTTTTGTAAAGTCCATTGCCGACTCATTTTCTACTCTTTCTAAAACTGTTGGCTGCAACCAAACATTAAATGATTGGTTTATTGCATTTCCCTCAGATTTCCCAATTGCACACATTATCCTCAGCCAGAGCAACTCTCAAATGCTGGAGGATCTCAGCAGGTCAAGCACATTTATGGAGAGAAATAAACAGTTGACATTTCAAGTCCATCTTCCTCTTCCTTCCTTTGTATCGTGTCTTAATGCATGCATTACTAAATGACGATAAAAGAGGACTGCGTGTCTTCATAATCTAAATCTTTTCCATTACTGATGAAGAGACTCAGCCCAAAACATCAACTGTTTATTCCCCTCCATAGATACTGCCTGACCTGCTGATTTCCTCTGGCATTTAGGATGTTGCTCTGGATTTCCAGCATCTGCTGAATCTCTTGTGTTTACTCTCAGCCAGGAAGTTAAGTAGTTTTTTTTTGCCCCAAATTTAATTACTGATTCTTCAGAATACTCTTAAGAAATGATCAAGCAAATTTCATTGAAATGCCATCCTATTCAATAGGAATCTGAAGAGGACTTCCAAAGCTATACCTCGTGCTATTCTTTTGCTCATAATGTTATTCTCCACTCCCCACCATCCCCATGAGATGAAGGTGAAGCTTGTAGCTAATGTGCAATATAGTGAGTGTATTGGACTGCATTCTTGTACTTGGCCAGAAGATTTTATTTCATGTGTATAAATGAGGCAGTTTAATTCTCTCTCTTCTCTTCTAATAAGAATACATACTCATGCATTGCACAGTAATGTACAACAAGGAAAAAGCCCTTTAATCCAATTAGTCCATGCAGGCTTTGACTCTCCACATGCAGACTCAGCTCTACACATGTATTCTCCCCATTCACAAATTCCTTTGATCTTCTTGCATTTTCTAACCACTTAAACCAAAGTTAAATATTGGCATGCTTTGTGTCTCAAATTTCCATCCCTTGAATGTGAATTCCATAGCCACATAACAAACTATACAATGAAGTTTCTCCTTTGCTCTTTCAAGTCTTATTATATCCAGCCACTCATCCACGTCATCTCAAGTAATAGAAACAGACTGCTTCCATGTTTCTTTTTTAAAGAAAGGGGCTTCCCTTCCTCCACCATCATCTCTGCTCTCAAACGCATCTCCCCCATTTCACGTACATCTGCTCTCACTCCATCCTCCCGCCACCCCACTAGGAATAGGGTTCCCCTGGTCCTCACCTACCACCCCACCAGCCTCCGGGTCCAACATATTATTCTCCTTAACTTCCGCCACCTCCAATGGGATCCCACCACTAAGCACATCTTTCCCTCCCCCCCTCTGCTTTCCGCAGGGATCACTCCCTACGCGACTCCCTTGTCCATTCGTCCCCCCCCATCCCTCCCCACTGATCTCCCTCCTGGCACTTATCCTTGTAAGCGGAACAAGTGTTACACATGCCCTTACGCTTCCTCCCTTACCACCAGACAGTTCTTCCAGGTGAGGTGACACCTCACCTGTGAGTCAGCTGGGGTGATATACTGCTTCCGGTACTCCCAATGTTGCCTTCTATATATTGGTGAGACCCGACGCAAACTGGGAGATCGTTTCGCTGAACACCTACGCTCTGTCTGCCAGAGAAAGCAGGATCTCCCAGTGGCCACATATTTTAATTCCACATCCCATTCCCATTCTAACATGTCTATCCACTGCCTCCTCTACTGTAAAGATGAAACCACACTCAGGTTGGAGGAACAACACCTTATATTCCATCTGGGTAGCCTCCAACCTGATGGCATGAACATTGACTTTTCTAACTTCTGCTAATGCCCCACCTCCCCCTCACCACATCCTTTATTTATACACACACTCTTTCACTCACCCTCCTTTTTCTCCCTCTGTCCTTCTGACTATACCCCTTGCCCATCCTCTGTGTTTTCCCCCCCTCCCCCTTTTTCCTTCTCCCTGGGCCTCCTGTCCCATGATCCTCTCATATCCCTTTTGCCAATCACCTGTCCAGCTCTTGGCTCCATCCCTCCCCCTCCTGTCTTCTCCTATCATTTTGGATCTCCCCCTCCCCCTCCCACTTTCAAATCTCTTACTAACTCTTCCTTCAGTTAGTCCTGACGAAGGGTCTCAGCCTGAAACGTCGACTGTACCTCTTCCTAGAGATGCTGCCTGACCTGCTGCATTCACCAGCAACTTTGACATGTGTTGCTTTCTTTTCATTCATTGGTTTTTGAGATATGTGCATTTCTAGAATGGCCTATTCCTAAATGCCTTTGAAAATTGGATAGTGAGCCATCTTCTTGGACTGCTAAGACCTTAAGACCATAAGATATAGGAACAGAATTAGACCATTTGGCCCATCAAGTCTGCTCTGCCATTTCATCATGGCTAATCCAATTTTCCTCTCAGCGCCAGTCTCCTGCCTTCTCCCCATATCCCTTCATGCTCTGCCCAATGAAGGATCTTTCAAACTCTGCCTTAAATATACATAAAGACTTGGCCTCCACAGTTGCCTGTGGCAAATAATTCCAAAGATTCACCACTCTCTGGCTAAAAGAATTCCTCCTTATCTCTGTTCTAAAAAGTCACCCCTCTATTCTGAGGCTGTGTTCTCTGGTCTTAGACTCTCCCACCATGGGAAACATCCTCTCCACATCCACTCTATCAAGACCTTTCACCATTCAGTAAGTTTCAATGAGGTCACCCCTCATTCTTCTGAATTCTAGTGAATACAGGCCCAGAAACATCAAACGCTCTTCATATGACAAGCCATTCAATCCTGGAATCATTTGTATGAACCACCTTTCAGTTTCAGTAAAAAAAAAAAGAGAATCCTATCTACAGGCTGAAAATAAATGGGGAAGACATAAAACAAGTACAGAACTTTTGCTACTTGGGAAGCTGGGTGACATCAAATGGAAGGTGCAACATGGACATCAAAAGAAGAATAGGGATGGCAAAAGACACTTTTACGAGAATGAAGGGTATACTGACCAACACTAAACTAGGCATGACAACCCACCTCAGAGTACTGAAATGTTACGTTTATCCAGTTATGTTATGGATATCAGAATGTTGGACAATATCTAGTAACATGAGAAAGCAAATTGAAGCAGCAGAGATGTGGTTTCTGAGGAGGATGCAAAGAATATCATGGACAAAATGAATATCTAATGAGGATGTCATGAACAGAGCAAACACAAAAAGAGAAATAATGTATGAGATCATGAAAAGACAATGTAACTTCATTGGACATATGATTAGGAAAGAGTTAGAATGTACAGTAATTATGGGAAAGATTGAAGGGAAGAAAGCAAAAGGTAAGGTAAAGACAATTGATGATGGAGACAGCAGCCAGAGAACTGGAAATGAATACCAATGAATTGATCCACTTGACCCGAAACAGAAATGTGTGGGCCATGGCAGTCAAAGCTCTATCTGGGCATGGCACATGATAATGATATCCTTTCTAAGATAAGGATCCCAAAACTCCACAAAATGGTCAAAGTAAGGCCTCACCAGTGCTTTAGATAGCCTCAACTTTACTTCCTTGCTTTTATATTCTCGTCCTCTTGAAATAAATGCTAACAACACATTTGCCTTCCTCACCAAAGCCTCAACCTGCAAATTAATATTTAGACAATCCTGCACAAGGACTCCCAAGTCCCTTTGCACCTCAGTTTTTATATCTTCTCTCCATTTAGAAAATAGTCAACCTTAAGCACAAGAGATTCTACAGATGCTGGAAATCCAGAGTATAAAACACAAAATTCTGGAAGATCTCAGCAAGTCAGGCTGCATCTATGGAAAGGAGTAAAAATTTGACATTTTGGAATAAGAGTCAAAACGTTTAGAGGTTCAGTCCAAAAAATCAACTCTTTACTCCTTTCCATAGATGCTGTCTGATTATTGCTGAGTTTCTCCAGCATTTTGTGTGTGCCCTTAGATTGAATCCGCCACTCTGATGAAGGTACTCTCACAATGCTGATAGGGAGGAAGCTCTGACTTTTACCCAGCAGTAATGAAGGAACAGCAATATACTTCAAAGGCAGCCTGGTGCACAACTTCCTGCAGAAGCTTATTGCTGATACTGTGAATCAGCGCCGATGCTGATTCTTCATGGTGCTGCTCCTTTGTACGTGAAATCATTGCCTTGCCAGGGCATGATGTTTCTCCTTTCTTTCCATAAGTTTAAAAGTTCCTTTTAAAATGTGCTGTAATAAACATCATTCTGAAAGAAATATAACTTTTTTTGCTTTCCATGTTTATATCTCACCATACCAACTTGATTATTTTTTTTTTTAAAAACACAAACCTACTCCTAGTTCCTTAACCTTATATTCCATCTAGGTAGCCTTCAACGTGATGACATGAATATCCATTTTCCCAGTCTTCACACATACACTTGTATTCAGTTAAAATCTGAAGCACAAAATTTAAATCTCCAGAATTTCCTTTCAAAATGCATTCAGAATTTGAAGATGTACAGTGATACTATCCTCAAGCTAACCAATTTATCTAAAAAATCTGTATCTACTGTAATATTACATATCCCATCCTTAGCAATTTACATTTCAAATGTTTTCTCTTGATAGCCTTTTCCTTTGGTAAAGACTATTGCTACAGATTTAGTTGTAAAATGCTCTGACCAGTGGTGAGAAATCCATCTTCAACTTTTTGTGAAAGCACTTGGCACATGAAGTGAGTAATTCAAATTGCAATGGATATTCACTGTCCTGGGCCAGGGGGGGCCTCTTTTTTTTGTCAAGATCAGTTTTCTAAACACCAGCAGCTGACTTCTAAAAATCAAAGTGCTATTTTTTAAGTAAATTGAACTTCAAGCCATTATCTTTGTTTAACTTCTCATAAACCAGTGTCAGCCTTCAGTTCTTGGCAAGCAGTAATCAGTTTGAAGTTAAAGGGTACTTTGATAATAAATTTACTTTGATTTGATATGATATGGTGCAGCAGCTAATGAGTCACAGCTGAATCCTTTGCTTGTTTGTAATGGCAGAGTAGTAAGCATGTTGAAGATAGGGACACCCTACTTTTTAACCATTTAAACTCAAATTGCTTTTAAACTTTACTTAGATGTGGATCTTCAGAATGCAATTATCATAATTTCTAATTTAATATACTTTATGATTCTATAACTTCTTCAAAAAATGTTTAGCAGGTTCCTAAACATATGCTTTAGTATTTGTTCATTCTTTAGTTTGTTATGCAGTTTTATCTATCCTAATGAACATGCTGGCTGTCTTGGTCAGTTACAGTCTTCATTTGCAAGGTTGCTGAATACATCTCATAACTTTTACATCTGCTTAATCCAGATAAATCTCTTCTCCAGCCTCCACTGGCAGGTAATGATTCTTCTTTCTGGATCTGAAAATTTGATGTTGAATTGCATTATTTATCATAAAGCTATATCAGCTTACATTAAAATCTTATTTGAATTTATTTTAATGTAATTTAAAGATGCAAATGTATTTTACAAAGTTTTTTTTTCTTGCTAAGGCTTCATGCTACCAAACACAAATGTCAAATATATTGATTTGAATGGCCTTATAGTGTAATATATTTAATGCCTTCTGACTGGATGTGATTGTGCTTAATTTCTTTGATGTCTACCTGTAATCTTATTAAATGCTGCAGTTGTTCTTGGCCTGCTTTTGGCTAAGTAGAAAATTATGAGTTATTACACTGCCAAAATGTTTTATAGCCAGTTTGCTATATGTGAGAAACCAACATGATGAAACCCCCCTGGTTAGTTCATATAGTCTGTGACTCTTAAAAATTAACTGCCTGATGGAGTCAAAGGTTTTCAATGCTATTGCTAAAGTGTTAAAGGTTCTACCTTGATAGTATTGAATCTTTAGTTTTTAAAGAACCATTTTTCTTTTTTTTTACTTTTTCTTTCTTTATTGAATCCTGTGATTCCTATTGAACTGTTTCTGATTTGAAGCTAGGCATTTGCTTTTCCTTTAGGTTTAACTGGTTTATTTTTGCTTTGTACACATATACAGTGAGAAGTTTTTGTTTACATGCCAAACAGATAGATTGTTCTACAATAAGTACATGAAGATGAATTTAAAACACAGAATGCAGAATATGGTATTACAGTTACAGAGAAAGTGTAGTGCAAGTAAACAAATAAAATGCAGCAATATTGATTGTGATAAATCATTAAACATCTGGACACTAAATATTTATTTTGACTTAATGGTAAGCATTTCTCGCACTTAGCTTCATGATAGAGAGGCGTCCATTTAAAACAGAGATGCGGAGAAATTTCTTGAGCCAGAGGCCGGTGAATTTATGGAACTTGTTACCACATGCAGCTGTGGAGACTGTCGTTGGGTGTATTTAAGGCAGAGCTTGATTGAACAGGGCTTCAAAGGTTACGGGAGAAGGCCAGAGAGTGGGGCTGAGGAGGGGAAAAAAGGATCAGCCATGATTGAATGGCAGAGCTGACGTGATAGACCAAATGGCCTAATTCTGCTCCTATGCCTTAAGGTCTTATTTCAGCAGCACATTATAATCTTTGTTCCAACAAAAAGGCAGTCTTACTTTGGTAGATGATTTCTTCATTTAGAGAGATGGTAGTAGCTGTGTTATCACTCGAATCAAGTATGATGTTCTCCAAAGGGGTTGTCTATTGCTGGGTCTTCAGCTGGCTGTAGGGACCGATCCAGGATGGTAGTTTGGATTTCCTTAATGGAGAACATCTGTGTATGTGTGACTTTGTATAACATGGGGAGCCTGATGTACAGGCCGCCACCTTGATAGATAAGGGGCAGAGTCCAGTGGCATGGAGTGCAAGACAACTGGGGCCCCTCACTGCCGTTGTGATGTGACACCATGTTCCACTAGCTCCACTGTTCAAAGTTTAAAATATATCTATTATCAAAGTGTGTATACATTATACAAACTTGAGATACTCAAAAGAACCTAAAAAAACCCACCAAACATCTAATGTGCAGATAGAAAACAAAATCGTGCAGACAATAAAAATAAACAAAAGTGAGTCCACAGACATGAGGCCTGGTGTAGACAGAGCAGGCCACAGCTTTAGCCTCAGTTCAGCACAGGTCTGAGTTAAACATCATGGAGCAGCAAGCAGAATGAACTGACCCATGCCTCTTGTCCTGACTTCTGGCCTAATGTTTAAATCATCCAAACATTGGACATTCCTCGATCTGGGCCTGGGCCCTGTCACTTCGATAACCTCTGGACCTGGACCCTGCTGCCGCATCTCAGCTCATGTCTGACCTTTCAAAATTGTCCTGACGCTTAGATCAATTAATCAAACCTAGCTCTATGATTACACAGATGAGCCTCGAACATGCCTCTCCTCACTCTGACTTTGCTCTGCTCTAGTTGCCCAGACTTTGCCTCAAATGTGCCTCATCCTTGCCTTGCACCTACACTCTTCAGCCCTCAACTCAGCCTTGCCTTTGCTCACCTCTCCATTGTTTGCAGTGATCATTGACAAGGAAATTTGTTATTAATGAAGTATTTAGTTGTATTCTTTGTTTTGTTTGTCGCCAATAAGTAGTCACTGGGCTTCACCAGCGCTGACTTAAACCAGAACCAGTCTTGGTTGGAATCATCATGGTAACAGCCCTTTCTGACCTAACAAGTCCTTGCTGCCCAATTGCACTACTAACTCATATATCTTTGGAATGTGGGAAGAAACCAGAGTATGTGGAGAAAACACACACAGTCATGGGGAGTACATACAAACTCCTTACAGACAGTGGGGGAACTGAACCCAGGTCAGTGGCACTGCAATAGCGTTAGGCTAACCACAATGCTAACCCTGCCATTTATAACAGCTTCACTTGTAGCTTATGGTAAACAGCTGGTCTTCAGACAGTCAGTGTCCCACTTCACTTTAATTTGAAATACAGAAAGGTTCCTAATATACTATTAATTTCTTTCTAATTCATAACAATAGTCTTAGTGGTGAATAGTTATGTTTTACTTGTTTCCAACTTCAGTTGCTTCAGGCACCCAGATTTAGTTTTACGATCGATGATTTTGATTCTGTGTTTTGATGTAGTTGCAGGTTCTAGTCTGTTCCAGTCTCACTGGAGTTCAGAAGAATGAGAGGAGATCTTACAGAAACATATGAAATTATGAAAAGGATAGATAAGATAGAGGCAGAAAAGTTGTTTCCATAGTAAGTGAGACTAGAACTTGGGGACATAGCCTCAAGATTCAGGGGAGTAGATTTAGGACAGAGATGAGGAGGAACTGCTTTTCCCAGAGAGTGGTGAATCTGTGGAATTCTCTGCCCAATGAAGCAGTGGAGGCTGCCTCAGTAAATATACTTAAGACAAGGTTGGATAGATTTTTGCATAGTAGGGGAATTAAGGGTTATGGGGAAAAGGTAGGTAAGTGGAGATGAGTTCATGGCCAGATCAGCCATGATTTTATTGAATGGCGGAACAGGCTCGACGGGCCAGATAGCCTATTCCTGCTCCTACTGCTTATGTTCTTACGTTTTCAGTTAGTGTTCAATTGTTGCTGTGCACCCATCTATAGGATGGAGATCACTCATTTTTAATTCTCATCTCTGTCCATGGACCTCTCCTACAAATTGACTTATCAGTAGTATATGCCATGCTCCAATCTTTCTTTTGCTTTCCTACACTAATTATGACAGCAAGACGTACACTCACGGGCAATGTTCCTTCTAAGGTGCGCACGTGTGTGCACGTACACATCTTTTGCTACTAGTGCACAAAGAAATTTAAACTGCACTTAAATTCATACACAATTTACAAATCATGCACAATCACATTTTCTTTTCCGGTTTCTGATGCAGATGATGTTTAAAAGCATGGAGTTTGCGATAATTTGTCTGCGGATTTTAGAATTAGCTTATTTATACAGTTTTTATTTAAGAAATTTTTGATTCACTATGTCAAATTCCAAAGAAGCACAAAGGACGTGAAGTGCCAAAGAACTGCTAGATCATTTTAAGCAGAATGGCTTAATGAAAGAGTAGAAACTTCTTATACCAAAAGCTCACAAGGTCAGAAACGTGCTGTCACCAGAATATTTATGTGCAACACAGAAACTGGTGTTACCTGTGTGTATTGCCACGAGCCAAAGGTTACTGGAGAATTTGCACGTGGGAAGTGGAGTGATATTTGGAAATTTGACTTTTTAAAGCATCATTTAGCAATCAAATCACCTATGGACAGTATGCAAAAGTTCCAACAAGAAAATCCTTCTTTACTCGCTGCAGGCCTGGTATGTATGCTTTATGAGAGTGCAGGCGATCAAACCCAGAGGAAATCAAAGTTCTTATTGACAGTGCTTTGCTAACTTAAAATAAATACTATTTATAAAATTTAGTGCACTCATATTTTTGTCACTGGGCAAACAAATTGCACAGCTCAAGATTTTTGCGCACACAGATCATTACAAATTAGAGGGAACATTGCTCCTGGACCACTTTATTGGGTACATATGTACACCTGCTTGCTATTGCACTAATGAGCCAAACATGTGGCAACAACTTAATCCATAAAGGCTTGAATGACAAGAGGTTCAGTTGTTCTAACCAAACATCAGAATAGTGAAGAAATGTGATCAAAGTGACTTTGAACATGGAATGCCAGACAGGGCAGTTTGAGTATCTCAGAAACTGTTGATCTCCAGGAATTTTCATGCACAACAATCCCAAGAGTTTGCAGAGAATGATGCAAAAAAAAAAAAAAAAAATCAAAAAAAATCCAGTGAGCAGCAGTTCTTTGGGTGAAAGTGACTTGTTAATGAGAGGGGTCAGAGGAGAATGACCAGTCTGGTCCAAACTGACAGGAAGGTGACAGTAACCCAAATAACCACACATAACAGTGGAGTGCAGAAGAGCATCTCAGAATGCACAACATATCAAACCTTGAAATGGATGGGCTATAACAGCAGAAAACAACAAGCATTCACTCAGTAGCCACTTTTTAGGTACAGAAGACATCTAATAAAGTGACCACTGGGTGTATTTCCCAATGACCAATGTAGGCGATACACACAAACTACTGGAGGAACTCAGCAGGTCAGGCAGCATCAATGGAAATGAATAGACAGTCAACATTTGGGGCTGATACCCTTCATCAGGACTGAGAAGGAAGGGGGAAGATGCCAGAATAAAAAGCTGGGGGAAGGGGAGGGAGGCTGGCTAGAAGGTGATAGGTAAAGCCAAGTGGGTGGGAAATGATCAAGGGCTGGAGATGGAGGAAGCTGAGAGGAGAGTAGATCATAGAAGAAAGGGAAGGAGGATGGGATCCAAAGGGAAGTAATACATAGGTGAGAAGAGGTAAAGTGTTAGAGTGAAGAATAAAAGAAGGGGAGGGGGAAATGTATGTGCTTGTTTGATTCCTAGTTATACTTTTAAGACAAGGAGGGAAGGTAATGGTAGATGGAAAATGGGAAGAAGAGTTCAGCAAAAAAACCAACTCCTCCCTGCCAATGTGATGCAACATTAACAAGGCCCTTTGGGGTGCTTACAGCACAGATCACCTCAAATTGGGACCAAAACTGAGGAGCAAGAAAACAGTAGGTATTGGTAAAAGGTACATATAAAAACATTCAATTTTCAAACATCCTTTCAGACACTACAAAGTTTGCACTAACTATTCAATTAATCTTTGTGATAATATGCAGAAAATTCTTAGTGGTGCAAGAAAGGGAAATCAATACTATGTTATGTAGTAAAACTTCCGGCTTTAAAATACTTGACAAAGGTTAAGAAATGTTTTGCAGTAACTACCTGTTTGGAGTAGGTGTGGTCTGTATTCATCACCGGAACATGGTCGCATTGCCTCTAGTACAAAGAGTCCACACAGCCCGTTGATCCAATGTTGACTCCTAGCAGATAAATCTCAGTTGATGCCATTCTCCCACTCATTTTCTCACTATCATTGCACCTGGCACCATGAGGAAATTTGACATCACAAGCCATCATCTCAAGCGGCGCAGTTCCACACTTAATACAGCAGCTTCCTCTCAGTTCCAGAAACTTGAATTTAAACAAGAGAAAATCTGCAGATGCTGGAAATCAAAGCAATACACACCAAAATGCAGGAGAGTGAACAGTCTGTTTTGGGCTGAGACCCTTCATCACAACTCTTTTCCATAGATACTGCCTGGCCTACTGTCATGAGGCGGTGGCTGAAGAGCAGATCCAAGTGCAAGACACAGACACTGAAGTACTAAGGACAGGACTAGGATTCAGGGCGATGGCAAGGACATGGACAGGAAAACCAGGAACCTGGAACAGGACTGAACAAGAGAGCTAGGAGCACAGGCTTGGACTCCGAGCCAGAGACTGGACAAGGACCCAGTACCTGGGTCTTGCCTCTGGCTCAGACCCCAGAAATAGGCAAGGACGAGGCTTGGCAGGCAGGCAGGATGAGGCTGGAGTCTTCAGGCTTGAAGCTAGAGACTTGGCTTGGCAAGAGGCAGGAGGCTGGAGGCTGGAGGCAGGAGACACGAGGCGAGGCTGGATGCAGGAGACGCGAGGCTGGAGGCAGGAGACGCAAGGCTGGAGGCAGGAGACGCAAGGCTGGAGGCAGGAGACGCAAGGCTGGAGGCAGGAGACGCAAGGCAGGAGAATTGAAGCTCCTCCTGGGCAGGGGGCAGTACTCCTGGGCAGGGCACGGATCACCACCCGACAGAGGCAAGGGACAGGAAGGGACAGAACCAACCCCAGGTAACGGCAAGACAGCCTGGCTTACCCAGGCAGAGGCAAGGGACAGGAAGGGAGCTAGGTACAGGGTGGCTCCAGGACAAGACTGCAGGCAAGAGTTACCAGCAAGGCAAGGCAAGGCTTCAGGCAATGCAAGACGAGACGAGAACTTCAGGCATGGCATAGCATGGCTTCAAGCAAGGGAACAGGAGGCAGGGATACAAAGAGTAAGAACAAAAGCAATCTAGCAGCCATGCCCTGGTCTCTGAAGGTATTTATGCAGCCAGCCCCAACTAGTATCAGCTGCCTCAATTAGCACTCAACAGGAACAGAAACAGGGTAGACAGGAAAACCTGGAGCAAGGGTCGATGGACTGGACCGTGAACCGGAATTCAGATTTCACGGACCGGACCATGACAGCTACTAAGTTCCTCCAGCATTTGTTGTGTATTACCTTGATTTCAATCTTGCCTTCACTGCACTGTACACTTTATACTTTATTGTCACCAAACAATTGATACTAGAACGTACAATCATCATAGCGATATTTGATTCTGTGCTTCCTGCTCCCTGGATTACAAATCGATAGTAAATACTAAAATTTTAAATTATAAATCATAAATAGAAAAATTAGAAAAATGGAAAGTAAGTAGTACAAAAAAACCGAGATGCAGGTCCGGATATTTGGAGGGTACGGACCATATGGGTAAAGTCTGTAGGTTCTGCATCTGACCTCATGGGCTTCCTCTAGTTTACTCTCACATCACAATGACAGATGGGTCAATATGTTAATTGGCTGCAGTAAATTGTCTCTAGTGAATAGGTGAGTGGCAGAATCACCGTGAAATCAATATTGATGAAGGATCTCGACCCGAAACATTAACTGTTTGTTTCTTTCCATGGATGCTGCCTGACCTGCTGAGTTCCTCCAGCATTTTGTGTGTGTTGACTTGAAGTTGGTGGAATTCTGTCTAGGATTATTCAGCAGCTGAGCCACAGTGGATTGAAGGTCCTATGTCTCTTCAGTTCAATGACTAAGTATTTTTGTGACTTTGAGAGATGCATTCAGTTGATGGGATTCACTCAATGACCGAGTGCAAATGGAGGTCTGTATAAGATTTCCAGATAGTTAGCTTGCGTCCCAGTGCAGCCAAAGAATAATAAATTACACACTTGTGTTATTTAGTGTCAGTTATATCTTCGCAGCTTTATTTTTAATTGGATATTAGATAAAATGTGGGTAATTAGGGATAAATTTTAATTCAACCTCTCAGAATAGGAGCAGAAGAAGAACATGAAACCACTGCAAACCTACCAACCATTTAATCATATAATAGCTAATCTGTTTGTAAATTGCATTCCCGTCTATTCAGGATAGTCTTTGACACTCTTGCTTATCAACTATTTATCAACCTCTGTTTTCAGAACATTTCTCAATCATTTGTCTCCATACTGTATTCAAATGCCTCAGAAATCTGGGGAGATTTGGCATGTCATCAAAAATCTTGGCAAACTTCGATAGGTATGTAGTGGAAAGTGTGCTGACTGGCTGCATTATGGCCTGGTATGGGAATACCAATGCCTTTGAGTGAAAAATCCTACAAAAGGTAATGGATTTGGCCCCATGTATCGTGGGTAAAACTCTCCCAACCATTGAGCACATATAAATGAAACGTTGTCCTAGAAAAGCAGCATCCATCGACAAAGATCCTCACCACCCAGACCATGCTCTTTTCTCGCTGCTACCATCAGGTAGAAGGTACAAGTGCCTCAGGACTTGTACCACAGGCTCTTGAACAAAAAGGGGTAGCTATACTCATTTAAGGCCTTTATAATTTTGTTATTTCATGCTTGGTATTTATTTATATTTATGTTTGCACTGTTTGATGTCCATTGTTTATAGTTACTGTTCTATAGAATTGTTGAGTATGCCCACAGAAAAAGAACCTTAGGGTTGTATGTGGTGACATGCAGGTACTCTGATAATAAAGTTTACTTTGAACTTTGAACAAATTGCCCAATGTCATGTGAGAAAAAGAGTTCCAAAAACTCAGGACCATATTATTTTTGAAGTGTCCCCTATTTCTGAATCCTCTCACAAAATGACATCTCTATTTCCAGTCTGTCAAGATCCCTCACACATTTTGTCTGAATCAAGCCTTTTCCCATTCTTCTGAACTGCAAATAGAAACCTAACCTGTCCAACTTTTGTCATGAAACAACTCATACATTCTAGATGTTAATTGCATGAACCACCTTTGAACTACTTCCAAGGCATTAGTACTGTTTATTAAATACCACACACAGTTCTCCCAATGTAGTCTCATCAAATGGAAGCTTAGCTTCCCTACTTTTGTTTTACTATTCCATGAGCATTAACAAATATGTTCAGTTAACTTTCCTAATTGCTTACTCTATCTTTAGTACTTCGAAAATCACTAGCGTTTTGTGAATTGTGCACTAACACACCCCAAACGTTTTGCATCTCAGAGCTCTGCAATCTCCCATTAAGCAGATAAGGTCCAGCTTCATTATTTTCTTGCCATATACTCTATTTGTTATATTTTTGCCCAGTTTGTTAACCTACCTACAGTCAGTGTCCATGTTATTAAGGACACCTGCACACCTGCTCGTTAATGCAAACATTTAATCAGCCAATCCTGTGGCAGCAGCTCAGTGCATAATAACATGCAGACATGGTTAAGGGGTTCAGTTGTTCAGACCAAGCATCAGAATGGGGAAGAAAGATCATCTAAATGACTTTAACCATAGAATAATTGCTGGTGCCAGATGGGATGGTTTGAGTATTTCAGAAAGTGCTGATCTCCTGGGATTTTTCAGGCACTAGTCTCAAGTGTTTACAGAGAACAGTGCAAAAAAAAACAAAATCTAGTGGCCGCGTTTCTGCGGGTGAAAATGCTTTGTTAATGAGAGAGGTCAGAGGAGAATGGCTAAACTGGTTCAAGTTAACAGGATGAATACTCAAGTAACCATGCATTATAACAGTGGTGTGCAGAAGAACATCTCTAAATGCACAGCACAATAGACCTTGAAATGGATGGGCTACAGCAGCAGAAGACCACAAGCATAAACTCAGTGGCCACTTTATTAAGTACAGGAGTGGCCAATGAGTGTATATTCCGTTGTAGCTTCCTCCTACCCTCTTTTCCATTGACATTCCTACCTATTTACGTGTCATCAGCAAATCTAGAAATCACTGCATTGCACTTCATCTGCAAATATAAATTCACTTATAAGGCAGAGAAAAATGAGATTTCAGGCTTTTAAGCTAATGATGAGATAAGAGATCTTTACATAACAGATGAGTCAATAAAATAATTTTTTATGTAGTTCACAAGAAATGGTAAAACCTAAAAAAAAAGCGAATTTCTTTTCTGGCTGCAAAGTAATTATGCATGCATCTTTGTGAAAGTAAATAAATCCATCAGAAACCAAATGGAAGGGAATTGATAAGAAGTTGGAACATAAATAGAATATGCTGCATGAATAGGCACATTAATGGATCATAAAGTGCAGGCAGCAGGAGACATCAGAATCTTAAGATGTTTTCTTCACAAGAAGAATTTCAAGAAGTTTTGACCTGCTACTTGAAATGCAAAGCAGGTGTTAAAAACAAGAAGAATTGATAACAACCTGATACTCAGCCATGTACGAATTTCAAAGCATTAGGTCTATGTATCCATAATTAAAAGGCAAGTTCAGATATATCAAAAGAACTCTGTTCTTCAGAATTGAAGATTTAAGGGGTATAAATGCTGCAATGTAAGAATATGTTTTTTGCTGGAAAGGGGGAAACTTTTTTAAAGACCTGGGTTAGCAGCATCAAGACAACCAGAGGTGCAAGATGTACAGATAGTCAGCCACCAGCTAGTCTGGATAGTTAAAGCTGTTCATGCTTCGATCCTTTATCATTTTCTTTGACACAAGCTACATAATGGTAATAATAATTTAAATGACCTGGATCTCAAGCTCTTTCTCACCAAGCTGGATGCAATATGAATCCTTTAAAAATCTAACAACGACCTGGGTAATCCTAGTTCTATGGAATTGAATACATAATTTAAAGTCAAACATCACCATGATACTGAGGGAGTAAGCATTGCCAAAAATGCACTTCAAAACCTTCAAAAAATGCACTCCAATTGGTATGTCCAATGGTCAGGAAAACGTATCTATATACGTTACCCTCTGCAGCATAAAAAGGCCTCTACTGTTTCACTAGGCCCATTGAAATGTGCACATTATCAGCCCTCTATCCTTTGCAGTTTCTCAAGGCTCTCCCATTGTAATATGGACACTGCAGATAATGGCACACATTTGGTGAAATGTTTCATCTCTGAAAAGCCCACAAGTCTACTCAGCTGATCCAGGCCCCCATTCACTAGAAAAAGGCATTAGTTACCTCCATAATTCAGTCATGGATATAGATTTCTGATATCAACAGTAACTGCCTCTAAGGAACCAAGCCAAGAAGTGCCTTGGCTGCAGTGAGTAGTACAATGGTGGCTCCTAGCAGAGGACTGGAAGCATTTTGTCGGATATGATACAAATCTGTCTGAAAGCCCCTGGAGAGGTGAAACATATCAGTGCATTGTCAGTCCCCTCCCAGCGAACAGGAATCACCTGCCACTTGTTTCCAATTCATCACCTGCAGCTTATTTCAACCCAGGTCTCACCTACATTTCTGGTTAATCTTTCAAACTAGCCAGCCTCAACTGGTTGCTCCTAGTCTTCAGTTACCTTGTGTTATGTAACTGTCCTCTTGTGTTTTGGGGCCCTTTGATGCTTGTTGTTTTGCAGTTTATTAATGAAGTATCACTTACTACTGAGTCACCTCCGCTGCATTGCTTTTGTATCAAGTCTCCTCTACATTTCCTGACAGGATGGGTGAAGAAGCAATTGACCCAGTAGAGTTATTTGACTAAAGAAAGTTGTCCATCAACATGAGCATACAATCCAGAAGCAGCAGGAAACAATGGACAATCTGCTCACCACTCTCAACCGACTCTCTGTCTTGTTACAGCAACCCCACACCAGTCAATCTCCTCCCTCAGAGTCTCAGATTCTGATGCCCAAACACCTCGATAGATCCTCAACTCAATGCCACAACTTCCTTTCCAAGTGTGGCTTGTACTTCGAGCTGCAGTCATCTCTGTGTGTTACAAATCAAGCTAAGATTGCCTTTGTTATCTCTCTCCTGACCTGGACTGCCACTAACTGGGACAATAAAGCCACCATAAAAATGAGGAATCCACTGCTGATATGTGCCAGGCTTTCAACCATGAGGGAAGTGGAAGGGAGGCACTTCTGTTTCTGAAGTTCTTGTGGTTAGGAGTATTAAGTACAACGTTCCTGCTCATAGTGGCTGCAGCTTCAAAATCAGAAGCCATTCTGAGGCCCCATATTCTGCAGGAGAGAGGAAAGTTTGTCATTGAGTGTCATGTTATATTTGAAGGATATGAGCATCTTTGGCTTGTTGCCATTCAGTGGTGCAGCCACCAGAGGGAGCCAGCAGCTACAATTGTGAAATTTTCCCGTATATACATGAAATACTCATTTTAATCTTTATACTTGGTAAGTTAAAACTAAGGTTATAGAAGCTGCAGCCGTTGTTAATAAATTTCCCATCAGTCACCTAAAATATATAAATTACACACAATATATTTTGCTTGAAAAACACTTCAAGATAATCGGGGTCTATAATAACTTTTCCCTAACAAAGCTGTAAAAATTAAATATCATGGTATTAATGCTTTAAACTATCATATGAAATTACTGTTTTTAATGTATTGTCAAAGTGGTTTACTCTGTAATATCCTACATATTTTTATCAAAGTGTAAAATACAGCCTTGTTTAAAATTAATATACACTTCCCAACAGCACCTATAATCCTCCATAATTTTAATCATGGAACATACCTGTACTAAAGATTCTATGACAGCAGAAACAACTTGGGTTAGATAGCCCAATAGATTTAGCAAAACATTGCATGGAACTTTGCAAAAGCATTCTCTTTCCCTGGTTAGTCCAGGACAAATGATCAGGAATTTAGTCAAAACAGTATATTTTAAAGCAGGGGTTCCCAACCTAGAGTTCATGGACCTGTCGGATAATGGCAGGGGACCATGGCATAAAAAAGGGTTGGGAACCTCTTTAGTAGAGTGTTTAATATAAGCGACAATCTGGGACAAATTCTGGAAAACTATGGAGTATTTTAAAATAAATGAGCTGTTTAAAAAGGGGCCTGTGGTCAGACAAAGGAGGATCAAATTGTCTTCTGTGCTATTAATTTCAATGATACTAAGGTTGAGAGCAGCTTAATTTAGTTTCAGACAGATTCAAGAGAGCTGGGGTTAGTGGGTACAAGTAACATTACAAGAGAGAACACAAACACAAGAAAATCTGCAGATGCTGGAAATTCAAGCAATTCTTCCTATAGATGCTGCCTGGCCTGCTGCATTCCACCAGCATTTTGTGTGTGTTGCATGAGAGTTTGTGAGTTTGCTCTTCCCCATATTATGATTAGGCTTGTCACAGACCAGTGTGGATAGCATCTTTTTCAGAATGATATATTGCTTGAGTTCGGCTTTTAGCATTTCAACCATACTGAAGTAAGGTTTTGCAAGATTCTTGAAATAACTGCAAAAAATTATATTCCCAGCAGATGGCAGTGTAACTGCACATGCCTCATTGGATCAGGCAGTCTCCATGAGATAAATTTATGGTTTAAATATATTCAGAAGAAAGCAAAAATCTAAGAAATGTAAATAGTAGCCTTTCAAACATTCAGTAAGATCACAAATGATCTTTACTTCAGCAACACTTCCCTATACTATCCTCAAATCCCCGATTCTCTTACTGAACAAAGATCTATTGACTTGCCTGATCTGTGCTGAGTTGCTCTATGGTTCCATGATTCATTATTGACCTGCCCATTCTTCTTTTTAGATGCTATTTTTCAGTTCATACCAGATCCAAATTATCTGTTTTGGTCCTGTGCATGAATGTGGATTCTATTAATCACAGCACGCTGGAGGAACTCAGCAGGTCGGGCAGCATCCGTGGAAATGATGAGTCAACGTTTCGGGCCGGAACCCTTCGTCAGAACTGAAGAGTGAAGACTCAGAGGCCCTTTAAAGAAGGTGGGGGAGGGTTGAAAGTAGAAGGCTGGTAGGTTCAGTTGAAAAACCAGTAATTTGAAAGGCAAAGGGGTGCTTTGATCCCAGCATCTGCAGATTATTTTATGTCTGGGTTCTATTATTGACTGGATCACACATAAGGTGACACAAGGTGAGGACACCCACTCCCCGATAATCACCCAAAATAAATGAGACTATGAACAGGTGTGCACACTCATTGTCCCCTAATAATAAAAACCCCATACATGTGCTTTCCAAAATTCTCATATTTGAGTTCATGTAAATGATTTTTAAAAAGCAAGGATATCTGAGTTTCTGGTATTAATCAAAATTCCTGGCAATGGGAACTTGCTGCATTTATAGACATACATAGTACTCCCTACTGTGAGAGTCAATGTCAAAAATTTACTTCCCTAACGATGTTAACTTTAAAATTTACAGTGTGTATATATATATATATATATATATACATACACACACTTAATAAAACTTCTTTTCTTTATAGTTATTTATCATGTATTTCATTGTACTGCTGCCGTAAAGTTAACGGTGACAGTAAACTGATTCTGATTCTGACCAAATCATACCAAAGCCCTTTTCTGTGTCCAGAAACACTATCAATGGTGGCAATTGAAGCTCCAGTGTTTCAGCTTCCTCTCCTGAGCCCTACAGAGTCTGAGTTGAAATCTTTCCAATGAAGTTGAAATTATTATTTGTCCTGCATCTGTTGGTATCTCAAACATCCAAATACCAGGAAGCACTTTACAGTGTGTCCAGTGCTTAGTACCCCATCACCTCTGCCATAGCTACCCTCAGGCAATGTCAATTTTACCCTTTTTGTAAGGCATAACCTGCCATTATAGGGTAAAACTGACATTGGCTAATCAGGCAGAATATTGTTGAATAGCTTGCTACATCCAGCAGCCAAATAACATTGTTTTAATTAATTAGCTCCACAGAGAATGGTGCAAAAAGAAACACATCCAGTGAGCAGTAGTACTGTGGGCAAAAACAGTTTGTTAGTGAGAGAGGTCAGACTGGTTCAAGCTGACGGAAAGATGACAGTAACTCAAATAACCACACGTTACAACAATGGTGTGCAGAAGAGCATCTCTGAACATGCAACACATTGTAAACTTGATGTGGATGGGCTACAGCAGCAGAAGACTATGAACAAACACTCAGTGTCTACTTTATTAGGTATAGGAATGTGGCCACTGGATAAACAGAGTAATCAATAAATAATGATAAACGACAGTGCTACTCAATGACCTAGAAAGCAAACTTCAGCCTTTCCAGTGGCAAACTGTTCCTCTGCTGAAAAAACACTTCTCGGGGTTCCAGCTGGGTACAGGCATCAATTATAATCATCGTTTCAATGACAAACTCTGCCATCTTCATCAGGAGCAGAGTTTGTCATGGAAACATTGGTTATAACACTGGACAACAAAGATTTTGCTTCCTGAATACATTTAGGTGTATCTTAAGAATTTTGGACTACTGATCATGAAAATCACCATGAAATTTCCCTATCATGCACCATTTTTTAAATAAACTTATGTTTATTATTTCAATTCATAATTCAAGTCAATTAAAATGTTGCCTACAATGTAAGCTGGAAAGTTTCCTATCTTGTCCAGGCATGCTTGGGCATGCTTAGGCAGCGCGACTGCTGCATGGCATGACAGGTTTTAGTAATAATTATTTGGTTCTGGACTGTAAGGATTGGAGTTGCTATCACTAGGCACAAAAATTTCTATGGAGGGTTTTAATATTTGCGACAGATGCTTCCCAGAATAACTGATGCCAAGATTAAGGAATGCATTTTTATTGGTCCACAAATCAAACAGGTCATCAATGACAATTTGAAAAATTTCTAGTGGGACTGGAGAAAATCACATGGAAGGCATTCAAGGAAGTTGTTAAAATTTTTCTCGGCATCTACAGAGCGCCAAACTACATGCGGTTGGTTGAAAGCATTCTTCAAGCATATAACACCATGAAATGCAACATGTCACTAAAGATTCATTTTCTGCATTTCCATTTAGACTTCTTCCCTGCAAATCTTGGTGCTGTTAGTGACGAGCATGGTGAAAGGCTTCACCAGGACATTGCAGTCATGGAGAAAAGATACCACGACAACTGGAATCCATCAATGTTGGCGAATTATTGTTGAGCATTTAAGTGAGAAGCCTCAGAAACTGAGTTCAAATGAAAGTCATTAACAAAATGTTTTTAACTTAGTTGAACTATTCCAAAGCGTCAGCACCATTATGCAATTAAACACATTATAGTCAATAAAAGTTAATTTGTTGTTTCTCCAAATTCCTATGTGATACAAGTAGTCTGAAATAATACTTGTGTTCAGCTTCAAGCAGTCTATCATAAACAAACAAAAATTCTGAGGAAGCAACATCTGTGAAAAAATTTGTTGTCCAATGTAATCAATACCTGTAGCCAGTTGGAAGCCCGAGAAGAGTTTATTCATCACATATGCTGGACGTAAAACAAAAGATCCTTTTTCATTCCTCTACTGTTGGGAAATGAAGCAATGTTGGCATAAATTGGGATGTCAGCTTATTCCAACACCTTTCATTATAACTACAAAAGCAAGTAGTGGAGTTAATGTATCCATATAGCAAGGGCTTTCCAGCAGATGGCACACTGATACCACCAATAAAAAATGAAAGAACTGCGAGAAGCACACAACAGGTCAAAGCATAAACTGAATTAATCGGAACAATGTGACTGGTGTTAGCATGTTCCCCCCAGTTTATCATGTGATCTCTTACCTCAAACCTGGCCGGCCAGTTAAGCAGTCTTATTTCTCCCCCTCTAATATTTTTAATAACTAAAATGAAAATTGTCATGTTTGAAATTCAAAACAAGGATTTAATGCCTCTGTGAAGATAGTATCTTTGTGGTTTCATTTCCTGAACTAATAATCCAGGCTCTGATGTAAAGATCTGAGTTCAAATTCACCCTCGTAGTTGAGGAGCGTTCAATAAGCTAGAATTAAACACGCAGTATTAATAATGGTAGCTATAAAACTAATAAACTCTGTAAAGATTGGACTGATTCACTAATTTCAGTGAGAGATAGAAATCTGTCAACACAGAACCCCATGCCCAAAGAAATACAGATAATGCTTAACTGCTTTCTAGAACCAAACCACTGCTACTCCTTGTTTAGCCAGATGCCCTCACCTTGAGGTAACCTGCTTCCATCTTTACAAAGGCAATTAGGGCTAAGAATTGAATGCCTCTAGGCATTGGCGGCAAAATGCTTATCCCAAGAAAGGTTTATGATTGGAAAAGCATTATTGCTGTGAGAAATGATTCATTGATTAACAATCGTTCACATTATGATGTGTTTCTGGTTTCTGGTCCCTCCTTTATTTGTTACTATTTTGGATGATTTTGAATCAGGTGGCCTACAGATAACAAACACTGAGCTTAACTGAATACGTCTGGACTCCTTTTCACTCTTTTTGTTGCGGTTTGCTCAATTTGTTTTTTTTTGTGTGCTTGGGTTGTGGGGGGGGGGCGGTTGATGAATTTTTTTCTTTGATAGGATTCCATGGTTTGTCTTTGTCTTGTGGCTGTCTATGGGGAAGATGAATCATAAGGTTGTATACTGCATCACACTTTGTTAATAAATAAATGGTGCATTAAATCTTGAATGAAAAGACATCTTCCCCTTCTCACTTTTTTCTATTCCCCATTCTGGTTACCCTTTCACACCTTCTCTTTTCCCCATCTGCCCATTTCCTCCCTCTGATTGTTCTCCTTCCCTTTCTTCCAGGGTGCACTGTCCTCTCCTACCAGATTCCTTCTTCTCCAGCTCTTTACCTCTTCCACCTTTCCTCTCCTACCCACCTTCTTCCTCATCTGGATTCATCTACCACCTGCCAGCTTGCACTCCTTTCCCCCCCCCCCACTTTTTTTTTATTCTGTCTTCTGCGTCCTTCCTTTCTTTTCCAGTCCTGGTGAAGGGTCTTGGCCAGAAACATTGACTGTTTAACCCTCCATAGGTGCTGACTGGCTTGCTGAATTCCTCCAGCATTTTGTGCCTGTTACTTGAAAACTGAAGTAGTATTTGCTTGAAATAGATCCTGAGTACAGGGTACATTCAGTCCCTCAAAATTTAGACCATTCACGTTGAAAGGACCTCTTTGCTATAAAACTTCCAGGTGAGCAGAATATAGTTGCAAAACTGGTTAACCTACATTCATCATTTTGAATGGCGATTGGCCTGCTCTGACATGGACTATATATTGCACCAATGTCAGTTGAAATTCAGAACAATTTATTTTACCAAACTTGGACCTACAACCTGCTGAGCTCAGCTTCCCAAGATCAGTGGACAGTGCTCCATGGTAAAGAAGGACAGACATTGGGTAACCAGCGCCTTTACTTCCTGAGGAAGCTAAGGAAGTTTGGGCTGTCCCCAAATGTAACCCCACTTTTTAAAAAAGGAGGGAGAGAGAAACCGGGGAACTATAGACCGGTTAAACTAACGTCGGTGGTGGGGAAACTGCTGGAGTCATTTATCAAAGATGTGATAACGGCACATTTGGAAAGCAGTGAAATCATCGGACAAAGTCAGCATGGATTTGTGAAAGGAAAATCATGTCTGACGAATCTCATTGAATTTTTTGAGGATGTAACTAGTAGAGTGGATAGGGGAGAACCAGTGGATGTGGTATATTTGGATTTTCAAAAGGCTTTTGACAAGGTCCCACACAGGAGATTAGTGTGCAAACTTAAAGCACACGGTATTGGGGGTAAGGTATTGATGTGGATGGAGAATTGGTTAGCAGACAGGAAGCAAAGAGTGGGAATAAACGGGACCTTTTCAGAATGGCAGGCGGTGACTAGTGGGGTACCACAAGGCTCAGTGCTGGGACCCCAGTTGTTTACAATATATATTAATGACTTGGATGAGGGAATTAAATGCAGCATCTCCAAGTTTGCGGATGACACGAAGCTGGGTGGCAGTGTTAGCTGTGAGGAGGATGCTAAGAGGACGCAGAGTGACTTGGATAGGTTAGGTGAGTGGGCAAATTCATGGCAGATGCAATTTAATGTGGATAAATGTGAAGTTATCCACTTTGGTGGTAAAAATAGGAAAACAGATTAATATCTGAATGGTGGCCGATTAGGAAAAGGGGAGGTGCAACGAGACCTGGGTGTCATTATACACCAGTCATTGAAAGTGGGCATGCAGGTACAGCAGGCAGTGAAAAAGGCGAATGGTATGCTGGCAGTTATAGTGACAGGATTCGAGTACAGGAGCAGGGAGGTACTACTGCAGTTATACAAGGCCTTGGTGAGACCACACCTGGAGTATTGTGTGCAGTTTTGGTCCCCTAATCTGAGGAAAGACATCCTTGCCATAGAGGGAGTACAAAGAAGGTTCACCAGATTGATTCCTGGGATGGCAGGACTTTCATATGAAGAAAGCCTGGATGAAATGGGCTTGTACTCGTTGGAATTTAGAAGATTGAGGGGGGATCTGATTGAAACATATAAAATCCTAAAGGGATTGGACAGGCTAGATGCAGGAAGATTGTTCCCGATGTTGGGGAAGTCCAGAACAAGGGGCCACAGTTTGAGGATAAAGGGGAAGCCTTTTAGGACCGAGATTAGGAAAAACTTCTTCACACAGAGAGTGGTGAATCTGTGGAATTCTCTGCCACAGGAAACAGTTGAGGCCGGTTCATTAGCTATATTTAAGAGGGAGTTAGATATGGCCCTTGTGGCTACGGGGATCAGGGGGTATGGAGGGAAGGCTGGGGCGGGGTTCTGAGTTGGATGATCAGCCATGATCATAATAAATGGTGGTGCAGGCTCGAAGGGCCGAATGGCCTACTCCTGCACCTATTTTCTATGTTTCTATGTTTCTAAAACCCTCACAAATTTTTATAGATGCACCGTAGAAAGCATTCTTCTGGGGTGCATCACAACCTGGTATGAAAGTTGTCCTGTCCAAGACTGGAAGAAGCTGCAGAAGATCGTGAACACGGCACAGCACATCACACAAACCAATCTTTCGTCCTTGGACTCACTTTACACCGCACGCTGTCAGAGCAGTGCTGCCAGGATAATCAAGGACACGACCCACCCAGCCAACACACTTTTCATCCCTCATCCCTCCGGGAGAAGACTCAGGAACTTGAAGACTCGTACGGCCAAACTTGGGAACAGCTTCTTTCCAACTGTGATAAGACTGCTGAAGGGTTTCTGACCCGGATCTGGGCCGTACCCTCCAAATATCCGGGCCTGCCTCTCGGTTTTTTACACTGCCTTACTTCCCATTTTTTATTTTCCATTTATGATTTATAATTTAAATTTTTAATACTTACTATCCATTTGTACTCCAGGGAGCACGAAGAGCAGAATCAAACATCGCTGTGATGATTGTACGCTCTAGTGTCAATTGTTTGACGACAATAAAGTATAAAGTATATCAGGTTTAGTCCTACATGTCATTTTGCATTATGAGTCATGGTCAAGAGATTTTTTATTTTATTTTATTTAGAGATACAGCGCAGAAGAGGCTCTTTTGGCGCAACAGGTCGTGTCACCCAGCAATCCACCTATTTAACCCAAACCTAATCACATGGCAAATTACAATGACCAATTAACCTACTAACCAGCACGCCTTAGGTCTGTGGGTGGAAACAGAGCATTCTTGGGAAACCCACATGGTCATGGGGAGAGCGTACAAACTCCTTAGACAACGCAGGAATTGAACTCTGAACTCCGACACCCAGAGCTGCAACAGCTTTGCGCTAGCTGCTATGCTGACTGTGTATTTTAAATTAAATCCTCAATATGTGTGTGTTTTTCTTTAATCTCAGTACTGCAACTTGCTGAGTTTGTTCACTTGACTGCAAGTACATGGATTTTTCAGAAAGTCATATTTTTTAGAAGTATGGCCATTTTCAACCTCACTGCCAACAGGTGGAAGTTCCCACTTGCTTCAAAAAGGCAACAATTACACCAGTGCCTAAGAAGAATAATGTGGGCTTCCTTAATGACTATCGCCCGGTAGCACTTACATCGACAGTGATGAAATGCTTTTCAAGGTTGGTCATGACTAGACTGAACTACTGCCTCAGCAAGGACCTGGACCCATTACAATTTGCCTATCATAACAAGTCAACAGCAGACGCAATCTCAATGGCTCTCCACACAGCTTTAGACCACCTGGACAACACAAACACCTCTGTCAGGATGCTATTCACCGATGATAGCTCAGCATTTATTACCATCGCTCCCACAATCCTGATTGAGAAGTTGCAGATCCTGGGCCTCTGTACCTCCCCCTGCAATTGGATCTACGACTTCCTAACCAGAAGACCACAATCTGTGCGGATTGATAATAACATATCCTCCTTGCTGACGATCAACACTGGCGCACGTCAGGGTGTGTGCTTAGCCCACTGCTCTACTCTCTATATGCATATGGCTGTGTGGCTAAGCATAGCTTAAATACCATCTATAAATTTGCTGATGATACAACTATTGTTGGTAGAATCTCAGGTGGTGACACAAGAGGGCATTCGGGAGTGAGATATGCCAACTAGTGGAATGGTGCCACGGCAACAACCTGACACTCAACGTCAGTAAGATGAAAGAGCTGATTGTGGACTTCAGGAAGGGTAAGATGAAGAAACACATCCCAATACTCATAGAGGGATCAGAAGTGGAGAGACTGAGCAGCTTCAAGTTCCTGGGTGTCAAGATCTCTGAGGATCTAACCTGGTCCCAAAATATTGATGTAGTTATAAAGAAGGCAAGACAGCAGCTATATATAGACCCTCTCTCACCGCTCACCCTCTGTGATCTCTGCCTCTCTCTGACTCTTTGACCACATCCTGACCCAGACCCACTAATTCTCACCATCAAACCAGCAGACAAAGGTGGTGCCATAGTAGTCTGGCAGACGGACATCTACCTCACTGAGGCCAAACGGCAGCTCTCTGACACCTCTTCTTACTTACCCCGGAACAGGACTTCACCAAAAAACATTAAACTATTGTCTCCCGTACCATCACCGCCCTTATCAACTATGGAGACCTTCCATCCTCAGCCACAAAACTCATAATTCCCACACCCCGCACTGCTCAGTTTTACCTCCTCTCCAAGATCCACAAGCCCGATGGTCCTGGTAGACCCATAGTTTCTGCCCCTCCGAACTTGTATCTGCCTACCTGGACTCCACCTTGTCATCCATAGTTCAGTCCCTCTCCACCTACATCCGGGATACATTCTATGCCCTCCACCTCTTCAATAAGTTCCCCGGTCCCGACCGCTTCATTTTCACTATGGATGTCCAATCCTTATACACTTCCATTCCCCATAAAGAAGGTCTCAAAGCCCTCTGCTACTTTCTGGACAATAGACCTCACCAGTTCCCCACCACTACCACCCTCCTCCAGTTGGCAGAACTGGTACTCACACTTAACAATTTCTCTTTTGGCTCTTCCCACTTTCTTCAGACCAAGGGTGTAACGACGGGCACTCGCATGGGCCCCAGCTATGCCTGCCTCTTCTTTGGTTATGTGGAACAGCCTGTGCTCCAAACCTATACCGGTACTGCTCCCCAGCTTTTCCTTCACTACATTGACAACTATATTGTTGCTGCTTCATGCACCCATGCTGAGCTCGTCAATTTCATCAACTTTTCTTCTAACTTCCACCCAGCCCTCAAATTCATTTGGTCCATCTCGGACACTTCTCTCAACTTTTTCAATCTCTCTGTCTCCATCTCTGGAGACAGACTGTCCACTGACATCTTCTATAAGCCCACTGACTCTCATAACTACCTCGACTATACCTCTTCCCACCCTGCCACATGCAAAAATGCCATTCCCTATTCCCAGTTCCTCCGTCTCCGCCGCATCTGCTCCCAGGATGAGGATTTCCATTCCAGAACATCTCAAATATTCTTTTTCTTTAAGGATCATGATTTCTCTTCTGTCGTCATCAATGATGCCCTCACCTGCATCTCCTTCATTTCCCACACCGGCCCTCACCCCAACCTCCCGTCACCACCACAGGGACAGAGTTCCCCTTGTCCTCACTTACCAGCCTCCGGATCCGGCACATTATCCTCTGCAACTTCCGCCACCTTCAACAGGACCCCACCACTAAGCACATCTTTCCCTCTCTACCCTTCTCCATTTTCTGCAGAGATCATTCCCTCCGTGACTCCCTGATCCACACGTCTGTCCCCATGGATCTCCAACCTAGCACATATCCCTGTAAGCATAAGTGCTACACCTGTCCCTACACCTCCTCTCCTGCCACCACTCAGGACACCAAACAGTTCTTCCAGGTGAGGCAACACTTCACTTGTGAATCTGTTGGGGTCATCTTTTGCATCCGGTGCTCCCGGTGCAGCCTCCTCTACATCATTGAGACCCAATGCAGATTGGGAGATCACTTCGTCGAGCACCTCCGCTCCGTCCGCCACAACAGACAGGATCTCCTGGTTGCCACCCACTTCAACTCTGTTTCACATTCCCATTCGGATATGTCCATACATGGCCTCTTCTACTGCCATGATGAGGCTAAACACAGGTTGGAGGAGCAACACCTCATATACCGTCTAGGTAGTCTCCAGCCCCTTGGCATGAACATTGAATCTTCCAGCTTCCAGTAATTCCCTCCTCCTCCCTTCCCCCATCACAGTTTCACTTTGCCCCCTCCTCCAGCTGCCTATCACCTCCCTCATGGTTCTGTCTCCTGCTTTCCCCTATTCCTTCTTCACCTTTCCTGCCTATCCCCTCCCTGCTTCCCCTCCCCCACCCCTTGATCTTTCCCCTTACTGGTTTTTCACCTGGCACCTACCAGCCTTCTCCTTCCCACCCTCCCCCCACCTTCTTTATAGGGACCCTGCTCCCTCCCTCTTCAGTCCTGACGAAGGGTCTCAGCCCAAAACATTGACTGTTCATTTCCACAGATGCTGCCCGACCTGCTGAATTCCTCCAGCGTGTTGTGCGTGTTGCTTTGACCCCAGCATCTGCAGAGTATTTTGCGTTTAGCAGCTATACTTTATAAGGAGTTTGAGAAGATTTGGCATTTCAACATATACACTGAAAAACTTCTATAGTTGTATCATGGAGAGCATTCTGACAGGCTGCATCACTGTCTGGTATGGAGGGGCTACTGCACAGGACCAAAAGAAGCTGCAGAGGGTTGTAAATTTAGTCAGCTCCATCTTGGGTACTAGCCTACAAAGTACCCAGGACATCTTTAGAGAGCGGTGTCTCAGAAAAGCAGCGTCCATTATTAAGGGTCTCCAGCACCCAGGGCATGCTTTTTTCTCTCTGTTACCATCAGGTATGAGATACAGAAGCCTGAAGGCACACATTCAGCAATTCAGGAACAGCTTCTTCCCCTCTGCCATCCAATTCCTAAATGGACATTGAATCTTTGGACACTACCTCACTTTTTTTTAATATGCAGTATTTCTGTTTTTGTACCTTTTTTAATCTATTCAATATACATAATTAATTTACTGGTTTATTTATTATTTTTTCTCTACTAGATTATGTATTGCATTAAACTGCTGTTGCTAAATTAACAAATTTCACGTCACATGCTAGTGATAATAAACCTGATTCTGATTCTGAAAAAAGAACTCAGCATTTTATGGCTTCTTGGAAGAACCAGGTAAATGATCAAATATCTCAAGTTGGTCTTTCATGTTCAGTGATTCTTAGAATATATTTTAACTGGAAAAGTCTGACTCAGGTCATCTCAAATGTCAGCTTGTTATTCACCTGAAAGCGCACATCAATCATTCACAGACCAACTTCAAATGAGAACTTTTCCAGTCGCAAAATATTTCTCTTTCTTTAAGTGAGAGACAGCTTTGAAACTTCTTATAATAATGATGAAACATCAGTCAGCTTTCCAAATATGCAAACTCTTATGAGATTGTGAACTTAATATTGTCATTTTGGACCAAGTATATCTCCACTTACGCATTATGTCATCAAACTGAAAAAGTTAATATGGTTGCTTAACTCTTTAGAAATTGAAGGGAATCTTCTATTGCAAATCTAGTGTCTTTAATGCAATCTAGAGTATGGGTGTACAAATAGAAATGGCTCCCGTACTGCTGACTCCAAAGTATCAGTCTTTTATAAGTCCTGTTGTGGAATAGTTAAGTAAATGAAACTACAAATACTACATTAAATGATCTTAATTCAATAAGTCATGATTTAAATATGTACAGAAGGCAGGTCATATTTCACTGCAAAGTATATTACAGAAGGGAAGTAGTGCACTTTGGCTGTATCTGCAGGTAGTATTATGTGCATCAATTAAAACCCTTGCTGCCTCAGACAAATCGAGAGACAGAAGTTAATTAAACTCTCCGAAACAGCATGAATGCTCTGTAGTGCAACAGCACAAATTTGGCATCCGGAATCATCGACCAGCTGAACATGTTAGGAACTTGGCATATTGTATAACAGTAACGGATGCTGTATTTTCAGCTTTGTATAACAAATTTGCTATTGGACAATGCTTTCAAAATTGAACTCCAAAGAATGTTGATCTTTATCTTAATTAAGTTAAAAGAGAATCCCTAGATTGATGTATGGTATATAGTGATATCCACAGACCCAAAAGAAAGCTAACAAAATAAACTAAAGGTGCTGGAGATCAGAAATCCTAAAAAAGGAATGTTAGAATTATTCAAGAAGTATGTTTGAAGAGAGAAATATTAATATCTCAAATCAATGAAACGTCATCAGCACCCCGCTATTCCTAACTGTTTCTACCCATACTGAGCCAGTATAGACTTGGTGGTGGGGAGGAGATACAGCTCTACCAGAGGTGTAATGCACTGCTTCCCTCCGCTACCCCGCAAATCACCCTTGGGCAAGGTGTAAAACCTGCTAGCATCCCCCCCCCCCCAACAAATCAGGGTCACGTAAAGTCATGGGAGTAGGTGGTGCATATCACAAGTCCCGGTTATGCAACCACTGACACCAGGCCGACAATCTCTGAAGAGAATCGATAATGGCTGGGGTCACCCGTCTTGCAAAGACACTGACCAGAAGAAGGTAATGGCAAACTACTTCTGTAGAAAAATCTGCCAAGAACAACTATGGTCACAGAGAAGACCATGATCTCCCACATCATACAACATGATACATAATGGCGATGGTCTAAAATGGCATCCTTCAATGTCATAAAGAGGTTTGTGATGGACTGCAGAACACTGTGAATATTTTACAAGTTAGGAACAGATATTGCAAAATTGCACAGCTTGTGAAATCCCTACTGTACTCACTCAAAGTAAACTGCTCAAGCAAGTGTTTAATATTGTCCAGGACCAGTTACACATGAGCAGGAATTTATGCGAAGTTTGCCATCTTGTACAGGCAAGCAAGAGGAATTAACCTCCTCCCTTCAAACTTATGTAAGGGGTTTCTTCTTTTATGTTACTGCTGAGGCTAATGAAAATAGCTTCTTTGTTATGTTAGAATAAAATGGCTTCTTTGTTATGTTAACTGCTGAGAAAGTGCTTCTCTCTCACAGCTTGTTTGGGTTATATTATTGATAAGAGTAAGCACGTACCAATTAGGATACATATTATTCTTTCTTGTGTGTCTGTAAGCTATTGTTTTTCGCGGGCATTCAGGGAGAAGACAATGGGGACAGAGAGAGGAGATGTGATGCTGTAAGCTGGGCGGCAGAACGGACCCTGAGTAGGAGTCCGAGGCCCAGGTTGTTCAACGAGGAGAGGAGACAAAGACAGACTAGTGTGGAGCGTCTGGTCAACCACCGTGGTTGGTCCCAGGCAGTCGGAGGGGATCGAATGGTGGAAAGAAAACTCCGTTAATTGAGCTCCAACTGTTGTGCACGAAGTGGTTGAACTTTGATAAGTTTAGTGCCTTTTACTTTCCTTTTATATTTTATCTCTATTAATTACATAGTTCCAGTAAGATCTATAAAGTGTAATCATTTAATCGCATATGGTGTATTGTCTGTAATTTGGCAGGCCGGGTACATCACACAGCATCCAAACAAACTTGATTACCCAGTTTGGCGGGGCTGAAGGCTGCTCCCCCTAGACGAAAGCGAGCTGAGAGAGCCTAAGGCTGACCAGGGGGCTACACTTACATAGGGGAAATGACCAAGGTTATAGATATGCATGAATTCAGCAAGAATGGTGACAGTCAAGCAAAATTTACTCTTCTGATTATCCCAGAGCAAGGGTCAAGTTTGTTAGTCCAGGACTGAATATCAGTGATAAGTGTTGTGTATTTAATATTTCAACAACATTTAGTAATCTTGTACATATATTGGTTGATAAGGTATTCTTGTTCATTTAAATAAGTAATTACAGTTTATATGCATAAATACATTAATTGCTTACATCATCACACTACCACCTCACTTAATGTAAACTAGAAATTACACCCATGTTTTTGGACTCCCGTCTTCATTTGAATTAATGTTTTGAAGTTGCAAAGCATAACAATAAGGTTTGTGAAGAGGAAGATCAAAAGCCTCTATCATTTGTGCTTGGCAAATAAATCAGGGCATTTTTATGCGGCAATTTGAAGCATTCAAGGCGTGTAAGAATTAGTTAAAGGAGAATTCTACATTTTGGTCCTTCAAAACATAACTTCTGCCTCGTAGTTTAAAGGAAAAGCTGTAGGAGGGCAATAAAGATGACGGGAAGTGGGAATTTCTGAGCTAATTTGATTGCTCCAATGGTTCTGGTTGAGAGGGCATTTGGGCATAGGATCCATGGCAACCTGGCACCGACAAGATAGCAATCAATTTAGCACCAATTTGAATGAATTCTTTCACTCCCCTAATCCTCTTAGTTCAGATTGATAGTTCTTTGTTGTGCGGCTAAAAGGAGATCAGATCTTCAAACCTCTTGATAAATTGCAGGCTTACCATCGAATGAAGGTAGACAAAGGCTCAAAGGAGCAAATGTTTAATTTGTATTGTTCCAATGGATTGACATAATCTCTAGCAGTTTCCACAGGGCAGTGAATAGAATGATACAAAATCTGTCAAGTCCTTAGAAAAAATATCCAAAATGCAAAGAAGAACTGGAAAAATACCTGGAATCTAATGGCAAGGATAAGGTTGAGAAAAGTACTGTTTACCTTCATTGCCTTAGAAACAGCCTATTTTATCTAAAAAATGGATGCTGAAGACCTCCACCCAACTGAGTTCAAAGTTAGAGTTAAATGCACTTAGTCCAACCAGCTTCACAGAACTGAAAAGATATTCCTGAAGAATTCCCATGATTCTATGACTTCTCAACTTTTATGGTACTTTGCTGCCACACTTTTATCAAAATATGAGGACTTCTACATAAGATTATATGAAAGCCAACATAGAAGCAAAAAGGTGCACCCTGCTGGTTGAAGCGCCTGGAGCTACATTCAGTTGACCTTGCTCCTTATGATCCTGTGACTCCATTGTTACTGTTGTGTGATGCATTGTGTTGTAGCATGGTGTAGTTTAATCACACAATCTAAAGAATGAAGATTATTGTTGTTATAAAGGTCTGGGCAAAGTACAATACTAATACAGAAAGTCTAACAAGACAAAGCAGCCAAAGAAAACTGCTCAGAATTAGGAAAGAATGTTTGTTTCAAGCTTAAAGTGTCTCCTGTGAGATCAAATGGTGTGAGCTGAGAAGGAAAGCACCTTGGAACGTGAAATGGCCAGCAATGATACTTTCTCTCTAAAGTACGTGTCTTAGTCATAGTCATAGTCATAATGATTTTTCAATATGTTTGACACTTCCCATCGTAAATTGCTTTTCCTCTAGTGCAAGAAATGGTGAAGAGAAATACTTGAGTAATTGTAAGTTTGTCACACCGTGGTCAAGAGTGTTCAATGAATAAGAGACAACACAAAATTAACAAACACGAGAAAATCTGCAGATGCTGTAAATCCAAAGCAACACACGCAAAATGCTGGAGGAACTCAGCATGCCAGGTAGTGTCCTTGGAAAAGAGTGAACAGTCGACGTTTCAGGATGAGGCCCAAAACATCAACTGTTTACTCTTTTCCAAAGATGCTGCCTGGCCTGCTGAGTTCTTCCAGCATTTTGTGGGTGTTGCAACACAAAATTAACTCAAGTTACAAAACAGGGGTATACAATATATGATGAAGCATGGAGAATACATGGATTCACAACTTCCATCCGAAACCGTAAGGATAATATAGTTCTAAGTTACACTTTAAAGTACCTGCTTAATTAGATATCCATCTTGTATGTGCCAACTTAATCATCTTTAAAAAGACTTCAGTGTCAAACAACTAGATAAGGGGTGATATTGATTTCAACACTGTACTGCTCATGGAGATCACACACACCCTGTCAGACATGTAGTTGAGAGAAAAATATCCCAACTCAAGAATGGAGATTCAATACAGACATCGCATTGGCACATTTTGAATCAAAAATAGTGGAAACTACTGACTTTGTTGAATTTAACAATCTGAAGTAAAATAAATTGGGTAGACACAAGAAGGAGCTGATTGCAGTGCAAAACGTTGGCCACAGATTGGCAAGGAATCATCAATATCTGGTTGGCAGATCAGTATGATCAAAGTTCTCACTTTAGTCTGTGCCTGACAGAAGGTAAAAGAATTGTGTTAAGACAGTATAGTGAGAACAGTATTTCCTATCTGTTCATGGTTTCAGTACGACATTGAATCTGATCTGGAGTTATTTAGGGGTGTAAAGTTAACATCACTGACATTTTTCATTCTAGTTTCCCAAGTGGCCAAGTGGTTAAGATGTTCATCTAGTTACCTCAAGGTCGCTAGTTCGAGCCTCAGCTGTGGCAGCGTGTTTGTGCCCTTGAGCAAGACACTTAATCACACATTGCTTTAGTCTGTGTGAGGAGTGGCGCCCCACACAGACTTCCAATCAGCGCCTTGTAAGGCATGAAAATGCCCGATGCAGGCCTCTCATGGTCTGAGTCAACGTTCCCTCCCCCTTCCCAAAAACTTAATTCTGATATTTTTCTTAAACTCAGGCAGAACTGACTGATTTTAATTTGTCAGCAACCATAACTAACTTTGGAAGTTGTTGATGAAGATATCCTATTCCTCCAAAAGCAGGAATATAATTCAATCACACTGAGAGACTCACCATTCAAGCATATTGGTGTAAATCTGCTTTATGAACTGAGCCTTATATCCACTGAATTTGCTTAAAAATAGTTATGGCTAGTCAATTCCAATATAAGAACCCCTTTAATAATGTGATATATCTTAATTATTGTGAAGCAACGTCTCTGGCAGTGAAAATTAACTTTCACATGGATGAAATCAGAGTTTCATTCCTTCAGATTTTAATTATTATTGTCAATCTAAACACAGCAAAACAGAAAGTTTATTTTTAAGATTTCCTTTCCATCCCTTCACTTCTCTCTTGATCAAATCCCATTTGCCTACTGTGTCAAATTTGACATTAAATTTGATTTTCTACCATTTTGTGGCTCAGAGTCTGCAGTGATTCTTTAACCTGAGTAGCTGAAGAGAAACACAATTCTGTCATCAGGTCCCAGATTATCATTAGAAGTTGCTGTGTTTTTTTATGTATGTTTATATATTAACCATACATCCGTTTGAACTGTTTGAGCATACGTCCATAGTCATTTATTCATAACTGATTACAATTTCCAGTTCACTATTTCCCCACTTGTGCCAGTCTTCCCAGAGGAGTTTTAAGTAAGAAGAGCACTCAGCATTAGAAGCACACTTATCACAGTGGTAATTGAAAATCCACTGTGCTTATTTCCACCATAACATCAACTCACTCCTAGGGCTCCCGTATGTCTTTTGCCTCCAAGTAATGCTGTGGTTACCTAAGGAGCATTGAATTACTTTTGCAATCAAATGATTAAAGAGAACACTGTACTGAAATGAATAAATGTATCCTTGTTTATTTATTCTTTGATAAAATGCATATATCACTGGCAATGGCAGCATGCCATATAATGCCACTTTAATAACTAGCCCTGAATTTAGGATGTAATGAGAGCCAACCACATTGATGGGACTGAACTCACATAAAAGCCAAACCAGGAATGGCAACAGTTTTTTTTCCCCTCAAAGAGATCAATAAACCAGATGGATTTTAATGACACACGTCCTCTTCCCCCATCTCTAAGATCAGTTGTCAGACTTGCTGTCCACACAGGGTTCCCAACCCTTCCAGGGACGGGGCATCAGACACACCATCCTCTCCTCCTCTGGGAATGGGCACCAAACCCACTGCCCTCTCCCCCTCTGGAAACAGGTGCTGAACACATCATCTTTACCCTCCTCTGGGACTGGCTGTCAGACACACCATCCTCTCCCCATTTCTGGGGACAGTCATCAGACATGCTGTCCTGTCCCTCTGGGATAGGGCACCGGCATGCAATCCTCTCTCATAAGGTTGTGATGTTTTGAGTGTGCAGAGGGAAGATGTGATCAGAAATGCCATACACACTCCCTGGACCAGACATGGAGGGAAGCTTCTTTTGTTCTTGTCCCATTTTACAGAGCATGAGTCCATAAAGAAGAAGCAATTCAGGATGATGACGGATCCTTTCACTTTTCATTCTTCAACATTTTGAGGAAACTTCTGTGTTACCGTTCACATTTGTCCATGAGTTTTCCACAACTAAACCCTGTAGGAAAGAGGAGCAGCAAGAAGACCTTCATGCCCTGACCTTTCCCATCCCTCCTCCGGCACTCTCTGCAACGCTGATTACCTGCACCCCCCACTTTAACCAGCACTCATCCAGAAAACTAACTCCACCCCCCATAGGAATCATTATCTCATTTTGCCTGATTTGGACCCACGCTAAATAAGTCTGCCTTTACTACAGGTTTACCTGAGTTATGCTCTTGGAGAGGGACAAGAAGGATGTTGGAGTCCAAGTGCATGTCTTCCTGAAGCTAGTGCACAGGTTGAGAATGGTAAAGAAGATGTACAGCATGCTTGCCTTGATTAGTCAAGTCTTTGAATTCAAAAGTCAAGGCATTACAGTGCAGCTGTATAAAGTTCTGCTTAGGGCATATATGGAGCATTGCATTCAGTTCTGGTTGCTCCATTACAGGAATGATGTGGAAGCTTTGGAGGGATGAGCAACAGTTCAACGGGATGCTGTCTGGATGAGGGCATTATCTACAGGGACAACTAGGATGAAAACTGAGGAGAGACCGAATAGAAACTTGCATGATTATGAGAGACACAGAGTAGCCAGCTGTAATCTTTCTCTCCTAGGGTGGAATTGTCTAATACAAGGTATTACTGCATGTAAGCAGAGAGGGGTAAGTTTGCATGAGAGTTATGTGGGATAATTTTCCTACAAGGAGAATGGTAGGAACCTGGAATGCACTGTCATGGATGTGATGGAGGCAGATATGATAGAGATGGAAAGGAAAACTCTTAAGTATTTACATTAATGTGCAGGTAATGGAAGGATATGGACACTGTGTAGGCAGAAGGGATTAATTAGGTTGGCTGTTTAGATAGTAGTCTAATTACTGGAATTCAGCACAAAATCGTGGGCTGAAAGGCTTGTCCTGTTTGATGTCCCCAAAAGATGCTCTGGGATTGAATTATCCAAAGATTCAACACACCCCGAGGCAGGAAATTCTGTCCCACCTTCCTACAACTGGTGGGCAGTAGCGGATCTTTTCTCCATATCCCCTGGGTCAAAACCATGCTCAGAGCATCACATCCAGGGGAATTCTGGAATTGTTTTTTTTTGTTTGGACATTCTAACCTCTTTCCACTCTCTCTCCCTTTCCTAGGATGCTACCTACCATTCACTGCCAAGGCACTATCAACCGCTGTCATCCCTGGCACGTCCTCGAGAGAAACCCCAGCTCAGGCTCATTCTCCAGCTGTGCTCACTGTTTTGTCGGAAGTCCCATGCAGGTCCTGGTGTTGGATTTTGAGTGTGGAGCTGATGTGGTCTCATGTCCTGGTGGTGAAGAGGATAGTGGTCCTCATGGATTCCCAGGTGCCGGGGTTGAGGACGACAGTGGCCCTGATGTTGCAGTACTAGCCTCTGTATGCATCACCTTCAGCCTGACCCTCACAAACTTCCCTATGGCCACACACTCACAACCCGCTGGAGAACCAGTGTCCTGTGACTTCCACAGTCGGGCCACAAACTTAGTAATAGGTTGTGGCAATCGGTTGCCAGGAAGCTTGACCCTCGTTATCCCGGCCCGGGACAGTGCTCACCATCAGCGCCTCCTGTCCAATGGGACAGAACCCACTAAGGTGCGAGGGGGAAGGCCAGGAGGATGACTCCTGTCCTAGGACAAGTGGAGGGTGGGGGGAGGTGAGGCTCCCTGATTCCTAAACAGGATTTGGATAGATGGTCTGAGCCAGACCCCCTCCCGGGATTCAAGCAGTAGAGGCCATCTCTCAGCAGAGTGCTGACAGGACAGGACTCTCTACCGTCGATGCTACTGGACAGCCATTTGGTGTGGGTGCTCCACACCAATCTAGGTTACTGGGCAGCCTTCTACCTCACTGGAGGAGTGGAAGTATCGAGACGGCATTTGAGGGAATGCCAGCTGAGCAGCTCCCTGGAAGGCTGCCAAGGGCAGAGGGCCCCATGGATGGGGTCACGAGGGGGCTGTTCCAGAGAAAGGAGAAGGGTGTTGTTTAGTTCTGATGTGCGACAGGTTAGTGAACAATCAACATCAACAGTGTCAGGCACCCTCTGAGATGAGGGTCAGGCAAGTCCATGGGCACAGACTAGTAATGTCTCCTCCAATGTCACTTACTATTCTTAGTACTTGTGTGGGGTTTAAGGGATGGATGGGTAGGAGCTGAAAATGGGGATGGAGAGCAGAGAGGAACCAGAAGGAATGTGGGAGAGAGGAGAGGGTGAGGGAAAGGGTAAGGGTATTGTATTACACAATAAAGTAATTGTTGGAACAAACGGCCTTGCCTGGTGTCTCAGGGTTGGGTGGAGGTCATGGTCAATGCTAGTGGTGCTGGTTGCTAAGAAGAATGGGGCTGTCATGATCTGTGGTGATTTTAAGGTCACCAGCAACTCAGTACGGAAAGTAGATCAATACCCTCCGCCCAGGATAGAGGACATCCTTGCAAACCTTTCTGGAGGAAAACACTTCAGCAAAGTGAATTTAGCTGAGGCCTACCTACAGATGGAGATTGAAGAAGAGTCCAAAGTGTTTCTCAGCATAAGCACATACGGGACTTCATCGCTAAAACAGGTAGGTACCACTGGCATCTACATTCAGGTAGCAAGCTATGGAACAAGTGCTGCAAGGCTGTCCAGGCACTCAGAGTTACCTGGATGATATTATTGTCATTGGTAAGGATGACAAGGAACATCTCTAAAATCTGAAGACTGTGTCAAAAAGATTAGAAGATTATGGGTTTAGAGCACGATGCGACAATTGTGAATTCTTGTACACAAACCTGCTGAGAAAATACCCTGGTGAATGCCCTGAGGCCATGTCACAGTGACAACTTGTCAATTGCTACAAGTTCCTGCCAAACCTGGCTACTCTGCTGCTCCACCCCTTGAACTAATCACTACAGACTGGGGAGAAATGGCAAAGGACAAAGCAGTGTGAGATGGTTTCAAAAAGGCGAAGGAAATGATGATGTCAGACACTGTACTCATGAGGAATTATATGCAGAATTAAAAGGGCTAAAACCTGATTATCTTATTGGCAGCTTGACAAATCGTGCTGTGAGAATAGTGTGTGAACAAAGAAGTGTTTCTTGCATGAGAAAGCTTCTCTGCCTAGCCTTATCTGTCATGGTCCCGTCTGGCAATCCCCCACCTTGCCATTTGCCTCAGGATTTGGGCCTCGATCACCTCATTTAGATTCCAATCATTCCCAGGTATCATTAACTACACGCACCTGCTTCCCATCAAACGGCAGGATAAGAACCCTGTGACCACAGCAAGAAGCCGCCAGTTCGTTGGTCGACTCTTGTGAGAGTAACCTTGTTTCCTATTCCTGGGAACTGTTAGTTCTAAGCTTCGCATCATCTCCTGGATATCGGCTCCCCGTTCGCAGAGGTGCTACGCCTGACGACTCTGCCTCAGCATCTGTGTCCTGCACTTGGGTGCGTCCCCAGCCACGTCCTTGCAACATTATCAAAGTATGTACATGATAACGGATGTTTATCAGCAGCTCCAGACAGTACTCGGGGCTCACTTGGGTTGCAAATTTTCCCAGGCTCTGTGAGAGGGGACTCTGTAGTTCAATTTTACTTTTAAGTAAACTGTGTTTGACAATTATTCCCTGGGTCTGAACCTAAAGTCCTCTGATAGAGAGGCAGTTTGACACTCTCACATTATGATCCACATTGGCCAGTGAAGCTTGCCTGTGATACTTCACCTTATGATATAGGTGACTGTCATGTCACATGCTATGACTGATGAAAAGTGAACAGCCCATTGCCTTTGCATCAATTTCCCTTACCGCTACAGAGAAAAATTATGCACAGTTTGTCAAACAGGCCCTGAGTCTGGTTTGGAGTGTAAAGCTTTTCAACCAGTACTTGTATGAGAGAGATTTTACCCTCATTTCTGACCATCAACCGCTGGCGTCCATTTTCAATCAACAGAAAGGTGTCCCACCAATAGCAGCAGCGTGAATGCAGAGATGGGCTCTGTTTCTTGGAAGACACAATTACAAGCTTGAATTCAAGAGGACAACTAATCATGGAAATGCTTATGGATTGTCTCCTTTACTCTTGGAAAAGAAATACCTGAAAAATTTACAAAATAGGACATTCTCCTTTATGTATTTTCTCAACACAAACAAAAGTCTCTGTTACAACAGAGATGATCCAAAAGTAATCCAGAAAAAGACCCACACTGTCTCCGTTCAACATGGCAATACAAAATGGCTGGAATGTGCAACAGAAATTCCAGTTCCCCCATTTTTACCAGCACTGGAATGAAATTGCCCTTGATGGGGATTGAAAGTTGTTGTACCATCAAAGCCTAGAGGTAAAGTGTTCGAGGAGTAACATGTCACCTAAGCGTAGTCAAAATGAAAGTGTTGGCTTGTGGCCTGGGTTAGATCAGCAGATTGAGCAGCTTGTCATGCACTATTCGGATTTCCCTTATTTCCTGGCATAATTTACATATTACTATTTAACTATTTACAGTTTTATTACTATTTATTTATGGTGCAACTGTAACAAAAACCAATTTCCCCCGGGATCAATAAAGTATGACTATGACTATGACTATGCCCAGATGCCAAGAGCAGCGCCTCTCCATCCCTGGGAATGGCCTGCATTGCCCTGGCAGAGGATTCATGTGGATTTTGCCAGACCATTCATGGGCACAAATTTCTTGGTAGTAATGGATGTAGCCCGAAATGTCCTAAAGCCTCCACTACAGACCCACTGATGTGTTGAGAAGGATCTTCTCAAGAACTCATGTTCCACAACACTTAGTCAGTGACAACGGACTACAGGGTGTGTTGGAACAGTTCCAGTCATTGAGTGGAATAAGTCATATTACATCTGCCTCAGACCACCCAACTACAAATGGCTTGGTAAAAGGTTAGTTCAGAGTCTAAAGAACGCACTGTGAACAATGTCATCAGAACACAGTACACTGACACCAAATCAGAAGCTCGCCAATTTCCTCTTTGCATATCACAACAGAGCAGACTCCACAACCAACAAATCACCAGCTATGCTGTTCCTGGGTCACCTCTTGCACTCACACTTGGATCTCCTCAACCTAATCTCAGCAAGAGTATGCTGGACAAGGTGTTGAAACAAACTGAGGGCTCCTCAAACAAGGCGCTTCTAAGTTTCACTCCTGGACAAGCAGTCCAAGCAAGGGACTATAGAGATGATCAAAAGTGAGTACTTGGGTGTTGAGAGCTGTCAGAACCGGTTCCTGCAGTCCCAGAGTCAACTCTTACAACCTCCACAAAGGAGGCTCCAGAACCTGAGAATGTTTCACAGTCACGAGTCTCATCTGCCAAGCAGTGACACCCCCACCCCCCACCTTGTCAGGAAAGACATTATCCCACAAGGGCATGAAATCCTCCACAGTGTGGAGTGTTGAGTATTTAATATTATATTAATATTTGAGTAATATTGTAAATTGTTTGATTAATCATTCTTTGGTGTTAACATAATTCATTATGCGTTATATATAAAATTACATGAATTGCATATATCATCACATCACCACATCATATGTGCGCACATCATCAAAAGCAAAAATTAAAAGTTACACACGTTTATCCCTGACGCTGTGTTTTTCTTTCGATTAGTTTTGTGTTTTGGTTACAAAAGATAACAGAGGACACCATCAAAAGCAGTGCCTGAAAAAGGCATCTTCCATCATTAAGGATACCCATCACCCAGGACATGCCCTCTTCCCATTGCTACCATCAAGGAGGAGGTGCAGCAGCCTGAAGACACACACTCAATGTCTCAGCAATAGCTCCTTTGCCTCCGCCACCAGATTTCTGATTGGACGCTGAATCATAAACACTACCTCACTTTGTTTTCCACTCCTTTTGCACTCGTCAAAACAACAATTTAGCATTTTGCGAAACCACAATATAGGGGGAAGATTGAGTCAAGATTCACAATGAATAGCAGACATGACATGGTGAGGCCGGCATACCATCGCAGACTTCAAAGCCAAACGTTGTGGTGCCACCAACATCGCAGTCTCTCTCCCAGATGAGCTCAATCGCTTTCATTCTCGATTCGATGTCGCTAACTCTGAGCCTCTGAGGAAAGCCACTGCTACAATCTGCAACCTGTTCATCACTGAGGCTGAGGTACACAGATGTTTCCAGCGGGTGAACAGTCACAAGGCTGTGGGATTGGACGGCATCCCAGGGCAAGCATTTAGGATAATAAGCAAATGCTTTGAGAGGCTGGTCAAGGATTACATCTGCAGCTTGCTACCACCCAAACTGGACCCCCTACAATTCGCCTACCCTCACAACTGACCGACAGATGACTCAATAGCTACTGTTCTACATACCATCCTTATACATCTGGAGAAGAAGGATGCTTATGTGAGAATGCTGTTCTTGGACTACAGTTCAGCATCCAACACCATAGTTCCATCCAGGCTCAACAAGAAACTCAGAGACCTTGGCTTTGACCCTGCCTTGTGCAGCTGGATCCTGGACTTCCTGTCAGATCGCCAGCAGGTTGTAAGAGTGGGCTCCCTCACCTCCAACCCTCTGACTCTCAATACAGGAGCCCCTCAGGGCTGCGTACTAAGTCCCCCCCTTTACTCCCTGTATATCCATGACCGTATCACCACCCACAGCTCCAATCTACTAATTAAATTTGCTGACAACACTACATTGATTGGCTTGATTTCAAACAATAACAAGGTGGCCTGCAGGGAAGAAGTCAACTCCCTGACACAGTGGTGTCAAGAAAACAACCTCTCCCTCAATGTCACAAAAACAAAGGAGCTGGTTGTAGATTACAGGAGGAATGGAGCTGGGCTAACCCCTATTGACATCAATGGATCTGGGGTTGAGAGGGTAAACAGCATCAAGTTTCTCGACATCCATATCACTGGGAACCTCACTTGGTCTGTACACACCAGCTGTGTAGTGAAAAAGTCACAATAGCACCTCTTTCACTTTGAGGAAGTTTGATATGAGCTCCCAAATCCTAAGAACTTTCTACAGGGGCACAATAGACAGCGTCCTGACTGGCTGCATCATTGCCTCTAATGGGAACTGTACCTCCCTTAATTGCAGGACTCTGCAGAGAGTGGTGCGGACAGCCCAGCGCATCTGCAGTTGTGAACTTCCCATGATTCAGGACATTTACAAGGACAGGTGTGTAAAAAGGGCCCGTAGGAATACTGGGGACCCAAGCCATCCCAACCACAATCTATTCCAGCTGCTACCATCTGGGAAGCGGTACCGCATAAAGCCAGGACCAACAGGCTCCGGAACAGCTTCTTCCACCAGGCTATCAGACTGATGAACTCATGCTGACTTGATTGCACTCTATATTACATTGACTGTTCTATTTATTATAAATTATTATAAATTACTATGATTGCACATTGCACATTTAGATAGAGGCATAACATAAAGAATTTTACTTCTCATGTATGTGAAGGATGTAAAAAACAAAGTCAAGTCGTCACTTAATTAAGTTTTTTATATATAGTTCTTATTGTAATTTTTTATTATTTATTGCATTGTACTGCTACAAAACAACGAATTTCACAACATATGCCAGTGATATCAAACCTGATTCTGATTATCACTGTATGTGACTCCAAACCAATCATTGCAGCTGACTATGATCAAGGTAGATGACCCTCGATTACTGGAGAATGAGGAGGTGGTGGTCCAGTTCATGGTGCCTCGTGGACTGCTGGTCATGGAGAGCACTCTTCACCCTGACCCCGAACATCCCCAGGTCACCTCTACACAAGAGGACATGCTTGCACTGACCAGATCAGGTTGTCTCCCTCCAATGAGTATGTCTGGAATTCGGATCCTCTCCCCCCACCCCGCCCATTGGTCTGGCCCAGCAGTACGCTTCCTCATTCCTTGAGGTGGAAGTCATGGGATGGACAAAGAACAGGGCGTTTCCACTTCTGAGTGGGAGCAAAATTGGGAGCTGTCCATAAGAGGCTAGCTCTAGTGCATCCCCATTGAGAATTTTGGAGAAACATTTTTTGCTGACGATTGATGGGAATCTGAGGCTGATTCGTGGAGGGAATTGCCAAGAAATATTGATGTTAAGAAGCAGCTGGATACAGTGAGGAACAGAAGGAGATGGTTGTGGGGAAATTGGTGTAGGAGACTTTCAGGGAACCAGGAGCACCAGAACACATGATGGGCTGAAGGGCCTGTGTAGGAACTAATGAACCTGTGACAGTCCCACTAGAGGATAGGTTAATGAGTACTGTTGACAGTTTTGGGATAATTACACACAAAATGCTGGAGGAACTCAGCAGGTCAGGCAGCATCTATGAAGGGGGATAAGCTGTCGACATTATGGGCTCGATCTTTCATTTGCCTGGATAGTTGCTGCCTGACTTGTTGAGTTCTGCCTGTTTCTCTGCCTGTTTGAAATGTTTTGCCTGTTTATCTGGACTTCTAGCATCTGCAGAATCTCTTGGGTTTGTAAGGGATTTGGGGATTAGTGCAAGGTTCCCTTCCCCACAGGGCCTCTTCACTTGAACCAAACATGAGACAAACCGTGACTTCATTCATCTCCTCAGATTCCCTTGGGTTGTTGCCATGCTTGGTGAAGACTGACAGCTTGTCTCTTAATCTCTCCCTGTCTTGTTTGCTCTCAGGTCCCAAGACAAAAACTTGGGTGGGAAATAAATGCATTTTGGCTGTTAGAGTCGACCGCTTCCAGGTTCTTCAGCTCTGGGCACCAGACATTGGCACAGAAGAGTCAGAGTAAGTGAGTTGTACGCTAGTCTGACACACACTATAAACACCAGCTGTCTGATAAATTGACACAAAACAATTTGTTTCACTGTATGCTTCGATGTATGTATGACAGATATGTTTAATCATGCCTTATAAACCATCACCAAGCCCCTTTCACTCTGCTATGCTGTGCACTCCTGGTTTACCAGTTCCTTAGTTTTAAAACTCTTCCCTTGATGGTCCTTGCATGTCTGTGGCCTCCTCTAATCCCATAATTGCATCTCCTCACCCAACATCTCTCTGCTTTACTTGTGCGTTTGTATTGCCTTCACCCTATTAATTGAACAGCCCAGTCTCACCTGACCTGTGTAAGGTCTCCCTGGCCTATGAGAAGTTGCATCAAACCAAAGCTTGATGAGAGAGGTTAGGGTAGCAAGAAGGGAGGAGAGAGGTCGAGATCTCAGAGAGTTGGAGGAGGATATACAGAATAAAAGATAATAAATTCTGAGCCCTGTCCCACCAAACCCCCCTTGCCCCGTCTGTTCAAATTCATCACTTAATTTGTGATAATGTAGAGCAGAGTTTCCTTGGGAAATGCTTTGGGTCATGTCATTTGTACCGTGGTATGGAGCTGACTGTTGTCTAGGCTTCAGGTACATGCAAGTGCTTAATTATACTCATTCTTGTACCACACCTGTGGGGATAGCATTCAATGAGTCCCACGTCACTGCTCTTTTCCTTTTCCTGTAAATATTTTCTGTCAAGTACTTGTAAAGTTGCTCTTTTAAAAGTTATGACAAGACTTCCGTCATTCCTGAATTGGCTGTGCATTCAGATCCTGACGGCTGGCTGAGTTGAAACCAAATATTATGATAGATCACAGACTGCCTTGGCTCAGAAACTCACACCAACATTTGAGTGCTCTTGTCATTTTCTTCTGAAGACAGCAGCTGGAAGTGTAGCCAGGAATGCTGGCAGCTTGAGGAGGAATCTGTGATGGGACGAATCCAGAGGCAAAGGGCAAAGTATCTCACTCCCTGCTCTCTCAGCTCTTCACTTGAAGTTTATAGTTTGTATGGAGATAGATCATTAGCAAAATATAGTTGGTGTTCCAGGAGGCTGCTTCTTAGGAATGTACAAATCTGACAATGACTGCTTTTTCTGAAAGATGTTTAATTACATAAATTTATTTTGATTCTTGACAAATTAAAATATGACCGTACTTCAGATTCATTTTTATTTAACTCGTATAACATTGAAACATACAGTGAAATATGTTGTTTGTGTCAACAACCAACACACCTAAAGATGTGCTAGGGATTGGGGAGTGGCCTGGAAGTGTCACCACACATTCGAATGTCAACATAGCATGGACATAATGCTCAACAGAACAAACACCCACCACCCACACACATAGACCTCCAACCCGAGATCAAGGTGCCTCTGGGCCTCCAGTCCTTGGCTCCGGACTGTCAGACCTGCAGATTTTGGGCATCTGACCTCTGGACAAGGCCACCCGGGGCTGCAACCTTCAAGTCTTTGCTTCTAAACTCACTGACTTCAGTCTACAATCTTAGGGCTTCTGCCTCTGGACTCACTGAATTGTACCTTCTTATTTGCTGTGTGTATGTGAAATTCTTTCTTACACTTATGTTAGTAATGAGTACATCGTTCACTTAAAGGGGGTGCCATTCTGTTTGATGCCTTGACCTGTTATGCATGTCTGGTAGGGGTACCTTAAAGATCCATTGACAAACATCCAAATATTTATATTCCCAATGACTTGTGAGTACAAACTGAATGAAAACATGGAATGAAAATAACAATTTACTGCAGCAATTCCATGGGTCAGGCAGTATCTGTGGAGGGAAATGGCCAGTCAACATTTCAGGTTGAAAACCTTTAATCTATACCCAAATCCAGTCCAGACGCAGGGTCTCAACCTCAAATTACTGTATACCTGTCCATTTTCCTGCACAGATGCTGCCGGACCTGCTCAGTTCCTCTGGAAGATTGCATTTTGCTCCAGATGGTGGTATCTGCTGTGTTTCCTTGTTGAAACGATGGTTATTACTGATTTGTGCATTTGTCATTCAGCCAACAGCCAGACTAAAGATATAAAGTTTAGCTTTATTTGTCACATGTACAGTGCCTTGAAAAAGTATTTAGCCCCCACAAAGTGTTTTCAAAGTTCAGAGTATATTTATTATCAAACCCAGTGGTGCAGTGGACTTCAAGGCAAATGGTCCCAAGTTCAAATCCGTCTGGCTCTTTGCATGCTTTCCATCCGTGCTGAGTGAGCATCAAGCTAGCAATTCGGCCTCATAAAAAACAGTCAAATGCTACAGAAATGGCAAAGATGCCACCCAATGCACCACAAAGAACAACAACAACAACAACGTGTACAGTATATAACCCTAAGGACTTGTCTATCAACCAACAACCACAAAACAAAAAACCAGCGTAGGACCCATTCAAAGAAAACCCAACAGGAAAATAAATCGCGCAAATAGCAAAAAAACACAATATAAACATCAAACCACAGTTCAGTTCATTCGTTGACTGCTTGCCAGAGAGCCAATCCGCCCAGATCAAAATCACACAGTAGCATTAAAAAAACAGAAACTGGAAGCACATCATAATATGAACTACAGAGTCCAATCCACAAACTGTGTCGATTAAATCTAGCCTAAGACTCAAGACTCGGGCAGCATCGAAAGAAAGACCGGTCAAACGCAGGCATCTTTTTCCAGGAGCACTGAGTGAGAGAGAGGGAAAGGGTGTCAAATGCAAGCAGACAGAGCTGAACACCTTCTCACCTTCTGCTCTCGTCCTCGTTGATTTTAATCTTGCTTGATGCTTTAACCAGAAAGATCAGCGAGAAATGGAGTTGCCCCCCATCTCCAAGCATCCTGGCCTCCAAGCCGTACGCACCGTTCCAAACCTACCGAATTCCCTCAGAGACAACTAAGCACAAGATCGCTCTGTCAGCCTCTAAACACACCATTAAAATATAAATCATAGGTTCCAATAGTAGCAGAATCATGCTTGAAAGATGAAAAAGAAGTGAAACAAGTAGTTCTCTGAACTGTGAAGAAAGTTGTCTGGTTGCGTTGTTCACTGGCATGATCTTCAGGTCCTTCACATTTTACAGTCTCATTTTGTAAATTTAAAATATATTGAAGTAAGATTTTTGAAATAATCTACAATACATTGTACATCATGTCAAATCAAAAGAAAAATTCCAAAACCTGTCAACAATTTACTAAAAATTAAAACCAAAGTTGTGAGGCTCAAAAAGGATTCATCTCTTTTGTAATTACATACAGCACTAACTTTCGTTACATTACCTTATTAACTCAACATAACATAAGCATAAGCAATAGGAGCAGGAGTAGGCCATCTAGCCCGTCAAGCCTGCTCCACCATTCAATAAGATCATGACTGATCTGGCCATGGATTCATCTCCACCTACCTGCTTTTTTCCCATAACCCTTAATTCCCCTACTATGCAAAAATCTAGCCAACCTTGTCTTAAATATATTTACTGAGGTAGCCTCCACTGCTTCATTGGGCAGAAAATTCCACAGATTCACCACTATCTGGGAAAAGCAGTTCCTCCTCATCTCTGTCCTAAATCTACTCCATTGAATCTTAAGGCTATATCCCCTAGTTCTAGTCTCACTGCATTTGTTGATGCAGAAAAATGGCAGCTCACCCGTTTTCAATGAATTTGTAAGAACAAATACCTCTCTCTCCTTAAGTTCCAATGGTACAGTAGATTTTTCAACAAACCAAATTAAAATGAGGACAAGTCAGGGAAATGAAAATGAAGCACAAATCTGGGATAGGGTGCAAGACCATCTCAAAGGTAATGAACATACCTCAGAGTTCAGTATAGTCCAATGAAATCACAGCCACAGTGCCTAGGTTAAGACACCCCTCTAACCTTAATCGCCAGAGAAGAATGGCATTTGCAAAACAGGCTACTATTATGCCAACAGTCACTCTGAGTGATCTGCAGAAGCCAGTGGCTGCAGCTGGAGATGAAGTTCATAGCTCCGTAAACAGGGTGTTTATGGAAGAGTGGCAAGAAGGAAGCCCTGACTTAAAAAAAAAGGCATATCTTTGCCCATAAAGACTTTGCAAAGTGTCACTTAGATGATATTGTAAAAATGTGGAAGTAGGTGTTGCAGTTGGATGAGACTAAACTGGAACATTTTGGCCTAAACACTGGGCGACATGTGTGGCGTGAATCTAATACGGTGCATCAGCCAGGTGACACCATCCTTACTGTGAAGTATGGTGGAGGTAGCATCATGCTATGGGGATGCTTTTCAGTAGCAGGGACTGGAAATCTGGTCAAGATTGAATGGAAGATGAATGCTTCTAAAACATGCTAGCCTCTGCCAGAAAGCTTAAACTGTGGAGGAGGACAACAACCCAAAGAACACAGCCGGAGCAACCATGGTATGGCTTCAAATGAAGAAAATTGATGTCCCTGAGTGGCCGTGATTGAACATTACTGGCAAGACCTCAAGGTTGTTGTCAACTACCGCTCCCCAACTGAGTTGGCACAGCTTGAGCAATTTTGCAAGGAGGAATGGGCAAATCTTGCTTCATCATGTTGCGTAAAGCAAATAGAGACATATCCAAAAAAATTACTGGCTGTAATCGCTGCGACATATGTTTCAACCAAATACTAAGCAAAAGGGGATGAATACTTTTCAACTGCTGACATTTCTATAGAAAACCTACAGCACAATACAGGCTCTTTGGCCCACAATGCTGTGCCGAACATGTACTTACTTTAGAAATTACCTAGGGCTACCCATAGCCCTCTATTTTTGTAAGCTCCATGTACCCATCCAGGAGTCTCTTAGAAAACCCTATCATATCCGCCTCCACCACTGTCGCTGGAAGCCCATTCCATGCACTCACCACTCTCTGCGTAGAAAACTTACCCCTGACATTTCCTCTGTACCTGCTTCCAAGCACCTTAAAACTGCGCCCTCTCATATTAGCCATTTCAGCCCAGGAGAAAGCCTCGACTATCCACACAATCAATGCCTCTCATCATCTTATACATCTCCATCAGGTCACCTCTCATCCCCCATCGCTACAAGGGAGAAAAGGCTGAGTTCACTCAACCTCTTCTCATAAGACATGCTCCTCAATCCAGGCAACATCCAGTTTTTGCATTTTTAGTTCAAAAGGTTCTGTTTACTATCAGAGAAGGTATACAGTATACAACTGGACATGCTTGTCTTCATAGACGTCCACAATAAACAGAACCCCAAAAGAATGAACAACAAAAAAACATTAGAATCCCAAAGCCCCCTCCCCACTCCCTGCACAAGAATCAGTGCATCAACTCCCTCCTCCCCCACCCATTTCAGCAAAAAAGCATCAGCATGACCACCCACCAAGCAACAGCAAAGCACTCAAAGAAACACCATGATAAACAGTCAACAAAAACTGCTATTTATCCAACAGTTCGACATGCCACAGGCTCACTCTCTCACTAAAAAGGGGCAGAGAGATATCACCCATTTTCACAGCGAAAGGGAAGACTAACGGCCGCTGTTAACGGTGTTGCAGTCTGTCGCATTGTTTTTTATTCCGAGATTCCCAACCCAAGAACCTGCAGCAAACTCTCCCCCTATTGAAAGAAAGAGAGAGAGAGAGTGTGCGACCGCTTGACTACAGAGATCTCCGTCCATACATCTGCCACAGTGAAATCCTCTTGTTCCATCTCCCAACACCAGCCTGGAATTGGTCGTCCGGTGGGCTGCACCCTGGAAGTGCCTCCTTCCAAGCCACACCTGGAGAATGTCGGAAAATAGTTGGCCAGTGAGCTCCAGAAAGAGGAACTCATCCACCTAACCCATACATCTTTGGAAAATGAATGGAAACTGGAGCACCCAGAGAAACCCACTTGGTCACAGGGAGAATGTACAAGTTCATACTGATAATGGTGGGAATTCAGCCCTGAAGTTAGAGCTGGGGCTGTAATAGTGTTTTGCTATCCACTACTAGTGTACTGGGAGTCAGTGGTAGAAACTATTAACTCCCAACTAATACAGGGCATGTGTGATCTGGTTACCTTCCATCCTCAACTATTTTCTTAAACCTATCCAAAAGTTCATTTTAACCCTATGCATTCCTCTCAGCTTGCTGGAATGAAAATTCTGGTTAATTTTTAGTTGGGTCCTGGGTTTACTGAGACTGAAATGCATTTTTGTTGCAGGTTCATCTACAGGAATTGAGCACTTTAACTACCGTAACCCTTTAGACCAAAACTGAGGAAGTGCTGCACTGTGGATGAGTTAGCTCATTCAGCCCAGCAAGTCTGATCTGCCATCCAATCATACTGAGGGTTGGGCAGTGGAATTGTCAAATGTGAGTTGAATGCGGAAAGGACTGGAACAGACCCACACTAGGAGCTCCATGCATGGTTCCTTTCCCAACATCCCCTGGAACAGACCCCTCTGGGAATACTATGCACAGTTCCCATCTCTGTATCCTTTGGTTTCTCCAGCACTTGGAGTGCCACACACAAATTCCTGCATCCATATCCCTGGTTCAGACCCACAATGGAAGCACTATGCATGGTTCCCACCTCTGTATCCCTGGATTTCCACTACAACGGGAGCACCATGCACCAATCATGCCTTTAATATCCCCTGAAGTCAAAACCACACCGGGAGTATGATGCACATGTGGGAATTCTGAACCCATTTCTTTTTTCTCTGGATGTTCTAACCTATTTCCCTTTTCTCTCCTTTTCACAGGAAAATGACAAGCTATTTACTGACAAGGCTCGACCAACCTCTATCAATCCTGGCCTGTCTTTGACAGGGTACCCGATATGGGTTTATTCTCCAATTATGCTCGCTGCTTCTTCTGCATCGTTGCATGTCAAGTTATTTTGTTGGAGGTCTTATTCTTCAGTGGTTTGATCGAGGCACCACTGCGCAAGCACATGGACGTCAGCCAATTAGAAGAGCGAGAAGAGTTTAAAAGGAGACAGCTTTATAGAACGGGCGCCAGAGGAGCAGGCGACAGAGTGGAGGGAGATGGAGTAGGAAGGCTTTGGCTCAACGGGGCTTCAGTGTTAACGGGCTGAGGCAAGGCAGGTTCCCTGTGTAGAATACGGACAGGAAGTATGTGTGTGAGGCCAGTGTTCTGTGCTCGGTGTCAAATGTGGGAAGTCCTGGAGACTCCCAGCCTCTCAGACAGCCACATCTGTGTCAGGTTCATCGAACTGCAGCTCCTTAGGGACTGCGTTAGGGAACTGGAGATGCAGCTGGATGACCTTCATCTGGTCAGGGAGAGTGAGGAATTGCTAGGAGCTCTAGGCAGGTATTCACACCAGGGCCTGGGGAGACAGGTAAGTGGGTAACAGTCAGGAGAGGGAAGGGCAAGAGTCAGTTGCCAGAGAGTAATCCTGTGGCTGTCCCTCTTAACAATAAGGACTCCTGTTTGAGTACTGTTGGGGAGACGGCCTGCCTGGGGGAAGCAACAGTGGCCATGCCTCTGGCACGGGTTCTGGCCCTGTGGCTCAGAAGGGTAGGGAAAGGAATAGGATGGCAGCAGTGATAGGGAACTGTATAGTTATGGGGTCAGACAGGCGATTCTGTGGACACAGGAAAGAAACACAGATGGAAGTTTGCCTCCCAGGTGCCAGGGTCCGGGATGTTTCTGATCGCGTCCACAACATCCTGAAGTCTGTCACCTTTGCTCTGTCTCCCACAAAAGGTTGGATTGCACTGTGGCCATCAATGTCAGTTCAACATCCGATTCCCATTCTGACATGACAGTTCATGGCTACTGCCACAATGAGGGCCTGGAAGAGCCCTCACCAATGGTGCCTCTGGATCCAATGGGAGAGTTCTCAACAGGGTGTGAGAGGGAGGGCCAGGAGGCTAACTCCTGACCCAGGGTGAATGGAGAGGAGAAGGGGGCATGCTGGCTCCTGAAAGAGATAGATCTGTTCCAAGCCTTCCCAAGGATCTGAGTGGCAGGAGTAGCCTCTGAGATGGCCTCTCCTTTCCCCGCTCCCGGACAGCTGCTGGTGTGCATGCCTCATACCAATCTAGATTACTGGCTGCTTTCTATCTCAGTGGAGATGTAGAGGCATTGTGGGGGCCGTTAAGGGAGCACCAGCTGAAGGCCACATCTCCTTAGCAAGCCTTGAAGAGCAGAGGGCTCTGTGAAGTTGGGTCATGAAGGGTTGTTCCACAGCAGGAAGCAGCATATGAAGCAGCCCCCCAACTTAAGATAGGTTTCACCAATATAGTGGAGGTCGCATCGAGAGCACCAAACACAATAGACAGCCCCAGCAGATTTGCAGATGAAGTGTTGCCTCACCTGGAAGGACTGTTCAGCACCCTGAATGGAGGCGAGAGAGGAGGTGAGTGGCAGGTGTAGCACTTTACCTCCTTGCAGGGATAAGTGCCAGGAAGAAGATTAGTGGAGAGGGTCAAATTGTCAAGGGGATCACGGAAAGAGAGCGATCCCTGCAGTAGGTGAAAAGTGGAAGTGAGGTAAAGATGTGTTTGGTGATAGAATCCCATTGAAGATGGCAAAATTTGAGAAGAATAATGTGTTGAATGCGGAGGCTGATCAGGTGGTAGGGAAGGAAGCAGGACAATTCGGTGAGTTCAGGAATTGGTGGAGATGCGGCTACAGACAGCATCAATGGTGGAGGAAGGGAAACTCCGTTCTTTGAAGAAGGAGGACATCTTTGAAAGGAAAACTGCATCCTGGAGACACATGAAGTGGGACGAAGGAACTGAGAAAAGGGAATAGCACTTTTACAGGAGACAGGGTGGAATGAGGTTTAGTCAAGATAATCATGGGAATTGATAGGTTTGTAAAAGATGTTAGTCAAACATTTGTCTCCAGAGATGAAACAGAGAAACATAAAAAACCTACAGCGCAATATAGGCCCTTCGGCCCACAAAGCTGTGCTGACCATGTCCTTACCTTAGAAATTATGGGGTAACCTATAGCCCTCTATTTTTCTAAGCTTCATGTACCTATCCAGGATTCTCTTGAAAGACCCTATTGTATCCATTTCCACCACTGTCGCCGGCAGCCCATTCCACGAACTCACCACTTTCTCCGTAAAAAACTTAACCCTGACATCTCCTCTGAACCTATTTCCAAGCACCTTAAAACCGTGCCCTCTCATGCTAGCCATTTCAACCCTGGGAAAAAGCCTCCGACTATCCACACGATCAATGCCTCTCATCATCTTGAACATCTCTATCATGTCACCTCTCATTATCCGTCGCTCCAAGCAGAAAAGACCAAGTTCACTCCACTTTGGGCATGCTCCCCAATCCAGGCAACACCCTTATAAATTTCCTCTGCACCCTTTCTATAGTTTCCATATCCTTCCTGTAATGAGGCAACCAGAAATGAGCACAGTACTCCAAGTGGGGTCTGAGCAGAGTCCTATATAGTTACAACATTACCTCTCAGCTCTTAAACTCAATCCCACAATTGATGAAGGCCAATGTACCATATGCCTTCTTAACCACAGAATCAACCTGCGCAGTAGCTTTGAGTGTCCTATGGACTCTGACCCCGAGATCCCTCTGATCCTCCAGACTGCCAAGAGTCTTACCATTAATACTATATCCTGCCACCTCACACTTATCTGGGTTGAACTCCATCTGCCGCTTCTCAGCCCAGTTTTGCATCTTATCAATGTCCCGCTGTAACCTCTGTCAGCCCTCCACACTATCCACAACACCCCCAACCTTTGTGTCATCAGCAAATTTACGAACCCATCCCTTCAATTCCTCATCTAGGTCATTTATAAGAATCACAAAGAGTAGGGGTCCCAGAACAGATCCCTGAGGCATAGCACTGGTCACCGACCTCCATGCAGAATATGACCCATCTACACCCACTCTTTGTCTTCTTTGGCAAGCCATTTCTGGATCCATAAAGCAATGTCCCCTTGGATTCCATGTCTCCTTACTTTCTCAGTAATCCTTGCATGGGGTACCTTATCAAATGCCTTGTTGAAATCCATATACACTACATCTACTGTGCTACTTCCATCAATCTGTTTAGTCACATCTTCAAAAAATTAAATCAGGCTCGTAAGGCATGACCTGCCTTTGACAAAGCCGTGCTGACAATTACTAATCATATTATGCCTCTCCAAATGTTCATGAATCCTGCCTCTCAGGATCTTCTCCATCAACTTACCAACCACTGCAGTAAGACTCACTGATCTACAGTTTCCTGGGCAATCTCTACTTCCTCTCTTGAATGAGGAAACAACATCTGCAACCCCCCAATCCTCCGGAATCTCTCCCGTCCCCATTGATGATGCAAAGATCATCGCCAGAGTCTCAGCAATCTCTTCCCTCACCTGGGGTACATCTCGTCCGGTCCCAGTGACTTATCCAACTTGAAGATTTCCAAAAGCTCCAGCACATCCTCTTCCTTAATATCTACATGATCAAGCTTTTCAGTCCGCTGTAAGTCATCCCTACAATCACCAAGATCCTTTTCCGTGGTGAATACTGAAGCAAAGTATTCATTAAGTACCTCTGCTGTTTCCTGCGGTTCCATACACGCTTTTCCACTGTCACACTTGATTGGTCCTATTCTCTCACGTCTTATCCTCTTGCTCTTCACATACTTGTAGAATGCCTTGGGGTTTTCCTTAATCCTGTCTGCCAAGGCCTTCTCATGGTCCCTTCTGATCTCCTAATTTCATTCTTAAGCTCCTTCCTGCTAGCCTTATAATCTTCTAGATTTCTATCATTACCTGGTTTTTTGAAGCTTACGTAAGCTCTTCTTTTCTTCTTGACTAGATTTACAACAGTCTTTGTACACCACGGTTCCTTTACCTTATCATCCTTTCCCTGTCTTATTGGAATGTACTTATGCAGAACTCTGCACAAATATCCCCTGAACATTTGCCTCATTTCTTCCATGCGTTTCCCTGAGAACATCTGTTTCCAATTTATGCTTCCAAGTTCCTGCCTGATAGCCTCATATTTCCCCTTACTCCGATTAAACGCTTTCCCAACTTGTCTGTTCCTATCCCTTGCCAATGCTATGGTAACGGAAAAAGAATTGTGATAACTGTCTCCAATATGGTCTCTCACTGAGAGACCTGACACCTGACCAGGTTCATTTCCCAATACCAGATCAAGTACAGCATCTTCTCTTGTAGGCTTATTTACATATTGTGTCAAGAAACCTTCCTGAACACACCTAACAAACCCCACCCCATCTAAACCACTCACTCCAGGGAGACGTCAATCGATATTTGGGAAATTAAAATCTCCCACCAAAACAACCCTGTTATTATTAGACCTTTCCCAGAATCTGTCTCCCTGTCTGCTCCTCAATATCTATTGGGTGGTCTGTAAAAAACACCCAGTAGAGTTATTGACCCCTTCCTATTCCTAACTTCCACCCACAGAGACACCGTAGACAATCCCTCCATAACTTCCTCCTTTTCTGCAGCTGTGACACTACCTCTGATCAACAGTGCCAAGCCCCCCACCTCTTTTGCCTTCCTCCCTTTCCTTTCTGAAACATCTAAAGCCTGACACTCGAAGTAACCATTCCTGCCCCTGAGCCATCCAAGTCTCTGTAATGGCCACAGCATCATAGCTCCAAGTACTGTTCCACGCTCTAAGCTCATCCACTTTGTTCATAATAATACTTGCATTAAAATTGACAAATCTCAAACCATCAGTCTGAGCACGTCACTTCTCTATCACCTGCCTATCCTCCCTCTCACACTGTCTCCAAGCTTTCTTTATTTGTGAGCCAGCCACCTCTTCCTCCGTCTCTTCAGTCCAGTTCCCACCCCCCAGCAATTCTAGTTTAAATTCTCTCCAATAGCCTTTGCAAACCTCCCCACCAGTACATTGGTCCCCCTGGGTTTCAAGTGCAACCCGTCATTTTTGTACAGGTCATGCCAGTAAGGGTTTCCTCTCTTATGTTACTGCTAAGGTGAATAAAATGGCTTCTCTGTACTGTTAACTGCTGAGATAGTGGTTCTCTATAGCAGTATGTTTGGATTATAATTAGTGATTATGGGACTTGTATTCATTTGTTAACCAATTGGGATAGATGTTATTCTTTCTGTCTGTGTGAAAGCTGTTAGTTACGAGGGTTTTGGGAGAGAAGGCGCGAGGAGGATGAAGAGAGAAGACGTGGCTTGAGGAGACGGTTGCCGGACCCGCTGGGCCTGGGCTCAGGGCGGGAGCCCAGGGGTCAACGACGAGCGAAGGAGGATCAGCAACAGGGAATCTGTGAGCTCCAACATTTGTGCACTGGACATGTTTATGAGATTATTGACGCCTTTTATTTATTTTCCTTTTCTTTTGTTCTCTACTAACCCCATACTTAAATATAAAATCTTAATCGTTTAACTGCACCTTGTGGACTGAATGTTATTTCGGGATATTAATGTTACACAGGACACAGCATCCACCCAAACTTGATTACCCAGTTTGGCGGGCCAAAGGCTGATCTCCCCGGACGGAAGCAAGCTGAGCGAGCCTGAGGCTTACTGGGGGCTACATACCTATCCCCAGAAGGGGTCCCAAGGATCCAGAAATCTGAATCCCTGCCCTCTGCTCCAATCTCTCAGCCACGCATTTATCCTCCACCTCATTCTATTCCTTTTCTCACTGTCACGTGGCACAGGCAGTAATCCCGAGATTACTACCTTAGAGGTCATGCTTCTCAACTTCCTTCCTAACTCCCTGTAGTCTGTTTTCAGGACCTCCTCCCTTTTTCTAACTATGTTATTGGTACCAATATGTACCACGACCTCTGGCTGTTCTCTTTCCTACCTCAGGATATTGTGGACACAATCAGAAACATCCCAGCCCCTGGTACTTGGGAGGCAAACTACCATCCGTGCTTCTTTCCTGCATCCACAGAATCGCCTGTCTGACCCCCTAACTATGCAGTCCCCTATCACTGCTGCCATCCTCTTCCTTTCCCTACTCTTCTGAGCCACAGGGCCAGACTCTGTGCCAGAGGCGCGACTACTGTTGCTTCCCCAGGTAGGCCATCTCCCCCAATAGTACTCAAACAGGAATACTTATTGTTAAGGGGTACAGCCTCAGGGTTACTCTCTGGTATCTGACTCCTGCCCTTCTCTCTCCTGACTGTTACCCACTTACTTGTCTCCCTAAACTCCAGTGTGACTACCTGCCTATAGCTCTTCTCTATCACCTCCTCACTTTCCCTGGCCAGATGAAGGTCATCGAGCTGCATCTCTAGTTCCCTAATGCAGTCCCTAAGGGGTTGCACCTCAACGCACTCCCTAAGGAGCTGCACCTTAACGCATCTGGCGCAGATGTGACCCTCTGAAAGGCTGGGAGTCTCCTGGATTTCCCACATCTGACACCAAGCACAGAACACCGGCCTCACACACATTTTTCCCGTCTCTATTCCACACAGGCAACCTACCTCGCCTCGACCCATTAACGCCGAAGCCCCATTGAACCAAAGCCTTCCTACTCTGTCTCCCTGTACTCCTCTGATACTCGCTCTATAAAGCTGTCTTCTTTTAAACTCTTCTCGCTGTTCTAACTGGCTGACTTCCATGTGCTTGCGCAGTCAAGCCCTGATCAAACTGCTAAAGAGACACAGAGATCAAGCAGTGGGAGAGAGGTGTCAGAAATGGACCAAGTCAACTTAAGGTCAGGCTGGAAGTTGGCAAAGTTGATGAAATTGACAAGCTTAGCATTGGTGCATGAAGCAGCACCAATGCATTTGTCAATGCAGCAGAGGAATACCGGATAAGGCTTGGAACATGGACTGTTCTACATAGCCAGCAAAAGGGCAGGCATAGCTGGGGCCCATGTGGGGGCCCATGTGGGTGCCCATGGCTACTCCTGGAGTCTGGAGAAAGTGAGAGGAGCTGAAGGAAAAATTGTTGAGGGTAAGGAACAGTTCTGGTCCTTATGGAGGAGGATGATGGTGGAGGGGAACTGGTTGGTTCTTTTATTGAGAAAGAAGTGGAGACTTTTAAGGCCTTCTTGATGGGGCATAGAAGTATATCGGAACTGGACATCCATGGTGAAATGAGGTGGTCAGGGCCAGCGAACTGAAAGTTAGTGAGGAGATCAAGAGCATGAGGAGTGTCATGAATATAGGTGGAAAGGGAATGAACCAAGAGGGATAGAATGGAGTCGAGGTACGAGGACATGAGTTCAGTGGGGCAGGAGCAGGCAAAGACAATAGGCCCAGCCAGGCAGTCAGGGTTGTTTGAATAAACAAAAATAACCGTTTTTGTTTATTTCTGGTTACACAAGTAAATCTGATCATCGCTAACTTACTGTCTGTGAAACACTGCTATAGGCAAATTAAAGAAGTAGAAATGTCAAATATAAGACAACAAAGCTTTAAGATGAAAAGGGAAAACTTTTAAGAAGATGTGTGGGATAATTTTATTTTTAAAAGGATTCAGTATATGGAATATATATTGTAAATAGTTTTGAACCTATTGTTCCTTCAAGGAGTTGTTCATGTAACTAACATTGAAGTTGCAGAAACAAAGCAGGAAAACCCTTGAATAAAGTACACACATTTTAACGAATAAACTCTTCTCGGGATTCCTCGGGGCAGTACTTCAGGCCACACCAGGAAGCTTGTGATGTGATGGGGACCTGGGTACTATCTACCCTCCAGGTATATGATGCACTATCAATTACTCCAAAACACTGGAAGTAGAGTAAATACTGAAAGGCTTTTATTAACAGTAAACTGGATCCACATCCATGCTGAGTATCTGTCCTGGACTGTGGGAGGAGCAGTGATACAATCGCCTTTATTCAGGGGTCTGTAGGAGGAGCCACAGGAGCAGTCAGCAGAGCGTCGTGTCCAGACAGGTAACCCAGTTACAACATATATATATGGTTTACCACATTCACCCCTCCTTTTTAAAAAACAGAGTCCCACGGGGTGAAGTGACTGACAATATTTAAAACAAGTATATTTACAGGTCAAGTCTATCAGGCGGTCGAGTCCGTCGTTGTGATCTACGTAGCACCAGTGGTGATTGTATCGGCGACGGCGGTTGTGCTGGCTCCGGCCTGACTTGAAGTGTCAGCATGTTAGGGGTCAGTAATCCCTCGTGTGTGTGCGTTGCGCCAGTATGGGAGTGTCATGTGGTGTCTGTGTAGGGTTTGGAGTGCGCGGTGTCTCGTGGGTCTATATATCGGTGGGTACGGGGTTAATAATCACCATGGAGTGTTCAGGGTAGGGGCCAGTGCTTCTGCGGGCGCCAGGTCACGGATGGAGACTGTGTCCTCCCGCCCATCAGATAAAACCATGTAGGCATACTGGAGGTTTGCATGAAGTAAGTGAACACGCTCAACCATCAGGGAGTAATTATTGCTCCTTGCATGTTTCCAGAGCAGCACTGGAACTGGGAATGTCAGCTAAGTTGATAGGGTGGTGCCAGTGGTTGACTTTCTGGGAAAAGAAAAGAGTCGCTCATAACTGGCAGCAGATGGAGTGTAGTGCCTCGGGAAGGACCTCCTGCCAGCGGGAGACCGGCAGTCCCTTTGACCTGAGGGCTAAGAGTGTGGCTTTCCACACCGTGGCATTCTCCTTCTCCACCTGTCCATTCCCCCAGGGATTATAGCTCGTGGTCCTACTAGTTGCAATTCCCCTAGCCAGTAGATATTAGGGCAGCTCGTCACTCATAAATGAGGACCCTCTGTCACTGTGGATATAGCATGGGTATCCGAACAGAATGAAGAGCTTGCACAGGGCTTTTATGACTGACATGGTAGTGGTATCGGGGCAGGGGATGGTGAAGTGGAACAGCGAGTACTCATCGATTACGTTAAGAAAGTACACATTGCAGTTGGTGGAGGGAAGGGGACCCTTAAAGTCAACACTCAGTCGCCCAAAGGGGCGGGTGGCCTTGATGAGTGGTGCCTTTTCGGGTCGGTAGAAGTGCCATTTGCACTCTGTGCAGACTTGGCAGTCCCTGGTCATCGTCCTGATCTTCTCAAGGGAGTAGGGCAGGTTCCGGGCTTTCACGAAGTGGAAAAGCCGGGTGACCCCCGGGTGGCAAAGGTCTACATGTAGGGCGTATAGCTGGTCGATCTGCGCGCTGGCACATGTTCCCCGGGATAGGGCATCGGAGGGCTCGTTGAGCTTCCCAGGCCTGTACATGATGTCATAGTTGTAGGTGGAGAGTTCAATTCTCCACCTCAGAATTTTATCATTTTTGATTTTGCCCCACTGTTGGTTATTAAACATGAATGCGACTGAGCGCTGGTCAGTTAGCAGGGTGAACCTTTTGCTGGCGAGATAGTGCCTCCAGTGCCTAATAGCTTCCACTATGGCCTGGGACTCTTTTCTCCACTGCTGAGTGCCGAATTTCAGGGCCTTGAAGAGTACGGGAGAAGAACGCCACTGGTCTTCCCGCCTGGTTGAGGGTAGCAGCCGGTGCAAAGTCAGAGGCGTCACTCTCTACTTGGAAGGGAATGGCCTCGTCCACCGCATGCATTGCTGCTTTGGCAATGTCCCCTTTAATGCAGCTGAAGGTCGCGCGGGCCTCGGCTGAGAGGGGAAATGTGGTGGACTCGGTCACTCCAATCTCCTCCAGGTATGATTCAAAGCAAGCCAGCCAGAGCTCGAAAGCGTTTCCAGCTTCAGGTGTTTGCGGGTCGAGGTCTAGCTTGTCAGGTCTCAGAGCGTGATCCATGCTTTAAAATTACTGTTAATAAAATTGATGCACTATCAATTATTCCAAAAGACTCGAAGTAGAGTAAATACTGAAAGGTTTTTATTAACAGTAAATGGACCAACGTCCATGCTGAGTATCTGTCTTGAACTGAGGGAGGAGCAGTGACACAATCACCTTTATTCAGGGGTCTGTGGGAGGAGCCACAGGAGCAGTCAGCAGAGGGGCGTGTCCAGACAGGTAACCCAGTTACAACCTATATATATATATATATATATATATATAGTTTACCACAGTATATGCAAGAGTTTAGTCACACTTATTCTTGTGCCACACCTGTAGGTATTGCATTTGAAGGGTCATACTTCACTGCTCTTTCCCTGTTACCCCTGTAAATATTTCCTGTCTACTATTCGTATACTTGCTCTTTTAAAAGTCGCCACTGGATCTCCATCATTCCTGAATTGGTTGTGCACTCAGATCCTGCGTTGAAACCGAATATTGTGATAAATCACAGACTGCTATGGCTCGGAAACACACACTAGTGTTTAAGTGCTCTTTTCATTTCCTTCTGAAGATGGCAGTTTACAGAGGAGTATGTGGTGGGATTGGGTCCAGAGACTTCGAGCAGAGTGTCTTACCCATGGCCTTTCAGCTCTTCACCTAGGATTTACAGCTCGTGTGGAGATAAATCATTGGCAAAATGTAGTTGGTGTCCCGGGAGACTGCTGATTAGGAATGTACAAATTTGTCAGCCGTCTTTCCTGTATAACTGGTTTCTGGGACTATTACCAGTGGCTGTGCCATATCAAGGGTCGGGAGCATGGATGGCAGGTGAATGCTGTAGACATTTAACCTTTCGCCAGGTGTTATTTTTGCTCTGGGCTGTCTTCATGCACATAAAGTCAAAGATTACACCAGGCATTCAAGTCACTCTTAAATGAATACATAGTAACATACACAAAAGCCCGGAGGAGTTCAGCAGGTCAGGCAGCATCTCTGGTCAGGAATGAAGATTCAGCATTTCGGGATGAGACCCTTCATTAGGACTCATGAAGAGTCTCAACACAAAACATCAGCTGCCTAATCCTCTGACCTGCTGAGTTCCTCGAGCATTTTGTGTGTGTGTGTCATTCTGAATACAACTCTGTTTGATATTTACTTGAGGAAATTCCTTGCACCTGCCCAGTTGATCCCAGCTGTCCACAGAATCGTAGCAAATTGGCAAGGTTTGTTCTAATCCCTCGTTGTACACTACAGAAAATACACATTGTGACTATTTGTGACATTTCCCCACCTCCCCCATCCACTTGCACCCATTTGTTGCTGTGTGCATGTGAAATTGTTTCTTAGACTAATATCGTAAATTAATATTTAGTTCACTTAAAGGGAATGCCATTCTGTTTGATGCCTTGACTTCTGTCATGCATGTCTGGTTGGGGTACTTCGAAAAGCCATTGAAGATGTCCAAATACAGTAGATTGCAGTTAATTAAGCCATTGATAAATCAGGGCAGCCACTTATTTGGGACGACATTAAGTACAAAAATTAATCAAGAAAATAGCTGGAATTCCCTTCATTTATTTGGGACAATGCGCTTCTTAATTGGGCAGGAGACCTTCTCAAACAGTTTTTAACTGGCGTCAGTCACATGCACCTGTGTGGTCGTTAGACACGCCACCTATCATGGTGCACGTTCGCAGGACTGGACCCAAGTGCAGAGGGACAATAGACTCTCTCTGTCACGGCGGTTGCTGGCACCGACTCAACCCTGTTGCGGAGGATGACAGACCCTGTCATATTAGGTGCTGGCAATGACTCGATCCAGCAGTGGAGAAACAGCTGGGCTTAACTATTAGTAAATAAAGGTACTCGAGAAAGCCAGAAACCCAATGCTGTGTGACAAGCTGCAGAGGCCCACAGGGCTACTGACAACACCTGTGCTTAGAGTTTTTAAATCGTGTCAGTTGTGTCTGGTTGTTTTCAAAAAGCAGTGATTTGTGTCACTGATAGTTAGTGAGAAATAAGCAGTAAGGCAGTTCAGTACTGTTTTGTTGCTTGCTGTTTCAAGCATTGAGTCTTGGAGGTGTCAGAAATGGCCAGGAGTGAGAATGAAATCAATTCACTACTTCAGCAAATTAAGAACGGCGAAGAATTTGAAGGTACCGACAATCATCTTGAATGTTACAATGAAAATGAAGATTTGGAGGATGCAGTCATCAAAATTATTATAAGAAGGCAGTCCATTATCTGTGCTGATTTTGTTAATTTACAGTCAATCAAAAGAACATGCTCTGGATGAATTCCTCCGTTGATAACTATTGGGAGCTAACAGGCAGTTTTATGGTACTTCAGTAGTATTGGAAATGTTCTAATTTGTTCTTTATTTCATTTAAGTACATAATTTGTTACTCTTTTAAATGGTAGTTTTTCTTTTTTATGCCCTTATAACCGTATTATGACGAATTGGGGCAACCGCTTAAATGGGCCAAAATGTACTGGTCTCATTGTGTTCCAATTAACTAGAATCCATTGTAAATTCCCAATGATGAAACAGTGGAGCAAAATAAGAACAGCAGTCTGCTGGAGCAATAGCCAGGGTGCCTGGGCTTTGGCACAGTGCTGTGGTAATTTTATATATTGCACTGTTCATGGCATATGCGAATGATGATAAACCTGATTCTGATATGGGTTTCTATTGTGGATTGAGAGTGGGAAAGGGACAGGGAGAGAGGAATCATGGTTGGGAAAAGAGGAAGGGAGAGGAGAGGGAGCGGGAAGTTCTGTAGTGATCAATAAACCAGTTGTTTGGAATCAAATGAGCTTGCCTGGTGTTTCAGGGCTGGGTGTGTCTGCACCTGTGCCAACCCCTGCCCTTGGCACTCCTTTTAGGTATATTTATACCTCAAACTTTTGTACAGTACAGTATCCCTTTGGAATATGGGAGGGAACTGGAGCACCCGAAGGAAACCCACACGGTCATAGGGAGAACATGCAAACTCATCACTGATAGCCCCGGAATTTCAACATCAATCTTGCAGCTGGCACTGTAAAAGTGTTGTGCTAACTCCTACGCTGCCATGCTGGGAATCAGCAATGTTAAGTCCCAACTAGTATAGTGTATCATGTAATCAGGTTACTTTCCATCAACTCTTAACTCTGTGAATAGATCTGTTTCTCAGGTTCCTTTCAGCTTGCTGGGATGGAAATTCTGGTCAATTTTTAGTTGGGTCCTGGTTGACTGTGAATGAAATGCATTCTCACTGGAGGTGAGGCTACGGGAGTTGAATACATTACCTGACCAGGACCAAGGAAGTGCTGCACTATAACACAGTGTAGAAAACTGTGGGAGGGGAAAGGGAAGGTGTGAGAGATTCGGGGCAGGGATGCATCAAGGGAAGGTCTGTGAGGCCAACTGTTCGTGATCATGTTGCGTGAGGTGGAGTTATGACAGTGCAGACTGTTAAGACCACAAGACAAAGGAGTAGAATTAGGCCATTTGGCCCCTCGAGTCTTATCCACTGTTCAATCATAGCTGATTCATTTTCCCTCTCCCCATTCTCCTATCTTCTCCCATAATCTTTGACTCTCTCACTAATCAAGAACCTATCACCTCTGCTTTAAACATTCACAATGACTTGGCCTCTACAGCTGTCTGTGGTAATGAATTCCTTTTTTTTTTAATTTTATTTTTATTTGGATAAGGAATTGACAAATATCATGTACTTTTTTCACACATATAACCTTTTCCATTTTTTTATATGTATAAAACTATAATTATTTATACATTCTTAAGTACACATTGAGATGATATAAAAGGAAATTAGACACTTAAATAGATAATTATGTACTGTGGTAATTCTAATCTATTAGGCTAAGTAATGGTATTAGTTGTTAAGAAAAATAGTAATAATAGTTTCCATATAACTTTTCTGGACCATTTCCACTGGTCCAAAATGTTGTATGTAAGCCTATGTAACAACCATTGTAGGTGTTTATATCCTAATTTGTTCATGCTTGCTCCTGCCCGCAGACATAATTATCCAATCCCTATGTACTTATTTACTTAATTTTTCCATTTTTTATCCCTTTCCCAAATCTTTCCCTTTACTTGTGTTAATTCTCTATTTTCCAAAAGAAAACAAAAAAAAAGACATTTAGATTAGGGGTGCTTACATTAGCAATATTACTGTGTTGATGAGAAGAGCAGTATAAATCATTAGGAGAGTCATCTAAAGTCTGCTCGCATTGGGGTTATATATTCAATCCATTTATTCCAGATTTGATAAAATTTTTCTTTTTGAATTCTCAGGGAGTAAGTCAACTTTTCCATTTTAAATATTTCCAAGATAATTTTGTGCCAATCTTCTAATGTAGGTGGTATTGGATTTAGCCACTTTCTAGTGATTGATTTCTTACTTGCCACTAAGAGGGCCTGCAGCAACTTTATATCTTCCTTCTGTTCAAGAAACAATACATGCCCCAAATAGAGCGTCTCAAAGTTCAGAGGTACCTGGGACCTAAGTACCTTAACTAATGTTCTATGAATACCTTCCCAATATAGACTTAATTTAGGGCAATCCCAGAAAATATGAAAATGATTTGCCTCCTTGGAGCGGCACCTTCTCCAACACGTCACGTTTGTATCTTTATATTTTTCCTGATATGGGGTCTTGAAGTGTCTTATAATGTTTTCCAACAATGTTCTCTCCAAGTCAAAGAATTAGTCGAGGACCATTGAAAGCTGCAGATTTTCCCCCAAGCCTCCTCTGAAAGTACCAACCCCGCTTCTTTCTCCCACTTCTCCTTAATATACAGTGTATTTACATTTTTAGCATGGGAGAGTGCATTATATAATCGAGAAACTGATTTACTAGATATTGAACTGCAAGCCGAATTCAGAATCTTGAAAAATTCTAATTCTACTGTTGATAGGTCTGTATATCTACAACTCTGGTTAACATAGTTTCGTACTTGAAGGTACCTAAAAAAGTCATTATGTTCTAGGCCATGATTGTCCTGCAGGATTTGGAAACTTTGTAATACTCTTTTATCTATAAATGAGAGGTAGGTAGTAAGACCTTTCTTTATCCATAGCTCAAATCTTTTATCTCCTCTGTTGGGAAGGAATTCGGTATCATATGCACACCATCTAAAGAGTTTTAACATATTATTAATTCCACATGAATTAACCACTTTCTGCCATACTTTTAATGTAAGATTTATCCAAGTGTTTTTAAATTTTTCCAACTGGGCCATCAATCCTTTGTCAGCTATTGAGGCCTGTAGAGGAAAACTGTCAACTAATCCAAATTCTATTTCCTTCCATCTAGCCTTATATTCCCTATTACACCAATATAACAGAGGGGTTATCTGTGAGGCATAAAAATAATTTCTCAGGCAAGGAAGAACCATACCTCCTCCTTCCTTCCCTAACTGTACATTATAGGAAATTATTTTTACCAATTCAGTTTGTATTTTTCTCTAGTAGAAAAAACTCTCCTTTTCTAACCAAACAGTAAGCAATCCCTTCTCAACAGTAAACCAAGACATATAACCACACCCTAGACATTTTTGAACGTGTAACATTTGAAAATTTTTCCCGACTTCCCAGTGAGGCCCGAGCACCGACCCACCTCAGTTCAGAGGGATAACCCTGTGTTAGAGGGCCCTCAGCAGTTTGAATAATCATAGAGAATTTTCTCCTATTTATGTCTCGACCATATTGCTATCATTCAAGTTATTCCGCCTAGTTTATTTTCAGTTACCAGTTTTCATTTTACCTTTAAGTCCGATTTACTCTTTTCAGTCATTTCTCTTAATTAATCTGTATTCTCTGTACATTCGCATCTGAATATTTGCAGCTTTTCCTTGTAGTTTGACACTCTGGTTCGAGTGGAGCGTCCTCGCCCCACTAACTGCCACGACTTCTGCCGAATCCTCTCCAGTAGCGACTCCAGTTGGGTGATAACTTTAATAGGTAGTCCCCGGTCCGCCAGGTCCGACATTGCCTCCTCCACCGTAGCATAAGTTTTTGTCCCTTCGTCGTAAAAGACTCTCAGCCGAGCTGGATACAGGGTCTGGAATCTGATGTTGTTTTCCTTCAGAACTCTCCGTGTTTCCGTATATTCCTTCCATCTGGCAAGAATCCCCGGTGCGTAGTCGTGGTCTAAACTGATTTTACAGTTGTTCCACATGAAACCTTTATTTTGCCATGCCCTTTTAAGCACCTCTTCCTTCGTTCTGTAACTGAGAAATCTGACCAGAATCGATCTGGGCTGGGCGCCTGCCGGAGGCTGTGGTGCTAACGCGTGGTGAGCCCTTTCTATCTGTAGGTCTTTTGCAGCCGGTATATCAAGGTTCTCTCTAAGCAGCTTCTCTATGAAGGGAATCATCAATCCGGGTTTACCTTCGGTTCCTTCGGGAACTCCGTAAATCCTCACATTTTCCCTTCTTGAGCGGCCATCTTGATCTATTAATTTCCACTGGAGCTGGTCTTGCAGCTTCAGCATTTCTGCTAGCACTTCCTCGGCGTTTTGTAGCTTCTCTTCAATTCCAACAATCCTCGCTTCGGCTTCATCTATCCGCGAGTTAGTTTTTACTATTTCTCCTTTAATATCTTCCAGCTGTTTGCTGTTATCTTGTCGGAACTCGCGAATCTCTCCGAGAATCAAAGACAGAGTCACCAATTCCCCCTCATTATCTCCGTCCTGGCTTGCCGTGGGGGAGCTAGGCCCGTCACCTTGCTGCGTCTCTTTATGTTTATCAGCCTTCAGAGCGGACTTTTTAATCTTGTTCTTAGACATCATCCTTGCTCCTTTTATTAATATAGTTATGCAATATTAAGTATTTGTCTAAATTCGATTTTGGGGCAGTTTACCTTCTTTTTTGTCGAGAGACCTTTTCCTTATGCCGCCATTCCCTTGATGACCGGAAATGAATTCCAAAGAATCACCACCATCTGGCAAAAGAACTTCAAAGTTCACAGAAAACTTATTATCAAAGTATATATACATCACCATATACAACCTTGAGATCCATTTTCATGTGTGCATTCACAGTAATTACAAGTAACACAATAGAATCAATGAAAGACTGCCCCTAATAGGATGGAGAAACAATCAACATGCAAAAGACAACAAACTATGCATATACAAAAAAGGAAATAATAATTAATAAGCAATAAATATCAAGAACATCAGGTAAAGAGTTCTTGAAAGTGAGTCCATAGGGGTGGAATCTTTCAATGATGAGATGAAGTTGAGTGAGTTATCTCATTTGGTACAATAATCTGATGGTTGAGGGTAATGACTTTCCCTGAATGTGGTAATGTGGGGCCTGAGGCTCCTGTACCATCTTCCTGATGGCAGCAGTGACAAAAGAGCATGACTTGGGTGGTGGAGGTCCCTGATGATGGATGCTGTTTCCCAGTGACAACACTGTGCTTAATGGTGGGGAGGGCTTTACTGACAATGGACTGGGCCACAACCACCTCTTTTTCTAGGATTTTCCATTCAAGGGCATTGGTGTTTCCATAGCAGGCTGTGGGACAACCAGTCAAAAAATTCTCTACCACACTTATATAGAAGTTTGTGAAAGTTTTAGATGTCATGCTGAATCTTCACAAACTTTAAAGAAGTAGTGGTGCTGCTGTGCTTTCTTCATAATTGCGCTTACGTGCTGAGCCCAGGATAGATTATCTGAAATGATTACACCAAGGAATTTAAAATTGTCAACTCTCTGCACCTCTGACCCCCTGATGAGGACGGCTCATGGGTCTCTGGTTTCGTCCTTCCGAAGTCAATAATCTGCTCCTTGGTCTTGGTGACTTTGAGTGGGAGGTTGTTATTGCGGCAACATTCAGCTAGAATTTCAATCTCCCTCCTATAGGTTGATTGAGCCATCAACAGTGGTGTTGTCAGTAAACTTAAAAATGGCACTGGAGCTGTGCTTAACCTCACAGTCATAAATATAAAGCGAGTAGAGCAGGGGGCTAAGCACACTCTCTTAAGGTGCCCCTGTGCTGTTGGAGATTATGGAGGAGATATTGTTGCCAATCTGAACTGACTAGTGAAGAAATCAATAATCCAGTTATATAAGGAGGTATTGAAGCCAAAGTATTCAAGTTTATTGATTAGTTTTGAGGGAATGATAGTATTGAATGTTGAGCTGTAATCAATGAAGAGCATCTTAACGTATACATATTCATTAGCCTGATGCTGTAGGGTTGGGTGAAGAGCCAATGGAATGGCATCTACTGTTAACCTGTTGGAGAGAAATTGGAGTGGAAACAAGTTGCTTCTCAGGTAAGCGTTGATATGTTTCATCACAAACCTCTTAATACACTTCATCATAGTGGATGTATGTGTTACTTGATGCAATTTATTCAGGCTGATTACCTCATTCTTCTTAGGCACCCTAACTGAAACTGTTGGGTACCTTCAACTGCTGACGTGAGTGGTTAAAGATATCGGTGAAAACCCCAGCCAACTGATCAACACAGGTCTTTAGTAATCAGTCAGGTACCTCATCTGGGCCGGATGCTTTCTGTGGGTTCGCCCTCACGAAGGATCCTCTCACATCGACAGAGAACTCATCTGGGAGCGAAGCCTTGTTGTCACCTATGTCGCTTAGTTTTACTTTGTAGGAGGTGATAGCGTTCAAGTTCTCCCACAGTTGTCAAGCATCCTTCAGTGATTCAACTTTGGTCTGGAATTGCCACTTCACATGTGAGGTGGCTTTCTGCGGATCATACCCATACTTCTTTTATTTTACTTGGTTGCCAGTCATGAATGCCACTTATCTGCCCCTCAGCAGATTGCAGATCTCATGGTTCATCCAGGGTTTCTGGTTGGGGAAGATTCCGAATGATATTGTGGAGACACACTCATCAATGACTGCTTTCGTAAAGTCTGTGACTACTGTGGTGTGTTGGTTCAGATCCTCTGATGAGTCCTTGTACACGGCCCAATCCATCAACTCAAAGCAGTCCTGTAGCTCCTCCTAAGCTTCCTGCAACCACCTCTTGGTTTTACTTATCTCTGGAAGATTGTTCTTTACCCTCTGCCTGTATGCAGGTAGGAGGACAGTCAAGTGATCAGATTTCCTAAAATTCAGTCTAAGTACAGAACGGTAGGCATTCCTAGTCGTAGTATTGCAGTGCTCGAGTGTATTGGGACACCTGGTTCTACAGGTGATAATGTTGATGTTAATTTGGCAGAGATTTCTTTAAACAAGCCTGATTGAAGTGCCCAGCAATGATTTGAATGGCATCAGGGTAGCTGTTTGCTGATGGTGGCACACAATTCATCAGCCTTTAGTGGTGTGTAAACTGCAGTCAGGATTGCTGAGGGGATCTCTCTCGGTAAAAGGAACAGTCAGCATAAGATGTTCCATATCGGGGAACGATGTTGCAACAAGCACCATAAAGAGTTTCTCATGAAACATAGACCACCCCCCCCACCTTTTGTCTTCTCCAAATTAGTAGTCCAGACCATCATGTGTATCAAGTAGCCCTTGGGTGTTAACATCATGTCTTGATTGAGACACATCTCCATGAAACAGAGAACACAGCAATTCCTCATTTCCATCCGATACAACAATCTTGGCCTTAGGTCAATTTGCTCCTCATCTCTGTTCTAAAAGGATGTCCTTCAATTCTGAGGGGTGCCCTCTGGTCTTAGATTGTCCCACTATAAGTAACATCCTCTTTGCATTCACTCTAGTTGGGTCTTTCAATACACAATAGGTTTTAATGAGATATCCCCTCATTTTCCCTCTGTTCCAAATCACTTATTAAAACAAGCAAAGAAAATCCTGAGCTGCTCGGGATCAGACACGATAATTTGCTCTTAGATCTGTCATCAGCCAGCACTACATGAAAAGCATTAGTGTCGCCTAACTCTGCCGCCTCTCATCTCAGAGCTCTTTCATATTGGTTCGTTGGTTGGTTGCTATGGTTTTTTAATACCTTGATTGATGAAAATTGAATTGGCCTCTTCTGCAACACAAATAAAATACTGGAGGAACTCAGTGGACCAGAAGGAAACAAATTGTTGACTTTTTGAGCTGAGATCCTTCATTACGACTGGAAAGGAAGAGGATAGGAGCCAGAATAAAAGGGAGAATGGGGTGGAGAAGTACAACCTGGCCCAACATCAACAATGATTTCTCTCACTTTGCCAAGCAATTACACCCATGTGACCAATTATCCTACTAAATCCAACTGAATGTGGGAGGAAGCCGAAGCACCTGAGGGAAACACACGCGGTGATGGTTAGAATGTACAAGTTCCTTACTGACAGTGGCTGAATTGAACCCAGGTTGATGGTGCTGTAATAGCATTATGTTAACTGCTACACTACTGTGTCACCTCTTGTGCCTCCTGAATGGTCTCTTTGTGACTGATCAGGCAGGCTGGATGGAGCTAGTTTGGTTGATGGGAGGGTGGTGGGGGGAAATGGGTGTAGAAAGAGAAGCTACATTTATTCATATGCACTGTTTCATTGTTCCATTCTCGTGTAACATGCCTTTCTTTTACAAAAGTTGTGGAAGAATCTTTCGCTGTGTGTTCTCTTTATATTCCCTTTTACACTTGATCGCAGCGGGTTTTCACTTGCCAGAGAACCTAAAACCATAAATTAGTTATAAATCCATTTGGGAACTTGGATAGTGTTAAGAATATTGACCTCCCGACCACAATGTGTGTTAAGATTGAATAGTATGTTTACAGAGTGTACGTGTTAGATACAGCGAAAAGTTCCCCTGACACATTCTCAGGGCAGAGACAGAACAGGTTAGATACAGAGTAAAGTTTCCCTACACAGGAAGGTTATCAATAAGATTAAAAGAGTACAGAAATTTTTTTTTCCAAGGTAGCACATCTGTTGATTCTGTTAATAGTTGGGAGGGCTGTGTCCATGATAGACCAGGCTGTGTCCATTATTCTCTGCAGCCCTTTGCATTCCTAATTGCCTTCTGCTTCTTCTCCATCTTGTTTTATGGCGGTTGGCACCCAGCTTAATGGTGCATTACCGCCACCTTCTGCTCCGGAGTGTGCAATAGACTTACATTCTAAATCCCTTCACCCAATCACACACACAAACATACCCTAACCTACACTTTATCCTCCCATCTTTGGCCATCCTAGTACACTATTCCTGCTTATCCATCATATCCTATAAAAAAAACCCTGTACCCCTTAAGAAAGCTAAAAATACCCTGACCTGTGCTCTCTCACCCATGCCCAGCAACCCTTTTCCTGCATCCCCAATTTCCTTGGATTAATTCTTATCATCTCTCTCTGTATCCCATACTTCCTGCAACTCAGAACTACATGTTCTACTGACTCCTATTCCTGACATTGGAATTGTCAAACCAGACTGTGATGCAGCCGGTCAGGATGCAAGGAACATTTAAGTGTTGTGAAATTTAAAACTTCCCCTTTTAGTACAGGTGCTTCTGCATTTATATATTCCTCCAATTAATCTTCCCTTGTAAGACTTGAGATAATGCCAACCAAATCTCTCCTTTTGAAACACAGTGCACGATTCTGGTCTCTGTATCCCTGGGTCAAACTACACCAGTAGCACAGCCCTGGTCAGTCTTTCGATTCAGCAATTTTGCGGATGTCTTCCCACAGGGTTCCCAACACTTCTATAGGGTTGATTGAGCATCTCCAATTCCCGTGATCAAGCTGCAGGAGAATTCTCAAGGAAAACGGAAACAAATCAAGTACCCACACATTAGGGTACTGAAGGTTGGGCAGTGGGATTGTCAAATGGGGGTTAAATGCGGAAAGAATTGAATCAAACCCACACTAGAAGCACCGAGCATGGTTCCTGTTTCCATATCTCCTGGAACAGACCCACACAGTGAATACCATCTCAGTATCCCTCAGTCTCGCCATCACTGGGAGTGCCACATACTGATTCCTGCATCCATATCTCTGGTTCAGACTCACAATGGGAGTGCCATGTACAGTTCCCACCTCTGTATCTCTGGATTAAAACCACACTGGGAGCAGTGTGCATTAACCCTTCCTTTATATGCCCTGGGTTAAAACCATAATATGAGCACCATGCACATGTGGGAATTCTGGAACAGTTTCTTTTAGTTTGGACGTTCTAACCTCTCCCCCCCCCCCCCCCACAACCATTCTCTTCCTTTCCCAGGATATTACCTGCTATTTACTGGCAAGGCTCTGCCTAGCTCTGTTATCCCCAGCCTGTCATTGTGCCCAGCATGGGTTCATTCTCCAACTGAGCTCGATTCTCCTTCAGTATCATTGCAAGTCAACCATTTTGTTGGAGGCCCCACCTAGGTACATAATTTGAATAGGACTGGGGTGCTGATGCCATCCCATATCCTGGTGGTGAGGAGTACATTGATTCTCACTGACTCCAAGGTCTTGGCTATGAGGACGATGGTGGCTTGGATACATCCCAGCCGTATTACGCCATCACCATCATCCTGACCTTCTCAGTCATCTACAACCACGCACCCACAAGCTGCACGAGGACCGGTGTCTCAGGACCTCCGCAATTAGGCCTTGAACTTAGCCAGACCTACGCCAGTCATCTGTCGCCATGACAACCGGCCACCAGAGTGGTTTGCTGTTCATCTGATGTGGGACAGTGCTCACCATTATCGTCTGCATTCCAATGGGAGTGGACCCATCAGAATGCAAGTGGGAGAGTCAGGAGGCTGAATCCTTCCCCAGAGTGAATGGAGGGGAAGAGCAGACGAGATGGGGTAGAAGATTTGGACCAGGTCCCCTTCAAGAATTTGAGTGGCAGGAGCAGCCTCTGAGACGGCTCCTTATCACACAGGCATTTCTTCCCACCCCTGCTCCCAGTCACAGTCGCCTGGCAGGGTGCCAAGAGCAGAGAGTCCCATGGGAGGGGGTCATAAGGGGCTTCTCCCCCCCAGAAGAAAGAAAGAGTTCAGTGTAGGACTGATGTGGATACGGAAGAGATGCGTCAGCATCAGGCACCATCTGAGAGCAGAGTCAGCCGAATCCATGGGCATGACCAAGTATTCAATCTTCCAATGTCTCTTTCACAGTGACCCTGTGTGGGAGGCTGAATTGTCCCAGGAGGAATGGATGAGGATCCCTGTGTCCCATACAAGATGGGGCAGAAAACCTGAAACAACCCCACTCTCACTCTCCTCTACCTCACTGGAGGAGTGGAGGATGCCAAAGTAAAGGCCCATGAAGTGGGGTCATGAGGGTGATCCACAAAAGGAAGAAGGGTGTTGTTGAGGTCTGAAGTAACAGGTCAGTGAAAGGTCAGGGTCAACAATGTCAAACCCCCTCTGAGACCAGGATCATGCTATGTCCATAGACACAGACTATTACACGGCTCCTCCAATGTCTCCCGCAATTCTTGGTGGCCTTGTGTAAAAGTTTTAAAGGAGTGGGTGGGTAGGAACTGGAAGAGGGGATGGGGAGGAATGAGAGAGCAGAAAGGGAGAAGTAAAGGGAGATCGGTATTAAATACTAACATGGCTGTTTAGACCAAATGGCCCTGCCTGGTGTCTCAGATTTGGGTGGGCTTGTAACTTTGCTATGCCTTCCATGATGCTGTGTCCTTCCTCCCCATCGCTCCCCGAGCACACCTGCCTACTTCCCATCCTTCCTGCGACACCCCTTATTACTCCCCTCCTGCTCCCCCTCTGCCTCTTCGCCATCTCTCTCTTAGGAGCAACCTTTGCTCAATCCTCCCTTTCATCATGGAAGTAGTAGGTAATGAGGGCCCATTCCATGCCCAAAAGGACAGGAGAGAAGGGGCGGGCAGAAATCGAGATGGTGGGGATGTCCCAGGCAGCCAGCATTGCTATGAAACAAAATATGTATCTACCTGGTGCAATGAGAGAGGGACATTGTGATGTACAGAAATGTGGTATTCCCAATGAATGGAGTATGGACAGAGATTGAGACCTAGAATGAAATATCCCCACTGCACTGACTTCCTAGAGATGAACAACGAAGGGAAGGGTGCAGGTGGGAAGGGAGGGCAAGAGATCTGGAGGCAGAGAGAGGGAGTAGAAACTGGAAGAGAGATGGTGAAGGGGCAAAGAAAGAAGAGGAGAAAACATAGAACATAGTACAACATAGGAACAGGTCCATTGGCCCACAGTGAACTCATTAAACAGATCATTAAATGCCTAACTAAACGAATTACTTCTGCCTTCACAATGTCTACATCTCTAGATTCTATGCACATTCAAGTGTCTAAGAGTCCCTAAAACTAACACCACAAACATCTCAGCATGCACACACCCACACACACACCTGTTCCCAAACTTAACTCTCCACAATACTTGGGACCCTATCCTGTCCTCATAAGAATAAACTGTGGATCTCAGGAAAGGCGAGTGGGGCTTAAACTATAGGCCATATCAAAGTGACAGTACCTAGTGAGGCTAAATCTCCAGTAAAGAGAACAAACACACGAGAGAGAATTATCCCATTGCTCACAGACTGACACCAGAAACACAGAACAGTGCAGCACAGTGTAGGCCTTTCAGCCACAATGTTGTACCAACCCTTTTAACTTTAACCGAGATTAATCTCACCCTTCCTTCCAACATAGTTATCCATTTTTCTTTCATCCACATGCCTCTGTACGAATCTCTTAAATGCCCCTAAAATATACATAGCTCACTTTAGTTTCCTTATAAGATATGCCCTCTAATACAGGCAGCATCCTAATAAATCTCTGCACCCACTCTAAAAACCTTCAAATCATTCCCGTAATGAGGCAACCGTAACATGAACACAATATTCCAAGTGGGTCTAACTAGAGCTTTATAGAGCTGCAACATTATACCACAGCTCTTGAATACATTCCCCTGACTAATGAGCACTTTAGAGATGTGCAACACATCATATATCTTCCTTAACCACCCTATCAACTTGCAACTATGAGGATCTATTGTCATAGACCAGATGTGGTATCAAGACTCTTTAGTGAGAGCAAGATTTCTCTACTCTCGTACTCAACTCCTCCTGCAATACATGTCAACATATCATTCTGTTTTCCAAACTCCATACTCACCCCGCATCTTTATTTTTAGTAATTCATATACAAGGACAGTCACGTCGCTGAACATCAACACCTTTCAATCTGTCACCACTTCAAAACTACACTGCCTTTCCCTTTTTTTTCTATCATGGATGATAACCTTGTACTTTTCCACATTATATTCCATTTGTTTTCTCCTTGCCAAATCCCTTCGTCTGCCCATATCCCCTGAAGCCCTTCTGCATCCCCTCAACCCACACTGCCACTTAACACTATATCAACTCTTCCTGCCGGTTGTACCTCAGTGTGTGGAATTGTGTTATGCAAATTGATTCATATTGATTCTATTGACTTGTTTAATTGAGAGCACATGGGGACAAAAAGCAGATACAAACTTATTAATTCAGTCTGGTAAATTATGATTCTGGACACAAGTGTAAATAGATAGCTCTTCTTAATTCTTTGTCAGTAACAATTTCCATACTGAAGTGAGCTATGAAGCCCAGTATCTCTATTGAGTGACAATGGGTTAGGCAGCACTGGGAGAGACAGCCTTTATTGCCACTTAATCAAGAGACTTGCCAAGTAGTGAAGTGAATTTGGTCTGGAGTCACATAAAGTCTAGAATGAATAGGGAGAGAAAATTTCTTTCTCTAATGGCCCATGAGTTAACCAGATGGCCACCATCACATTTTAAATTGATTAATTTAGTTGAACGTAAATTTGTTGCTTTGGCAGGATTTTAACTTGATCAGTAATTTGAGCTTCTGGATTCGATGTCTCTCCACTTCATCTACCCGGCCCTTTATTACCCTGTTTCTTTCACATTATTCACCCATTCCGTCTGCCCATGACCCATGCCCTCTTTCATACTGGGTCACCTTCACCCATACCACCCCCCACAATCACAATGTTTCCATTTGCTCTCCTAACTCCTTTATTTGGTTCTCTGCTCCACTTTCCTTTCCTATTAAAATCAATCATCAGCCGTCTATCACCTCCACCTCTCACCATCCAGCTTCTGGTGCTATTTTCACTCTCCCATCCTTCATCTGCTTGACATTTCTCCTCGCGTGGATCTATTTAGTGCTTGCCAGCTCTTGCTCCTCACCTCTATACTGGCCATCCTACACCGCCCTGCCCCCCATTATTCAGTACAAATGAGGGGTCACATCACCTGTCCAGTTCCCTCTCCACATCTGCTGTCTGTCCTGCTGAGTTTTTTTTGTCAGCTTGATTTCTTTTTTGCTTCATTTTCCAGCATCTGTGATCTCTTGTGTCAAATACAGCATTACCCATGTGAATACTTGGAATTAGGAGCAATGACTACAAGTCTGTCATCAGAAGGTTGACTGCCTACTGCACAATGAACTAATTGTCTTTAAAGTCAGAGTGATCCACGCACTCTTTTATCCAATACATCAAACTGTGCTTAGTTTGCGTCTTTCTTTTAGAGCATAGAACAATATAGCACAGTACAAGCCTTCCAAACAATAATCTTTTAATCTGCTCCAAATTCAATCTAACCCTTCCCTCCCACATAGCTCTCTATTTTTCTTTCATGCATGTGCCTTTCTAAGAGTCTCTTAAATATCCCTAATGTATCTGGCTCTACAACCACCACTAGCAGTGCAGTCCACATAGATGGCTAATATGAGAGAACAAAATGTTAAAGTAATTGGATGAAAGGATAGTGGGATTACAGGATAGGATTTTTATACCCACCCTGTATGAAATTCCTACCCTGTCATCCCACTGTCCTTTCCTCTAATTATTTTAAAATTATGTCCTCTCATATTAGCTATTTTCCTCTGGGAAAAATCTGTCCACTCTGTTAATTCCTCTTATCATCTTGTACAGATCTATAAAGCTCACTTCTCATCCTCCTTCACTCAAAAGAAAAAAGCCCTACAGTGTTCAACTTCTCTTCATAAAACACTCTCTAATCCAGGTAGCATCCTGGTGACTCTCCAGGTGACGTATTGCGCTGCCAGACATCGCAGGGGCCACTGAACAGCATTACCTCTGACATCCTCCCCCCCCCCTTTTATTTTCCTCCAACCACCTTAAAATTATGCTCGCTTCCATTAGCCATTGCTGCCGTGAGAAAGGATCCAGTAGCTGTGAGGCTAATATCAACAAGGCTGAACTTTGTGTACAATTTAAATTTCAAAATCTAATTACTTTACATGAATTTCATTTCCAAAGCTGCACTGGTGAAATTTAGACTTGTGCCTCTGCGTCAATGATGCAGAATTCTAAATGATAATACAATCATTTACACAGCCCCAGGCTGCTGATGATCCGTTCTGACTTCCTCATTCTTCCAAAGCTCTCTCGATACCACCTCATTCTCTCACCCAGCCCCAAGATCCCAGTGCTCCTCTTCCTTCCCTACACCTTCCGTTCTCACCATCATCCCTCACCTTCTGACTTCATATCCCACCTTCAGCCCCCACACTACAATTACCACTTCTTCGTCCCTCTTTCCAGCTGAGGCCCCCTTCCTTTCATCTCACTTTCTTATTTTACATGCCTATTGCCCTCTCATTTTCCTCTCCTGATCCCTATCCTTGCAACAGTTCCAAACCCTGCCAGGTCTTCACTGTACGCTCCCACTTCCCCCCTCTGATGTTGATGAGCAGTCTCCTCTGCAAAGGCCTCACCTTTGTACCTCTGAGCCCATAGTCCACAAGATGGCCTGTCATGATGTGAAGTTCTTTTTTCCATTGCCTTTGCCTCCATGTGAATTTCTTTGGCTGGGAATTCTCACTAAACCCCAACACCTCCATCTGCTGATGCTCCCCTTCTCACATCTCAAACACTCCCCTTCCTCTTGGACACCCGTGCCCCACCCCTTCTTCAGCGTTTTACTCTCTTGACCTTTTCCTCCCCAGTTCCCTCGAGAGATCAACAAATTCAGCTTCTCCACTCCCCTGGCCGGTTCTACCCTTACTCCTTGCAGAAACCGGATGACAGATCTTGGATATCTCCTCTTACTAACCCCTGGATGATAACCCCTCCAACAATCACAAGGTCATCATTTCCCACACTGTCACAGATCTCACTACATCAGGAGATCTCCCTTCCTCAACCTGATAGTTCCTCAAACTATCTGCTTCCTGCTTCTATCTCTTACCTAGGAACCACACATAGGACTATCCTGATAGGGCCATTGTTTCTGCCTGATCATGGCACACCAAACTTCATACCTTGACAACACCCTAAGCCCCAGACACACAATACTGGAGGAACTCAGCAGGTCAGGCAGCACCTACTGAAATGTATAAACAGTTTTAGGCCGAAACCCTTCTTTAGGACTGGAAAGGAAGAGAAAGACGTCAGAATAAAAAGATGGGGAGAGGGGAAGGAGGATAGCCAGAAGATGATAGATGAAGCCAGGTAGGTGGGAAAGTTCAAAGGATGGAGAAGAAGGAATCTGATAGGTGAGGAGAGTAGACCATTGGAGAAAGGAAAGGAGGAGGGGACCCAGGAGGAAGTACTAGACAAATAGGAAGCGGTAAAAGGTCAGACTTGGGAATAGAGGAGGGGATTGGCAAGAATTTGTTTACCAGAAGGAGAAATCAATGTTCATGCCATCAGGTTGAAGGTAGCCCAGATGGAATATAAGGTGTTGCTCCACTACCCCGAGGGTAGCCTCATCTTTGCACAAGAGGAGGCCATGGACTGACATGTCAGAAGGGGACTCCATCCTCTCTCCCTTTCTCCAATTCTTTTGCCCCTATATCCAGGACACCTCACATGCTCTCAACAATTTAGGCAGCTTCTGATTCCCCAGCGCCAAACACTTTATCTTCACTATAGATGTCCAGTGTTTATGCATCTCCATCCCCTATCAGGAATGTCTAAAAGACTTCCACATCTTTCTACAACAGAGAGCCAACCAATTCCCCACCACCAACATACTCACCCACGTGGCCAAACTTATTCTTGCCCTAACCACCATCCCTTTTGATTCCTTTCACTTTTTACAAATTAAACGGGTAGCCATGGGCCCCTGCATGGTCCCTGGCTGTGCTCATCTTTTTGTTGGCTATGTGGAACAGTCTCTGCTCCAAACCATCTCTGGTACAGTTCTTTCTCCATTACATTGATGAATGCTTTGGTGCTGCTTCTTGCACCCATGCAGAACTCATCAATTTTATAACCTTTGCCATCAAATTCCACCCTGCTGGCAAATTCACCTGGACCATTTCTGGCACTTCTCTCCCTTTTCTATTTCTCACTGACTCCACCTCAAGAGAGAAACTCTCCACTGATACTTACTGTTAACCTTCTGATTCCTAGAGGTATTTAGACTAAACTTCTTCCCTCCCTACCTCTTGTAAGGATGACATTCCTTTCTCCCGGTTTCTTAGTCTCCACCACATCTGGTCTCAAGATAAGGCTTTCTGGTCCAGCACATCTGTGGTTGATGGAGCCTGATCTCTTCTTCTACTCCCACCTCACTTTATCATAGAGACAGCAGAGACCAAGGGAGCACCCAGCATAATGTCATTCATCAGCTTCGCCAACTGCGACATGATCCCAGCATCAGCCATACTGTATCTTCCCCTCAACCCTTATCCCTTTCGCAGTGGCTGCTCCCTCCATGACTCCTTGGACTGCTTATTCCTCCACTCCAATCTCTTCCGTAAACCCTGCCACTTCCCACTGCCCTTGCAGTAGACGTAACACTTGTCCTTATACCTCCTCCCTCACTCTATCTAGGGACCTAAACAGGTGAGGCAAAGGTTCACACGCATCTCCTCCAAACTTGTCTACTACAATAGTTGCACTCAGCGTGGTCTTTACATTGGCAAGATCATGCACAGACTCAGCGACGTTTTGCAGAACACCAGACCTTAGTCCACAATGGCCAGTTGTAGACCATTTCAACTCCCTTACCCATTCCCACATTGACCTATCCATCCTTGGCCTTTTCTACTGTTAGTATGAAGCAGAACATAAACTGGATTGAGCAACCACCTTATATTCCACCTGGGCAGTCTGTAGCCCAATGCCAGAAATATTGAGATTTCCAATTTTAGGTAACTCCCTCCTATTCCTTTTTCCACTCCCTCCATCAAGTCCTCATTTCCCACCCATATCCTTTTCCTTGTGATCCTCCTGTCCTCCCATTTTCACCCTTGTCCCGCACTCCCCCAGCCTCATTGCACCCATCTCCAACTCCTTCTCCTGGCTCCATCGACCCATTTCACACTCAGGTTTGGCCCCCATCCATCCTGCTATCTGGTTGCAACTGTCGTTCACTCTTTCCTAATTATTCCCATTCTCATCTCATTACTTATCCAAATGCAATTCCGGCAGTGCCTTGCATTCCTGCTTATCTCCCTCCAGCAGCTGTCTCTCCTCCGACCTTGCTCCGTCTGTATATTTTTTCCTCTTTCTCTTTGTCTGCCTCAATCTATCATTCAACTGCCGCTGTCTTCCTCCTCGACCCCCACACACCCCTCCTCTATCAGATACTACCTGTCCGTCATTTCACCCCTCCTCAGTCCACTGGCCACCTCAGTACCATATCAGATCATCAGCCATTGTGCTTGCCTCATGCATATGTAACAGTTGCCACATCCCTTCCCTTTATATTGACCGTCCCACTTTTCTACTCTCTTTCCTGACGCAGGGTTTTGATGCAAAGTGCCCCAAAGGCACACAATTTCTTTCTTCCTACAGGTGCTGTGTGACCTGCTGAGTTCCTCCTGCACATTGCTGAGTCAGTAATTCAACCCACCCAACACACATCAAAGTTGTTGGTGAACGCAGCAGGCCAGGCAGTATCTCTAGGAAGAGGTACAGTCGAAGGGTCTCAGCCTGAAACGCCGACTGTACCTCTTCCTAGAGATGCTGCCTGGCCTGCTGCGTTCACCAGCAACTTTGCTGTGTGTTGCTTGAATTTCCAGCATCTGCAGAACTCCTGTTGTTTGCGTTTTAAAATTCAACCCACCCATACATTTTCCTGTCTGCACTTCCTCTTGTTGCCACCATTCAAACAATTGGATGTGCGAGGGTAGAAACTTCGAAGCACAAAAAAAAATGCTACATTTGGTTCAGATATGGAATGAGTAATTAGAATCTCCAGGATTTTTAATCATCAGAGTTCGACCCAAAAACTAAGTAGCACAATAAGATTGAACAGTCAGAGTGTAGCTCCCACCCAAGCAGTCCGTATGATTTATTATCACCAAGGGACATCTTCAAGCCCATTTGTTGTCCTGAAATAATTAAGTTACTTGTCTTTAATCGGTGTTTTTGCTTCATCTTTCAAGAAGCTGACAAAAGTTGAAAAATGAGTACATTGAAAACAAACCATTGGGCAAGGTTGATACACTGTAAGTTCAATTGCAGCAATCCATTTTGTGAGTGAAATTACCTGTGAAATAAATAAAAATATGTTTTCACGCTGTAAATCTTTACTAAAAAAACTCACCTTTAACTTGTAAAACATCATATCTAACACAGTAAAGCAAAAACCTATCACCACTACATTTGTTCAATGGTTCAATTTAATATCAGAGAATGTATACAGTGAACAATCTGAAATCCGTATTCTTCGTAGACAACTATGAAATGGAAGAAAACAGTCCCAAAGACTAAATGAGAGAAAATGATAGAACCCCAAAGCCCCCCTCCCTCTCATGCACAAGCAGCAGCAATAGAAAGCATCAACCCTCCCCCCACATGCTCCCCACCCACCATGCAAGCAATAACAAAGCCCAGAGAGACCACGATCTAGAGTTCATCAAAAATTTCTGTCCATCCCAACACTTCGACATCTCAGACAAGCTCTCTCTCTCTCTCCCTTCCTCATTAGTAAAGGAGACAGAGATATCGCTCCTGTAACTGACGAGAGGGCGACGAACAGCTTGCCGTTTCGATGTTACAATCTGCAGCGTCACTTATTCGAGTTCCCCCGACTTGAGGGCCTTACTTCATCAGCAGCATACACTGCTATCTCGATGTTTCAATCTCCCGCAACGGCTTAGTTGGCGACACTGGTGAGGAATCAGGCGGTCCACAGAGGCACACCCCAAAGGCACACATCTTCCAGGCTGCAACTGGAGATTTTGAAAACGTCAGGCTGCTCAGCAAGTTCCGAGAGTGAGAACCCACCAGCATGAAGAACCACAGTTTGAATGCAGCTGTAAATCATGGGCTCAAAGAGGAACCCAGCCATCTTGAAAAAGAAAAAAAGAAACATTAAAAGCAAAGGATTAAACTGTTCCACCACTATGACGGCTACAATTGTCACATGCCCCAACTATTTCCTGTCACGTCCTCTTCATAAGGCTCACTGTAACCTATTGCAGCCAGTATAGGGTTATGCAAACAATACACAAAATGCTGGAGGGACTCAGCAGGCCAGGCAGCAACTAGGGAAAAAAGTACAGTTGATGTTTCAGGCCGAAATCCTTCAGCAGAACTGGAGAAAAAAAGCAGAGGGGTAGATTTGGTAGATTAATGGAGGAGGAGAAGATGGCGACGCGACGGCAGCGCGCGCAGCCTCTCCGGTGATTGATATTGGTAATCTGTTAAATAGGGAACCGTGCATAATTCTGATTTGATGGAGTCAGACATGAGAGTACGGAGGAACATCTGGAAAACTTCTGAAAAGCCCGCTTCGCTGCTGCTGCTACTGTGTGGTAACTGGAATCTCCGAGCAGAAGGCCCCGAATCCTCGGCTTTGTTTGTTTCAGCAGCCGGGGCGAGGTCGAAGGCACTCGGCAGAGGATGGCGCTCAGGAGGCTGTATCGGAGGGGCTGGTCGGAGGCTCGAAGTTTTCCGACGGACGGACTCAGTGTCGGCTGTGGTCGGCTGCTTCCAAGGCATCGGCAAGTTGACGGTGCCCGGAGGTTTATGGCAGGGAGCTTCTCCCTTTTTCCGCCTGCTGTCGGGGACTCGGGAGTCGATCGACTCGGGGACTTTGAGACTACTTTTACCGTGCCCATGGTTTGTTCTTCATCAAATTATGGTATTGCTTTGCACTGCTGTAACTATATGTTATAATGATGTGGTTCTGTCAGTGTTGGTCTTTGGTTTGTCCTGTTTTCTGTGATATCACTCCGGAGAAACATTGTATCATTTCTCAATGCATGTATGCATTTCTAAATGACAATAAAAGAGGACAGAGTGTTCTCATAATCTAATTTAAAAGGTGTGGGGAAGGGAGAGAGAACCACCAGGTGATAGGAGTGTTAGGCAAAACCTGGAGGGGGAGGGATGAAGTAAAGAACTGGGAAGTCGATTGGTAAGATGAGGTGAGAGAGGGAAAATGGAGTGGGAAATGGAGAAGGACGGGTTGGGGGTTATTACCGGAAGTTTGAGAAATCGATGTTCATGCCATCAGGTTGGAGGCTACCCAAACAGAATATAAGGTGTTGTTCCTCCAACCTGAGTGTGGCCTCATCACGACAGTGAAGGAGGCCATGGATGGACATATCGGTATGGGAATGGGAAGTGGAATTAAAATGGGTGGCCTCTGGGAGATCCTGCTTGTTCTGGCAGACGGAGTGTAGATGCTCAGTGAAGCAGTCTCCCTATCTATGTCAGGTCTCACCGATGTACAGGAGGCCACACTGGGAGCACCAAACACAGTAAATGACCCCAACAGACTCACAGGTGAAGTGTCGCCTCACCTGGAAGGACTGTTTAAGGCCCTGGGTGGTAGTGAGGGAGAAGGTGTAGGGGCAGGTGTAGCATTTGTTCCGCTTGCAAGGATAAGTGGCAGGAGGGAGATCAGTGGGAAGGGACAAATGGACAAAGGAGTCGCACAGGAAGCGATCCCTGCAGAAAGCAGAAAGTGGTGGGGAGGGAAAGATGTGCGTGGTGGTAGGATCCCATTGGAGGTGGTGGAAGTTTCAGGGTCCTGCCAAAGGGTTTCGGCCTGAAATGTCAACTCTACTTTTTTTCATAGATGCTGCTTGACCTGCTGTGTTCCTCCAGCAGTGTGTGTGTGTTGCTCAGATTTCCAGTATCTGCAGATTTTCCCGTGTTATAAATTATGTAAATAAGCATAACAATGGATTGCAGGGATCATAAACCAAGAAATCAATTACCAAAGTTGTGTGTTCAGGTACATTGCTTTCCAAACTATAAATCTTGTTCATGGCTAATAATTCTAAAAATAAGTGCACACTTTCAAGACAGCACACGTACATAATACAGTTCCTTGCAGATCCTGAGTGATCAGGTTTGCTTTCGATATCTCGCTACTCAAGGAAGACTTCCCTCAAAGATCTGCAGGAATTAGTTCTAATGAAGGGACCCAGACCCCAATGTGTTAACTCTTTACTTTCCATGGATGCTGCCCAACCTGCTGTTTTCAGCATTTTCTTTTTATATTTTACACCTATTATAGTTCAACAATATCTCAGGATGAGAACAACTCGATGATTGGGAATTTGGAGTCAAAGCTGAGAAAGTTTTCTTTAGGAAGCATAGCACGAGCAAACTCGAACAATCATATTTTTTAAATCTTCTGTGCAAGTTTATCTAATGTCTCCTCAGGTTAATCCTTTTAGCTCTGATACTATTTTAGTAAAGCTGTGCTGAAACCTTCCAGGTGGAATATCCTTGCTCTGATGGAATGCCTACAACAGAACTGAATGTAGGATCAAATGAAGCATATGAGGAGAATAAAAGAATTCAGAAAAGAACTAAAGAAGGGAATTGGAAAAGCCAGAAAGGGCCATGAAAAGCCCTTAGCATTCTATACATACATCAAGAGCAAGAGAATAACTAGGGAGAGGGTGGGACCACTCAAGCATAAAGGGGGAAACATTTGTTTGGATGCAGAGAATGTGAGTGAGATACTAATAAGTACTTTGCTTCGGTACTCACCAAGGAAAAGGATAGGGAGGACCAGGAGATCAGTGCTAAGAGTAAGGAAGAGAAAGTGTTGGGCTTTCTAATGAGTATTAAGGTGGATTCGTCCTCAGGGCCTGACAGGATTCACCCCAGATTATCGAAGGAGGCAAGACACATGATTGTTGGGGCCTTGACCGGTATCTTTATGTCGACTCTCGCCACAGGCAAGGTCACAAAGGGGAGACAAGGGAAAATCTTGGGAACTAAACAGTAGATTAGTGAGTCTCATGTCAGTTGTTGGGAAATTGCTGCAGAAAATTCTTGTGGATAGGATATATGAGCATTTGTAAACCCATAGCATAATTAAGAAGAATAAGCATGGCTTTGTGAGGGGTAGGTCGTGTCTTACCAACTTGATTGAGTTTTTTTGACAAGGTGACAAAAGAGTTTCATGAGGGTCAGTGGATGTTGTCTACATGGATTTTAGTAAAGCATTTGACAAAGTCCCTCATGGGAGGCTAATCCAGAAGATTAAGATGCACGGCGTCCACTGCGAATTGACTGTTTGGATTCAGAACTGGCTTACATATAGAAGGCAGAGGGTGGTGGTTGAAAGAACTTATTCAAGTTGGAGGTCTATAATTAGTGGTGTTCTGCAGGGATCTGTACTAGGACCTCTGCTATTTGTAATATATATAAATGACCTGGATGAAAATGTACATGGGTGGGTTTGTAACTTTGTGGATGACAACCAACACAAAGTTGAGATGTGCTGGGGGCAGCCTGCAAGTGTTGCCACACACTCCAGCACCCCTTTTGATTCTCCTACGACAGGAGTGATTTGCAGTTATCCATGAACTTAACAGCATGATTTTGGAGAATAAGTGAGAGAGAAAATAATCAGAATCAGACTCAGCTTATAATCACTGGCATACACCCTGAAATTAATTGTTTTGCTGTAGCACTACAGTGCAATACACATTAATGAAAAAACTACAAATTACAATAAGTATATATATATAATTGAATTCATTAAGTAATGCAAAAAGAGAGCAATAAAAAGAATAAAAATAGTGAGGCAGCAAACATGTGTTCATTGCCCATTCAGAAATCTGATGGCAAAGGGCTGTGATTCAGTGGTTTAGGAACATCTGATGCGCACCCCAAAACTGGTTCACATGAGACAAGGAAGGGAACCTTCTCGTGATGTTAGTGTAGTTTTGTAGGCCATTTGGTCAGCCAGTTATAATATTCTTCTTTCATGTTAATTCTTTCTTTTTTTGTGCTTTTTGTTGGCTAGTATAGTGATTCATGAGCTTTGCTCAAACAGCCATTTTCTCACTGATTTGGTAAACGTGAGGTGTTCCAGCATTTTTCCCTCCAGAGGTACTCAGTCAGTTCTGAAAATCAATCCCTTAGAAGTGCCAAGCTCATCTTGAATATGGAAGCAAAGGCAAGATTGTGTAAGGGCTGCTGCTTCTCTGGCTACCCTTCCTGACCAGATCCTACTGCATAATATCAACTGATGCCCTCTGTTGTTTTACTTTTATTGGTTGCTTTGCTATAAGATGATCATGTTCACAGGTGTCAGTTTTACATGTTTGAAATCTGTCCTTGTTGTAAGAAGATAAGTCAAATTCAGTGTCATGTTGGGCGCAGGCTACAACTGAACCCAGGAGCGGAGCAATGACAGGCTCCCATGTAGAGATGGAAACAAGAGTTCATACATAGGAATTCCAGCAGAACATTACAACCGGGCAACACTGCAAGACGAATCATTCTCAACACAAAGTTCACCCCCACAGATAAGCACGAATCGGGAGTCTGCTTTAAACAATTACAGAATGTGGAAAATCTGTGTCAGTCAAAATAAACTTGACAAGATTAAACAAAAAGCACAAGGGCTTAACACCTCTAGTCAAGACAACAATTAGTAAATACAGGTGCTCAAGAAACCTAGAAGCCCAATTCTTTATGGCTCGCCACAAAGGCCCTCAAGGCTCATGGCATTCAATGTGTTTACAATGGAAATGCGACTGCCTAGACCAGGGGTGGTGAAACTTTTTGAGAGAGTGTGCCTAAATTGGCGGTAATCTTCTAAAAACTTCCCTTACATGTTATTGATCAAGTATCAAAGTACATGCACTGTTTGTCACCATACTGTACAATAAGTTCAGCTTCATTTTCCTGCAGGCATTTACAGAAAATAAAGAAATACAATAGAATTTATGAAAAACTATATATAAACAAAGACCGACAACCAATGTGCAAAAGAAGACAAGTTATGCAAATAAACTAACAAATAAATAATAATGAGAACATGAATTGTAGAGTCTATGAAAGTGAATTAGTAAAAACTTAAGTAATGAATTATGGACATTTGTAAGTAAAAAGAATGAATCATGTTGCTTATTTTGGTGTATTATTGTTTTACTATTAATAAAAGCATAACAAACAGATTGAAATAAATGAGGGTTTTAAAACCTGTTCAAAACTATTAATTGTAATATTTTAAGAAGAACATAATTTCTCAATAACATTTGTGTGGGACTTCATATACAAGAAATGTGAATGTGAAATTACAAGCTTTGGTGAATATTCATAAAAGATGAAGGAAAGGAAAAGAAACACACTTTACTCTCAGTGAGACCTGTGTTGCTGCACTAGTGATGACAAATATTTTACATCCAACTTGTATTTGGTTGTTTTGAGAGCTATGCATTTAGCACTAGTTTCATCAGTAAGTCTACCCCTATAATTAAACTCGACCAAATTCATCACTGAAAACAATGACTTACATGACTATTCATGAGGGCACTGAACTACAGACAGTACTTATCTTTATTATCACTGATAAAGGACAGAAAACAAAGTTTAAACAGAGTGAAGGCCAAGAGGCCCTACAGTTTACTATTCAAATATTGATGTGCACACCAGGTCTGAGAGGATTTCAAAACACATCACCCAACGTCACTTTTTCTCACAACTGTCAAACTGGTATCAAGCTGGTGAAATTATCTCGCTGCTCTCTGGTTGTAAAACAGCATTCACTGCTTTATTTGGCAGTAAAGATGATCATTGGGTATCCTTTTATTATGGGTGGGGTTTAAAGAACTGAGAAGTGACACTGCATGCTGTGTGCCAACATAGTTTGCATGTGTCACCTCGGGCACATATACCATAGGTTCTTTACCCCTGGTTTAGACAAAGTCATACAGTCATTCAGCATAGAAAATGCCCCTTCCAACAATGCTAGCTAAGATTCCTACCAAACCTAGTCCTACTTGGCCCCTATTCCACTACACCTTTCCTATTTATGTACCTGTCCAAGCACCTTTTCAGTGTTGTTAATGTACCCGCCTCAACCGCTTCCTCTGGCAGGTCATCCCATATACACCATATTCCATACGCACCATAGATGGCACACCAGTTTGTACAAAGTGCCTTAATCGGCAAAGTTAATGATATGACCATGCTGGTAAAAACTATTTTATGTACTGTACTTCCACCTCTGTTAGTATAGCTCCTTTCCTGATTTTGAATCCATCAGAACTTTAAAGCTAATTAACCATTTTAGAAATAGGTATCAAGGTTGTAATTTTGAATATGTGACAGCCAATTTGTCCTTGGCACAATGCTACAAATAGCCTTGGGTTAATGTCTAAATCAATTTTTGGTGTTTGCTGGGAATATAAATTGTCTTGCTGAGTGCATAACTGGTTCAGATCTCAACCATAAAATTTATCACCTACAATACTAGAATGTACTCTTCATACTAGCTTCTGACTTATTTTCTTGAATTCCTGATACAGAGCTTTTTTCGAACATTACAGCACAGTGCAGGCTCTTTTGGCCACAGTGTTGTACCGACATTTTAACCTACTCTAAGATCAATCTAACTCTTCTCTCCAACATAACCCTCCATTTTTCTACATTCTATCTGCTCATCTAAGAGTTTCCTTAATGTATCTGCCTCCACCACCACCCCAGCACTGCATTCCACACACCCACCACTCTCTGTGTAAAAAACTTAACTCTGACATCCCGTCATGCTTTCCTCCAAACAGCTTAAAATTATGCCCTCTCATATTAGCCATTTTTTCCCTTGGAAGATGTGTCTTATTATCCACTTCATCAATGCCACTTACCATTTTGTACACCTCTATCAAGTCATATCTTATTCTCCTTCACTCCAAAGAAAACGGCCCTAGTTTTCTCAACCTGTGCTCATAAGAAATGCTCTCTATTCTGGGCTGCATCCTGGTAAATCTTGCCTGCACCCTCCCTAAGGCTTCCTCATCCTTCCTCTAATGAGGTGACCAGAAGAGTACACAGATTTAAGTCACATCCTCCTGATTCAGAGCTAAGAATGCTACCTCTGACCCAAGGATCGTGTTGAAAGTTGCAAGGACTCCCCAACCTCCCACAAACACCCCAGACCTGTTCTATCCCACATCTGATGGCTTATCCACCCAATAGTACAGGATGATCTGAGTTACATTTCTTAGCAGCAGAGATAATTAAATTAATTCATAAAGTTAATCACTTTACTATTAAGTGCCTGAAAAGGAATAAGTCAATTATTATCTTATCACCCAGCTCTTGGTTCCTTTGTAATTGTCTTCAGAGATTAAAAATTCCAAATCCAAATATTTGAAGTATGCTAACAGCTTTGCCTTTGATCCCCAGCCCTGCATCAATATCATTGTAACTTTAGTGTTCTGCCTTTACCTATTAATGTCCTTTAAAGTGAACTAGTCTTACAGTTCCAAAAATACACGTATTTCCTTTATCTCTGTTCTATCACCATTTCAGTCTCGGAAACCTTCAGATGGTCCCATGCTGATGTGCAACATCTAGTAAACACAAAATCTCACCTGGCACCTACCAGCCTTCTCCTTCCCACCCTCCCCCCCACCTTCTTTATAGGGCCTCTGCCCTCTCCCTCATCAGTCCTGACAAAGGGTTTCAGCCCGAAACGTTGACTGATCGTTTCCACAGATGCTGCCCAACCTGCTGAGTTCTTCCAGTGTGTTGTAAGTACAACATCTAGTATTGGGTGAGTTACAATTTCATCTTGTTTAATAACAGAAGAGCCACATCAGAAAATCTAAATCCCCATCACAATTTACTATTCCATCAAAACAGTTAACATTTCGGATATAGGACCCTTCATCAAAGCTGTTAAGTAGAGATAACAAGCTTGTTTTACATAGCAGAGAAGGTGGGGAGGGCTGACTGGTAGAAAAGAGGGAATATCTCTGGTGGGGTGAGACCAAATAACCTAATTATGACGGTTAAGTAGCAGTTAAAATCAGATTGTTTCTTTTTTGTGTAATGTCCTGCTCATGGTAAGATCGTGGGATATGCACAGCAAGCCAAATGATACAAGTAAAATGGAAAAAGGATGACAAGCAGAAATGGCCATTTGGTGCCAAGGCTGGTAGTGGAAAGAGATTTGCAGAAAATCCGTAAATCTTTCAGTAAGATGGCGGCACATTCAGACACAGAGCTTCTCAGGGGCCAACCAAAGGGTTTTTTTTCTTTGTTAAGTGTGTTTCTTACGATCACAAGACAATGCTGGACTCCAGCAGCTTCAGTACCCTAAGTCTAACCCAGCGGGAAGCTGTTTGTTGATTGGAGTAGCTGAACTGGGTTTCGGTGGAGTCAGCCGGGGGATCAGAGGAGCCGGCCTGAGTGTCGGAGGAGCTGGCTTGAGAGCAGACCGTGTTGCTGCCGCTACTCGAAGGCATCGAAGGTGGCATGAAGTGTAATCGTAGGTGATTGTCTTGGACGTTTCTCTTGTGATCACAAGACCCTGTTGGACATTGATAATGGAGGATGCCTGTTTCCCTTTTTGGTGGATGACAGGCGGTGGGGAAGCCGTGTAGCCTCAGCTGCAGCGAGGACTATGCCTAAAGCCATGGGCTTGCCCGCTGCTGCAGTCTGGGAGAGGAAACGCCAGAGGCGGTGCAAAATGGCGTCCATTCTCGGTTGGGGGCTGGCCTCTCCCACTGGTGAGGCCCTCCAGTATTCAAACGACAGAATTACAGGCTGGATTGCAGTGGCTGTGCACTGCCGGGAACTGTATTATCAATTTGCAGGACACGTCAGTCAGGGTTTTGCACTATATATGTGTCTTTTTTTTGCATGACTATGTTTTTTTGCTTGTTATTTTGAATACGCTGTGTATGTTTTTCATCTTGGCCTCAGAAGAATGCTGTTTCATTCATCTGTATAGATGTATCATTGAATGAAAATTCAACTTGAATACGAGCATTTGGCATTGAGACATGAAGGCTGCAATGTGCTTGGAGAGAAAGTGAGGTTTTGTTTCTCAATCCTGCATTGTACTTCCCTGTACAGGAATCAAAATCAGAATCACAATCAGGTTTATTATCACTGACATATGTATATCATGAAATTTGTTGTTTTGCATCAGCAATACAGTGCAAGACATAAATATATTATAAATTATAATACGAAATATATAAAAAAATTAAATAAGTTCTGCAAAAAGAGAGCCAAAAAAAAACAGAAAAGCAGTGTTCATGGACTCATTGTTCATTCAGAAAAATGATGGAGGAGAGAAAGAAGCTATTCCTAAAATGGAGCGCGTGTGTCTTCAGGCTCCTGTATCTCCTCCCTGATGGTAGTAATTAATGGAGGGTATGTCCTGGGTGGTGGGTGTCCTTAATGAAGGATAGCACCTTTTGGAAGATGTTCTCAATGGTGGGAAAGTCCGTGCCTATGAAGGAGGCCGCTGAGAAAAAAGTCAGAGTGGGAGTTTTATGGTGAATTAAAGTTATAGGCAACCGGAAGATAAGTTTGAACACAAGTGCTCTGCAAAGCAATCCCCAATTTGCATTTGATTTCTCCAAAGTAAAGGAGGCCACATTGCAAATATCGAACTGCAGAGCACTGGACCAGAAGAAGTGCAAGTGAACAGCTGCTTCTCCTGGGAAGACTGGCTGGTGAGAAGGGAAGATGTGAAAGAATGGGTGTTGTACCCCGTGCAACTGCACAGGAATATGCCCTAAGACAAGGAGTGGGAGAGCAGACCAGGGAGTTACGAAGGGAGTGATTCCTTCAAAATGGTGCTAGGAGAGGGGAGGAGGATCTGTGTCTGGTGGTGGAATCTTTTCGGAGTTGGCAGAAAAGAGCAAAGAATAAGTTGTTGAGTGAGGAGATTGGACACCTGGTTCTTGCTCTGTCCCAAACAGGAGCAGATGAGAACCGAGATGTGAGAAATAGTTGAGATCTGGTCAAAGGCAATGTCAATTATGGTAGAGGAGAAGCCATAGTTCTGCCAAGTACTATTAGGCTAGAGGTTTATTGTGGTGAATCAGTGTATGGAAGATGTCAAGGCTGATACACTGCCACTGTAACAAACTAAGACATCCTGCACTCTGATGCTCCTGAAGTAAGATCACTGGTTTGTATCACAATCAGAATCGATAACCTCTTCTTCCTTAGTGTTTGGGAGGATGCTTAGTTCAGTGCTTCATTGTATATGCATATCTCTCTGACTGACAGCCTCCCGGTGAACCCAGCAATTTAATAGAATGACTACTGTAGGCAACCAACATGAAATGAGTCAAATCCAAAAGTATGAAGCTCTTTTTATGTACTATATTAGCCTGTTGGAGGTGAGGTTGGAGGAGGCATTTGAATAGGTACAAAGATTGAAAATTACTTTCATGTTTTTGGAGATGGACAAAAGAAAAATGCAATAAAGGCACAAGAAATCTTGAAAGACACTGAGAAGTGAGGACATGTGTGATTTTAAACTCAGTTCTGCTGTTTTCGTCCAGGCTTGCTTCCTTCTTTTTGATTTTGGATGTCTGTTTGATATATTGGACCCTGACCTGCATGGTGTTTGCATTAATAGTTTGTTTTCTGCGCACCAGCCAACTTCTGCCCTTCAGTTCTAGGAAAATGGAGTTGAGTGAAGGCGAATACTTGCATAAAAGCAATTATATTGGAAGCAAAAGAATAAAGTGAAAAATAGAAAATGTTAATCCAATAAAAACAGAAGCTAAACATATCAAGAGATAAACTATAGGCAGATTTGTTAACCAGGGTTAAATGTGTAAAGAATTATGAATAATATTTATACTCACAATTGGATCTTTGTTTAAGTTCAACTTTATTGTCATGGGTATTTAGACATGGGGGATCAATGCCATGAAAATTAGTTTTTTACAGCAGTGCATTACAAACATTGTTGCTTCAAATGTCAATTCATCACTGCAGCCATCACAGCTGCAGATTTTAACATTAAAAGATGAGAAGAAGAATATTTTAATGTTCCCATAGGAGCTGGTTTCAAAATGTCATCATATTCCGGCACCATCATATGACAATCATGCATTTGATGCCACTGACTCAAATTTGGTATTGAGTATAAATAACAGCCAATGCACACATTCAGCTCTACATACCGCAAGCAGATTTCTTCCCTGGAATGTTCCTACTGCTATCTATAGCTAACAGATACTGATATGTGGAAGACCGTAAACTGGATGAAACAGCCTTAGGAATATTAGCCAGCATTCTTTTATCTCTGCAAAGGAAGAATATGGTTATCTACTCTTCCATCACAACTTGTCAACCTGACAAATTCATAAGCTCAAGTGATGTGGTAGAATTTATTGTTAAACTGATGGTTTCAAAGAGGCATTGCCCAAAGGTACACAAGATATGTACTAAACTTAATGCAGAATAGTCAAGTTATTCTTATCTTCATGAGCAGAACCAGAGAGATGCCAAGCCAAAAGGATGTCTAATATATATGTTGTGAGGCATCATGGGGCAGTAATTATCCTTTAAACTGGCATCCATGAAAATTCGATGTGATGGTATTGGGTTTGCTATCCGCAAAATTCTGAACTCAAAGGAGGTCTTAAGCCCTGTCCTATATAGTTAGATATGTGTACCCTCACTAAAAGGAGGTTATTATATAGCTACTTACTCCTCAAAGGCTAGATAACTTCATTGTTTATCCTCCACAGTGAGTTTAGCTCCTAGTACCTCCTAACTGAGCTCTCCCTCACAAGCTTCCAGCTAATCGAGTAGGCTAAAGACAGTTCAGTTATTTTTAGTGATATGCATTAAACTTAGATAAAATTCTTAAAACACATTCAGTCTTTTCTATCTTACAAAAGGTTTCCAAATTACAAAAAATTTCTAAAACACACAGGATTTACAAGACACAGGTACAATTCCTATCAGCTAAAAAGACATAGCAACGAGTTACAGACAAAAATGTCCTTCACAGAAAATGAAGATAGAAAAATGGATTCAAGCCACCCTGTCTTTCTTCATTCTTATTCTCATTCTTTGACCATTCCTAATAAGTTTGACTATCCTCTAATGCTTATACTGTTTCTTAGCTACTTGGTAACATGACACACATGTGGTATTTTTCAGACACCTTTTCCTACAGATGGTCTAAAATCTGGGACAGATATCCCAGACACACAAAATTAATACTGTGAGGGCTGACTCCCTGAGTACAAAAGTCTCCCAACTATTGATAGAAACATAGAAACATAGAAGACCTACAGCACAGCACAAACCCTCCCTTCGGCCCACAAAGCTGTGCCGAATATATCCTTGCCTTAGAAATTACCTTGGGTAACCCATAGCCCTCTATTTTTCTCAGCTCCATGTACCTGTCCAGGAGGCTCTTAAAAGACCCTATCATATCTGCCTCCACCACCGTCACTGGCAACCCATTCCACGCACTCACCACTCTCTGTGTAAAAAACATACCCCTGACATCTCCACTGTACCTACTTCCAAGCACCTTAAAACTGTGCCCTCTCATGCTAGCCAACTAGGTCAACTATTTGAGGTGATGAGTGATAGTATTAGACTGGCCTGCAAGATTCCTTGGAACTAGAAACACAGAAACATAGAAAACCTACAGCACAATACAGGTCCTTCGGCCCACAAAATTGTGCCGAACATGTCCCTACCTTAGAAATTACTAGGCTTACCTATAGCCCTCCATTTTTCTAAGCTCCATGTACCTATCCAAAAGTCTCTTAAAAAACCCTATTGCACCTGCCTCCACCACTGTTGCCGGCAGCCCATTCCACACGCTCACCACGCTCTGAGTTAAAGACCTACCCCTAACTTCTCCTCTGTACCTACTCCCCAGCAACTTAAAGCTGTGTCCTCTTGTGGCAACCATTTCAGTCCTGGGAAAAGGCCTCTGACTACTCACATGATCAATGCCTCTCATCATCTTATACACCTCTATCGGGTCACCTCTCATCCTCTGTCGCTCCAAGGAGAAAAGGCTGAGTTCACTCAACCTATTCTCATAAGGCATTCTCCCCAATCCAGGCAACATCCTTGTAAATCTCCTCTGCACCCTTTCTATGGCTTCCACATCCTTCCTGTAGTGAGGCGACCAGAACTGAGCACAGTACTCCAAGTGGGGGCTGACCAGGGTCCTATATAGCTGCAACATTACCCCTCAGCTCCTAAATTCAATTCCACGATTGATGAAGCCCAATACACCGTACACTTTCTTAACCACAGCGTCAACTTGCGCAACTGCTTTGAGCGTCCTATGGACTCGGACTCCAAGATCCCTCTGATCCTCCACACTGCCAAGAGTCTTACCATTAACACTACATTCTGCCATCATATTTGACCTAGCAAATTGAACCACTTCACAATTATCTGGGTTGAACTCCATCTGCCACTTCTCAGCCCAATTATGTATCCTATCAATGTCCTGCTACAACCTCTGACAGCCCTCCACACTATCCACAACACCTCCAACCTTTGTGTCATCAGCAAAATTACTAACCCATCACTCCACTTCATCATCCAGGTCATTTATAAAAATCACGAAGAGTAAAGGTCCCAGAACAGATCCCTGAGGCATTCCACTGGTGACCGACCTCCATGCAGAATATGGCCTGTCTACAACATTCTTTGCCTTCTGTGGGTAGGCCAGTTCTGGATCCACAAAGCAATGTCCCCTTGGTACCCCATGCTTCCTTACTTTCTCAATAAGACATGGGGTACCTTATCAAATGCCTTGCTGAAATCCATATGTACTACATCTACTGCTCTTCCTTCAATGTGTTTAGTCTCATCCTCAAAAAATTCAATCAGTCTCATAACGCACGACCTGCCCTTGACAAAGCCATGCTGACTATTCCTAAACATATTATACCTCTCCAAATGTTCATAAATCCTGCCTCTCAGGATCTTTTCCATTAACTTACCAACCACTGAGGTAAGACTCACTGGTCTATAATTTCCTGGGCTATCTCTACTCTCTTTCTTGAATGAAGGAACAACATCCGCAACTCTCCAATACTTCAGAACCTCTCCCATCCCCATTGATGTTGCAAAGATCATCTCCAGAGGCTCAGCAATCTCCTCCCTTGCCTCCCACAGTAGCCTGGGGTACATCTCATCTGGTCCCAGCTATAAATAATAATTCAGCCAGTGTTGTCTGGTTTGTTGGAGGCCTAATTAACATAACCTCATTCTATTGCACTGCATCTTTTGAGCATCCAGTCTCATGTTGTGTGCCAGCAGCCTGTGCTCCATAGGCAATGCTGTTTGTTTTCAAAGCTGGCCTTTTAACGTCAGACTGATTATCGTTTGTCATTTGCATTTAAGAACTGAAAACTGTTTCTTGTTTATGACAAGAAGCTGAGTAAGGAATATTGTTTTTTTTATTTAGAGTTACAGCATGGAATAGGCCCTTCCAGCACTTTGAGCTGCGCCACCAATAGCCCAGCTGCTATGCACTTAATATTTCAGTAACATTTGAGTCATGTTGTAAATATTATCTTTGATTAAGCAATCTTTGTTGTTTGCATAATGCATTGTGAGTTATATGTAAAAGTACGTGAATGGCATCCATCATCATGCCACCATGTCATAAGTGGGTGTCTCGCTAAAAGTGAAATGAACAACGCACACAGGTTATCCTGGCTCCAAGTGTTCTTTCAAACTTTTTAATGTTTTGGAGTTAAATGAAATATTCAAGGAAAAGTGAGTGCCAGTTTTGTTGAGTGTAGTTAGTGGAAGTGCATACAGTTTGCTTCGAAGTTTAACTATTCCATCTAAACCAGCCAAAATGAGCCTTGCTGATATGGAGAAAGTAATGTTGGAACATTAAGAACTGAAGCCGTTGTTTATTTCAGAATGCTTCAGGTTTCATAATTGGAAGCAAAAGGAAGGGGAGTCCATTTCAGCTTACATGGCTGAAGTGAAGAGATCGTCTGAGCATTTTCATTTCAGTGAAGGGCTTAATGATGCACAGAGAGATCATTTAGTTTGTGGAATCTTACAAGACAGCATTCAAAAATGGCTCCTAACAGAAGCACAACTCACATTTAAAATAGCTGTTGAAACTGCTGTATCAATAGAAACAGCAGATGCAGACACAATTGAGTTGTAGTCACGAATGAAAGCAAATATGAACAAAATTGCAGCATCTAGATGGAGGCCTGCCTGGCCGAACAAACTGTGTTACCATGGTGGCAGAATCTCACATACACCTGACCAAGGCAGGTTTAAAGGTGAAACTTGTAGAAAATGCAACAAAGTAGGACATATACAAAGAACATATCAGGCAAACAAAATAAACAGGCTGTACAGGGAAGAGAAAAAGGTAAAAAGTCACGTTAAAGTTTCAAAAGGAGCACTAATCTGCATGCTGTTGATAAAAAATCTGATAATGTCAAGGGTGGCCCAGGACTGAATAGCCTTGAGATCTACAAAGTGAAAATGAACAATAGACCAGCAAAATGGCTTACTCCAAAAGTGAACAGCAAATTACTTAAAATGGAATAGGACACTGGCTCAGCTGTTTCAGTCATTCCACACAACAGGTTTCAATGGAATTTCAAAGGTACTAAATTGTGCCTGCAGGTATTCAACTAAGAACTTATACTGGAGAAAAGTTAACTCCTGTGGGAATGACATTCGTAACAGTGAAATACAATCACCAACTAGCCACATTGTGCTTATATGTGGTAAAAATAGGAGTGCCAGATTGTGGGGGCATGATTGGCTGAGACAACTACAACTTGATTGGAGATCCGTCACCACCAGTTGCATGCCACATCCCCTGCAAGAGAGTCAACTGAAAGTGAATCAAGACAGGTACTGAATGATGCCACAGGAATGGTATTGGAAAACTCAAACATAGTAAGGGTGAAATAGTATTAAATGAAAATGCTACATCCAAGTTTTACAAAGCGTATCCGGTTCCTTATACCATTACATGATAAAATAGCCAGTGAGTTAGATTACATGGAGGCTGAAGGAATTCTTTCCAAGGTTGGATGGTGCCCATGGACAACACCAGTGGTCCCAATTGCCAAGGAGAAGGGGCTTGTCAGGATCTGTGGTGATATTAAGGACACCATCAACCCAGTACTGACAGTTGATCAATAGCGTCTCCCCAGGATAGTGGATATCTTTACAAAACATTCTGGAGGGAAACACTTCAGCAAAGTGGACTTAACTGAGGTCTACCTACAGGTGCAAATGGAGGAAAAGTCCAAACCGCTTCTCACTATAAACACTCACAAAGGGCTTTATCACCATAATAGGCCTATTTTTGGAGTAACATCTGCACCTGCACTCTGGCAGAAAGCTATGGACCAGGTACTGCAAGACTGTCCAGACACTCTGTGTTACCTGGATGACATCATTGTCACCAATAAGGATGACAAGGAGCACCTCCGAAATCTCAGGACAGTGTTAAAAAGATTTGAAGATTATGGGCTCACAGCAAGTCGCAACAAGTGTGAATTCTTTAAACTAAGCATCACTTGCTGTGGTCACACTATAGACGCACAAGATTTAGACAAGTGTGCTGAGAAAATACAAGCAGTGGGGAATGTTCAAGGCCAAAAAACATGTCACAGTTGTCATCCTTTTCAGGATCCATCGATTTCTGTAACAGATTCCTGCCAAACCTGGCAACAGTGCTCCACCACTTGAACTCATTACTACAGACAAAAGAAATGGTGACATCAGACACTGTACTCGCACATTACGATCCATATCGTCCAGTAAAGCTTGACCGTGATGCCTCGCCATATGTTATGAGTGAATTAAGTGAACGCCCAGTGCCTTTACATAATATTCTCTTGCCACTGCAATGAAAAATTATGCACAGGTTGACATTGAGGCCTTGAGTCTGGTTTAGGGTATAAAACGTTTGAACCAGTACTTGTATGAGAGATAGTTAACCTTCATTACTGATCATCAACCACTAATGTCTATTTTCAATCCACAGAAGGGTGTTCCATTAAGAGTAGCAGCATAAATGCAGAGATGGGCTCCATTTCTTGGAGGACGCAATGCTTAGATCAAAGTTAAGAGGGCAACTAACCATGGAAATGCTGATGGATTATCCTGCTTACCTTTGGAAAAGAAAATACCTGAAAAATTTACAAAAGAAGACATTTCTTTTGATGTATTCTCCCTAATGAAAATCAAAAGTCTCCCTATTACGGCATAGATGATCCAAAGGGAAACAAGAAAAGTCCCTATTCTATCTCAGATCTACATGGCTACGCAAAATGGCTGAAATGTACAGTAGAATCTCCAGTTCCCCCATTTTTACCAGCGCCAGGATGAACACACTTTACAGAGGTTGCCTTATGTGGGGATAGAGAGTTGTTGTACCATTCAAGCTGAGAGCTAAAGAGTTGGAGGACCTACATGCTGGTCATCTAGACATGGTCAAAATGAAAGCACTGGCTCGAAGCTTTGTCAGGTAGTCTGAGGTAGATCAGCAGATCGAGCAGCTTGCCAGGCACTGTTCAGAATGCCAACACATCCTGGAAAAAGGTGTCCAGAGCTGTCAGAACTACATCTTGCAATCCCAGGGTCAACTCCAACAAGGAGGAGGACCCAGAACCTAAGATCGTTTCCCAGCCAGAAGTCTCACCTGCCAAGCAGAATGAACCCCCAACCTTGTCAGGAAAGAAGTCTTCAACAGCGACTAAGTCTTTATGCCTGAATGGGACAACTTAAAATTCGTTGTGCTGTGGATGACTATGTAGTAGTTATATTATGTAGTATTGTGTGTGTGTGTGTGTGTGTGTGTATATGTGTGTGTGTGTGGTGTGTGGCCAAATGGTTAGGGCATTGGGCTCACAATCTGAAGGTCGTGGGTTCGAGTCTCGGCCAAGGCAGTGTGTTGCATCTTTGAGCAAGGCACCTAACCACATACTGCTCCAGTCCACCCAGCTGAAAATGGGTACCAGCAAATGCTGGGGGTTAACCTCACGTTAGACTGGCGTCCTATCCAGGGGGGGAGTCTCATACTCTCAGTCACTTCACGCCACAGAAACCGGCATAAGCACCAGCCTGATGGGCCACAAAGGCTCGGGACAGACTTTGACTTTGATATATATATATAGAATGCATCACAATTTTAAAAGCATTCCAGATTGATTTGGAATTTGTAGCTAAACAGGGAGAGGTGTTGTGTATTTATTATTTCAGTAATATTTGAGTAATATTGTAAACATATTATTTGATTAAGCGTCCATTGCTTACATAATGCATTGCAGGTTATCTGTAAAAGGACGTGAATGGCATACGTCATTACGTCATCGCGTCGTAAGTGGGTGTCTCGCTAAAAGTAAAAATAAGAACAATTAATCCCAGCTCCATGTTTGTCCTTCATTTAGTGTTTATGTTTTGGAGTTACAAAACAGTATTGAACTCTGTACTCCAATGCCCCAAGCAGTATACCGTCACGCTAACGGCTACACTACCATGGCGCCCTGGTTGGGAATTTAACTTGTTCAAAAGCAACTCTTTGATCCCTGGAAGTGTCAGCTGCTCTTCTAGAAAGCTGAGCTTTGCAAAAAGGCCCTCTAGGCCCTGGACAGTGAATGTCCATCACAGCAGGATCTCTGAAAAGAGATGATTCATGCCTAGGGGGTGCCTTCTGCAACCTAAGCATCAAGAAATAAAGCATTATCATGTGAAGATCACTTCTTGTTCAAAGCACAAAATAACACAAATGAAAGTGTTCCATAGAATGGCTGGTATTGAAAATGTTCTGTGGGATGATCAGTGCTGTAATTTTTTCAGTGGATTTGAAATTATTGTTCCTCTGAGAATTCCAGTCAAACTACTTGTTATTAGGGATGCATTATGTTATGCACAGCTACAGAAGGGAACACAAGAGACAAAAGGCACAAGAGGTAGATTTTTCAGCCACTCATCCAATGCTACCGATATATTCAACAGAATATCAGAAAACCCATTTATATATGTAAACCCTTGTATAGAGTGAAACTACTAGGAAAAAAATTCACCAGTCATGTTTGTGGTAACATCGAATGACATTGCAATACAAAGTAGTCCAGATTTCTGTCAAATCACTTAAGACAATCTGTACTTTTCAGCTGGCAGTGTCTTTCCTTCAGAAACAAGACAACATCATTGCCAGAATATAATAATGAAATCCTTAGAGTGTAATACCCTGTAGATCAGGTGATTAATATGCCTTTGATGGTGAACAAAATTCTCATCAATACTAGAAGCAAGTAGTGTCTGCTGTTTCTTCTACCTTTGTGTGTGTTCCCTAGTCTGCAAACAATAATTGATTGTAATTATCTGCTAGGCACTCCATCAATCCTGTGGTTTATGTAAATCAAAAAAGCTTTCATTTTCTAATATGAAGCTGGTAAATTATCATCAGAAGGCACTTCCTGTGCTATCTTAATGTGTAGCTGTGATTTAATAGTTCCTAAGGGGTATTCACTGCCCCTCGTTTAAAATCATAAAGTGACAGATGTACAATAAACCAAACTTCCATTGTTAACTTTATCTCCAAGATAGTGAAGTATTTCTTCCTGTAGAAGTACGTGTAACATTTTTAGTGGAAGCGTATTTAACACAGGCAAATGAGACTATATCTCATAGGTAAACTGGTCAGTATAGACAAGATGGGCTGAAAAGTCTGATTCTGGGTTGTCTGACTCTAATAGTAATATAAGCAAAAAATGCAGGAATTGCTCGACAGGTCAGGCAGCATCTGTAGAGCCAGAGTTAACATTTCATTAAAGAGCATCAGCTCAGAACATTAACTCTGTTTCTCATTCCACAGATGCTGTCGATCCTGAGTACCCCCTGCATTTTCTCGTTTTTGTTGTTTCAGAGTTCCATGATGTACAGTACATTATGTACTTCATTTATTTATTGCTTTTTTATTTATTATTATTATTTCTTTCTTTCTGTGTTTGCATAGTTTGTTGTCTTTTGTACCCCGGTTGAAAGCCCGAATTGGTGCAGTCTTTCATTGATTCTGTTATCATCATTATTCTATGGATTTTTTGAGTATGTCCACAGGAAAGTGGATCTCAGGGTTGTACATGGTAAGAAACACATAATAAATTTACTTTGAACTTTGAGCTCTGCTTTTACATTGCTGACTGGAAATTAAATACAATGCTTTATTTTATGTTTTTTTATGTTTTATTGAGTACGTCTGAGAGTTCCACTTTCTACCTTACCACACAAAACATGGCACAGGTCACAGATTAGCATACAATCCATCTCCAGTACAATTTACATGCAAATTTACATGCAATTTACATGCAAATTGGCTTTCCAGTTATGCCATCCCACTCTGCATCAGCAAAATTAATTTCCCTCTCTTTGCAGCCCATTTGTCAGATAATTGTGATCAGTATAAATAGCAAGAAGTCAATAGAAACTTGATGTTATTTGTCTTTTTTATACACCTTGGGATATCATCAGACATAAAATCTGACCGTTACATTACAGCATAGTAGCATAGTGGTTAGTGGTTAGCTCAATGTCATTACAACGCCAGTGAGCTGGGTTCAATTCCACCGCTGTCTGTAAGGAGTTTGTATGTTTTCCCCATGACCATGTGGGTTTCCTCCGAAGGCTCTGGTTTCCTCCCTCCTAAGGGTCAGTCGGTTTATTGGCCACATGGGAGTAATTGGGCAGCGTGGGCTCATTGAGCCAGAAGGGCCTGTCACTGGGCTAGATTAAAAAAATACATAAATAAAAAATAAACACAAAAGGTGATTTTAAGTCAGAAGGCCAAGGAAATATAACATGTCCTCAAGGTCACTCACTAAGCTTTACAGAGAGCATTGTATCAAGGCCTGGTATGTAACTGCTCTGCCCAACATCACAAGAAATTACTTTTGAGTTGTGGACACAATTAAGTCCATCATAAAACTGGACTCCCTTCAATGGAATCACTCTATACTTCTCACAGCCTTGGGAAAACATACGACATTATCAATGCTCTCTCCCACCCTAGACACTCTCTGTTCTCTCTGATAGGGGCAGAAGATACGAAAGCTTGAAAACACGCACTAGCAGGAGATGTAAATTTAAGGAGATGAATGAAAATAAGGAAGGCACATTCAGGAAAATGAAGGAGGGATTCAATGCTAGAAATGTAAGATGCATATTGGAGAAGTAAAACATCACAGACAGCAAAAATCTAAAATAAATCTGAGGGAATGCTGGAACCAGTCAGCATCTGTAGAGAGAGAACCAGAGAAAGAATTTCAGATTAGTCACCTTTCATCCAAATTACCCTATTCTGGTACAACTTGAAAGGCAGATTCCTTGAAATTGTTGAATTCAGTGTTAGATCCTGATGACTGCAAGATTCCAAATACTCAGCCTGCACTGAGTATTTGCAGCATTCGCAGCATTCAACAGGAATTCTGCAGATGCTGGAAATTCAAGCAACACACATCAAAGTTGTTGGTGAACGCAGCAGGCCAGGCAGCACCTCTAGGAAGAGGTACAGTCGACGTTTCAGGCCGAGACCCTTCGTCAGGACTAACTGAAGGAAGAGCTAGTAAGAGATTTGAAAGTGGGAGGGGGAGGGGGAGGGGGAGATCCAAAATGATAGGAGAAGACAAGAGGGGGAGGGATGGAGCCAAGAGCTGGACAGGTGATTGAGAGGATCAAAAGGCAAAAGGGATATGAGAGGATCATGGGACAGATGGTCCAGGGAGAATGATGGTGGGGGGGGGGGGAACCCAGAGGATGGGCAAAGGGTATAGTCAGAGGGACAGAGGGAGAAAAAGGAGAGTGAGAGAAAGAATGTGTGCATAAAAATAAATAACAGATGGGGTACGAGGGGGAGGTGGGGCATTAGTGGAAGTTAGAGAAGTCGATGTTCATACCATCAGGTTGGACGCTACCCAGACGGAATATAAAGTGTTGTTCCTCCAACCTGAGTGTGGCTTTATCTTTACAGTAGAGGAGGCCGTGGATAGACATGTCAGAATGGGAAGGGGAAGTGGAATTAAAATGTGTGGCCACTGGGAGATCCTGCTTTCTCTGGCGGACAGAGCGTAGGTGTTCAGCAAAGTGGTCTCCCAGTCTGCGTCGGGTCTCGCCAATATATAGAAGGCCACATCGGGAGCACCGGACGCAGTATATCACCCCAGCCGACTCACAGGTGAAGTGTCGCCTGACCTGGAAGGACGGTTTGGGGCCCTGAATGGTGGTAAGTGAGGAAGTGTAAGGGCATGTGTAGCACTTGTTCCGCTTACAAGGGTAAGTGCCAGGAGGGAGATCAGTGGGGAGGGATGGGGGGGACAAATGGCCAAGGGAGTCGCGTAGGGAGTGATCCCTGCGGAAAGCGGGGGGGGGGGAGGAAAAGATGTGCTTAGTAGTGGGATCCCGTTGGAGGTGGCGGAAGTTATGGAGAATAATATGTTGGACCCAGAGGCTGGTGCAGTGGTAGGTGAGGACCAGGGGAACCCTATTCCTAGTGGGGTGGCGGGAGGATGGAGTGAGAGCAGATGTACATGAAATGGGGGAGATGCGTTTGAGAGCAGAGTTGATAGTGGAGGAAGGGAAGCCCCTTTCTTTAAAAAAGGAGGACATCTCCCTCGTCCTAGAATGAAAAGCCTCATCCTGAGAGCAGATGTGGCGGAGACAGAGGAATTGCGAGAAGGGGATGGCGTTTTTGCAAGAGACAGGGTGAGAAGAGGAATAGTCCAGATAGCTGTGAGAGTCGGTAGGCTTATAGTAGACATCAGTGGATAAGCTGTCTCCAGAGACAGAGACAGAAAGATCTAGAAAGGGGAGGGAGGTGTCGGAAATGGACCAGGTAAACTTGAGGGCAGGGTGAAAGTTGGAGGCAAAGTTAATAAAGTCAACGAGCTCAGCATGCGTGCAGGAAGCAGTGCCAATGCAGTCGTCCATGTAGCAAAGGAAAAGTGGGGGACAGATACCAGAATAGGCACGGAACATAGATTGTTCCACAAAGCCAACAAAAAGGCAGGCATAGCTAGGACCCATATGGGTGCCCATAGCTACGCCTTTAGTTTGGAGGAAGTGGGAGGAGCCAAAGGAGAAATTATTAAGAGTAAGGACTAATTCCGCTAGACGGAGCAGAGTGGTGGTAGAGGGGAACTGATTAGGTCTGGAATGCAAAAAGAAGCGGAGAGCTTTGAGACTTTCCTGATGGGGGATGGAAGTATATAGGGACTGGACATCCATGGTGAAAATAAAGTGGTGGGGGCCAAGGAACTTAAAATCATCGAAAAGTTTAAGAGCGTGAGAAGTGTCACAAACATAGGTAGGAAGGGATTGAACAAGGGGGGATAAAACCGTGTCGAGGTATGCAGAAACGAGTTTGGTGGGGCAGGAGCAAGCTGAGACAATAGGTCTGCCAGGACAGGCAGGTTTGTGGGTCTTGGGTAGGAGGTAGAACCGGGAAGTGCGAGGTGTGGGAACTATAAAGTTGGTAGCAGTGGATGGGAGATCCCCTGAGCGGATAAAGTCGGTGATGGTGTGGGAGACAATGGCCTGGTGCTCCTTAGTGGGGTCATGATCGAGGGTTAAATAAGAGGAGGTATCCGCGAGTTGTCGCTGTGCCTCGGCAAGGTAGAGGTCAGTGTGCCAGACTACAACAGCATCCCCCTTATCGGCGGGTTTAATAATAAGGTTAAGATTAGTGCAGAGTGAGTAGAGAGCAGAGCGTTCCGAAGGAGTGCGGTTGGAATGGGGACAAGGTGCGGTGAAGTCGAGACAGTTGATGTCCTGTCGGCAGTTAGCGATAAAGAGATCCAGAGCAGGCAGAAGACCAGAGTGGGGTGTCCATGAAGAAGAGGAGGGTTGAAGACGGGGGAAGGTTGCAGCATTCTCTCTTTTCCCTTTCATATTTCCAGCATACACAGAGCTCCGTTTCTCCAGTGCATACCTGAGAGATCGAGCATGGATTTTTATTTATGTTTTCTTTTCTCTTCTTCTGCTTTCATTCATCTGTTTACATCTCAAGCAAGCAAATCAACTGCAACAAACAAGCCTTCACCATTCTCACAAAACACACAAAATGCTGATGGAACGCAGCAGGCCAGGCAGCATCTATAGGAAGAGGTACAGTCGTCGTTGCAGGCCAAGACCCTTCATCAGGACTAACTGAAAGAAGAGATAGTAAGAGATTTGAAAGTGGGAGGGGGAGGGGGAGATCCGAAAAGGTAGGAGAAGACAGGAGGGGGAGGGATGGAGCATAGAGCTGGAAAGTTGATTGGCAAAAGGGATACAAGGCTGGAGAAGGGAGAGGATTATGGGATGGGAAGCCTTGGGAGAAAGAAAGGAGAAGGGGGGCCCAGAGGAAGGTGGAGAGCAGGCAAGGAGTTATAGTGGGAGTGGCAGAGGGAGAAAATAAAAAATAAAAAATAATAAATAAACAAATAAGGGATGAGGTAAGAAAGAAAGGAGGGGCATTAACGGAAGTTAGAGAAGTCAATGTTCATGCCATCAGGTTGGAGGCTACCCAGACGGAATATGAGGTGTTGTTCTTCCAACCTAAGTAGGGCTTCATCTTGACGGTAGAGGAGGCCGTGGATAGACATATCAGAATGGGAATGGGACATGGAATTAAAATGTGTGGCCACTGAGAGATCCTGCTTTCTCTGGCGGACAAAGCGTAGGTGTTCATCGAAATGGTCTCCCAGCCTGCATCGGGTCTCGCCAATATATAGAAGGCCACACTGGGAGCACCGGACGCAGTATATCACCCCAGTCGACTCACAGGTGAAGTGTCACCTCACCTGGAAGGACTGCCTGGGGCCCTGAATGGTGGTGAGGGAGGAAGTGTAAGGGCATGTGTAGCACTTGTTCTGCTTACAAGGAACATTCTCTCTCAGTTGGCAACACCGCTACTTCTGCCATGTTGTCTCTTTATTGGTCCCCACCCTATCAGACACTCCCATTGTTCTTGCCACCTCTCCCCATATCTGCAACTTAAATCAAGTTTGATTTCTTACTTTTCTTGGTTCGAATGAAAGATCATTGACTTGAAATATTGGCTTGCTTTCCCTCTTCGCAGATGTAACCTAACTTGCTGAGTATTTCTTAAATAATTTATTTAATGATCATTTTCACAAATAAATTAATAATATTTTCAATGCTTAATATCTTTCCTCTAGGATCAATGCATCTCAAGGTGACCAATGATTTTATGACAAAACTGCCACCCTCTTCTTAGAATCGTTGTCAATGTCTTGCACCATATTGACCATATTGAATAATGTAATGTTTTCACAAAGACTCACAATTATTTATTCTTTTGCATGTTAATATATTACAACTGGTCAAAACATTATTTATCATAAGCAATAAAATATGCAATAAAAGTGTTTCTTCAACATTTTGTACATAAGAGACACACAAACTACAAGTGCCTCTACACTGTTCTAAACATCAAATGGCAAGTATTAACATATAATAAAAATAAATTAATGAAATATTATTGTGTTTCTAAGTAATCCCAATTTGCTACAGGAAACTTTTCACTTTCTGTTCTGTACTTACTACAACATTAATTAGATGGGTTCCACCAATGTCTCAGCATTTTTGCACAACGAGCTGCTGAATCATAGTCACCAGAAAGATCATAGACTGGATCAGCTGCTGTGGTAAGCTGGATCAGCACAATAGGAAACTGATGTGGATCACAGCTAACTTCAGAATGAATTAGAGAACAGAGAGCCAGTTTAGTTCACCAGTCTTAATCCTTCATAAAATCCTGTCAGAGTTGTGTATGTAATGACAGCATGGTGGTTATGACTTTCCATTGTGTAAGTAGCTGGTCATTGTCCTGCTCAAAGCTCTCAATAAACACTGAAAACTTGAGCAAGATGTTCAAAGGTAACAGCTGTGTATGGAACAAAATCCATGGAGGTAATAGAAAAATATTGAAGGAAACACAAAAAAAATCACTTGGCTTTAATCATCAGATCATTTTTGAATGAAATATGTGTTTATCTCTAACATTCTTGCAGTCAACCACTTAAGAGTTAATTGCCATTTCCTCAGACTGTTTAGAATCTTTAAAGAAGGGATTATTCAAAAATAAAAGCTTTGTATTTATATATCAACTTGCACTTCTCTAATGGTTTTTAAAGTCTGACGAGTATTAATGGAGTAAAATAACAAGATCTGCACAAAGCAATCTCTCCACAAACAGCTAAGTAATAATGATTGGATAATATGCTAGTTATGGGGTAATTATTGTTTAGGGTGCTGGATATTGAAACAAGGGTGTTGGATCTATTAGAATTCCCCAAGAGAAAAAGCAGGGTCTCATTTTATCTCTGATCAGCCTTTCTAAACTCCTTCATATAAAATAATCATTTTATAGATTCCTTGATTCCAACTTTTGGGCTGGTCTTTGAGCTCCCATAACACCCCAATTCTAACACAGGGGTGTTATCAACTGACTACAGCTAAATCCTAGTCAAGCTTGGATTGTGATATTCAGTCTAATTACATCTTGTGCCTTAGTAACCACAGCTAGCCACAGGCATGTAAGATTGCTTATATAGCTCGGAAATCTTTTGTGACTTGGTATTTTTATTTAACAATAAACAAATGTACTTACAACAGAATGGAGTAACAGTAAAAGAAATTCTCTGTACGACAGAAAATCCTTGTCACTTGACCTGAAATTCCAAGAATGTTTCTCCCAAAGTCATCACGCATAAAGCAGCTACAGTAATCTTTTTCAGCTGGAAGTTCTACTTGCAAAGAAATTTTGATCTCATTAGCAGAAACACGGCATCTACTAAGCAGCATTGAAAAGCAGAGTGCTCTCATTAAAAAAAAAGCTACTAGTATTTATTTCCAAACTTTTAGCATTGAAACCATTTGTAAACAATACTGATTTTGAGAGAATTATATTTAGACGGGTTCGCCAGATTTGCATGGTTTCTATATCAAAGTTAATTTCAGAGACTTCCCTTTGTTTCACCTCAGTTCTGAGCTCCAGCGAACCATGAACAGATTCTTTAGCTTTATGGTGATCCTTCGTGTCTTTCCTTCATGCCTGTCAACTTTGCAGCCAGTATGAATGCAACACCTGTGAACACCTCAGCGGTAAGTGAGATCCACACCAGAGCCAAGGACCATCCAAACCCGATGTTAATATCTTCAAGTATGTCTTTTCCAGACAGATTGACAGCTTCCTTGAACGCTGCTGCAGAATACCCGACGTACACACTGATTCCAGCAAGTGTTACCAGCGCTAGGTGAAACAGGAAGTGAGACCTTCATTAGATACAGCCACAATTATAATCTCTCTAGACATTCTTCCTGGCCATGTCTTTTTCAGAATATTGACCATGCAACATTTACTGATGTATTGTCATGTTTATAAAAAAAACTACATTCTGTGCTAAAGGATGTGGAAAACAAGCAATACATAGAGGCAGAAGGAACTACAGATGGCCGAGTCTGAAGTAAATGAAACCAAGTGCTGGAGGAATTCAGTGGGTCAGGTAGCTACTGTAAAAGGAAATGGACAGCTCTACCATCTTTATCCCTTTGTTGCCTATGCCTCCACCAATCACCTCTCAGCCTCCCAACCTCTCTGTAACTTTTTTCCATCTTATCTTTCCCCACCTGACTCCTTCTGCCAATCATCCCTCCTCACCTCATCACCATTATTCACCTACTACTTGCGAGCTCTTGCTGAACCCCCTCTTCTGCATCTCTTTATACTGGCTATCTTCCCCTACTCTTTCAGTCCAGATGAAGGGTCTTGAACTGAAGTGTCGACTGTCCATTTCCTTCTGACAACGCTGTCTGAACTACTCTGTTCCTTCAGCAGTTCGTTGCTTGAAACATTTCTTGTGAACTGGTTACTTAGAGTTAAAACCAGTTTGCATTTTCATTTCAAATAAGGACAATGGTCAGGAGCTTGATCAGTTGCACTTCTGCAGTAGTGTTGGCTAGAAGCCCGAGCGACCTTCAGGGATGTTATGCTCTTAGTAAGGTAGCATTGTTGAACAGGTGCTGGAAGTCACCCACGATCACTTTTGGAGGAGGACATTCAGTGTGCACATGCCAACATTTAAACAAATGCTTGGCAACAAAAAGAAAGCATGCTTCAGGAAGGAAGGAGGATTTTTCTGTGGAATCCTCTATTGCATGGTGTCCTATGCAAAATAAGAGAAAAAGAAACCTTAATCCCCAGAGGCTTCTAGAATCACTGGCAAAACTAATTTTTTGAGATGTAGCTCTTCATTCAGATAACAAATTCAACCAAAAAGCAGCATGCCATTTCACTATGACTTCCAACATCTGGTAAACTCATCAATGGGAGAACTGAAGACTGCTACACAGGCAACCTAAGAATTTTATAAAGTACGTGGGGATGATCTGGGAAGTATCGAGAAGAAACCTCAGTTGTGTAAAGTATTGTAAGGCACCCTGAAAGTCGTTCTAATACAACTGCGAGTTGTGAAGGTTTCTGATTAGAGGAAGTCAACAAGAATGTGTGGGAAGCAGGAATCAAGAATTGTTCAGGAAGTTGGACTCAACAATAACTTCTTAAATGTAAGAAAGGAATCAAATGAACAGTGAAGTAACATGACCTGTTCTATAGAAAACTGACTGAAGTTGCTTGCAAAGCAAAGTTTGTGGCCATGATTTTGTGCCAGCCAGTGATTTTACTGCAGCTGGGAAATAATAATGTGTAAATCAGAGTGAGCAGCGTGATTGCAAATCAAACACTGTAAAGAATGAAACCACACAATCTGTGCTGAGGTCTGGCTGGTTTCTGACACCAAGTCTGTGGACTGGTGTGTGTGCTTGAAGAAAGGGACAGAAAAAAAATCAATACCTAAATAAAAATTCCTTTGAGAAATGCATTAATAAAATATAATGATAATAGATAATAGATAAGTTGAATAACCATAGAGGATAATGATAGAAAATGGAAATAAATGGCAAGAGAATTGGAATAGAATTAGTTCATAATATAATTCATCATAATAATAATGTTAGTCATGATGAACTAATTTAAGCCGAGCTGTTTGAATCGTCAGTCATATGGTTTATTGCTGCTTAATGTGAAATGTAAGCATGGGACCACATATAATTTAAATCTCAAATTTTAAAAGAATGACACATAATTAGAATGGTATGATTGCTAAGTTTGCCAAATACAGAAGTATTGATTGGAATAATTTTTGAAGAGGACACATGAAGGGTACAAAGTGATATAGATTGGTGAACTATATCTGGCAAATGGCATATAACATGAAGAAATATGAAATTTACCATTTTTTCAGGAAAACTTTTAAAAAGCAAACTATCTAAATGATGAGAGATTGCAGAGCTTTGAGATGCAAAAGGATCTGAATTAATATAGCAAAAGGTCAGTAGCAAGTACAGTAAAATCTGAACAAATCTGATGTTCCAGACATGGAACTTGTTTACTGAATCCCAGAAACTGCATAGACCATATTTACATAAATACAAATGCAATGAATATTCAGTATGTACACAGAATGCAATAAGTAACAATTTGATACTCTTAATAAAAATACTTCAATATGTACTGATCATATAACTACACCATTTGGTATGATCTCCGGAAAGCCACCTCACGGGTGCAGTGGAGATTCCAGACTAGACTGGAATCAACAAGGGATGCTCGACAGCTGTGGCAGGGTTTGAATGCCATAACCTCCTACAAAGTTAAATCTTGTGACATAGAAGACAGCAAAGCTTCACTTACAGGTCAGCTCAATGCCTTCTTTGCTTGCTTTGACTTCCATATCAGGGAGAAACCATCACCCACCCCCATGTCTCCCGATGATCCTTTGGACTCAGTACCTGAAGATGACATACAGGCTTTCTTCAAGAGAGTGAATCCAAGGAAAACATCGGTCCAGACAGTGTACCTGGTCGAGTACTGAAGATCTGTGCTGATGTATTCATGGTTATCTTCAACCTCTTGCTCCAGCAGTGTGTGGTACCCACTTGCTTCAAGCAGGCTTCAATCATACCGGTGCCCAAGTAGAGCACAGTAACCTGTCCAAATGACTATCATCCAGTAGCACTTACATCCACAGTGATGAAGTGTATTCAGAGGCTGGTGGTGAAGCATATCAGCTCCTGTCTGAGTGGCAAATTTGATCTGCTCCAATTTGCCTGCTGAAGCAACAGGTCTAGAGCAGATGCCATCTCACTGGCTCTTCATACAACCTTGGAACATCTGGACAGCAAAGATGTATACATCAGGGTGCTCTTTATCGACTATAGCTCAGCATTCAATACCATTATCCCCTTAAAACTAATTAGTAAACACCAAGACCTGGGCCTCAATACCCCCTTGTGTAATTAGATCCTGGATTTCCTCACTCATAGACAGACCCCAGTCAGTTTGGATTGGCAAAATCATCTCCTCCACAATCTCCATCAGCACAGGAGCACTACAGGGATGTGTTCTTAGCCCCCTTCTCTACTCCCTTTACAACTATAGCTGTGTGGCTAAGAACAGCTCCAACACCATATACAAGTTTGCTGATGACACCACTGTTGTGGGCCGCATCAAAGGTGGTGATGAATCAGCATACAGAAGGGAAATTGAAAATTTATCTGAGTGGTGTCATAACAACAACCTCTCACATGATGTCAGCAAGATGAAGGAAATGATTGTAGACTTAAGGAGAGGGAAACCAGAGATTCACGAGCCGGTAATCACTGGAGGATCTGAGGTAACTTTAAATTCCAGATTGTCACTATCTCAGTGGACCTGTCCTGGTCCCATCATATAAATATAATTGCAAAGAAAGCACGACAGCACCTCTACTTCCTCAGGAGTCTGCAGAGATTCGGCTGATTTCTAAAACCTTGGCAAACCTCTATAGATGTGTGGTGGAAAGTGTACTGACTGGTTGTATTGCAGCCTGGTATGGGAACACCAATGCTCTTGAGCAGAAAATCCTACAAAAGGAAGTGGATTCAACTCAGTACATCATGGGTAAAGCCCTCTCAACCACTGAGCACATCTACATGAAATATTGCTGTAGGAAAGCAGCATCCATCATCAAAGATCCTCACTTACCAGGCCATGCTCTTTTTTCATTGTTTCCATCAGGTAGAAGGTACCAGTGGCTCAGGACTCACACCACCAGGTTCAATAACAGTTACTACCCCTCAACCATCAGGCTGTTGAACAAAAGCGGATACTACACTCATTCTATTTCTGGTGTTCCCATAGCTGATAGTCTCACTTTAACAACTCTTTATTTTGTTATTTCGTGCTCACTATTTATTGCTATTTACTTATATTTGTATTTGCACAGTTTGCTGTTTATTGATCCTGTTTACTGTTCTATAGATTTGCTAAATATGACCCCAGGAAAAAGAATCTCAGGGTTGTATGTGGTGACATGTTTGTACTCTGATAATAAATTTTACTTTGAACTTTGTGTATCATGCTGGTAACTCTGTTATTTTCTGGTTTAGTGGTAACTATTAACTACCAGCTGCCATGGATAGTGAAGAAAGCCAAAAACCAGAAGGGTCTCATCCCAAAACTGTTTATTTATTTCCAGAGATGCAACCTAAACTTTTGAATTCCTCTAGCATTTTGTGTGCGTTGCTCAGAAACCAATCAATCATTCCCGTCAGATTGCAGTCAATCAAAAGTAAGTCCTGCTTGTTTAGACAAGCTGAATCATACAGGTCACCCATTAAACCACCAGTATTGATAGAAATGCTAGATGGAAGAATATCAGTTGTTGAGGAGTAATCACAAAAAACCCAGGAGTAAGGAAAATGAACAAGGTCATTGATCAATCCATTAGTATTTTTTAGTGATCATTCCAAACAAGATTTTCTGAATGAGAACATTTTATCTTAGCAAAACCATAGGTTCTCAACAGATATTTTTAAGATTTTAAATAACTTTTTTTTATCCTGGAAGGGAAGGGAAGCCAATGCTAATCATATGGTTTTCATTTTCAAAATTCACTGTTTGCTAGCAGGAGATCCTGTTAATTTTTATTACATCGTTAAATTTCTACAACTTGTTATATGCAAAATTTAAAGGGTTTTTGTACATTAAGTAATTAGGAAAGAATGTTATCATTTATTGCTGGGAAATTTAAATGAAGTAGAAATATTATTTGCGTTCAAATCTGATTGTCTCATTGTAGGAAGGATATGGAAATATTAGAGAGGTTGTAAAGGAGATTTACTAGGATGCTGCCTGGATTAGAGAACATGTCTTATGAGGAAAGGATGAGCAAGTTGGGACTTTTCCCCTTGGAGGGAACTTGGTGCAGGTATATAAGATCACGAGAGCCATTGATAGAGTGGACACCCAACACATTTTTCCCAGGGAGCCAATGTCCGATACCAGAGGACATCCATTTGAGGTAACTGGAGGACATTTAAGGGAGATATCAGAGGTAGGCTTTTTACACAGAGAGTGGAATGGACTGCTGGGGATGGTGGCAGTGGCTGATACAATAGGGACATTTAAAAGGCACTTAGATAGGCAGATGGATGAAAGAAAAATGGAGGGTTATGGACAAGGTAGAATATACAGGGTTAATGGTAAGGCACTGGGGAGTGCAGTGGAACAGAGGGATCTGGGAATACAGATACAAAATTCCCTAAAAGTGGCGTCACAGGTAGATAGGGTCATAAAGAGAGCTTTTGGTACATTGGCCTTTATTAATCAAAGTATTGAGTATAAGAGCTGGAATGTTATGATGAGGTTGTATAAGGCATTGGTGAGACCGAATCTGGAGTATTGTATTCAGTTTTGGTCACCAAATTACAGGAAGGATATAAATAAGGTTGAAAGAGTGCAGAGAAGGTTTACAAGGTTGTTGCCGGGACTTGAGAAACTCAGTTACAGAGAAAGATTGAATAGGTTAGGACTTTATTCCCTGGAGCGTAGAAGAATGAGGGGAGATTTGATAGAGGTATATAAAATTATGATGGGTATAGATAGAGTGAATGCAAGCAGGCTTTTTCCACTGAGGCAAGGGGAGAAAAAAACCAGAGGACATGGGTTAAGAGTGAGGGGGGAAAAGTTTAAAGGGAACATTAGGGGGGGTTTCTTCACATAGAGAGTGAGTATGGAATGAGCTGCCAGATGAGGTGGTAAATGCGGGTTCTTTTTTAACATCTAAGAATAAATTGGACAGATACATGGATGGGAGGTATATGGAAGGATATGGTCCGTGTGCAGGTCAGTGGGACTAGGCAGAAAATGGTTCGGCACAGCCAAGAAGGGCCAAAGGGCCTGTTTCTGTGCTGTAGTTTCTATGGTTCTATGGTTCTATGACTGTATTAGATTGATCGGGAGTGGCTAAAAGGTCAGCACGACATTGCGGGCCAAAGAGCTATACTTTGCTGTACGTTCTACGTTATGCTTCAGTTAAAAGGGTCAATGGTGAAACCACATCTGGAGAGCTGTGTACAGTATTTGCTCTCATTATAACAATATTAATGAATTGGAAGAATTTTAGAGAAGATTTATTGGACTATTCCTTGATTTGGTGGGCTGTCTCATGAGGAAAGGTTGTACCAGCTGGGTTTATATTCCAAATGGTAATTTAGAAGAAAGAAAGAAAGATAGAGATAGAGATAGAGATAGAGAGATAGAGATAGAGATAGAGATAGAGAGAGAGAGAGAGAGAGAGAGAGAGATTGAGATTACAAAATCTTACTGGTTTCTGTAGGGTGATTGTAAAGAGGATAGGAGAATCTGGAACTAGGCATCACTATGTTATAAATGAGGAAATGCCCTTTTAAAACATCATGATGTAACTTTACTTTCTCACAAAGTAGGTCATGTATCTTTGTAACTACCTTCCTCGAGGGGCAATAGAAGCAGTCTTCTAATCTTTTCTTCAAGATAGAGAGCGATGAGCACTTACAAAGTGGTGAAAGCAGACATCCCACCCTGCAAAAACTTATTTCAGGGAGGTATCACCACCATTTCAGGGAGGTTAGCACCCCCCCGCCAACCTCCAAGGGTGTATGTAATACTTTGTTTAGTGATTTTGTCTAATCTGTAAACCAAGTTGGGTATATGCAGCAAATGTGACATTAAAATATGTGCTTATATTATAGCATATTATCATGTTTATTCTATTATAACTTCAAACAAGTCTACAGGGAGTTTGGCCTCATCACGTAGGACATCAATAGCGTAGCTCCTTGGCAGCTAGCCAGCTAGTTTAAATAATGTTAGCTATGCTAATGAATGAATGACACCTGTTAAACTCACCTCAACATGTCCTTTACATTTTAATCCACCATGGGCAATAGAAAAGTCACTGTTGCAAACAGTGCAGCGAGCAACACTGTCATTATTTTTGAGGTCGACTGTAAAGCCGCCCACAGAGAAAACTGATAGGTCTACTTAGCAGGGGTCCCCAACATTTTTTTGCACCGCAGACCGGTTTAATACTGACAATATTCTTGCGGACCGGCGGACCGAGGGTGGGGGGGGGGGGGTGGGTGTTAATCACGACCGGAATATAGGTGATAAGTCAATAGCATCATAACATTTTAAGTAACATTTAGATATTAAACACACAGCGCATATTTTCCCCGTATGAACATATAAAGTCAATGCAACACACCAATATCGCTGAATCAATGCGAGCCCTGGGCTTGTTTTCCTGCAACAAGACGGTCCCATTGAGGGGTGAGGGGAGACAGCGATACTTGAAGGAGGATCCTTATGTCCAGTCTGTTCCGCAATTTAGCTTTTGTTACATTCATTGCAGAAAACTCCGCTTCGCAGCGATATGATGTTGGAAATGGAAGCAACGTTTTTAGTGCTTCCATGGCTATCTCAGGATATTTAGCCTTGACTTTGATCCAGAGTGCCAGCAGAGATGTCAAACATACTTTTCAGCCCGCCGTCATTTACAAGCTCGAGGAGTTGATCTTCTTCCCGCGCTGACATGGATGACGCACGCATAATGATCTTGCATGCGTTCAAGTTCAACAGTGTGTGACAGGGAATGAGGAAAGGTGCAAATGACTCATATCATTACATATCACCAAATCACATTGTTTCCTCATGGCCCGGTGGTTGGGGACCACTCTTAGCACGAAGGGAGACCAATCAGGATGCTCGCTCTCCCCCTCCCTCTCAAAAAAATCTATTTCCGGGATATTGTATATAATTTCCGGGCATCAGGGAGCCACTATCGATTTGCGGAAGACTCCCGGATCTTCTGGGAGTGGTGAGATGGCTGTGAAAGGTTAATATGGATATACAACAGAGTGAATTTGAGATGGTTTGAACAGATTGTTATTTACTCCTGTGTTTGGTTCATAGGTTTGAATATATAAATGGGGATGGTAACAAAAAATACTAATGAATATTCATTGAGACATTCAGCAGTAATGAGGGCTAGCTAGAGTTTGGAACACAGATAAGGTGTCCCCCGCTTTTCGAACGTTCGCTTTACGAAACCTCACTGTTACGAAAGACCTACATTAGTACCCTGTTTTCGCTTTCAGAAGGTGTTTTCACTGTTACGAAAAGAAATTCAGCGCACAATAAAAAATCGGCGCATGATAAAAGGCAGCGTGCCCCGAGCAGCCACTCCCCCCCGGATTCGGAACTGCTTTGCTTTAACACGTGCCTGTGAGCAGCCGTTTGCAAGATGAGTTCTATGGTATGGGAAAAGCCTGAAAGAGCTCGTAAGGGTGTTACACTTACGGTAAAACTAGACATAATTAAGCATTTTGATCGTGGTGAACCAAGTAAGGACAAAGTGAGTTTGGCTTGTGGAAGCTGACGAACATGATGTTGAAGAGGTTTTGGCATCCCATGACCAAGAACTGACAGATGAAGAGCTGATGCAATTGGAAGAAAAAAAGATAACAATCAAAATCGAATGAGTAATGATAAAGTACGACTTTAATTTTGGAAGGGTACGTCAGTTTAGGGGATATTTGCAGGATGGTTTGAGTCCTTATTAAAGAACTGTGATAGAAAAATGTGCGAGGCTCCGCAGTCAAGCAAGCCTTCCACATCAGTCACGGCAGATGACGAACCTCGACCTTCGACATTGAGGCGGGCAGAGATAGAAGAAGATGAGCTGCCTGCTCTAATGGAAACAGGCGACGAGATGACACCCCAGTGTCCCACCACCCCAACCCCCAGGCCACGGGCAGATACTGATTCGCAGAGAATGCAAAGGTAGCCGGGGCGCGCACAGCACATCTTTAAGAAAAAAGCCAAAATAAACATGCTAATTAATTAGGTGCCGCCGACACTTAATTGTCGGCCCAGATCAGAGACGACGCAATCAGAAATCGGCACTGATCTGGGCCGACAATTACGGGCGGCACCTAATTAATTAGCATGTTTATTTCAGCTTTTTTCTTAAAGGTGTGCTGTGTACCTCCCGGCTACCGCTGGACCCCTGTGTTCTTTGCGGCAATGTATCGCTCAGTGGCCTGGAGGGTGGGGGCCATTGCACCACCCAAACTCTGATGAATCAGTCTAACACACCATCATCAGTGTGCTCGGCGCTATCTTCCCGATTCCCGTAAGTGATGCTACACTGTACATACATTATCTCTACTTTATATAGGCTGTGTATTTTTACGTGTTATTTGATATGATTTGGCAGCCTCATAGCTTAAAGGTTACTGGAGAGAGTGTTCTTGCTAACAGCGCTTGCGTGAGATTTTCTGCCGATGGCGCTTGCGTGAGATTTTCGCTTCGGAGAACAGTACCGGCAATGATTGTGGAGAAGTATTTCTACTTTATATAGGCTGTGTATTTATCATATCATTCCTGCTTTTACTATATGTTACTGTTATTTTAGGTTTTATGTGTTATTTGGCATGATTTGGTAGGTTATTTTTGGGTCTGCAAACGCTCACAAAATTTTCCCATATAAATAAATGGTAATTGTTTCTTCGCTTTACGACATTTCGGCTTACGAACCGTTTCATAGGAACGCTCTACCTTTGGATGGCGGGGGAAACCTGTAAATGCAAAACCCTGCAAATCTGAAATAAAGAAAAAATGCTTAAAAATTCTGGGGAGAAAGAAATAATTAATATTTCATGCTGATTGTAATAAATTTAAGCATTAACACAGAATATTACAGCACAGTGCAGGCACATGATGTTGTGCCAAATTTTTAACATACTTTAAGAACAATCTAACCCTTCTGTCCTACATAGCCCTCCGTTTTTCTATCATTCATGTGCCTATCTAAGTTCCTTAAACATCCCTAATGTATCTGCCTCTGCCACCACACCTGATATCACACATTCACTACATATTGCAGAAATAGAGAGAAGGGGAACATCATCACAGGTCCTTGATAGAGTGAAGGTGGAAATGACCCTAATGACCAAAAGAATGTGTTGCAAGGACGGGGCTGGGGACGAACCCAAGTGCAGGACACAGGCGCTGAGGCAGAGTCGTGAGGCATTAGCCTCAAATGGGGAACCAGTATCCAGGAGAGTCTTTACACAGTGACAAGGGTCATGTAGAGTATCCAGGAAACGATGCAGAACTTAGAACTGACAGTTCTCACGATTCAAGAAACAAGGTTTACTCACACTAGAATCAACCAACAAACTAGCAGCTCCTTTTTGTGATCACAGGGTCTTTATCCTGCATTTTCTGATAGAAAGCAGGTGTGTGTAGTTAGTGGAACCTGGGAATGATTGGAAATTCAATGAGGGGGATTGAGGCCCAATTCCTGAGGTAACTAGCAAGGTGGGGGATTGCCAGAAGGGACCATGACAGAATGATGGTGCAAGGTATTTGGAAATGATACTGGGAGAAGGAAATACAGTGACTTTTAGTACGCCTGCTCATCAAAGCAAATATCTAATCAGCCAATCACATGGCAGAAACTCAATGTATAAAAGAATGCAGACATGATCAAGAGGCTCAGTTGTTGTTCAGACCAACCATTAGAATGGGAAAGAAATGTGATCTAATTGACTTTGACCGTAGAACGCTTGATAATGCTATACAGCTGGTCTTCTGAGATTTTCATGCACTACAGTCTCTAGGGATTAAAGAGAATGGTGCGAAAAATGAAAAGAAAACATCCAGTAAGTGGCAGTCCTGTGGATAGAAATGCCTTGTTAATGAGAGAAGATAAAGGAGAGTGGCCAGACTGGTTCAAGCTGACAGGAAGGCAACAGTAACTCAAATAACCATGCGTTACAACAGTGGTGTGCACAAGAGCGTCTCTGAATGCGCAACACATCGAACCTTGAAGTGGATGAGCTACAGTAGCAGAAGACCACAAATGTACATTCAGTGCCCACCTTATCAGGTACAGGAGGTGGCTAATAAAGTGGCCACTGAATGTAAATAAAAGATGGATCTAGAGCAGACATAATAGCTGCAGGAGAATTATTATCAACAGCCACAACTTGACTAAAATAGAAGCAACACTTTTCATCTGAAATTGTTAACTCATTGTTGGGTGCTGAAGCTATAATGTGCCTAAATGAAAGATGAAGTGAAGTTCTTTGAGATTTTTATGATGAGCTTTATTTGAACAATGCTGGAGCCCAAGGATAGAGAGATCAGACTCAGAATAGGGTAGAGAAATAAAATAAGAACAACTCAAATCTTGTTCAACATTAACTGCCTGTCCCCTCAACAGTCTTAGTCAGGAGAATTATACTTAAAGTCATTTTTGTTGCTGTTTGTCAAGACTTTATTATAAGGTCTCAATAACAATACCAACTAGCGATTCTTCTTGTGAATATTACTTATATTCTGCTGATTTGACAATATTTATCACACTATTTAAGTCGAGTAGTTTTCTTTGATTGTTTGAAAATGAAAGGAGCCAAAAGAGAAATTGTTGAGGATGAGAACTAGTTCCACCAGATGGAGGTACCTCCAGCCTGGTAACTTCGCCCTCCTGCCCCCTTCTCTCTGCCTCCATTCCCCATCTGGATTCCCTCTTAAACACTTCCCTTCACCTCACCTGACCATTACTTCTCTCCTGTGCTTCTCCTCCTTCTCTGTCTCCCATAGTTCACTGTCCTCTCCTGTTGGATTGCTTCTTCTTCAGCCCTTTACCTCATCCACCTATTGTATCACATCCCAGCTTCTTACCTCATCCTCCTCTCCTACTTGCTCACCTTCCTCTTCACCTGGTCTCACCTATCAGCTGCCAGCTTCTTCTGGCTTCTTCCACTTTCCTTTCTTGTCCTGATGAAGGGTCTTGACCCGAAACATCAACTGGTTATGCCACTCCATAGATGCTGCCTGATCTGCTGAGTTCCTCCAGCTCTCTGTGTGTGTCCCTAAAGGAAATGGATGACTGCAAATGTATACTTAGTTCCATTTGATCATACAGGAGAAAGTAAGATTTATCTTCTAGCCATCTCCCACCCTGCATGCTCTAAAAACATAAACACCATCCAAACTCAACCAATTTGTGTGTGGAATGGGCTGCCAGTGACAGTTGTGGAAGGGGATACCATAGGGTCTTTTAAGAGACTCCTGGACAAGTACATGGAGCTCAAAAAAATAGAGGCCTATGGGTAACCCCATGTAAGGACGTGTTCGGCACAGATTTGTGGGCCAAAGGGCCTATATTGTGCTGTAGGTTTACTATATTTCTATGTTTCTAATTTGTATATTTGTACATAACAAATTTGACTTACCAAATGGCTCTGAATCTAGCATCATCATGACTTTTAAATTCTTTCAGCTTCAAGATCTAACAGTTTAATTTTCATCTCTGTAATCTGCTTCAATTAAAAAAAAACTTCTGGGGTTTCAGTGTTACTTCAAATCTAATTATCTCATTAGCATCCCTGATTTTCATCACTGAGGCATATCTTTAGCTCCCCAGCTAATGAGGTCTAGCTACAAACCCACGGGACTCAATAAAATGAATTATCCATCGCAGAAATTGAAGGCAGAGGAATGGATTCTAGTTCACTCCTTGTTTCTATCATTCCTCTTGATGTTCCTTAACCATTTCTGATAAACCTGGCTTCTCTCTATGTTTCTAATGTTCTTGTGCCACTTAGGTGACTTCACACACTGGTGTTTTTTTCCAGACACCTTTTTGCACCAATGGTCTAAAAGCATCAGTGGACACAGTTCACGGACACCTACAATTAATGCTGTAAAGCTGAAAGAACTACTGACAATTAACATATCAGCTATTTGATGTGCTAAGTGATAATATCAATCTGGTCTGCAAGCTTCCTTGAACTCAATCAATTAGGCAGCATGTCTGGTTTGAAAGAAGCCAAATTAAATAACCGCATTTTCCAACACTGCAACTCGTGAGGAATCAGTTCAGGTGCTGTGGGCCAGCAACAGCTCTACTGATAGTGTGCTTATTTACAAAACTGTCCTTTTAACTTCAGACTGCTTACTGCTAGTTATTTATGTCAATAACTTAAGACTGGCTCCAGTTTATGACAAGAAGCTAAACGAAGAATATTGGCTGGAAGTTTATCTTACTCCAGACTCTTTTACCTCCAGAAGTTTCCACTGCCACATTAGAAAGCTGAGCTTGGAAAAAAAAGAAAGGCCCCCTGCCTATGAGGACATGCAGCAGTTTCCCAGCAGGTGACAGTGTGGAAACAGTCAAGGGCCTCATCTTCAAGTTCCTCCGAACAAGTCAAATTATGATTTACTGTGTAACTCAATTCAAACAAATTAAGTGTAATTATCAGCTTTCAGAAAGCAAATTAATGCCTGGCATTCACAGGTTATTCAACATTTCTTTTTATACAGCCTTAATGAATTCAATCATCCTTCCAGCACAGCATTTAATTATCACAACTGATTCAATTCTGTAAGTGTACAGGTGTGCAATGCCTAATGGAAGGAGCAATCCAACTCTTTGGTTCCATTCACTTGGCACTTTTTAGCATTTGCCCTACCTTGGGATAATCAGTGTAGCTTATTAAACTCATAGATTCTATCTAAACCCATGACACACAATTAAGCTGCTCCTGTACACAAAACCAGTGCAAAATGAGCCTTCTCCCACTTCTGCATGACTCTAGGTGTTATTATGATATACTGAATCTCTTCCCAGCAACTCTCCCTGCATAAATACAGGGATTGTAACTATTCCACAGTGCAAATGCCGGCAGAGAGACCAGTTCCCTAAAATGCTGATCACAAAACAAGATTTTCAATGCACTCTTTTTAAATTCGCAAAATGAGCTTCAAAATAACCATTTTCCTCAATGTGTTGAGGTAGAAAAGAATTCTGTGTTGCTTCTAGAAATCATCTTACTCCTTAATACAGTTTATGTAGGTCAAAATACCCTATAATTAGCCCATTACCACATTACACACAATTTGGATTTTCCAATTGTTTTCATGTCCAATATTACAAGTACTATTTTATGGTCTATAAATAATTTACAACAATATTTACTTCCTTTTGTTATTTCTTAGCTTAACCCAAATTAATTCCATTTCTTCATCACCAAGGTCATTTCTCACTACTGTACTGATCTCCTTTTTTAACAGTGTTACACTGCCCACTTTTTTTCTTTTCATCTGTCCTTCTTAAATATTAAATATACTGGGATATTTAAATGCCAGCTTTGGTCACCCTGCAATCAAATCTCCATTATGCAAATAGAGATCGTACACTTTCACATCAACTTGTGCCATTAATTCATTTGCCCTTTTGTGATTTCTGAAAACATTTAGATATAGTCCCTTTAATTTTGTCACTTTTAACATATTTTCTGTTCATTGAGCCCCATTCCTATTGAACTTGCTTTTTCCATCTATTATTTTCCTTTATCTTTTACCTATTTTCTTACCTTTTGAACTCTCTTCAAGATTCCCATGTCCCTACCAGGCTATTTTAACCCTCCACATTAGTGCAAGCAATCACTTCTGTATGGATGTGGGTCCTGGCCCTCCTGAGCTCTGTTCTGCACAGGTTCCATTGCCTCAGAAATCTAAAGCCCTCCATCCTGCACCATCTCACAATCTCCACAGTGATTCAAGCTGCCATTTCCACTCCGAAATGCAGAGCTCAAGCTGTTGCATCTGGAGATACTTCCTGCATATATTGTTTTCTGAAACACTGGGAGCATCCACGATTTCACCTGGTGCAGGATTTGCTACCTTAACATATTTCTTAGCCCATTGTAGGTGGATAACTTCTTTCTTCCTCCCCATGTCATCTGCCCCCAAGGCTTCCAATGCAATGTTATACAATCTGCATGCCCTTGGATTGCTTTATCTCTGTTTGTTCCACATAAGACTATAAGAACATAAGACGTAGGAGCAGAATTAGGCCATTCAGCCCATCCAGTCTGCTCCATCACTCCATCATGGCTGATACCAAATCCCACTGAACTCTATACACCCCCTTCTTGCCATATCCTTTGATGCCCTGACCGATCAGGAAACAATCAACTTTCACCTTAAATATATAGAAACATAGAAACATAGAAAATAGGTGCAGGAGTAGGCCATTCGGCCCTTCGAACCTGCACCGCCATTCATTATGATCATGGCTGATCATCCAACTCAGAACCCCGCCCCAGCCTTCCCTCCATACCCCCTGACCCCCGTAGCCACAAGGGCCATATCTAACTCCCTCTTAAATATAGCCAATGAACTGGCCTCAACTGTTTCCTGTGGCAGAGAATTCCACAGATTCACCACTCTCTGTGTGAAGAAGTTTTTCCTAATCTCTGTCCTAAAAGGGTCCTGGCCTCCACCGCAGTCTGGGGCAGAGCCTTCCACAGATTAAAAGAATTCCTCCATTCTAAAAGGTTGTCCCTCAGTTTTGAGGCTGTGCCATCTAGTTCTGGATACCCCCACTGAAGAAAACATCGTCTACGCATTCATCCTATCTGGTCCTTCCAACACTTGGTAAATTTCAATGAGATCCTCGCGCATTCTTCTAAATTCCAGTGCGTACAGGCCCAAAGCTGCCAAACTCTCCTCGTGTGTTAACCTCTTCATTCCCAGTTAGTCCAGTAGAACAAACATACACAACATTTAGAGTCATCTATTAGCAGTGTTTTCAGCAGTTAAACATTTCACTTATGTTGTAGGTTTTAGTCCAATGACCACTTTAACAGAGAATACACCATTTTTATTTCATGTTTTTGAGGTACAGTGCCAAATATACCCTTTCAGTCCTTCGAGCCCTGCCACCCAGCAATCCCCCAATTTAATCCTCTCCAAAGCATGGGACAATTTACAGCGACCATTTAACCTGCAAACCGGTGAGTCTGTAGACTATGGGAGAAAACCAGCGCGAGCACCCGGAGGAAGCCCCCACAGTCACAGACTCCTTACAGGCTGCAGCAGGAATTGAACCCCCATCAATGCACTGTAGAAGTGTTGAGCTAACCACAATGCTACCATGCCGACCTAAACTGGATGGACATATGAAGGATGGGACAGTCAGTCAAACTCGACAAGCCTGATGGACATTGCTATTACAGGGTGGCAATCTCGCTGTTAAAAGAGTTAACAGTACAACTATGCTCACTGACAATTTAACTTCATGGGTGTCAGGTGACAGTAGCACAAGTACGGAATGGACCATCCATTACCATCTTAAAATCAGGAGAGGAAAATAAAGTCATGCAAGCGGAAAGTTCCTCTTTAAAGATCTTTGTTGATGGATCATCATCATTTCAGGATGGAGAGAGATTTACAGGATGTGGCATATATGTAGAGGACAAGGAAGGAGAAGAGATCTAAAGTATTGCAATCAAGTTACCTGAAACAATGTGTGCACAAGTGACATATTTTTGTATCATGCCTATATAGCAGGGTGTATGGGGTGATTGGGTCCTGACTAAATATCAGGAAATGCCAATATCGATTATATAGCTTCTCCCACCCAACACAACTCGGCCTTCACGTAGGATTTAGGTCGGGGTGCACCCTGTCTCACTGAAGGAGCTCTGTCTATGGCAAGTGTTTGGCGCCAGAAAAATAACCAGACCAGTGGTGGTGGTGTCACCTAAAATCACTGAAGTCTTCGGCAGCAGGGAGATGGATTCCAGGCTTTGGTGGAGGATTGTCTTTGTACAACAACAGCAAAGGTTGGGCGATGTCTAGTGTATGATTCCCAATCGGGAACACCAGTAAAGGACAAATGCTCTAGTTAGATGAGCACTGCGGCAACAGAAGACAACGGCAAACCACCGTTGAAATTTCTGCCTAATCAATCATGGAAAGAAACAAAAGAAGATAACCAGACAACAACATGAATGGAGTTGATTCTAATCAACAGAACAACACCTCGCTCGGTTGGGGTAGTCATGTGCTGCAGGTGACACCAGACTGTCATCCAGAGACTGTAAGCAATAGGGAAAGGCTAAGAGTAGCAACATGGATCATCTGTACACTTCATCAGAAAGGAAAGTTAGACAACACATTAAATGAAATGAAAAGGTTGGAAGTTGATATCTTAGGCCTGTCAGAAATTAGATGGACCGACAGTGGCAAATTCACTAAGGATAGTTCTCTGATAATGTATTCTGGAGGTCAACAGCATATGTATGGAGTTGGAATTATTTTAAGCAAACAAGTATCAAAATGTCTTATGGGATTTTTGGCGCTATCCGACCGGCTGCTTTTAGTTAAATTAAGGGGTAACCCTTTTAACATTAGCATAATTCAAACCTATGCGCCAACAAATGATGCAGATGAAGAGGGTATCAACAAGTCTTATGAAGATCTCGACAGTGCTTATGAGCAATGTAAATCTCACAATATAAAACTACTCATGGGAAATTTTAACGCCAAAGTTGGACAGGAAATGGTTAATAACATCATAGGACCTTTGGGATTAAGGGAGAAAAAATGAAAATGGAGAAGGGTTTAACTGATTGGTGTGTCAGAAGCAACCAAGTGATCACCAATACTTGGTAGGTCCACATAGATCGTGTACTTGGATTAGCCCTGGAGATAGAACAAGGAACCAAATAGATTTCGTTACCATCAATGAATACTTCAGAAATAATATCACAAATTCTAAAGCCAACCCAGGAGCAGACTGTGGTTCAGATCACCATCCAGTAATAGCTACCATCAAAACAAAATTAAAGAAACTGAAACATAGAAAAAAGAGAAAGAAGTATATGTTGGGAGAACTTAAAAATGATAGCATACTTAAGCAGCAATTCAAAACAGCTGTAGAAGAACACGTCAGTGAAAACGAAACAACTATTTGGGACAGATTTAAATATGCTATACAGCAATCAGCAGAGGAGATAATCCCAGTGCAAGAAATCCAACGCACCAACAAGAGGTGGATAACCAAAGAATTTCTAGATCTGATGGAACAAAGAAGATTAGTGAAGAATAATGAAGTGCAATACAGAGAACTAGACAGACAGATCAGACAATTGTGCAATATTGCAACAGAACAATGGCTGACTCAAAAATGCAATGAAGTAGAAGGCCATGTTAACAACAGCAAAGAAATGCACAAGAAAATTAAGGAAATTACTGGAATTAAGAAAACCTCCTCTACAGGATGCATAAGATCAGCAGATGGATCCATACCAACAGATCCAAATAAAGTATGTGAGAGGTGAATTCAGTATATAGAGCAGATTTTTGAAGATAATAGAGGGGAACTCCCAGATATAGGAGGAAATAAATAAAGCAATGAAAATCATGAAACATGGTAAAGCCACTGGACCTGATGAAATTACAGTGGAAATGATACAAGCTCTAGAAGATCTGGGCATAGATATTCTTTTTGAACTGTTTACTGGCATATATGAGTCTGGTGTATTGCCTGACGATCTCTTGAAATAAGTATTTATAACTCTGCCAAAAATTCCTGGAACTATTGGCTGCAAAAATTATAGAACAATCAGTCTTATGAGTCACATAATAAAGATTTTGTTGAGAATTATTCTGAGTTCAATTAAAAACAAGTTAAGGCCAGAAACTTCTAAACTACAATATGGATTTTTTGAAGATAGAGGAACTAGGAACACAATTTTCATACTATGAATGCTTTCAGAAAGGGCAATTGAATATCAAAATGATGTCTTTTTATGTTTTATCAATTTCACTAAAGCATTCGACAAAGTGCAACATGAAAAATTATTTCAAATTCTTGCTAAACTAAACATTGACAGAAGGGACCAACAACTGCTTCAAAATTTATATTGGAACCAAATGGCGGCGGTAAAAACTGATGATAATATAAGCAGTTGAACTAAAACTCAAAGAGATGTTAGACAGGGATGTGTTGCCTCACCGGAATCATTTAACACAGTATCTATAGTGAAATGATTCTCAGAGAAATAGAAGACCTAGATGGGATAAAAATTGGAGGTGTTAACATCAACAATATAAGATATGCAGACGATACCACTCTAATAGCAAGTGCTGCAGAAGACCTACAAATCCTCCTAGACAAAGTAGTACAAACAAGTGCAGATTTTGGTCTAACCATCAACTGTGAAAAAAAACAAATGTATGGTAATATCAGAACAGCAGGATACTCCCAACTGCCAATTGTACTTCGGTAACCAAGAGATTGAACAAAAGACCAGCTTTAATTACCTTGGTAGCTTTGTATCACAAGATGCTGGAAGTAAAGTAGAAATAAAAAGAAGAATTGCCATTGCTGAAACCAACTTCCAAAAAATGAAACTCATTTTTACCAACAGACACATTTCTATGACAACAAGGCTTAGGCTACTAAAATGTTACGTCTGGTCAATCTTGCTGTATGCTTCTGAAACATGGACTATAACACCAGAACTCCAAAGGAACTTAGAAGCAACAGAAATATGGTTTCTTAGAAGTATGCTGAAAATATCATATAGAGATAGGGTAACTAATGAGACAGTACTCCAATGTGCCTATACAAAAAGATCTTTAATGAGAACATTAAATGAGGGGAAACTTAAGTTCCTGGGCCATGTTATCAGAAAGGGAGAAACAGAATGCCTTACATTACAAGGCCGTATGCCTGGGAAACGTGGAAGAGGAAGGCAAAGAAGAAAATATATGGACGCTGTGAAAGAACTAACAGATCTAAGTGTGCGAGATATCATTGGTGCTGCGAGGGATTGTTCGATGTGGAGAGCCATGATCGCCCAAGCACAAGGCACATGAAGAAGAAGAAGCCTATATGCCACCGTGGAAGCAATGAAGTTGAATATCCAGTGCACAGCAGCTGATGTCACCATTGTGTGCTAAATGAGCACTGAGTAGGTGTTATACTGTATGCTAGGAACCAAATGGCATGGTAGTGTAGTGGTTAGCACAATGCTTTACAGTATAGGTGACCTGGGTTCAATTCCTGCTGCTGCCTACTTGCCTGTTCATTCTCCCCATAACCACGTGGGTGCTGTCCCACAGTCCAAAGACGTATAAGTTGGTAGGCCAATTGGTCATTATAAATAGTCCCGTGATTAGGCTAGAGTTAAATGGGGGGATTGGTGTGCTCAAAGGCCATAAGACCATCAGACATAGGAGCAGAATTAGGCCATCTGGCCCATCGAGTCTGCTCCACCATACAATCACGGCTGATCTTTTTCTTTCTCTTCCTCAACCCCAGTTTTTGGCCTTCTCCACGTAACCTTTGATGCCATGTCCAGTCAAGAACCTATCAATCTCTGCCTTAAATGCACCAAATGACCTGGCCTCCACAGCTGCATGTGGCAACAAATTCCACAAATTCACCCCCTTTGACTAAAGAAATTTCTCCGCATCTCTGTTTTGAAAGGGCGTCCCTCTATCCTGAGCCTGTGCCTTCTTGTCATAGACTCTCCCACCATGGGAAACATCCTTCCCACATCTACTCTGTCTAGGCCTTTCAACATTCGAAAGGTTCCAATGAGATTCCCCTTCATCCTTCTGAATTCCAGTGAGTACAGACGCAGAGCCAGCAAACATCCCTCGTACGATAACACTTTCATTCCTGAAATTATTTTTGTGAACATCCTCTGGACGTTCATTTTCTAAGATGAGGGGCCCAAAACTGTTCACAACACTCAAGGCGAGGCCTCACCAGTGCCTTATAAAACCTCAGCGTCACATCCCTGCTCTTGTATTCTGGGCCTCTTCAAATGAATGCTAACATGTCATTAGTCTTCCTCACCACTGACCCAACCTGCAAGTTAAGCTTTAGGTTGTTCTTCACAAGGTCTCCCAAGTCACTTTGCATCTCAGATTTTTGGATTTTCTCCCCGCTTAGAAAACAGTCCGTACATTTATTTCTACTACCAAAGTGCATGACCGTGCATTTTCCAACATTGTATTTCATTTGCCACATTCTTGCCCATTCTCCTAATATGTCTAAGTCCTTCTGCAGCCTACCTGTTTCCTCAATACTACCTGCTCCTCCACCAGTCTTCGTACCATCTGCAAACTTGGCAACAAAACCATCTATTCCATCAGCTAAATCATTTATATACAGTATGAAAATAAGTGGTCCCAACACTGACCCCTGTGGACAACACCACTGGTCACTGGCAGCCAACCGGAAAAGGATCCTTTTATTTCCACTCACTGCCTCCTACCAATCAGCCAATGCTTTAACCATGTTAGTAACTTTCCTGTAATACCGCGGGCTCTTAACTTGGTAAGCAGCCTCATGTGTGGCACATTGTCAAAGGCCTTCTGAAAGTCCAAATATACAACATCCACTGCATCCCCTTTATCCATCCTACTCGTAATCTCTTCAAAGAATTCCCACAGGTTCGTCAGGCAGGATTTTCCCTGAAGGAAATTATGCTGACTTTGTACTATCTTGTCCTGTGTCACCAAGTACCCCATCACCTCATCCTTAACAATTGACTCTAACATCTTCCCAACCACTGATATCAGGCTAACTGGTCTATAATTTCCTTTCTGCTGCTTTCCTCCTTTCTTAAGGAGTGGAGTGACATTTGCAATTTTCCAGTCCTCCGGCACCATGCCCAAGTCCAATGATTTTTTTCAGAAGGACCCATTCTGTGCTGTATTTTAATAAATAAATAATGAATAAAAATGTGACTGAACATTTCAATCACTTCCATTTTCAATCTGTGATTTCAAACTGCATAGCTAAATTCCTCCAAGATGTTCTTGCGGGTATTTTTTGGTCTCTCCTAAAATAAGTACATGCTTATTGGATTAACAAAGTTAAAGCAAGCATCAGAATCACAATTCAATATCACAAAGGACATCATTAAAGATTGATTCAGTAGATTTGTAATTTTCTGCCCTGTGCACACAATATCAAAATGAAGTAAACAGCTAAAATAACATTGGGTTAACTCAACCAGAATACTGGTGACTAGAGGATTGTATCAACCTTCATATTCCTAGAAAAGTTCTGAATAAACTTTTAATTTTAGTATTAATATCTGCAGTGAGGAATTGTAAGTAAAATGCTTATTTTCTCAAACAACCAGATGTGAAATGATTAAGTTTCAAAGAAAAACATATTGTTTGGTGATTAACCGGGATTATCTGACAGCATGATGAATGTATTATTGAGATATATAAAGACATTAATGGAAAAAATCATCTAGGTGCCTATGTGTTCGTATTCTAAATAGAAAAATGGTGCTCCATGTAATATCTGACTCAAGTATATGACAGCCCATATAATATTTGATCACAATTCTAAACAACAGTATTACAACTGTCAGGACAAATTATACTCGAGATGTACAGTATATATAGAGATGAGTACAGGACTGCAAACTAATGCGTGTCTGGAAAGTCACTGAACTGATACCAAAGAAAGACTTTAGACTCTGCCATCAGAAAATTCATGGAGGCACAAGACACTGCTGATGCTGGAATCTGGAGTAACAAACTATCTGCTAAAGAGAGGAAAGGACCTGCTGATATTTTGCGTCAAAACACTGCATCACGATCTGATCCAGTAATCAATATTCAGTTTATTTCTTGGCTTCATACTATTGAACCACAAAAGGAGCAATGCATACATTTTGGAGAAAGGCTAGCAAAAGGCAAAATTAATCATTTTAACCACGAATGATGAATCTGAGACAACACAGAACATTCAAATGAGAGCTGCACGAACTCCTGATTCCAGTGGTGGAACAAATGATGAGAAAGCAGAACACAAACATTTATAAAATATCTACATGAGAAATGGAATTGGCAAGGCCACAGATCAAGTGCTGAAAAATAGGATCGTGATCAGTATAGTTGGGTACTCAATAATTGCAGTAATGTGGTGGGTCAAAAGGCTTGTTTCTATGTTCTATAGCTCTATATTTCCATTAAAATAGGAGACAATTCAGGAAGCAATTATCCAGATAAAACTTGGAAAGTTGGAATTCTAACCCTGAAGAACTGTGGACGCAATGCCAGTAGAGCTTTCAAACCCAAGCTCTTTGAGTGAAGTAAAACATCGTTAGATATGATGCAAAACCAGGTAGATGGAATCAGGCTAATATAATTGAATAGTGAAGTGAGCTTGATCGTTTGAATGAGCTATTCCTGTTCCTAAATTCCCAATAGCTTAGCACAAAGGAAATGAGGATATATATTTTTCTAATCAAATTCAGATTATGAAATGATCGGGGTCTATGGTTTTAAATGCAGGTGAAATTAAGCTATGATAATTCAGAGTACCATAATTCTAATTATGAAATGTACTGGATTGCATAAATATTATTACATTAAGTATTTTCCAGTTAAAGTGGAACATTTTCACAGATGCATTTCCCCCAGTGTTTTGATAAGAATCACCAAATCTACTGACATTATTGCTTCTTTTGTGTGAAGATGATTGCTTCAATATTAATGCCTCAAGCACTTCAGAATTTTTTCAAAGAAATGTACACAGAAGCCTGAGCCAAAAGTGCAATTATGAGCATCCTTTATACTAGCCTTCTATTTGTACACTTCCAGAAAGGGTGAGGTTTCAAAAAACCCTTAGATTGTCTCAAATTAAGTTCTAACTCCAAACCACATAAACCACCATATGATAAGGTAATAGAGTATTAAATTGACATGATATCATGAGATAAAGACTATGAATGGATGTCTCTAATTCTGAAGTGATTCAATCTTTTCCAACTATCACAAGCTTCTTTGAAGTTGCTGACATTCTTTGATCATCTCACGTCACAGAAACTGCAGTCAGTGGGGAGCCTATTTTGAAAATACCACTTTTTGCTGATGCTGTTAAGTTTAATCAAAAAGTAACACCTTGCATGAACTGTATTTTCTAGCTCTGATCTTTCCAAACAGAAACATTTATGATCAGTAAATTAAGTTAACAGTACAGAACAGAAACGGAAATTTATTATGTATTAACATCAGGTTTGTGAGGCTCCAGCTGTAGAGCAGAACTCATAGGTAGAGGGTGATACCTCAGTCACTGTAATAATGCATCCAGTTTCCCACCAACTGATTTGTTCCCATAACCAATGTAGATCCAATAACACAGTCTTATTTTAATATGTCAACATATCTTTGAAAAGATTTCCACCTCAAACCTTATGAATGTAGCCTTATAAATGAAGATATATCCTGCTTTATAATCACCCCAAAATCATCCTTATAAAATTGTTGAACCATATAAACTATTGCACTAAAGGCCTGCCAGCAAGTGCCACACCTGCCCCTACACCTCCTTCCTCATTACTATTCAGGGCCCCGAACAGTCCTTCCAGTTGATGCAACACTTTACCTGTGAGTCTGTTGGGGTCATATACTGTGTGCAGTGCTCCTGACGTGTCCTTCTGTGTATCAGTGAGACCGATAACGATTGAGACACCGCTTCACTGAGCACCTAAGTTCTGTCTGCCAGAAACAACAGCGGCCATCCATTTTAATTCCAATTCCCATTCCTGTTCTGATCTGGCTATCCATGGCCTCTTCTACTGTTGCGATGAGGCCATACTCAGGTTGGAGGAAAACCACCTTATATTCCGTCCGGGTAGCCTCCAACCTGATGGCATGAACATCAATGTTTCGAACTTCCGGTAATGCCCCCCCTTCACCATTCCCCATCCCCTTTTCCCTCTCTCACTTATCTCCTTGCCTGCCCATCACCTCCCTCTGGTTCTCCTTCCCCATTTTCTTTCTTCCAATGCCTTCCGTCCTTTCCTGTTAGATTCCCGTTCTCCAGCCCTGTACCTCTTTCACCAATCACTTCCCAGCTCTTTACTTCACCCTTCCCCCTCCCAGTTTCACCTATCACCTGTGTTTCTCCCTTTCCTTCCCCCACCAGTTAACTCTACTCCTCATCTTTTCATCTCCAGTCCTGCTGAAGGGTCCCAGCCCAAAACATCGACTGTACTCTTTTCCACAGAGGCTTCCTGGCCTGTTGAGTTCCTCCAGCATTTTGTGTGTGACACTAAAAAAGGTCATATACTTTGAAACAGAAAAATGGAATTTGTGTACTTGAATGCAATATTCCTTGCCTGAAATTTAAAAAAAAACAAATAAATACCATGGAAATTTCCCAACCTATGTAAGAGGCAACATTTTCATTGTCTTGCATTGCCATATTTTCTATATTTACACTCATAAGAAACTGGAGCAAAAGCTCAAGCCTACTCTGCCATTAAACAGGATCTTCTACCTTATTTACATTTTCCTACACAATCCCCATATCTATTGATTTCTGATCTAAATGAACTCAATAAGTGAGTCTCCACAACCCTTCAAAATTGCACACCCCACCGATTCTGTATCCTCTGATTGAAGCAATTGCTCCTCACTTTGGTCCAAAGCAGACTACTCCTTGTCACCTCTATAATTCCTCATCCTGGGGTCCCTTAAGGAATGTAGCAAGTTTCAATAAAATCTCAAGGCGAAATTTAAGTTCAGTTTATTGTCACTTAACCGTTCGTATGTATTAAAGGCATCCGTTAGTCTTGTGAGACCATGGATCTGCGCCTGGAAAGTCTTCACTCCCCAGGGTGCAGGCCTGGATATAGTTGTATGGAAGACCGGCAGTTGCCCATGTTGCAAGTCTCCGCTCTCCACAACACTGATGTTGTCCAAGAGAAGGGCAAGGGCCGATAAAGCTTGGCACCAGTGTCGTCGCAGAACACTGTGTGGTTAAGTGCCTTGCTCAAGGACACAACACGCTGCCTCAGCTGGGGCTCTAACTCACGACCTTCAGATCACTAGTCGAATGCCTTAATCACTTGGCCACCTGCCCACACCACATATGTATACCACCAAACAAAATAACATTCCTCCAGACCAAGGTGCACAACACAGTACATGTAACTCACATACACAACACATACTGTAGGCAGTACAGTGGCAATAGTAGGCCTCTACTGGTTGGGATCGATCATGGATGTTGCATCCTAGCTGTTAGACACAAGCCAGGGCAGTATGATATGGAGAGCAAGCTGTTGACCAAGCATCAGGCTCTCCCTCTCCACACAGCTGACGAGTCCAAAGGAACAGCAGAAAGCAAGATAGTTTGGCACCAACAGCATCACAGGAGTTGCCAGTCAGTTTGAACTGAATGTAGGACCACTTTAGGGACTCCAGCTCTGGATTTTTCCCTCTGGGTTTACTGTCAAAGCCTTCCCCATGAGTGAGACAGTGGAGGTTTGAAATAAGAGTTTTCCTTTTCCAGGTGAGCTGCCAACTACAGCTGACGAGCCCCATGTTTTCGAAGCAACTAGTTTTAAGGTGGCAGAAACTCAATTTTGCCCCTTCTCTTATCAGTAGAAATGGTTCCACCAGACTTGATAGCCCAGTCACACGTGAAGGACAGGAATGCACACAAAACGCTGGAGGAACTCAGCAGGGCAGGCAGCATCTATGGAAAAGAGTAAACAGTTGACGTCGAGCATTTACTCTTTTCCATAGATGCCACCCAGCCTGCTGAGTTCCTCCAGCATTTTGTGTGTGTTGGTTTGGATGTCCAGCATTTGCAGATTTCTCATGTTCGTGAAGGACCTGGACTTGGTTGTTCAAGGCTATTTGAGATGCATGCCATTGGGAGTATTTTATAGGTAGTGGGAGTTTATCCCCATCACCACCTCCCTCCACCTCTGTATACAACAACCTTAAGGGTCTGACATATAAGTACTATTACTACCAATAAATTAACAAATAATAAGGTGCACTTACGAACAAGTTAAAAGGTAAACAGCATAATGCTCCTAGCACTTTATACATAATGAGACCTAGGTGATGGCCGGCAGTTCATCCATTTTATGGCCTGGAGAGTAAGCTGTCTCCCATCCTAACATTCATCCTTCTAAAATCTGTACTCAGTCGCCACTTTATTAGTTAACTCCTATACCTAATGAAGTAGCCACTGAGTGTATGTTCGTGGTCCTCTGCTGCTGTAGCCCATCTATTAACGTTCGGCATGTTGTGCATTCAGAGATGCTCTTCTGCACATCACTGTTATAATGTATGGTTATTTGAGTTACTGTCACCTCCCTGTCAGCTTGAACCAGCTGGCAATTCTGCTCTGTCCTCTCTCATTAACAAGGTGTTTTGCTCACAGAGCTGCCACTTTCTGGATGTTTTTGTGCTTTTTGCATCATTCTACGTTAAACTCTAGAGGCTGTTGTGCATGGAAGTCCCAGGAGATCAGTAGTTTCTGAGATACACAAAGCACCCCATCTGACACCAACAATCATTCCACAGTTAAAGTTGCTTAGATAACATTTCTTCCCCATTCTGATGTTTAGTATGAACAGCAACTGAACCCCTTGATCATGCCTGCATGCTTTAAAGCAGCGGTCCCCAACCACTGGGCCGCGGACCGGTACCGGGCCACAAAGCATGTGCTACCGGGCCGTGAGGAAACGATATGAGTCAGCTGCACCTTTCCTCATTCCCTGTCACGCACTGTTGAACTTGAACATAGGGTTGCCAACTGTCCCGTATTTGCCGGGACATCCCGTATATTGGGCTAAATTGCTTTGTCCCGTATTTTCCCTGCTAAGGTAGAGTGCCTCTATGAAACCTTTCGTGCCGAAATGGCATAAAACGAAGAAGCAATTATCATTAATTCATATGGGAAAAATTTTTCAGCATTCCTAGACCCAAAAAATAACCTACCAAATACTCATAAAGCCTAAAATAACTCTAACATATAGTAAAAGCAGGAATGATATGATAAATACACAGCCTATATAAAGTAGAAATAATGTATGTACAGTGTAGTCAGGAAGATTAAGTCAAACCAATTTGTGGGGAAAAAAAATCGGCATGTATGCGCATGCACACGTCACATATGTACATGTCACACATGCACACACAGGTGCCCGCACAAGGCTTCATGGTCATGGTAGTTTTTCTCGGGGTAAACAAGTGTCCCATCAACACACACAAAAAATGCCCAGGCAGTATCTATAGGAAGAGGTACAGTCGACGTTTCGGGCCGGGACCCTTCGTCAGGACTGCTACTTTTGCCCCTTATTTGAGAGTGAGAAAGTTGGCAACCCGAACTGTAAAGGACATGTTGAGATGAGTTTAACCCTACTTGAACACACCCCTCCCCCCGGTAGGCCGGTCTGCAAGAATATTGTCAATATTAAACCGGTCCACGGTGCAAAAGAGGTTGGGGACCCCTGCTTTAATGCATTGAGCTGCTGCCACATGATTGGCTGATTAGATATTTGCGTTAATGAGCATGTGTACAGGTGTACCTAATAAAGTATCCACTGAGCGTATACATAATTTAGTTCAATCATTTTGATATTAGTGTAAAGAACACAGAAATAGTCTCCTTAGCCTTTCCTCATACAACAAATTCACTATCCAAGAAACAATCTTATGAATCTTCACTACATTTCCTGGGCAAATACACAATTTCTTAGGTACGAAGACCAAAAATTGTACATAATTTCCCAGATGCAAGTCTTATCTAAAACCTATAATTGTTGTCATACCTTGGAATGCCTGTATTCAAATTGTCCCATAGTAAGGCCCAATGCACAATTTGCCTTCCTAATCACTGTTGCAGCTACATTTTGGTTTTCAGAAACTTGTGAACAAGCTTACCTATCTTGCTTTGAACATCAATACCACCCACTCTCTTATCATTTAAGAAATACAATGCTTCTCTGCTGCTTCTTCTTAATAGCAGAGTTCCTTGGAGGTTACGGTACTGTAGATGGCATCTAAATACCTGCACCATACATGAAAAGAAAGGTTTTGTACTGGTCAGTGTATCTGACCACTAAAGCATCTTAGCCATTATGAAAAAGGCAAGACTAATTCATTAAGCAACATTTCTTACTGCGCCCATCTCTTACGTTATACTTGCACAAAAACATGCTTAATATCCCTTGCCTTTAACTTTCCCACCTTAAGACTTAAGATGAGGGATCAGTGTCAGTGTGTAAAGACTTTTTGGGAACCTTCATTTTAGCTTGGGTGCTTACTGGTGAATGGCCCTTGGCTCAAATGGAACAATGTTCTTTTGTGCGTTTACTGAAGCCTCTATATCATAGCATCAGAAATAGCAATGTGGCCTACGTATCTCAGTTTTCCCATTGTGAGAAAATAGCATCCATTACTGCTACAGCCATTATATGTCTTCTACAGCAAAGTACAGGCTTTTAAGCATAACTGAAGAGGCAGCTTTTATGCTTCCCTGGTAAATGTGTAACTGGCCAACTCTTTGGACAAACCTACCCTGTGCTGGTAGTCTATTCATAATTAAGGAATGAACAATTATTGAAAGATTCAACATCTGAACTAACGTAGATCATAATGATGTATACATCAGGATATCCTTCATTGACTACAGCTCAGCATTTAACACGATCATCCCTTCAAAACTAGTCATTAAGCTCCAAGACCTAGGCCTTGATATCTCCATATGCAAATGGATTATCGATTTCCTCACTGCAGACCCCAGTCAGTATGGATTGGCCATAACAGCCCCTCCAGCATCGTCAGCAGGACAAGTGCACCATAAGGCTGTGTGTTTAGCCCCTTCTTCTGCTCACTTTACTCTTATGACTGTGTGGCTAAGCACAGCTCCAATACCATATTTAAATTTGCTGTCAACATCACAGTTGTTGGCCAAATCAAAGGTGGTGACAAATCGACATATAGGGGGGAGATTAAAAATTTACTTATTTATTGAGACACAGCGCAGAGTAGGTCCTTCCGGCCCTTCTGGCCGGTCGATACTCCGCCCAGCACCCCAATTTAATCCTGGCCTAATCACAGGACAATTTACAATGACCAATTAACCTCCAAACCGGTATGTCTTTGGACTGTGGGAGGAAACCAGAGAACCTAGAGGAAACCCACGCGGTCATTGGGAGAAGCACAAAATGAACCTGGGTCGCTGGTACTGTAAAATGTTGTGCTAACTACTACACTACCATGTCGCAATTGGTTGAATGGTGCCACAACAATGATCTATCACACAACATCAGCAAAACCAAATACGTAACTGATTATTGATTACAGGAAGGAGAAAATGGAGGTCCATGAGCCCATCCTCACTGGGACATCAGAGGTGGAGAGAGTCAGGAATTTTAAATTCCCTGGCATTATTATATCGGAGAATCTGTCTTAGGACCAACACATCAGTGCCTCACAAAGAAGGCATGACAGTACCTCTGCTTTCTTAAAAGCTTTCACAGATGTGGCATGCACCTAAAACTTTGACAAACTTCTATAGATGCACAGAGTAACGGTGGAAAGTATCTTGACTGGTTGCTTCACGGCCTGGCATGTAAACACCAATGCCCAAGGACAGAAAAGTCTACAGAAATTGGTGAATACAGCCCAGTCTATCACAGGCAAAGCCTTCCCTACCATTGAGCACTTCTACAAGGAGCACTGCCATACATCATCAACAAAGCCCCACCATCCAGTCTGTGCTCTCTTCTCACTGCTGCCATCAGGAAGAAGGTACAAGGGGAGCCTTAGGGCCCATACCACCAGATTCAGGAACAGTTATTAGCTGTCAATCATCAGGCTCCTGTACCAGCATGGATATCTACATCCCACAACTCTGAACTTATTACACAACCTCTGAACTCACTTTCAAGCACTCTACAACTCATGTTCTCAGTATTATTTATCTATCTACCTATCTACTTATTTATTTGAATAGTTTGTCTTCTTTTGCTCATTGGTTGTTTGTCAGTCTTTGTGTGGTTTTTCATTGATTCTATTGCATTTGTTTTACTGTGAATGCCTGCAAGAAAATGAATCTCAATGTAGTATATGGTGATAATAACCTTGATATAAATTTACTTTGAACTTTGAATTTCAACTTTCCTAGCAGTTTGAAATATACCTGCCCAATTCTTAAAAGATATTTAACTTCCAAGATTCCAATGTGTGCACTATATCATTCAGCTGAGTAAGTATGATAACTGTTTTTATTATGGAACCATTTGATCGGAGTAAGAGTACTTTCACTAATTTGAGCAAAATCTTTACTTCTGGATGACGGGAACTGACTTGCAGATCGGAAGTACAGAGGTGGAGGATCTCTATTTTAAAACATTTGATTACAGAGAGCATAGATTCTATAATATTGAAAATGATATTGATCCAGACAATCAGCATGTATCGACAGTGCAATTACTACACTGAAGAGCAGTTCAAAAGAAATATGAATATGGATGGAACTATATCAATAATACATTTTAATAGTAGAAGCCTCTATGAATCTTTTAAAAATCCAGGATTGTTTGAATTTATATCATAAGAACTTTACTGTAACAGCTGTTTCTGAGACTTGGCTAAATGAAGAGCAATTGCTATGGTTGAGATTGAAAGATATGATTTATTTTTCATTAATAGGCTTAATAAAAGGGGAGGGGGAGTTGCACTATACAGTATATCAAATCGTCTTACAAAAGTGAAATCGTTGAAAATATGTCTTTTGCCTTAGACAATATTATGGAACGTGCGACTGCAGAAATTAAACTTCAGAGATCAAAAAATATAATTATAAACTATATAGAACCCCAGGATCCAACATAGATACATTTAAAGATAAGTTGGCTGGGTTATATGATAACATTAACAATAAGAAGGTGTTTTTTTGTCTGTGGGGATTTTAATATTGACTTGTTAAATCCTCATGGGCATACACAAATAACAAATTTTATCATTACAATGTTTTGCATGATCCTTCAATCATACAACCAAGCAGGATAACTGTAAATAGTGCTACACTTATTGATAACATATTTGAAAATGTTACTGATGGGAAAATAACAGGAGGTTTACTCATAAATGATGTTAGCGATCACCTGCCTGTTTTTGTAGCTTTTGAGAGCTGAATCATGACTAATAATGAAACTAAAACTAGTAGGTTCATTTGACATATAACAGAAGGTACCATTAAATCTCTTAAGGAGGAGTTAATTAAACAAGAATACAGGTTATGTTGATGATGTAGATGAAGCCTATGAAGCATTTGTTTCTGTAATAACTAATTTGTATGATAATCATTGCCCACTAGTTAAAAAAGTTGACAAAGAGAAGTATATTGATAAGCCTTGGTTAACAAAGGGAAGACAAAATGTTTGTAAAAAGAAAAATGTATTATATAAGAAATTCTTAAAACATAGAACAAAGGAAGCTGAAATTAAATACAAGATACCCCTGTATATAAAAATAAGTTAACAAGTATTATGAGATCTAGTAAAAGAAGTTATTATAGTAAATTATTGGAGAATAATAGAAATAATATTAAAAATACTTGGAGAGTTTTAAATGAAATTATTAAAAAGGATATAAGAAAAACAATTTACCCATATTACTTTAATTTAAACAATGATATGGTAATAAAGGATACTAATTTGGTTGTAGATAGGTTTAATGATTTCTTTGCTAATGTGGGAACTAAATTAGCTAAATCAATTACTGAACCCAGCAATAAAGTTGGAGTAAATAGTAATATTTTCAATATAAACACTTACACTATGTTTATTAGAGCAACTGAGGAAAAAGAAATAATTGATATAGTATATAAATCAAAGAGCAAGAAATCAACAGATTGGAATGGATATGATATGTATTTAATTAAAAACATCATTGACTGTGTTACGAAACCACTGACTCATATTTGTAATCAATCTTTGATTGCTGGAAAATTTCCTAACAGAATGAAAATAGCCATGGTCATTCCAATACACAAAGCTGGAGATAAACATGTATTTTCAAATTATAGACCAGTTTCTTTGCTCTCACAGTTTTCCAAAATATTGGAAAAAATATTTGTAATAAGGTTAAATAATTTCTTAACAAAACATAATATACTCTGTGAACAGCAATATGGTTTCAGAAAGAAACAAAACCACTACAATAGCATTAATAGATTTTGTGAAAGAAATATCAAACGCTATAGAAAGAAATGAATACACAGTGGGAATATTTGTTGACCTAAAAACAGCATTTGACACCATTGACCATAAATTATTATTAACAAAATTAGAAAGATATGGTGTTAGAGGGGTGGCACATGACTGGTTAAGTAGTTATTTGGAAGACAGGTATCAGTATATCACATATAAACAACTCAGGTTCAAACTTTTGAGAACTTGTGGGGTTCCACAAGGTTCAGTGCTTGGACCATTGCTGTTCATCTTGTATATAAACAATATATGTATGGTCTGCCAGACATTAAAATATATATTATTTGCTGATAAAGGCATCCGTTAGTCTTGCGAGACCTTGGATCTGCACCTGGAAAGTCTTCACTCTCCAGGGTGCAGGCCTGGGTAAGGTTGTATGGAAGACCAGCAGTTGCCCATGCTGCAAGTCTCCCCTCTCCACGACACTGATGTTGTCCAAGGGAAGGGCATTAGGACCCATACAGCTTGGCACCAGTGTCATCGCAGAGCACTGTGTGATTAAGTGCCTTGATCAAAGACACAACACGTTGCCTTGACTGGGGCTCGAACTCATGACCTTCAGATCGCTAGTTGAATGCCTTAACCACTTGGCCATGTGCCCACACTATTCGCTGATGATTCAACTATATCTTGTAGTGGGGAACATCTGAAACAACTTTTGGATACAGTGGAGAAAGAACTAAAAATTTTAAAGATGTGGTTTGATACTAACAAATTATCAAACCATACCCTAACAGCCTACACCCTTTCAGTCTGTTTTAAAGAATATCTATGTTTTTTGTTGTAATTTTGTCCTATGAAATCATCGTTGAAAATGATGCTTTTTGTTATGTTTGTACTGACTGAAATAAGTTTCATTCATTCATTTCCCAATAATAGATAATATAAAAATTTCCTCAAACTAGTCACATATATCCACATGATCCTATCTTCTTAGTGTAAAGCCCTAGTCAACGTTTATACTGCTATGCTGTAGGTCTTTCACTTCAGCAGTTTTCTGCAAAAACAGAGTGCCCCGCTAGTAGAACGTTTTCATTTCGGCTAAAGATAGGAGATCCGGTGTTCCGCTTAGGAATGTTGTGTCAGCCAATCAGGAGGAAGTTCTGGAGAGAGCAGGGCGGAGAGAGCTTTCATGACAGACAGTGTGGTTCATGGATCATTTTGGCAGGAACTGCAGAGAGGACAGGAGGGAAGATGGCTGAGAATCCTGTGGGAAGGAACATTCTCATTGCTCAAAGTGATTTGTGCAGATGAATGGCTCTAAGAAGGATTGGGCAATACTCCTGAGAGAGAGCCCATTTGTTCGAGATGGATTTCGAGCAAAGTTCGGAATATGGTGTGTGCTTTCACACGGACCGTGTGTCCACTGTTTGAGTGAAAAGACAACTCCAGGATAGACTCCAACTTAATGTGCTTAGTTGGACGGGGTTATCTGTAAAGGGCCCTTTTATTTTATTCTTTTCTCTTTCCTACCAACTGTTCAATAAAGTTGAAATTTGTAAATATACTTGCTTTATAAATTAATGCAATGTACAATTTGTTATATCTTGCCAACCAATAATTGTGTATGGGCAGTATTTACACAGAGATCGCTCAAAATGAGCTGCTTTGATTGGAACATCACAATGTTCCCGTTTGGTTGAATCCCAAATCATACCGACCCTAGACATACATTGTTTATGAAAAGTCGCCTTCTCACCACTGAGTCCCTGGCCGTTAGCAGAGCCGGCTAGCAAGCCAAGTTTCCGTATGAGCCCGGTGAGGGGGTTACATTTGCGGGGGCCTTCAATGCAGGGATTTCTCAGATGGTGTAACTGCTGTTTTAGAGTTGGTTTAATAGTCTGTGTACTTAAGCCTGTGTTTAAGCTAGTGTCAGGGATAAGTGATTAAGGTACTTTATCATGGACACCACAGGTATTGAGGTTTGGTGTGAGTCAATGAGATTATCCACAAATAATGCCTGCGTGTTGAGTGGGGTGGATGTCCAAATTCCGGATGAAGGGTTACTCAGAGTGCTGAGTTCTGTAAAACATTTGGGAAAAGTTACGCTGTTTCAACGGCGTTTTGACCAAAAAGCTGGAAAGGATGTCGTGTGAGCAGTGACCTGACTGAAGTCGTGCTGCCTGATAGGTTGGGAGACGCTGGAGAGGGGGGGGGGGGCATGGGCAGTCCATATTTTTAGAGTGGGGGGGGTCATGTAGCTGAGGGCAAAGACTTTAAGGACAAATTGTTCTTGTTTCTGCAAAGTGAGGGAAAAAGAGTTGTGTGATGTGAAAGATCTAATAAGTCCTTCAGTGACTGACTTAAATTCTGAGCTGATTTTGCCTATTACAGTATTGGTTGATAATTGCAGATGTACCTGCAGAGAGCCAAAGTCACTGTAGGCTGGGACTGTTCTCTGGAGTCAAGCCCACAACTGATGGGGAAGAAGAATCTGAGGCTTGGGCTGAACAGACAACTCAGTTACTGGATGAATGGAAGTGCTCAGATAATATGAAAAAAACAGAGACTGGTAGAGAGTTTAAAGTGTCTGGCAGCTGTATAGTGAGGTTCCTAAAGGCAAAAAAAAAATCCATTAACCATGTCAGCTAATTATCTGCAAGTTCTGAAAGATGCTTTTGACACTGCTAGAAGTGCAGCTGATCTGATAATGAAGTTTAGGCACATGTTCCAGAAGGAGTAAGAGGAGCCGTCTGCCTACATTTTCTGGCAGGAGAAACTGCTGCATTGGTTTTGCCACAAAGTGGGTATTCAACTATTTGTGAGAAATTGCTCAAGGATGGAGCAAGTTGTGAGGGCGCGTAGTCACATGACGTGATTGCTCTACACACTCGAATGACCTGCAAGATGTGCCCTCCTCCATCTTTTACCAAGTCACTCTGTGAAGTTAGAGAGGAGGAAAACAGGATTGAGAACCAGAACATTTCCAAAAAATGTCACATCTTCAGTGGTAGCTTCCGTTGCCAAGGTGACCCCTGATGCCACGGAGATTGAGCTTTTGAGGAAAGAGGTAGAAAACCTTCGAGCTGAGCTGATTCAATGAATGTATGCTGATGTTTCAGCTAAAACTGATACATCCATTGGGAAACGTGATCCACTGTAGGACTTACAATGTAGCAGACTGCTGCTGAAAAGGGTCTCTTGTCTAGAGAGGTGACTGGTATTTTCTGTTCCAACAGTGGAGCGAGACTGTGAGGGGTAAGTTAATGGTTAATCAACCAGAGAAGTAAAAGGAGCAAAACTACAGAGGAACCCAGTAAAGTAATGGGCTGGTGTCTCAGAGAAGATACATTCAAATCAGTGTATCAAGGGAAATGCTAAAGTGCAGAACACTATTTCTGAAGGTTTAGTGGGACCAAGCTCTGGTGTATCCATATGGATTGAAGGTATTTATGCTAGAGCCCTAATTGATACAAGTCTTCAAGTTACTTTACCGATCCTTTTGCAATGGTAGTTGACGCATTTACCTTTGACGCCACTCAGTGCCCTTGAGATTTGGGGCCTTAGTACTGATGAGTACCTGTACAATGGTTACTTGTCATTGAAACTAGAGTTTTCGGAAGCAGATGTGGAAGTAACTGAGACTATTGACACTCCAGTGTTAGTCTGTCCAGATCCTGTTGAAAAGGGTGGAGCTTCCATTCTTGTGGGAATGAATACTTCCATTGTAAGAAGGCTCATGGGAGCATGCAGGGATAGAAATGGAGAGAAGTTTTTGAAAACCTTGTCCATTCACTCTGTCTTCAGAGCTGCTTTTGAGAAGGTGCAAGTCTTTCTTAAGCAGGATGATGAGCAACAATGAGGAACTGTGTGGTACATCGAGTCTAAACCTGTCATATTATGTCCTGGAAAGGTAGCTGGAGTGGCGGGAATCCCAAATTTGCCAGAATGCCCAACAACCACCCAGCCAGGGGGATGTTCCTGATGATCAGGAAGAAGAGTTACACTTACCTGCAGGAGAGTTGGTGAGGCCTGAACTGCAGAAATCTTTGGCCATGTACACTAACAGAATGACAGCGATTAGCAGGAACACCTCAGTAAGAGATGTTACCCTCCAACGTTGGTTTGCTGATTGCCCCTCTATTTCCTGTGGGGGTAGTGTCTGGTTTTCCTGAGGAAATAGAAGAGAAACAGTCTCCTAGATTGAGGACATTGACATTGAAGTCAGGCAACTTTGATGACTCACCGATACCCAAGGAGTAGAAAAGGAAATTAACTAGGAAGATATTTGAACATGAAGATGTCTTTTCTACTGATGAGTCTGATGCTGGTTGTTCGAAGACTACTTGCCATATTATTAGAGTAACCAAGTACACCCCTTTCCGAAAGATGTCTAGCCATTTAGCACCGGTGGAGGTTGAAAATGTTTGGCAGCACCTGCTTAAACTGAAGGAAGCTAAGTTCCGTCATGGGGCAGGGCAACCTGAGCCAGCGGAATATACGAGTGGTAGACGGGGGGGGGGGGGGGGGGCAGCCTCTAGTGGACTGGAAAGGCCACAGGGTGTGCCTGAAGCTGGAGAAGCTGAAGATGAGATAAGAAGTTCTCAGAGAGTTAGGAAACCCTAAACAAGGCTGGCAGAGGATGCACCTGAGAAACAGAGCATTTTATCTATTTCCCAATTTGAGATATGCTACTTCTATTTACAAATGGATAGGGGGTCCTGAAATCACGAAATTCAGAAGTTACAAATTCATGAGGACATTACTATTTTTGGTGGGGGGGGGGGGGGGGAGAGTGTAATGCCCAGGTTAAGATTTATACTGCTATTCTGTAGGCATTTCATTTCAGCAGTTTTCTGCAAAAGCAGTGTGTCCTGATGGTAGAATGTTTTGGTTTTGGCTAGATATAAGAGTCCTGCTGTTCCGCTTAGGAATTTAGGAATGTTGCGTCAGCCGATCAGGATGGTGAAATTGGGAGTAAGTTCTAGAGAGAGTGGGACAGAGAGAGTTTTGATGACAGACAGTATGGATCATGGGTCACTTTGGCAGGAGCTGTGGAAAGACAGGACAGAAGATGACTGAGAATGCCATGGGAAGGAACCTCTCCAATGCACAAAGTGCTTTGTGCAGATGAATGGCTCCAAGAAGGAAGGGCCATTACTTCCAAGAGAGAGCCCATTTGTTCAAGATTCATCTTGAGTGAAGTTTGGAATATGGTTCTCTTTCCTACCAACTGTTTGATAAAGCTGAAATTTGTAAATATACTTCCTTTATAAATTTATGCGGTGTACATTTTGTTCTATCTTGCCATCCAACAATTGTGTATGGGCAGTATTTACACTGCATTCACTCAAATCGAGGTTTCTCTAACTGGAGCATCACATCATTCCCCTTTGATTGAATACCAAATCATATTGACCCTAGGTTTATATCCTTTATGAAAGTTGGCCTTTTCACCACTGAGTCCCATGGCTGTTAGCAGAGCAGCCTATTAAACCAAGTTTACATACGAGCCCAGTGAGGGGGTTACATTAATGTGGTTTTACAGATAGGTAACATTCCCTGTTGTGTGAAATGAACATTGTTTCTCAGCTTGGATTAATTAAAGCAAAGCTCTGAAGACAAAGGGGATCATTTAAAGTTGATTGTTTACCTGGTACTTCAATGACCTTAGAACTTCAGAATAATTTCTCTTCAATATTTCAATGCTGTCTTATTTGCCTTTCAAATTTTGTGGTCTGAAGCAGCTTTGATCGTTTGTAATTGTTTATCAGATGCACAAATTAATCCTGAACATATGATCATTAAAGTGAGGCTTTTGAGACATCCCAATTGCTATTTATATTGTTCAGGAGATGCTGTAGGAATCAGCACCCATATTAAATGCTAAATAATGATTGTAACTAGGACAAAACCCATAAACGAATGCATCTTAAGGAAGGGTGGGGGGCATTCTTTTAATGCAGGCTATTCAGTTTAAAAGGTTGAAAGACAAATATTAAAAGCCAGACAATTTTCCTTCAAAGTTTTAACAAGGCATGAAACAGGTTAATTGTAAATTGACTTTGTCAATGGAAGTATCACAAATCTAATCCAATGCAATAAAATTGCTGATATTTATGTGAGGAAGCAATAGAATTGAAAGTCACAAGAAGTATATAAGTACTGATCATATAGTATAAACCAATTTAATCCCTCTTTATTAAGCAGCAATGTCTCTCAGAAGAAACAGCGTCAAGACTTCTCCTTAATTATTTATTGTTCGGGATCAATGCGCCACACTAAAGTCCAGAGTTTATTTCCTGCTCCTAACTTCCTTTGTGAAGTTTGTGATAGCCGGCTTCTAGAACCGTTGCAATCCTTCTAGTGAGGGTAGACTCATAATGTTGCTAGACAGGGTGCTCCATTATTGAGATCCAGTGACAACGAAGGGGCAGTGGTATACTTTAAGTAAAGAGAGTGAGAGATTTCAAGGAGAACTTGCAGATGGTGATGTTTCCATTTACCCACTGCCCTTGTCCTAGTTGGTGATAGAGGCCATGGTGGAAAAACCTAAGCAAATAACTGCATAGCGTTTTGTAAATGGTGCATATTTCAGCCATGGTGCACTGGTGACAAAGGGAATGAATGGTTACTCTGTTGGATGAAGCTAGGCTTTTTTGTCCAGGAATGTGCTGAGCTTCTTTAGGGTTATTGGAGCTAAACTTTTGCAGGCAAACGGAGTGTATTCTTTCACACTCCTGTATTATGCCAAGCTTGGTGGAAAGGTTTTGGGATGTCAGTCACAGAAGGGTGCCTGGTCTCCAATCAAGTCTTGTAGCCAGAATGCTCGTAGCTAGCCCAATTATACTTCTTGTCAATAGTGATCCCAGGATATTGTTAATACAGTTCCAGGCAATGACAGTACTATTGAATATCAAGGGAAGATTGGTGAAGATATTCTTGTAGGCTAAATATTGAAGATGATTTAACTTTCTTTGGAAATTTTAATATGTTCAATTAAAATGTTTATCTGACACTTGTGGTACAAATATTATTTATCAATTATCAGCCTTGGTGACTATTAACCAGTTTTTTCAATGTTTATTGATGCTAGGCTTGAGTGAACATTGAGGCAACACACAAAATGCCAGAGGCAGTATCTATGGAGAGAAATGGACAATAGACATTTCGGATTGACCAAAACTTCAACTGTCCATAGATGCTGCCTGACCCGCTGAATTCCTCCAGCGCTTTGTGTGTCACTCCAGGTTCCAGCATCTGCAGTCCCTGTGTCTCCATCAGGAGAATGTTGTTTTGCTGTCAAGGCCATTCCTTCTCAACTTATCTCTGTGAAAGGTCTGGATCTGGTCTGAGCATTGCTGAGCAGGCTCCACTTGATTGTACTGTAAAAACTCCCAATCATTTACTGATGATTGATTGGTTGGTAATTAGCTGGATTGAATTTGACCTGCTGTTTGTGAACAGCATATGCACAGGCAACTTTCCACATTGTTGGGTAGATGCCAGTGTGTGACTGTTCTTAATACACCAGCTTCTTCAGTTCCTGCCAGTAACTTTAAGAGCACTCTCTTTGCTGTAGGGAATCATTGGAATAGCCGGGGGAAAATGAACAGCAGGTTGCACGCTTGACCACTTTGAGGCTGGCTGCTGAATTCTCAACTGTGTGTCAGAGTCTGGAAACTATGAGGAATTCAACTTATTGGGGATGGAGCAAAGAGGGCTAACAAATCACTGCACTGCAAAGTCACTGAGCACAAACAAGTGAATAGTTAATTATTGCATTTTTTCACAGGTTGTTCAAAAATCAGACTGTCATTGTGTGAAATGCAAAATCAAGGACGAATTTAATCATCAAATTTTAACTCTACTAGCATTTGGATAGAGTCTGATTAGGAGTCGGCAAGGCTTGCCTGACAAACTTCTAGAGTTCTTTGAAAAGGACCCAAAAAGGTTGATGAGGGCAGTATAGTGAATGTTGTCTACTTGGACTTTAACAAGGTCTTTGATAAGGTCCCACATGGTAGGCTAGTCTGGAAGGTTAGGTTCCTTGGAATACAAGGAAAGCTAGCTAGATGGATTCAAAATTAGCTGAGAGATAGAAAACAGGTGGTTGAAGGTTGTTTCACAGATTGGAGGCTGGTAAGTAGTGTTTGGACCCTTTTTATTAATTATTAATATCAATGATTTGGAAACGAATGCACGCCACTTGATCAGTACAGCTGTGAATTACTTTGTGACCTTGCAAGTTCAGGTTATTGCCATCATGGCCTTGACAGGGAAATCCTAGAAAGGTTGACTCATTCTTTATACGGGGAGCTTCACAATGAAATATCAATCTGTTGGGGAACTTCAAGCTGAAAATGTTCATTCTCCTACTTTGACAGTCCTACATAGTTGGCCATCATCTATCTACCCCAGCTGCTGAGGGAATGCACAATTAACTATGATCAATTTTGCTCTAGAATGAATGCATCTTGATTTGCTTAGTTCTGATGTTTTTGATTATTTAGGAGCAAAATATTGAGATGTTCTGTATGTTAAAGGTGTTAATATGGGAAATCCATGATACAAAATATTCTGAGCTAATCGTTACATGTTTTCATCTTTGTATGATTGGGGGACAGGTCATCACATTACCCTTTTAAGTTGGTGTGGTGCTGCCTTCAAGGCCCACTGTTCTGGTATGGAAACAGTTCCAGCAAAGTGAAGATTGAAGGAAGGGGAAGAAATATCTCCAGGTAAGTATGTTGTAGGATGCAGAATCTACTTTTCTAAAATATCTAGGCAAAAGGCACCCTTCCCACTCCAAATCTTAGAGATTGAAGACTCTGCTTGTGAGGGAAGAAGATTTCTTGATTTAGAAAGCAGCATATAATGAAGGCATCACAACGTAGAGCTGCATACAAAGCTGATATTGTTCATAGTGATATCAATTGGTTGCTTCAAGAAAAATGAGATAGAGCATTGCTCATTGCCTTTGGGGTTACAAGCAGAGAGGCAAATAGAGAGCATTGTTAGAACTTTGGGAAATTCTGAGTTGTGATTTCTCGTTTTCTGTTGGATGAGCAGCTTTGCAAAGTCCCTCACAATGGCGTCCACTACCTCTGATATGCTTCAGCAGCCACAATAATGAAGTGACTGGTTCAAGTAATTTTCTGTTCCATTGTAATCCCCGGGAGGTTTTTGTTGTTGGAGTGCACAATCATAATACATTAAATATCAAGGGGAAGCTGGAGGAGCTCCCCACTGGTAGATGACTTATTTTCTTCCCTTGCTGCATTACTTTAAGTTTATTTTACTAGCGAGGTTCTCTTAAAGCATGGCCACTGGTATAATATTAGGAAAAGCCAGCAACCAATTCACCAGAGCAAGGCTCCACAATAAGATAGAGTGTTGTTGAGTTTGAGGAGAGATAAATGATGTGCAGATCAATGTTTCCTCTAATTTTTAGTAGTCAGTGTGCGCAAAAATCTTACGTTGTGCAAATTTTTTTCCTGTGATAAAAGTATGTGTGGACTGAATGCACACATGGGACAGTTTATGTAGGTTTACAAAATATTTGACATAAAACTGCACAGAATAACAACAAAATAACATACATATTTAAGTCACACCCACAAAAAATGCTGGTTAACACAGCAGGCCAGGCAGCATCTATAGGAAGAGGTACAGTCGACGTTTCAGGCCAAGACCCTTCGTCAGGACTAACTGAAAGAAGAGGTAGTAAGCGATTTGAAAGTGGGAGGGGGAGGGAGGGGGAGATCCAAAATGATAGGAGAAGATAGGAGGGGGAGGAATGGAGCTAAGAGCTGGAAAGTTGATTGGCAAAAGGGATACGAGGCTGGAGAAGGGAGGGGTCATGGGACGGGAGGCCTAGGGAGAAAGAAAGGGGGAGGGGAGTCCAGAGGATGGGCAAGGAGTTATAGTGAGAGGGACAGAGGGAGAAAAAAGAGAGAAAAAAATGGGGGAAAGAAAAAAAAATCATAATAAATAAATAAATAAATAAATAAGGGATGGGGTACGAAGGGGAGGAGGGGCATTAACGGAAGTTAGAGAAGTCAATGTTCATGCCATCAGGTTGGAGATATTTAATTTTTATCATATTTAAGTCACTCAGTTATTTTTCTCTCTCCTGTCTTTGGCATTTACCCATTCTTTGTAAACTCTATCTCGACTAATAGAACTTCCATCCCATTGATAGCTTTTGATTCTCATTAACATATCCAAATGACATTCACCTGAACAGTTTCTCAGCTTGTTTTTGAGTTGATTCATTAGGCTAAAACCTCGTTCACAGTCCGCACTAGACGTAAGAAACCATAGAAACCATAGAGAAAGGTTAACCCAATGTCCATCAACTGTGCAAGGTCACAAAACTGTTCATTTTGAAGTACAAATCCCACCATTTGAGCAAAGTTTGAAATCAGTTTGGATTTAATTTTTTCTTGCACAGAAAATTTGAAATCATTAAACTGTCTAACTATTACAATATTTTCAGTTAGAAAATCATGATATTTTAGATACAAGGCATTAACTTGTTCATCGCCAAATGTGAAGTCACAATCTGCAATTGCGGAGAAATCAAAAACTGACCATTCTTGTATCTCAACTTTGACCTCCTCTGGGTTTGATCGTTTTCGCACTCGCTCATCTGCACTCAACCGTAACATGCGTAGCACTCCTGCAATGGGTAATGACGGGTTCTGTTGCCTGAGCTTTTGTACACCGTCCAAATGCGATTTACTTGCCAAATGATGCTTCAAAAAGTCAAGTTTCCAAATATCATCCTACTTCTTTCCACTAGCAAATTCTCCAGCAACTTTCGCATCACGACAATACAAACAGATAACTCCATTTTCCGAATCATACATAAATATTTCTCGTAGCTGAACATTCATGACCTCATGAGCTTACAGTGTAACAGTTCCTACTATTTTGTTAAGCCATTCAACTTTAAACAAATTTGCAGTTCTTTTGCGCTTCACACCCTTCACTTCTTTTAAATTCGACACAGTGAATCAATATTTTTTCCAATAAAAACTTAATAAGCTATCTACAGGATTTGAAATAGATCTTTGTAAACTTTACGATATGAACACTGTTCGCCAAACATGGCTGCCGCCGTGATGCAGCTGTACAAACCGGAACAGGGTAGGTGAGGTAATGTAAATGCATTGTGGTGTTTGAAAAACCGACTAACAAGTTAACAGAAACGGTTAGCTAAAAGATTATTTTCAATAAGTGTAATTATTAACTACTACATCATTTTAGGTAACTAACCTTTTGTGTGCACATTAATTTCCTTTTGTGCGCTGGCTGAAAAACGTGTGTGCGCGTGCACACACGCACAGCTGAGAGGGATCTATGGTGCAGATATCTCCACATTTCCGAATGTCCCTATAATGAATAAAAAAGGCACTAAAGGTTCTAAGGAAGGGTCATTTACCAGAAATGATTTTTCAATGGCAACTAATATGAAAATATTTTTATCCGTTCACAGTTGGCCCTATTTTAGCCTGTTATTGACCAGAGATTCCTAGAAGTCAGACAGAAAATTGCACAATTTCTTTAAGAAGGTTCTGAGCACATTCTTGAATCATTTTTCTGTCTGTTAGGAAATGCCTTCCCATGACAGGGTTTAAAACAGAAGGTGCATTCCAGAAGTTTGTTGCCAGTTATATAAAAGAAGTAGCCTGCCTGCAGTAGTCAAATGTAGGAACAACAGTGTGGCCTTGCTGCCTGCTCTCAATGCCAAGGAAATGCTCTTCAAATCCCACTGTAAACCTTATCCATCTGAGGCATAGTGGATATAAATCTCAGCAAGAAAAATGCAAGAAGCAGAATCAAATATCATAAACACAGCCTTCTTCAATCTCACCAAAGCCTTTGATTTCTTGAATCAGGAAGGACTGTGGTTACTTCCTTAAATGTGGCTTCCAATAGGAATGTGTCCTCATCTTAAACTGGCTCTCCAGTAGCACGCGTATGAACTAATCTCAGTAGATTGGTGTCAAACAAATCTGCATTATTCCTCCAACACTTTTCTAGACCCTTCTTCCAACAATATTCCACATCATCGTGTGACAAAGTTTCCGTGGTAGTGCGGCTACTCTTCAGATCTGATAGGAAGCTATTAACCCGACCGTAACTACAATCCAGAAGCAATGTCACCTAAACTGCAATCGATGAGTTTCAGTACAAAAGTGATCATTATGTCTATATATACCTGGAGAATGAGTTCTAAGCCATCATCGATTCATTCACTGAAGCATAAAGAAAATGAGCTTTACAATCAACATTCACAAAACCAAAGTCCTACTGTACCACATAGACAATAACCATGGACTACATGCAACCCTTTGCTTGGAAGCCACCTCTCTGTGAAGGCGAGCATTCATGGTGAAATTCACCTGTGCCTTCAATGCACTTGCATGCCCTTTGGTCAACTGAGGGAAAAGCTATTTTGTCTCAGTGTTATTCCAAGCATTACTCTACCAACAAAAACTGCAAATTCAAGGGTGATTATTGTCTCTAACTTCATAAATCGTGAAGACTATTTGTCTCTCATTCATATTATTTTCATTTTTTATTAAATAGATACTTATTTTCCTTTTCCTATCATTTGCATGTCTTAGGTTTCCCAGTAGATCATTATGGAATAGACCTGCATTATGGCATAACAGACCTGCTGAGTTCCTCTAGCACTTAGTGTGCATTGCCCAAGAATTCCAGCATCTGCAGAATCTCTTGTGTTTACTATGGAATTGAATACTTCATTAATGAAGCAATCTTTTGCTCAATTTACATATAGCTTCTTTTCGACCCTCTTCTGTTTTAATTGAACATACAAATCTGTACTTCCTAATTCAACATGATGGACCTGATTGATCTGATTTTATAAAAAGTAGTAAGAATTTTCTTATTAACTAAAGGAACCTGTTCAGTGATCCAAGTACATGCTTAATATATATCCTGATCTCTCCAGATTATCCTGATCCAATAAGTGTCAAATTGTGATACTGAAGAAGGTTGCTACTTTTTTGATGGCTACCTATTACTTGATTGGAAACCAGAAATATGACCATAAGACCATAAGACATAAGAGCAGAATTAGGACATTCAGCCCATTGAATCTGCTCTGCCATTCCATCATGGCTGATCCCGGATCCCACTCAACCCCATCCATCTGCCTTCTCGCCATATCCTTTGATGCCCTGACTGATCAGGAAATGATCAACTTCCACCTTAAATATACCCACGGAATTTAACCTCCACTACAGTCTATGGCAGAACATTCCACAGATTCACTATCCTCTGTTTTAAAAAGTTTCTCCTTACCTCTTTTCTAAAAGGTCACCCCTCAATTTTGAGGCTGTGTCCTCTAGTTCTGGATACCCCCACCATAGGAAACATCCTCTCCAATTCCACTCTATCTAGTCCTTTCAACATTGGGTACAATTCATTGAGATCCCCCACATTCTTCTAAATTTCAGTGAGTACAGGCCCAAAGCTGCTAAACACTCCTCATACGTTAACCCCTTCATTCCTGGAATTATCCTTGTGAACCTCCTCTGGACTGTCTCCAATGACAACGCATTCTTTCTGAGGTATGGGGCCCAAAACTGTTGATAATACTTCTAAGTGTGACCGGACTAGTGTCTTATAAAGGCTCAGCATTATCTCCTTGCTTTTATATTCTGTTCCCCTTGAAATGAATGCCAACATTACATTTGCCTTCATGACCACAGACTCAACCTGTGAACTAACCTTCCGAGAGTCTTGCACAAGGACTCCTAAGTTCCTCTGCACCTCTGATGTTTGAGTTTTTTCCCCATTTAGATAATAGTCTGCACTACTGTTCCTTTTATCAAAATGGGTTATCGTACATTTCCCAACATTGTATTCCATCTGCCATTTCTCTGCCATTCTTCCAATTTGTCTAAGTCCTGCTGTGATCAAACTGCACTACCTACCTCTCCACCTATCTTCATATCATCCACAAATTTTCTCACAAAGCCATTAATTCCATTATCTATTTCATTGACAAACAATGTGAAAAGTAGCAGTCCCGATACTGATCCCTGAGGAACATCACTAGACACTAGCAGCCAACCAGAAAGGGCCCCTTTTATTCCCACTCGCTGCCTCCTGCCTGTCAGCCATTCCTCTAACCACGCCAGTATCTTTCTTGTAACACCCTAGAATTTTATCTTGTTAAGCAGTCTCATCTGTGGCACGTTATCAAATGCCTTCTGAAATCCAAGTAAATGACATCCACTACCTCTCCTTTGTCCACCCTGCTTGTCACTTCCTTAAAGAACTCTAACAGATTTGTCAGGCAAGATTTTCCTTAACAGAAACCATGCTGACCTTGACTTGTTTTAACATTAGTCTCCAAGTACCACAAAACCTCATCCTTAAGTACTGTTGAGTACTGTTGGGGGGGACAGCTTACCCGGGGGAAGCGACAGTGGCCGTGCCTCCGGCACAGAGTCTGGCCCAGTAGCTCAGAAGGGTAGGGCAAGGAAGAGGAGGGCAGTTGTGATAGAGGACTCGATAGTAAGGGGGTCAGATAGGCGATTCTGTGGACGCAGTCCAGAGACCCGGATGGTAGTCTGCCTCCCTGGTGCCAGGGTCCGGGATATTTCTGATCGTGTCCAAGATATCCTGAAGTGGGAGGGTGAGGAGCCAGAGGTTGTGGTACATATAGGTACCAATGACATAGGTAGGAAAAGGGATGAGGTCCTGAAAGGAGAATATAGGGAGCTAGGAAGGGAGTTGAGAAAAAGGACCGCAAAGGTAGTAATCTCGGGATTACTGCCTGTGCCACGCGACAGTGAGAGTAGGAATGCGATGAGGTGGAGGATAAATGCGTGGCTGAGGGATTGGAGCAGGGGGCAGGGATTCAAGTTTTTGGATCATTGGGACCTCTTTTGGCGCAGGCGTGACCTGTACAAAAAGGACGGGTTACACTTGAATCCTAGGGGGACCAATATCCTGGCAGGGAGATTAGCGAGGGCTACTGAGGTGACTTTAAACTAGAATGGTTGGGGGGTGGGAATCAAATTAAAGAGGCTAGGCGTGAGGAGGTTAGTTCACAACAGGGGGATGGGAACCGGTGCAGAGAGACAGGGGGGTGTAAAGTGAGGGTAGAAGCAAAAAGTACTAAGGAGAAGAGTAAAAGTGGCAGGCCCACAAATCCAGGGCAAGCATTAAAAAGGGCCACTTTTCAACATAATTGTATAAGGGCTAAGAGAGTTGTAAAAGAGCGCCTGAAGGCTTTCTGTGTCAATGCAAGGAGCATTCGTAATAAGGTGGATGAATTGAAAGTGCAGATTGTTATTAATGATTATGATATAGTTGGGATCACAGAGACATGGCTCCAGGGTGACCAGGGATGGGAGCTCAACGTTCAGGGATATTCAATATTCAGGAGGGATAGACATGAAGGAAGGGGAGGTGGGGTGGCGTTGCTGGTTAAAGAAGAGATTAACGCAATAGAAAGGAAGGACATAAGCCGGGAAGATGTGGAATCGATATAGGTAGAGCTGCGTAACACTAAGGGGCAGAAGACGCTGGTGGGAGTTGTGTACAGGCCACCTAACAGTAGTAGTGAGGTCGGAGATGGTATTAAACAGGAAATTAGAAATGTGTGCAATAAAGGAACAGCGGTTATAATGGGTGACTTCAATCTACATGTAGATTGGGTGAACCAAATTGGTAAAGGTGCTGAGGAAGAGGATTTCTTGGAATGTATGCGGGATGGTTTTTTGAACCAACATGTCGAGGAACCAACTAGAGAGCAGGCTATTCTGGATTGGGTTTTGAGCAATGAGGAAGGGTTAATTAGCGATCTTGTTATGAGAGGCCCCTTGGGTAAGAGTGACCATAATATGGTGGAATTCTTCATTAAGATGGAGAGTGACATAGTTAATTCAGAAACAAAGGTGCTGAACTTAAAGAGGGGTAACTTTGAAGGTATGAGACGTGAATTAGCTAAGATAGACTGGCAAATGACACTTAAAGGATTGACGGTGGACATGCAATGGCAAGCATTTAAAGGTTGCATGGATGAACTACAACAATTGTTCATCCCAGTTTGGCAAAAGAATAAATCAAGGAAGGTAGTGCACCCGTGGCTGACAAGAGAAATTAGGGATAGCATCAATTCCAAAGAATAAGCATACAAATTAGCCAGAGAAAGTGGCTCACCTGAGGACTAGGAGAAATTCAGATTTCAGCAGAGGAGGATAAAGGGCTTAATTAGGAAGGGGAAAAAAGATTATGAGTGAAAACTGGCAGGGAACATAAAAGCTGACTGTAAAAGCTTTTAGAGATATGTAAAAAGGAAAAGACAGGTAAAGACAAATGTAGGTCCCCTACAGACAGAAACAGGTGAATTGATTATGGGGAGCAAGGACATGGCAGACCAATTGAATAATTACTTTGGTTCTGTCTTCACTAAGAAGGACATAAATAATCTTCCAGAAATAGTAGAGGACAGAGGGTCCAGTGAGATGGAGGAACTGAGCGAAATACTTGTTAGTAGGGAAGTGGTGTTAGGTAAATTGAAGGGATTGAAGGCAGATAAATCCCCAGGGCCAGATGGTCTGCATCCTAGAGTGCTTAAGGAAGTAGCCCAAGAAATAGTGGATGCATTAGTGATAATTTTTCAAAACTCGTTAGGTTCTGGACTAGTTCCTGAGGATTGGAGGGTGGCTAATGTAACCCCACTTTTTAAAAAAGGAGGGAGAGAGAAACTGGGGAATTATAGACCGGTTAGCCTAACGTCGGTGGTGGGGAAACTACTGGAGTCAGTTATCAAAGATGTGATAACAGCACATTTGGAAAGCGGTGAAATCATCGGACAAAGTCAGCATGGATTTGTGAAAGGAAAATCATGTCTGACGAATCTCATTGAATTTTTTGAGGATGTAACTAGTAGAGTGGATAGGGGAGAACCAGTGGATGTGGTATATTTGGATTTTCAAAAGGCTTTTGACAAGGTCCCACACAGGAGATTAGTGTGCAAACTTAAAGCACACGGTATTGGAGGTAAGGTATTGATGTGGATGGAGAATTGGTTAGCAGACAGGAAGCAAAGAGTGGGAATAAACAGGACCTTTTCAGAATGGCAGGCGGTGACTAGTGGGGTACCGCAAGGCTCAGTGCTGGGACCCCAGTTGTTTACAATATATATTAATGACTTGGATGAGGGAATTAAATGCAGCATCTCCAAGTTTGCGGATGACACGAAGCTGGGTGGCAGTGTTAGCTGTGAGGAGGATGCTGCAGAGTGACTTGGATAGGTTGGGTGAGTGGGCAAATTCATGGCAGATGCAATTTAATGTGGATAAATGTGAAGTTATCCACTTTGGTGGCAAAAATAGGAAAACAGATTATTATCTGAATGGTGGCCGATTAGGAAAAGGGGAGGTGCAACGAGACCTGGGTGTCATTATACACCAGTCATTGAAAGTGGGCATGCAGGTACAGCAGGCGGTGAAAAAGGCGAATGGTATGCTGGCATTTATAGCGAGAGGATTCGAGTACAGGAGCAGGGAGGTACTACTGCAGTTGTACAAGGCCTTGGTGAGACCACACCTGGAGTATTGTGTGCAGTTTTGGTCCCCTAATCTGAGGAAAGACATCCTTGCCATAGAGGGAGTACAAAGAAGGTTCACCAGATTGATTCCTGGGATGGCAGGACTTTCATATGAAGAAAGACTGGATGAACTGGGCTTGTACTCGTTGGAATTTAGAAGATTGAGGGGGGATCTGATTGAAACGTATAAAATCCTAAAGGGACTGGACAGGCTAGATGCAGGAAGATTGTTCCCGATGTTGGGGAAGTCCAGAACGAGGGGTCACAGTTTGAGGATAAAGGGGAAGCCTTTTAGGACCGAGATTAGTAAAAACTTCTTCACACAGAGAGTAGTGAATCTGTGGAACTCTCTGCCACAGGAAGCAGTTGAGGCCAGTACATTGGCTATATTTAAGAGGGAGTTAGGTATGGCCCTTGTGGCTACGGGGATCAGGGGGTATGGAGGGAAGGCTGGGGAGGGGTTCTGAGTTGGATGATCAGCCATGATCATAGTAAATGGCGGTGCAGGCTCGATGGGCTGAATGGCCTACTCCTGCACCTATTTTCTATGTTTCTATGTTTCTATGTTAATAATAGACTCCAACACTTTCCCAACCACTGGGGTTAGGCTAACTGGTCTATAATTTCCTTTTTTTTTTGCTTCCTCCCTTCTTAAAGAGTGGTGTGACATTTGCAATTTCCCAGTCCCCCAGAACCATGCCAGAATCAAGTGATTCTTGAAAGATCATGATCAATGTGTCCGTTATCTCTTCAGCAACCTCTCTGAGGACTCTGGGATGTAGTCCATCTGGCACAGGTGACTTATTCACCTTAAGAGCTTTGAGTTTGCCTTGCACCTTTTCCTTTGTAGTAGCAATGGCACTCACTCCTACTCCCTGACTCTTTCGGGCTTCTGTCACACTGCTAGTGTCTTCCACAATGGAGACTGATGCAGAGTACCCATTAAGTTCATCTGCCATTTCTTTGTCCGTCCATTACTGCCTCACCAGCATCATTTTCCAGTGGTCCAATATCAACTTTTTCACCTCCCTTATACTCTTTATATAACTGGAAAATCTTTTGGTATCCTGCTTTATATTATTGGCTAGTTTTACTCTCATATTTCATCTTTCCCCTTCTTATAGCTTTCTAGTTGCTTTTTATTGTCCTTAACTGCCCACGTCAGCCACAGTTGCCTACCCCTGCCATTTGAGAACTACTTCTTCTGTGGAACATATCTATCCTGCATCTTGTGAACTATTCCCAGAAATTTCAGCCACCATCTCTGCCGTCATCCCCACCATTATCCTCCTCCAATCCACCTGGGCAAGCTCCTCTGTAATTCCCTTTATTCCATTGTGATACGGATACATGTGACTTATTCTTCTCCCTCACAAATTGCAGTATGGATTCAATCATATTATGATCACTTCTTCCTAAGGTTTCCTTTACATTAAATCTGGGTTATTACACAACACCCAATCTAAGATAACCTTTCCCTGATTAGGCTCAAGCACAAGCTGCTCTAAAAAGCCATCTCCCAGGGATTCAATAAATTCCCTCTCTTGTGATCTGACTCCAACCTGGTTTTCCCAATCTCCTCGTATATTGAAGACCCCCATTACAATTGTGTCATTACCCTCATTACATGCCTTTTTCAGCGTCCCTTGCAATCTCAACCCCACATCTTGGCTACTATTTGGAGGCCATTATATATGATTCCTGTAATGTGTTCTTTTCACCCCCTACAGTTTCTTAACTCCACCCACAAAGACTCAACATTCTCTGACCCTAGGTCACCTCTTTCTAAAGATGTAATTCCATCTCTTACCTATAAAGCTACACCATCACCTATGCCTTCCTGCCTGTCCTTTCAATACAAAGTATATCCTTTGATGTTAAGCTCCCAGCTATGGCCTTCTTTCAGCCATGACCCAGTGATGCCCACAACATCACACCTGTAATTGCGCCACAAGTTCATCCACCTTATTCCAAGTGCTACACACATTTAAGTACAGTACCTTCAGTCCTGCATTCTTTGCCCTTTTGAATTTTGCCTTTGTGATTCAACTTAACTCTTTACTCTGTCTGTAGTTGTACACAAATCTTTCTATATTTTTAGCAAAGGTGGTTTGAACAATAGTTAAACCATCCCTGTCATTAGACCAATGAGCTCTAAGACTTACGTCTGTGCTGGGCCACTGGCTGTTTTGGGAAACAAAGCATTCAGCGGGAGACTGAAATGAAGAGGAGGCAACTCACTTTACAGTAGGATAGAGGCAGTTGGGAGCCCATTATCAAATCAATGGGAGATCTGGCCATAATGTTTTCTTGCTGATGCTCTGGTTCATCTTTACTCCTGCCATCTGGATCAAGTATTAAAGATGGGCTCTCACATGCTTCTGCAAAAAAAAGGGGCTATTTACTGGAGAGCTACTTTTTATATGCAACCACCCTGCAATGCTTTTGGTTCCTCAAAAGTCTGGGAGGGAGAACAAATTAAAAGTACACTCTAGTTTAAACATAAAAATAAGTTGGCAAAAATTGCAAATCATATTGTGATGTATCACATTGTATTGTGTTGCAAATGCCATAAGTTTGATTTCATTTCAAAATAAGTGATCAATTTTCAGCATGCTTGTTTTCTGCATCAATGATCACAATGGACATAAAAGATCCGTTGTTTGGTGAATGAAGAAATAGAAGAATTCAATCTTATCTCTTACTCAAAGATTATATTGGGCAACTATTATGTGTGGCATTTAATATGATAAATAATAAAATTAACAACATTTGTAAGAAACAATTCATTCAAATGATATTGTTCAAAGTGCTTTGCAATGGGATAAAATACAAACATGAAAATAAAAGACAAAATTGTGTTAGTTAAAAGCAAGGTTAAACAAACAGGTTTTGAGCTGATGTTTAAAAGTGTCAACTGAGTCTGCATTTCTTATTGTTTTGGGTATTGAGTTCCAAAGTTTAGAAGCATATTTTGAAAATGCTGACTTGCTCATTTTCTTTTGAGGGAAATTATTTAAATTTAAGAGGCTGGCGGAAGAAGACCTAAGATTTCGAGCAGGAATATAAAACAAAAGTGATTCTGTGATGTACTCTATTCCAAGATAATTGAGAGCTATTAAAACCAGTAAGAGAATTTTAAAATCAGTTCTAAAATGTATAGAAAGCCAATGCAGAATAGCTAGGACAGGAGTGACATGCTCCCTCATCCTGGTTGTACTTAAAAGTCTAGCAGCAGTGTTCTGAGTGTGCTGTAATTTATTAATAGATTGATTTGGAAGGCCAGTAAAAAGTGCATTGTAGTAATCCAGTCTTTTTGATATAAAGATATGAATTAGCTTTACAGCATCATTATGTGACAGAAATGGATGACTTTCGCAATATTTAAGTGTAGAAATGCTGCTCTGGTCACTTTCTTTATGTGGAATTTAATATTCAAATCAGAATCAAGGGTAGCTCCAAGGCTGATGATGTCTGATTTTACTAAGGGAGCCAAGTTTCCAAGTTTATCAAGAAGTTTACCTCTTTTGACTTTGAGACTGTCATATATTTAATATTTCTGTAATATTTGAGTAACATAAATATATTGTTTGATGATATAGTCTTTCATTATGGGTTGTATGTATGACATATGTCATTACGCCACCACATCATAAGTGCACATTTCACTAAAGTACAAATGAAGTAGACATGCATCTCCTCGTCTTCCATGTTTTTCTTCCAAGTTTTATGTTTTGGAGTTACAAAGTGATAGGATAAGTTTTAAACAAACCTGAGATTACTACCTGCCTGTTGAAGCACAACACATTTTTTTTACTTTGCAAGAGGAGAGAGACATCTGTATTTTTAAAAAAAGCAGTGCAGAATGATTTTTTTCTTCAAAAGTGCAGTGAAAAGGTCAAGTTTAAAAAAAGACAGAAAACAGATGAACTTCACAGGTCCATAAACAGTGAGTACCAGATGATAAACAATAATAAATAAATAAATAAATAGATAGCTGAATGGCTGGCTATATCAGAAATATAGATGTCTTTGATTGCACAATGGATAACTTGCTGATGTATACTGAGTGAAATGAGTAGTATTTTAAAGCAAATGGAACAGCCGATGAGAAACAACTGCCAGTTTTGCTGAACATACACAAGACAATACAATTTGCTTAGAAGTTTGACTGCTCCAACAAAACAAGCGGAAATGAGCTTTGCTGGTATCATGAAAGTAATGAAGGAACATTTAGAACCGAAACCATTATTGATTGCAGAATGCTTTAGGTTTTATAAGCAGTATCAAAATGAAGGGAACACCATTTCAGGTTACGTGGCTGACTTGAAGTTGTCTGAGCATTGTCCATTCCGTGATGGGCTTAATGATGCACTGAGAGGTTCTGTTTGTAGAGTGATACAATAAAGCATTCAAAAATGACTCCTAACTGAAGCACAACTCACATTTAAAAGAGAAATTGCAGTTACTCTATCAATCGAAACAGCAGACAGAGACAAAATTAAATTGCATTTAAGACCGAAAGTGAGTGTAAACAAAATTGCAGTGTCTAGATGGAGGTTTGCCTGGCTGAACAAATTGTGCCACCATTGTGGCAGGGTCTCACATACACCAAACCAATGCAGATTTAAAGGTGAAACTTACAAAAAATGCAACAAAATAGGACAACTCCAAAGAGCATTTTGGTCAGATAAAAATAAATGGACTGCACAGGGAAGAGAAAAGGATAAAAAGTCAGGTGCAGTTTCAAAAAGAGCACTAATCTGCATGCTGTTTATGAAAAATCTGATCATGATGAGAGTGACACAAGATTGGATAACCTTGAGATTTACAATGAGAAAACTAACAATAGATGAGCAATATGGGTTACACCAGAAGTTAACAGCAAATTAATTAAAATGGAATTGGACACTGGCTTGGCTGCTTCAGTCATTCCACAACATGAATTTGAGTGGCATTTCAAAGATATTGATCTGAAGCCTGCAGATATCCAACGAAGAACTTATACCAGGGAAAAAAATAACTCCTGTGGAAATGACGTCCGTAACAATGAAATACAAAACCAACCAGCCACATTGGGCTTATACATGGCAAAAAAAACAGAAGGTTCAGCATTTTGTGGGAATGTGATTGGCTGAGACTTGATTGAAGATCCATCACTATTTGCATGCCACATCCCCTGCAAGAGAAATAACTGAAAGTAATTTAAGGAAGGCACTGGATGATGCCAAGCAGTGTTCAAAGTTGGCATTAAAAACTCAAACACATCAAGGGTAGAATAGTATTAAATGAAAATGCTACTTCTCAGTTTTACAAAGCCCATCCAGTTCCTTATACCATCCATGATAAAGTAGCCAATGAGCTAGATTACATGGAGGCTGAAGGAATTCTTTCCAAGGTTGAGTGGAGCCCATGGGCAACACCAATGGTCCCAATAACCAAGGAGAATGGGTCTGTCAGGATCTATGGTGATATTAAGGATACCATCAATCCAGTACTAACAGTAGGTCAATATCCTCTGTCCAGAATAGAGGATATCTTTGCAAAACATTCTGGAGGGAAACACTTCCATAAAGTAGACTTAGCTGAGGCCTACCTACAGATGAAGATGGAAGAAAAGTCCAAAGTGTTTCTCATTATAAACACTCACAACGGCTTTATCACCATAATAGGCTTATTTGTGGAGTAACATCTGCACCTGCACTCTGGCGGAAAGCCATGGACCAGGTACTGAAAGGCAGTCCAGGTACTCAGGGTTACCTGGATGACATCATTACCTGTAAGGATGACAAGGAACATCTGCAAAATCTCAAGATAGTGTTGAAAAGATTAGAAGATTATGGGCTCAGAAAATGACACAAGTGTGAATTCTTTAAAACCAAGCATCGCTCCCAGTAGTCATACCATCAACACACAAGAATTACTCAAGTGTGCTGCGAAAATTCAAGCAGCGGTGGATACCCCACAGCCAAAGAATATGCCACAGTTGTAGCCGTCTTTTGGTTTTTTCAATTATTATAACAGGTTCCTGCTAGACCTGGCACTGTGCTTCTCCCCTTGAACTCATTACTACAGATTGAGAAGAAATGGCAATGGACAAGTGGCAGTGTGGGGTGGTTTTTAAAAAGTTAATGGAATGGTGACATCAGACAATGTAGACACACATCATGATTCACATCCTCCAGTGAAGCTTGCTCATGATGCCTTGCCTTAAGGTATAAGTGCAGTCATGTGAGATGTTGTTAGTGATGGAAGTGAATGCCTTTGCATCACGTTGCCTTACTGCTGTAAATAAAAATTATGCAGATTGACAAGGAGGCTTTGAGTCTGGTTTAGGGTGTAAAACCTTTCAACAAGTACTTGGATGGGAGAGAGTTTGCCCTCACTGCTGATCATCAACCTCCGGTGTCCATTTTCGATCCACAGAAGGGTGTTCCGTTAACAGCAGCAGCACGAGTGTAGAGATGTGCTCTGTTTCTTGGAGAATATAATTACAAGATTAAATTCAAGAGGACAACTAATCATGGAAATTCTGATGGATTGTTCTGTTTACCCTTGGAAAAGGAAATACCTGAAAAATTTACAAAAGAGGACACTTTTGCAAATCTCCCTAATGCAAATCAAAGTCTCCCTATTATAATAGAGATGATCCAAAGGGAAACCAGAGAAGTCCCCATACTGTCTCAGGTCTATATCACAACTCAAAATGGCCGGAATGTTCAGCAGAAATTCCAGAAATTACCAGAGCTGGGATGAACTTGCCCTTGATGGAGGTTGGCTGATGTGGGGATTAAGAGTTTTGTACCTTCCAAGCTGAGAGCTGAAGTGCAGAAGGAGCTACAGGCCGGTCATTTAGGTATGGACAAAATGAAAGAGTTGGCTCAAAGCTTTGACTGGTGGCCTGGTCTAGATGAGACAATTTAAAACTTACTATGCTATAGATATCTATATAGTAGGTGTATTATACAGTTAAATTTGAGTAATATTGCAAATATGTTTGATAAAGCACCCTTTTTTGTTTACCTAATTCATTACAGGTTATATGTACAAAGTATGTGAATGGCATACACCATTACATCGCCATGTTATAATTGCATGCCTCACTAAAGTACAAACAAAGCAGACATGCATCTCCCAGTCTCCCGTGCTCGGTTTGTTTATACTTTGGAATTACAAAACATAACAGGGACCAACTAGAAGAATTTCAGTTTTAGGAAATTGTTATTCATCCATTTGCTCATTGCAGTTATACCAGAAGTCTCAGAAGATACGGTGCTATCATCATCAAGGTCAACAGTGTGTCACCTACATAACTGTGGAAACCAAGTTTATGCTCTCTCATGATGTCGCCTAAGGGGAGCATGTGTAAGGAGAAGAGTAAGGGACTAAGCCAGCTTCCCTGAGTAACACCAAAATGCACATCGGATCTCTCAGGGATTTTCTCTTATTTTGTCACTGGGGTTTTGCTTCATCGTGCTGAATCCCAGTCAAATCAATCCTGCTCCAAAGAGCCCTCCATCCTTTTGGGTGGCAGATTAAGAATGAAAAGGTTCATACAGGCAAACATGAATGAAGGTTGACAAGGACGCTGCTGGCACAGGAAATGACTTTCGTAGAAAGAACTGAGGCTCCACAATTGAATTAATTCAAGCCTTTAATCTGGGCAGTGAGAAGCAGATTCATGGCCATTACGGTGAGAAATAAATGTCGGCACTCAGATGTTCTTATTTACAATCCAACACCCAGCCGCTGCCAGGAAACATAAACACAGTATGCAAGCTGAAAAGAGGGTAGCTTGCAAGCTGACTTTGTCGTGGTTTTACAAAGGACAAGGAGACGCCGAAGATCTTCAAGAAACGTTTAAACTTTAATTTGAAACCAAAGCTGAGACAGTCAGTGGGCTAGCCTCTGAACGCCTGCCTGCCTCTTTCACACAGCATTCTTTACAGCCCCCTTTCTGGGTTAACTGCATTAGCATATCGCTGTAAATTTTACTCTAGCTAATAAATCAATCACTCTATCTCTTTACTTGGCTACATTCGTATTTCTCGAGGGGTCAAAAGTACACAGGTTTCATTCTAGCTAATAAATCAATGGTTACATAGTAATACCGTAGTAATTCCCTGCACACTCAATAACAGACACTTAATGCATAGTAAAGACATAGTAAACACCTGAATAAACACTTGATCGCAATAAAAGCGCACTTAAATAAATACTTAGAAAACAGAGTGTTACAATGTTTTCCAATAACTTACACTCTTTCCCATCCTACTTAATTACCCAAGAGCTCAGGCATCATATGATCTGATAGCTTATTTTTCATCAGGTAAGTGAACCATATTGTCTGCTGTTAATACCATCATCAGAAGCCCCATGTGATTTAGGTGACCGATTCCCATCTCTGTGCATGGCATAGACGGCCAGCCCAATGATCTTGGCACTTTATTATTTAAGTAGTTGGTTGGTCAGCCACTGGGGAGAGCTAAAACTATCAAGACTATATAAACCAGCATATTCCCAACAAGAAAAAAACAATAAATAGCAAGGAAATAAACAAAATAAAGTCTTTAAGATTCAGAACTCCCAAAAGAAGGATGTAAATGATGACACTTCATTGTAGCCTCCCCTCACTGCCGCTAAATTGACTAGAGCTGATTCAAAGAGTCACGGGGTCATAGCCATGAGCACACAGAAACAAGCCATTCAGCTCACTAAGTCCCTGCACCAAACAACCATTTGCACATTAATCTTACCCTTTGCAATTATGTTCTCCCCAGATTCCCATTTTACAGATGTACCATGGAGAGCGTTCTAACTGGCTGCATCACCGTCTGGCACGGGGTGGGGGGCCACGACACAGAATCGAAAGGATTCAATTTGGTTCGGAATGCTGTTGTTGTAGATCTCTTCTATCATTTACGTGATTTGTGATGTGTTTTTTTCCCTCTTTCTCTGTGCGCACTGAGGGGTTGGTTGGTCTTTTTTTTAATTGGGTTCTTTTGTGTTCCTTGCTTCGCGATTGCCTGTAAACAAGCAAATCTCAAGGTTGTATAATTTATACATTCTTTAATAATAAATGCACTTTGAAACTTTGGAACTTTGAAATAAGCTGTTGAAAGTTGTAAACTCCATCAGCTCCATCATGGGCATCTAGGACATCTTCAAGGATCTATGAGTTCTAGTTTGAGTTCAAGTTTGATTGATGCCTTCCAAAGGTGGCATCCATCTTTAAGGAACCCCATTATCCAGGATATGCCTTCTTCTCATTGCTACCATCAGGGAGGAGGTGCTGGAGCCTGAAGGCACATACTCAATGATTCAGGAATAGCTTCTTCCCCACTGTTGTCGGATTTCTGACTCGACATTGAACCCATGAACACTACCTCACTACTTTGGTCACAACGATTAATCATGAATCCATGATTGAAAGAATGGATAAGCATGAATTAATCCACCTCTGGCATTAGTGATGACTGCCTACAGGTTCTATGGACTAGATGGGCTGAAGGGCCTGTTTCTGTGCTGTAGTGCTCTATAACTCTATGACTATGACGATCTGTTCAAAAAGCACAAGTAATCAACTTATGCATTATGCCCAATTTGAATCCAAAAGCAAGACAACAGTGGAATGAAAATCTCCACATTAAGACTATATTATTTAAAGGGTATGCTTTAAAGCCTCAGCCTAGATTTTCAGCTCATTCTCTGCACTGGCATTTGATACAAAATCCTTCTGATTCTGAGATGAGAGTACAGGCAAATGAGGCACAGCTGATGCTGTATGTCGAATGTTGTATGTTACAATCTTGGATATTCTGTTGTAATTTAATCTGATTTCAGATTAAAACAGAAACTAGCAGGCCACATGTAGAAATTGTAATCTGACTGTTTAGATATGTTCATGAAACAGACACTTACGCACATACATGAGCACACTTAATAGTCTTAAAGATTATTAGGAAGCCTCCTATATCTGCCTCCCCACCCTATACATACACCTATAGGCTGAGAATATGCCTGGAACTGCCAAAACTCTAACAGCATATAGCAACAGAAACTTAAAAGTGCTGAGGAAATTTCTGATCACTTTAATGGGAATTTAAATCTACAATTTTTTTTCAGATTATGAAGACACGCAGTCCTCTTTTATTGTCATTTAGTAATGCATGCATTCAGAAATGATACAATATTTCCTCTGGTGTGATATCACAAAACACAGGACAGACCAAGACTGAAAAAAACTAACAAAACCACATAATTATAACATATAGTTACAACAGTGCAACAATACCATAATTTGATAAAGAAGTCCATGAGCACAGTAAAAGTTCAAAGTCACTCAAATGTTCCATATCTCACGCAGACGGGAGAAGGAAGAAAAACTCTCCCTGCCATACCCGACCATGGTCCGACTCTGAGTCATCCGAAAACTTCGAGCTCTGATTAGCTCTCCGACACCGAGTACTCAGCATCCATCTCTATCGGAACAATTTGACCTCCATCTCTGTCGCCAACAGCAGGCAAAGCCGGGGATCTTGAGGCCTTCCATCCGAAAGATTCCCAACTGTGCATTAACGACAGCAGCGAACGAGCATTTCAGAAATTTTTCCAGATGTTCCTCTGTGCTTTCACATCCATCTCCATCAAATCAGAATTGTCCACGGCCCCTATTTAACAGATATGATATCATTTTTCACAGGAGGGCTGCGCACACGCAGTGCGCTGCTTCTCTCTCCTCCAGCTGTGACTAATTACTGTAGTCATTCCAATTTTTTCCCAAGCCTGTTTCATAACCCATTCCAAATCCTGTGTCACCATGAAAAAAAAATCAATAATTGAGTTTAAAATAAAATGTGAGCATAAATATGCTTCAAAGAAGGTTGGTGAATTTTCACAGGAACTGTAGATTCCTACAGTTTCCTACAATGCAGTGTCTTTGTCTATCAAGGTTTCTTCAGCTTTCATGTTATTTAGAAATGTCTTCTATTAGCCAAGTCATTTGTCTCATTCTTATGTGAACCCTAATTCTATCAGGATAAGATGACATCCTACCTGGTGATTTCACAAAAAGGGAGACAGATAGAGAGCAATCCCTGCAGAAAGCAGAGACAGGACGGCAGAGGAAAAGATATGTTTAGCAGCAGGATCCATTGAAGATGGCTGAGGTTCCGGAGAATGATGTGTGGGATGTGGAGTCCCATGGAGTTGTAGGTAAGAACAAAGGGAACTCAATCGCTGTTGTGGCAGTGGGAAGACGGGTTGAGGTTGGATGTCTGGGAAATTGAGGAGATACGGGTGAGGGTAGCATCAGCAGTGGAAGAAGGGAAACCTGTTCTTTCCCTCCCCCAACCCTACTCTCCACTTTCCTCAGCCTGAAACATTTATTCCTCTCCATAGATACTACCTGACCTGCTGAGTTCCTCCAGTATTTTGTGTGTGCCCCTGGATTTTCAGCATCTGCAGAATCTCTTCTGTTTATGGTTGGCTGCAGATTACTCATTTGGCAGCTGCAACAGTCAGTGTCAAGGGAATGAGGTGTAACTGTCATAATAAACCAGACCTCCTGACGAAGGGTCTCGGCCCGAAACGTCGACTGTACCTCTTCCTAGAGATGCTGCCTGACCTGCTGCATTCACCAGCAACTTTTATGTGTGTTGCTCCTCCTGTGCTATTGGGCAGATGGCCAGGCAATCGCGTCATCTACGCAACCCCTGATAAGGTGGAATGGATAAACAGGAGATTAGTTTCCCACAAACAGCAGAATTATTTATTAATAAGTGACAGCCATCAGTTAATGAAACTAATTTACAATCTGCACAATTTGGGAAAAAATGCTTGTACTAATTTGATATAATATAATTTTGAACCTAGCAAGCCTCAGACTAGTAACCAATATATTTATTCTTCAAGACTCCAGGAAAGCATTTGAGGTAACCAATTTTTATCTTAACGTTCCATAAAAACCCAGGACGCAAAACCGCTCCTCTCTCCCTATCATCCTCAACACAAGTGCCCCTTGAGCTGTATGCTGAGCCCACTGCTGTACACTCTGCTCACGTACAACTACACGGCTAAATACCTGAGTAATCGCATTGTCAAGCTAGCTAATGTCACAACAGAGGTGTTGCTCATCAGCAACAACATTGAGAAGACCTATAGAGAGGAGGTGGAAGAGCTCAAGGCCCGGTAGCAGGCACATAACCTCTTCCTCAATGTCAGCAAGATAAAGGAGATGGTTATTGACTTCAGGAGAACTCACGCCACGCACACCTCTCTTTACATTGGCAGCACAGTTGTTGAAACTGCGAACAGTTTCAAAATTCCTGGGAGGGCACATCTTGCACAACTTCTCATGGTCCCAGAACACACCCTAGACAGTCAAGAAAGCTCACCAATGCCTCTACTTTCTGAGGAGACTGAAGAGAGCTGAACTATGCACATCTATACTCAGATCTTCTACAGATGCACTGTTGAGAGCATCCTAACAAGCTGCATCACTGCTTGGCACAGAAACTGCACTGCGGCAGACAGGAAGGCTCTACAACGGGTGATCAAAACTGCCCAGTGCATCACTGGCACCAGCCTATCGTCCATCGAGAAAAATGCCAGAAAAAGGCCAGCAATATCATAAAGCTTCCAACCCATCCTGCTCATGGGCTGTTTATCTCACATCTGTCAGGGAGGAGGCTATGGAACATCCACATCAGGACCACCAAACTCAAAAACAGTAAGGCTGTTCAACACCTCCACCCAATAATCCACCCCACCACTACTTTATCATTTCCTATCAGAGTTATCTTTTTTACTGGCACTCTTGTACCTAATGCCACTTTACGTACATACAATTTATCTATGTATATAAGCTATCTTATGTATTCATATTGATTGTGTTTTTGTATTATTGTTTTCTTTATCTGATTGTGATTTCTTTGTTCTGCATTGAATCCAGAGTTACAATTATTTTGTTCCCCTTACATTTGTGTACTGGAAATGGTATTAAACAATCTTGAATTTTTGAACCCAAATGACATTTCTGATGGGATCCCACTCTTCCTCATTGTTCATGAACACCATGTAAAGAATGCAGCTAAAAGGCATTGGTTCAATCATCACATCACACTCTTCTTTATCTACTTAGTTACTTTCAGAGTAGTGATGCTCTTTTAAAGGCACAATTTGTCTTCTGTTCAATCTTCATTCTGCTTTTAATGCAGTGTTGCAGATCCTCCACCTATTTTTAATTCCATTAATTCTTAATAACAGAGTGAGCAGATGTACAACATGCAGAAGACCCCAAAATTACTGACCATCAGCTCTGTAAAGTTACTCAGGAATATAAACTTATACCATGTCTTGTAGCTTCTTTTAATGCTTACGTTTAACTCTTGGATAAGACTATATAAGCTAATATGATGTACTCTAAACTCACTTTATCACTATCGTTGCTTTTCTTGCATTTTGCTCCCTCACACTTCCTCAATTTTATTGATGCAAAGGGCATTGCTTTCCTGAAATTTTCTCTGTTGCCCCTTCTAAACTTCTAAACTCCAATATGTTATTCTACCGCCTAACCTCCTGCCTTTACTGTACTAGAATTAAAACTCATGCAAAATTGTCCCACTGTAGTTCAGTCATTCCAAGATGCTCAGTAATGTGGAACTCCTTCCCTCCCCGAAGCATTCAGCTTCTGAAACTAAAGTTAAGTAGATATTCTGATCAATTTATTGTAATCTAGGATGTGTCTTCCACCAGCAGCCTAAATCAAAAGAAAATCCCATTAAGAATAACAAACAGCACACTGACCCTAATTTGCTTAATTATCTTTGTTGTTTGCAAAAATACTCATGAATGTAATGCAGCGCAAAGTTTAAATCAGGAATTTAACAGAAAGTATTTTAAATACTTATATTTCATACTAAATAGTTTGCAGCAGTTGTAAGTAGAACCCAATGATTCTATTTGCCAAGTTTCACATTGGTCATTTCAGATGTGCATATAACTACATTTATGCCCACATTGACAAATTGCACATACAGCTATTTAGACACATATTTGTTAAGAATTAAATACATGCAGCTATTTATAATCAAATTTTCAGCTTGTAAAGTCTGACTCTGGCATCTGACTCTCCAGGATATATTATAGGAGAACTAGTTACTATAGCAACCTTCTGATAGCATCCATTCGTTATGCCTCGGGGTATATATGAAAAATAGATGCCCATGGTTTGGAACAAAGGAAAAGATGAAGCATTGAATGCAAGATAAAAATTAAAGCAATTGAACATAAGGACATGAACATCAAAGATTATTAGAAATTTTGCGGGAACAATGATCAATTGAACATTAGGTAAATGATTCATTTACTTCCTTTGAAGAAATTTCAGTCGTCAAACACAGCATGAATTCAAACTAAATCAGAGTAGTTAGCGTCAGAATTGAGTAAGTTTTCTACAGAGCATTTCTACGGATGTACCATGGAGAGCATTCCAACTGGTTGCATCACTGTCTGGTATGGAGGGGCCACTGCACAGGATTGGAAAAAGCTGTGGAAAGTTGCAAACTCAACCAACTCCATTATGGGCACTAGTCTCCCCAACATCAAGGACATCTCCAAAAGCAATGCCTCAAAAAGTGGCAAAGAACATTAAGGACCTCATCACCCAGGACATGCCCTCTTCTCATTGCTACCGTCAAGAAGGACGTACAGGAGCCTGAAAACATACACTCAACATTTTAGAAACAGTATCTCCTCCTTTGCCATCAGATTTATGAATGGAATTTGTTCTGAATATACACTACCTCACTACTTGTTGCTGTCATTTTCTGGGACATCTAGTTTTTTATTACATATTACAATGTACTGCCCTCACAAAACAACAAACTTCATGACATAGGCCAGTAATATTCAACCTAATTCTGATTCTGATTCTCTCCCTATTGGAAATCAGATCACCTCACTTGCACGACAGCACCGGAGTGAAAATAAAAGGACATTTGAGGGTAAAAAAATGCAAGTACAGTCAAGAACAGGAACCAAATCCCCAGATGAGTAATTTATCTATGACACTGAGGAGCTGGTGCTGGAAGACACACACAGAAAGTAGCCTTGCCAAGATTCAAGAATCAAGATTACTTATTGTCATTTTTCAGTATACACGTGTAAAGGAGAACAAAATGATTGTTACTGCAGCATATAAGCATAAAGAACACAATAAAACACATTAAATATACTGTAAGTGTATAAGATTAGCTTGTATACATAGACAGATTGTATGTACATAAGATGACGCTAGGTACAGGAGTGTCTGTACATAAGATGACTCTGACAGGAAATAATAAAGTAGTGGTGGTGTGGGATGTAGTGGAGTGGGTAATGGGTGGAGGTGTTGATCAGACTGAAGGCTTGAGGAAGTAACTGTTTTTGAGTCTGGTGGTCTTGGCATGAATGCTGAATAGCCTCTTCCCTGATGAGAGGGGACAAACAGTCCATGGGCAAGGTCTCAACTACCTGTAGTAGAGCCATCTTGCCCACTGCAGTGATACAGTATGCCACACAATGAAGGAGCATGTCAGGATGCTCTCAGATACACATCTTAGAAAGTCATGAGTATTAAGTACAATATATAGTTCAGTTCTAGAAACATAGAAACATAGAAAACCTACAACAGAATACAGGCCCTTCAGCCCAAAAAGCTGTGCCGAACATGTCCTTGCCTTAGAAATTACCAAGGGTTACCCATTGTCCTCTATTTTTCTAAGCTCCATGTACCTATCCAGGAGTCTCTTAAAAGGCCCATTCGTATCCGCCTCCACCACCATTGCCAGCAGCCCATTCCAGGCACTCAGTACTCTCTGCGTAAAAAATTTACCCCTGACATCTCCTCTGTACCTGCTTCCAAAAACCTTAAAACTGTGACCTCTTGTGCTCTGGGAAAAAGTGTCTGACTATCCATACAATCAATGCCCCTCATCATCTTATACATCTCTATGAGGTCACCTCTTATCCTCCGTCACTCCAAGGAGAGAAGGCCAGGTTCGCTCAACCTATTCTCATAAGGCATGCTCCCCAATCCAGGCAACATCCTTGTAAATCTCCTCTGTACCCTTTCTATGGTTTCCACATCCTTCCTGTAGCAAGGCGATCAGAACTGAGCACAGTACTCCAAGTGGGGTCTGACCAGGGTCCTATATAGCTGCAACATTACCTCTCGGCTCCTAAACTCAATCCTGCAATTGCTGTAGGCCAATGCACCGTATGCCTTCTTAACCACAGAGTCAACCTGCGCAGCAGCTTTGAGTATCTTATGTACTCGGACCCCAAGATCCCTCTGATCCTCCACACTGCCAAGAGTCTTACCATTAATACTATATTCTGCCATCGTATTTGACCTACCAAAATGAACCACCTCACACTTATCTGGGTTGAACTCCATCTGCCACTTCTCAGCCCAGTTTTGCATCCTATCAATGTCCTGCTGTAACCTCTGACAGACCTCCACACTATCCACAACACCCCCAACCTTTGTGTCATCAGCAAATTTACTAACCCAACCCTCCACTTTCTCATCCAGGTCATTTATAAAAATCATGAAGAGTAGGGGTGCCAGAACAGGTTCCTGAGGCACATCACTGGTCACCAACCTTCATGCAGAATATACACACCGCTGGTCACTGACCTCCATGCAGTTCTCTTCAGCCTCCTCAGAAAGTAGAGGCTGAATCAACCAACTGCTGTGTTTGTGCATTACTGAATTTCATCATCAATGCCTGCCTTTGGCAAGAGGTGATTACCACGATAATAGGAAGCACTCCATGTTTTCCACTGTATCCCTGTGGACATTTACAATCTGATATAGCAGGGACAGGGTGATACAGTACATGTGACGGCCCGTTCTTTCACATGCTTCAGTGAAATCATCAGCAAGGGCTAAGAGCTCAGTCCCCAAGCATCCACAAATGCAAGCTTCTCCAGCTGCCCACTGAACAGCTTTAACACCCACTTCAATATTGTATTTCCAAAGATGTAACACTGCTAACTAAATATGAATATAAATACACTGGAAAAATCCTGCAACTGGGCAGACTGATCCGTACGGTATTTTTTATTGTTTCTTTGCTTCTTGGAGATTCTTCACATATCAATTTATCACAGTGAAAATGTATCTCCAGTGTTGGCTGTACTGATATATTCCACATAAATCTATTCAGTGAAGATGGGAAAGAAAGACAAAGCAGGAATTTGTCTTCTAAATGCAACAGTTGGGCTTATATGTTAATGGCAAGCAGTGAAAGGTTTTACAACCATGAATAAAAGACTGAATTAGATTACAAAATAAACACATGTCATTGGATTCAATTTTAATACTGTTAAATAAAGAATGAAGGTATTACACGTCAGTTTTAAAACTAACATCAAATTGTATTGGAACATTTCATATTTTCTGTCAAATTTACGCACCTTATGGCACTGTCATAACAGTGTAAAATGAAAGCAAAATATTAGCCAGTCATGCCAAGATTAAGTTAACTTTGTAAAAATAGAAGCTCACTGTTAACATCCCTTGTGTGTCAAATAACTGCTGGATTGTCCAGACTAATTAAAGGAAGGTAAGTTAAAGGAAATTATGGCTAATTGATTTATACCCCTGACATGAAATCTTTGAGACCCATAAAAGGAAGTGTGGAGTCTTACTCCTGCAGGTAAGAAGCTGCCTAGAGAAATATTACTTGATTACAAAATAGTTTTCTCTTTGCGTTAATATATCCTGTTGTGTAGTAACCTATTGATATTTAATTCAGCTATTTTATTCAACTATCTGCTTTGTTTTCTGCCCTATCTTTAAATTAGATGAAATTATTGTCTATTAAACCCAAAACATATAATGTTCTAGTTACCCTGGTAACCAAACAATCGATGCAATTCCAGTGAGTTGCAGTATGAGTGAACAAAACTCAATCCATGCCAACTGCCAAGAGGAGCCCAGGATATTTTGGAATCAATATCGGACATTAAAAGGCAAAGCTTAATGAAGTATTGCTCTTATAGAATAAAAATGCTATCAAGATGGACTATTTTGTTTTTACAAATCTGAATTTTTAGCAATGTTGGTAAAGCTCTATTGCAAGTATCTAGCACTTGGGATTCTAAAAGCTGATGCATTCAAAAATCATACCTGCCTTTGGCTATGTATTACCCAGTCACTCGATTGGAATTGAAGTTACTCTGCTCAAATTGAATATTTTCCAGTATACTCCAGTCTTTCCTGATTAAAAAGGAAGATGTTTATAGATTTGAAGGCCATCCATCTCTCAATCTCCACTTCACAATGGGAGAATGGGTAGAATACCCGTTAAAATTAATTGCAATCAACGGCAGTAAATCAAAGTGCTTTCTTAAAATGTGCAAATTGTTACGATTTACAATGCTGAAATAAAATGGAAAATATAGAAAATATTCAACAGGTCAAGCAGCATCGTTGAAAACAAATGAAAATTTCTTATAAAGAACACAGGGAGGTTGGAAAAACAAGTTAAAGAGAACAGTGAGTGTTGGAAAAGACAAGGAGGATGGTCGTAATAGATTGGAGGTAAAGAGAAACTGCAGATACTGGCTGAGATAGGGTGCTGAAGACTTGTTAATTGCCAGTGACTTGTCCCAAAGTAGAATAAATAGAGGAAGATAAATAATGATAATTGAGTGAAAACCAAACAAATAAAACTTATTGATATTGTGAAAGACAGAACACTGTAGTTGCTAGAAATCTAAATTAACACAGAATGCTACAGGCCACACTGCATCAGGTGGAGAGAAAAGCTGGACTAACATTTCAAACTGATGACTTTTCATCAGAATTGGCAAGCTCTAACAAACTGGAAATGCTGGTTATCTGAATTTGTCAGTCATTATTGAGTCTGGGGAGCTGTGAAGTGTCTAGTCAGAAGATGCAGCATATCTTGTAAATACTTACTGGAGACAGATTCATTGTATTCAACAAATTAGAATTGGATTGCCCCCTTCATATAAAAAAATTGCATGGCTGCAGACAGTAACTAGAGAGATTAATAAGCAAGCCTTAACCACAGAGATTTTGCAGAGGCTAGAAATTTTGAGCAAACACATGCAAAATGCTAAAGAAACTCATCAAGTCAGTAGCATCAATGAAGGGGAATAAACAGTCAACGCTTCAGGCGAAGACACTTCATCAGGACTGGAAAGGAAGGGACAAATGCCAGAATAAGAATGTGGGGACAGGGGAGCAGCACAAGCTGGCAAGTGATAGGTGAGACCAGGTGAGGTGGAAGGTAGGTGTGGAAGGACGGATGAAATAAGAAGCTGGGAGGGGAAGAGTAGGAGAGGTAAAGGGCTGAAGAAGAAGGAATCTGATAGGAGAGAAGAGTGGACCCTGGGAGAAAGGGAAGGAGGCTGGGAACCAGAGAGAGGTGATGGGCAGGTGAGGAGAAAAGAAGAGGTGGGAGGGTAGCTAGAATGAGGGATGGAAAAAGAGAGATGAAGGGAGAGGTGAGAAATGACATGAAGTTAGAGAATTTGATGTTCATGCCATCAGGTTAGAAGCAATAAAGTGTATCTAATTGACGATGCTCCTCTGAAAGCCAGCAGATCAGATGGATTAAAACGGCTTCATTCTAAACTGTTTGACTCAGCAGCACTCTGAATCTAATTTTCCAAAATCACACTCCTGCTAGGATTATCCTTGAAGAAATTATTGGTACCATCCCTGTTATGTTTCATTCATTACAATTCATCAGCAAAATTTTATGAAAAACCCATCTACAATTTCCCAATATATGTTCGCTGCAGGCTAGTTATCAACTGCACCCATTTGAATAAGCACAAGTGCATGAAACCACACCAGTTAATGCTGTGAAGATATTGTATATACTCCTAGAGACAGAAGGCATTAGCCAGGGACAAGGGTGAAATTTAAAAAGACTAATGGCTGTTATTCTCCTTTAACATCATCACAATATAATGAAAATTTTAATTTCACAGCCTGCTGTCTAAGTAATAGATTAAAAAAACCTCTCATAAGGATAATAACAAGAGTCATTTAGCATTAAAAGCAGAGATTATTTAGAAAGGGAGACAGGATAAACCAAGTAAAAACAGTCTAGCTAGTTTAATTTACTTGTGGGAATATTATTGGAATCCATTTCAAGGGACAAGGTAAATCTTAGTTTAGAAAGCATCAATTAAACAGGAAAGCTCATTGTGTATTTGTTGATAGAAAGTCACACCTGCTTTCTTGACTGAATTATTTGAGGAAGAAACAGGGCTGGATGATGGTTACGTTCTTGACGCAGTCAACATCAAAAGTAGTCTAGGGGTCATGAAGAAGGGTCTCAGCCTGAAACGTCGACTGTTTATTCATTTCCATAGATGCTGCCTGACTTGCTAAGCTCCTCCAGCATTTTGTGCGTGTTGCTACATGTGTCACAGTAGCATAGCAATTGGTGTACTGCGTTACATCGCCAGTGACTCAGGTACAATTCCATTGCTGTCCGTAAGGAGTTTATACATTATTCCCATGTTTCCTCCCACATTCCAAAAATGTGCGGTTTGGGTCAGTAGGTTGTGGGCATGCTATGTTGGTGCCGGAAGCCTGGCAACATTTACAAGCTGCCTCCAACATGTCCTCGGACTGTGTTGGTCATTGGTGCAAACAACACATTTCACTGCATGTTTTAATGTTTCAATGCACGCGATAAATAAAACAAGTCCAATCTAATCTGCATTGGATGCAATAAAAATGATTCACTAGTTCTAAGAAGTAGACCTAAAATTCTATTGTATTGCACAATGTTTTTATATGGTATGCAAAAGGATTCTCTTAAAAGCCTGTCACTATACGTAGTCAAGTACTTTACAATACTTGATCTTCAATTAGGGACAAAGACAGGACAGGGTTCAGAAGTGTGTGTAGGGGAACACATCTGATCTAGTAATCATAGTTCTATTAGTTTCAAGATAATTATGGAGAGGGTGGGTGAGAAGAAGAGATTCTAAATATGAAAAAGGCTAACTTTGATGGCATCAGAAAGCATCTGACAGGTGTGGATTGGGATAGGTTGCTTTAAGGCAAAGAGTTGCTTGTTAAGTGGGAGGTGTTCAAAACTGAAATTTTGAGAGTGCAGAGTTTGTTTGTTCCTGTCAGAATTAAAGGCAAGGCAAATAGGTTTAGGGAATCTTGGTTTTCATGGGGTATTGAGGCCCTGGTTAAGAAGAAGAAGGAGATACATAGCAGGTATAGGCAGCAAGGAAGAAATGATGTGCTTGAGGAGTATAATAAATGCAAGAAAATGCTTAAGAGGGAAATCAAGAAACCTGAAAGAATGCATGATGTGTTCTGGCAGACAAGGTGATGGTCATTCGTTGTGTCTGATGATGATGGTGTTTCATTGGTTATAGATCTGAAGGTGGCTGTGGAGTCCAAGTCTTGAGTGGCAAGTTCTTTGGCAGTGTGGATAGGGAAACAGTCTGAAGTCAGCAGGAGCAGTTGCTGTTGCAGCTTTCCATCACTCTCAGGCTGCACGATGCCTCTTCTCAGAACTGTCATGAGCAGGTCTTACCAAGGCATGCCATCCAGTCTAGTCATGTGCGCATCGTTCCAACTGCTTTGGAGTAAGTCCAGCATATGCAATGTTAGCCTTCACGCAGTATTTAAACCTCTTGTGAGCTCTGCCTTGGTTCCTCTTGCCCAGAGACAGTATGCCGTACAGTAGCTGTTTGGGGATTCTGGAATCCTCCATGCATATGACATGTCCTGTCCATCGAAGCTGGGCTTCCCGGACCATGGCTCTCAATGCTTGTGGTCTCTGCTCTGTCAAGGACTTCCAGCTTTGTGACTCAGTCTTGCTAGCGGGTGCCCAGGTTCAACATTAGGCTATGAATTTGGAAAGGTTCTAGCTTTCTAAGGGATGTCTTCTGTAAACAATCCATGTTTCACAGAGATAAAAGAGACTGCTAACAAGGACAGCATTGTACACCTTGAGCTCTGTGGATAGTTGAATGCTGTGCTGGTTCTACGTGCATGAACACAGGCGGTCAAGGTTCTGACTGGCTTTGCAAATGCAGGCATTGATTTCCTTGCCCAGGGAGCCATCGTTAGAGACAATGCTGCCAAGATACCTGAACTCCTCTACTATATTCAATTTTGCTCCGTTGATGGTGACAGAAGGAGGGGCAACCGCAGATCCAGGAGTGAAATAGGGCTTCCATTTTTACCAGGCTGATGGTGAGGCTAAAGAGACAAAAGGCTTCTAAAGATATATTAAGAACAAAAGAATACCAAAATTGGTCCATTTGAAGATTAGCATGGCCATCTATGCATGGAACCAAAAGGATTGGAGAAGATCTTAAACAGATTTTTTTGCATCTCAGGAAATGGATACAGAGTCTATAGAACTGAAGCAAAACAGAACTGAGGTAATGGACCATATCCAGATTACAGAAGAGTAAGTATTTGTTGTCTTGAGGTGGATAAATGGCCAGGTCCTAACAAGGTGCCCCTTATACCTTGTGCAAGGCTAGTGCAGAAATTGCAAGGGGCCCCAGCAGAAGTATAAAACACATTCTTAGCCATGGGTGAGGTGGTGGAGGACTGGAGGATAGCTGATGCTGTTCTGTTGTTTAAGAAAGGTTCTAAGAATAAGCCAGGAAATTATAGGCCATTGAACCTGATGTCAGTATTGAATGAAATATTGGAAGGTGTTGTAAGTGATGTTCCTTAAGGTTGTCACAGCCAGGACAGGTAGTGTGGATTACTGCCTATTAAATGCTCCCAAAGGCATGTGTGTCAAGTAGTCTCAGATAACCAAGTCCAGCTCCTGGCCTTTAAATGTGACTTAGCTACTAAGTCCAGCAGAGTTCTTTCTATTGAAAGGAGAAGGGGCAGAGGTAGGTTATTGGTACCTTAAAATCAGTCCCTTTGGGCAAATGGGTCTCGTCAGCAGTGCTTGGCAGCTCATCCAGAAGAAGGAAAACTCTGATCTCAAACCTCTGCTGCCTTGTGGCTATACCCTCTCATGGGGAAGGCTTTGGGAGTAAACCCCGTGGGAAAAATCTAGAGCCAGAGTCCCTAAGGCAGCCCTACATTGGGTTCAATGCTGACTGGCAACTTCTGCAACACCACTGGCACTAAACTCTATCATTCTCTGCCATTCCTTTGGGTTCATCAGCTGTAGGGAGAGCCTGCTTCACATGCACCAGTTTGCTCTTCATATCACTCTGCCTTGGTTTGCATATTACATAGACAGCTGGGATGCAGCATCTGTCGTCAACCCTGATGAATGGAGAGAAAACATATAAGCATTTGGATAGACATGAATGATAGGGATAGTCAACATGGCTTTGTGCATGGTAGGTCATGTCTAATCAATCTTACAGAGTTTTTCAAGGAGATTACATAAAAGTTGATAAAGGGAAGGCAGTGAATGCTCTCTACAAGGACTCTAGCAAGACGGTTGACAAAGTCCGCATGGAAATCTGGTCCAGAAAGGTTAGTCACTTGGCATTCAAGATGTAGTAATAAAATGGATTCAACTTTGACTTTGCAGGAGAGGTCAGAGAGTGATATTAGATGGTTGCCTCGCAGACTGGAGGCCTGTGACTAATGGTGTGCCAAAGGGATCGGTGCTGGGTCAGTTTTTATTTGTCATCTACATTAATGATTTGGATGATAACATGGTAAACTGGATCAGCAAATTTTCAGTAGTGGACAGCGAGGAAGGCCATCAAAGCTTGCAGCAGGATTTGAACCAACTGGAAAAAAATGCCTGGAAAAAAGGCAGATGGAATTTAATACAAACAAGTGTAAGAAATTGCACTTTAGAAGGACAAACTAGGGTAGGAATTGTGAAAGGTAGGGCACTGAGGAGAGCGGTAGAAAAAAGGTATTTATAATACCTTGAAAGTGGCATCACAAGTAGAAAGGGTCTGTCAAGGAATTGATTGTTATAGCTCTTTGTTTTCTATGTTAATTTTCACAGTTTCACTTATACCTTAGACTCTTAATTAATGCTGTATGCTGTCTTCACCCGCCTGCATTTACCTGCATTGCCTATTTCAAGGACCTGTGAAGCAATATGTCAAGGTCCATCTCTCCATCAGCATTCCTGCAATTTATTGTATATGTATCTGACATCCCAAAATACATTACCTCACACTTGACTGAATTAAATTCTTGCTTTTGACTTTCAGTTATATGAACGTTTTTTTTAATTTTTATTTAGAGATACAGCACAGTGTAGCCGGCCAATGAGCTACACTGTCCAGAACACCTCCCATTTAACCACAGCCTAATCACAGAACAATTCTTACATTGACTAATTATCCCATGGTTCCTCAGGTTGTCATAACCATGGTGGCAGTGGGATAAGCTCCCACTACCTATAAAGTGCTCCAAATGGGGTGTGTCTCTAACAGCCTCTGACAACCAAGTCCAACTTTTGGCCTTCATGTGTGGCTTAGCTACTAGGCCCAGCTGAACTGTTTCTGCTGACAAGAGAAGGGGCAAAGGCGGACCACTGGCGCCTCAAAACCAGTTGCTTTGGGCAGGTGGGGCTCATCAGCCTTGGACGGCAGCCGGCTTAAGAGAAAGAAAACTCTGATTTTAAACCTCTGCTGCCTTGCGGCCATATCCACCCGTGGGAAAGGCATCAGGAGTAAACCCTGAGGAAGAAATCTGGAGTAGGGTCCCTAAGGCAGTTCGATGTTGTTTACAACTTCACTCTGGCAACCTCAGCAACGACACTGGTGCCAAGCTCTATTGGCGCTTGCCCTTCCCTTGGACTACATCAGTGACGTGGAGAGGAGGAACCCACGGCACAGACAACAGCTGGTTCTTCAGATCTCCCCGCCCAGGCTTGCGCTCTGGAGAGGACACAGTCCGCCAGAGGCGCAAACCCATGATCCCCTGGGATTGAAGCTGCCTACTACCAATTAACCTACTAACTAGTATGTCTTTGGATCGAAACCGGAACACCTGGAGGAAACCCAGGTGCTCACAGGGACAACGCACAAACCTTTTTAAGAGGACATCAGAATTGAACTCTAAACTCCAGTGCCGAGTTGTAATCATGTCATGCTAACAGCTCTGCTACAGTGGCGCCCCTAAACATAATGGCGCCTATCCTGTCAAGTCACCTTAGGATCGCCTTGTTCTTCTAAATTCCATGAAATTCAGACTCAAACTATCTAGTTTCTTTTGGTAGGAGAACTCACTCATCCAAGTTATTAGCCTGGTGAACCTCCTTTAGAATGCCTCTACTGCTACTATATCCCTTTTTTAGGTGTAGGTCTAAAGCTGTGCATAATATTCCAGAGATGGCCTCCTCAATATCCTGTAGAACTGTGACGAAAACTATTTTTAAACTCCAGCCCATTTGCAATAATGGCCAAATACCACTTGCCTTCTGAACTATTTGTTGAACCTGCCTGTATCTTTTTGTGATTCATGCATGAACATGTGATTCACTCATTTTGATTTTCTCTCCATTTAGATAATAACCCATTATTTCTCTTACTGAAGTACATGACCTCACATTTCCCTGTATTAAAGTCCATTTGCTAAGTGTTTATCTGGCTATGCCTCTACATCCTGTTGCAGAATCACAATATCTGAATTACAACATGCTCTTCCACCTAGTTTCGAATCGATTGCAAACTTGGAAACATTAGTAAATGATTGAGGGCCAAGAACAGACCCTTTGGGTATGCCTCTCACTTACCTCTTTCCAGTCTGTAAAGGAATCATTTATTGTAACTCTTTGTTTCATATGTTAGTTTTCACATTTTCACCAATACTAATCAATAAGCTCCAAGACCTTGGCCTCAGTACCTCTTTGTGCAATTGGATCCTGGATTTCCTTATTTGTAAGCCCCAGTCAGTTCAGATTGGCAACTCTACTCACTTTACACCCATGACTGTGTGGCTAAGACCAGCTCCAATGCCTTATTCAAGATTGCTGATGACACCATCATTGTGGGCCGATTATAAGGTGGTGATGAATCAGTATACAAGAGGGCGGTTGAAAATTTGACTGAATGGTATCATAACAACCTCTCACTCAATGTCAGCAAGACTAAGGAACTGATTATAGATTTCAGGAGAGGGAAACCAGAGGTTCATGACCCAGTCCTCATGGAGGATCAGAGGAGGAGAGGGTAAGCAATTTTAAATTTGTGGATGTTACTATTTCAGAGGACCTGTCCTGGACCCGTCACAGAAGTGCAATTACAAAGAAAGCATGGCAGCAACTCTGCTTCCTTAGGAGTCTGTGGAGATTGGGCATGACATCTAAAATTTTGACAAACTTCTGTAGATATGTTGTGGAGAGTATATTGACTGGCTACATCATGGTCTGGTATGGAAACATCAATGCCATTGAATGGAAAATCCTACAAAAGGTAGTGGATCACTAGTACAGCCCTCTCAACTATTGAGCACATCTAATGAAACACCGTCATAGGAAAACATTATCAAATTCACCACCCCGTTCATGCTCTCTTCTCGCTGCTACCATCAGGTAGAAGGTACAAGAGCCTCAAGACTTGCCCCACCAGGTTCAAGAACAGTTACTACCTCTCAACCATCAGGCTTTTGGATCAAAGGGGATAACTACACTCATTCTATACCTGGTGTTCCCACAACCGATGGTCTTAATTTAAGGACTCTTTATCTTGTTATTTCATGTTTCTGTTATTGATATTTATTTATATTTGTATTTGCACAGTTTGTTGTCTTCTATGCTCTAATTGATTTTTCATTGATCCTGCTATAGATAGTATTCTATAGATTTGCTGAGAATTCCCACAGGAAATTAAATCTCAGGGTTGTATATGATGACATATATGTACTTGATTATAAAATTTACTTTGAACTTTGACATTTGACTCTAGGCTCTTAATTAATGCACCAGTCTCTTCTGTGACATCTCAGCAAATGCCCTTTAGATAGCTAAATATGCTATTTCCACAGATTCCTTTCAATAAACTGTCCCTTATCACTTTCTTAAAGATTCCAATTCAATTCATACTTAACATTTACTTTTCATGTAATCATATTGCCTAGCATGTGGTATGAGGAACTATGAATGATTGCCTCAGAGGCTTCTGCAAATCCAGGCAACTTCTTCTGGGGCGGGGGGGAGGAAGGGGGGGGAGAGAAAGAGAGGGAAGAGGGAGAGAGAGAGAGCGGGAAGGGAGGGAGAGAGCGAGAGGGAGGGAGGGGGAGAGAGAGGGAGGGAGGGGGAAGGGAGAGGGAGGGGAGGGGAGGGGGGTGGAGGGGCAGGAGAGAGAGGGGGAGGAGAGAGAGGGAAGAGAGAGAGGGGGAGGAGAGAGAGGGAGGAGTGAGAGGGGAGAGGAGAGAGAGGGGGAGAGGGAGAGAGAGAGGGGAGGAGGGGAAGGGGAGGGAGAGAATAAAAAGGAACAGAGGCAACTACCAACTAGGAAATGCCATCACTTGCAACCTTCCCTCCAAAGCACACGCATCTTGAAAGCTTATCAGCGTTGCTGACTCAAAATGCTCGACTTGCCTGTTGAACAGCTCTGAGAAAATTACTCCAACAAAGGCGGCAGTAATCTATGAAGCTGGTTCAATCGGCCTCCTCAAGCGTAATAAAATATTGATGGTAAGTGTTGGCCTTACACTGACATCACTAAACAGATTTGAAAACAGAAGCTGAGAATACATTAATGGTCAAATATGAAGAAAAAAATGTAATATGCTGGTAATATGGAAATGTGGCCTATGAAGTACATATTTTCAGAGTTCAAAGGTGAGTTAAATTGCCTTCTGACTTGAAGAATTCAGACAAATTTGCAATCATAGGAATGAATAAATACATTTTATATGAAATTCTGTCCATTCAATGCATTCAATCCAAGGACATTTAGTCTTTACAAAGTTTTGAATCTGTTTCAAAATCTGTACCTGGTGCTGCACAATGAGCCTGAACAGATGACTAACCTTTCATGTGGCGAGCAGTTAGGGAACAATAATCACAGCTCATTAAGTTTTAAGGTCGGGATAAGCATGAACCTTGAGGGACAGTATTAAATTGGAGAAGGGCAAATTTCGAGAGCATTAGGCAAGAACTAGGGAGGTTTAATTGGGAATGGCTGTTTTTGGGCAAGTCCACATCTGACATGTGGTAGAGTTTAAAGACCAACTGCACAGAAAACAGGGACAATATGCTCCAGTCAGAGGGAAGGACAAGGATGGCAAGGTGAGAGAACCTTGGAGTTTATGAAAGGTAATGAATTTGTAAAGAAGAGAAAGGAAAGGTAGAATCAAACATAGCCCTTGAGGATTATAAAGAAACCAGGAAATTAGAAAAGCCAGGAGGGGCCATGAAAAGCCTTTGGCAAGTAGGATTAAAGAGAATCCCAAGGCATTCTCTATATACTGTACATCAGGAGTATAGGAGCCATGTATCTGTTTTCAGTCTGCTTTGTGCTGTGCATTTATGATAGTTTGTCACGTGGATAGGGGTGTGGTAAAGTGAAGAGTTCAAATAGCCACTACATGGAGCAAGATGTTAACTAGGAAGAGGATAGGATCACTTAAAGATAAAGTGGGGAATATTTGTTTGCAGGGGAAGCGGGTGAAGTCCTTAATAAGTATTTATATCAGTAATTATCAAGGAGAAAGACATGGAGGATAGAGAGATCAGTGCTGACAGTATTAATATACTAGGGCATTTGGAAGTAAAGGAGGAAGTAGTGTTGCATCTCTTAAAGAGCATTACGGTGGATGAGTCATCAGGGCCTGATGGGATATATCCCAGGTTATTGAAAGAGGCAAGCAAAGAGATTGCTGAGGCCTTGACCAATATCTTTGTGTCCTCTCTAGCCACAGGAGAGATCCCAAAGTACTGGCAAGGAGCTGATGTTGATCCATCAGTCAAGAAGGAAACCAGGGATAACCATATAACCATATAACAATTACGGCACGGAAACAAGCCATCTTGGCCCTTCTAGTCCGTGCCGAACTCTTACTCTCACCTAGTCCCACCGACCTGCACTCAGTTCATAACCCTCCATTCCTTTCCTGTCCATATAGCTGTCCAATTTAACTTTAAATGACAACATAGAACCTGCCTCAACCACTTCTGCTGGAAGCTCGTTCCACACAGCTACCACTCTCTGAGTAAAGAAGTTCCCCTCATGATATCCCTAAACTTTTGCCCTTTAACTCTCAACTCATGTCCTCTTGTTTGGATCTCCCCCACTCTCAATGGAAAAAGCCTATCCACGTCAACTCTATCTATCCCCCTCATAATTTTAAATACCTCTATCAAGTCCCCCCTCAACCTTCTATGTTCCAGAGAATAAAAACCCAACTTGTTCAACCTTTCTCTGTAACTTAGTTGATGAAACCCAGGTAACATTCTAGTAAACCTTTTCTGTACTCTCTCTATTTTGTTGACATCTTTCCTATAATTCAGTGACCAAAACTGTACACGGTATTCCAAATTTGGCCTCACCAATGCCTTGTACAATTTCAACATTACATCCCAACTCCTATACTCAATGCTCTGATTTATAAAGGCCAGCGTAACAAAAGTTTTCTTCACCTCCCTTACCACATGAGAGTCCACCTTCGGGGAACTATGCACCATTATTCCTAGATCCCTCTGTTCTACTGCATTCTTCAATGCCCTACCATTTACCATGTATGTTCTATTTTGATTAGCCCTACCAAAATGTAGCACCTCACATTTATCAGCATTAAACTCCATCTGCCATCTTTCAGCCCACTCTTCTAACTGGCCTAAATCTCTCTGCAAGCTTTGAAAACCTACTTCATTATCCACAACTCCACCTATCTTAGTATCATCTGCATACTTACTCATCCAATTTACCACCCTATCATCCAAATCATTAATGTATATGACAAACAACATTGGACCCAGTACAGATCCCTGAGGCACACCACTAGTCACCGGCCTCCAATCTGACAAACAGTTATCCACCACTACTCTCTGGCGTCCCATCCAGCCTCTGCTGAATCCATTTTACTACTTCAATATTAATACCTAACGATTGAACCTTCCTAACTAACCTTCCGTGTGGAACCTTGTCAAAGGCCTTATTGAAGCCCATATAGACAACATCCAATGCTTTACCCTTGTCAACTTTCCTAGTAACCTCTTCAAAAATTCAATAAGATTTGTCAAACATGACCTTCCACACACAAATCCATGTTGACTGTTCCTTATCAGACCCTGTCTATCCAGATAATTATATATACCATCTCTAAGAATACTTTCCATCAATTTACCCACCACTGACGTCAAACTCACAGGCCGATAATTGCTAGGTTTAGTCTTAGAACTCTTTTTAAACAATGGAACAACATGAGCAATACGCCAATCCTCCGGCACCACCCCCGTTTCTAATGATATTCAAAATATTTCTGTCAGAGCCCCGACTATTTCCACACTAACTTCCCTCAAGGCCCTAGGGAATATCCTATCAGAACCCGGAGACTTACCCACTTTTATATTCCTTAAAAGCGTCAATACTTCCTCTTCTTTAATCATCATAGTTTCCATAACTTCTCTACCTGTTTCCCTTATCTTACACAATTCAATATCCTTCTCCTTAGTGAATACCGAAGAAAAGAAATTGTTCAGAATCTCCCCCATCTCTTTTGGCTCCACACATAGCTGTCCACTCTGATTCTCTAAGGGACCAATTTTATCCCTCACTATCCTTTTGCTATTAATATAACTGTAGAAACCCTTTGGATTTATTTTCACCTTACTTGCCAAAGCAACCTCATATCTTCTTTTAGCTTTTCTAATTTCTTTCTTAAGGTTCTTTTTACATTCTTTATAGTCCTCGAGCACCTCATTTACTCCATGCTGCCTATATTTATTATTGATATCTCTCTTTTCCTGAACCAAGTTTCCAATATCCCTTGAAAACCATGGCTCTCTCAAACTTTTAACCTTTCCTTTCAACCTAACAGAAACATAAAGATTCTGTACCCTCAAAATTTCACCTTTAAATGACCTCCATTTCTCTAATACGTTCTTCCCATAAAAAAAATTGTCCCAATCCACTCCTTCTAATTTCTTTCTCCAAACAAAAATCTCAACCCTGGGTGCAGACCTATCCTTCTCCATAATTATATTGAAACTGATAGCATTGCGATCACTGGACCTGAAGTGCTCCCCAACACAAATCTCCGTCACCTGACCTATCTCATTCCCTAACAGGAGATCCAACACTGCCCCTTCTCTAGTTGGTACCTCTATGTATTGCTGCAAAAAACTATCCTGCACACATTTTACAAACTCCAAACCATTCAGCCCTTTTACAGTATGGGCCTCCCAGTCTATGTGTGGAAAATTAAAATCTCCCACAATCACAACCTTGTGCTTACTAGGATAATCCTGGAAACTATAGAGCAGTGAGACTCATGTCAATGGTAGGGAATTTACTAGAGAGAATTCTTAGCGATAGGATTTATGAGTATTTGGAAAACCATGGCCTGACTGGGGAGAGCCAGCATGGCTTTGTGCAGCACAAGTTGTGTCTTATAAACTTGATTGAGTTTTGTTATGAGGGTGATTGACGAAGATAGAGCTGTGGATGTTTTCTACATAGATTTTACTAAGGTCTTTGAAACGGTCCCTAGTGGGAGGCTTAACTAGAAGATTAAGATTCATGGAATCGATGGTGAATTGGCTGTTTGGATTCAGAACTGGCTTGTCCACAGAAGACAGAGGGTAATAGTTGAAGAGAATTATTCTAGCTGGAGGTCTGTAATTAGTGATGTTCCTCAGGGATCTGTACTGGAACCTCTTCTGTTTGTGATGTACATAAATTACCTGGATCAAAATGTAGATATGTGGGTTAGTACGTGTGAAGATGAAATGAAGATTGGTGGTGTTGTGGGTAGCATAGATTATTAACTAAGAATATAATGGGATATAGGCCAGTTGCCAATATGGGCAGACACATGGCAGATGAAGTTTAACCCAGCCAAATGTGGAGTGTTGCACTTTGAAAGGTCAAATATAAAGAGACAGTACACTATTAAGGGCAAGACCCTTAACACTGCTGAGGAGCAGAGGGATCTTGGTTCATAATTCCATGAAAGTGGCTACACAGGTTGATAGGGTGGTTAAGAAGGCATATGCATGCTTGACTTTATTGTTTGAGGCATTGAATTTAAAAGTCAGGAAGTTATGTTGCAGCTTTATCAAACTCTAGTTAGTCTGGAGTATAGCATACTGTTCTGGTCACCCCTTCATGGGAAGGATGCTGAGGCTTTGGAGAGGGCACAGAAGTGGTAAAGCAGGATGCTGCCTGGATTAGAGGACGTGCTATAACTAAAGCTTGAACAAACTTGGGTTGGGAGTGCCCATGGCTGAGGGGAGATCTGATGGAGGTTTATAAAATTATGAGAGGCGTAAATAGAGTAGATTGACAGTATCTTTTTCCAAATCTTGAAATGTCTAATACCCGAGGCAATGCATTTAAGGTGAGAGGGGGTAAGATCGAAGGAGATATGAGGGGCAGGATTTTTATACAGGGGGTGGTGGGTACCCAGAATGAACTGCCTGGGGAGGTGGTAGAGGCAGAAACACTATAGACTTTAAAGAGATGTTTAGATAAGCGCATGAATGTGAGGAAAATGGAGGGATATAGACATTCTGTAGGCAGAGAATGTTAGTTTAGTTGGCGATTTGATTACAAATTTAATTGGTTCAGCACAACATTGTAGGCCAAAGAGCCTGTACCAGTGCTGTGCTGTTCTATGTTCTATGTTCTCTGTTTCTAGGGCTGAACATCACCAATAGCCTGTTCTAGTCAAGCTCTTTTGATGCCATGACCAAGCAAGGTCACCAGTTCCTCTACTTTCATGGGAGGCTGAAGAAATTTGACATGTCCCCTTTGGCATGCAGCAATTTTTTATTGATGCACCATAGAAAGCATCTTATCCAGATACATCACAGCTTGGTACGGCCACTGCTCTGCTAGAAACTAGAGTTGTGGATGTAGCTCAGCACATCACAGAAACCAACTTCATGGTCTATACCTCTTGCTGCCTCAATAACACACATAAAATGCTGGAGGAACTCAGCAGGCCAGGCAGCATCTGTGGAAAAGTGTACAATCATTCTTTCTGGCCAAAACCCTTCGGCAGGACTGCTGAGTTCCTCTGGCATCTTGTGTGTGTTGCTCGAATTTCCAGCACCTGCAGATTTTCTCTTGTTTGTGCTGCCTCATTAAAACAGTCAACATATTCAAAGACTCCATGAACCAGAGTCTTCCTCTCTTCTTTCTCCTCCCATCAGGAAGAAGATACAAAAGCCTTCTTCTTCTTCTTCCTCTTCTTCTTCTTTTTTGTCTTATAGCCGTTGGCAACCAGTTTTCAGTGCATTACCGCCACCTGCTAGACTTCTTGTGTTCTAACCAAATATGTCCTGGAGTTCTCTACTTTGGACAATCTAGTTCAGCCTGCAGTTCTCTATTAGCATCACTCTGTAGTTGCAGTTCCTGGTGAATGCTTAATGCGCTCATTAGATAATGCTGCAAACTGCTATTCTTCCCTAATTTTGTCACATGTTTTTGTGTAGTTGCATTACCTCAATTACATTGATTTCATCTACATCACTTGTAAGACTAAAATCGTCTTGTTAAAGGATAGTAATTATTGCACGTTATACTTTTAAAATTGCTGTTTTTCCAAGTCCATCTGCTTTTTCAGGTTTTCCCTTTCTTGAATCATAGTCTGCAGTTGTTTACTGAGACCTCGGAGTTCTTCTTCATTTGCTTCCATGTTTTCATTTTATAATCTGAATGTAGATAATTCACTTTGCAAGAAATTCCTTTTCCTTTTGTATCCTTGTAATAATTTCCTCCATTTTCCAATTTCTTTCCAACTCACCGTTGTTCTTGTCGGGTACTTCTATTTGTTGTTGGAGTTCTGCACGTTTACCCTGGGCTACAAAAGCCTGAAAGCACATATCAACTGGGCTCAAGGACAGCTGCTATTTGACTGTTATAAGATTATTGAATGGTTTCTTAGTACAATAAGATGGATTTTTGACCTCACAATTTATTTCATTGTGATCTTGCACTTTGCTGTCTACCTGCACTGCACTTCAATTGTACCTGTAACACTTTATTGTGCCTTCTGGTATTGTTTTACCTCGTACTACCTTGATGCACTATTGTAATGAGTTGATCTGTATGAATTGTACACATTACAATAATAAAACTATTTACCAATTTAATTTGGATTAGCAATTGTGATCCTGGACAAACAATGCCACAACTGTAGTCTCTCATGAATGAAACTCATTCCTAGCAAAATTGGATTTCTCCTGGCAAACTGCTGATGTTGCAATTGTTAGATGATGTGAAAACCATGTGCCCTTTTGCTGCCTATTGCTGGATGATCTATGGGCATCATTGGCAGCAAAGCTCCAATGCACGCGTGACACACTAACAGAAAAATGCCCTGAAATATCACTTCCATTTTGTTTGGTGGGGTCTTAGATAGCTTAGTTACTACCGTCATGTTCCTGTCTCACAAGTAGAAAGACCTATCATGGAAACTTTAGTATTTATTTGACCCTGGAACCCTGCAGGATATAACCTTCCAAGAATGCATGCATATTCCTGATATCAGGAGCACAAGTATTGATTTCTTGGGAGGGGAGAGGTGAGTTTCTCCACCTGAACTGATGTCAAGATCATTCCTGTTTTGTTTTGTAACTCCAAAAACTAATCGAAAGAAAATCACGGTGTCGTGTATTTAATATTTCAGTATTTTTGAGTAATCTTGTAAGTATATTGTTTCATAAAGCATTCTTCGTTGTTTATATAATTCATTATGGCTATATGTAAAAATACTTGAACTGCAAACATCACAAAGTTACCATATGATACATGCATGCCTTGTTCAAAGTAAAGAATGAAGTTAGACTCCTGTGCCTTCCTTAGATTTAACTTAATATGTTGAAGTTACAACACATAAGTGGTGATAAGGTACTTTTAAAACAAACCCGATACATCTACTGACCTGTTGAAGTGCAGTGAAGAATGGCGAGTAAAAACTGCAGTCCAGCACAGAAAGAGACTGTCAAGTTAAAAAAATAGGCAGTAAATGAATGTAGCATATCAGTGAAAGCCTCTGAAATGTCAATCAGGTATTTACTTGTGAAATGTGGCTGATTTTAAGCTAGAAAAGAGTTCAAGGAGCTTCAGGAAAGTTGCAAGCATTCGGCTTTTCTGATATAAATCTACTGAACGTGCCTTAAGGTTATGCATGAACTTCAAGTGGGAAACAAAAAGCTGCTTGTAAAAGTAGATGCAAAGTCTAAAGCCCAGCTTGGATGAATGGAAGGCCAAAAAGAAAAGAGTCAACAGAGATACGAAAACAGAGGATCTGTCAGATAATGTTGAGGGTAACAAAACCAAGAGGAGAGATTAGATCATACAGGGAGCAATAGAAGGATTAATAGGAGAATACTCCAGTGAACTAAATGCACCTTCCCAAGATTGAGATGAACATCCTAGAAAAAAGAAAAAGAAAAAGAAAGAGGATGACGTAAGTGCTATGGAAATGGAAGAGGATAAACGAGACTTAATTTCTCAAGAAATTAGCAAATTCCGAGATACTCACAAGAAACTGAAAGAAAAAGGAAGGTGAGAAAAAGAAAGACGAAGTTAAAAAGGAGAGAAACAAGGATCAAAGTAGATCCAGAGAAAAACACCAAGTAAAGGGAAAGAAAGGTGTCCAGAGCTGTCAGAACCACTTCTTGCAGACTTGGAGTCAACTCCTACAACCACCACGGAGGAGACCCAGATCCTGAGATTGTTTCACAGCCACAAGTCTCAGCCGCCAAGCCGAGGGATCCCCCTTGTCAGGAAAGACATTATCCTACAAGAAGAAGAACACCTCCACAGCAATTAAATCTTTAGGCCTGAATGGGACAATTTAAAATGTATTATGCAGTAAATGTCTAAATAGTAGATGTATTATATAATATACCGTGTACATAGTTGAGATGCATTCTATATTGAGTCGGAGTTTATAGCTAAGCAGGGAGGGCTGCTGTGTATGTAATATTTCAGTAATATTTGAGTAACCTTGTAAATATATTGTTTAATTAAGCATTCTTTTTGTTTATATGATTCATTATGGTTATATGTAAAAATATATGAATTGTATTCGTCATGACCCAACCACGTGATATATACACACCTAGCTTAAAATAAAGAACAAAGTTAGACTTGCATTTTGGACTGCCATGTCTTCCTTTAAATTAGTTTAATGTTTTGAAGTTGCAAAACGGAACACACAGGAGCCTGGGATAATGCATCTACTCCATTTTCAATTTAGTGAGGTGCACCCTTTTGACATAGTGGTGTAATGGCATTTGCCATTCAGATAGTTTTACATATAACCCATAATGAATTATGGAAACAACGAAGATTGCTTAATCAAATGATATATTTACAATATTACTCAAATATTACTGATATATTAAATACATAACTCTGATTTCCCTAAGCCAAACTAATTTTCACCAGGTATCAGAAACTCAGTCAAAATTAAATTCCCATGTTTGTTTCTGATAAAGGGATGATTAAACATATCCTGCATTATTATGCCATGGAGATTGGCATGCTCAAATGAAATGAAACTGCACAGTTTAATTCCAGATTTTCAGAATTTAAACAGGGACTGGAAGGTTGGGTGTGCTATTTTCTCCAAAGTATGGATCAGAGGAGGGGTAGTTTTCCACATGGGCTCCTGAAGGAATCTTTTATGCCAAACATCCAGATGTAAAGCCCTATCAATAACAAATCCCATTTCTTCTAATTGCCAACAACGACTTCCTTCCTATTCACATTTGCACCCATCCCCAACTTCCAGTTTCCTGCCTGATTGCATCAGCCCCCATCCTCACTAATTACCTGATTTGAGGCCCTCCGTTGATCAGGTCAACCATGGATGTTGCTTCTCAGCTGACCACGTGATATGCAAGCCAGTGTAGTACAATATGGAGAGCAAGCTGTTCCCATGCAGCAGGCTCCCCATTTTCACACTGCTGATGAATCCAAAGGAACAGCAGAGACCAATACAGTTTGGCACCAGCGACATCTCAGGAGAAGACAGTTAGCATTGAACTCAATGTGGGACTGCCTTAGGGACTCCAGTCCCAGATTTTTCCTCAGGGTTTAATCCTGAAACTCTCCCCATGAGTATAGCTGCAAGGCAGTGGAGGTCTTAAATCAGAGTTTTCCTTCTCCCAGATGAGTTGCTAACCATGGCTGACAAGTCTCAAATGCCCAAAGCAACTATTTTTAAGTTGCCAGTAACCCAACTTTGCTCTTTCTCCTGTCAGTAGAAACAGTTTTTCTGGGCCACACATGGAGGCCAGGAGCTGGATTTGGTTGTCAGAGAATTCTTGAGGTGCACACCATTGGGAGCATTTAATAGGTAGTGGGAGCTTATCCCCACTACCACCCCTGGCGATAATAACCTTGAGGAAATTTACCTGATTACCTGATTAACAATTTTTGCCACCATTACAACTCGGAGCCCCTTGTCCCGTGTCCAGGGCCCCGCTTCTTTTCCTTCCTGGTCCTGCTGTAACTCAGACTGCCCACAGCTAGCCCTCCCCACTACACCTGACTCAGTGGGAGAAGGGCCAAAGGTCTCTTCCTCAGTCATGGGGAAGTTAGCGAAAGGCAGCATGTACCACATATCCGGCACATCATCCTTCGAATCCGTATTCTTCCTCATTCCCTTGATCAGTAGCTGCTGTTTGAGTTTCTCCAAACTGAAACATTTAGCTGGGGCTACCCCTTCAGCCTCCTGCAGTCGAGACGTCAGCTTCTTTGGGGACTCCTTCAACTCTCGCCACAGCCTCAGCAATTCTGACTCACGGTTCTTGGCCATCTCAATCTGGGACGCAGTTATCCCACCAGCTTCTTCCACCCTGACCTGAAAGGTAGCAGTTAAAGGATGTTCAGCCTCCAGTTTTTTCTTCCTGATGACATCTTCCAGGTCAACTTTCAGTTTTTCCACTTCATTTAAACTGTCGATAGTCACCTTCAGTTTCCTTTCAAACATCCACCTCCCTTTTCCGACCTCCTTGGGAGCGTAGTCAAACTCTCCTCCTTGGGCTCTCGGTTTTCTGTTGGCCTTAGTCAGAACACTTCCTTGATCTTCCCCAACTATAAGTCTTCCAATCTTTTCTGGATCGACATCTTGAGTTTCTGCTGATCCCTTCGAAAGTGGGTCATTGTTTCTTCGCACTGGATTAATTCATCAGTACATGACCGCAGTGTCGGCCCGGAATTCCGTTGCTCCTTCTCCACGTTGAAGAGCGTGAATTCCAAGTCTGCAATGGTTGTCCCACAAGTGCGGCACTTGGTCTCCGGCTGGCATTTCTGAGCACTCAGTTCAGCGGTGCAAATCCCCTCTCTCCCCTGTGTCTTATTCAGATTGACAACCTGGGTTTCCATCCCCAGGTCCACCACCATCTGTTCCAACACCAGGAAGTTCAACTGGTATGTCGGGTCATTTTTCTCACATTGCACCAAACTCCTCCGGCCAAAAACTCCTCCACATTTGACACTTCGCTTCTGTCGCCGGGCTCAGCCTCTCGCCTCCCCTCATAGTCCCCCCAGGCGAATCCAAGCTCTAGATGGTCATCCACATACGCCAAAACTCCACACACCTTCACTTCCCCCATGCTCTTCCTCATGCCCCGCGGGAAGGATGCAGGGGCTCTGGATATGCCCTTGGGCATCTTTTTGGATCGGAATAATCCTAGGGAACTAATAACAGCCGTCTTCGGCTCAACAGCTGCACTCCTCGGGATCTGGCAACATCCACTCCTCAGATCCAGCACATTAAACCACGTCGCATAATCCACACACTCGCTGCCTACAGCTTCCACGGCACCAGGGTCCAGTTGCCACAACCTCTCTCTCACTGAGGTGTCTTCAGTGGTCAACTCCCTTCCCTCGTGGTAGTTCAGAGCATCTACTAAGAGGGTCTCACCCTCAGCTACTTTCCCCAGGCCGTACCACAGCTGGATCTCGTTTAAATTCAGTACCGGCTCAAAGCTGCTACACACGTCCTCAGAAGCAACTCAACACGCTGGGTGCCCAGACAATGCCCCCATGAACTCCAAGGTCATTAACCAATCATCGTCTTCTGGATAACTACTGGCACTGGTACCCAAAATCTCCGGTGCCCTTGCGGTTGTCAAGGGTAAATGCTTCAGACACCGGTTGTAAAACGAACTGTACAACAACTTGACCTGCGTTCAGGGGTCGAGGATGGCTTTAGCATCGCTTCCTCTATCTGTAATGACACACAGGGGTGTGGTCCCTCTAAGCCTTCAGGAATAGGGTCTTTTCCTTTCGGAAGCTCCTTGGTACCTTGCTGGGAACGTGCTTCCCTACAGACCCTGAGCCGTTCCCCCACGGGGCCTCCACTAAGTTTCCCGACACCTCTCTGATCAGCTGAACAACTGAAGGAGGGGCTGATTCCCTAAAATGATCCCCCTGGCACAGCAAGCAATTTAGCTGCCCTCCTAGCCAGAGAAGACACACTGAAAACTTTCCCCCCTCTTTCAAATAACTGATAGCTGTCAGTACGGTGTAATTGAACCTGACAGCTCTAACACCGTCACCAGCCCACTACAAACTTTCAACCAATCCCTGTCGCTCTCCCTCAACCGAGCACTGCCACTCATCTAACAACTGAGAGATCCGCTCCGCCCACTTCTCACATGCCTCCGCCCCTCTTGGGGTGGACACTATCCGAAACGCCAGGCAGAGCCTGCCAGAGCTAGAACATTTATTCGCAGACACTACCTCTGAATCAGACCACTCTTTCCTCTCTCTCCCAACAGCATGGACAGCCCAGAGTTCCACCCCCAACTCGTCAACGATAGTCTGAACTCGAACAAAGACCTCACCCAACACACATGCAGCAATAACAGAGACACACATTACTGATTTATACAGGGCAACCACACAGCATACCACTAGATCCAATCCCGGACAAAAGCCCACACAATGTAGCCCCCCAGCCAACTTCAGAGTGTCTCGGCTCGCTGTCGTCTAGGGAAACAGCCCTCGGCCCCGCCAAACTGGGTAATTAGTTTGTGTGGATGTTGTATGATGTACCCACCCCGCCAAATAACAGGCAATACACCAGATACAATTAAATGATTTACAGTTTATAGGTATTACTGGAACTATATAATTAATAGAGAATAAAATATAAAAGGAAAATAAAAGGTGCCACACTTATCAAAGTTCAATCTCTTCGTGCACAAACAGTTGGAGCTCAGGACCCTTCTTCTTCACCCTGCGACCCCTCGGACCACCTCGACCGGCCATCTGGGACCAACAACAGTGGTCAACCAGACGCTCCACACGAGTCCGTCTCCATCTCCTCTCCTCACCATAGACCTCGGACTCCTGCTTGGGGTCCAACCCCGTTAGCTGACTCACAACACCTGGTCCATCCTCTGTCTTTCTCTCCCGCCTTCTCCCCAAAACCCCGCACATACAATATCTTACAGACACACCAAAAGCATAACAACTATCCCAATTGGTTCGTAACACCTTCTTATTAGCAACGTGATCCAAACAAACTGCTAGCGGGAGGACTTTCTCAGCAGTTAACATAACAAAGAAGCCCTTTCAACTATAACATAACAAAGAAGCCATTTTAATTAGACTACGCAGTGACATTAAAAAAAAGAAACCCCTTACATGTATATAACAGTGTTTAGGCCATAACTGGCATGTTGCATTTATTCTATATTTAGAGATACTACATAGAAGATGAACTAGAATAGTTCATGGGATGAGGGATTTTTAGAATATTTATAATAGTGAAATCAGTTTTTTTTCCTTGCTGAAAATAAAATTGAGATGAGTGTTGACAGATGTTATGATTGATGTAAATAGGCTCAATGTCATCAGATATTCAAGGGTCAAGAGAGTTAAAGAGACAAGGAAGATAGAAGGAAGCTTTCAATTTTTAACTTAGTAAGTGGTTATGGAACTCACTGGCTTCAGGGAAGGTTGGAACAGAATTACACAGTAGCTTCAAAGGGAATTGGAAAGGCTCTTGAAGGGGCTCTGGGGAAGGAAAAGAGGAATGGGACTGATAGCTCTGCTCATATAGAAGTCAGAATTAAATTAATAGGTCAAATATCCTCCTCCCTGAATGCTATAACAATTCCATGATTCCTTACAACACACACAAAACGCTGGAAGAACTCAGCTGGCCAACATCTATGGAAAAGAGTACAGTTGATGTTGCCTGGCCTGCTGAAGTCCTCCAGCATTTTGTGTGTGTTGCTTGGATTTCTAGCATCTGCAGCCTTTCTCTTGTCCAAGATTCCCTAATTAACCTGGCTCCATGTGGTTGCTACATGATAGCACATAGGTAAGGTAAGGAACTCCATTATAAGCACATTAAGGACCTTGGGGTTTGGGTTGGTAGACAGTGTCATGTTGGTTGGAATGGGGGAGAAGCCATTTTTAAAGATGTTCCATCTCAATTCAATGGATAAAAATGGAACCAAAACAACATGCTCCCTAAATTGGATACTGTACCAGTAAGACTCGAAAAAAGTATGAATTTTGAATGTTTCAGGGTGGTTGAAGCATGCAATGGGAGACATTTTATGACTGATATTATTGACTTTGTTGATTGTGCAGCATGCTGATTGGAAAGACTCAACCAGAGATAATGGAAACTCTTCTTGAAGCCAGAAACACATCTTAGGAAAGGAAGTGAAGTTAAAGGTTAAGTAGTCACATAGAAATACAGAGAGAGCAAAGGCATCTTTTACAGCACAAGAGTGATAGTGTCATTTTGGAAGGAAGTGGTAGAAATGCCCAAGGGAAAGGAGACTATTTTGGCGATCAGTTTTACCTTGCACGATTCAGTCAGAATGAAGTCAGGGATGTGCTTGAACCATGAAAATGCATGGGAGCAGGTAGTTAAAGAGAGATGAAATTCACAGCAAGGTAAAAGCAATCTGGAGATGGTCAAGGATTGGCTAATGGTGTAGCTGAATATTTGACCTGGCTAATAATGGCAAAGAAAGGCTATTGTTCCTCACGCTTATTTGAGCTGAGAGTGGGCAAAACAGAGAATAATAGTTTAGGAACTTTATTTGTAATGCAGTAAAAAAAATTAATGTGTGATGTTTATTCTCCAGAAATAACCAAATGCTTTGGTGGAGGTGGATGAGGACCTAATCTATCAAGATCTGGATGATGAATGCTCAACCTCGCAATCCCTTAAACTGAAGAAGCAAAGAGGAAGCTAACTGAGAGAAAGAGGATCAAAGTGATAAGGGGATTTCAATTTTCCATATATTGATTGGGACTCCCATACTGTTAGGGGTCTAGATGGTTTAGAGTTTGTAAAATGTGTTCAGGAAAGTTTTCTAAATCAATATATAGAGGGACCAACTAGAGGGGATGCAATATTGGATCTCCTGTTAGGAAACGAGTTAAGATAAGTGACGGAAGTCTGTGTAGGGGAGCACTTTGGTTCCAGTGATCATAAGACCATTAGTTTCAACTTGATCATGGACAAGGATAGATCTGGTCCTAGGGTTGAGGTTCTTAACTGGAAGAAGGCCAAATTTGAAGAGATGAGCAAGGATCTAAAAAGCGTGGATTGGGACAGGTTGTTCTCTGGCAAGGATGTGATTGGTAGGTGGGAAGCCTTCAAAGGAGAAATTTTGAGAGTGCAGAATTTGTATGTTCCTGTCAGGATTAAAGGCAAAGTGAATAGGAATAAGGAACCTTGGTTCTCAAGGGATATTGCAACTCTGATAAAGAAGAAGAGGGAGTTGTATGACATGTATAGGAAGCAGGGAGTAAATAAGGTGCTTGAGGAGTATTAGAAGTGCAAGAAAGTACTTAAGAAAGAAATCAGGAGTGCTAAAAGAAGACATGAGGATGCATTGGCAGTCAAAGTGAAGGATAATCCAAAGAGCTTTTACAAGTATATTAAGAGCAAAAGGATTGTAAGGGATAAAATTGGTCCTCTTGAAGATCAGAGTGGTCGCCTATGTGCGGAACCAAAGGAAATGGGGGAGATCTTAAATAGGGTTTTTGCGTCTGTATTTACTAAGGAAACTGGCATGAAGTCTATGGAATTAGGGGAAACAAGTAGTGAGATCATGGAAACTGTACAGATCAAAAAGGAGGAGGTCCTTGCTGTCTTGAGGAAAATTAAAGTGGATAAGTCCCCGGGACCTGACAGGGTGTTCCCTCGGACCTTGAAGGAGACTGGTGTTGAAATTGCAGGGACCCTGGCAGAAATATTTAAAATGTCGCTGTCTACAGGTGAGGTGCCAGAGGATTGGAGAGTGGCTCATGTTGTTCCGTTGTTTAAAAAAGGATCGAAAAGTAATCTGGGAAATTATAGGCCAGTAAGTTTAACTTCGGTAGTAGGTAAGTTATTGGAGGGAGTACTAAGAGACAGAATGTACAAGTATTTGGATAGACAGGGACTTATTAGGGAGAGTCAACATGGCTTTGTGCGTGGTAGGTCATGTTTGACCAATCTATTGGAGTTTTTCGAGGAGGTTACCAGGAAAGTGGATGAAGGGAAGGCTGTGGATATTGTCTACGTGGACTTCAGTAAGGCCTTTGACAAGGTCCTACATGAGAGGTTAGTTAGGAAAATTCAGTCGCTAGGTATACATGGAGATGTGGTAAATTGGATCAGACATTGGCTCAATGGAAGAAGCCAAAGAGTGGTAGTAGAGAATTGCTTCTCCGAGTGGAGGCCTGTGACTAGTGGTGTGCCACAGGGATCAGTGCTGGGTCCATTGTTATTTGTCATCTATATCAATGATCTGGATGATAATGTGGTAAATTGGATCAGTAAATTTGCTGATGATACAAAGATTGGAGGTGTAGTAGACAGCGAGGAAAGTTTTCAGAGCCTCCAGAGGGACTTGGACCAGCTGGAAAAATGGGCTGAAAAATGGCAGATGGAGTTTAATGCAGACAAGTGTGAGGTATTGCACGTTGGAAGGACAAACCAAGGTAGGACATACAGGGTTAATGGTAAGGCACTGAGGAGTGCAGTGGAACAGAGGGATCTGGAAATACAGATACAAAATTCCCTAAAAGTGGCGTCACAGGTAGATAGAAACATAGAAACATAGAAAATAGGTGCAGGAGTAGGCCATTTGGCCCTTCGAGCCTGCACCACCATTTATTATGATCATGGCTGATCATCCAACTCAGAACACCGCCCCAGCCTTCCCTCCATACCCCCTGACCCCCGTAGCTACAAGGGCCATATCTAACTCCCTCTTAAATATAGCCAATGAACTGGCCTCAACTGTTTCCTGTGGCAGAGAATTCCACAGATTCACCACTCTCTGTGTGAAGAAGTTTTTCCTAATCTCGGTCCTGAAAGGCTTCCCCTCTATCCTCAAACTGTGGCCCCTCGTTCTGGACTTCCCCAACATTGGGAACAATCTTCCTGCATCTAGCCTGTCCAATCCCTTTAGGATCTTATACGTTTCAATCAGATCCCCCCCTCAATCTTCTAAATTCCAACGAGTACAAGCCCAGTTCATCCAGTCTTTCTTCATATGAAAGTCCTGCCATCCCAGGAATCAATCTGGTGAACCTTCTTTGTACTCCCTCTACGGCAAGGAAGTCTTTCCTCAGATTAGGGGACCAAAACTGCACACAATACTCCAGGTGTGGTCTCACCAAGGCCTTGTACAACTGCAGTAGTACCTCCCTGCTCCTGTACTCGAATCCTCTCGCTATAAATGCCAGCATACCATTCGCCTTTTTCACCGCCTGCTGTACCTGCATGCCCACTTTCAATGACTGGTGTATAATGACACCCAGGTCTCGTTGCACCTCCCCTTTTCCTAATCGGCCACCATTCAGATAATAATCTGTTTTCCTATTTTTGCCACCAAAGTGGACAACTTCACATTTATCCACATTAAATTGCATCTGCCATGGATTTGCCCACTCACCCAACCTATCCAAGTCACCCTGCATCCTCTTAGCATCCTCCTCACAGCTAACCCTGCCACCCAGCTTCGTGTCATCCGCAAACTTGGAGATGCTGCATTTAATTCCCTCATCCAAGTCATTAATATATATTGTAAACAACTGGGGAGCTTTTGGTACATTGACCTTTATTAATCAAAGTATTGAATATAAGAGCTGGAATGTTATGATGAGGTTGTATAAGGCATTGGTGAGGCCGAATCTGGCGTATTGTGTTCCGTTTTGGTCACCAAATTACAGGAAGGATATAAATAAGGTTGAAAGAGTGCAGAGAAAGTTTACAAGGTTGTTGCCGGGACTTGAGAAACTCAGTTACAGAGAAAGGTTGAATAGGTTAAGAATTTATTCCCTGGAGCGTAGAAGAATGAGGGGAGATTTGATAGAGGTATATAAAATTATGATGGATATAGATAGAGTGAATGCAAGCAGGCTTTTTCCACTGAGGCAAGGGGAGAAAAAAACCAGAGGACATGGGTTAAGGGTGAGGGGGGAAAAGTTTAAAGGGAACATTAGGGGGGGCTTCTTCACACAGAGAGTGGTGGGAGTATGGAATGAGCTGCCAGATGAGGTGGTAAATGCGGGTTCTTTTTTAACATTTAAGAATAAATTGGACAGATACATGGATAGGAGGTGTATGGGAGGATATGGTCCGTGTGCAGGTCAGTGGGACTAGGCAGAAAATGGTTCGGCACAGCCAAGAAATGCCAAAAGGCCTGTTTCTGTGCTGTAGTTTCTATGGTTCTATGGGACCAAAGTAAATGAACAAATTTTGAATAATGAACTCCAAAGGAAGGCAATTAATCATCTAAAAGTCCTGTTGTAAGATGTTTGATGCAGTTTTCTAAACATCCAAATACAAAAGATTTTAATTTAGAAGAAGGTACCAGATGGTGAAGTGATCAAGGTTATTGTTTATTCCTTTTGTGGTGCATCAGGGAGCAACCTTGCTGTTCCTTTAGCATTTGCCCATTTTTTATGAATTTGAGTTGCTAGCTGGACACTCAATCCAGCACTTCAAGGAGCATGCCAGATTCAGACCCAGGACCATTCACTTCAAAGTCTGGTGCTGATGCCACTACACCACCAGCCGGCTCTACTGCTATGTTCTCCATTAATGACAGAGCAAGGTTATATTTGTCTTTACTCGTGAAGTGGAAAGCAGAGAAGAGTGATTATAAACATGAGTAGAAAAGATTTAGATTTAGATTAGAGTAGGTTTAGAAAGGATAAGAAAATAGTGACTGCAGAGGTCCGAATCCAAAGGATAAATATATAGGATTAGTAGTTGTGTTAGCCACTGGTTTATACATAGTGTAGCACTGAATTTGTAATAAAGATATTTTTTTTTAAAAGAAAGATATAGTATTAGAAATCAAACGGCTGTGGATTCACTCCATGCAAAGGCTGAGGTGGTTCTAAAGGAAAACTCCAGGCTTGAAAATGTGAGGGGGAAGTGGTGTGGGGAGCAAGTAAAGGAAATCGCAAAAATAAATATACCAAGTAAGAGACAGCAAGTTCAGATTAGTCTTACCTCCAAAAAGAAAAAGAATTCCAGTCAGCAGCAGTAAGGAATAGGCTCGAACTAGAATACTGATAAACCCAGCTATTCCACCAAAAATCATCAGGATGAGACTGAGCGGAAGCAGAATCACAAATGCTCCATGTAGGTCTGTAAGAAAAAGAAAAATCAGATCCATTTCAGCCGAAGAGAATAAGCAAAATACATTTCTGGAAATTAGGAAATATTCAAGTATTTTCAGTAACGATGGCTCCATTACCAAGTCAAAGAACAATACTGAATTTGGAGCGAGAATTAAGTCATCTTCAGTCAGAGACCAACTGTAAACAATTAATTTGTATGTAACAATTAAAGTAATGTGCACAAAATTCTGGACGAACTCTGCCTGGCAGGCATCATCTATGGAGAAGAATAAAGAATCAGTGTGTCAGGCTGAGAGCCTTCATCTAAGTGTCAGCAAGGTGAATTTGGTACATTAGGATGTTTAAGAACTTCTGAAGATCAAAAATAATCACACCACAGCATGTCCAGCATGATGTAATATCCTCTTACACCTTTCAAGTTCACCATGTGAAATCTCCCAGAGGTTAAAAAATTCCTGCCATTCTGCACACCAGATAACTTTTCCAGCGTTGTCCTTCCATTCCTTCTGTTGAAAACAGGGCCCTTTTCTCTTCTTTCTCATGGTTCTCAGCCTTTCTCAAGCCTTCCAGTGCTTATTGAATTGTATTGTAATTTTGATATACCTTTGGGGAATCTGCATAACTACTCTATCTTATGCTTGACGGATTTTATGTGCCAAGGGTGAATGGTTACTCTTTTGATGAAAAACCTGTTCTAATGATATCTTCAGCTGAGCAGAAAGCGACAGCAATTGTGGAAACCAGAACATAATAATAGCACTTCTCTGTTAACTTCCACTACAATTAAAGAATATAGCATGTAAATGGGTTAGATCATTTTATACTGAAGTATTATGTCATTATACTGCTATCATTGCCATATTCAGTATTTGTTTACAACAATTATAAAATCCAAACCCAAATTGTGCACAACTCTAAGTACACAATCTGTATGGGGGTTGCACATCAATCCCAGAAAAAAAAGATTTGCTTTATTGGTCATGTGTACATCAAAACATACATTGAAATGAATCTCATGATTGTATATGGTGACATATATGCACTCAGATAACAAATCTACTTTGAACTTTGAAATGCAATGTTTGCTTCAAATCAAATTAGCTAAGATTGTGCTGGGCAAGTGTCGCCACACTTCGCATGTCAACACAGCATGCCCACAACTCATTACACTCACTGTATGTCTTTGGAATGTGGGAGGGAACAAGAACACCTGGAGGGCAAGCCACACAATCACAGGGAGAATATACAAATTCTTCACAGACAGTGCTGGGAATCGAACCCCGGTCTTACTGCAGGTGCTGTAAAGCAATATACTAACCGTTATGCTACTGTGCCACTTCTTTACAATTGTTTAGACAAATATATGGAAATGATAATACAATGATATAATATATGAGTATAAAATGACCTAACCCACTTGCTACATTCCCTGTATGGGCCGCTTTGTTAAATATAGTGGAAGTTTACAGAGATGTGCTATAAATGGATTCTGGTGTCTACAAATGTTGTCTGCTTTATGCCCAGCTTGTACATGTCACTGGAACAGGTTTAATATAATAAGGATAGCCATTCATTCTTGGCACCATAGGTGGCCTTAGCTATGTTTCACCCATTTCAACTGAAACGGGCCCCACCCTCCCAGGGGCCCCTGACTGACATGCAAAAATTTAATGCACAGCTCCCAGACGCCACAATATTCTCCTGCTATTGCCAGCTGAACCACCAGTGGGCACTCGCTGACTGACATCTGAGAAAATATATTAAAATATTTACTTCACTTGTAAACATTGCTCCTGGCAAAGAAGGTTACTTTTCAATGAGAGGAAAGTATAACGCTCCTATCCTAGTGGTGCTGAAAAACGGAAAATATTAGACAACAAAACAAAACGTCTAAATAGTCTCCCAAAAGTTACATCTTTATTTGGTCCAGCATCTGTAAAAGGCCCACCGACTGCAGTTGCTGCCGCACCATCGTCACAGCGTGGGACTGCAGTTCCAAGTGACAGTGTAAGTGGTACAGGAGATGTTGATAATCAGAGCAATGAAAATGAGAAGAATAATTCTACTCAAACAGATGGTGATAATGATGACCAGACTTTGTTTGATGAACATGTACCACAGCTTGATGACAGACCTACATCTGAGACAGGTGAGAGAGATGCTCACCAGACAGAGAGAAAGTCCCACTAATATTCACAGAGACCACCGATCCGGCACGTTGGCCAATGCATATTACCAGTGATCAACGGATCGACATTGTTTGGAGAGGTCCCGTTCAGTTAAGAGGACATTAACTTTCCACAGAGCCAATCATGCCGTCGTTTTACAAAGGACAGATATCTTATGAAGATGAAAAATGGAGAAACCATTTGTAGGTCATGGTTAGTGTACTCAGAATCATCTGATTCAATCTTCTGTTTCTGCTTTACCCTACTTGGCAAGCGAAACCACAGTCTCACTTGCGGAGGTTTCAGAGTGTGGGAGCGACTCACTCTCACACTCCAGGATCATGAGAAGTCAAATGCTCACCGTGCCACCACGGATAGTTGGCGCGAGCTGGAAACACGCTTAAGAATGCACAGTGCCATTGACAGCACGTACCAAGAAATGCAAATGCTGGGGAAAAAATGGGAATAATGTCATGAAGAGGTTCACTGCCATAGTCTGTTACCTTGCAGAATGAAACCTTGCTTTCCGTGGCCACAATTCCACCCTACATGAACCAAATAATGGGAACTTTCTACAAACGTTTGTAGGTCTGGTAGAGCTGCTTGCCGAGTTTGACCCAGTGATGAGTGAACATGTCAGACGAGCAGAGAAAAAGGAGATTGCTGACCACTACATGGGGAAAACCATACAAAATGAGTTAATCACACTTATTGGAGACAAGACACTGGAAGCAATAACAGAGAGAGTAAAACAATCTCGTTACTACTCGGTGATAATGGACTGCACCCCTGACGCTGCACACACAGAGCAGCTCTCTGTGACACTGCGCATTGTCACAGGCCAAGTCAATGTCAGAGCTACTGTTAGTGAGCACTTTGTCGGTTTACGACCAGTGCTCGACACAACAGGTGCAGGCCGAACCGACATTTTCTTAACGCATATGGAGAAGTTAGGATTAGATATCTCAAAATGCAGGGGGCAGGCATATGATAACGGGAGCAATATGCGGGGGGAAAATAGCGGGGTGCAGAAGAGGGTGCTAGATATTAACAAAAAAGAACTGTTCATGCCATGCACCAGCCACAGCCTAAACCTAGTCAATGTCGGTGCCGCAAAATCAACAGTGGAGTCTGTGAGCTTCTTTGGGGTGCTGCAACGTCTATACACACTTTTCAGCTCATGGACACAGAGATGGGAGCTTTTCAAGGAGAACGTGCCACAGATGACCCTCAAGGCCATATCCAACATGCGATGGGAGTGCTGCATGGAAAGTGTGAAAGTCCTGTGCTACCAGTTTCCCGATGTTGGCAATGCGCTCCTGTCACTGAACATGCCACACAGAGAGGTGACAGTGAAACCACATCTGCAGCCAAAGGCCTAGAACAGGAGATCATGTCATGGAAATTCCTGCTGACTGTTATCATCTGGTACAACATTTTACATGAGGAGAATTGTGTCAGCAAGCTGCTCCAGAGCCCACAAGTGGGAATCGAAGTGCTACAGCGTGAGGTGGAATATGTTCTGAAATTTCTCAAGGAATACAGAGAGAACGGCCTTTCATCTGCCCAAACAGATGCCAGAGACATAGCTGAAGAGATAGGGATGCCAATGGTCTTTCCTACTACACGAATCAGAAAACCAAAATGCCAGTTTCAGTACGAGTCCCAAAGTGCAGATCCTTCTCTGACAGTAGCACCCGAGGAACGGTACAAGAGAGAAGTTTTCCTTCCACTAGTGGACTCTGCCATCACAGGCATTAGTGAGCGCTTCAAGCTGACGGAGTCATTTTACAGTCTGTTTGGCCTCATTTATGGAAGAGAGGAAATGAAAAAAGCCATCCAAAGTCGCACACTGAAAGACAGCTGTGTAAGCATGGAGAGGACACTTGATGATGTGGATGATGAGGACCTTTTGCACGAGGTGTTGGCTGCTGTCACGGTACCATGCCTACAAAAGAAACATCTGGCCTGCAGATTCTGAGCTACATTCACAGCAACAATCTGGTTGAACTGTATCCTAACCTCACCATTGCTCCAAGACTCATGCTGACAGTGCCTGTGATGGTAGCAAGTGGAGAGAGAAGTTTTTCAAGGCTAAAGCTCATCAAAACGCATCTGAGGACAACCATGCTCCAGGAGCGTGTCTGTCAGCTCTTGCTCGGATACCAATTGAGCATGAAATAACAAGATCACTGGACAAAGATGAGCTCATTAAAGCATTCTCAGCACTCAAGCACAGGAGGGTGATGAAGTTCTAGTGGTAACTCTTTTAACACAGTTTAGCGGAAATAAAGTTTATAATTAAAATAACAAAATAAACCATGTATTTCACTCAAAAAGTGTATAGGCAATTAGGTGGCATTTCCACAAATGGTAATTTCTCTCTCCCGCTTGCATCCCCTCTCTCTCTCACTCCTGTTCGCTCTCCAGGCCTTACGTGAGCTGTCCATGGTGCTGAAAGAGCGCGAGTCGCGGTTTGTTGTAAACTTCCAGTAGTTAACTTTCAGACACTGTTCATTGAATAAATAAAGTGTGAATTTTCATTAAATATCAGATTGTTTTTGTTATTAATTTAATTAGAGAGAAATTGTTTAAGCTGTTCTTATGTCAGCTGATACCTAACACATAGTGCCATTCAATGCAGACTAGTTGCTGAAAAGGGCGAGGCTTCTCACTCCAAAGCAAAAAATGTCATTGTTTCAGTTTTTAATTAAGGGAATTGTCTGGATTATGTTGAGCTGTCTGTCCATTATGCTGAAAGTGCATATAATGCATCAATGTTTAAATCCAAAATTATACCATTATTGATGCAAACCAACTTGAATATTTGCTTTTTTTCTTTCTTTTTTTTTGGGAAGCATGGGTAGGGCACCACATTAACTCATGAAACGGGCCCCCAGATGCTTAAGGCTGCTTATGCTTGGCACACAAAATTCTGTCAAACATGAGACAGAGCAGTTCTGTAGCTTCATAAAAGCTGCATCAAAATTACGATGTAATTCAATAAATTCAAAATTACAATACAACCCAATAAATTATTCCAGGTTCTCCTTCTGGTTTACTAAACCTGAATATAAAAATCAGCAAATCAACATCCAATAAATCTCTTTCTGAATCCACCAATGCTGTGAGATATTTGACCTGTTACTCTTCAGCTAATATTATTCCTTTAACTGTGCAGTCAAATAAATGAATTCTTCAGAAAATGAATTGCTTTTGCCCTTCAGTTTGAACTTAACTCTATGATTCAATCAAGCAATCAACTCCAAATGCCAAAATAATTTGTATTGTGTATGGATTCCAATTGTTCTTCGTGTTCATGGAAAGCAAGTCCATGTTCACAAAGGAAATTAGGAATCTGATAACTGTTACAATATGCTTCAGGACATCTCTTTGGTGGTGACATTCTGAGTGAGATTGCCATTTTACTATTGTTACCACTGGTCTTGTTGCCTTTGCATGCTGTGGCAACACCATCTCATACTTCCAATGATGTGGATTTCTTGGATACTCCCATATGGATCAAAGATCTATTTTCAATGAATACTTGAGGGGGTGGTGGGAGACAGAAAGGAGATAGAAAGCAATAGACATTTCCAATAGATGTTAATTAAATAAGCCAAGATTAAATAACACCAAGATGGTGTGTTTTTCATTGATTCTATTATGATTATTATTCTATTATGGATTTATTGTGCATGCCTGCGAGAAAATGAATCGCAGGGCCTGTATACGGTCACCTATATGTACTTTGAACTTTGGAGCTTGCAGAGGAAATAGGTACTATTAACCAAGGAAGAAATAATGAGAGAAGAACAGGATTTCTACAGACTAGAAAAACTACAGTGTAAGGGAAATTAAACTGGATAAAATTGGGAAAGTGCTACTTCCTTTATTTTCTGAATATTTTGCAAGTAGTATACCCACCACAGCCAACAGCATTTGTCTGGATGAATCCAATACTTGTCAGCCCTGCTTGAGTGGCAGAATGCCTCACAGTCCAACATGACTCTTGATGGTGACGGCACGGTAGTCTAGTAGTGAGCACAACACTTTACAGTACAGGCGATATGAGGTTCAATTCCTGCCAGTGCCTGTAAGGAGTTCTCCCTATGACTGCATCGGTTTCCTCCGGGTGCTCTGGTTTCCACCCACAGTCCAAACATGTTCTGGTTAGTAGGTTAATTGGTCATTGTAAATTGTCCCATGATTAAGTCCGGATTAAATCAGGGGTTGCTAGGTGGTGTGCCTCAAAGAGCTGATTCCACGCTGTATCTCAATAAATAGGTAAATAGATACATAGATAACTAAATAAATAATTATATGTTAATCTCCTTCACCATACTGAAGCGGGCATGCTGCAGCATGATCCAGTCCTATGAAAGTACGTTGCTGGATATCGATCCCAGCTGTAAGGTCGCAATCTGAGCAGATTAAAATAACATCTCCACCTCGCTGACAATCAACACAGGCACACCACAGGAATGTGTGCTTAGCCCACTGCTGTACTCTCTCTGTACCCATGACTGTGTGGTTAGGCATAGCTCAAACAGCATATATAAATTTGCTGATGATACAATCATTGTTGGTAGAATCTCAGATGGTGACGAGATGGCGTATAGGAGCAAGATATTGAGTGGTGTCACAGCAGCAACCCTGCACTCAACATTAGTAAGATCAAAGAGCTGATTAGCCATAGTCATAGTCATAGTCATAGTCATACTTTATTGATCCCGGGGGAAATTGGTTTTAGTTACAGTTGCACCATAAATAATTAAATAGTAATAAATCCATAAATAATTAAATAGTAATATGTAAATTATGCCAGGAAATAAGTCCAGGACCAGCCTATTGGCTCAGGGTGTCTGACCCTCCAAGGGAGGAGTTGTAAAGTTTGATGGCCACAGGCAGGAATGACTTCTTATGACGCTCTGTGTTGCATCTCGGCGGAATGAGTCTCTGGCTGAATGTATGCCTGTGCCCAACCAGTACATTATGTAATGGATGGGAGACATTGTCCAAGATGGCATGCAACTTGGACAGCATCCTCTTTTCAGACACCACCGTCAGAGAGTCCAGCTCCATCCCCACAACATCACTGACCTTACGAATGAGTTTGTTGATTCTGTGGTTTGTCTGCTACCCTCAGCCTTGCTGCCCCAGCACACAACAGCAAACATGATCGCACTGGACACCACAGACTCGTAGAACATCCTCAGCATCGTCCGACAGATGTTAAAGGACCTCAGTCTCCTCAGGAAATAGAGATGGCTCTGACCCTTCTTGTAGACAGCCTCAGTGTTCTTTGACCAGTCCAGTTTATTGTCAATTCGTATCCCCAGGTACTTGTAATCCTCCACCATGTCCACACTGACCCCCTGGATGGAAACAGGGGTCACCGGTACCTTAGCTCTCCTCAGGTCTACCACTAGCCCCTTAGTCTTTTTCACATTAAGCTGCAGATAATTCTGCTCACATCATGTGACAAAGTTTCCTACCGTAGCCCTGTACTCAGCCTCATCTGCCTTGCTGATGCATCCAACTATGGGCTTCAGAAAGGGTAAGACTAGGGAACACAAACCAGTCCTCATAGAGGGATCAGAAGTGGAGAGAGTGAGAAATTTCAAGTTCCTGGGTGTCAATATCTCTGAGGACCTAACCTGGATGCAACACATTGACGCAGCTATAAAGAAGGCAAGACAGTGGCTATATTTCATTAGAAGTTTGAGGAGATTTAGTTTATCAACTAAAACACTTGAAACCTTCTGCAAATGTACCATGAAAAGCAAACCAACTGGCTGCATCAGCATCTGGTACTGGCAGGGGGGTTGGGGCGGCGGGGAGCACCACTGCACAAGAGAAGTATGTTGCAGAAATTTGTAAAATTAGCCACTCCATCACGGGTACTAGCCTTCTTAGCATCCAAGACATCTTCAAGGTGCAGTGCCTTAAAAGTGCAGCCTCCATCATTAAGGATCCCCACCACCCAGGATATGCCCTCTTCACACTGTTACAGTCAGGAAGGGGGTATAGAAGGCTGAAGGCCAACACTCAGCAATTCAGGAACAGCTTCCTCCCCGCTGCCATCTGATTTCTGAATTTTCTCTATACATGTACTTATCATGTATTTCATTGTCCTGCTGCCACAAAGTTAACAAATTTCATGACAAATGCCAGTGATATTAAACCTGATTTGATTCTCCTTGGCAGCTCTATGCTGTATTTTTTTCTCCTTGAACTGTTTCTTACTACAGCCTCTTTTTCCCAGGGATTGACAGGTCCATACAGGTCCAGATGGTTATTCATCCCCATGTAACTCAAAAGAGATTGTGGGATGAGGGGAAAGCAGATCAGGAGATGAAAGCTTACACCATACCAGTCACCGACTCAGATAATTGCATATGTAACAGAAAGCATAAATCTCCTCCAAGTTACACATCTACAACAAGCAGAAGTGACATCTGCTAGTCTTTTGTTGCTGGTGGAAATTGTTTGGGATTTCAACAAGCAATATTCATATTCATGCTTCCAAGTGATACGCTTTGCCAAGCATGGGTGGCTGACATATAGGGAAGTTTTGAGATATGAATTTATGTGCTAAAGTAGTGATAAGCTTGAAAATGTTGGCTGGAGCATATATATGTTAGCTAGGCATCATGATTAATAGGCTAGAAGGAAGTCTCACCACACAACCTGACCTCTGATGCACAAATGCAAAATAAGTTTCAGAGTTGGGATTTATTTATGAGTTCATTTGCTTTGAATGTATCTTTGAAATCACTATTTTGTTGAGCACTACATTCAGGTTGTAATGGCTTAAGTAGTGCTATAAGCCTGTTAAGCCCTTCTAACTAATGGATGGACATTGAGATTCTTGGGCCTCCAACTCTTCTCACTTCAACTCCTCCTATCAAGACATTTAGTGTTCAGAGCTCTGTCAAAAACTCAAGATGCCTGCTTTCATTATTGTTCTGCCATACAATACTCTCAAAGCATCCAAAACAATATTGATCATTAACTTTTAATGCTAACTCTGTTTCTCTCTCCACAGATGCTGTCTGACCTGAGCATTATTCCCAACATTTTCTATTTTCTGATACCAATCAAAGACAATGAGCACCTTCTCCTCAGGAGGTGCAGTCATGACTCTAATCGGCTAGTGTTAACTTCAAGTTGTTGGGAGCAACTTCCAAAATTACTCTCCATGGTAAAGCACCAATGCACTGAACAATGTGGTTGGTACCATCTGGATGTTGCCATTGTGACAACATAACATAATTGTGACTTGTGATGTGAATTACTCATGTATCATGACTCCAGTGCAGATGTTCGAGATCAACCCAATTTTTCCAAATCTCCAAAATTGTTGCTACTAACTGATGTTGCAGCGAAAGACCAATTTGTTTTTAATTTTCTCTGTTGGACATTCAGTATGCAGTTCATTTTGTTCTTTGCTTGTGGTTATCTTCTTCTAATAAGCTCATCTTTCCAAAGATCTCCCACCACCATTGTTATTAAAACAACTCCATGCCTTTACCAACAATATTTTACTTGGAATTATTTCTAGGAATAATTTCCTGTTACGAGTCATTTGTTTAAACTAAAGGTCTTTTTAAAAAAATGCTTCCTCTATACCACTTACAGACTTTTGTACCTCTCTGTTCCAGATTGTAACCCCACCTCACCCCCCAGGACATTTGTCTATTTGTCTTTGGTCACTGGCACTGAACACATTGGTTGTACTGACAATTGGTTGTACTCAGCTCTGCCACCTGTATTTAAGTCAATACTCTAAACATCAGGAAGGGAATAAAATTAATATTCTCTCAAAGACCAAAGACAAATTTTGTATCTATGACTCTCCAGAATTACCGTACCTGAGTAATCAGATCTTCAATAGTTATTTCTCTTCTTTCCATGCCTTCAACAATCAAATCCCTTTCTTTCTTCCGAGCAAAAAAAATACTGAACAGTGTATTTAAACGTGATTAAACCAGGACAGTCTGACCTTTAATAATCATGTGGTTCTTCAATTAATTTTTCATAAGACAGCTCTGATGAACTGATAGAATCTATCCTGAGGTTTATGATCCAACTGCACTTCCACAACCTGTGAAATCCTCACACTAATTCTTTTCAATGTATAGTTACTTAGCTATGCAACTCAATCAGATTGGTTGAGCTAACGACAAGGCTTGAAGGTAACTCTTACCGGAAAACAAAGCTCTTTAGAACTGCTTCATATATAACCCCAGATTGTGGATGATTAGATGGTATGGCCACTTCTTCTGTTATAGATTTACCATTAGCCACAGCATAAATATTGAAACTAAAGTTTATTGTAATTTGATTTCCTGAGTGTCCAAAATTCTACTGAGCTTCATTCTGCATGAACTTTATTCCATTTTGTTTTTAACTTTAGAAACCTCTTGTTGATTAAAAAAAATGACTTATTTATCTTCACTCCCAAATCATCTAATATGGATTTATCTTGATATGAGAGTAGATGCAAAAGTCTTGTCCAAACATGTCCTAATTTTATATAAAATTATTTACAATGTTCATGGGAGAAGTTGCAAGTATCAACAAATTACTTCAGAATGCAGAAGTAGTCTATATATTTGGCACTTGTCAATTGTTAGATCAAGCAATCAGAATATGAAATTAACTTTGTAATGCCAATAATCTAATGGTATGGACAACTCTGTTGTAAAAGAGAGGTTTCTTCCCTTCCAATTCATCAATATCTCTAGCAAAACTCAAAAGACTGTGATGTTAACATATTGTTCTTCACAGCTGTCTATCGTTAGGTATTAATCCTTATAATTTACAGTTGCTCTTGGTTCAATTACAAAGTTAAAAATATTGAAACATAGAAAACATAGAGCACAATACAGGCCTTTCGGCCCACAAAGCTGTGCCAAACATGTCCCTACCTTAGAACTACCTAGGCTTTACCCATAGCCCTCTATTTTTCTAAGCTCCATGTAGCCATCCAGGAGTCTCTTAAAAAACCCTATCATTTTTGCCTCCACACCTTCACACAAAGATTCAATATTTTGTTTAGACAGGAGAAAACTTCCAGTTCATGTTCCATTGCATACAGCAAATATTGTTCAGTCCATCAGAGAACAGAAGAGTCAACTTAATTTGACATAAAAGTGCAAATTTTCATCAGGTCCCTGTCAGAGATATCTGACTAAGATATACGTAACTTGCCAGAAATAAAGATACTATATTACTTTTTTCAAACGTTGAGTAATAAACTACTTGAGGAATCTTCAGGGTCTCCACAAAAAGTCACCTAACCACAGACAGTACCTGACTCAATGAACTCCTCCAGCAGTCTGTTGGTCCTGATCCCAGTATCTGCAGTCCCTTCCATCTCTGGATGATTTCATATTATGGACTATATGCAGGAAGGTGGAGTTACGTTTGGAGTAGTCATGGTGGCATGATCTTGTGGTGTACCATTCTGTATTCTATCTTCATTATTTTATTCTTGGGCACATTTAAATTCTACATTGATGTGTGCTAGTTACTTGGCCTTACAACGCATTGCAAATTTATGAACCTGAATCAAGACCATCCTTTCCTCATAACTAAGATTTTAACCATGATTTATAAGAGGTAGCATAGGGTCAGGTGGTGTTGAATCATTGTGGATAGAGCTACGAAACTGCAAGGGTAAAAGGACCCTGATGGAAGTTGTATACAGACCCCCAAACAGTAGTAAGGATGTGGTCTAAAGATTACAATGGGAGATAGAAAATGTATACTGAAAGGGCAATGTTGCAATAGTCAGGGGGGATTTCAATATACAGGTAGATTGGGAAAATGAGGTTGATGCTGGATCCCAAGAGGGGGTATTTCTAGAATGCCTTCGAGATGGCTTTTTTAGAGCAGCTCACGGTTGAGCCCACAAGGGGATCAGCTATTCAGGATTGGGTGTTGTACAGTGAACCGGAATTGATTAGGGAGCTTAAGGTAAAAGAACCCTTAGGGGAAGGTGATGATAATATGATCAAATTCATCGTGAAATTCCAGAAGGAGAAGCTAAAGTCAGACGTATCAGTATCACAGTGGAGTAAAGGGAATTACAGAGGCATGAGAGAGGGGTTGGCCAGAACTGATTGGAAAAGAACACTGGCAGGGATGATGGCAAAGCAGCAATGGCTGGAATATCTTGAAGAAATTTGGAAGGCACTGGATATATACATCCCAAAGAGGAAGGGAAGGCAAGATGACACAACCATGACTAATAAGAGAAGACAAAGCCAACATAAAAGCCAGAAAGGGCATATAATAGAGCAAAAAATTAGTGGGAAGTTAAAGGATTGGAAAGCTTTTAAAAACCAACAGAAGGCAACTAAAAAGTCACTAAGACGGTGAAGTAGGAATATGAAAGTACGCTAGCCTGTAATATTAAAGAAGATATCAAAAAATTCTTTAGATATATAAAGTATAAAAGAGAGACAAAAATGGATATCTGACCACTGGAAAACAATGCTGGAGAGTTAGTAATGAGGGACAATGAAATGACAGATGAACTGACTAAGAATTTTGTATTAGTTTTCACTGTGGAAGACAGTAGCAGTATGCTGGAAATTCCAGATGTCGGGACCATGAAGTCATTGAAGTTATCATTACTAGAGAGAAGGTTCTTGGGAAACTGCAAGGTCTGAAGGTAGATAAGTCCACTGGACCAGATGGTGTATACCCCAGAGTTCTGAAAGAGGTGGCTGGAGAGATCATGGAGGCATTAGTAATGGTCTTTCAAGAATCACTAGATCCTGGAATGGTTCCAGAAGACTGGGAATTGCAAGTGTCACTCCACTCCTTAAGAGATAGAGGGAAATTATGGGTCAGTTAGTTTGACATCAGTGGTTGGGAAAACATTGGATTCAATTGTTAAGACTGTGGTTTTAGGGTACTTAGAGGCTCATTTTAAAATAGGCAGTAATCAACATGGATTCCTCAGGGGAAAATCTTGCCTGACAAATCTGTTGAAATTCTTAGAAGAAATATTAAGCAGGATAGACAAAGGAGAGACTGTTGATGTTGTGTATTTTGATTTTCAGAAGGTCTTTGACAAGGTGCCACACATGAGGCTACTGAACAAGTAGCCCATGGAAAGATTCCAGCATGGATAAAACAGTGACTAATTAACAGAAGGCAAAGAGTGGGAATAAAGGGAGCCTTTTCTGGTTGGCTGCCAGTGGCTAGTGGTGTTCCATAAGGGTCTGTGTTGGGAACAATTATTTTTACAATAGAAACATAGAAAACATAGAAAATAGGTGCAGGAGTAGGCCATTCGGCCCTTCGAGCCTGCACCACCATTTATTATGATCATGGCTGATCATCCAACTCAGAACACCGCCCCAGCCTTCCCTCCATACCCCCTGACCCCCGTAGCCACAAGGGCCATATCTAACTCCCTCTTAAATATAGCCAATGAACTGGCCTCAACTGTTTCCTGTGGCAGAGAATTCCACAGATTCACCACCCTCTGTGTGAAGAAGTTTTTCCTAATCTCGGTCCTAAAAGGCTTCCCCTCTATCCTCAAACTGTGACCCCTCGTTCTGGACTTCCCCAACATCGGGAACAATCTTCCTGCATCTAGCCTGTCCAATCCCTTTAGGATCTTATACGTTTCAATCAGATCCCCCCTCAATCTTCTAAATTCCAACGAGTACAAGCCCAGTTCATCCAGTCTTTCTTCATATGAAAGTCCTGCCATCCCAGGAATCAATCTGGTGAACCTTCTTTGTACTCCCTCTATGGCAAGGATGTCTTTCCTCAGATTAGGGGACCAAAACTGCACACAATACTCCAGGTGTGGTCTCACCAAGGCCTTGTACAACTGCAGTAGTACCTCCCTGCTCCTGTACTCGAATCCTCTCGCTATAAATGCCAGCATACCATTCGCCTTTTTCACCGCCTGCTGTACCTGCATGCCCACTTTCAATGACTGGTGTATAATGACACCCAGGTCTCGTTGCACCTCCCCTTTTCCTAATCGGCCACCATTCAGATAATAATCTGCTTTCCTATTTTTGCCACCAAAGTGGATAACTTCACATTTATCCACATTAAATTTCATCTGCCATGGATTTGCCCACTCACCCAACCTATCCAAGTCACCCTGCATCCTCTTAGCATCCTCCTCACAGCTAACACTGCCACCCAGCTTCGTGTCATCCGCAAATATATGTCAATGATTTGTATGACCCAATTGATAGCTTTGTTACAAAGTTTGTAGATGATACAAAGATAGGTGTAGGGCAAGTAGGTTTGAGGAAGTAGAGAGGCTACATAAATACTTAGACAGATTAAGAGTATGGGTAAAGAAGTGGTAATTGGGAAGTATATGACCATATACTTTGGTAGAAGAAATGAAGTGTTGACCTTTCTCTAAAGGGAGAGAAAATACAGAAGTATGAGGTGCAAAAGGGACTTGGGAGTCCTTGTGCAAGATTCCCTAAAGGTTAATTTGTAGGTTGAGTCTGTGGTGAGGAAGGCAAATGCAATGTTACAATTCATTTTAAGAGGACTAGAACATAAAAGCAAAGAGAATGGGAATAAGGAACCTTGGTTCTCAAGGGATATTGCAACTCTGATAAAGAAGAAGAGAGAGTTGCATGACATGTATAGGAAACAGGGAGTAAATAAGGTGCTTGAAGAGTATAAAAAGTGCAAGAAAATACTTGAAAAGGAAATCAGGAGGGCTAAAAGTAGACATGAGGTTGCCTTGGCAGTCAAAGGGAAGGATAATCCAAAGAGTTTTTACAGGTATATTAACAGTAAAAGGATTGTAAGGGATAAAATTGGTCCCCTTGAAGATCAGAGTGGTCAGCTATGTGCGGAACCTAAAGAAATGGGGGAGATCTTAAATGGGTTTTTTGCATCTGTATTCACTAAGGCATGAAGTCTGTGGAATTAAGGGAAACAAGTAGTGAGATCATGGAAACTGTACAGATTGAAAAGGAGGAGGTGCTTGCTATCTTGAGGCAAATTAAAGTGGATAAATCCCCAGGACCTGACAGGGTATTCCCTTGGACCTTGAAGGAGACTAGTGTTGAAATTGCAGGGGCCCTGGCAGATATATTTAAAATGTCGGTGTCTACGGGTGAGGTGCCAGAGGATTGGAGAATGGCTCATGTTGTTCCATTGTTTAAAAAAGGATAGAAAGGTAATCTGGGAAATTATAGGCCGGTAAGTTTGACTTCGGTAGTGGGTAAGATATTGGAGGGAGTACTAAGAGACAGAATCTACAAGCATTTGGAGAGACAGGGACTTATAAGGGAGAGTCAACATGGTTTTGTGCGTGGTAGGTCATGTTTGACCAATCTATTGGAGCTTTTCGAGGAGGTTACTAGGAAAGTGGATGAAGGGAAAGCAGTGGATGTTGTCTCCATGGACTTCAGTAAGGCCTTTGACAAGGTCCCGCATGGGAGGTTAGCTAGGAAAATTCAGTCGCTAGGTATACATGGAGAAGTAGTAAATTGGATTAGACATTGGCTCAATGGAAGAAGCCAAAGAGAGGTAGTAGAGGATTGCTTCTCAGAGTGAAGGCCTGTAACTAGTGGTATGCCACAGGGATCAGTGCTGGGTCCATTGTTATTTGTCATCTATATCAATGACCTGGATGATAATGTGGTAAACTGGATCAGCAAATTTGCTGATGATACAAAGATTGGAGGTGTAGTGGACAGTGAGGAAGGTTTTCAAAGCCTGCAGAGGGATTTGGACCAGCTGGAAAAATGGGCTGAAAAATGGCAGATGGAGTTTAATACAGACAAGTGTGAGGTATTGCACTTTGGAAGGACAAACCAAGGTAGAACATACAGGGTAAAAGGTAAGGCACTGAGGAGTGCAGTAGAACAGAGGGATCTGGGAATACACATACAAAATTCCCTAAAAGTGGCATCACAGGTAGACAGGGTCATAAAGAGAGCTTTTGATACATTGGCCTTTATTAATCAAAGTATTGAGTTTAAGAGCTAGAATGTTATGATGAGGTTGTATAAGGCATTGGAGAGGTCGGATCTGGAGTATTGTGTTCAGTTTTGGTCACCAAATTACAGGAAGGATATTAATAAGGTTGAAAGAGTGCAGAGAAGGTTTACAAGGATGTTGCCAGGACTTGAAAAACTCAGTTACAGAGAAAGGTTGAATAGCTTAGGACTTTATTCCCTGGAGCGTAGAAGAATGAGGGGAGATTTGATAGAGGTATATAAAATTATGTTGGGTATAGATAGAGTGAATGCAAGCAGGCTTTTTCCACTGAGGCAAGGGGAGAAAAAAACCAGAGGACATGGGTTAAGGGTGAAGGGGGTAAAGTTTAAAGGGAACATTAGGGAGTCTTGTCATCTTCAGAAGTTTTCGAATGACTCTGCCATAGTTGGATGCATCAGCAAGGGAGATGAGGTTGAGTGCAGGGCTACGGTAGGAAACTTTGTCTCATGGTGTGAGCAGAATTATCTGCAGCTTAATGTGAAAAAGACTAAGGAACTGGTGGTAGACCTGAGGAGAGCTAAGGTACCGGTGATCCCTGTTTCCATCCAGGGGGTCAGTGTGGACATGGTGGAGGATTACAAATACCTGGGGATACAAATTGACAATAAACTGGACTGGTCTAAGAACACTGAGGCTGTCTACAAGAAGGGTCAGAGCCATCTCTATTTCCTGAGGAGACTGAGGTCCTTTAACATCTGCCAGACGATGCTGAGGATGTTCTACGAGTCTGTGGTGGCCAGTGCTATCATGTTTGCTGTTGTGTGGTGGGGCAGCAGGCTGAGGGCAGCAGACACCATCAGAATCAACAAACTCATTCGTAAGGCCAGTGATGTTGTGGGGATGGAGCTGGACTCTCTCACGGTGGTGTCTGAAAAGAGGATGCTGTCTAAGTTGCATGCCATCTTGGTCAATGTCTCCCATCCACTACATAATGTACTGGGTGGGTACAGGAGTACATTCAGCCAGAGACTCATTCCTCCGAGATGCAGCACAGAGCGTCATAGGAAGTCATTTGTGCCTGTGGACATCAAACTTTACAACTCCTCCCTTGGAGAGTCAGACACCCTGAGCCGATAGGCTGGTCCTGGATTTATTTCATAATTTACTGGCATAATTTACATATTACTATTTAACTATTTATGGTTCTATTACTGTTTATTATTTATGGTGCAACTGTAACAAAGATCAGATTCCCCCGGGATCAATAAAGTATGACTATGACTATGACTATGACTATTAGGGGGGGCTTCTTCACACAGAGAGTGGTGGGAGTGTGGAATGAGCTGCCAGATGAGGTGGTAAATGTGGGTTCTTTTTTAACATTTAAGAATAAATTGGACAGATACGTGGATGGGAGGTATATGGAGGGATATGGTCCATGTGGAGGTCAGTGGGACTAGGCAGAAAATGGTTCAGCACAGCCAAGAAGGGCCAAAAGGCCTGTTTCTGTGCTATAGTTTTTTCTATGGATTTCTGTGGTTTCTATGTGATGTTGAGACTTCATAAAGCACTAGTGAAATCTCATTTGGAGTATTGTGAACAGTTTTGGGCTCCTTCCCTTAATTAAGGATGTGCTGAAACTGAGGAGGGTTCAAAGGAGATTCAAGAAAATGATTCCAGGATTAAGCGACTTGCCTTATGAAGAGCATTTGATAGTTCCAGTCCTGCATTCTCTAGTATTCAGAGGAATGGAGGAAGACCCAATTGAAATCTATCAAATGGTGAAAGGCCTTGATAGAGTGAATATGTAGAAGATGTTTTCTTTGGTCGGAGAGTCTAAGACCAGAGGACACAGCCTCCAAATTGAGGGTCATCCTTTTAGAACAGTGATGAGAAGGAGTTTTTTTAGCCAGAGAGTAGTGAATCTGGGAAATTCATTGCCATAGGCAGCCATGGAGGCCAAGTCTTTATGTATATTTAAGGCAGAGGTTGATAGATTCTCGATTGGTCAGGGCATGAAGGGATATGGGGAGAAGGCAGTAGATAGGAGCTGAGAAGAAAAATGGATCAGTCATGATGAAATGGTGGAGCAGACTTGATTGTCCCACCATTCAATTAGATCATGACAATCCTATGCCTTAAGTGCACTTTTCCACTGATTCCCTTATCTCCTAACTTTCTATGTCCAAAAATGTATTGATCACAGCCTTGAATATGCTAACTGACTGAGTGTTCGCAGGGCCACAAGGTAAAAGAATTCCAAAGATGTACCAGTTATTTAAAGAAATGTATCCTTATCATGGACCTAACTGGATAACATTCATCCTGAGATAATAACTCATGGCTTTAGATTCTCCTTTGAGTGGAAGTAGTCTTATTTCATCTATCTTGTCAATCCCTCCAGTGATCTTCATAATATGTAGGAAATACATCAGAAATTCATCGTTGATTTGCCTGTAGAGGCAGTTCCCTAGGTTACCGCAGGGTTCTATTCCCAAGAACTGTTAATCATTAGTCATAGATGAACAAAAACAGTGTGTGACACTGTGTGTGAACTCAGAAACAACTGTGACTGGGCCATGAGCAGACATGGGAAAATCAGCCACCTGTAATCCTCAAAGTCTCAGTGAACGTGTAGGTGAGTCCACTCAGTGCCCTCAGCTCAGGGAAGGTGAGAGTGCGGAGAGAAGTACATAGAACCATTCCCACTCAGCAAAATACACCTGCAGCCTCCCCTCCACAATCCTGCCAGTCCAAGCAGGGCTCTAAGCATGCAGCCTTGAGGTACACCAGTGTTGATGGTCAGAGAAGGGAAGATGTTGTTTTCAATCCTCACTGATCGAGGTGTACTAATGAAGAAGTTGAGGATCCATTTGCAAAGATAGTTACAGAGGCCCAGGCCTTGAAGCTTGATGATAAATTGGAGGGGTTGATTTTGTTGAATGCTGTAGTTAATGAACAGCAGCCTGAAGATTCTCAGCCTGAAACATTGACTGTTTATTCATTTCCATAGATGCTGCCTGACCTGCTAAGTCCCTCCAGCACTTTGCATGTGTATCCTGACGTATGTTTCCCCAATGTCCAGATGGTGCAGTGTGAAGAGCCAGAGAAATCACATCTGCTATTTACCTGTTGTGGTGGTATGCAAAATGAAGATGATCCAGGTTATCTCTGACGTAGAAATTGATTTGTGCCATAACCAGCCTCTTAAAGCAGTTCATTATGGCTTATATAAATGGTACTGAATGCCAGTCAACATGGCAGATCTCCCCACTTGTCTTGGGAACTGGTAAAATAGATGATTTTTTGAAGCAGTTGGGAACCTCAAATCACTGAACCAACATTCTCTTCTTATACAATCAGTTTTTGGACCTGTTGATGACCTATTGGATCTCTACAAGTCTCAGCCCATTTAAGCTTTTTAGCTTCTCACAATTTAGATAATAGTGTGGTGCTCTGGTGGTGCGGTCAACAGCTTGCCCCAGCATTCCTAGTAGTGTTACTTATTGTTCTTGTTTTAAAAAGTGTTCACAGTGTACGTGTTCAGTAGAATTATGGTGAGATATTCAAGTTCACTTATTTTAACTCAGGTTATACAGTTGTTCGCTTGTGTGGTTGTGTGTCATCCTGACTGCAAACAGGGTGTGTAATAATCACCTCTCCCAGCTGTATGTGACTGAATTAGTTTTCGCCAAGCTATGGCACTCTGTCTGTTATTGTACTGGTTGCAAAAAAAAATTGGCAGTTGGGATAAATGAGCTCTTCTCGCCTGTCATCAAGGACTGAGTGCTCACCATAATACTATGATTTACCTTTAGTAAAACATGAATGGCCCTAACCTTTCGGCACATTAAACTCCATTTGCAAAAGTTCTATGTACTCACTTAAGCTCCTCATATTCCACTGTACCTCTCTGTTCCTGTTTATATGCCACCTAATTTGGATATAAGTTCCTGTTTCTTCACTTCAGTGATTTCTAAATTTCTCAATATATCATCCATACAAATCTATAAGGACACCACTACCCAATTTGAAGATGACCTGAATTCAATCATTGTTTAAATTTGATCTTGTCAATTTGAGTGTGTGTCCTTTATTCTAATACTCTCACCTCCTACCTCCTATCCAATTCCCTATCCTTATCAAAAGTCCATACACCATTAATGTTATAATCTCTTATTTAGTATCTTTTGGAATGCCTTTGAAGTTATCAGTCCAAGAGACTTGTCAATCTTCAATCTCATTATGTTCTCTCTTACATTCTTACTATGTTATAATAAGATTAATGGCAGACTCTCATTATTTTCCCAGACACTGGACGCCTCAATTTCCCCATTCATTCCTCTCCTAGCTATTTTTAAAAATGAGGCCATGTGGAGATAGAGTTATGAATAGATTTGCAGATATCCATAAATGCTTGCGAGTATCAATATGTGTTCTGATGGGTATCAGCAAATCTATTCATAACCATATCTCCAGGAGGTTCAATGGATAAGGTCCAAGACATTAATTGTTCTCTTTTCATAGGTGTTGCCTGACCTGCTGGATGTCTCCAGAAAATTTCTGCTTACATTCCTAGACAGGCTGAAGGGCCTGTTTCAGTGCGGTAGTGTTCTATGACTCTTTGCTGCATATCTCCAACATCTACAGCTTTTGATTTTTGTTTTTTTTATGAGGTTAGATGTTGAGTATGTACTTAAAATGGCACTGTTTGCCTTTTGGGGTAGTAGATTGGTCATTTCAAACTTAACTGATAATTCTGACCTCTTCTAATAACTTCACAAACCTACATGAGGTACTATATGATCTTTACTCTCACAATCAGACAAATTACTTCCTAAAATGCAAGTATATTTAAGTTGTAAAGGGGATGATTACAGCTACCTGCATTTTTTTTCTTGGACCAGGTGACGAACTTAATGCATCAGAGGAGCCTGAGACATCATACACTAGTCTAAGATAGATTATTCTTTTGTAGCAGGGGTAGTCTTTGGAGCAGTGTGTTCTGCATGTCAGTCGTCCAGTCCTCCAACAGATACTGAAGTTGGAAAATGTCATCCACTCTATTATGCCACATAGCCAAATGGTAGCCTCCCAGTTTAAATAAATCTTCACTCCAAATGACTGTTAAACGGCTAGTTTCCTTTCTTCCGTAATCTAATTTACTTCACTCACTTCGCATTAAAACTGTTGGTAATCTCACGATGCTTCTTTCACATTCTTGGCTAGAACAAACTTAATCAAATCAGACGTGCTGACTTGTCGGTCACTTTTTTTACCCTGACGGCCAGAGGAAAGGATGTGAATACTGTACCTCTCACTTATTACTGCTTCGCATTTAAAATGGTGGTTAATGGCATTCACGGCGTTTAGTTAGAGATGGAGGAAACGCGTTGCTCTGCACAAGGTTTAACTAATCATGGTCACCGAAAAAGATAAAAATACTTACTTAAAATCTGTCTTTGCGAGGCTGTCAAGTTTGCCTTTCCTTTCCAGAACGGATTCATTAAATCGAAGCATTTACTTTCAACTGCAAGTAGAAAGACAAAACCCGCTGTAAAGTGAACCATAGATTTATTTAAAGAAATTAATTGTTATTCAAGAAAATTAATCAAAACAACGGTTTGACAGCCTTATGAATTATTAAAAATATGTCTTACTTTACATTACTGCATTGGAAGAATCGTTGTTAATAATACAGACAGTATAGCACGATACTCATGTTTGTACTATTTAATGGTCTTACATTTGCAAGTTCTCCAAAGCCCAGAATGGGAGCTGAGGTGATGGGTAGAATTGGAAAATGTTTCCAGTTTTGACGCATCGATTATGTACCAGAAATCTGTCCCAATTGCGACCACCAGAAAGGCAAAGCTTATTGCGCCGGTCAAAGCAACAAACACTGAGAGAAACCTGAACGTTAACTTCATTATTAATGACTAGTCACCGGGGTGACTAAACTCATAGACAATTCGCGGGCTTGTTGCACAGTCCAGGAAATCCAAAACGATGCTATTTGTCACCCCTGGCCGTTTCGGCGCGAATACAGCGAATTCTCAGCGCTGAATGCTCTTAGTGTTTATTTTGTTTTGCTGCTATTCGCCACGCTATAGAGATGTCAGACGCATCTCCCTGAAACTGCTGTGGCGTGTGGTGTTTGTGTGTATGCTCATCCATCGCAAACAAAGCCCGGCAATCCAAGCAGTGCATTTCACCACCACTTAATGATGCCCTCACATACACGTTCCATTATATAAGTAACTAACTCCTTACGAGTGTGAGGTTAACATCTTTGTGAGAGGGGTGGAGGGGAAAATAACAAAAATGAAGTTAGAAGAATCGAAGAAGCATTGCGCGCGTTCCTCAGAGAGTGTGGTGGGGTTGCAACGCAAATACCTGAGGACCTCCAGGCAGGCAGCGTCTGTGGAGAGGAATAAGCTGTCGACGTTTCGAACCGAGACCCTTCACCAGGACTTTGAATTAATTGTGGATCATAAAACAAAGAGATTGCAAACACATTCCTCCTTATTCTGATTATTTATATGTATTAAAATGTATCTTTCAAAACAACATAGGCCTGAAGAGTAATAACCTGGTGGTATGGGTCCTAGGGCTCCTGTACCGCCTTCCTGGTGACAGGAGAGAGAAGAGAGAATGGCTTTGATGTTGGGGTTCTTTGATGTTGGATACTGTTTTCCTCCGACAGAGCTCCTTGTACATGTGTTCAATGGTGGGAGGTTTTTTAAGTCCCTGTGACGGACTGAGCTGTATCCAATACTCTGCAGGCTTTTCCGATCTTGGGCACTGGTGTTTCCACACCAGGTCATGATGCAATCAGTCACGATGCTCTCCACTGCACACCTGTAGAAGTTTGTCAAAGTTTTAGATGATGTCAAAATCAAAATCAGGTTTATTATCACCGGCATGTATCGTGAAGTTTGTTAACATAGCAACAGCAATTCAATGAATACATAATATAGAAAAGGGAAAATAAATAATAGTAATAATAATAATAATAAAATAAGTAAATCAATTCAGTATATGTATATTGAATAGATTTAAAATCATGCAAAAACAGAAATAATATATATTAAAAAGTGAGGTAGTGTTCACGGGTTCAATGTCCATTTAGGAATCGGATGGCAGAGGGAAAGAAGCTGTTCCTGAATCGCTGAGTGTGTGCCTTCAGGCTTTTGTACCTGCTGCCTGATGGTAACAGTGAGAAAAGGGCATGCCCTGGGGGCTGGGGGTCCTTAATAATGGACGCTGCCTTTCTGAGACACCACTCCTTGTAGGCCAGTACCCAAGGTGGAGCTCTCTAAATTTATAATGATCTGCAGCTTCTTTCAGATCTTTGCAGTAGCCCCCCCACCACCAAACCAGACACTTGATGCAGCCTGTCAGAATGCTCTCCTCAGTATATCTATAGAAGTTTTTGAGCGTACTTGTTGACATACCAAATCTCCTCAAACTCCTAATGAAGTATAGCCGCTGTCTTGCCTTCTTTATAACTATATTGATATGTTGGGACCAGGTTAGATCCTCAGGGATCTTGACACCCAGGAACTTGAAACTGCTCACTCTCTCCACTTCTGACCCCTCTATGAGGATTGGTATGTGTTTCTTCGTCTTACCCTTCCTGAAGTCCACGATCATCTCTTTCGTCTTACTGACGTTGAATGCCAGGTGGTTGCTGCGACACCACTCCACCAGCTGGTATATCTCGTTCCTGTATGCCCTCTCGTCATCATGTGAGATTCTACCAACAATGGTTGTATCATCAGCAAATTTATAGATGGCATTTGAGCTATGCCTAGCCACGCAGTCATGGGTATAGAGAGAGTACAGCAGTGGGCTAAACACACGCCTGAGATGCACCAACGTCGATCGTCAGTGAGGAGGAGATATTGTCGCCAAACCGCACAGATTATGGTCTTCTGGTTAGAAAATTGAGGATCCAATTGCAGAGGGAGGTACTGAGGCCCAAGTTCTGTAACTTCTCAATCAGGATTGTGGGAATGATATATTGAATCTGTGCAAATTTCTAAGGAAGTAGAGGTGTTGTCATCCGTTCTTTGTAATGAATGGAACTTACAGTACGTGTTGGTCCCAGGATAGATTCTCTGGAATGACGACGCAAAAAAAAATTGAAGTTACTAATCCTCTCCACCTCCCATCTCCTGATGAGGACTGGCTTATGGACCTCCAGTTTCCTCCTCCTGTAATCAATAATCAGCTGTTTGGTTTTGCTGATGAGAGGTCGCTGTCATGGCACCATTCAGCCAGATTTTCAATCTCCCTCCTCTCTGTCGATTCCTCACGACCTTTGATTCAGCCAACAATGGTGGTGTTGTCAGCAAACTTAAATATGGCATTGGAGCTGTACTTAGCCTCACAGTCGTAAGTATAAAGCAAGTCTAGCAGGGGGCTAAGCTCAGATCCTTTGTTGCACCTTTGGTGATTGTGGAAAATGGGATACTATCCTTAAAGCAAATTTAGGAGTAAAATATCAGATCTTCATAGTACAGAAAATATTAAGGTGATGTAGAACAAAATTCCAATGATATTGAATTAAAAAGCAACAAAATGTATAATTATTTTCAATTTAATTCATAAATCAATAAAGAACTATAACAAGAGAGCTATGGATGGTGCTGAACCCAATTGCAGAGCAAAGTCAACAATATGCTCAGACTCAAATTAAACAAAACAACACAAACAAAATCCAAAGGTGCAATCCCAAACAGTAATACTAGAAATGGAGCTCTTATGATTGAGCGCTGAGTGCTCAGCACAAGGGCTTTAAGTACAGACTTTCTATGAAGGAAAGTGGCAGACAATAATTGGTAGTCTGAGTCTTAATGGGACAGTAGCAGTTAACTATACTCTGGGGAACTGGAGCACCAAAACTTGGATGCCTACCACTGTTCAGTTGGGACTATGACAGAGAACATGTGATAAAGGAATCTGAAAACACTCCTTGTATTCTTTATCTGCATTCTTATCCATTTGTTGCCATATTTATGAAAAAAGATATACTTCATTGCCAAAAAATTATATGCAAAGAATGAACAAGCTCTTTTAAACCATCCTACATTGGCTACATCTGAATTAAGAAAGGGCTGTCAACGACAGGATTTCAAGAGGGATAACTACTGTATAATGAAATATTTCACAAAACCTAATGCTTGTATGATTTTCACTTAATAGCAGCACAGCATAATAGTGTGATTTTTTTCTACATTAAATGAGTAAAATTATATTGCAGACCAATGACACTTAGCTTTCATAGCTTCACGGGTTCTTTTCAAAGTTAATCTTGTTTCTATGAAGACTAGAGAATTGAAACCTTTCCCTTGTTCTCTGTAGCAATTTTACCTTCCTTTGTGCCTTCACATCATGACTAGCTATTGACTTCTTAGATCAGTTTCATCTTTTCTTAAATTTATTTGTGTCATGGTCCAGTCTGTGATATCCGGATTCCAGTTCACGGTCCGGTCCATCGTTTCTTATTCCAGATTTTCTGGTTTTCCTTTTTCTGTTGGGTGCTCTAATTGAGGCAGCTGATTCACATTTTGGGCTGGCTACATAAATAGCTCCAGCTCAGCTTCAGTTGCTGGCTGGGTAGAAATGGCTGTAGAGTGTGTGATGTTGGGAGTAGGAGAGCGGGAGTTGATTGTGGTGCTCACTGGAAAATGGCGGAGAGAGAGAACATCAAGGAAAGAGCCAAGCTGTTGAAGGAAGTCTTTGGCGAGAGTGGAAGTGAACTAGAGATGAGTGTTGGTGGGAAAGAGGAATGGAATGGAAAGAGGAAAAAAAGAAAGCAGAGGTATGGGATTTCAAACTCTGAGGAGTCAGTGGATGATCAAATCAAGACAGCAAAGCAATGGAAAGAAGATGAGATTAAAGCAATTATAAAACTAAGTGAAGATGGGGTGTCTTTTGGTGATTGGAACCTGATTCGTTTGACGAAGATGCTCAACAAAATTATAGGCAAGATTAAAAGAGCAAAGATTTTACGAAATGGATTGCTATTAGTGATTTGTCAGGATAGTGCTCTGCAAGGCAAAGTGATAAGATTGAGTAAAATAGATGGCAAAGAAGTACAATGCTCAATACCAAACAATAGAAAGTGGGCTAAAGGAGTTATTTTGGTGATACCAAAAAAAGTTACTATGGATGAGATTAAACAGAACATAAAAGGAGCAAAAATTATTGAGGCCAAATGTTTGAAAGTTACAAGAAATGGGAAAAAGTGTGATAGTTTATTGGTAATGATTAACTTTGATGAAGAGAGATTGCTGACTAACGTTTACTTAGGGTATATGTGTTATGCGGTTAGAATATATATACCACCGCCTTTAAGATGCTATAAATGTCAGAAATTCAGGCACATTGCGGCATTCTGCAGAGGAAAACAAAGATGTGGGAGATGTGCTGGAGAACATGAATATGGGAAATGTGAAGTGGGAGCTAGGCTGAAATGCTGCAATTGTGGCGAGGAACAGCACAGCTTATCGAGGGCGCATTTATAGCAAGAAGGTGGCTGAGATACAATATGTAAAAGTAACTCAAGGAATCAGTTATGCAGAGGCAGTGAAAGAATTCGCTGAAGAAAAGGCTGTCAAGCAAACAAATACAGGGAATAATAAACTGATGAACTGTAATATGAAAAATAAGGATACACTATTAATGAGTAGAAAGGATTTTATACTTTTTGTGGTGGATGCAATTAATTGTTCAGTGCAAACAAGCAAAGTAACTGAAAAAATTAAAATTGTCGTCAAGCCTGCAGAAAAGTATCTTGGTATTAAAGGGATTAGGTGGGAAGAATTCAAAGAAACATTGAGTGGAGGATCCAATAGTTCACTGGCAGGGGAGATGGAATCTTAAAGACATTATATTTATTGCAAATGGTCAAGAATTTAAGAAATATGTTTCAGAGCTTAAGGAAAATCCCTAGATTTTATGGTTGAAGCCCAGGGTAAATGTGCAGAACTCCAACAACAAATAGAAGTACCCGACAAGAACAACTGTGAGTTGGAAAAGAGATTGGAAAATGGAGGAAATTATTACAAGGATACAAAAGGAAAAGTAATTTGTTGCAAAGTGAATTATCTACATTCAGATTATAAAATGAAAACATGGAAACAAATGAAGAAGAACTCCGAGGTCTCAAAAACAACTGCAGGCTACGATCCAAGAAAAGGAAAACCTGAAAAAGCAGATAGACTTGGAAAAACAGCGATTTTAAAAGTATAACGTGCGATTATTACTATTCTTTAACAAGACGATCTTAGTCTTACAAGTGATGTAGATGAAATCATTGTAATTGAGGTAATGCAACTACACGAAAACATGTGACAAATTAGGGAAGAATGGCAGTTTGTGGCATTATCTAATGAGTGCATTAAGCAGTCACGAAGAATTGCAACTACAGAGTGATGCTAATAGAGAATTGCAGGCTGAACCAGATTGTCTAAAGTAGAGAACTCCAGAATATATTTGGTTAGAACACCACGAGTCTAGCAGGTGGCGTCAATGCACTGAAAAACTGGTTGCCAACCACCATAAAACAAAGAAGAAGAAGCTTCAGTTGCTGGATTGTTCCTGTCTAAACGCCTTGTCTGAATCCCTTCTCTGCCCCTTCCTCCTGAAGCCTTGCCCTGCAACCAGTGTCTGGAGCCTTGCCTTGCCTGTAACCCTTGCCTGCAACCTTCACCTGCACTGCTGTCAAGTTCGACTGCTGGAGCAAGATAAGGCACTGTCTATTGTTGTTCTGATCTGTCTCTGTGTCCATACCTTCACAAGGTAGGTCCGGCTGTTTGCCGCTACCTAGTGTTGGGAACTGTCTCTGTGTCCATGCCTTTGCTAGGTAGGTCTGGCTGTTTGCTGCTACCTAGTGTTGGAACTGTCTCTTTGTGCCCTTGCCTCCACTTTGCCGCTACATTGAGTGGAGATCTGTCTCTCAGTGTTCTATGTATGAGTCCTGGCCCTATGTCCTGTTTCCAAGGAGGGGTCCTGGCTCTGTGTTCCATGTTCCTGTCTCTCCCTCAACCAAGGCTCTGCGTTCCTGTCTCTCCCTCAACCAAATCAAGGCTTCGTGTTCTCGCCCAGCCCGATGCTGGAGTTCCCCCGTCCTGTGCTGGAGTCTCTCGTCATGTCCAAGAACCTCGTCCTGTCCAAGCCACGTCCAAGAACCTCATCCTGTCCAAGCCACGGCTTTGTGTTCTCGTCCTATCCATGTGCATCACCCAGCCCAGAAGCACCTTGTCCAGCCCAGTGCTGGGGTTCCCTTGTCCTGTCCAGGAGTCACTCGTCCAGTCCTGTAGCCATGTCATGTCTTCATCTAGTTCTGGAGTCCAAGCCTGAGTCAAGACCCAGGTTCTGGGTCCTTGACCAGTCTCTCGCTCGGAGTCCATACTCATGCCTTGAAGAACCCAAGCCTCGTCATGTCCTCGCCTAGTTCTGAGCTCGAGTCAAAACCCAGGTTCTGGGTCCTTGTCCCGTCTCTGGCTCTGAGTCCAAGCCCAGGCTCCTAGTTCCTAGTTCCTTGTCCCGGTTCCACTTTCCTAGCCAAAGTCCTAGCCCAAGTCTGTGTTCTTGTCCCAGCTCTCTAGTCAAGTCCTGTTCCTAGTATTTCAGTGTCTGTGTCTTGCAGTTGGGTCCGCTCCGAGCCGCACCCTTTATGACAACCTGACCTTGCAACTTAAGTATGGTATGTTTTCTATTGGTTGTCATGTTAAGCTTATCCTTGGAGATTTAAAACTGACATTATTAAGCTCATTACTTCAACTCAAAACTAAAAAAAATGCCACCTCTTTGGACATTTCCAACATTTTACAATTGCTTTTCAGGACTCAAGATTTTTATTATAGCCTTTTGATTTCAGAGAACCAAACCTAATCATCACTTCTCCGGCTGGGGCTGTGGCAGGGGCGTCCATAATGCAGCTCTGGCAGTCCCTCTGAAGGTGTTGCTGCCAACACCATTCACTGATTAAAGCAACACCATCGTGCCACTCAATGAAACTTACTGCCCATTATGCCTCTTGCGTTTAGGACAGCAGTGAAAGTCCACCATCTCTGTCAGTCCAGTCAGACAGAGATGAAGAAGGATTCTTCATTGCTATTTCTGTAACAATGTTTTTTACCAGTCTGGGCTGTTAGCCCTGAGTTGAACACACGAATCTGGAGGGCCGGTGGACCACTCTTAGTCTAGCCTCAACCCTTTGACCTGTTTGGCATGGGTGACCCTACCAAGAGCAAAGAACAAGGCCTTGACTCCAGCCAACTTAACTCTCCGAGTCACTGAGGCATCAAACCCTACTGTGACGTGAGACCTGGGAGGGGATGGTTAGGACCCAAGTGCTGGAGTATCCAAGAATAGAATCAAGACATGATATGAGACTGAAACGAAGACAGGCTTCTCAACTAGACGTTAGATGAAAATCCAAAGTTGAATTGACGGTGGAGCACCAAATCACAGTTCAGATGCTATTTAAATATTAAAATCCTGGCACCAAAACATGGCTGCCAATTAACGAGCTGGGCCTGAATCTTTAAAGGGACTGCACCAGCTATCCATATTCCAGAGACATAAAGTCCTGGAGGTTGGTGCGGTCGGGTGCGTGTCATAACACCTACGACAAGGTTGTGTCTTCATGAAAGAGGAAGAAATGGATCATCTCAAGCCAAGTCCATCATACTTGGACATATGGATGGACCAAGGGTGCAGCTAATAGAGATGTTGCCTTGCAGTTCTAGTGACTATCTTCAATCCTCAACCCTTCTGTTATTTATGTGATATTTGTATATTGTCCTTGTTAGCCATGAGAGCTTCTCTTCAGGTTTTCATGCCACAGTTGCATGCAACATTCCCTCTAGTTATATTTTAATTGCTGCATGGACCACCCATTGCTCTGAGCAGGAAACTTTTACTTAGCCTGAAAATTACACAGCACTTTAAACATTTTTATTTATAATATGCATGCTATGAATATTTAGAATGACATTTGAAAAATCATAAATTTTGATTTATTTATTGATTGAAGGGTATAATGAAATACAGTACAACATAAAAAATCTTTAACATTTCATAGATTTTTTCTAGGTACATCCAATTCCAGTTGTTTGGCAACAAAGGTTATGTGCGTGGGAATATTTCAGCTACTGTAGTTTAGAGGTAACAGTGGCTGCATTGCTAAATAATGTTGTTTTTGTGTGAAAAATATTGGCTGGGAAAATATTAGCTGATCTTCATATTCAATGGGTATCTTCAATGGGTATTTCCATATACCTAAACAATCCTTTGTCAAAAGTAAGGTAACAATCTTGAACTTAATTATGAAATCCCACTTCCAGTTATGTTATGAATTATAGTGACAAATTAGCACACTGTACATTAATCAATGGTTGGTAATTGATAATTGATTATCAACTGTTTGTTTCATGTGAAATATAGTTTTACAAAGTAATTTTTTTTGATTATCCAAAGAAAAGTTTGTTCCTAAAGATACTTTAGAAGATTCTGGATGATACAAACATTGGCCTTGAAGGTGAGGAAGAAAACTGCAGATTCCAAGCAAATGGAATTCTATCTGATGATGCACAAGGTGTTCCATTCAGAAATCTTCACACCTCTTTGGATAGAATTCTATTGTACTACTTAACATCTACCACTTCTAGCATCATAACCCAGGGTGGGAGGTGGGGTGAAAAGTAATAATTATAAGTCACAAAGGTTGGTTATAAGGAGGGTAACTTTAATTATAGCCAATAAAGTGTAAAAAGTAAAAATATACAGTATCCAGGAGAAAATGTTAATTAAACTGAAGATAGTAAGGCAGATAGATACTTGATTAAGAGGATACAGATTTCTTTCTCCTTTTGTGGCCGAGGTATAGTATAAGAAGTAAGGAGGCTCAAATTGACCACAGCTAGAATACTGGATATAGTTGTGAAGTCTATGTAACAGAAATAAAGTGACATTCTACTAGGATTTACTAGAAAGGTACATGGTGGGGACTGATTATTTTTAGACCTAAAAAAAAAAACTGAGATTTGGAAATTATTCAGAAGATGTGTAGCTCATGTGGTTGATGGTTAGGTTGAGTTGTTCTCCGATCTTGGCAATTTACTTGCAAGCGTTTCATCACCACCCGAGGAGACATCCTCAGTGAGCTGTTGATTGCAGTATGTCCTCTGAATGCTTGGCCTTTATATACTTTTCAATCAGGGGTAGTTTCACAAGTGAGACAGAATTTGGAGAACCCCTGATAACAGCAATAATCAAAGTGGCAACTAAGAGTCATGAGCCCTAAAATCTTTGTAGAATTCTTTTTGACTTGCTACATCGTATTTTGTGCAGTTTATTTGTGCTTTCTATTTTATCATAATAAATTCATCTTAACTTACTTTATAGTGCTTGTATGCTTATTACCACATCTGCAGGACACTTGAATAGTTTGGGTGTCATCAACCCAGTCCATTACATATAGATACCCCCATAGTCGGTGGGAACTTGAGGAGCGGAGGGTCAAAAACCTGTATGTAGCAGTGGATGTGGTGTATATGGACTTATTGAGGTGTTTGATAGGTTTCCCATTGGTAGACTCATCCAAAATGTCATGAGGAATTTTGATCCAATAAAACTTGGTTGCATGGATTTGGAATTAGCTTGCTCATGGAAGGCAGAGGGTAGTAGTAGATGGAGTTTATTCTGCCTGGAGGTCAGTGACTATTGCTGTTCCACAGGGATCTGTTCTGGGATCCTGCTCTCTGTCGTTTTTATAAATGACTTGTATGAGGAAGTGGAAGAGTGTCTTAGTAAGTTTGCAGAAAACTCTAAGGTTGATGGTGGATTGTGTTGCAGTTGTCACAGATTATATTGGGATATATAAAGGATGCAGTATTGGGTGAAGATATGGCAGCTGGAGTTCAAATCTGGAAAAATGTGCACTGATATACATCTTCTGAAACCTACAATTGCTGAACAGCTGGCAAGTGCAATTAGTCTCAAAAATTGCTCTTAGCGGATACAGGTTTCATGAGCCAAATTACCTAATCTGGTGTTAACAGTTCTTTGATTTGTTTTAATACTCCCAGTTTGGGATATGCAATAATGTATATTATAGAGAGCAATTAGGGTATTATAGCATTAAGACTCATCCTCATAATCCATTGTGATTCATTCATCATAAGTGAATTTATGAATAATTCACTTTTTTAAAAAAAATGAGTCTGTTTTCCCTTTAGCAATTTCTGTCTCTTCATCTTGATACTTGTTTTAGTTTACAGCCTTGAAAAACTTACTGTGAAGACTTAAAATGAACAATACTTGCTCCAGGGCGACATAAGGTCACAGCAAGAAGTGAACAATATGGTAAGAGAAAAAATATGGATGGAACATGCAAGAGCAAAATAATTGAAAGACAAATCAGGTGTTTTTGAAATAGAGGAAGCAGAGTAAATGTTGTTTCTACTTACAAAAACTACAGTTCCTACAAAGCCCAGTCCCTTCTCACCATTGAGCACTGCCACAAGAAAGCAGCATCCATCATCAAGGACTGCCACCAACCAGGCCATGCTCTCTTTTCACTGCAGCCATCGGGAAATAGGTAGAGGAGCCTTAGGTTCCACCCCACCAGGTTCATGGACTGTTACTAGCCCTAAACCATCAGGCTCCTGAACCAGCGTGGGTAACTACAATTTCAGTCGCTTGAATGTTAAACTGATTCCACAACATATGGACTCACTTTCAAGACTTCTACAATTCATGTTCTCAGTATTTATTTATTTATCCATCTATCTATTTATTTATTTGCACATTTTTGTTTCCAGTTTTTGTGTGTTTTTTTTCACTGATTCTATTGCTTTTCTCTGTTCTACTGTGAATGCCGGCAAGAAATGAATCTCATGGTGACACATATGTACTTTGATAATAAATTTACTTTACTTGGAACTTTGAACTTGAATATGAGTGCATTACTTTATCTATTTAAACAATATGGTGTAATCATATTCGGTTAAATAGGAAAATTTTCATGGCAGTCTGGTGGTACTTAACATTCGTTATTATTGACAGGTAAGATGTAAAATAGAAATATGATTATTGTAAAACAACAGAAATAACAAAATTATAGCTGAATAAATATACTTTAATATTGTTCCTAGCTACACGACTGCAACATGAAAATCATTGTTTTACAGGTATTAAAATCAAATGGTATACACAAGGAGCAATGGCAATTTACTGACATGCCCAGAAAGTTATCATTGAAATAATCAATATAAGTGTACTGCAGAGAATCATTTTGTTTAAAAAAAAAATTTTCAGTAAACAACAAAAGTGAAAGTGCAACAGATGCTTTTCAATTTAAAATACAGAATATTTTGGTATATATTAATCATTCTCCAGAGAAAATCAAGAAATATAGATTGAAATAAAATTTGTTCCTAATGTAACTATTTTTTGACCAAACTTGAATTTCGGCTTTCTGCATTGCTATTACTGAAGCAATGTCTCTACGCATTACTAAAGATCCCAAAACAATCTAAATAATTCAGTGAAACAATATAAGAAGGCCAAACTGCTCCATCCTTTAAGCTTCACTTTGCACAAGCCTTCCTTGCTGATTTATTTACCTGTGGAGCTGAGTAGTTAAATAGGATATTATGGCATTCCCAGAAATAACTTTTGGAATATTAATCAGTTCATAACGTATACCAACTGTGTTTGCTCCATCAATCAACATTACCAAAAACACATTAAGTGTTATCATCTTACTGTGTTCAGGATCTTGGTCTGTACACAATGACATTAAGTTACTCAATGCATGGGAAGTAATTTGTGATATCCTGAGAATGAGACAGGCATAATAAAAGTGCATTTTTTCTACTGACTGAATCTTTTTGAAATTGCTTCAACGCTGGTAGCCTGTTCTGAACACCACCAATCACATGCTGTCCACAGACAATCTGAGATTATACATATCCTTGTTATTAAAGCTGCTGCAGTTCTTTGTCTGTCCAAAAAAATTAAAACCATTTCTGTGATACCTGGTTTAATGAGGAGATCCAAGCAAAAGGGTTGAAGGAATGAAATAAAACTGAAAGAAACACACTGGAACATCAGAACCAACTGGTAAATTCACTGCTCATATACCGTACATCTTAATGATATGAATATCCACAATATGACAGAATAGGGGCAGGAGTAGGCCATCAGACTGCTCAAGCTTTCTCCACAATTCACTGTGGTCATGACTGATCAATACAGGCTGATTAACTCCTTCTCGGTACCAGTTCTCCATAACCCTGAATTACTTGGTCTTTCTATTTCTAAATCTAAAGATCTGGTCTCCACCATCCTCTGGGAGCAGAGAATTCCAGATACTTACCTCACTTTTGAGTAGAAATTTATACCAAACTCAGTAGGTTTAGATCAGCAGTTGGCTTCTCGACCAATCAGTTGAAGTTGAATTGAAGCCAAATGATGCCATACTTTTATCCATCACCTGGTCAGCTTAGTCGACATGGTAATCATAAGATTGAAGTGCGTTAAGTAGTCTCACTTCCACCAAAAGGATTCTATATGAGTTAAGAGCAAGAAGTCCACTGAGCCTGCTTCACCATTTGATAAGATCATAGCTGATCTTACTGCAAACTCTATCCTCTCACCTACCTCTGCAATTGCTGGTCAAAAATCTAACTCTGTTATTCAAATATATTCAGAGACTCTACTTCTACTTCTAGCACCATTTAAGGAATAGGGTTCCAAACACTCGCAGCCCTTTCAGAGATAAATAACATTTCATGTTGTTTTAAATGAGCATAGTGACCCCCAGCTCTAGATTCAGTACCTTGGTCTTGAACACCCCGTAAGTAAAACAAGGCAATAACTGAGTACATATTTTTTAAATAAAGGTTACATGTTCGATCAAGCAGTACTTGAAGGGGAAATAAAATTTACCTATTTATCCTGTAATACAATATTTATTTTCACATAAACTATGAAAACTGAAATGATTAATTGTAAGGGAATGAGCTAAAGTTCGTGACAATTGCTTTTGCTTCAGAAAATTAAAAAAAAACTGATTTTTCTCATCTGCAATAAGTTAATAATGAGATTAGGAATAGGATGTGTGAAATAATGGGGGTAGGAATAGGATGTATGAGTGACAGTGAGAATAGGTTGATATTGCCAATGAATGTCTGGCTAAAATTGTGGTACAGAGAACAGGATTTCATATTTGTGGATCATTGGGGAATAGTCACTTCATAAACTGCAGAAAAGGGATGGGTTACACCTGAACTTGAGGGGAACCAACATCCTTGAGGACAGGTTTGCTATAGCTGTTGGGAGGGTTTAATCTATGTAAGCAGGGGAATGGGAAGCAGATTGATGGGTGAAATGATGGAGAATTTAGTATAATGGCAGAGAATGAGGCTAGTGAAATAGTTATGAGCAACCAGGAAATTTGCATCTGCTTTTACAATAGATATTGTGAACATTTCAATACTAAGAATAAAGACCAATTAACTACTGTTACCAATTCTGAATAATTGGCATAAGGCAAACAATGGGGCTAAAGGCTGATAAGTCCTCAGAATCTGATGGTTTACATCCTAACATTTTAACATCCTAGGAAGTAGTGGCTGAAAGGATGGTGGATATTTGTAATTTTCCAAAAACCTTCAGATTGAGATTCAAAATGGTAACTATAGGCTAGTTAGCCTAATATCTATTATTAGTAAAACTTTAATAATTAATTATTAAGGAAGTAATGGCAGAATATTTGAAAAATAAGAATGAATTTAATCAAGCAGAGTCAATGTGGCTTCATGATGGGAAATCATGACTGACAAATTTATGAATTCTTTGAGAAAAGCTCAGCCAAAGTAGATAGAGGGATGTCAGTAGATGGAATACTGTACATTTGGGTCTTCAAAGGCATTTGACAAGTTGCCACACAGAGTTAAGAGCTCTTATAACGGCGTGAATAGGGACATGGTGTAAATTTTAGATTGACAGCCTTTAGCTAGTAAAATTCCACAGGGTTTAGTGCTGGGAACATAGCTGTTTATAATATTCATGGTTTTGAACAAGGAAGCATTGTAAATGTACTGCAGCCACATTTGCAGATGCTAATTAAAGTAGGTGCAACGATAAACTGTGAGGAGGAAGCAAACAGTTTACAAAGAGATATTGATAGATTGAATGAGTTGGCAAAATAATAGCAAATTATGTATAAAATGGATATGTGAAGTTGCTCATTTTGAATGAAAAATGGGAAGATTAAGCAAATTATTTTTAAATAAAAATTGCTGAAACTGTAGCACAAAGGGATTAAACAGAGAAAGCTAGCACACAAGTACAGCAGTTAACTATAGTTAACTATAGGCTGTACAGCAGTTAACTATATGAAATGCTAGAATTTTTGCCAAGGGGACTGGAATATAAAAAATTATATTTTTTTCTGTAAATGTGTAAGTCACCATTAGTAACCCAGCTGGAGTACTATGAACAGTTTGGCCTCCTGGATATACTATCAGTGGAGTCAGCTCAAGGAAGGCTCACTAGGGTACAAATATTCTGGGTAGGACCAATTATCTTATCAGAAAAAGTTGAATAGTTTGGGTCTGTGATCATTGGAACATTGAAATACAGAAGATTCTTATGGGATTTGATGGATTAAATGTGAATAAAAGGTTTTCTCTAGTGGGAATCCAGGTCAAGAGGATTGAGTATCTGAATGAAAGGACTCCCATTATGGACCAAGATGAAGAAGAATTATTCCTTCAGGGGGTTGTGATTTTTTGGAATACCTTGCTCAGAAAATTGAATCATAAACAAGAGAAAATCTGCGGATGCTGGAAATCAAAGTAATACACACAAAATGCTGGAGGAACTCAGCAGGCCAGGCAAGATCTATGCAAAAGAGTAAACAGTCAATGTTTCAGACCAAGACCCTTCATCAGGACTGGTGAAGGGTCTCGTCCCAAAGCGATGGCTATTTACTCTTCTTCAATACCTGAAAGTATTGAAAACTAAGGTAGATTTATATTCAGTAAGGGTATCGAGGATAAAGAGAGAAGGCAGAAAAGGGGACTTGATGAATGCTGAATCAGGCAGTGAATGCCAAATCATCAATGGGGGGAGGTGGTAAAAGAACTACTTCTGTTCTTATTTCTTCTGCACAGAGTTAACCTGTACTAACTACACTTGGTTCTGTTACTATTCCAGTTGAATTGTTGGATGTATTTTAATAAAATTTGGTTCATATGAAACCTTCGATAGCTTGGAGAAATCTTTGGGGAAAATAATTTCAGATGATCCAACCTTACTTAAAGACAAGCATTATATTCACTTTACTATTGAGAAATTAATTTGTTCTCAAAAACTGACTTCGTGAGATTTCATTTCTGTTCACTTTAGCTCATTAAGATTAATTCTGTACATTCTTGTTGAATCACATATCAATTTATTAGTGCAATTATAAATAAGGATCCAACCTTATGATTTTTTTCTTAAAGTAGACTAGTAATGGATTTTGCTTTGAAACGTCACTACAGAATATGCACACCTACAGTGAATTTCTACTTAAAATTGAAAGGGAAAATTACTACATGTATTAATGGACTTCAAATTTTGAAGTGGAAGGATGAATTTGTTTAATTCACTAATGTAGTGTTAACATTACAGACAAGGCTAACATTCATAGTCTGTCTTTTCTTTTTTTATTTATTTATTCATTCATAAATGATGGGCTTCATTGCCCAGACTAACAGTTATAGTACATCCTTTATCGCCCCAAACTGAGTCATTTGATAGGCCACTGTCAGTCTGAAGTCAAACAGGGACCCAACAATGGAAAGACAGCAGATTTCCTTCCTAAGGGGCTTTTACACCAATGATACTTTCCAGGTGTATTTATGTTTTAATTTAAATTCTCCATCTATCTAAATGGGATTTGAATCATGCTTGCATATCAATAGATATGAATCTAGTAACTTAACTACCATGCCTATTGTACCCTACAGCCTTTAAGGTAATGCTGGCAATGTATTATCATGACTGCTGAAATCCTCTCACGCAGCTGCTGAGTAGGATTTTGACACATCAACACAGAATTACTGATGTAAAACTAAATACTTTGGTGTTCCTGTTTACTTCTACCCTTGTTCTTTCGGGTGGTAGAGGTCACAAGTTTAGAAGGCGTTTTTGAAGTATTAGCATGTTGTTGCTGAGCATTTTATAGATTGCACATACTCTCGTCTCATGATGCTGTTGGGTGAACTGACCAATTAATAAAGTGGATGGGGAACATTGATCATTGCTCAGATAGTTGGAAATGGAATGGACAAGGATATTCAAGACAATCTCCTTCCAGAGCATTTAGTGTCTAAGAACTAATGGGACCTTTCTTTGTGTAATCCAAGTCCAGCAACTAAGGGGTGTTTACCCTAACTCCTGTTTATTCATCTTTTTCTAGCCTCATCATTTTGAATCAAAAATTCATTGAGGTCTGGAGCTGACTATCCGGTATCAACACCTTCCTTCATCTTACTAATGGCAGATTAAACTGATTAAACTCATAATTGGCAAGATTATTTTACACTGCTTTATTTCAGTCTGGTTATATCTTGACAATTTTCCGCTTTTTTTGGGTAGATACCAGATATACTGGGACTAAAAGTATTTGGCTTGTGGCATGTCCAGTTCTGGAGCATACAGCTTGGTCCCAGCATTCATTGCACTCAGCTCTCATTTGCTGTTGCCTTAAGTGAATCAAATTGTCTGACGACTTATCTCCACAATAATTGACTTCAAGAAGAGATTGTACACGTATTGGTAGCTGGCTGAATATGGGTACAGATTCTTCAGCCTTGATTTTCACACTGAAGTGTTAGGCTCCCACATCACTGAAGATGATAATGTTCTTGTAAGTGAGTTATTTACCCACTGTTTTTCATACTTGATTGTAGAAAGAATGCAGAGCTTTGATAGATTGGTTGGACAGATAGATCGATTGCTTGCCTCTAAGATGTACTATTTCCAACATTTTTCAAGCATATACACCTGAAAGGGTTGATTATTATGGATGCTAGTTGCTGCTTCTATTCTCATTGTTGGACTATGGCATTACCCTAGCTTGCTGAGAATTTTAATTCAAGAATACGCAGGGTTATAAGGTAGGATACAACCTTGTGCTGCTAGATCGCTGTGGAATACAATGTAGATGAAACAGCATTTTCACTGGAATTCAATTTCAAATGAAATCTTCTTGCTCACTTCACTTCAATATCATTGCCTTCCACTCTTCTTAAATTCCTTTCCACATACACATTATTCCAATCATATTCACTCTCAACAGCCTGACAATTTCACATGTTCCATCTACTATCTGACTACCAGCCAATCTCTGATCATTTTAAATGAACTTCTATCTTGGGAAATGAATTGTAGCATACTCTATCATATAATACAGGTAATATTTTCACATATGTTTAAAGCATCACTGCCGTAGTTGAGTCTGTAAGCAAGATATGCAGTATTATCAACACACCTCAAAGTTGCGGTGAACGCATCAGGCCAGGCAGCATCTCTAGGAAGAGGTACAGTCGACGTTTCAGGCCGAGACCCTTCAATAGGACTAACTGAAGGAAGAGTTCGTAAGAGATTTGAAAGTGGGAGGGGGAGGGGGAGGGGGAGGGGGAGGGGGAGGGGGAGGGGGAGATCCAAAATGATAGGAGAAGACAGGAAGGGAGGGATGGAGCCAAGAGCTGGACAGGTGATTGGCAAAGGGGATATGAGAGGATCATGGGACAGGAGGTCCGGGGAGAAAGACGGGGGGGGGGAACCCAGAGGATGGGCAAGGGGTATAGTCAGAGGGACAGAGGGAGAAAGAGAGAGAGAGAGAGAGAGAGAGAGAGAGAGAAAGAATGTGTGTATAAAAATAAATAACGGATGGGGTACAAGGGGGAGGTGGGGCATTAGCGGAAGTTAGAGAAGTCGATGTTCATGCCATCAGGTTGGAGGCTAATGCCCCACCTCCCCCTCGTACCCCATCCGTTATTTATTTTTATACACACATACTTTCTCTCTCTCTCTCTCTCTCTCTGCTTTTTCTCCCTCTGTCCCTCTGACTATACCCCTTGCCCATCCTCTGGGTTCCCCCCCCCACCTTGTCTTTCTCCCCGGACCTCCTGTCCCATGATCCTCTCATATCCCCTTTGCCAATCACCTGTCCAGCTCTTGGCTCCATCCCTCCCTTCCTGTCTTCTCCTATCATTTTGGATCTCCCCCTCCCCCTCCCACTTTCAAATCTCTTACTAACTCTTCCTTCAGTTAGTCCTGACGAAGGGTCTCGGCCTGAAACGTCGACTGTACCTCTTCCTAGAGATGCTGCCTGGCCTGCTGCGTTCACCAGCAACTTTGATGTGTGTTGCTTGAATTTCCAGCATCTGCAGAATTCCTGTTTGCAGTATTATCATTTGCTTAAGGCCTGCATCAGCTCCATAGATGTTAAGCTGCCAATAGAGATCTAGCAACACAAGGTTGTGTCCTAACTTATAACCCTCCATATTCTCGAATTAAAATTCTCAGCAAGCTAGGGTAATGCCGTAGACCAACAATTACCAACTCCATAATTGCTGACTTATTACAGAACTCTTGTTCAAAGTGTTCCTGTGAGTAAATAGCTAATGTGAGAGCTTGCACATAAAAGCACTGACTTCTGTTTGCAGTGGAGGAATCGTGTACTGTACTGCATGACTGGTGTAATCATTAAGTACCTGCCTGAAGCTTGATGGGTATCAAGCCCACTGAAGTTTGAGGCCAATTTCTCATTGGGTACTTTTTCAGACAGAAGCAATTGGTAGCACAATCTACTCTGTATAAAACCACTTTTATGCACAATTCATAAATAAAAAAGGTTTGCATTAATGTACTCTATTTTGAGGGTGCAATTTCTCTAATGCCTGACTGATACTTAACATAGTCTTGCCTATTTCATTGCATTGGCAGCCTTATCACAGAACTTACAAATGGTCTGCATACTTACAACCTTTGATACATACTCCAGTAATCATAATTTAAGATAGTCTAAAATTTACTCTTGAACTATACCATACACATTTCCTACACTGACTTCATTTATTTAACTTGGATTTTATGATAACGATCCAGGTAGCCAATGCTTTGTTCCTTATGATGTAATTGACATAAGCTCTCATTTAATGGACCTTAAATCTGTAGCAACTAACTGTATTACAGATTATGTAGAGAAAGAGAAAGCAGCTTTATCTCTTTCTGGGAAGTTTGCGCAATAAATGGGATTTAGGATCAGGAGGATGGGTTAAGAACCCTGTGCTCCTCTCTTACTCCCCTCACACGCACAAATGAAATTTTTCTGAATCTATGCATAAATCCTTGAGCTCAACTCTTACCTTCAAATTCTTTCAAAATTTCCGGGAGGAAAAATATGAAAGTGGTTACCTGACTAAAGCTCAATGCTGTACCATGTTTTCCTGATTTTCAGTATTTCAATCATGAATTGCAGAATGCTGATAGGTAAGGTTCCACAAGGAGCCAGATGATGAGAGATTCAAGTCTTTCTTCATGTGTTTCTGACCTTTGACTCATGTATCAATACACTATTCAAACTTCAGGAGCTTCAAAAACTGCTAGCATTGATGTCCTCATGTGAGGGCCACAAACATCTATTCTCCGAAGAAGGCTACCATTAATTGAAAGTTTCTGACTCTCATGAGGTTTTCAATGTGAAAAATTATTCAGCTTTAGGCATAATATGATCAAGCTTTACAGTGGTATGAAGGAATGACTGCAATTGAGTTAGAAATTGATATTTTTTTTAGTGTTACAGCTATATTCATGTGGAGATGCATTTTGGCATCAAGAGAAATGTGTCTCGTCTCTGTCCACTTATCATCAACAACCTTACAGTTAGCAACATTTCAACTCAGCTTCCTGGTCAGCATTATTTTGCAGGGCCTCATGGTGGGATGACCATATCTCCTTCGTTAACAAAAAGGCTCGGCAGAGGTCGTTCTTCTTGCGGCAGTTGGTAAAAGTCCATCTTCATTGGAACATACTGATGCAATTCTACACTGCCACCATAGAGAGCATCCTCACATCAGGCATTACTGTCTGCTTTGGTGCAGCATCCACGCTCAACATATGACACCTACAGCAAACTGTCAGATCAGCAGAAGAGGTCACTGACTGCTGTCTACCTTCACTGCGGGACTTGTATGTGTTCAGGACAAAGGAGTGGACAGGAAAAATCATTGCGAACCCATTCTACATGCCCCCCCCCCCACTCCAACATCCAATCCCTCCCTCTAACTATTACCTTGTCACTGCACTGTATTGTAGACACTTTAAACCACTTTTTATAATCCTGTTTACATTCTAAATAACATATTGGTGTTTGTGCACATTTTATTCCATATCCTTCCTTTAACCTCTAACTTTCTTTTTATATGATTCATTATTCTTCATAATTGTTGAATGTTGTTGTTTTTATTGCATGTCACACCCTGACCAACACATCACAGCAAATTACTAATACATGCATGTAAATGTACTGTGTAGGGTGAATAAAGTTGATCCTTGACTATACAGTATATCCTTTTTCTCTTGAGAGTAGAACAATAAATGTTGCCCCAAATGGTAGTACTTCTAGGAAGATAGCATGTCATAACATTTCATAAACCATAGCAGAGAATTAGAAACTATTCCACCTATAGATAACAACCAAATGATTCTAACATTTAAGTATCCAATCCACACCTCATGTTTGTGGTGGCTACCAAATCCATGAAAAGATATGAGTGTGATCAAGATGGGTTAATTTCCTGTTCCATTTATTTTCATTGATGTCTGGCCCTTCCATTTTTCCCCAACGCTGCCTATAAGGAGTTTGTACATTCTCCCCGTAACTATATGGATTTCCTACCGGTGCTCTGGTTCTCTGGCACATTCTAAAGACATAGGGTTAGGGTTAGTAAGTTGTGGGCAGGCTGTGCTGTGCTGGTACTGGAGGCATGGCGACACTTGCAGGTGGCCCAGAACAATCATCGCTGCTGTGATTTGACACAGTTACTGCATGTTTTGATGTATGTGTGCCATGCGCCACAGCAGTGTAGCAGTTTGCTGTTGCAGCTCGAGGTGTTCTGAAATTCAGTTCCAGCGCCGTTCTGGAAGGAGTGGCTGACATTTTCCACGTGGAGTGCACGGGTTTTCCCCGGGGGCTCCGTTTTCCTCCCACAGTCCAAGGGTGGACCAGCTAGGTGAAATGGTCATTGTAAAATGTCCCATGGTTAGGTTAGGGTTAATCAGGGTTGTGCGGTTGCTGGGGCAACATGGCTCATAGGCGTATTCTGCGTGTAGCAATAAATAAGTAAATTGAACTGAATTTATTTCTTACATCCTTCACATACATGAGGAGTAAAAATCTTTACGTTACATCTCCGTCTCAATGTGCAATGAGCAATTTATAGTAATTTGTAATAAATAGTATGTATGACAGGACAGCCAATACAGCACAGAAATACAATTGTATCAGTGTGAATTAATCAGTCTGATGGCCTGGTGGAAGAAGCTGTCCCAGAGCCTGTTGGTCCTGGCTTTTATGCTATGCTACTGTTTCCCGGATGGTAGCAGCTGGAATGGTTCGTGGTTGGGGGTGAGTCGGGTCGCCAATGATCCGCCGGGCCCTTTTTACGCACCTGTCTTTGTAAATGTCCTGAATAGCAGGAAGTTCACATCTACAGATGCGCTGGGCTGTCCACACCACTCTCTGCAGAGTCCTACGATTGAGTGAAGCACAGTTTCCATACCAGGCAGTGATGCAGCCAGCCAGGATGCTCTCAATCCAAGAAGATTATGATACAGGAATGGCCATTCACCCTAATATGTGTCAACTGACCTATCTGGCACAATCTCACATTCCAGCTCTTGATCCACAGTTTACTAGTTGCAACACAAAAATGCACTTCAAATATGAAAGGAAAAACAGAGCCAATGTTTCTTCAGGATCTCAAGATCTTTTAAAATTTTATAATTCCAAATTATGTTTTTTGATTGTCACTTCACATACAAGATCCTTGCATTGTAAAGGGTTAATCTTTGTGCTTGCTAAATATCTCATCACTGTGGCCTTGAATGTAACAGAACTAGCTGCAGGAACCTTGACAACACTGTGGGAACTTTAAAGTTAGGTGAATACAGGGGTGGGATTCGTGAAAAGTGGTGATAAGTGATGATTTGTTCTGGTTCAGTGGTTTGAGCTGGTTCACCTACTGCAGCATTTCATATCAGTGGAAAGAAGATGAAAGTAGAGTGGCTGGGGCTCAAGAGAGTAGTTCCTCACACCCTCACCAATGGGTTGGTTGTGAGTGGCGCTGCGGATCGGCCGACAGAATGGGAGGTGTACTGCAGTGAGAGGGTCTAGTGCATACCTAGATAAGCATTTAAATGCTTGCTCTACTCTGTCCTAATAAATATAGTTTAAGGTACATAAGTAGTATTTGTCTCTTTTTGTCTATATACTCAATTCCTCTTGTTATGAAAGCCAGCATGCCATTAGCTTTCTTCACTGCCTGCTGTACTTGCATGCTTGCTTTCAGTGACTGATGTACAAGAACACCTACATCTCGTTGTGCTTTCCCTTTTCCTAGTACACAAGGGCTCAAAGTATTGTTGAGAATCCCAGCCATCCATCCCACAATCTCTTTGAACCACTACCGTTAGCAAGGAGGTACAGGAGCATCAGGACTAGAACTGCCAGACTGGGTAACCGCTTCTTCCCCCAGGCTGTGAGACTAATGAATATCCTGCCACCCCTTCACTGAGGTCTCATCACTAGGACAGCGAGCTGGTTACTGTTTACTTTTTTGTTTACTGTTTACCCATGCTGTACACTACATGCACCTTGAATTGTATTTTATTATCTTATTTGTGGTAATATTTTGTTTTATGTGCTGTGTGTGCTGTATGCTTTGCGGGTGGACTGTGGTCAGGAGGAATGTTGTTTTGTTTGGTTGTGTAGATGTACAGACAGACAACATTAAAGATTAACTTAAACTTGAACATTGAATGCAATACCATGATCTGTGAATAATGGCCATTGCCGTTACAATGGGCAGGTTCTGATAGGGACTAGTTGATGAACCTCTCTGCACCTTAATGGTATAGCACAGCATTGCGCTACTACCGTGGAAATATACTGGTTAGGGGTAGGCTTACTTCCCACGTTGAATGGCACATACTGGGTGTGCAGCTCCCAGGCCTGCTCTTGGCTCCTCACAGGTTGATCTGGCTGGGTTGTGTCGTATGTGTACCACACGATCTGGCCGATCTCCTGACCCACAACTTGAAATGTCAGGTAAATGGTATCACGGAGGCCAATCAGTTCCGGATGACAGCTTTTCCTCCATATGGTACTGTCCAGTTATCAAGGAAGGTCAGTCCTGATGACCTTTCTAAACACAGGATTGGGGGTTCTGAAATCACAAAATTCATTTGAATACTGTGCTATTAATAATGGTTTATTAAGCTCCAAAGTCACGAGGACATGCTTATTTTTGGTGGGGAGGGAGCGTAATGTCGTGGTTAATATTTCTGTTGCTACATGCTAGGTATTTTATTTCAGCAGCTTTCTACAAAAGCAGTGTGTCCTGCTGGGAGCATGTTTTGGTTTCGGCGAAAGATAAGGCGCCATGTTGTTCAACTCAGGAATGCTGTGTCAGTCATTCAGGGTTGTGGGATCATAAATGTTCTAGAGAGAGCAGGGCGGAGAGACATTTGTGATGGGCAGTAGTCTAGTTTGGGGTCTCTTGTCGGAAGCTGTGGAGAGGGACACAAGGGAAGATGCCACAGAATGCCATTGGAATGAGAGTCCCCGTTGCAAGGAGTGCTTTGTGTGGATGAATAGCTCCAAGAAAGAAGGCGCAATACTCCTGAGAGTTTGTTTGAGATGGACTTCAAGGGAAGTTTGGAATGTGGTTGGTGCTTTCACGCACACCGTGGGCCAGCGCATGAGTAAAGACGACTCTACTATAAGCTCCAACATTATGTGCACATTGAACTGGTTTAACTGTAAGGAGCAATACACATCAAAGTTGCTGGTGAATGCAGCAGGCCAGGCAGCATCTCCAGGAAGAGGTACAGTCGACGTTTCGGGCCGAGACCCTTCGTCAGGACTAACTGAAGGAAGAGCTAGGCTAGTAAGAGATTTGAAAGTGGGAGGGGGAGGGGGAGATCCAAAATGATAGAAGAAGACAGGAGGGGGAGGGATGGAGCCAAGAGCTGGACATTTGATTGACAAAAGGGATATGAGAGGATCATGGGACAGGAGGCCCAGGGAGAAGGAAAAGGGGGAGGGGAGGAAAAAACCCAGGGGATGGGCAAGGGGTATAGTCAGAGGGACAGAGGGAGAAAAAGGAGAGAGAGAGAAAGAATGTGTGTATATAAACAAATAACGGATGGGGTACGAGGGGGAGGTGGGGCATTAGCAGAAGTTTGAGAGGTCAGTGTTCATACCATCAGGTTGGAGGCTACCCAGACGGAATATAAGGTGTTGTTCCTCCAACCTGAGTGTGGCTTCATCTTTGCAGTAGAGGAGGCCATGGATAGACATATCAGAATGGTAATGGGATGTGGAATTAAAACGTGTGGCCACTGGGAGATCCTGCTTTCTCTGGCAGACAGAGCGTAGGTGTTCAGCAAAACGATCTCCCAGTCCGCGTCGGGTCTCGCCAATATATAGAAGGCCGCATTGGGAGCACTGGACGCAGTATATCACCCCAGCCGACTCACAGGTGAAGTGTCGCCTCACCTGGAAGGTCTGTCTGGGGCCCTGAATGGTGGTAAGGGAGGAAGTGTAAGGGCATGTGTAGCACTTGTTCCGCTTACAAGGATAAGTGCCAGGAGGAAGATCAGTGGGGAGGGATGGGGGGGACGAATGGACAAGGGATTCACGTAGGGAGCGATCCCTGCGGAAAGCAGAGGTGGGGGAGGGAAAGATGTTCTTAGTGGTGGGATCCCGTTGGAGGTGGCGGAAGTTACGGACCCGGAGGCTGGTGGGGTGGTAGGTGAGGACCAGGGGAACCCTATTCCTAGTGGGGTGACGGGAGGATGGAGTGAGAGCAGATGTGTGTGAAGTTGGGGAGATGCATTTGAGAGTAGAGTTGACGGTGGAGGAAGGGAAGCCCCTTTCTTTAAAAAAGGACATCTCCCTCGTCCTGGAATGAAAAGCTTCATCCTGAGAGCAGATGCAGCGGAGACAGAGGAATTGCGAGAAGGGGATGGCATTTTTGCAAGAGACAGGGTGAGAAGAGGAATAGACTCTGTCTATCCAAGCTGAATCCACAAACCTTTTATTGTAATGTAATAATTCTTTGATATACAAGGTGGGTTTGTCAGATTGTGAATTCTTGGCCCTCATCACTCACAGATCTCTCTTCTCATAGTTGCTCTAACTTTATGTATATTGATTTTTGGTCTCACTGCCAAGGAAAGTTGGTCTTTCCTATCCATTCCATCCAAGTTTTATGCAGCTCAATTAAAACTTGGTTCAACTTTCCCCAAAGAAAACAAACTAATATACTCTACCCACAAAAGAGGCTACAGAGCTGTACATAATATTCTATCTGTAGCCCAATTAATCATTCATACAATTCTACCTCTACTTATCTCCTAGATCTTGGTTGATAAAAGAAATGAATGGTTTCAGGTTTCAGAGAAAGGGAAATTCAGGTGCATATATAGAGTAAGGGATCTACACAAAACAAAGTTTAAGAGGATATTTAAATGGGTGCACAAAATTTGGTCAGATACATGAGGTAAACAGCACAGACTGGTGTAAAGCACAGCAGTACCATCATACTGAAGAACCACCTCTCAGCGAGGCCAAACAATAAAAATGAAATTTGTCATTGCTTTCAGTGCGTAAGCATAACCTTTAAATTTCTGAGGCAAAGAATATTTACAAGCAATACCTCATACAAAACAAGCTCATACTCTACCAGGCAACTACTGACCACTGCTTTCCTCTATATTGCTGAATCATGGCTAACCGTCTCAAAGCACCTAGGAGATGCACCTGTGTCTCTACAATTTCTTCAGGCATGATAAACAAACCAATGTCAGTGCCCTCAGCTCCACCAATAACCCCGGTACTAAAGGCCCTACTTACATTCAATGGGTTCTACTGCATGTCAGACACCAGATTCTGGAAACATTCTCTCTGTTCTCAACTCCATCACAGTAAGAGGTTACAACCCTTGGACAAATGAAGCAGTTCAAGGATTTCTTTAGGCCACCAGGAAACTAGCAACATCTCCAGTGATTCCTGATGAAGGATTTCGGCCCTAAATGACGACTGTTTATTCATTTTCACACATGATGCCTTATCTGCTGAATTCCTCCAGCATTTTGTGTGTGTGTTGCTCTGGATCTCCAGCACCTGCTGAGTCTCTCGTGTTTAACATCTCCACTGACCTGTGGGAGTGCCTGAATCACAATCTTCAGCAAGATAAAATATCATTAGGAGTGACATTGAGAACCTCGAACTTCTTCTGTGGGAGCTCAGCTGGTCCGTCAAGTCCCTCCTGCCCCACCTATACTAGTCTACGAGTCTTACATGGGCACTGACTGGCACGTTTAAAACTACTAGAAATGGTCATCCTCGACTCTGATACCTGAACCGGAATAGTAATCTACACCTCTGTTTCAGTGTGGTTGTGCGGTGACTCGGAACTCGAGTGCGCGGTGCCGGTTGCAGGGAGGAAGCAGCAAACAGACGGGACAGAGCAGACAGAGGAGTGGGACCTTTGGTCTTGGCATCCGTGAGGAGCGGTGAGGCGACAGCTCTGACGGCACAGACATGGCACTTGCGAGGTGTCGGGTTGTAGCTCTGTCGAATTCATTGCAGTGCCTTCCACGGGGTGGGGGAGCTGACCGGGGATCACCAGGCGCCTTGGCGGCGTCTCGGCGACAACACCCGGTGGTCGTGGGAAGAGCAGGATTTGGCAGTGGGTTGATAAGACTCCCCGGTTAAACACACACAAATTCATTTCCTGACAATCTGACGGCTTAGATTCTGACCTAACATCGACAGTCACAAGGGAGGAACGGGTTTCGGCCTTATGGTGACGGGGTGACATGATCTGGAACCTTCGAACTATACTGGACAAGAGATCCCCGGGCCCGGACGGGACAGAACAGGTGTTCCAGAAGGTCAGACCGAATTGGACTTGTGGGGAGGACCGGACCGGGGTTGCTTTCAGATGGACTGAAATCGTGGAGTCCAGAGGGGATCGGGATGGACTACAGATTTATGTCCCAGATACGACTCAATATACCGTACCGATAGGACTGGAAATCCAAGGAGCTGGCTGGCTCGCAGCGTGTCGTCCCAAACCGGACTTAAATCTGGAACTTGAATGAATGGTTTGAAATTGAAAAAAGAAAGTCCTGGGAATGTTCAATAGGTCAGCTAGCAATACATGGGGGAGAGACACAAAAGTTTAAAGTTAATAACGCTTTATCAGAAGTGGGGAATTGAAAAGGAGGTGTTTTAACTTGTAAAGAGAACAGTTTCTGTATGAGGATGGAGTCCAATGGTGTGTTTTAAGGCTTTTGGTGCCATCTTTTTAGTACATTTGAAGTCCGCATCAGACACAGAATTAAGAAAAAAAAGAATACAGTATGATGGAACTAAGAGGGAGAACACAGCAATAGTGGAAACCTGAATCAATTAAGAAGGCTAGAAATTACCAAAAGAACAGAACACAACTCAATATTCAAATAATCTTACAAGGGTCCCCTATGATAATTGCAGTATATCTTTACTTCTATGATTACATCCTCTTGCTAAAAAAAAACCCAACATGCTTCTTTTTTTTTTGCCAGCTTTCAATGACTTATTGTACAAAAATGAGCTTTTGGACAATTAGTATTATTCAAATTTATCACTTTTTTAAAAGTACCCTCCTTATCAGTTATTTTGTACAAAGTGGGTACCTTTACATCTGTTCTTGTCCACTCCCTCAGTGTATCTATATCCCATTGAAGCCTATTTATTTTGTCCTCACAATCCCATGTAATTTTGTGTCATTAGCAAACTTAGAAATATAATATTTGGTCCCCTCATCCCCTCAGAGCCACATTGATGTAGTTAATAAATACAGTGCCTTGGAAAAAGTATTCAGCCCCAACCCTTTTTTCGTATAAATGAGTATTAGAACCAGGTTTGATCAATTTAACTGAGAATTTTTATTTGTGAATCACATGCTTTTTTTTCCACAGTGGAGCCCCAAAAAACAGAAAATTGTACAGTATGAAAAACTAAAAATTCAGAAGCTGAAATGTCAGCAGTTTAAAGTATTCAACCCCACTCAATACTTAGTTGAACCACCTCTGGCAGCTATTACAGCCAGTAGTCTTTTTGGATAAATCTCTTAGCTTTACGCAATGTGATGGAGTAAGATTTGCCTAATCCTCCTTGTAAAATTGCTCAAGCTGTGCCAGATTAGTTGGGGCGTAGCAGTGGACAGCAATCTTGACGTCTTGCCAGGGATGTTTGATGGGATTAAGGTCAGGACTCTGACTGCGCCACTCAAGGACATCAATTTTCTTCATTTGAAGCCACACATTGGTTGCTCTGGCACAATGCTTTGGATCATTGTCCTGCTGAGAGACGAACTCCCTCCCTAGTTTAAATTTTCTGGCGGAGGATAGCAAGTTTTTACCCAGGATCGCTCTGTATTTAGCAGCATTCATATCTTCCCGTCAATCCTGATCAGATTTCCAGTCCCTGCTGTTGAAAAGCATCCCCTTTGCATGGTGCTACCTCCACCATGCTTTACAGGAGGGTTGGTGTTATCTGGCAGATGCGCATTATTAGATTTACACCACATGTATCGCCTAGTGTTGAGACCAGAAAGTTCTACTTTAGTCTCATCCAACCACAAGATCTTCTTCCACATCTATACAGTACCTTTGCAAAGTCTTTACGATCAAGGATATGCTTTTTTAGTGGAATTTTTGGCGTAGATCTGAATGCCAGCCAGGTACGCCATCCCTACTGTAAAGTATGTTGGAGGTAGCATCATGCTATGGGGATGCTTTTCAGCAGCAATGGCTAGAAATCTGGTCAGGATTCAAGAGAGATGAATGCTGCTAAAGACAGAGAGGAATTCAGAAAATTGATGTCCTTGAGTGGCCCAGTCAGAGTCCTGATCTTAACCCAATCAAACTTCCCTGGCAAGACCTCAAGATTGTTATCCACTGCCGCTCTAACTAACCTGGCACAGCTTGAGCAATTTTGCACGGAGAATGGACAAATCATGCTCCATCCCGTTGTGCAAGCTAATAGTGACATATCCAGAAAGACTACTGACTGTAATAACTACGAGGCATGGTTCAACTAAGTATTGAGTGGGGGGGAGGGGAGGGGTGCATGGGGATGAATAAACTGCTGACATTTCAGTTTTTGAATTATTAGTTTTTCTTGCTTTACTATTTTCCCTGTTTTGGGTCCCGACTGTGAAAAAAAGGAGAATGTGATTAACAAATTAAAATTCTGAGTTAAATTGATCAAAATCCCTAGTTATAATACTCATTTAAGTGAACAAAGGGGTTGGGGGCTGAATACCTTTTCAAGGCACTGCAGCTGGAGATGAAGTTCTGTATCCCATTAGTCACAGTCTTGCACGCTGCAAAAGATCCATTCATCCTCACTACAAACACGAGGAAATCTGCAGATGCTAGAATTTCAAGCAATACACATAAAAGTTGCTGGTGAACGCAGCAGGCCAGGCAGCACCTATTGGAAGAGGTACAGTCAACGTTTCGGGCCAAGACCCTTCGTCAGTCCTGACAAAGGGTGTCGGCCCAAAACGTCAACTGTACCTCTTCCAATAGATGCTGCCTGGCCTGCTGCGTTCACCAGTAACTTTTATGTGTGTTGCTTGTTAATCCTCACTGTTTGCTTTCTGTCCTTTAATTTGATCAGCATTTTAACTTGATTGACCAACCTCCTGTATGGAACCTAAAATCTGAAAATTCAAGTACACAATTAGTTCCACCATATTTAATCTATTAATCATTCTCAACAAACTACTGTAGAAAATTTTAAAGTGTGTTTCTTTTCATTAATCTATGCTGTCTCAGCTTAGTCCTCCCATTTTTTTTCCAAGATGCTCTGTTATTCTTCATAGTAGATTCCAGAATTTTCCCCACTACTAATGTTAGACTAGAGGCTGATAGTTCCCCGTCTTCTTTTGTTTCTTCAATAATGAAATCACGTTTGCTTTTTAAGTGCAAGATATAAAATACAAAACAGTAAAGTTGTATTTAATTTGTTTTACAAATAACTTACCAATTCAGCTTTGTAGTACTTGACTTCATTATTAAAGCTTTATTTATCACAAATACAAGTTATGACAAAGTCGACTGTTTGATTAGTGTGCCAAATAATTAAGAATTGATCTGACATTTATCGCACATTTAAGCATAACTTCTGAATCTATTTAAATAGCTTATTGGCTTGAAAATTAAAATGCAACTATAGTTTAATCTTGGAAAAATTAAATCCTTTAATATAGAATGGATGTTTTTGTTCAGTTCTGTTTTGTCATCCTGACAGATACCAGTTTGCTATAATGTTTCTGTGTTTATAGTGATTTGACATCCTGTAATGCTGGATCAGACACAAGGAATGCATGGATTCAATTACATTCAGGAGTGACATAGTGCTTTCCGATGTCCATATATACACCCCAAACTCTAGTCACTTGATGGTAAGACTAAATGGAGATGGACAACCAGGTACTGTCTGAGAGTAGTGTTACATCTTATTTTTCATTACACTCACAGTTGTGGGATTTTACTGTGGCAGATGAAACATCAAAACAACATATGTATATTGTTTCTCTAGTGTCTTGAGGAACCTCATCAACGAGTCTCAAGCAGTATCATCAAACTAAAATATGAGAATTGGGCATGAGTCAGAAAAAGATAGGATAGTGAAGAATAATGCCCACATGATGCATGTTCTTGTCCAGGTGCTTTTAGCAGGATAGTGCGTGAAAAACATGAATATAATCTGTAATACTTATACTTTCGGGAAGCCTGCAGTTCAGTCTATGCCTGTGCCAACTATCTATCTGCCCACTGAGCTGAAAGAAAGGTAGATATCGACTACTTGAGTGTGGGTTTCGGTAATCTTAATGCAGCAGCAAGCATTCAGACTATTTATATATTACAGAGATCTGTAGCCTGGAATAGACCCAAGGCTTGGAATTTAAGGAGTGACTGTGACCCTTAGTCCATGCAAAAAGCATTCAAGATGAGTTTAGAAGGGTGTGAAATGATCATATTTAATCATACAAGAATCTAAGGGTCATGATTGAGTAGATATTGAATATTCTCACAAGTGGTAGAGCCACAAATGAAGGGGTGTTATTACAAGGTAAAGGAATGGTCATTTTAAGGCTGAGATACATAGGAATTTCTCCTCACAGAGGGCAGAAATATCTAAGGGTTGTGAAGGGTAAGTCATTGGACATGTTTAAAGAGTAGGTAGATAAGTATTTGAAAGGTTAGGGAATTGCAGATTATGTCGAACTGGAATCAAAATGGAGTTGAGGCCTGGAGCAGATCAGCCATGGTTCTATTAACTGGCAGGATAAGCTTGAGGGATGAAGTGGCCTAATTCTGCTCCTATTTTCTTGTGTTTTTATATAGCTAACTGATGTTACAGTAGTGGAAGTAGAGGCACACAGCACAGAAACAGGCCCCTTGGCCCAACTGCTGTTTGCGACTACTGCTTCTGCAGTCCATTTCATATACTGCCACCTTATGGGGTAAAACATTTCCCCTCATATTCCTACTAAATCTCTCTCAAAAAGTCCTAGAACATTATAGCACAGAAACAGGCCCTTTGGCCCATCTAGTCTTTGCTGAACTATTCTGCATAGTCCCATCAACCTGCACCTGGTCCATAGCTCTCCATATCCCTTCCATCCAATGTGCTTATCCAAAATTCTCTTAAATGTTGCAGTCGAACCTGCATCTACCACTTCCACAGCCAACTTGTTCCACGCTTGCACCACCCTCTGAGTTAAGAAATTCTCCTTCATGTTCCCCTTAAATATTTTATATTTCATGCTTAACCTCTAATTCTAGTCTCACCCAACCTCAGTGGAAAAAGTCTGTATGCATTAACCATATCTATACCCCTCATAAGTTTGTATACCTCTATCAAATCTCCCCTCATTCTCCTATGCTGCACAGAATAAAATCCTAACTAATTCAACCTTACCCTATAACTCAGGTCTTCAAGTCCCAGCACTATCCTTGTAAATTTTCTCTGTACTCTTTCAATCTTATTGATATTTTTCCTTTAGTAGGTGACTAGAACTGCATACAATATTCCATATTTGGCTTCACCGATGTCTTGTACAGCTTCAACATAACATACCAACTCCTGTACTCAATAGTTAGATTTATGAAGTCCAATATGCCAGAAGCTTTCTTTATGACACTATCTGCCTGTGACTCCAAGGAATTATAGATCTGTATTCCCTAATCCCTCGATTCTTCTGCACTTCTCGCTGCTCTACTGTTCACTGTGTAAATCCTACCCAGGTTTGTCCTTCCAATGTGCAACGTCTCACACTTGTGTACATTAAATCCCATCTGCCATTTTGCAGCCTCTTTTTCCAGATCCCACTTCAAGCTTTGATAGACTTCCTTGCTGTCTACTACACCGGCAATCTTGGTGTCATACATAAATTTGCTAATCCTGTTTACTACATTATCATCCTGATTGATTATCATGATTTGGAAAGCTGTGAGTCATGGAGGCAAATTCAATATTTATTTATAAAAGGTTAGTTATATATAGAAAGGAAGTATTTTAAGTGTAATGGAAAACTAGCAAAAGTGTGGGACTAATTAGATGCTAAACTTTAAGCTAAACTTTTCCAATGTATGATGCCCATTTGATGTAGTGCCACCTTTCAGTCTGTCTGTTTGACTAAGGTTTTCAAGTGCAAAACATACAAAATGCTGGAGGAACTCAGCAAGTCAGGCAACATCTGTGGAGGGGAATTAACAGTCAGCATTTCAAGTTTTCAAGTGATGTGATTGTAACAAAAATTGAATATTTTATGTCTGTTGCTTTGAAAATTCAGGACCTAAACTGTTTCTGCAAGTTACAGAAATGCATTTTTCTCTTCTGAAAAGGACGTATCAAAATGGATTAATGTTTGAGATTATACATTGTACTGATGTTACTTTCAATTCTAGATTAGTAAGAAAAATGTTTATAATTTATAGGAAGCCCTTTGAATATTACAGCAGTATGTCTAATTCACTGTGCTCAATTTCTGTTACAATCTCATATAATGATATTGAAATATTTTCTAAATCTAAAAAGATGTAAGTCATTTTAAATGTTTGCAATTCATGAGCAATGCAAATAAAATAATGATATTGAAAGCTTGTACTTTACTGCTTTTAAAATGGTAAAATGTTGCTTGTTAACATTACTAAAAGTACTCTAATTTCCTTTTATAAAATCTGCAGTTTTTGTGTCAAAGTTCAAAATCCTACATAATGTTAATGCCTACAGCAAAGGTGATTTGGAGCACCTGAGCAATGAAGAAACCAGAGGTGATGTTGATGTTAGTGAAAAGAAAGTTGACACGAGAGTGGAGGAAACACACACGAACATTCTGCTCGATGATGATGGAGATCTGGATGTAATTAGAAGATCTGATGGTCTTCTTCATTCTGATGAAGATGATCAGTGGCGAGAGATAGTATATCCCACAATAATAAGTAAAGGGGAAGAAATTTTCAGTGAGGAGTATGAGGAAGATTGCTCTGTTTGCAATGAGATCAGAATAGGTAAGTCAATATAAATGGTATTTTGCATGATATGAGGATATTACGTGATGGGATAAATAATGTATTTGAATTTTTAGTTGTATTATATTTGAATACAGGAGGACCATGTATTTTCTGTGAAGCTAGCTAAAATATATTTTATGTAAGTGCAGGAGTAAAGTATTTATTGTAGTATAGCTCGCCTTATTAATATTTGTAGCAGAAAAGACTGTTTGCTGGTTCCTTTGCCCTTTGGCTTTGTTATTTAAACTAGGTTGCAGAATTGCTTTTATAATTGTACAATTATGTTACATTATTTGAACGAGAAATCTGCAGCCCTTCTGGGGCAATGACATTAACGTTGGCAAATTATCTAGCATACTTTAGATAGCTACTATAATTATCTAATGTAAACCACTGTATTCTGCTTGAAATCACAATAAATGAGGAACCTAGAACATGAATTTTCTTTATAAACACACATGATAAAATTAACCACATTTAAAAATATTTTGAAATAGTGTTAAAACCCTATTTTAGAAGCTAGAGATCTCAATTTCTTCAATTAAAAAGTATTAAAAAGACAAAACCCTTCATAATGACACCATATAACACCATGTAATGATATGAAAGGGAGCAGTAAAAACATTGGAAATTATGTACAAAATAATAAAAATAATGTATAATGATTAAAATAATCATTAATGAAGAAAACATCACTTCATACAGTGCAAATGGAATTTGACATTGAAAAGTATGAAGCCAGGCTCTCAAGTAAAATAGATCAAATTATTAAATGGAAAGAGTCTGCAAGAGTGAAGTATAGAGGTCAAGGTGTTCTGCTGCATCAGTTACAAAAAGACAGGAGATGGATACAAGTTGTTTGGAAGGCAAATGGTGTATTTTGGCCTTCATTGCAAAGAGGTTGAAATTTAAAAATAAGGAGTTTTAGAAAAATGATGTTGGAGGAGCTGAGTGGGTCAAGCAGCACCATGGAGAGAAATGGACAGTTTGTCTTGAATTGTGCCCCTTCATCAGTACTGAAGAATAGAGAGGAGTTAGCCAGTATAAAAAGGTGAAGTAAAGGGGTAGAGAAAGTGCTAGATGAATCCAGGTGAAGAGGGGTAACAGGTCAAGGAAGGGAGAGTGGAAATCATGAGGGAGGTGACAAGGTGGAGGCAGCAAAAGACTGCAGATGATAGAATCTGATAAGAGAGGAAGATTGCACATGGTATCAAATAATGGGCTTGCAGAGGTAGAATGAACATTGGGTAAAGGAGAAACCAGTGGAAGAAGCAGGGTAATGCGGAGCTTGGGTGAATGTAGGAGGAACGAGGTCGATCAGCAGGAGAGAGACTAGAGACAGAGGGGAGTAGTTTACCTGAAATTGGAAAATTCAATGTTTTCATGCTGTTGGCTTGGAGAATACTCAGGAGGAATATGAAGTGTGTATGAGAATAATGAGGATTTAAGAGAAATGGCACAGAAGAAAATGTGAAATCAACAATAGATCAGGCATGTTCATATTGAATAGTGGGACAGGCTTGAAGGGTCTAGTAATGTACACCTGTTTTTATTTTCTTGTGTTCTTGTATTTTGTCAAACACTTATTTTGCAATGAATATTCATTACCTTTAGGTTGGTCTGAATGTGTAATGTTATTATTTTGGAATGGATATTCAGGTCAGACTTATTTTTCTTTATCAATTGTTTAATGCAAGATGTAAATATATACAGTATTTGACTCTACTTGAATGCATGTGGACTTACTGTCATCACTTTCTATTGTAATTTTTTATATCCGGTTAATGCTGAGAATTACGAGTGTAAGCATAAAAATTAATTATATCCTTCTAGTGTAGGCATGTTGAGGTGAGAGGAAGTCTGAAATGTGGCATTTATATAGGTAGGTCAAATAAAGGAACAAACATTTTTAATGGATGTTTAAAAATTAAAGTGTAGACTGAAGTACATCTGAATATATGGTCCAGTTATTTATTGCCAGTTGTATATTGTCTGGCTAGCTGTGTGCCTGTCACAGGGGACCTGCTAAGGTTAATTAAAAGGGCTGAGTTAAATCAGAGATGATTCTTTAGGATATTGAGAAGTTCTTATCAAAGTATGCAGTGTAACTTATTGGTGGAATTTCAATTCAGACTGATCCAATTTAAAGGATTGCATATGAATTTTGACTAACTAAATGGAACCAGAATCAGGTTTGTCATCATTCTTACATGATGTGAAACTTGTTGTTTTGTGCCAGCAGTTCAGTGTAAAGACATAAATTTACTCTAAATTACAAAATTTTAAAATAGTGCAAAAAAAAATAATAAAGTGGAATTCTTGAGGATGTCTGATGATGAAAAGAATTGTGCCATGATGGATTTTGTTGAGTATACAACCCTCTGCAGCCTCTTGGACTCTCCATACGAGGCTGTGATGCAACCAGTCAGAATGCTCTCCACTGTACATCTATAGAAATTTGCAAGTGTCTTTGGTGACTTAACATATCTCCTCAGATTCCTAACAAAGTAGAGCTGTTGGTGTGCCGTCTTCATGATTGTACTGTTTACAGTGCCGATGAAAGATGATCGCCCAGCACAGGAAGAGATAATGACTGGAGGCCAAATGCAACATAATTTATTTGTTAACCTTTGAGCAGAGGGATGAATTGAAACAAAAGATTTGTAAAAATTGTCATATTAATAAATCCATCTGCAGGTATTTCCCCTTTAACTGTTCTGTGATGCATATCCCTTTTGAGCAAAATTGCTCGATTGATGAAAAATGCATCCATTGGATATGTATCTGATACTAATGTAAAGTACGGTAAGCCTACCCTTGTTATTCCTTGCTTTACGTGGTCCTCATTAGTTCTGGCAGAGATGAACAAGAGCCCGATAAGCAGATTTTAAAAAATTCTTACTAAGGTTTCAGAATGAAGTCAGTATAATCAACCAACAACTTAATTGTACAATATGAAGGTCAGAACACTAACTTTATGAAGGTCATTAAAGTAGCTGTTATTTTGTGTACTTGGAGACTTTATTTATTGTCATTTCAAGTAGAATACGGTGATTCACATCAGAGATTTATGGCGATTTTTTAAGGTGTGGTAGACACAAAAATGACTACAGAAACACTTTGTGGATGAGATTAATAGTAGGAAATATATTTTTTAGAAATAGAGGTGATGTGTTGTGTTTGGGAGGTGCTAAAATCTCTTGAAAGGACACAAATGCTAATTGACAAATTAGCTGAGGATGGAAGACAAAGGACTAAATGGTGTCATGTTGCTAAGGATGATTTGAAATGTTTTTATTATTGTAACATGTACAGTGTATATACCTGTCATGCATACTGTTCATATAAATGAAATGATTACAAAGTGCTTTGAGGTAGTGCAATGTAGAACAGTAATAAAATGCAAAATAAAGTGCAGCATCTACAAAGAAAGTGCAGTACAGATAGGAAAATGGTGAAAAATCATAATGACGCAGATTGCGAGGCCAAGAGTCTAACTTAATGAACTAGGGAACCATTCAGGAATCGTACTACAGTGGGTAAAAGCTGTCCTAGAGCCTGATAGTATGTATCTTCTGCCCAGAGAGAGTGGGAAGAAACTGGGTAAATCCCAGATATTCATGGCTTTGGGGATGGGTTGAGACCAAAGAAAGGGCCCAGTGTACTGATTATCTCGGTGTGCTCCAAGAGGTGTGAAAGCACTGTTCTGGTTACAAACGCAGTCAGCTTGGATTATAGTGTTTATTTACCTTTACTTTAAAAACAAGTATATATTATAATAGTTGTTTCTATAAACTACAGACCTGTGAGCATTCTTTTGATAAGTATTTAAGAGTCTAGTAGATTTAGTTGCATTGATTAATAAATGTTTGAAACAAAGACTGCAAAACACTTGTATAGTTTATTTGTAAAACTGCTTTCATTTTTTTCCATACTGAAGATTGATACTTTGATTATTGTTAGAATAATAAACCTGCAGACAATATGGGCTCCAATCTTTCACCATCGTCTCCATCACTCACTGTACACTGTTTGATTCTGTACCAGTTCATAACCTTGGTATCATAATTGATCCTGAGGCAGCTTCAGACCATTTATCCATATCATGGATAGTGATTAGTTTGATATTCATTGTTTTGTCTGAGCCCACTATTGAATGAGTGCACCTATTTCTGAAGCCCTCATTTATATGTTACTACCTTCAGACTCCTACCTGGTGTTTTTTTTTATTTTACTATTCTTAAATATCAAGCATCCCAAAGTTCTGCTGCCATGTTATTAGCCTGCACCCAGTCCCAGTCCCTCATCACCTCTAGAGTTAGTCATATCAAGAAAGATCTTGGTTTAAAATTTCTTAACTATTTTCTCATTTCTCCATCATCTTGTCCTTTCTTATGTCCATGATCTCCTTCAATCGGAGATATCATCATCATCATTATGTGCTGTGTCATATGACGTAGGCAATCATGGTCTTCCTTTTCTAACCATGACCATGATTGTTCTCGGCAAATTTTTCCTCAGAAGTGGTTTGCCGTTGCCTTCTTCTGGGATTGCCTGACTCTTCAGAGATTGCCTGGCATCAATGGTCATATAATTCATGACTTGTGATATGTACCAACTGCTTATATGACCATCTACCACCTGCTCCCATAGCTTTGCATGACCCTGACCGGGGTGGGGAGGCTAGGCAGGTGCTGCAGGCTAGCAGAGGAAAGAAGCGCCTTACACCTCCTTTGGTAGAGCTGTATCTTCACCCCGCCAGCCAACCTGAGATACTATTCCCTATAATTGAGAACTCCAGAATTATTCTACTTTCATGCTTTCACTTGCAAAAGCTCTCTGGAATTGCCTCAAAACCTTTCTGCCTCTCTTTAAAACACTCCTTAAAGTGACTTCTTAGACCAAGTTTTTAGTCAGTTGCAACATCTCCATATGTGACGTGAGGTTAGTTATAGATTAACGTTTACTTTAAAAGGAGCAGTGTAAATGGAAGTTGTTTTGCTTATCTTGAATAGTACATAAGATTTGTCTTATCAAATACAACCTGTTTTACTTCTTCCTTTTTACAGAACACACAATGGGTACTGCACTGGAGGATGTTGGAAAGCAGGTATTGTAGATATATCTTACAAAATGTAAATAAAATATGTATTTTAAAAAATGTTTTTTGATTGCAATCTTATCAACTGCAGGTGTGGCGTGGTGCTTTCCTTCTAGCTGATCACATTTTAAACAATCCCTACCTATTCAAAAACCACACGGTTCTAGAGTTAGGAGCAGGCACAGGCATGACCAGCATTGTCATGGCAACTGTTGCAAAGACCATTTATTGCACAGGTAAGACAAAAAGCATGCTTGGATAGTTAATTGACATTGATTTTTGTTTGGTATTGGTTACCCATGATTAATGAAAGTTTTGAAATTGTACCAACAATAGCTGCATAAGGACTTACTGTTCCTAAAATAGTCAAATCATGGGGGGTGAGTTGAGTGGTTTGAGGACAAATGTTTTCTAATTTGTTCCACATTGCAATTTATTTTTAATTGTGTTGTGATGTTTTTATGTATATAAAATCTAATAATGACATTAGTATGGGGCATGGACACCACAGTAGCGTAATGGCTAGGATGACACTTATTAAAGCTCAGGGCTTTGGAGTTCTGAGTTTAATTCCAGTGTCCTCTGTAGGAAAGCTTGTACATTCTTCCTATGTGTGCGTGTGTTTCCTCCAGGTGGTCCAGTTTCCTCTCACAGTCCAAAGATGTACTGGGTAGATTGACTGGTTATTGTAAATTGTCCTGTGATTATGTTAAGCTTATTCAGGTTTGTCGTGAATTGCTGGGCGGCGTGGCTCAAAGGGCTGGAAGGGTGTACTCAGCACTGTTTCATAGAGTTGCATGGGAAGCAATTAATGAAATCGCTGCCTGGATGTCTAGAAAAGATAGTTGACAACAATGGTGGACCTTGAGAGGATTGGGAGGGCTTAGTAGAATAGTGAAAATACCAGGCACTATAGCTTTTCATAATTAGGTGACATCCTCATGGAGAAAATAACAGGAGGTATCTCCTGTACTTAATAAAGTGGTCACTTAGTGCATGTTCTTGGTTTTCCTGTGTTACATGTCCACAGTTTCGTTTTCCTGGGAGTCCATAGTTTCATTTCTGTGAGCGTTAGCTTATGACGTATGCCGGCGGTATAAAAGAAATGTGGTCATAGTGCTGAGAAGGAGTCGAAGGAAAGAGAGAGAGAGTGAAGATTGCAGACTTCGAGCTATCTGGGAACAGCTCACGATCGAGAAGGGTAAAGTCTAACGCTTACCCATACCCAAAGGATTAGGTTAATCAGCAGCACACTGTGCATTGTGGAGACGTGTCTGTCCTTTATATGATCCATGGGTGTGGATTTTGTGACAGTCACTTTGTGAAATCGCTCTTCGTGAACTTCGGAACAGTATTCCTCGGCTGGGATCTTCGGTAAACGTTTCTTTGTTCGCTAGCCATGGAATCTTTGGAATTCGTCATGATCGCCTCGTCGCTGCACTGTGAATCCACAAGTCTCTCCTCTCACCTATTTTGTGAATTACTGGGACTCTCTGAACTGCCACTTTAAGACTATGCTTGAGTAAGATTTGTTAAGAACAGGTTCTAAGTGACTGAAAGGGAGCTGTAGACGCATAACACTGTTAACTTCTGTTTAAGAAAGTAGTTTATTTAATTTTCTATATTTTTGAGTAGATGTAAATAAATATAGTGGTTTTAATATTTAAACCCGACTCAGTTTGTCATCTCTTGCTGCTGGTATGTTACGAAATCGTAATACCTGCTGCTGTAGTCCATCCACTGCAAGGTTTGACATGTGCGTTCAGAGATACTCATCTACACACCACTATTGTAACCTATGGTTAATAGAGTTACTGTTGCCTTCCTGTCAGCTTGAACCAGTCTGACCATTCTCTCTGACTGCTCTTATTAATAAGGCATTTTTGCCCACAGAAGAGCCACTCAATTGATGTTTTTTTTTATTTTTCACATCATTCTCTGTAAACTCTAGAGACTGTTGTATGTAAAATTCCTAGGAGATCAGCAGTTTCTGAGATATTCAAACTACCCTGTCCAGCACCAACAGTCATTCCATGGTCAAAGTCACTTGGATCACATTTCTTCCCCATTCTGATGTTTGGTCTGAACATTAACAGAACCTTTTGACAATGTATGTATGCTTTTATGCATTGAGTTGCTGCTGCATGTTTGGCTAATTAGATATCTGCATTAGCAAGCGGGTGTACGGGTGTACCCAATAAAATGATCACTGAGTGTACATACAAAAAAAATCCTCCGGGCACAATCCTAGCCAAACCATCTCAATTGCTTCATCAATGACCATGCTTCCATCATAAAGTCTGAAGTAGGGTGATTCGCTGATGATTGCACAAATTTCGCTTTCATTCTCAGCAAATGAAATGGACATGTACTCAAGATTTGCACAACATTGAGGCATGGACTGGTAAAGTGGCTAAGTAAGTCAGCGCCACACAAGTGCCAGGCAATTAGCATCTCCAAAGGGAAAAATTAGCTACCTATACTTGACATTATATGATATTATACAATCATCAATAACCACCATGCACCCCCACCCCCCAACATCTTGGGGAATCATCACTGAAACTCAGCTGCACCAGAAATCTAAATTCCGTGGCCACAAATGAAGGACAGTGACTTAGAGACTAGGTTTCCCACAGTGGAAGACATATTTTCTGACCAAGGCCTCTCCATCATCCACATGACACAAATCAGCAGTGTGATGATAATTTGTGTTGAGGTAAGAGGATTTAAGAAAATAGTCTCCATTGCATAATCTTTCATTTAATTTCAAGAATAAATAGCTGGGAGAGGGGAAGTGGTTAGAGCATCGAAAGGTAAAGCACAGGAACAGGCTCTTTGGCACACAATGTTGTGATTAACTAATTAGTAATCAAACGACCAACTAAACTAATCTCTTCTGCCTGGTTGTTTTGCTATTGTATTTCTTCAAGTACAATAGATTGGTAGGTAATAAAGTTCAAATACTTTAATATGGTTAAAAGATTAAAGGTGTCCATACAAGTAAACTATTTCCTCTATCAATGTAGAAGAGAGACATAACTTTAAATTAAAGCTAAATTATCCAAGGCTAATGTCAGGAATCATTTCTCTATGCAAGGTGAGAAAATCAATACTATTCTTCTCAGTTCAAACAGGGTACTTAAAGATGGTAGAACTAAGACATATGGATGAAGTAGTAAGGATCAGCTATAATCATGTTAAATGATGCCACAGGGCATAAGGGAACCTGTGTTTCTAAGACTGATATCAACATTATAGATTTGTATGGCCAATAAGATGCGCGAAGCCCATATGGTTTCATTTTTTCTCTCATTCTTTGCTTAACCTTTTTACTAATCTGTCCAGTTCATCTGGAGGTACTGCCAGAGCTGCATTCTGTTCCAAATAGGACTGAAATATTGTTTGCAAGTTCTCATTTGACTTAGGCCACTATCTGAGACAAATACAAATCCACAATCCCTTATCTGATATCCTTGGTGCCAGTTGCATTTTGGAATTCAGAATTTTTGGGATTTCAGACCCCCCCCCCCCGGAAAAAAACGTATGCTCAAGTCCCTTATTTAACCTGTCTCAGTGCAGTGGACTTTAAGACCCAGTGGCGCACCAAACCTACACACGTCCTCCGGTATACTTTAAATCATCTCTAGATTACTTATAATACCTAATACAATGTAAATGCTATGTAAGTAATTGTTATACTGTATTGTTTAGGGAATAATGACAAGAAGAAATTTTATTTCCAACAAAAACATTCAATATAACATAAAAATATACAGCTTCAAACGAACCGAATCAAACACGTGGTAAATGACTTATTGGAATAAATGTAGAACGTCACTGTCACTGTCACTATAAAACTTCAGTAACTTGTCTTTCTGTTTATTTAAATCATATACTGTGGTAGTTCCAACACTATTTTCTTCAGTAAGACGCCGCACAGACACTCCACGATCAAGCTTCTGCAATAACTCCACTTTCTGCGTTATTAATAGAGAAGATTCCTTCTCTTTTTCTCATTGTTACCCATAGGGGTATCTGCAGCTGTTTTTGACATTTTCACAGTGAAATTAAACACAAAGTCAACAGTGAACACTAAATATCAGCGAACAGCAAATGCACGTGTAACCAGTACAAGCGCTGAGCCACAATTGATGCCTGGCAGCCTCTGCTAGTGCTACCACGTCACACCTAAGTGACGTCAGCTATTGGCGAAAAAAACTTCGGTTTTCGGAGCTTTTTGGATTTCAGAATTTCAGATAAAGGAATGTGCATCTGCACAGTTAAAAAGGACAACTTTCCTAAGACATGACCAGCATTAATTTGATTATTTTCTTGGAAAGGGTCACACATGGACAATAAGATGAATGGCTCACTCTGTTATCTGCTTCTTTGAGCTGAGAACTACTTTGATCAGCATGCAAAGGATGTTAATACTGGCCAAGACCCATGGTGGACAGATTGCATACCTATAAGCTCCCAGAATTTACAATGGGACTGCAGATTAACCAAGAATGTTCAAGTACACAAAAGAAGTAGAATATTGTTAAAATGAGTTGGAAATTGGCTAAATTAAGTCAAACAAATATTTTGTGTAACACACATAAATGTTGCTGGTGAACGCAGCAGGCCAGGCAGCATCTCTAGGAAGAGGTACGGTTGACGTTTCGGGCTGAGACCCTTCGTCAGGACTAACTGAAAGAAGAGCTAGTAAGAGATCTGAAAGTGGGAAGGGGAGGGGGAGATCTGAAATGATAGGAGAAGACAGGAGGGGGAGGGATGGAGCCAAGAGTTGGACAGTTGATTGACAAAAGGGATATGAGAGGATCATGGGACAGGAGACCCAGGGAGAAAGAAAAGGGGGAGGGGGAAAAACCCCAGAGGATGGGCAAGGGGTATAGTCAGAGGGAGAAAAAGGAGAGAGAGAAAAAGAATGTGTGTATATAAATAACGGATGGGGTACGAGGGGGAGGTGGGGCATTAGCAGAAGTTTGAGAAGTCAAAGTTCATGCCATCAGGTTGGAGGCTACCCAGACGGAATATAAGATGTTGTTCCTCCAACCTGAGTGTGGCTTCATCTTTACTATAGAGGAGGCCGTGGATAGACATATGGGAATGGGATGTGGAATTAAAATGTGTGGCCACTGGGAGATCCTGTTTTTTCTGGCAGACAGAGCGTAGGTGTTCAGCGAAATGACAACACCTTATATTCCGACTGGGTAGCCTCCAACCTGATGGCATGAACATTGACTTCTCAAGCTTCCGCTAATGTCCCACCTCCCCCTCATACCCCATCCCATTATTTATTTATATACACACATTCTTTCTCTCACTCTCCTTTTTCTCCCTCTGTCCCTCTCACTATACCCCTTGTCCATCCTCTGGGGTTTCTCCCCTTCCCCCTTTTCTTTCTCCCTGGGTCTCCTGTCCCATGATCCTCTCATATTCCTTTTGCCAATCAACTGTCCAGCTCTTGGCTCCATCCCTCCCCTTTCTGTCTTCTCCTATCATTTTGGATCTTCCCCTCCCCCTCCCCCTCCCACTTTCAAATCTCTTGCTATCTCTTCTTTCAGTTAGTCCTGATGAAGGGTCTCGGCCCGAAATGTCGACTGTACCTCTTTCTAGAGATGCTGCCTGGCCTGCTGCATTCACCAGCAACTTTTATGTATGTTGCTTGAAATTGCAGCATCTGCAGATTTCCTCATGTTTGCGTTTTTAAATACTTTGTGTTTTTGTCATTCAGACTCCATGAAGAGATTTAACCAAAAGTTTGGCTGTTTTCCACATTTTGAAATTTAGAAGTAACACAAATGATTCAGGAATAGAAACAGTATTTTAAGGTTATTTTGGTGACAGTAAGCTTATAGAAAGGTGAAGTTGATATTGAACAATAGTTTGAGTTTAAATTTGTTTTAGAACAGAGTAAGAAATTAGCTGGCTAACAAATGGTATATCACTTCAGGTAAATGTAAAAAGGGGATGGTGATAGCGCAAACATTGATAAGCTATAATTCATCTGAAGTAGAATTTTTTTGGATTGATGTTGGATCCATGAACACAGCATGTCTGTGATTAAAAAAATAAAGCTATTGGTAGCTTTGAATTTATCATTGGTGAGCATAATAACCTTGAATATTTATATTGAAGAACAAAGACTCGATATTTAATTGAATTATACATTCTTGGAAAAAAATGTGCTTAAAAGTGGCAGAAATTGGACAATAAAATATAAATTACACTTTTGTTCATTAACTGTGGAACATTAATCTATCAACGTTATGGAGAAATACTTGATAAATCAGGAGTCAGGGATCAGCAAAAGTATAAAATGTTGCAAGCAGCTCCTGTAATTCAGATAAATATGATATACTAGAAGAAAGGTGGTGAGCAACTTCTAAAATTTACCTAAAATCAACTTTCAATTAATAACATTGAAATAAAATTTTTACAATGTTGTTAAAAACATGTTGAAAAATAATTCAATGCCTTGCGTCTTTCTACCTAAATTCTACAAGAGAAATCCAAGAGAACTGAAAAGAATTAGTGAATGAGGACCTGATGATGTGGATCAACAACTGAAGGAACTGTGATGACTAATTTTCCTGCTAATTTGGTGAGGTGATAGAGTTCTTCAACATTAGTCTGTCTCAAGAACAGCTGAACTGTACAAATAAAAAATACAGACACCTGACAGGGAAGGCAAGGTATGCATTTCTTGTGCTTCAGTTCAATACTTAATACAGTTTTTGAGGTTGTTTCTTTTTTCCTTTTATTTTTCTTGCAGTAACCAGATAGTGTGAAATAGTTTTCTGGTTCCAAATAATTTACTTTCTGTTTTCTCTCCATAGGGAAAGCTGCTGCTAAGGACTCAAGAACCCAAGAGATGGAATCATGATTAAAATTTATTTTTATATTTAGATTTTTGTCAGTGCTGTTGTTCTAGTTGTTAGTTATAACTGCGATTTAAATAATCACTTTATCAGAAATTGGTTAAGATTTGCTTTTACATTTAATACTCAGAGAAATTTTATATTTAAATTGATGATAGAGGAAAATTATTGTATTACTTCAAAAATGATGTTTCAATTAAACACATTAAACAGTTTTATCAAATCTCTATTGGTTCTTAGATCACAGAGTTTGGTACAGAAAGATTGTCTGGAATTTGCTAGATTAACAAAACCCTGCAGCTGATTCACTGTTTTTGTTGTTTCTTTGATGGGAATCAAGCTGTTTTGTGTTCACAATGGATTTTACTCTGATTTTATTTGTCTACTTTGTTGCACTGAATAAAAGTTTGATTGTTTATGTTTTAATTTTAAACAGTTATGTCACTGAGGAGATTATTTACAGAGAACTTGTGATGGATTCCATTCCTGACTCACATTAACTTGTTGATGGAACTTTAATTGCACGATTGTTATCCTTAACTTCTTGAACTCTTTGGACAGTGCAACTGTGGCTTCCTCCAAAATACCCACTAAGGAAACCTATAAACCTATGAAATACCCACTTCAGAAACCAATAAATCTACAAACACGTGAATCAGAGTTTGTTGTGCAGGAGACATTATATTTGAAGAAAACTGAAATTTTGCATTCCTGTCCTGTTCAATTCAAGCAATCATAGCTTCTTTGCTAATTATGTCTAATGCCTGGCTGGATGGAGGCATATCAATAAAAAAGTGAAGACTAGTTAATAGCCACTCTAAAGGCTTTGCAGGTGACACGCTGAAACTGCAGTTCATCAATAAACAATCTTGAACTGAGGGATGTCTACTTCCTCACTGAGGTGTGATCTGTGCATGCATAGTTCACCAGTCTATACTTCAAAAGGTTTCTATTCTACACTTTCTGCTTGGGGGAGTGTAGCTAATAGTGGGTTTGGTTGAGCTCCCACTAGTGTGCCTCATTAACATGCCTGCTATTCTTTTCCTCTTTCAATTTGTCTATAATGAAAGAATTGAATCCATGTAGAACAAAGTAGCGCTGATTTCACCTGCACAAATAGATGTAAATTGGGTCCAAAAAGTTGCCTTCCATTTATTAACTGAATAGTAAGATTGCTAATGAAAACTTATGATTAAAGCCCCTTTTCAGATTTCTAGAATAAAAATCTTTGGCTGCAATTGATAACTATTTTTTGCACTCACAGGATTAGAGTCATGCGAGGGTTATAAAATACATTCTTATTGGCTAACCCTCTTATTATGTTTAAGCTTTAAGTGGCTGAAGCACAGTTAAATATACACATATATATCATTTGGAATATTTTGGCCTTTGGGTATGTGAGATGAATTCCCAGAAAAAGTTCACTCTCAGCATCAGATAAACAAAGTATTAATCTACAGGCCTCACAGTAGCTTGGACTCAATGACTGTGTTGACATTACATAAAGCGGCAAATGCTTATTTAAATTAGACTCATTTAGCATTAAACAATTATCATTTAAAGATATATTCTCTATTCAAGGGGAATAAAATATAAAAGCAAGGAGATAATTCTGAGCCTTTTTAAGAACTAGTCAGGCTGTACTTAGAATATTGTCAACAGTTTTGGACCCCATATCTCAGAAAGGATGTGTTGTCATTGGAGAGAGTCCAGAGGAGGTTCACCAGGATTATTCTGGGAATGAAGGGGTTAACATATGAGGAGCATTTGGCAATTTTGGGCCTGTACTCACTGGAATTTAGAAGAATGCAGGGGATCTCATGAAACCTATGGAACGTTGAAAGGGCTAGAGAGGGTGGATGTGGAGAGGATGTTTCCTATGGTGGGGGTATCCAGAACTACAGGATACAGCCTCAAAATTGAGGAACGACCTTTTAGAACAGAGGTAAGAAGGAATTTTTTTTAGCTAGAGAGTAGTAAATCTGTGGAATGCTCTGCTACAGATTGCAGTGGAGGCCAAGGTCATGCATGTATTTAAGGCAGAAGTTGATAATTGCCTGATCAGTCTAGGCATCAAAGGATATGGTGAGAAGGCAGATGTATGGCTTGAGTGGGATTCAGGATCAGCCATGATGGAGCAGATTTGATGGGCTGAATGGCTTAATTCTGCTCTTATATCTTATGGTCTTAAGCACATGGACTTAAATTTACATTTTATATTTCCAGATGTTGGTGAAGATCTGCTGAATATGTGCGAACGAAATGTAATTGCAAACAAGCATATTTATGGGACAACAGGTAAGTTAAGGTTAGTAAATCCTTGAAAGAAATATAATCAAGTATTTTACATGATCTTACTGTGATGATTTATTCTAAATGGTTAATAATTAAGCTAAGAGTGTTAACTCACTTGCTACAGAAAATTTGAAATATTGTTTCTGAAGATGGCAGGCTGCTGCGAGGAAAATTTGAGCCAATGAGTCCGTTTGAGTTTTTAGAACTTTACAAATACTATAGTTGTGTCCAAGTACTGTGTAATACTAATAAAGTACTAGTTTTTGAATATTTGTCATAACATAGAGCTTTTGTGGAAAATGCTATAAGAATGGTTGCTGGAGAAGAATGTAAAAAAGAATTTTAGGGATAATAGATCTGCTGAAAATAATTAAACTAGTGAAGGAGCTATAATCATTTCTGTGCTTCTCAATTGTTGTTTAGCCATTTGTAGTTTTTAACTTTGTATCTTCAAGGTCAAGTTCAAGGTTATTGTTATTCAACCATACACATTGAGATACATGGAATCTGTGGTGAATTGGCAGTTTAGATTAAGAACTGGTTTGAGAAGGTAGTAATCAAAGGGACTTATTCTACCTGGAGGTTTGTGATTAGTGGTGTTCAGCAGGATCTGTACTAGGACTTCTGCTGTTTGTCATGTTTATAAATGACCTGGATGAAAGTGTGGATGGGTGGGTTAGTAGATTTACAGATGATACAAAGCTTGGTGGTGTTCTGGGTAGCATAGAAAACTGGCAAAAGAATAGGATATAGATAAGTTGCAGATATGGGCAGAGAAATGGCGGATGGAGTTTAACCTGGACACTTGAAGTATACATCTTGGTAGGTCAAATGCAAAGAGAGAGATGGTACAATTAAAAGTGAGATCCTTTACAGTGTTAAAGAGCAGAAAGATCTTTGGGTCTAAATTCATATTTCCCCAAAAGTGGCTACACAGATTGATAGGACAGTTAAGAAGGCACTGAGTTCAAAATTCAGAAAGTTATGTTACAGCTTTATAAAATTCTAATTACACTGCATCTGGAGTATTGCATACAGTTCTGTTTACCATGTTATAGAAAAGATATTGAGACTTTGGAGAGGATGCAGAAGAGGTTTACTAGGACGTTGCTGGCTTTAGAGGGCATGTTGAATTGAATTGACTTTATTACTTACATCCTTCGTATACATGAGGAGTAAAAACCTTTGTTATCTCTCTGTCTAAATTGTGCAATGCACAATTATTAGTAATTTGTAATAAATAGTATGCACAACAGGACTGTCAATATAACATAGAAATACAATTGTATCAGCATAAATTAATCAGCCTGATGGCCTAGTGGAAGAAGCTGTCTTGGAGCCTGTTGGTCCTGGCTTTTATGCTCTGGTATCATTTCCCGGATGGTAGCAGCTGGAACAGTTTGTGGTGGGGGTGACTCGGGTGCCCAGTGATCCTTCAGGCCCTTTTTACACACCTGTCTTTGTAAATGTCCAGAATAGTGGGAAGTTCACATCTACAGATTCGCGGGGCTGTCGGCACCACTCTCTGCAGTGTCCTGCGATTGAGAGAAGTACAGTTCCCATACCAGGCAGTGATGGAGCCAGTCAGGATGCTCTCAATTTTGCCCCTGTAGAAAGTTCTTAGGCGGTGACTAGTGGGGTACCGCAAGGCTCAGTGCTGGGACCCCAGTTGTTTACAATATATATTAATGACTTGGATGAGGGAATTAAATGCAGCATCTCCAAGTTTGCGGATGACACGAAGCTGGGTGGCAGTGTTAGCTGTGACGAGGATGCTAAGAGGATGCAGGGTGACTTGGATAGGTTGAGTGAGTGGGCAAATTTATGGCAGATGCAATTTAATGTGGATAAATGTGAAGTTGTCCACTTTGGTGGCAAAAATAGGAAAACAGATTATTATCTGAATGGTGGCCGATTAGGAAAAGGAGAGGTGCAATGAGACCTGGGTGTCATTATACACCAGTCATTGAAAGTGGGCATGCAGGTACAGCAGGCGGTGAAAAAGGCAAATGGTATGCTGGCATTTATAGCGAGAGGATTCGAGTACAGGAGCAGGGAGGTACTACTGCAGTTGTACAAGGCCTTGGTGAGACCACACCTGGAGTATTGTGTGCAGTTTTGGTCCCCTAATCTGAGGAAAGACATCCTTGCCATAGAGGGAGTACAAAGAAGGTTCACCAGATTGATTCCTGGGATGGCAGGACTTTCATATGAAGAAAGACTGGATGAACTGGGCTTGTATTCGTTGGAATTTAGAAGATTGAGGGGGGATCTGATTGAAACGTATAAGATCCTAAAAGGATTGGACAGGCTAGATGCAGGAAGGTTGTTCCCGATGTTGGGGAAGTCCAGAACAAGGGGCCACAGTTTGAGGATAGAGGGGAAGCCTTTTAGGACCGAGATTAGGAAAAACTTCTTCACACAGAGAGTGGTGAATCTGTAGAATTCTCTGCCACAGGAAACAGTTGAGGCCAGTTCATTGGCTATATTTAAGAGGGAGTTAGATATGGCCCTTGTGGCTACGGGGGTCAGGGGGTGTGGGGGGAAGGCTGGGGCGGGGTTCTGAGTTGGATGATCAGCCATGATCATAATAAATGGCGGTGCAGGCTCGAAGGGCTGAATGGCCTACTCCTGCACCTATTTTCTATGTTCTGTGTTTTCTATGTTTTCTTCAACCGCCTGAGGTGAAAGAGGTGCTGTTGGGCTTTTTTCACCACATAGATGGTGTGTACAGACCACCTGAGATCCTCGGTGATGTATATGTCCAGGAACTTAAGGTTGTTCACCCTCTCAACCCCAGATCCATTAATATCAATAGGGGTTAGCCTGTCTCCGTTCCTCCTGTAGTCCACAACCAGCTCCTTTGTTCTTGCGACATTGAGGGAGAGGTTTTTTTCTTGACACCACTGTGTCAGGGTAATGACTTCTTCGCTGTAGGCTGCCTCGTTATTATTTGAGATTACGTCAATCAATGTACTATCATCAGCGAATTTAATTAGCAAATTGGAGCTATGGTTGGTGACACAGTCATGGGTATATAGAGAATAAAGGAGGGGACTTAGGACACAGCCTTGAGAGGCACCTGTGTTAAGGGTTAGAGGGGCAGAGGTGAGGGAGCCCACTCTTACTGTCTGCTGGCGAACTGACAGGAAGTCAGGTAGATCTATAACAGGGGCTAAGGAGAGATCTGATTTTTTTTATATAGAGAGATACAGTGTGAAACAGGACCTTCCGGCCTTTTGAGTTGTGCCACCCAGCAACCCACCTTTTTAAATCTACCTTATTACAGGGCAATTTATAATGACCAATTAACCTACTAACAGGGATGTCTTTGGACTGTTGGGGGAAGCTGAAACACCCAGAGAAACCCATGTGCACATGGGAAGAACGTACAAGCTTTGTTCCAGAGGATGTCGGAACTGAATCAGAACTCCAATGCGTAGGGCTAACCACTATGCTATTGTGGCACCCACTGAGATTTATAAGATTACAAGAGGCATAAATCGATCTTTTTCTAGCGTTGAAATGTCTAATACCAGAGGGCATGCATTTAAGGTGAGAGGGTAATTTGAAAGAAGATGTGAGGGGCACGATTTTTACACAGAGTGATGGGTATCTGAAATGCTCTGCCTGGTTTGGTGGTAGATACATTAAGGATTTTTAAGAGACATTTAAATAGGTGCATGTATGTGTAGGAAATGGAAGGATGTGGACATTGTGTAGGCAGATGAGATTAGTTAGCCATTTCATTACTAATTTAATTGGTTCAGCATAATATCCTGTGCTGTTCTGTTCTTTGTTCTATGTGTAAAGCTAAATGAAAATACATACCCCAGGAAAACAAGGTGCAAAACACAGTACGTATATCACATACAGCACATAAAATAATATTAACACAGTTATATTAACAGATAAAAAGCTATTCTGTAGATGCACGAATTGACATAAAGTACCTATGTGACATATAGTTAAATATACAACACTATTACTACTACTGGACTGTCATAAATAATATGTACTGACTGATAGCAGGGCATTCAGCAGTCTCACAGCCTGAGGGAAAGAAGCTGTTAGCCAGACTAGCAGTCCTTGTCCTTCTACTGCAGAGCCTTCTGTGTGACAGTAGGAGATCAATGAGATTCTGGAAACGATGGGAGGGGTCCTTAAACACAGCACTTCTGGTGTATGTCCTGGACGTCGGCGAGAGAGACCCTGATGATTCTCTCAGCAGTCCTCACAAATGCAGCTCATACATTAACCCTTTCATTCCCAGGATCATTCTCATAATGGCAGCACAACTTTTTTTACATACGGGGCCCAAAACTGCACACATTACTCCAAATGCAGTCTGACCAATGTCTTATAAAGCTTCAGCATTACATCCTTGCTTTATATTCTGGTCCTCTTGAAATGAGTGTCAATATTGCAAATGCCTTCCTTGCTACCAACTCAACTTGCAAGATGACTTTGAGGAAATCCTGTACTCGGACTCCCAAGTCCCTTTGCGCCACTGATTTCTGAATCCATTCTCCTTTTAGAAAATTATTTATGCCTTTATTCTTTCTGCCAAAGTACATGACCATATATTTCCTTACTCCCTATTCCATCTGCCACTTCTTTGCCAATTCTGCTAATCTGTTCAAGTCTGCAGACTTTCTGATTCCTCAACACTACCTGTCCCTCCAACTACCTTTGTATCATCTGTAAATGTGGCTACAAAGCCATCAAATTCTTCGTCCAGATCATTTACATATAACATGAACAGTAGTGGATTTAACAACCGACGCCTGTAGAATACCACTTCTGAGCAGCAGTCACCCAGAGAAGGCTCCGTTTATTCCTAGTCTTTGCCTTCTTCCAGTCAGCCAATCTTCCTGTCCATGCTAATATCTTTCCTGTAATACCATAGACTCTTATCTTGTTTAGCAGGCTTATGTGTGGCACCTTGTCAATGGCCTGTGTCTTCCAAATTGCTCCCAGAAACTCCAGCCAATGCTGCTCTACTGTAATCCCTGATAGCGTTCCCATTCCAATCGACTTTGGCCAGCTTCTCTCTCATGCCTCTGCAGTTACCCTTACACAACTATAATACTAAAACATCTAAATTTTACTGCTCTCTCTGAAAGTGCAGGATGAATTCTATCATATTATGATCACATCCCCCTAAGGGTTTTTTTTTACCTTAAGGTCTCTAACCTAATATTATTCATTGCACAACGCCCAATTCAGAATTGTCTTTGCCTTAGTGGGCTCAACCATAAGCTGCTCCAAAAAGCCATCTTGTAGACATTGTCAAATTCCTTCTCTTGGGATTCAGCACCAGTCAGATTTTCCAAACCTACATGCATCTTGAAATCCAGGATGACCAATATAACATTTCCCTTATTGTATGCCTTTTCTATCTCTGTAGTATTTGTACCCCACATCGTGACTACTGTTTGGAGGCCTGTACATAACTCCCATCAGGGTTTTTTACCCTTTCAGTTTCTTAACTACCCATAAGCATTCTGCATCATCAGATCCTTTGTCACTTCTTTCTAAGGATTTAATTTCTTTTTTTGCCAAATAGCACTTGTGTAATTCAGAATCAGAGTCATGTTTTATTATCACTGTCCTATACGACACACATTTTTTGGCAGTAGCTGCACAATGCAAACCCATAAAATTACTATAAATTACAAAATAGTGCTGTAAAGGAATAACGAGGTAGTGCCAATGGGTTCATGGACTGTTCAGATGACAGGGGAAGAAGCTGATCCTGAATTGAGGAGTTGCACATAAAAACTTGCTCTTCTCTGACATCATTTATATTATGTATATTATTTATACGCTTCCTAATTGAGATATTTTGTACTGTGTATTATATAATAGGAAGTGAAATAAAAGTGAGAGAACTAGACTGGCTGAAAAGTGAAGTTTGCATAGGTAAGAATTCTATTTAATTGGAGTTTTATATCATTGTGCAAAGTGAAAATTTCTCTATATTGCATTAAAAATTTGTACTCTGAGCTTTTCCTTGCAGACTAGGAAACCCATCAGTGTTCATTGACTTCAAGTCATTTGAGTTCAAGGTGTCAACTTGCTTCACTCCATTTCTGTACTCTTACATTTATACCTCAGTTAGCATCTTCTCCTTTTAACTTTTCTTTCAGTGCACAAAGATCCCATTCTCCCCAGCCCTATAATATAACTGCCTCCTTTGCTACTTCAGCTCATCTACTTCTGAAATCTTATATATTTTGCATCTCTAAGCAACATAATTTCCATCAATTATTCTCCATACATCTCAACTATTCCTAATCTCTGGTGTACACATCCAGTCCTTCAGCTTATGTTAGCTTTTAATCAACGCCTTAGGTTTTCTTGAGTGTGCTTCTCTTTATCCAGGTGACATTCAGCCCAATAATTCTGCACTCACTAAGCTCTTTTTCTGATTAGAATTCCGTATGTTCTAATTCTACTATTGCTTAGCTATTCACAGCTGTATCCTTTACCATGAAGTGATGCATTCACTGAATTCTTCCATAAAACTCTAGCTCTTTCCTAAACATTCCTTTGATCCATCATAGTATGAAATCAACCTTACTGACCAAACACCTCCTGATCATTCTCCCTTTGGCTGTTTGTCCAATTTTGACTTGTGCCTTGAGATCGTTTTCCATGACAACATTTGATAAATGCAAGTTGTTGTTAAGGTATCTTCCTCTTTTTGCATGGTGCCACTGGATTTTATTCTTTTAACTTTTTGGAGTTCATGGCTAACCTTTCAGTCTTGCTATTGTCGTGGTTTCTCGTTTCTTACAAACAACAAGGAGATGCAGAAAATCCTTCAAGAAGTTTTAAACTTTAATTTGCAAGTCAAAGCTGAGACAATCAGAAAGCTAGTAGCTGACTGCCCATCGAGGCTTGTACACAGCATTCTTTATAGCAGTCTCCTATCTTAGCTACATTATCATATCCAGACGGCCTGTGATCACATATCATCAATACATCCACTCTCGACCTTCCACTATTGTTTTACTCCCCAATTTAATTATGTCCTAGACTACTTTTTAGACCAGATGTCCCCTCATCCCTAACCACAGTTATTTCTTAATTGGTCTTGTTTTGACATACTGCCACATATTTCATTACCTTACTTGCCACCGTTATCTTCCTATTTGGTTTCATTCTAGTTCTCTTCACGAATTAATAGTGATTAGGTCAAAAGTCATGGCTACATAGTGAATACCCTCTATTCAGCTAGCAGTGGTTACGTAGTAAATATAGAAAATATAATGTGTGCATTTGAGTGAATACTGAAATACTGTTGAGTAAATACTGTAAATACTGTAATACATAGAAAATACAATGTATGCGTTTACATTTTCCAATACTATCTATTTGACTTGTTATGTTTTTCGTTTGGTTACTAGTTCATGAAATTAGTACCATCGTTTATGTTAAACATATCCTAGAAATAATTTATGTATTAAAAGTTAAATAATTTATGCACTAAAGTTGCCAATAATAATTGCTAAACTCTTGTTGATCTTCCTTTCAATTTTAGGTTTCTGTTTCCAAAGCAAAATTGGATTCAGAATCATAAATATCATTTATTTTTAAAATAGGAGTTACAAATGCAACCTCTTAAAATAATGTGCTATCTTTAAGCAACACTCACAACACGCTGGAGGAACTCAGCAGGTCGGGCAGCATCCATGGAAAAGATTGGTCGACATTTCGGGCTGGTACCCTTCGTCAGGACTGTAGAGGGAAGGGGCAGAGGCTCTATAAAGAAGGTGGAGGGAGGGTGGGAAGGAGAAGGCTGGTAGGTTCCAGGTGAAAAACCAGTAAGGGGAAAGATAAAGGGGTGGGGGAGGGGAGGTAGGGAGATGATAGGCAGGAAAGGTGAAGAAAGAATAGAGAAAAACACAATGGGTAGTAGAAGGAGGCGGAACCATGAGGGAGGTGATAGGCAGCTGGGGGAGGGGGCAGAGTGACATAGGGATGGGGCACTTCTCTTATGAGTCTGTTGGGGTCATCTGTTGCATCCGGTGCGGCCTCCTCTACATCGGTGAAATCTGACGCAGATTGGGGGACCGCTTCGTCGAGTACCTCCGCTCCATCCGCCAAAACAGACGGGATCTCCCAGTAGCCACCCACTTCTACTCTGCTTCCCACTCCCATTCAGATATGTCCATACATGGCCTCCTCTACTGCCATGATGAGGCTAAGCTCAGGTTGGAGGAGCAACACCTCATATACCGTCTAGGTAGTCTCCAGCCCCTTGATATGAACATAGAATTCTCCAACTTCCAGTAATTCCCTCCCCCTCCCTTCCCCTATCCCTATGTCACTCCGCCCCCCCCCCCCAGCTGCCTATCACCTCCTTCTACTACCCATTGTGTTTTCCCCTATTCTTTCTTCACCTCTCCTGCCTATCCCCTCTCTGCCTCCCCTCCCCCACCCCTTTATCTTTCCACTTACTGGTTTTTCACCTGGAGCCTACCAGCCTTCTCCTTCCCACCCTCCCCCCACCTTCTTTACGGGGCCTCTGCCCCTTCCCTCTACAGTCCTGACGAAGGGTTCCGGCCCGAAATGTCAACCGATTTTTTCCACGGATGCTGCCCGACCTGCTGAGTTCCTCCAGCGTATTGTAAGTGTTGCTTTGACCCCAGCACCTGCAGATTATTTTGTGTGTGCTATGCTTTAAATTATCTTTTAACTGCAGATAAAAGCCCATACTGTTGGTCGGAAGAAGAAATAGCTCAATTGTATGATCAGACAGATGTGCTTCTTGCTGCTGATGGTAAGAGGGTCCTGTCCTGTATTTACAATGCATTGAATTAAAATATCAATACTGCAGAACTGTTTTTATCTTTTAACATATTGTTTTCTTGGAAACCTTGGAATACACCTCGAGTATGGTGGTTTATTTTGTGATCATTTCCTTATCCGTATACCTAAAGTTTCACTCTCTTTAAAAAATGCAGAAAACAGTCTACTTTCTGAGTGCAGTTAGTCAGTATACTAAGTATAATGCTATAGGAAGTAAGGACCATTCATCATCCAGAGCTCTTACTATTCTTTCTTGAAGAAATATTCTTCTTCTTACATAATGGTATAATCTCAGCAGTTATCATGTATCTGATTAACTTAAATAAATTTAGGCCTTCCATTCTGAAATTTCATGACCATATTTCACCACTTTTCCCTCGGTATATTTTTAATAGCTTATGGAGCTAAGTTTCAATGTTTCCAAAAAATAATCATGTTACCTGGCTCATGTAGTGTACACATCACACCAATTTAATGCAGTTTACTAATTATAATGATTATAGCATTCATCCAGTTGTAATTGTTTGTGTACTGACTATGTTTTTCAGCAGGAGACCAATATCCAGCAAATGAAGTTAGCTATCACTGCTTGAAGCTAGCTTCACATCAAATTGTGGCCGTCCTTATTTTGCAACTGAGGCTAACTTAGAAAAATGAGAAATAACATAATGTAAGAGAGAGCAAGTTCAGAAATTTTCAGATGTATAAAAAGCCTAAATGAAGAAGCAAAGATTGGGATGCTGTCCTGACACTTGAGTCAGAGAATCAAACAACATGGGATCTGGCCTTTTGACCCCCGAGTCCATTATTTGCAGTACAGCAGGTTCAAGAAATCGTATAGAATATAGTGTCACAAGATGTTCAGTGATCTGATGCAAGTGTCACGGTTTGTTAATAGCTTCAAATGTCCTGGGACTAGTCGAGTAAACTCATCCACTAGTAACTTCTGGTCATTCCATTACTCATCCAATACCGATCACTTTCAGTCAGGACTCATGCCTAAAATTAGCATGCTCCACACCACATTCGCATACTTAGCAATATATAAGCCTCACTCTCATCATAGCTTGAACACTTTGTCAACTGCAATCATGATAGCCATATTACTCAATGTCACACACCTCTCCCATGCAGGATAATAATAATGAAACCAACAGCAACTTATTTCAACTTATTTACAGAGCATTTTTCATACAGACAATGTTGTTCAAAGTGCTTTACAATAAGAAAAAGTGCAAACGTGAAAATGAAAGAAAAAAAGATGTCAGTTAAAAGCAAAGTTAAATAAGTAGGTTTTGAGCTAGCGTTTAAAAGTGTCAATTGAAACTGCATCCCTTATAGTTGTTGATTCCATAGTTTAGAAGCGTAGTTAAAAAAAACAGACCTGCCAATTCTCTTTGAGCAAGATTGTTTAAACTTAAGAGACTAGCAGAAGAAGACCTGAAAGCTTGAGCAGGATCATTAAACAAAAGTGATTTTGCAATGTACTCCAGTCCCAGACTATTAAGAGCTTTAAAAACAAGTAAGAGAACTTTAAAATTAATTCTAAAAGATACAGGAAGCCAAAGCAGAGTAGCTAGGATGGGCGTGATATGCTCCCTCATCCTGGATTTAGGTAAAAGTCTAGCGGCAGTATTCTGAATGAATTGAAGTTTGTCAATAGATTGCTTTGGAAGACCAGTAAAAAGTGTGTTGCAGTAATCTAGTCTATTTGATATAAAGATATGAATTAGTTTGTCAGGATAAGGAAGAATACAATCAAACATGACAGCAAATATACAGAAGGGACAGATGCAAAAATGTCTCGTAACCATGTGGAGGAATGGGTACACTCCATCACGAGAATCCTGAGATTGCTCTCTTCTCATAATCCATCTTCTTCTCAATCCATGTTCTTTTATGAATTAAGCTCCTCTTCGTAAGCTTCTCATAGATCACTGCAAATTAAACCAAGATAATATAGGCAGAAAACTTTTAAGGAAAATTCAAAGAGATTTTATAAATATATTAAGGAAATAAGAGTAACTAGAAAGATAATATAATGACCAAAGGAGAGTCCTTTATGTGAAGCTGCAGGAGATGGGTAAGATCCTAATAAATATTTCTCTGCTTTTACCATGGAGAAACACTTCAGAACTAGGAAAGGTAAATGGGGAGGTCATGGGGATAGTACACTTTACAGTAGAGGAAAACTGAAGTTTTTTAAGGTAAAACCTTAAAAGGTATGAACATGGCATAGAGTAGTGATCAAATGTCCAATTAAGTTAAAACCTTCCTCCATATCCTTCCATTTCCTGCATATTCATGTGCCTATTTAGGATTCTCTTTGTTACTTCTTTTGTATTTGCCTCCACCACCATTCCAGGCACCCACCACTATTAATCTATAAAGAACTTCCCCCTCACATCTCCTTTGAACTTTCCCCCCTCTCACCTTAAATGCATGCCTTCTGGTATTAGACATTGCAACCCTAGGGAAAAAAGTACTAGCTCCCATAAACCTATAATCAATCCCTCCCATAATCTTATAAATCTCTATTACAGTATTCCAGAGAAAACAACCAAAGTTTTTCCAACCTCTCCTTATATCACGTGACAGGCAGCATCCTGGTAAACCACTATTGCACCCTCTCTAAAGCCACAAAATCCTTCCTATAATGGGGTTACCAAAAACAAATACAACTCCAAATGCAGCCTGCATAGAGCTTTATAAAGCTGCAACATAACTTCCTCACTCTTGAATTCAATTCCTCAACTCATAAAAGCAAGCATGCCTTATACCTTATTTACCACCCACCCTATCAACATTTGTAGCCACTTTCAGGGAACTATGGGCTTAGACCTATGACGCTATGATCCCTCTATACATCAACAATGTTAAGGGCTTTGCTCTTTGATCTCCCAAAGTGCAACACTTCACATTTGGCTGTGTTTAGCTCCATCTGCCATTTCTTGGCCCATAACTGCAACTAATCTATATCCCACTATATCCTTAGCCTCTATACTTCCTTTTTTTTGAAATTTATTTTTTATTGAAGTTCATCATCAAACAAATATTTCCATAAGATGTATTTCAGATACTGTACATATATATCATATAATCATATTTGTCACAAATCTCCACATAATATTTATCTGAGTATACACTTATAGAAAGGAGACAAAAGAAAGAACAATCGAAAGAAGAAAAATATGTACAAAGTAGGGAGTGATTTTTTTTACAACATATTCATTGACTTGTGAGAATAATATCAGGCCTATGATGTCTTATGTAGTTAAACCATTTTTCCCAGTATGAATCAAATTGTTCCAACTTATGATTAACAGATGCTGTTATCTTCTCCATTTTGCAAATGTCCATTGTAATTTCCATCCATACATTTAAAGTTGGGCTCTCCTGTGATAACCATTTCCTGGTAAGGGTCTTTTACCAGCCACCAGCTGTATATTCATTAAATATTTATCTCTTTTTCAACCATTCTTGAGGTATATACCCAAAATATATGGTCTTACTCTCTAAGGGTATTTCACATTCAAAGATATCTTGTAGGGCATTATGTATCCCACTCCAATAGTCTTTGATAACGGGGCATTCCCAGAAAATATGATAATGGTTTGCATTTTGATTTCCACAATTTCTCCAGCAAACAGGGAGGTTACTATCGTAATAGGATTTCTGAGAGGGTGTAATAAAATATCAAGTTTTTCTACCCGAACTCCCTCCATTTCTGTGAACTGGTACACTTCCATTGATACCTCCATATTATTGTCCATTCTTCCTCAGATATTATTATCCCTCCTTCCTTCTCCCATTTTATTTTAATGTATGAAGTCAAACGTGTTTTAAGATTTGACAAACCCTTATACACACTTGAAATGATTCTACTACTGTTGTCTGAATTATATGCTTTTCTAAATAGCTCTATCAGACATGTACTTCTTGCCTTGGTTACATTTTTAACCGTCCTATTAACATACTGTCGCATCTGTAAATACCGATAAAAGTCTTGTTTTTCTAATAAGTGTTTCTCTTTGGGCATTTCAAATCTGAACAGTGTTCCTTCTTTCATTATATCGCAAATAGCTGTTATTCCTTTAGCTGTCCAGTCCTTAAATGTAGCATCCAGTTTATTCGGCATAAAATCCGAGTCATATGCACACCACTTAAGAATTGCAATGTCTCTTGCTAGTTTATATTCTTTTATAATAGCTTTCCATATTTTAAGAGTCCATTTCACCCACAGGTTACCAACAGTATTTATGTAACTTTGTAGGTTGTTATCAGCCAAAATTGCCTGTACGGGCTGGAAAGTATCCTCTCCTCAATGTTTTTCCATTCAGCGTCAGATGATGGGTTGCACCAGCATATCACAACTCTCAACTGTGCTGCAAAATAATAATCTCTAAGAGAAGGTAGGCCCCATCCTCCCTTTTCCTTGGCTAATTGAAAAGTTTTGAGACAAACCCTAGGCCCTTTGCCATATATATCTTGATAGCATCTTGTTCCATTCATTGAATTGATTTTGGTTAATCTCTATTGGTAGGGTCTGAAAGAGATACAGTAGTCTGGGCAGTATATTAATTTTAATGGATTCAATCTTTGAACTGAGACCAAGAAAAGGAATTAGGTTCCATCTTGTTATATCTTCCTTAATTTTTTTTATATATAGGCTGATAATTGCATTCTGATAATTTTGCCAAATCTTTTGGCATTATGTTGCCCAAATATTTGACAGACTCTGTTTGCCATGCCCAAGGATATCTACTTTCAATTTCTCCTGGAAACCTGGAAACTATTCAAACTATTCAAACTAGTTGGGATTTATCTATGTTGATCTTGTATCCTGATAACTGGCCATATTGTTCAAAGGATATTGTTCAATTTAGGTGAAGAGTATGTTGGTTGCCCTAGATAGATCAAAATGTCATCCGCGTAACAGACCAATTTATGCCCTGTCCCTTTAACAGTAATTCCCCTGATATCTTGATTTTGTCTGATGTATTGAGCTAATGGTTCCAGATATAATGCAAAGAGTAGCGGTGACCATTCACAACCTTGTCTCATGCCCCTTTCTAGGATAAAGCTATTAGATAAATATCTATTGATTTTAATCCTAGCAGTAGGATTGTCATATAGTGCCTGTATAGTTTGGTCTTTGTAGACCAACTCTATGTAAAACTCTGTAAAGAAAATTCCTATTAACCGAATCAAATGCCTTTTCAGCGTCCACACTTATCACTATTGCTTCAATTTAATTTTTTTTTTAATATGGTCCATAATGTGAAGTGTCCTTCGTATATTGTCTTGTGTTTGGCGTTGTTGTGTAAAACCTGTCTGATCATTATGTATCAGTGTGGGTAGAAACTCTTCTAATCGTTTGGCCATGATGGAGGTAAATATTCTATAATCCACATTAAGAACAGATATTGGTCTAAATGACCCATATTTCATTTTATCCTTGCCTTCTTTCAGTATAGCTGAGATTATCGCCTCCTTCCAGCTGGGTGGCATTTGCGCCTTTCTTAGAGCCCAGTTCAGTGTGGGAAGTAAAACAGGAATTAACTCATTTCTAAGTTCTTTATGCCACTCTGCCATATATCCATCTGATCCTGGTGACTTGCTTAATTTAAGCCTACTAATTGCAGTTTTTAGTTCAGCTTCAGTTATGTCAGCAGTCATCGTTCTATTTTGTTCTTTGCTTAAAGTGGGTAACTCTAATGAATTCAGGAAGGTGTCAGTTTGGGTTGTGCTTCCCTCTGGAACTTTGGAATATAGAGTTTCATAAAACGTTTCGAAAGCTTCTTGAATTTCACTTAGCTTATTTTTTATCACTTTTATTCTTGGATCCCTAATTCTATGAATTGTATTTTCTGCTATCTTTTTTTATCAGTTTCCACGCTAGTATTTTCATAGATTTAGATCCACTTTCATAGTGTCTCTGTTTCAGAAAGATTAAAGTTTTTCTAATTTCTTGTGTAGCCAAACTATTAATTTCATTCCTAATTTTTTAAATTTCCTCTAGTGTATCCTGTGCCAAACTCAATTTGTGTTTTTTTCTAGTTCCTTCAGCTTATTTTGTAAATCCGCTGATGTTTTATTCCTTTCTTTTATATGAAGATATCGCTATAATTTTCCCTCTTAAGACAGCTTTCAGAGTATCCCATAGAATGGGAGGTGAAACCCTTCCATTATCACTGAATTCTAAGTAAAGACCAATTTCTTTTTTAATTTGTTCCTTAAAATAGGGATCATTGAGTAGACTTGAATTTAGTTTCCAAATAGTATTCTTTGGTTGTAGGTCAAAATCAACAGATAAATATATAGGTGCATGGTCACTTACATCTGTTATCCCAATTCCGCAGGTGATTATTTTGTCTTTACCTTTTCCAAATGTTATGAAATAGTCTTGTATATACGGAATGGGGGGCAGAATAATGAGTATAATCCCTTCTGTCGGGGAAAATGTCTCTCCATATATCAATTAGACCAACATCCTCAAAAAGAGTGTTAACTTTCTTCTGTAAGGATTTTGTTTCATAAGTTTTTCTATTGGAAGAGCCTAACTTTGGTTGTAATTGTAAATTTAAGTCTCCCCCACATATCAAGAGACCTTCTGTTTCCGTTACCATAATATTAGTAATTTTCTGGAAGAAACTAATATCACTTCCTGGGGGTGTGTATATATTCAATGAAGTAACTGGATTTCCGTCTATATTCCCCCTTACCAGAATATATCTGCCCTCCTTATCTCCCGTTTTGAATACTTTTTCAAAATTTAGCTTGCTTGAGATGAGAATAGCAACTCCTCTTCTATGTCCTGATTTATATGAGGAGAAAAACAAATTAGTAAAGCCCATTCTCTTTAATTTTCCATGCTTATTATCACTAAGTGAGTTTCCTGTAAATATACCACATGTGCTTGTTCTTTTTTTCATTTTTGATAGAATTTTACTGTGTTTGATTGGATTTAACAGCCCATTGACATTAAAAAAAATTAATTTTACTTTGTCCTTAGCCATGTGTATTTATCTGTTAGTATATCATTGAAATTTGCAGAATATAACTTAATCGATCAACTCCCTGAACAAATAAGAGCCAAGAAACGCAAATAATAAAAGAAAAGGTACCGAAGGTGTGAGTCCAAGGCTGGGGTCTCTAGATGACCCTGGGTTGAGCTAGAAGAAACATCTAGCCCCTCCTAGTCTTCTACACTTTCAACACCACCATCAATCATCATATTGTCTGAAGATTTACTAACACACCCCTCTAAGTTTTCATTCAGGTTATTTATATATGTCACAAATAGCAGAGTTTCCAGTATCAATCCCTTTGGAATGCAATTAGTCATAGAACTCCAGCCAGAATAAGTTCCATCAACCACTACTTGCTGTCTTCTGTGGGCAAGTCAATCCTCAATCCAAATGGCCAGTTCACCATGGATCTTAATCTTTCAGATGAGTCTCCCATGAGGGCCTTGTTAAAGGCCCTCCTTCCTTAAATCCATGTTGACAGCATCCACAGTTCTACCTTTAAAAACACCTTTGATAACTCAATAAAGTTAATTACAGATGATTTGCCTTGCACAAAGTCATGGTGACTGTCCTAATTAGGCTATGGATTTCCAATTGCTCATAAATCCTATCCTTAGGATCCTCTCCAGTAACTTCCCTGCCACTGATATGAGACTCGGGTCTATAGTTTCCAGGATTATCCTTATTTCCCTTCTATATTATCAAAATAACATTAGTCACTCACTGGTCCTCTGGGACCTTGCCCATGGCTAGAGATGACACGGAGAAATTGCTGAATGTTGTCTCTCTTGACAACCTGTGTACTTCAGGGGTCAGTGCTGGGCCCATTGTTGTTTGTCGCTTGAATCAGTGATTTCAATAAGAATATGCAAGGCATGGTTAATAAATTTGCAGATTACTCTAAAATAATTGCTATAGTGGACAATGAAGAATGTTATCAAAAATTACAGGGGGTCTTCATCAGCTGAGTAAGTGGGCTAAGGAATGGCAAATTAAATTTAATTCAAGTGTGAGCTGTTGCATTTTGGATAGTCAAATTCAGGTAGGTCTTTCACACTGAATAGCAGGACCTTGAGGAATGTTGTAAAACAGAAGAAGAGCATGCACATTGTTCACTGTAAGTGGAGTCACAGTAGGCAGGCTGGTATCAAAGGCTTTTGGCATGCTGGGCTTCGTAAGTCAGGGCATTTGAGTATAAAAGTTGGGAGCTCATGGTGCAGTTGCAGAGGTCGTTGGTGAGGCTGTACCTGGAGTACTGTGTTCAGATTTGGTTGCTCATAGGAAAGATGCTAGTAAACTGGAAAGAGTGCAAGAAAGATTGACAAGGATGCTGCCAGGACTTGAGGGACTGAGTTATAGCGAGAAGTTGGACAGACTAGGACTTTAATCCTTAGGGCATAGAAGACTGAGAGGTGAACTTATAGAGGTGTGTAAAATCAGAAGGGACATAGATTGAATGCACACAGGCTTCTTCCCACATTTGGAATAGCAAGAACTAATAGCACTGGTTTAAGGTGAGAGGGGAAAGATTTAGGAGGAACTGGAAGTGCAACTTTTTTACACAAAGTGTGCTATCACTGTGGAATCCAGTGGTTAAAATAACATCTTCTAAAACAGCGGTCCCCAACCACAGGGACGCAAGGAAACAATATGATTGGCGATATGAGTCAGCTGCACCTTTCCTCATTCCCTGTCATGCCCACTGTTGAGCTTGAACGCACACGAGGTCATTACGCATGCGTCATCCATGTCAGTGCAGGAGAAAATCAACTCCTCAAGCTTGCAAATGACGGCAGGCTGAAAAGTATGTTTGACACAACATCTCTGCCGGCATTCTGGATCAAAGTCAAGGCTAAATATCCTGAGATAGCCACGGAAGCACTGAAAACATTGCTTCCATTTCCAACATATCTCTGCGATGAATGTAACAAAAACTAAATTGCGGAATAAACTGGACATAAGGAACCCCCTTTGAGTATCGCTGTCTCCCATCATCCCTCGATGGTACCGTCTTGTTGCAGGGAAACAAGCCCAGGGCTCCCACTGATTCAGCGATATTGGTGTGTTGCAATGATTTTATTAGTTCATACGGGGAAAATATGCGCGGTGTGTTTAATATCCAAACGTTACTTAAAATGTTATGATGCTATTGACTTACTTATATAACCATATAACAATTACAGCACGGAAACAGGCCATCTCTGCCCTTCTAGTCCGTGCTGAACGCTACTCTCACCTAGTCCCACCGACCTGCACTCAGCCCATAACCCTCCATTCCTTTCCTGTCCATATACCTATCCAATTTTTCTTTAAATGATAATATCGAACCTGCCTGTAACACTTCTACTGGAAGTTCGTTCAATACTTACTTCAAGCTCCCCTGTCCTCCCCTGATAATTGACTTATCGCTATATTCATGCGAAAAAAATAAGCGCTGTGTTTAATATTAAATTCGTTACATAAACCCTTTTAGAAACGAAATTGAGTGTATTAGCCACTTATCACCGATATTCTGATTGTGATTAACCTTGCCCGCCCCGCCGAACAGAGTCGCCAAAGACGATTTGTAGAAAAAAATCGGCACGTGCACATATGCGCAAGTGACGCATGTGCACTGGTGCTCGCGCAAGGATTCATGGTCATTGTAGCCTTATTCGGGGTAAACAGAATGAATTTGACTGCTACTCTTGTCCGTTGGCAACCCTACACCCCCCCCCCCCCCAGTCGGCCGGTCCGCAAAGATATTGTCAATATGAAACTGGTCCGCAGTGCAAAAAAGGTTGGGGACCCCTGTTCTAAAAGACAGTTGGACAGCTACATGGATTGGAAAGATTTTTGAAGGTTATAGGCCAAACGTTGGCAAATGGGACCAGCTTGGATGGGGGATCTTGGGTGGTACCAATCAGTTGGGCTGAAAAGCCTATTTCTGTGCTGTATGATTCAATGACTCTATAAGTCCAGAAAACACTTGTACGATTTAGAAACAGGGAAGTGAATTCAACTATCTCTGAACTTAAAATAATGATTGATCCTTTTAAGTGGTAGCAGAAATGATTTTTTTCAGCACGATGCATATTTAAGAGACAATAGACAATAGGTGCAGGAGTAGGCCATTCGGCCCTTTGAGCCAGCACCGCCATTCACTGTGATCATGGCTGATCATCCACTATCAGTATCCACTTCCTGCCTTATCCCCATAAACTTTGATTCTGCTATCTTTAAGAGCTCTATCCATCTCTTTCTTGAAAGCATCCAGAGACTTGGCTTCCACAGCCTTCTGGGGCAGAGCATTCCATATATCCACCACTCTCTGGGTGAAAAAGTTTTTCCTCAACTCTGTTCTAAATGGCCTACCCCTTATTCTTAAACTGTGGCCTCTGGTTCTGGACTCACCCATCAGCAGGAACTTGCTTCCTGCCTGCAGCGTGTCCAATCCCTTAATAATCTTATATGTTTCAATGAGATCCCCTTTCAGCCTTCTAAATTCCAGAGTATACAAGCCCAGTCGCTCCAATCTTTCGACATATGACAGTCCCGCCATCCCAGGAATTACGAGGGTTCCAATGCTGTACTCCAAAAAATGGCTGCATTGCTGTCAAAGCAGTATTGCCTACTGATGGCTGTAGCAAAATGAATCAGAACAAATGCTATCATCTTGCTTTTCTCTAATTACACTGTATTGGAAGTTTTCATATAATTTGACCTTTTGTATGATTGACCCATAAAGCTGCTTTCCAAGTTTACATTTAATTAAATGTCTTTCTTATTACTTACCTTGCATTATTTAGCGCAATGTATTTTTAACATTATCGTGAAAATTATTGGCGATGTAACCCTTGTGAATAAACGGATATTCATAGAAATATAGCCATAAATGGCATGACTATCATTGGCTGTGCTGGCGCGTGGCCAAGTGGTTAAGGCATTGGTCTAGTGATCTGAAGGTTGCTAGTTCGTGCATCAGCTGAGGCAGCGTGTTGTGTCCTTGAGCAAGGCACTTAACCACATATTGCTCTGTGACGACACCGATGCGAAGTCGTATGTGTCCTAGTGCCCTTCCCTTGGACAACATCAGTGGCGTGGAGAGGGGAGACTTCCAGCATGGGCAACTACCGACCTTCCATACAACCTTGCCCAGGCCTGTGACCTGGCAACCTTCCAAGGCGCAAATCCATGATCTCACGAGACTAGCGGATGCCTATATATATCATTGGCTACCAGCTTACATTTATATATGTGAATAGAATAATTTTTAAATTCATTGCCACTGGTAAGGGAACTATGATAAATATTTAAAATATTGAATAGTTCAATTAAAGATACTTGTGCATCAGGAAGGAAGGAAGGGGGCCTTTCTAGGCCTTACATTTGGAGACACAAGAAATGTTGACATTTCCTTTACCCACAGTCCTGCTTAACCTGCTGAGTTTCTCCAGCAGATTGTTCGTTACAATCAGGATCATAGTCACTTGATCACACACTGCAGACTTCAAACTGACATCTGAAGCTACGTGCAGTAGCAGTAAGGAAAATAAAAATAGCTTGTATTTTATTACTGTGTCACAGTGTGAGTTATTAAAGCAAATTTATACACAGTGGAATCATGTTTTAGTAACTGATCAGGAATAATGTATGAGAAAAACCAGAATATTTGAGTAAGTGCTACAAAAGAAGGCAAACATCCTGCAATTTTCAGTGTTGCTTTCATAAAATTGTATGAGGATTAGATATTGGGTTCTGAATCATATTCTGAAAATAAAATAAAGAGAAATAAGTGAAACATGCCTGCCCTAGTTTTTTTCTCTCTATTTAATGGACTTAAATCTTGAAAATACAACACAGATGCACAGTTTCTTGTATCTCCTACTAAGATACTCTTACAAATCTTCTGGAAGAGCAAGGCAACTCACATTACATCTTCTTGATTTCCAAGTTTAACTGTCCTTGGGCTTTCAGTAGAAACTGTTCACAAATTTGGACTGTGAGTTCTGAACACCATTTGAATATTGCCAGCAGTCACTTAACAAAGAAAGAACATTAGTACTGTCTATTGTATACAATTTTGTTTTTTAACAGTAATATGCTTTAAGGCTTGTATCATAAAATGTTTCTATTATTCTGAAAGAGTTAACCCCAGTCTTGAGCTATACCACAACTACTCTACTACGGCTCTAAGAACATGAACATAAATCACAATAAATCCAATAAATAATCCCAACCAAGTTCATCCCAGAATTAAAGAAGAGACTAAGCAAATAATTTCCAACAATTTCCTGTTATCCTTTATTGTTGAATTGAAGCTTTTTCCCATTGGATTTAAGTGTTCTTTGAGATTGCCCTGTTGTCTTTATCCCAAATTAGCCAAACCATTTAAGGCTTATTTTAATATTAAGTTAGTTTATAAAGCATCCCATTAAATACTATGTACACTTAAGTAATTGTATTCCTTTCCTCTTTGTATTACAGTATTCTATGATGATGATTTGACAGATGCATTTTTTCAGACAATCTACAGAATTTTAAGCAATTTGAGAAATCCAAGCACAGTATACCTCTCTGTAGAGAAAAGGTAAGTTCAGAAAAGAAATCTACAAGACAGAACTTGCAGGTACTGCAGTATCTACATTTTGCAGTTTGGGGTGAACATCTTAGAGGAAGTGTACCAGAAATCTATGTATAATGTTATTTATTGCACATTAAAGTTTAGTCTAGATTGGCAGTTGACTTTTTAATTAATGCAAGTCATAAAAAAGTTATCACATCAAGGTGGGGACTGGTTTCCTGCTGAGGGTAATTCATTTGTGAACACTGCCATATAAACAACTAAGATGATCTTTCAAAATAACTGACTGGGCTGTTATAAAACTGCCGCTAAGTGATCCACATCAGTGTGATGGAGAACCTATGCTATAACTTGGATGTGAAACTCTTTACAGCTTTACTATAGGGCTTGGATGTGGTGTCATTTAAGTAGCCATAAGCACATAAGTAGCCATGTGCTTTATTCTTATTTGCCCTTAGAAAGACCTAATGAATCACTTAGTTCAGGGGAAATTCTGTATAGGTAACAAATGACCTTGCCGGAACCTTCACATGTCATGAACTATTGAGAAAAATGTTGCCTCTTTGCTCTCTTCAGTGCCCAGAACTTTTTCCACTTATGTTACTTTATTTCCTTAACTCCAAAATGAGAACATGAGTAATATCAGAAGTACTACCATCAACCCTCAGGCTTGTCCTGCCATTCAATAAGGCAATGGCTGATCGAATCCTGGACCTAAGCCCAGTTTCATACTCACTCCCCATATCACCTGACACTCTGTTTTTATATTTTTATGTTTTTATAAGTTGGCCAGGGTAAGTTGTAAATCAGCCACAGCTGGTAGGGGATTACAGATTAGTTTCTATCAATTCAAGCTATTTGTTTCCTTGCACTCTGCTATAGAGTGGCAGATCAGTGAGGTGTTCATTGATGCCTTTGTAAATTTAAGAAATAATATAGTTAAATAAGAAAAATGATCAAAATAGACTTGGGTAACAAGACATCATTAATATTATTTTGCAAACGCAACCGCTTATCAATAACAGCCAAAACTCAGGCAATTCAATGCTCAGGGGTTCCAAAGTTGCTGAAGCAATGAGACTTCATCCACTGCTTTTAAAACAACTACCAGCTTCAATTTCCCAATATACCATTGCACTAATACCAAATTGCTTGCAACAATTTTAACAAGAACTGAGAGAAAATCTTCAAAGATTTTACCACTATTATTAAAGCACTGGGTGTTCTGAAGACCGGTGATTATGACAAACCAAAGACAAATTAATCTTCATGATAACTACATCCATAGTGCTGTTCCAGAGTTGTCAGAATTTTCTGATAATTTCTTTCAGTTTTCCAGTTTTATGTTTTGCACTACTAATCATTGTTTTAGGATATCACATTTTACAGAATGCAAATCTCAATTTTCTTTTGAAAGGTTCCCAGTACAAAAAGCTTCATGATCAAGTTACAATTGAATTAATTCCTGCAACCATTTAAGAGCTTATACTAACAGTGAAAGATACCAGACCAGGGGTTGATTGACATTACAGGTTAAATATGTAGCTTTCCTTCATGAGTCAATTCATTAGTAAAACAATTTTAAATGTAGTTGTTAGCCCTTTCATTAAATATTACGAAGGTGGAAATTTACATGGAGCAATGAGTTGAGATATCCATAAAGAATATTTGCCATAGACTGTCATAGAATATTTGTCAAATGTCTTCATAGAGGAATGCAATTAATGGTGGTGTTCCACTAACATATACTTGATCATATACTGTATATGATTCTGTACTAGATGTTAGTTTAAAAATTTGACTAGATGAGATTTATTGGTCTGTTAAATAGACATTTTTGTAAGATAACTGAGAGGTATTTAGAATTAGCCCCAATATAATTTGCAGATAAGTAAAGAACGTTTCCTTTAAGAGTTGAAATGGTGAAAGAGACCAATTGAATTTGCTCATCATAGAATCCTTGTCCACAAACAACATATGATGGCAAATAACTGAAATGCTGGAGATCCCAGAAATAGAGAGGCCCTATGATAGTTCACATATGTAAATTCATCAGAGGTGGGTTATAAAACACTTACTCAATCTGTGATTGATTTCCTCAGTAAAGAAGGAGGCACATGATGAGCAGTGAATGCAGCAAGCAAAGTGCTCCCAGGCACTGTGTTAAACTCGGAACATTACCTCCAGTTCATAAAGCTGTTTTTCCAAATTTGCCATCACGATTTGAGATTCCACTCTTCTGTGAAGATACATGATTTAAAATCAGCACATCCTTATAGGATAGGCAAATGCATATCTTATTAAAGTGAAATTAACCAATTATTCTCATCATATTTTCTCACTATTTCAATCTATTTTAACACACCTGTAAAAGATATTTACAGTAGCTTAGCGTGAGAATTTATTAAAACAAAATCATAATTTCTTTCAGACTAAACTTCACATTGAGAAAAATGGATGTTACATGTGATGCATATGATCATTTCCGATTCTGTTTGACTGAGTTGGAGAACTTGAGTGATGGAAAAACTAAATTTGCTGTAGAATCAGTCAAGCTAACTTTTCCACAACTTCTTTTTTATGAGCGAGTGGAACAATTGGTAAGTACTTTTAAGCTTGGAGCACACCTAGGGGAAAGAGTTACGAGGGGTGATTGATAAGTTCGTGGCCTAAGGTAGAAGGCGTCAATTTTAGAAAGCCTAGCACATTTATTTTTCCTACATTTACACACTTAGTCCAGCAGTCGTGGAGCATACGGATCCCTTCCTTGCAGAAGTTGGTGTCTTGGACCTCCAGAAAGTGGTCCAAAGTAGGGGGTGATTTGTAAGTTCGTGGTGTAAGGTAGAAGAAGATGAGTTATTAACTTCAAACTTTCTGCATTTTCACTCAAAGAGTTGAACTGCATGTGCATGTAACAAGAGCTGTATAACTCATCTCCTTCTACCTAAGGCCACCTGGAGGTCCAAGACGCTCTCATTACATGCACGTGCAGTTCAGCTCTTTGAGTGATAATGCAGAAAGTTTGAAGTTCATAACTCATCTCTTTCTACCTTAGGCCACGAATTTATCAATCACCCCTGCTGTGGACCACTTCTACAAGGAAGGGATCTGTATGCTCCACGACCACTGGACTAAGTGTGTACATGTAGGAGGGGACTATGTTGAAAAATAAATGTGCTAGGTTTTCTAAAATTGACTCCTTCTACCTTAGGCCACAAACTTATCAATCACCCTTCGTAGTGGTTGGTGAATATTCAGAAATATAAACGTGTTTCAGCCTATCATTTTGGAATACCAGACTCTAGAAACAGAATATACTCCGAAGGATGAATTTTAAAAAATAATTTGAGACAAAAAAGTATTTTGCAGAGATAAAATGGCAAGAAAATATGACACATAGTGTCATAATACAGCTATGAATATTAATAAAGAAAAGGTCAAACAAGTTCCGGAAATGCTTTTTTAAAAAGTTAAACACGAAGTCCAACATATGTTGGAAACAGACCCATCAGCAAAACTTTTCTGTGTCCACCAAGTTACCTAAACTGAAATAAAAACAAAATGTGAAAATATAGGCATTATCTACAGCAATGGAAAAGTGTTAACATGTAAGATCGTTGACTCTATGTTTACACAGAACAGTAGATACCTGGAACATGCTGCCTGGGGAAGTAGTGGACACAGAAGCAACAGCAATGTTTTTAAGAAGCATTTAAACAAGCATGTGAGCAGGCAGAGAGTAGAGGGATGTGGACCATTTTCAGGCAGATGAGATTAGTTTGGATGGACATTATGGTCAGCGTGTTCCTGTGCTGTGCTGTTGACTGTTCATTAAAGATGTTTACTATCATTCCCCTCCACAGATACCGATTATTTTCTGAAATTTGTACTTTTGTTGGGGGTGGAAAAAAAGGATCTAATATTGAAAACTGGGATATAGACCAAACAAAACTGATAAATTTAGAATTTACAAGAAAGATGACAAAGAAGTTAGTAACACTGCAAGGGATACAGGAAAGCAATAAGAGTTTTAAAAGAATGAAAGTGAACATGTGAGAATGTTAGCAAATAAATATAAAAATAATGTTTTTGCAGGTCTAATAATATTTTTCATGGGACAGGGCTGCAAAAGATCATGTGTGTAATTGCAAAGAATAAATGATAGAGCTATTGTCAAGATATCTGTCAAAATAAAATGGACTAATAGAATGTACTCGTGGTATGTTCCTTCACTTATACTGTACATAAATGGCATAGAACTTCACATGCAGGCTACATAGTTACACAAAGAGGGTCATTAGTCCTTTTAGCTTATCCCATCATTTATGTGAGGTCTTAGCTGATCTTGGACTCTTTCCCTCATCCTTTATTATATTTGCTTAAAAACTGTTGATCTCTAATTTAAGTTTAACAATTGTCTGAGCCTTAAGTGCCATTTGTGATAATTACAACTATCCATTACCCTTTGCATTTAGAAATGTTTCCTAATGAAATTCGTGAAAGACTGGCTTTAAATTTAGACCACGTCCTTTGTAAGTCCAGTCAAAGAATATAGTTTCTCTGTGTCTAAACTGGAACCCCTTTTAACTAAAATAAAGTGGACTGAAAGATCTGAGATAATAAAAATTCTAAAACTTGTAAGAGTTTACTGATAAAGTTAATCTGGAATGGGAGCTCTTCTAGTACATGGGAAAATAAGTGTTGATATTATATATATTAGCTATATCAAAATGTTTCTTAATCAATTGTGTTTTAAGTGCAGTCATTGTTGCTAGTTGGGACATATGTATACAACAAAGTTTTTTTACAGCTAAACAAATATATAATTAAAAGACATACCTGTAAATTTAAAATTATCTCAACAACAAAGTGGTTATTCATGAATGAAATATCATATCACACCAATATTGAAAGTCAAGTAATATATTTTCAAAAATAAATAAACAAGTAATTGAACAAGGAGAAGTTAAATGACATATGGAGTGGGTAGGTCCGAATGTATGGTCACATTGTCCGGTTTGAGAGAATTGTATCTTAATTGTAACTGGTTGTGTATAATTTTTAATAAATTCTGTTGTATTTCTTTTCTTCTTGTCAATGCCTGCAAGAAAATGAATTTCAAGGTAGTATATGGTAACATATACATAATCTTGATGATAAATTTACAGTTTTGAACTTTAAACTAGTTGTATTTGTTGTAATTTGAAATGTGACCATCAATCCACTAGAGGACTGAATGTTAGTGAACTCATCTGCATGTTCAATGGAAACAAATTTAAATATTAGAAAATTCTTTGTAAGTTTTTAAAAAATTAATCCATAAATCTAGTTGTCTATATTCAAAAATTTGGTCGGATATACTGAGCTCATTTTCCTATGAATGCAGCCCAACAACACTGAAAGCTGCGGAGGACTACCTGAGCACTTATTTGTACATGAGAGGTGCCTCATGAAGTGAACCAGGTAGCAAATAATGATGTAATGATGGGTTTTTGGTGATTTAATCTAAGACCCTGCCTCTAGAATGCCTTGATAGTTCACTACTGTCAAAAACCCTTGAAGTGTTTTAAAATCTCTGATTAAGATATATAAAAATAATTTATATAGATTTGCATAATTTTATTTAAAATTTATTAAAATTGCTAAAACATTTAAAGTAATAAGATTAATTACAGATATTAATGTAAAACAAGCAAATATCTGTCTTCGGTATGTTGTGTTCACCATTGCACTCGGTAGTAAACCCAGTGGTAAAGCAGAAAGTCCAATGCACGCAAGTATCCGATTTCCTGCTTATCCCCAGTTACTGTGTTTCTATAAAACGGGATTTAAGATGTATAGGGAGTGGAAGATAATTTTTATTTTCTACGAATGAAAAATGATCTAATGTATGGCATGGCATTGTCACTGGGGTAAGAATGATTATAACTGGTCTAAGAACCAACTAAATATATGGGTATACTGAGGAATGGCCACGTTTGAAATTGTATTCAACAATTAAGGTTTAACAAACACAACTATCATTACTTGCTGAATTATGATTGCCACCTGGTGGTAGTATATTATCAGTGCTTCAATATATATTTAGAAAATAGAGTACTTTTATATTACTCATTGCTTGCAAGAAAATAATAAAATTGCTTATGCTTAATGAAATTTAACACTATTAATTATTTCACTTGTTTAGTTTAAAATCTTTATTTTTATTTTCATTACAATGGAGAAATGACTTTTTGTGTTTTTTTTACAGGAATTGTGGAAAATAATTGTTGAGCCACTTAGCAGCACACAGCAGTGAAGAGGCTATTCTAATTAAAAATGCCTGCGTTCAGTGCTGCTTATTGCTGTTTTGTTAGAACTTTAACAGGAGAAAGAAATGAAGTTAATTTTAAATAGTAAGCCACTGTAACTGGTTTATATTATTCAATATTATATTTATAACTGCAGCATATGAATTATAGCGTATACAATCATGTAACACACATCAAAGTTGCTGGTGAACGCAGCAGGCCAGGCAGCATCTGTAGGAAGAGGTGCAGTCGACGTTTCAGGCGGAGCCCCTTCGTCCTGACGAAGGGTCTCGGCCTGAAACATCAACTGCACCTCTTCCTACAGATGCTGCCTGGCCTGCTGCGTTCACCAGCAACTTTGATGTGTGTTGCTTGAATTTCCAGCATCCGCAGAATTCCTGTTGTTTGCGTATACAATCATGCTTTTGTTTGAATTGCATTTTCTTTGGAGTTGATACTCAGTGAATTTTGCAATGAATAAGTCAATACCTCATTAAAATAATAGTAAGAAGAACTTTATAATTTAAAAGTACAAAGGACTGCATACAACTTTTCCCTAAAAATTTAAGTTATTTTGTTAGTATAAGATAAATACTGTCTCTAAAATTTGACAATTTGACAAAAGAATGACATTATGATAAAGTTTCAGTAGTAAATTCTTCACAACTAAAATGCATCTCCTTTCATTTATCCTCAGTTCCCAGCCTAAAATATACAAATCTAAATAGAAGTATGTTCCTTAAAAAGTAATAAAGGTTTTTTTCAGACAAAATGAATTTCAATTGCTAGTAAGTTATCATATTGATTCAGAGTAATCTTAGAATCTTATTCCATAGAAGGCAGCCTTTAAACCCATTGTGCCTTTCCAATCACTTTGAAGGAGCTATTTCTTTATTCCTTCAGTGCTGAATTTTACCTATGGTGCTGTTACAAGTTTATACGCAATTCTTGTTTAACTCCTTTCTCTGCTCTGAAGAAAATAACCCTTGTTTCTCCAGTCAACTCGTATAGCTATCATTTCTCACCCTTGGTATATTTCTAGTAAATTTTATTTCCACCCTCTCCAAAGCCTCAATGTACTACTTCAGTTGCACTTAAGCATTTTACTATTGTTTGCAAGCTAAGTGTAATTTATTGTGATTGAGTTTACATGAAACTGGTCTGTACTTTATACAGATATATTTATGAATCTATTTTGGTAATAAAGGATTAAATTGCAATGGTTTGGTTCTGTTATATTTGTCTGTTTTCTGTCATATTTTCCTCTCTGAAGCATTGGAAACTGAGGGGAGATCTGACAGCAGTTTATTGAATTATGGAATGCATATGTAGTGTGGGTAGAATCATTTTCCCAAGTGAAAATGTCAAAGGGCATAGATTTAAGGTGAGCAGGGGAAAGTTTGAAGATGTGTGAGGCAAGTGGTGTTGGAGGCTGAGGATGAGCTACTAGAAGTAGATACAATAGTGATATTTAAGAGCATTTAGACACACACATGAACATGCTGGGAATGGAGGTATCTGGGTCATGTGCAGGCAGATGGAAATATGTAGTTTAACTTGGCATCATGCTTAGCACAGATATCATGGCAGAAAGCCAGTTCCTGTGCTGTACTGTTCTATATTCAATATGTTGTTTTTCCTTGATTTCACTGAATTACTGGAGCAGAAATCATTTTAGTCAGAACAATTACACAGTTGGAATTGGTGTTATCTGTCGAAATTGCACTTTAAATTTCATCAAAAATTTACCTCTTTAAAAATGGGTATAGGGATTATGATACAGTGCCTTGAAATAGTATTCACAAATAAAAATTCTTAGTAAATTGATCAAAATCCATGGTTTTCATACTCATTAATGTAAACAAAGGAAAATTGTAAAGCATGAAAAACTAGAAATTCAAAACCTGAAATGTCAACAGTTGAAAAGTATTAGTCCCCCTTTGCTCAGTACTTGGTTGAACCAATTCTTGCAGCTATTACAGGCAGTAGTCTTTTTGGATAAGTCTCTATTAGCTTTGCACAACATGATAGAGCAAGATTTGCCCATTCCTCCTTGCAAAATTGCTCATGGTGTGCCAGGTTTGTAGGGGAGCAGCAGTGGACACCAAATTTGATGTCTTGCCAGAAATCTTTGATCGGGTTAAAGTCAGGACACTCAAGGTCATCAATTTTCTTCATTTGAAGCCACTCTATGGTTGCTCTGGCAGTGTGCGTTGGATCGTTGTCCTACAGAAAGGTGAACTTCCTTCCCAGTTTAAGCTTCCTGACAGAGGCTAGCAAGTTTTTTTTTATCCAGGCTCTCAATATTTATCAATATTCATCTTCCCATCAAGCCTCATCAGATTTTCAGTCCCTGCTGCTGAAAAGCATGCCCATGGAATGATGCTACCTCCACTGCACTTTACGGTAGGGATGATGTTACCTGGCTGATGTGTAGTATTAGATTTATGTCACACATACCACTTTAAAAAAAGCATATCCTTGCCTGTAAAGATTTTGCAAAGCATCACTTATAAGATACTGTGAAGATGAGGAGGAAAGTCTTGTGGTTGGATGAAACTAAAGTGGAACTTTTTGGCCACAGCAGTAGGCAGTACATGTGGCCAAAGTCTTAACACCGCAACACTAGACATTTATAATTAATGCTTTTCAGGTTCATTCTCAAGGATCACACGTGTCAGATTCCTCTAACCATCCCACCAAAACTCAAGTCATGGTATGCAGTCACTAATGCTCATTGTAAACAACAACCGGTAAGTCTGAAATGTATGTGATTAATTAGTCAAACTCACAGTTGCACTAAATAGAACAATGGCTACTTTTTAAATTACAATATCAAGATACTGGGCATGCTCAGAACTATACATTTTCTTAAAGAGGGTAAAGTTAACTGTACTACCAACATCCACTAGAATGATCCTTTTGTTAATTAAAGGATCATTCTAGTCTACTCAGTCTTTATTCCACTATTGAAAGTTTTCATTATAGATTGACCAACAGATTTGATTGCAATGCATGATGCTTTCAGAACTATGCAACACTATGGTCATGGAACCTTTTTGTAGCAGTTAGTTCAAATGGCTGTCAGTCATATAGATTTACTTGAATGTTAAGAATGAATTTCTTAACATTCACACAAATCTTTCCTAGTGTTAGGCTACATCGCACCATGGCATGTCACTCACAGTCCATTGGCGTATGCTAGTAGTTTCACTGCTCCTTAAAGACTGCTCCAAGGGCATCACAGCCCAGAGGTCTGATATGAATTGGAGACCACTGTCAGAGGAACTATCAGATGGTGTGCCAAACTGAGCAACCCAGGTGCTGACAAAAGTTTGTGCCACATCTGCGGCCGTTGTTTATGCTAGAGGGACAACCTCTGACCACCTGGTGGTACGGTCCACCATAGTAAGGAAGTGCATGAAATCATGGGGGGGGGGGGGGTTAGAGGACCAGCAACATCCACATTGACATGGTCAAACCAACACTCAGGGACCTCAAAAGGTGCAAATGGCTCCTGGACATCTTTGCCCACTGGCACTCTACAAAGGTTGCAGTCCAATCATACCTGGCCTTTCTAAGGCCGTGCTACACAAACTTTAGTGCAACCAGTTTCTGTGAGGGCTTCCAGCCCGGATGCATGAAGCCATTTATGGAGTCGAAAGCAGTCCGTTTCCAGTTTGCAGGTACCATGGGACGAGGGGTACCAGTTGAGACATCGTACAGGAGAGAAACCCCAGCTTCCCCAAACTTAATGTCAGCCCAGCACAAGCCCGTGACAGCTGTTCGGTAAGTCTGGACCTCTGGGTAAGTAGTTTGGTCAGCTGCCATGCCGGCATAGTCAGCCCCTATGTGTATGGCCTCAATGGCTAGCCGTGAGAGGCAATCAGCCATAGCATTATTTTTTTTCCTTGTTATGTTTTATCAGTTGTGAATTCTGATATGTAGGCCAGTTAACATTGCTGCCATGCAGACCAAGGGTCTGATATTTTGGCTATCGTGTGCACGATGGGTTTGTGGTCAACAAACACTGTGCAATAGCGAACCTCAAGAAGAAAACGAAAATGGCAGACTGCCAAATAGAGAGCAAGAAGCTCACGGACAAGCATGCTGTACGTTCTTTGGAGGGGATGGAGCTGCTGGCTAAAGAGGGTGAGCGTCTACCACATGCCTCCAACCAACTGTTCATGCACAGCACCCACACCATAGTCTGAAGTGCCAGTAGTAAAGGCTATAGGTGCATTGAGGAGCGTCAAATACCCAGACCATGTCCATTGAGCAGTCAAGAACTTGATTCGGAGTATTGCCTGTAAGTAGACTATACAGGGGAAGCATATGTTCAGCAGCTTACAGGAATGAAGTGGTGATAGAAATTCACCAAGCCTAAAAACTCTTGTTGCTTTTTGGTCGTGCTGGGCGTTGAGAAATCCATAATAGTGGCTACTTTTGATGGGAGGGCTTTTGTATCTTCTGCAGAGATGCAATGGCATAGAAAGTCTATGGTTAACAACCCAAGCTGACATTTAGAAGGGTTAATAATTAACCCGTCTTGGCTTAAGCACTTGAAAAGTGTGCAGAGATGCTTTTTTTAATATACAGTATTTCTGTTTTTTTGCATCTTTTTTTAATCTATTCAATATACGTATACTGTAATTGATTTACTTGTTTATTTATTTTTTTTCTCTTCTATATTATGTATTGCATTGAACTGCTGCTGCTGAGCTAACAAATTTCACTTCACATGCTGGTGATAATAAACCAGATTCTGATACATGTTCGGATTTAGATGCACTGATGACAAGTATGTCATCCAGGTAAACAAAATAGACAATCTAAGTCTTTTAATGCAGAATCTATCAACCATTGGAAAGTCCCAAACTCAAAGAGTCCCATGCACGGAAACTCAAAGAGGCTAAGTGGGGTTATTCAACAGGCGTACAATGCCAAGTCTTTACATGTTGGCAGACTCAGCCTTCGCGATTGCTAGATTGTCTGGGTCCTGATTACACCCGTGAGCATGAACGTGCAGGCCAATTGTGGGAATGTAGTGCTTGACCCCATATTTTGTGGCTGTTGTGGAGAATGTGGGCTTGGTGAGGTCTGGGAATTCGCCCAGCAGTTGAGTATATTCTCATGCGGTGGTGCATGTGCTTAATGGGGGAGCAGGGTAATGACCCAAAGTCCTTGATATCCAAAAGCAGGCAGTTCCTAACATCGACTAACGGTCCTTGAGCACACAGGAAATCTGAACCGAGCAGAGGTCTAGCCACTCTAGACAGGACGAAGTCCCATGTATAGCATCACCCACTGAAGCAGATCATCACCCGTTGTGTCCTGTAAGTCTGATCCTGCTGCCATTGGTGGCCTCTAGTGAGGTTTCATCACTCTTTGCCTTCTTTTCAATAGCCAATTCTGGCAGGACCCTGAAGCACACGTGTCACAGAAAGCGTTGCCCCAAAAAGGTCTGTCATGAACATTAGATGACCCAGGCAGCTAGAGCCCACGGTGTTCACAGACCTGTGATGTCGAAGCTGCAAGGCGGTCAGCACATATAGCATTCGTACCAAAGTGGGTGTGGTAAAAACACAGATCCGGCATTGCCTGTTTCGCAGTTGTGGCTGTCTTTCTGTTGGGGGCCTTGCTGACCAGGCTTATTGAGGTAGAGAAAGGAGGAAGAATGAAGCAATGCTGCTTAGCTGAGTGTAGACTATCAGCCATTTTAGCAAGCTCCATATAGTCCTTCACAGGTGCATTAGCGAGGGCTGTGCAAATTTGATCAGGCATTTGCTGCATGAAAAGTCCTTTAACAATAAAACAGGGATGGTGATTTCCCAGGAAAGGCAGTATGTGATCCATTAACTCCAACGGCTTGAGGCCGGGCAAGGAGACCAACTGTTTGGTGCACTCAGACTCCGATAGTCCAAACATCTGTAAAAGGTGAATTTTCAGTGATCAGTATTTATCGTGTTCAGGCAGGTGTTCAAGTAGATTCACCACTTTCACAACCATGGAGTTACTGAGCAACGCTACCACATAGAAATATTTGCTGGTGTTGGCAGAGATTTCTCGCAGCATGAATTGGGCAAACCAAGCTATAGCATTTTGCTCTCTTTTCTTCACACCTAGTATGATGAAGGCATTGTATATGGGGTGTTGGTAATATGAAGAGCTGATGCTATATCAAAACTCAGAAGAATATTATAATCACTTGCAATTATACAGTTGTATTAACGCTGTTGGATCTGACGATCAAGTGTATGAAAATATCCCCATTAGGATATTGTATTTACCTCATTGTAAGGAAATATCTAGGCAGTTTTGCACTATAAAGTAACAGTGAATTTTATTGAAAATTTTATCACAAATCAGGTTAGAAAATGTACCTTTATCAACCAGTGACTTACAGATGTTTACTTCTCCTGTAGCTGAGTCCTGATAAATATAGTAAGTAAGAAATCTATACTAAAGATGATTCGAATTGTTACAGATATTTGTATTGGTTTCAGTATTCACTATGTCATCTGATGAGTTCTAAGACACTGTGTAACAAGTGTCCATGAAACGTTTGAGCTATACCACAGTAAGTGGCAGGGCACCCTACTTTGTAAAAATAGCTGCCCCCACAGCAAAAGCATGATTTTGAGTTCTGCCTATATCATAATTCAAACTATTGTTCCCTATTTCTCTGCTCAAATATTTATCTTTTGGTCTGAACTCCTTCAGAAAAATGTTTTTGAAACTCAGCTGCACTATTCTCTAAAACAAAAAGGTTTTTGCTAATTCAAGCATCTTGAGCAGTTCAATTGGCTTCCCTGTGAAGTTGTTTTGACGTACAGCCTTCACTGATAGATGTTTTCAATGCTTGCTCAAAATCAGAAGATCCACCATTTTACAGCAGTTTATCTCAGACACAATGTTAATCAATTGTTGTGGTTGCTTCTCCCCTTAAATGACAACACAAATGTATTGCAAGCCAGATTATGTTATGTAGTGCAGCTTTTGTATGTTTCCATATAATTTACAGTTGTGGGCTAAAATTATTATATAAATATGCTGCAATTCTTAACCATATGTAATGTACAATTTTTTCAAACAGCTACTAGACATGTCTTCACTTCCTCTCCCCTTTCAGTATTCAAATGAGACTACTTCCCATCATGATTTCCTGATTAACTGTTTTAATTGCTCTCCCCACACCCCTTGTCCATGCCATTACTGGAAATGCAATACCTACCCTTTTACCTCCGTCCTTTCTCTTAGCCCAGCACCCAAACAATCTTTCCAGTTGAAGCAGCATTTTACTTTTTGCATTTCTTCCAGATTGGTGTATTCAATTCACTATTTGTGATGTGATCTGTGAATAAAGGAGACCAAACAGATTGGATGACCACTGTGCATAATACCGTCATACAGTCAGAGGGGCAACCAGGATTGTGTCACCATAATTCTGCATCCCACCCATTCTGACTTTTATCATGATGGACCAAGCCCATTGTAAGTTTGAGGAATGAAGACATGTGACCGCCCTTAAAATTCAACAGTTTCAGGTAACCGGCTTTTCATTTCATTATCAGAATAGGTTGGTACTGCTGTAAGGTCACCCACCTTTCCATAGATGCTGACTGGTTTTCTGGGTATCTGCTTAAGCCTCTTTTGTTTCAGATATTCTGTATTTTGAGTCTCATGTTTCAAGTATGTTTTTCCATTTTTTTAATTCTCTGTCTGAACAATCTGATTCACATTTTAACTAGATGTCAATTGTATCACTCAGATGATGCTGATCTCCACCCTATCGTAGAGATTCCCTTTCCTCTCTCCATCCCACCACCATTCTCTACTGCCCCCTCAACCCACCCCCATCCCAAAAAATAAATAATTATTCTTATTTTATCATTCCTCCAGTTCTGGAAAGGCCACTGTTCTGAAACATTAACTGTGTTTCTCTTTCCATGAAATGCTGCTTGACCCACTGAGTATTGTAAGGACTTTTTGTTTTCATTTCAACTTCCCAGCATCAGCTATTCTTTGATTTTCAGTGTCTTCTTCCATATCTGATCTACAATTCTAAATCTTGTCACTACCCCTTCTGGCCTATAAAGAGTCCTTGAAAGTGAGTCCATTAGTAATGGGCGGAGTTCAATGACTGGATATGTGAAGTTGAGAGACATTATCCCCTGGTTCAAGAGGAGGATGATAGAGGGGTAATAACTGTTCCTGAACCTGGTGGTATGAGTCCTGAGGCTCCTGAACCTTCTCCCTGATAGGAGTAGTGAAAAAAGAGTATGTCCTGTGTCGTGGAAGTCCCTGATGATGAATGCTGCTTTCCTGTAGCACCATTTCATGTGGATATGCTCAATGGTGGGGAGGGCTTTACCCGTGATGGACTGGGCCATACCCACTACTTATTTTAGGATTTTCCATTCAAGGGCATTGGTGGTTCCACACCAGGCTTTTATACAGCCAGTCAACATTCTTTCCACTACAAATCTATAGAAGTTTGTCAAAGTTTTAGATGTTATGCTGAATCTTCGCAAACTCCTAAAGAAGTAGAGGTGCTTCCGTATTTTCTTTGTTTTTGCACCTACGCGCTGGGCCCAGGACAGGTCCTTTAAAAATAATAACACCAAGGAATTTAAAGATGCTGACCCTCTCCATCTCTGATCCTCCAATGAGGACTGGCTCATGGACCTCTGGCTTCCCTCTCCTTGAGTAAATAATTAGCTTCCTGGTCTTGCTGACATCAGGTAAGAGGCTGTTGTATTGCACTGTACTGTTGCCATACATATGTAAGTGATGATAAACCTAATTCTGATGGGGGTCTCTATTGTAGACTGAGAGTGCGAAGGGGGCAGGAAGAAGGGAATCATGGTTGGGAAAGGGGGAAAGAAAATGGGAGGGAGCAGGAAGCACTGGAGAGACATTCTGTAATGATCAATAAACTAATTGTTTGGAATCAAATGACCTTGCCTGGTGTCACAGGTTTGGGTATGTCTGCACTCGCATCATCCTCCCTCCCTGCCCCGGCACTGCTTCCCTGCCACCTGTCCCACACCCTTACCTCGGCACCCCATCCTCACTATTCCCAACATCCTTAGCTCCCACCAAACTTACAACTTGCTCTCCGTTCTGAACTCTGCATTGACAAACACTGCACTGTGTGCAAAAGTGATGAACTGTTCACATATCTGATGACAGAGGGGAGGAAGCTATTCATAGATCGTTGAATAGGGGTCTTCAGTCTCCTGTACCTCCTCCATGAGGACAGTAATAAGGAGAAGGCATGTCCTGGATGGTGAGGGCCTTTAATGATGAATGCCATCTTCTTGAGGCACTGCCTTATGATGATGTCCTTGATGGTGGGGAGGGTTGTGTCTGTGATGGAGCAGGCAGAGTCTACAACTGTCTGTAGCCTCTTTTCTTTCATTCATGTGCATTGGAGCATCCATACCAGACAATCATGCAACCAGTCAGAATGTTTTTTGGTGACATACCAATTCTCATCAAACTGCTAATGCTGTCAAGCAGCCAGCATGCCTTCTTCATGATTGTTCAGTGTGCTGGGCTCAGGACAGAGTCTCCAAGATGCAGACACCTAGGAACTTAAAACTGTTTACCCTTTTCACCGCTGACCCCTCAATGAGTGCTAGTGCAAATCCTCTCGACATCCCCTTCCTAAAATCCCCAATCAATTCCTTGGTTTTGCCAGCATAGTGCAAGGTTGCTGTTGCAAGAACACGCAACCAACCAAACTGTCTCACTCCTGTATGCCTCATCGCCATCTGACAACACCCTCAACAGCATGCATCACCGTGGTGTCATCTATGAATTAGTTGATGGCAATTGAGTTGTGCTTAGCCTCACTGATAGGAAGCAGAGCAGTGGGATAAGTACACATCTTTCAGGTATGCCCCGTGTTGATTGTCAATGAGTAGGAGATGTTATTACCAATCCGTACTGACTGTGGTCTCCCAATGAGGAAGATGAGGATCCAATTGCGGAAGGAGATACAGAGACCTAGGTCTCGAAGTCTTAAAATGTATTAAAATTCTCTCAAGGTGTTAAAAAATGCACGACTTTTTAAAAGATCAAAAACCCAGGGACAAAATACTTGGCACTATACTATGTATTTTAAACACTCTGGTTGTTAAATTGATTCAAAAATAACACAAGCAAATAATGGCACAAACCATGAGCAGCATAACAATGAGTGTGTTAGCCTTTATGTGACTAAAGTCCACTAGAAGTGTGAAGGGCAAATATATTGTGATATCAGTCATTGTAAAATGCTGCGCTGATTTGCAGAGCACTGCCAATTCTGCCACTTTGGAGTCAGCAGCCTCATTCTTAACCGCTCACAGCTAAGCATGCTAAAAATGAATCATCATAAGGTTAATTATAAATTAATTTGCACCCTAGAACCATAGAACATTACAGCACAGAAACAGGCCTTTTGGCCTTCTTGGCTGTGCCAAACCCTTTTTCTTCCTAGTCCCACTGACCTGCACCTGGACCATATCCTTCCATACATCTCTCATCCATGTACCTGTCCAAGTTTTTCTTAAATGTTAAAACTGAGCATGCACTCACCCCTTCATCTGGCAGCTCATTCCACACTCCCACCACTCTGTCTGAAGAAGCCACCCCTAATGTTCCCTTTAAACTTTTCCCCCTTCACCCTTAACCCATGTCCTCTGTTTTTTTTTCTCCCCTATCCTCAGTTGAAAAAGCCTGCTTGCATTCACTCTATCTATGTCTGTCTAGGTACCATATCCAATGCGGACTTTGGTGACCATGGTTTTCCATATGGATCTATCCTTCGTTTTTTGGATGACTTCCATTTCCTCAATGTGTAGCCACCTGGCTATGCTTTTGATGTACATAAGCCGAGGTCTTCCTCTAGGTTTACTCCCCTCAATTTTTCCAGAGAGTATGAGTTTTTCTAGTTCATCTTTCCGCATGATGTGTCCTAGGAATCTGAGTTGTCTTTCTCTTATTGTTGGTATGAGTGATCAAACTGCTTGGGCTCTTCTGAGAACTTCTTCATTTGATGTGTGTGTGGTCCATGATATTTTTAACATTCTTCTGTAGAACCATAAATCAGCTGCTTCTAGTCCCTTTTCCATTGCTGGAGAAATGGTCCAGCATTCACTTCCATAAGTCAGGATAGAATAAATATAGCACTGCAGTATTCTGTTTTTAGTGTGCGTGCTCATCTTTCTGTCTGTTAATATGGTCTTCATTGTTTGGAAAGCTTCTTTCACCATTGCTATTCTGTATTTGATATCTGTGTCGCATCTGCCATTACTTGTTATTAGGCTGCCAAGATATTTGAATTTGTTGACTTGATTGATGTTTGTATTTCCGATCTTGATCACACATTGTGGGATGTTTGTCTTTCTGGAGGTGGCCATGCTTTCTGTCTTCTTGGTGTTGATTGAGAGGCCTCTGCAATTACTTTCTGCTGCCACTATAGTGAATAGTTCTTGAAGTTTTGTTTCTGAGTCAGCTACTCTATCTATACCCATCATAATTTTATATACCTCTATCAAACTTCCCCTCATTCTTCTACGCTCCAGGGAATAAAGTCCTAACCTATTCAACCTTTCTCTTTAACTCAGTTTCTCAAGTCCCGGCAACATCCTTGTGAACTTTCTCTGCACTCTTTCAACCTTATTAATATCCTTCCTGTAATTTGGTGACCAAAACTGCACACAATACTTTCCATTATTGTGATTGTACAAGGGTTGTTGCTTTCTAGAGATTATAATAGTTGTCCACAGTTTTATTTTAAAGCGTAGTAGGTACTAAAGGACTTTGTCCTGATTTCAAATATTTTGCATAAACAGCTGCTTACAAATATGAGTACATTAATTAGTCGCATTGTCTTGCTACTTCTGGATAATTTGAGATATAAACGAAAGACATGTAGGTCAGGGTATTGTGCTAGAAGAGGGAGGAGAAGAGCTCATGGTACTGGGTTAATTGTCAGGTGCAAGGAGAAGTATTCTCAACACAATGCCATATCCAGCTAGTTTGTTCAGGGCATAGCTCTACAACACAAACCTCACTGAGGAGTAGTATGTGAGAAATTTGCGCTTTACAAGGGTATTCCCACTGAAATGTGGGCTTACTGTAGTCACAAATCTAACCACAGAGGAGGATGGAAACCATTTTCCATGTCTCATGACTTTGAACTTTTACGTAGCAGACTCTGACCAGGCCAGAGCTAGGGATACCTGCAACATTTCCATGCACTGTTCGATATGAAATGCCACTAACACTAACTATTGAAAGGAGGCTGCCTACATGCTAGTGTAGCAATTAATGTAATGCTATTAGAGCACTAATGACCATGGTTCATTTCCGTTGCTATCTGTAAGGAGTTTGTACATTCTCCCGCAACTACATGGGTTTCTTCCAGGTGCTCTGGTTTCCTCCAACTTTCCAAAGTATGCAGGATAGTAGGCTAATTGGTCACATGGGTGTAATTGGGTGGCACAAGCTTGTTGGTCTAGAAGAGCTTGTTGCTGTGCTGTATCTCTAAATAAAACGAATTCTGGACCAGCTGGTTGAGAGGCAAAAGACCACTAGTAGATTGGAAGCAGAGGAATCTTGGAACTTGTCATCTTAAAAATAAAATGAGGATTCATGGATTTGTGCTTCATCGGTTCACAGTTATGGATCCCTCACCAATTCTGCTAAGCTGTTGCACTTCCCGCCAGTCTGTAACCAGCCATGAATGCCCCACATCTGTGTTGCCAGCCTTTGAATGAAGAGCATAGACAGACTCCAGCTTGACCTCTAATTTCCCCACATCCTTGTCCCTAATCGGATCTGTGCACAAGAGAAATTGGCTGATGCAGCAATGCTAATGCTGTACAGCACGATCAGAGATGTTATTTTTCGGATGGGGCATTCAAGCTTGACTGCGCTGTTGAGGTAGATAGAAGAGATCGTGTGGTACTATTCTGAAGAGGAGCAGATGTGTTGTCAAACTTCTCCCCCAGTCAACATTTCTAGAACAGCTTTTCTAGGCATGATCATATCCCTATAAATGGGACCGTGTGTGCAAATTGACAGTTGTTAACAACATTGTCAATAATTCCACTACTAAAAGCACAACCTTAGCTTTAAAACAACTGCTGAAGTATTCTAAAAGAAGCATTATATATGTGAATCTTTTGATTGCATGAGAGCGGATGCATTAGCTGTCTAAAAAAGTTTGATTTCAGCATTGAAGCAATACAGTATATGCTGAGACAAGTCTTTTTAATTAGAGTCCACCTTGTAAGTATTTTCAAAAGAATCAAAGGTTTTATCTCCCAGCATAGATCTATGATGAAAAATGCCTTACTTAAACTGCCAAAATTTCTTAACTTAATCATTACTGATTAAATTCAATTTAACTTATTGACCCCTTGTTTTGGTGACCCTGAAGCTGCTAACGAAGAAACTAGCTTTTTCTTGTCAAATCATCACAATAAACTACAAGTCATGTGTTTGTTGAAGCTCGTAACAAGGTGAAGGAGTGCTGCCGCAGGCAGCTTCCATCGTCAAGGAAACCCACCATTCAGGCCATGCTCTTTTCTCGCTGCTGCCATCAGGAAGAAGGTACAGGAGCTTCAGGGCCCACACCAACAGGTTCAGGAACAGTTTTTACTCCTCAACTGTAGTCTCTTGAATTGGTGGAGATAACTTCACTTACCCTATCACTGAACTGTTCCAACAACCTACAGTTGAAGTCAGAAGTTTACATACACCTTAGCCAAGTACATTTAAACTCAGTTTTTCACAACTCCTGACATTTAATCCTAGAAAATATTGCCTGTCTTAGGTCAGTTAGGATCACTACTTTATTTTAAGAATGTGAAATGTCAGAATAATAGTAGAGAGAATGATTTATTTCAGCTTTTCTTTCTTTCATCACTTTCCCAGTGGGTCAGAAGGTTACATACACTTTGTTAGTATTTGTAGTATTGCCTTTAAATTGTTTAACTTGGGTCAAACGTTTTGGGTAGCCTTCCACAAGCTTCTCACAGTAAGTTGCTGGAATTTTGTTCCATTCCTCCAGACAGAACTGGTGTAACTGAGTCAGGTTTGTAGGCCTCCTTGCTAGCACATGCTTTTTCAGTTCTGCCCATAAGTTTTCTATCGGATTGAGGTCAGGGCTTTGTGATGGTCACTCCAAAATCTTGACCTTGTTGTCCTTAAGCAACTTTGCCACAGCTTTGTAGGTATGCTTGGGGTCATTGGCCATTTGGAAGACCCATTTGTGACTGAGCTTTAACTTTCTGGCTGATGTCTTGAGATTTTGCTTCAATATATCCACATAATTTTCCTTCCTCATGATGCCATCTATTCTGTGAAGTGCACCAGTCCTTCCTGCAGCAAAGCATTCCCACAACATGATGCTGCCACCCCCATGCTTCACGGTTGGGGCTGTGTTCTTCGGCTTGCAAGCCTCACCCTTCTTCCTCCAAACATAGTGATGGTCATTATGGCCAAACAGTTCAATTTTTGTTTCCTCAGACCAGAGGACATTTCTCCAAAACGTAAGATCTTTGTCCCCATGTGCACTTGAAAACTGTAGTCTGGCTTTTTTATGGTTTTTGGAGCAGTGGCTTCTTCCTTGCTGAGCAACCTTTCAGGTTATGTCGATATAGGACTCATTTTACTGTGGATATAGATACTTGTCTACCTGTTTCCTCCAGCATCTTCACAAGGTCCTTTGCTGTTGTTCTGGGATTGATTTGCACTTTTCATGCCAAAGCACGTTCATCTCTTGGAGACAGAATGCGTCTCCTTCCTGAGCGGTATGACGGCTACGTGGTCCCATGGTGTTTATCCTTGCATACTGTTGTTTTTACGGATGAACGTGGTACCTTCAGGCATTTACAAATTACCCCCAAGGATGAACCAGACTTGACATCATTTTCTGACCTCAATCCGATAGAAAATTTGTGGGCAGAGCTGATAAAGCGTATGCGAGCAAGGAGGCCTACAAACCTGACTCAGGTACACCAGTTCTATCTGGAGGAATGGAACAAAATTCCAGCAACTTACTGTGAGAAGCTTGTGGAAGGCTACCCAAAATGTTTTGACCCAAGTTAAACAACTTAAAGGCAATGCTACCAAATACTAACTAAGTGTGTGTAAACTTCTGACCCACTGGGAAAGTGATGAAAGAAATAAAAGCTGAAATAAATCATTCTCTCTATTATTCTGACATTTCACATTCTTAAAATGAAGTAGTGTTCCTAACTGACCTAAGACGGGGAATGTTTTCTGGGATTAAATTTCAGGAATTGTGAAAAACTGAGTTTTAATGTATTTGGCTAAGGTGTATGTAAACTTCTGACTTCAACTGTATGAACTCACTTTCAAGAACTCTACATCTCTTTCTTCCTTTCCAATGCTTCCTCCTACATACATTTTAGATACTATAATTAACCTTAATCCATGGCAGAAAGGTGCATCGGCTATTATTTATAATATTATTATGAAACTTAGGAAAGCTCCATTTGATAAGATTAGGTCAGATTGGGAACAAGAATTGGGTTCTATTATTTCCGTGGATGACTGGGGGCAGATTTTATAATTAGTCAATACCTGCTCTATCTGTGCTAATCATTCCCTAATTCAATTTAAAGTTGTTCATAGAGCACATATGTCCAAAGATAAATTAGCTCGCTTTTATTCTCATATTAATCCTTTTTGTGATAGATGTCCGGGGCAGATAGCCTCTTTAACTCATATGTTTTGGTCTTGTCCTACTCTGGAAACTTTTTGGAGAGACATTTTTAATATTATCTCCAAGGTATTGAATATAGATATCTCTCCTCACCCTATTACTGCTATCTTTGGACTACCTAAAATTTCCTGTAATCTTTCTCCTTCAGCCCGTAGAATGATTGCATTTCTTACTTTAATGGTGAAAAGATGTATCTTACAACATTGGAAAGAGCTTAATGCTCCAACTACCTTTTTTTGGTTTTCTCAGACGATATTATGCTTGAATTTGGAGAAAATTAGAAGCAATCTTTATGACTCCTCATTTAAATTTGAACAAACCTGGAGATCCTTTATTCAATATTTTCATTTAATGTAATATATACCCTTCTTGTTTTTTTTTACTGTTTTTAATAGAGGTCGGGATTGAGGACGTGATTTTAAGTTTTTTAACTCTGTTTGGTTTCAAGTTAGCCCATTGCTTTGCTTTGCTTTTAGGTAGTTGCACGGTGGGGTTTTTTTTGGGGTTTTTTTTTTTCCTTTTCTCTATTGATATATATATAAAAATTAGTATACTATTATATTACCTTGGTACGTTATGTTTAAATTACATTGTTTGTATCATTTTTTTGTATTAATATTTCCTGTAATTTTATTATATTCTAACAGTGTATTAGTGCCTATATGGCTTACCTTTTTGTATACTTATTCAATAAAAAGATTTAAAAAGAAAGAAAGAACTCTACATCTCATGATCATGATTTTTACTGCCTTTTATTATTATTATTATTATTATTATTATATTTTTAAATTTGGTATTTGCAAAGCATGTTGTCTTTTACACATTGGTAGATTGTCCTGTTGGATGCTGTCTTTCATTGATTCTAAAGAAGAAGAATTCTGCAGACACTGGAAATCCAAAGCAAAACACACAAAATGCTTGAGGAACTCAGCAAGTCATGCAGCATCTATGGAAATAAATAAACAGTTGAGGTTTCGGGGCAAGACCTTCTTCCGAACTGGAAAGGAAGGGAGAAGACACCAGGATAAAAAGGTGGGAGGAAGGGAAGGGGGATAGCTGGAAGGTGATGGGTGAAGCCGGGTGGGTAGAAAAGGTAAAGAGATGGAGAGGAAGGAATCTGATAGGAGAGGAGAGTGGACCATAGGAGAAAGGGAAGGGGGAGGTGATAGACAGGTGAGAAGAGGTAGAGTGACAGGTAGAGTAGGAAATAAGAGAAGAGTGGAGGGGTAGGGAAAGATTTTTTTTACCAGAAGGAGAAATCAATATTCATGCTATCAGGTTGGAGGCTACCCAGGGGGAATGTAAGGTGCTATTCTTCAGTCTCATTGTGGCACAAGAGGAGGTCATGGACCGACATTCCAGAACCAAATTCGAATGTGTGGTTCATTGCTTCTATTGTGTTTCTTGGATTTACTGTGTAGGTCTGCAAGAAGGTGAATCTCAGAGTTGTATTTGGTGACATGTATGTACTTTGATTATAAAATTTACTTTGATCTTTGAACTTTGAATGTTTATTGCATAAATGCTTCGACTAACATTTTAAAAATTAATCAGAGTTAGTATTCATTGGAATACCAAATTATTAATAAATAAAGTTGCTTATCAGAGCAAGTACCAAAAGTTGGTGAACCATTTTAAAAGCATGGCAGGGTTTGGATTATCTTTGTTCTTTGATGCAACAAATAGCTTCTGGAGTGTTGCTACAATGAATCCTCCTCAACAGGATTACCTACTTCATTTCCACTTCGTATTCACCAGCTGTGCTCTCTTCTCCCAACATCAAACTGTAGCTAAAACTGCCTTAACTTTGACACTAAAAATTTAAAGTGACCACAATTTAATTTCAACCTATGACATTCTTTAAATCTACCTGCCTCTGGAATAAGTCCTTCTATTAATGCTCACTAATGGTTCTGAAAAAAGGTTAAGAGGAATGAGACTGCTGGTGTTTAATATGGAGTAACTGAGAAGCATTCGTACTTCCTCCAAACACAAAGCAAATTCATGTGTCTCAAGGACTTGTCTCTTTTTGGACTGATCTTCTCCAACAAGTTTCTCTTTCACAACCTTCTGTGAACCCAAGCAATATATTGTGAATTTAAAACCTGCATTCAATAATTGGAAGGCTGTATTATCTACTAATTTACCACTTGCAATTCAATAAATGAACTAGGTAGGTATAAACAGTTTATAGAATATTCTCCTCATGCAAGGATGTGCACAATGATGCATACTGGATATGCTGGTTATTGGAGATGCATACACCCTTACTATTCTGGATCATTTGTGTCCATGCACTTGCATAAAATCACATAATACTATGTTTAAAAGGATAGTGGGAATGGAGGAGCTGTGCCAGTCCTTGGACTTCCCCAGTGCAAACCTTTGCCCTGATTTACTCAAAAAGAAAACTTCTCGTCAATTTTTACAAACTGCGTAAATATTTCTTGATTTGATAACTTATTTTGGAACACAAGAAGTTATAAAGTAACGGATTTAAACTGCAGACGGCCATAGTGGGCGGTAAGTAAATGCAAAGATAATAATGACCTTGGTTTGGATGTGTCCCAATACAAAATTTTGTAGTTAAAATGGCACAAATTTAAAGATCAGCAAAAATCATTAATCAATTTGAGCTCAGCAACTTAACAACAGTTTCACTATACTAACTCAATATGAATTTGTACTACCTGTATTCAGCTTGCGCTTAAACAGCGGACAATTCATGTTATGTCCTTTCTCAATTGTTCTTCATTGTTGCCTTCATTGAATAGCTGGAGCAACTTGTATTTGTTTCATAGATCCGCATCTCTTCCTCACCAGCTACTAAAGAATTGTGACATCATGGAGAGAGACCAATTAGCTCTTTGATCTCCTTTCTGGCACTTATCCTTGCAAGCAGAACAAGTGCTACACCTAACCCTACACCTCCTCCCTCAGTACTATTCAGGGCCCCAAACAATCCTTCCAGATGAGGCAACACTTTACCTGTGAGTCTGCTGGAGTCACATACTGTGTTCGATGCTCCCAGTGTGGCCTCCTGTATATTGGTGAGACGACGTAGATTTGGAGACCGCTTCGCCGAGCATCTACGCTCCGACCACCAGAACAAGCAGGATCTCCCAGTGGCCACCCATTTTAATTTCACTTCCCATTCTGATATGTCCATCCATGGTTTCCTCCACTGTCGTGATAAGACCATACTTAGGTTGGAGGAACAACACTTTATATTCTGTATGGGTAGCTTCCAACCTGATGGCATGAACATCGACTTCTCAAACTTCCAGTAGTGCTTTTCCTCCCCCCTCACCATTTCCCATCACCTTTTCCCTCTCTCATGTTATCTCCTTGCCCGCCCATTGCGTCCCTCTGGTGCTCCTCCCCCACCCCTTTTTTCTTTCTTCCATGGCCTTCTGTCTCTTTCACCAATCAACTTCCTCGATCTTTGCTTCATTCTCTCGCCCCCCCCAAGTTTCACCTGTCGCCTGGTGTTTCTCTCTCCCCTCCCCCACCTTTCAAACCTACTCCTCAGCTTTTTTTCTCCAGGCCTGCTGAAGGGTTTCATCCTGAAACATTGGCTATGCATTTTTCCATAGATGCTGCCTGGCCTGCTGAGTTCCTCCACAGCATTTTGAGTGTGTAGCTATGTTTTGCAGACCGCTCACAAAACTACTGGTAACTCTGGTAGTTACGCTTCTTCTTCTGAATTGCAATCACTGCAGTCTGTACCTGCAATTTCCCTTTTGAGCTGACTAAATGATCTAGCATTTTTGCAATCTTCTGGAAGATTCAGCAAACTAGACTATCGAGAGTGCATGTACGGCCGCTGAGGGTGAACTCTGCATTGAGGTCTGACGGCAGAAGACGAACCCATGGCCGGTTCCATTACTCTGCACCGATTAAAGCGGTGAGCAAAATTAAAATCTTCAAAGATGAGAGCAGGAAATGAACAGGTATTCAGCACTGTATGCCTGCGTTTGACCAGTCTCCCTTTATTCCCACTATGACCATTGTGCAGGAGGTACAGGAATCCAATGTCCCACGTTGCCAGGTTTGGGAGCAGTTGTTGCCCTACAGCCACCAAGCTCCTGAATAGCCTTCAGACACCTTGGTGCTGAATGGGCTCTGCAGCCATGGACTCACTTTCAGGGACTCTACAGTTCGTACTCCATATGTCTTTGTTTACTTTTCTTTTACTATTTGCGCGATTTGATCAAGGCTGAAGGTGAGGGACGGACCAATGGTCAACTCACTACTCTGCGGCATTTACCCACTTCAGCAGTGAACTAACTGACTCTGCAACTGTGGCCTGCAGCCATCGGCACTCGCCTCGGTGCTCAGCTGGCTCTGTGGCTATGGCCTACAGCCATCAGGCTCCTGGACGGCTTCACTTGCCTCTGCATCGGACTGGCTCCATGGCTGTGAACTCACTTTCAGGGACTCTGCAGTTCATGATCTGTGTGTTATTTATTTACTTTTTTTTTATTGTTTTCACAATTTGTTCTTTTTTTTCCAAATATTGGGTGTTTGACAGTCTTTGCTGTGTGGGTTTTTTTTTAATGGGTTCTATAGTGTTTCTTTGTTTTGTGGCTGCCTGCAAGAAGACAAATCTGAAGATTGTACAGAGTATACATACTTTGATAATAAATGTGTGTGTGTGTGTGTGTGTGTGTGTGTGCACCCCCTAACTCCTGGTGGAGTCATCGGGGCGCCATCATGACAAGTTTTTGGTATGCTCATCGTATGGTGTGTCTTGGGCATCTGAAACCTGGCAGAGCCCATCCCTCTCCAGAAATAAATGTACTTACAACTTTGAAATTTGTTTATAGTATATTCCAACGAGTTCCATTCCTCTGCAACGTCCATATTCATACTTGATCTATACTCAGATAGATGACTCTTCCTCATTTTTAAATGCAATTCCTCCTTGAAATTCCTTCCACCTCCAAAATCAGTACCACATATTGTGTTGCAACCATTTTCAGCCAAAAATGGAGAACAGGTGATCCATCTTAGCTTCTCATGAAAAGTCAATCTCAAACCAATTCAATTCATTCCCTGTGGTAATAAGGAATAGCTAAGAGCACTGCTTTTGCAATAAAAAAAACTGTGAGTCCAGATGACATTCCAGTTTTAGTACCAGGGATCTGCACTTCAGAACCAACTGCATCTTTAGCCAAACTGTCAATTTAGTTACAATACTGCCATCTCTGTAACAATGTGAAAATTGTTCTGTCAACAAAAACAGGACAAATCCAATCTGGCTCGTGATCTGACAGACTTATTTATCACATTTACATTGAAACATAGAGTGATATGAAAATGGACGTGGGAAAGCCAGTGGATGTAGTGTACCTGGACTTTCAGAAAGCCTTTGATAAGGTCCCACAAAGGAGGTTAGTGGGCAAAATTAGAGCACATGGTATTAGGGGTAGGGTACTGACATGGATAGAAAATTGGTTGGCAGGCGGGAAACAAAGAGTAGGGATTAATGGGTCCTTTTCAGAATGGCAGGCAGTGACTAGTGGGGTACCGCAAGGCTCGGTGCTGGGACCGCAGCTATTTACAATATACATTACTGATTTAGATGACGGGATTAAAAGTAACATTAGCAAATTTGCAGATGACACAAAACTGGGTGGCAGTGTGAAATGTGAGGAGGATGTTATGAGAATGCAGGGTGACTTGGACAGGCTGGGTGAGTGGGCAGATGCAGTTGAATGTGGATAAATGTGAGGTTATCCACTTTGGTGGCAAGAACAGGAAGGCAGATTACTATTTGAATGGTGTCAAGTTAGGAAAAGGGGAAGTACAACGAGATCTTGGTGACCTTGTTCATCAGTCACCGAAAGTAGGCATACAGGTACAGCAGGCAGTGAAGAAAGCTAATGGCATGTTGGCCTTCATAACAAGGGGAATTGAGTATAGGAGCAACGAGGTCCTTCTGCAGTTGTACAGGGTCCTGGTGAGACCACACCTGGAGTATTGTGTACAGTTTTGGTCTCCAAATTTGAAGAAGGACATTCTAGTTATTGATGGAGTGCAGTGTAGGTTCACGAGTTTAATTCCAGGGATGGCGGGAATGTCATATGTTGAAAGATTGGAGCGAGTGGGATTGTATACACTGGAATTTAGAAGGATGAGAGGGGATCTGATTGAAACATATAAGATTATTAAGGGATTGGACACGCTAGAGGCAGAAAACATGTTCCTGACGTTGTGGGGAGTCCAGAACTAGAGGCCACAGTTTAAGAATAAGGGGTAGACCATTTAGAACGGAGTTGAGGAAAAACTTTTTCACACAGAGGGTTGTGGATCTGTGGACTGCTCTGCCTCAGAAGGCAGTGGAGGCCAATTCTCTGGACTCTTTCAAGAAAGAGTTAGATAAAGCTCTTAAAGATAGCAGAGTCAAGGGATATGGGGAGAAGGCAGGAACAGGGTACTGATTGTGGATGATCAGCCATGATCACAATGAATGGCAGTGCTGGCTCGAAGGGCTGAATGGCCTACTCCTGCACCCATTGTCTATTGTCTATTGTTATGTGTCGTTTGTGTTAACAACCAACACAACTAAGGATGTGCTGGGGAAGCCCGCCAGTGTTGCCACACATTCCAGAGCAAACATAGCATGCCCACAATGCTCGGCAAAACAACACAGAACATGACAAAACAGAACAGAACAAGCAACAAAATAGCGAATGCAAAACAAGCCCCTTCCTCCCTCCTACATGCACAAACAGTCATGTAACTCCAGGGCAGGTCTCTGGGCCTCCTGGCCTCAACCATCAGGCTAGGATACACGGACAACTGATTGACCTTTGGGCTCCAGTCTTCAGTGTTAAATTGAATTGAATTTATTACTTACATCCTTCATATACATGAGGAGTAAAAATCTTTATATTACGTCTCCGTCTGAATGTGCAATATGCAATTTATAGTAATTTATAATAAATAGCATGTAGAACAGGACTGTCAATATAACATAGAAATACAGTTGTGTCAGTCTGATGACCTGGTGGAAGAAGCTGTCCTGGAGCCTGTTAGTCCTGGCTTTAATGCTGTAGTACCACTTCCCGGATGGTAGCAGCTGGAAGTTTGTGGTTGGGGTGACTGTGTTCCCCAATGATCCTCCGGGCCCTTTTTACACACCTGTCTTTGTAAATGTCCTGAATAGTGGGAAGTTCACATCTACAGATGCATTGGGTCGTCCACACCACTCTCTGTAGAGTTATGTAATGGAGGGAAGTACAGTTTCCATACCAGGTAATGATGCAGTCAGTTAGGATGCTTTCAATCATGCCCTTGTAGAAAGTTCTTAGGATTTGGGACCCATACCAAACCTCCTCAACTGTCTGAGGTGAAAGAGACGGTGTTGTGCTCTTTTCACCACACAGCCGGTATGTACAGACCACGTGAGATCCTTGGTGATGTTTATGCCAATGAACTTAAAGCTGTTCGCCCTCTCAACCCCAGATCCATTGATGTCAATAGGGTTTAGCCTGTCTCCATTCCTTCTGTAGTCCACAACCAGCTCCTTTGTTTTCGCGACATTGAGGGAGAGGTTGTTTTCTTGACACCACTGTGTCAGGGTACATATAGTGAAATGTGTCAATTTGATCAAATCAAATCAGCTGGAGGCAGTCCACAAGTGTCGCCACACTCCCAGAACCACATATCACAACCACAGGTTACTAACCTAACCTATATGTCTTTGGAATGTAGGGGGAAACTGGCTAACGTGAAGAAAACCCCACCATCACAGGGAGAATGTAAAAGCTCCTTATAGACCGTGGTGGGAATCAAACCCCAATTAGAGATCCTCGGACTGACTGATGACGGGATCCCAAAGTATGAGCACAGCAAATGACCAGTCCTTGTGTCTCGTCGTGCCTCTTGCTTGCATGGACATGCACAAACCTGGCACAGCCCGACAACCAGAGATGTCCATTGTTCTCATATCCACATCGCTGGCCTTCGAACCGGAAGTGGAGATATAGACTCCAGTTGTCCTTCATCCCATGTCCACATCGCTGGCTTTTCAAGCATGGAGTGGAGATCTTGATTTTAGATGTCCTTCATCACCCATTCTCATCTCTGGACTTCGAATGCAGAGCACTTGAGCAAACCTCTAACTTGTCCAATTCCCTGTCCCTAAGTCCTAATCTCAGTCCAACCAATAATATTTTCTCAAGACAATGTGGTACACAGCATCCAAATGGCATGACTTTCCTCTCAAACCAGGCTGAGGGCGGCTGTGGCCTGCACTAGAGATGTCAGCATTTGATAATCCTGGTATTGGTTCACTTATCCTGCTGGTGGATTTTGAGAGAAGGTATCGGTGGTAACTCTCCACTCTCCAATGCTTTAAAATGACTGCTGTAGATAACCCATGTCCCACAAATATTACATATATGAGAAGAATCACTGCTGCCTGCTTTTGTTCTGGGTTTGAAGACTAGATCTTCAAACACTTTTCCTCAGATGGCCAAAGGCTATGCTAGTGCACTAAAAGCAATTGTAAATAATGTTACCATTGATGTCTGCCTTCTCTGCAGAATGCTGGCTTCCAAGATATGCCAAGTTAGTAGTGTACTCCAGGGTTTTGTCATAGACCGTTTTTGTCTTGGGATGAAAGTGTACATTGGTTACCAAGTTGGTAAAGGACCAAATGAAAGTTTACCAAGGTTACGATGCAATGTGAACAACAAACTGCTTATCTGACCTTATTCTAGAGGTATAGAGCAAGGGAGGTTGTCTGGGGGTCTTCATAAAGTGATGCCAGGGAATGGTCAGACAGGTGGAAGAGATGGTATGGAGAAATAGATCAAATGGCCAGAAAAAGGAAGGGTTAATTAAGCAGGGAAATAAAGAGGAGGCTGAAGAGTAAAGAGGAGACTAAATAGATAGGAGGAGAGGAATGACTGGAGGAAATAGAGAAGGTAGGAAGTGCTAAAGAAATAATTTCTCCTTAAACTGTTGTTGAAAGATAGCTGGCAGTTTTTACCTGGTGAGTAGTTCAGCAAAGAAAACTGAACAAATTCATCCATTCTACTACAGAGTAACTCATGGTAATAATGATTCAAAGGCCTCAGAAGTGTGAGATAACATGGGCCTGTCTTATTCTGACTCAAATGAATTCTAGTGATTTGAAATTTATTAAATATGTGCATTTATTACTTATAAAATTTTTTTGTGAAAGGTTCACTATCGTTTATTGAAAAATGGACTGAAATATTACCGATTTCCTTTGTGAAGATAGATTATAGAACATAGTCCCCACATATATGGTGTCATAATAGGCCGAGGCATAAATCAAAAAATAAGCTATAACTTCTATAATAAATTTTAGTGATTCTGGCCTCTTTCTCCTTCCTTTCTGGTCCTGATGAAGGAACTCAGGCGGAAACATCAATTGTTTACTCCTTTCCATAGATGCTGCCTGACCTGCCAAGTTCCTCCAGCATTTTATGTCTGTTACTCTCGATTTCCAGTATCTGCAGAATCTCTTGTGTTAATAAATTGTAACTATTTATCAGAATCAGGCTTATTATCACTGGGCATATGTCATGAAATTTATGGTTATACAATAGCAGTACATTGCAATACATAATGAAAATTGTAAATACAGTAAGAAGAATATATATAAAAACATTAAATTAAATAAGCAGTGCAAAAAGAGAGAAAAAAGTAGTGAGGTAGTGTTCATGGGTTCAATGTCCATTCAAAAGTCTAGTGCCAGAGTTTATTAGCATAGAATGGTTGGTTAGCTGTGAACTTCTCAAATGTATAGCATCTCTTCTAGTGCCAGAGTTTATTAGCATAGAATGGTTGGTTAGCTGTGAACTTCTCAAATGTATAGCATCGCTTCTCCCTTCAGAGAAAGTTTTCCAGCTAACTTGAGGTGCTTTGCACCCCTTTTTCATTTTCCTCTCTCACTTCTTCCATTCTGCCCTCTACCGCAGCATTCTCAACACTGTGTCTCTGTTCCTCCTGTCTTTCTCTCTCCCTCCCCATCCCATGCCAAGCTTCTTTTGAAGCATTGTAAGGAAATTCCTTTGAGATTTCTGGAATGTTTACTCACTTGCTTCCTGCTATTTAACAGCCTTTCAGGCATCGTTACATCTCAGGCCATGATTTTCTGGAAAAGCATCAATCTAAGTCTGTAAGAAAGCTAATCTCGATTTCTTCAGATAAAACCAGATAAATTCCTCTAGTGTCTTGGCCAAAGTTTAATCCTTCACAGCATTCAGCTAATTAGTCATTAGAATTGCTTTATTTAGGAATCATGCACAAGTAATTCATACACTGTCTCATCATGTTGACTACAATGAAGAACTAAGGCCAAGAAATAACTTGCAGCATTTTGACAATATTAAATTAAGTTACTCACCACATGTTAGTATTAAATTTGTTACTGAAAACAATTGTTTGCAAATTGATTTCTTTACATGTCCATTATTTTGCCCTGGGCCAACCACCAGCTTTTTAACTTCTGCATGAAATTTCTGTGGAACCTCAGTAAGATTTAGAGTGGCTCATGCCTACAGCTAATAGCATTATACAGCTTTTGGCATTATAAAAGAACACCATTTCATCTCAAGAGAAATCTTTATGGCCTAAACTTCCACTACTCCAACAACTGTGACAACAAGAGCAACAGGACTATAAATAAATCAATGCAATGATAAGAATGTTCTGCAACCACAACGAATTCAAAGGTGTGGATATTTAAGATGTCCTTGTAATCAGTTGTTTTATCTTGGATGGTCCTGTTCAATCTGCATTAATACAAGTTAGGTAAGGTATTCCATCACAATCCTAACCTGCACATTGTAGAAGATGGAAAAAGTTTGTTTATGAGACAAGTCATAACCAGAATAAAGTATAAAGTCACTCACCGTAGAATGCATGTTATAATTGTTCCAGTTAACACACAAAATGCTGGTGGAACTCAGCAGGCCAGACAGCACCTATAGAAAAGAGTAAACAGTCACATATGAAGGGTCTCAGCCTGAAACATCAACTGTTTACTCTTTTCCATAGATGTTACTTGGCCTGCTGAGTTCCTCCAGCATTTTGTGTGTTAACTGGAACAATTATAACTGGGTTTCCAGCATCTGCAGATTTTCTGGTGGCTGTTCCAGTTACGTTTGTGTTGGGAAATCTGCAATACTTAAGCCGTAGAATGTCAAAGGGGGTCGTAGATCCTTTTTTTGTTTGGGATGGTCATTTCTTGGTACTAGTGTGGTGCTCTGTCATCTGTGCCTGAATGTTGTTTATTCATCTGTTATGAGTCCCCAGTTCGCACCCAATGGCTCATGTGGATGCACAGAGAGTTTGAGAGTGCAGTAGTCTGGCTGACGACAGAAAGTATGGAGGATTTAATCTGCTTTTACAGGAGGTTGTGCGGAGCAAGGCGTCCATGACCTCCTCTTTGGAAGGCATGTGCACTTATTTCCAAAGACTCATCAGGATCTCCCTAATTTAGGTAACAGCTGCTGTGGAGGCACTTGCTGCAGCCACACGAACTCATTCTCCTTCAATGAATTCTTGCAGTGATTTGGACTCTGCCACGTGGGAGCAGATTGGAGTTCTAAATTATTCCCGAATTACCACCAAGGAGGTGCCAATGTCCTCATTAAGCAGAGACATGTTATTTGTGAGCAGGTCATTCTTCTCACTGAGCAGTGAGAGACCACGTGTGAGTAGCTTGTAATTCCCAATAGACAGAAGGATTTCACCACCCAGGATGTGTCTTCTTCACGTACTATCATCAGAGAGGAGCTATGGGAGCCTGAAGACACGCACTCAATGTTTTAAGAGCAGCTTCTTCCCCTCTGCCATCAGATTTGTAATTGGTCCATGAACCCACGAACGCTACCTTGTTATTCATCTTTTACACTATTCATTTATATTTGTAAATTAATATTAGTTTTTTATGGCTTTCACTGTACTGCTGCCACAAAGCAACAAATTTCACAAAGTATGTCAGTGATAATCAACATGATCCTGATTCTGAGTAGCTTTTGATTCCGCATGAGCAAGGGGACCATTTGCGCCCTTGTTTGAGCAGAGAGCTGCCACCCAACAGATTGTGTCCATACAAGACTACGGGTCTCCTCTACATGAGCAGTTCCTTGACCTCTGCCCCAATTTACACACTTGTTCACTGAGAGTAGAACTAGAACAGGGAAGTAACTCACTGAAGCAACAGGAAGCAAGTATTTATGATTTGGGGTCTGTAGGACAAGTCAGTTCAGGATCTGGAAACTGAATCTGCTTCCCCGAGTCACAAGTCAGCTTTAGTTGTTTTTTAATTGTTCTTTCGGTTTATAAGGATGGTTTTGGGACAGAGAGGGGATTTAGGGGTCAGGTTGAAGATTAGGGAAAGGGATGTGGGCAAATTAGAGGTCAGGCCAAAGTCTAAGTCTCTGCTTTGCATTCAAAGACTAGCAACACGGACGCAGAATATCAATGATCAGATGTCGGACCAGCAGAGAGTGGACGAGGGCCTTTTCAGGTCGAGTTGTCAGCAGGTGCCAGAGTCAGATTTCCATGTGGGAAGGAAGAGCAAGGTCCAATAACCCACTTGGTTTATGAGTTGCTGAATCGGAGTTCGAGGCCTACAGTTTGGTGATTGATGCCAAGGAACAAGGCCCAAGGATCAAATCAGAAGTTTGGAAGTCGAGGTCTGTTGGCCAGAGCCAAGTCTACGAATCTCTGTGAGCTGCCAGGGAGGCTGAGGTCCAGTGTCTGCAGGCCCAACTCCATTGGAGTCTGGATGTCTGTCCTGGGGTTAAATGTGTGTACGTGCTTGGGTAAGAGGGTGAAGCGGGGTGTATTTTGCTGTTGTTGTTTTGTTGCTTGTTGTGTTCTGTGTTGTTCTGCTGAGCACTGTGGGAATGCTACGTTGGCACTGAGATATGCGACAACACTCATGGGTTCCCCAGCACACCCTCAGGTATGTTGGTTGTGAATACAAACAACACCTTTCACTGTATGTCTCAATGTACACATAACAGATAAACTGGAATCTTAAATCTTGAAACTGTAGAGCAGTCAAGAGTCAACAGATCATTGCATATGAAAAATCAGCTGTTGTGTAGGTTCAGCGAAATAATGTCATCCCTCGTGAGCTAACAAATTCATCCGGTAAGATGGTGGTGTGTTCATCCGGTAAGAGGAGGAGGAGAAGATGGTGGCGCGACGCAGCACGCACGGCCCCTCCAGTGAATGATATCTGTAATCTGTCAAGTAGGGTACCGTGCACAATTCTGATTTGATGGAGACAGAAGTGAGAGTACAGAGGAACATCTGGAGAAACCTCTGAAATGCCCGCTTCGCTGCCGCTGCTACTGTGTGGTAACTGGAATATCCGGAGCTGAAGGCCCCGAATCCTCGGCTTTGCTTGTTTCGGCGGCCGGGGCAAGGTCGAAGGCGCTCGGCAGAGGATGGCATTTGGGAGGCTGTATCAGAGGGACCGGTCAGAGGCTTGAAGTTTTCAGATGGATGGAGTCAGTGTCGGCTGTGGTCGGCTGCTTCCAATGCATCCGCAGTTGTCGGTGCCTGGAGGTTTATGGCAGGGAGTTTCTCCCTTTTGCTGCCTGCTATTGGGGACTCGGGAGTCGATCTGGACTTGAGACTTTTTTCTACCGTGCCCATGGTCTGTTCTTTATCAAATTATGGTATTGCTTTGCACTGCTGTAAGTATATGTTATAATTATGTGGTTCTGTCAGTGTTAGTCTTTGGTTTGTCCTGTTCTTCTGTGATATCACTCTGGAGGAACATTGTATATTTCTTAATGCATGTATGCATTTCTAAATGACAATAAACGAGGATTGTGTGTTCTCATAATCTAATCTAATCTAAATGCAACATTCTCCGGAGCCAACCAAAGGTGTTTTTGCCTTCCTTAAACATCTTTTTTTATGATTCCAAGACAATGCTGGACATTCAGAACTTCAGATACTACAGGTCTATCACAACAGTGAGCTGCTTGTTGGCAGTGGAGCTGGACTTGGTACAGACTGTGTTACTGCCTGCTGCAGAAAGGCAACAGCGTCAATGCGCGAAGGTGGTGTGTAATGTAGCATGAGTGATTGTCTTGCACATTTCTCTTGTGATCACAAGACTCTTTTGGACATTGGTAATGCCATTTGCTTATTGGTGAGGCAGATGGCAGGGGAGCTGCGTGGCTTTGGTTATAGCAAGGACTGGGCCTCGAGCTGCGGGCTTGCCTGTTGCAAGCAGTCTAGAAGAGGAACTGCCAGAGGTGGTGTGGTACAGCGTCCATGCTGGGTTGGAGGCTGCCCTCTCCTGCCAGCTCTGTTCTCCAGTGTTTGTTCAGTGGAAAACAAGCCGGATTGTATGTGTGCATATGTATGTTTGTCTGCAGATCAAGTCAAGTTTATTGTCATTTTGACCATAAACTGCTGGTACAGAACACAGTAAAAACGAAACAACGTTCCTCCAGGACCATGGTGCTACATGAAACAACACAAAACTACACTAGACTATGTTGAGACAGCACAAGGCTAAACTAGACTACGTAAAACAACATAAAAACTGCACTAGACTACAGACCTGCACAGGACTACATAAAGTGCACAAAACAATGCGCAAAACTTGGATGCCATCTGCTGTTCAGACAGGACTGTGACTGTAGGCTATTAGACCATAAGACCATAAGACATAGGAGCAGAATTAGGCCCATCGAGTCTGCTCCACCATTCAATCATGGCTGATCCTTTATTTTATCTCCTCTTCAACCCCAGTTCTTGGCCTTCTCCCCAGAACCTTTGATGCCATATCCAGTCAAGAACCTATCAATCTCTGGCTTGAATACACCCAATGACCTGGCCTCCACAGCTGCATGTGGCAACAAATTCCACAAATTCACCCCCTTTGACTAAAGAAATTTCTCCACATCTCTGTTTTGAAAGGGCGTCCCTCTATCCTGAGGCTTCATCCTCTTGTCCTAGACTCTCCCACCATCATCCTTTCCACATCTACTCTGTCTAGGCCTTTCAACATTCAAAAGGTTTCAATGACATCCCCCCAATCCTTCTGAATTACAGCGTGTACAGACCCAGACCCATCAAATGTTACTTGTATGATAACCTTTTCATTCCTGGAATCATCCTTGTGAACCTCCTCTGGACCCTCTCCAATGCCAGCACATCTTTTCTAAGATGAGGGACCCAAAACTGTTCACAGTACTCAAGGTGAGCCTCACCAGTGCCTTATAAAGCCTCAGCATCCTTTCTCCTGTATTCTAGACTTCTTGAAATGAATGCTAACATGGCATTTGCCTTTCTCATCACCGACTCAACCTGCAGGCTAACCTTCAGGGTGTTCTGCACAAGGACTCCCAAGTCCCTCCGCATCTCAGACTCCTGGACTTTCTCCCCTTTAGAACATAGTCCACACATTTATTTCTACTACCAAAGTGCATGACCATTGTTATTCATGTCATGTCAACACTCTTGAGTGAAGCCTTGAGGTTATGTGATTCATTTTGGTTAAAGTATACCTTCAATGCACGAGGGCACATGACTGTGAAATAACTGGATCCATATCTAGCTGCCCTGTTATTTGGGTGTTAACTATATATGATTGCCAAGAAAGAGCTGATTGCTTTCTTACGGATTTTATTCCCTGCCTGCTCGTCTCTTCTGTTCTTGATCGGAGGAAAGATTCCTCTAAAACTTTGAGCAAGGTTGCTTATGAGATGTGATTATGTTACCCTTTCTCCAGGGGAACTCTCTTTCTACGAGGAATTGGACGTGATAGGAATAGCCAGCGCTCATGAAGAATGATTGCTCATGTAGAGCCTGAATCAGAATCATGTAGAGCTTGGGATACGATGATTCGAACTAATTGTTGCAAGCTGAGTGAAACACTGTTCTTCAATTACTTATTTATAGTTCAGAAATTCTGTTCTATGTGGTCTTTGAAATGGTCAATTGATGTAATGGGCTCATTTGGAGTCGCATGAAAGATTTCTCATTGTTGAGAAATGATGGTTGATTTTCAACAAGGTGTAAAAAGCTGCAGCATAACTTCTAAATTTTTTTTTGGAGGAAAGAAAACAAACATTCTGTTAGGCATTTTGACTATTTCCTATCCATGACATTTGATGAACCCCTTAAGTATCTTTAGGTCTTTATTGTTTGTAGTTTTTAATTTGCTACAATTTTCCTTATTATGCTTACTCAAGTTTTTAATATGTTTATAATATTATACATCTATCTGTACTGTTTAGAATGCCACGAGTTATTTTTTGTGTATGAGCAACATTGGATGAAGTTGTTTTATACCTTAGCTGAATTATTAACATATGCAATAAATCACTGAAGCCCCAGTACACTTTCTTTGGGATAATACATGCTGTTAATTTGGGTAGCTCACCTCACCACTGGGTGTCCTGCTGGTCAGCCAGTTTCCTAACCAGTTCCGTAATTTGTTTTCAACAGTATGACGTCTATCTTTGTGTTGGATTTCAATGAATGCTTTCTCAAAGACCAGATAACTCCTAGCCAGCAATGTAATTGTTTCTTTTTTTCACATTCCATAATGTACTGAATAGAATGAGAATTGTGTTTACTATCACCGACATATGTCAGGAAATGTGTTGTTTTGAGGCCATACTGCAGTACAAGACATAAAAAATTACTATAAATTACAATTTAGAAACAAATAGTGCAAATGAGGAAAAGCAAGGTTGTGTTCATGGGTTCATTGAACGTGTAGAAATCTGATGGCAGACGGGTAGGAGCTTTTCCTGAAATATTGAATGTGGGTCTTCAGGCTCCTGTACTTCCTCCCTGATAGTAGCAATCAGAAGAAGCCATGTCCTAGATGATGAATGTCTTTAATGATGGATGCCACCCTCTTGAGGCACTGCCTTTTGAAGACATCCTCAATGGAGGGAAGGTTTGTACCTATATTGGACCTGGCTAAGTCTACAACCCTCTGAAGCCTCTTCTGATCCTGTGAACTGGAGCCTCCATATCTCACGGTGATGCAGGCAGTCAGAGTGTTTTCCACACTACATGTGAACCCTGCACTTGCACAAGTCATCCTACATATTCTTTAAATTGAATTGACTTTATTTCTTACACCCTTCATATACATGAGGAGTAAAAATCTTTACCTCCGTCTCAATGTGCAATGTGCAATTTATAGTAATTTATAATAAATAGTATGTACAACAGGACAGTCAATATAATATAGAAATTCAATTGTATAAGTATGAATTAATCAGTCTGATGGCCTGGTGGAAGAAGCTGTTCCGGAGCCTGTTGGTCCTGGCTTTTATGCTGCAGTACCGTTTCCCGAAAGGTAGCAGCTGGAACAATTTGTGGTTGGGGTGACTTAGATACCCAATGATCCTCCGGACCTTTTTTACACACCTGTCTTTGTAAATGTTTTGAATAGTGGGAAGTTCACATCTACAGGTGCGCTGGGCTATCCACATCACTCTCTGCAGAGTCCTGCAATTGAGGGAAGTACAGTTCCCATACCAGGCAGTGATGCAGCCAGTCAGGATGCTCTCAATTGTGCCCCTATAGAAAGTTCTTAGGATTTGGGGGCCCATACCAAACTTCTTCAACTGTCTGAGGTCAAAGAGGTGCTGTTGTGCCTTTTTTCACCACACAACTGGTATGTACGGACCAGGTGAGATCCTCAGTGATGTGTATGCCGAGGAACTTAAAGCTGTTCACCCTCTCAACCCCAGGTCCATTGATGTCAATTCTTTGTATTGTTTCTAAATTTTGATTAGGTTCCTCAGGAGTGCCCGACTATATACCAATTCACAACGTTGCAATCACTGTGATGTATGCTTCCCAATAACTAGCAGGATCTAGAGGAACAGATATGCAGGCTGATCATGGAAAGATATAAAAACGATATGGTAGTTGTGATTGGCTTTATCTTCCCCCGTATCAACTGGGACTCCTTTGGTGCCAGAGGCTTGGATGGGGCAGAATTTGTTAAGTGCATCTGGAGGGTTTCTTGATACAGCATGTATGTAATTCAGCTAGGGAAGAGGTCATACTGGACTGTGATGGATGACACTTGATAAGCACACTCCTTACACACAGGCATTTACACACACAAAAAAAAATTGCTTTGTCTTTCTGTTGTCATTGCGCTGACTGTGCGCACTTCAAGGTCTTCCCCAGGTATATTCGAAAAATGGGTCCTGAAGTGTTGGCTTTATGGCGCCTTTCTCACCATATATGGTGGAATATTTTTTTTAGTGATTGGGGATATGTAAATGTATATATGTTGTCTGTGTACTGTATTTAAAGTATTGTTTGTTTTGTAATACCATTGTAACTACATTGTGGGGTGCATCATTTTCTAATTCATGTGTCAACTTAAGTTAAGTTTGTGGATAATTAAAGATGGGATGTTCTGATGCCTAAAATAACGGGGCAATTCACTCTCAGTAGCAGAGAGGGATCAGGGCTGCCAGGAGTTCACTCAGGACAAAATAGTATGGAGCTATTTGTTGTGTTTTCTGGTGGATATCTTTTTGTAAATATGGGCAATTTCCTTTTTGCTATTTTCACTAATGTTTATAAGTTTGATTTTTGATGCACTTAATAAACACCCTTGCGCGATGGTGCTAGGTGACTCCAGCCACCTTTTTCTTTGGTCATTATCCACGACCTAACATGGACCTTGACCTGGGAAATGATCCTGGCTAGGAGATTGAAGTTTTACTAATGAGCTGTTTGAGAAGAGTAATCACAATTTTGTAAGCTTTAAGATAGTTATGGATAAGGTTAAGTCAGGTTCTTGGGTGAAAATGCTAAATTTGCGGGAAGGCTAATTACAACCATATTCAGCAGGAACAGGGAAAAGTACATTCGGAACAACAGAAAGTGTGCAGATGCTGGAAATCCAAGCAACACACACAAAGTGCTGGGGGAACTCTGCAGGCCAGGTATGGAAAAAGTACAGTCAGCATAATGGCTGCTTAGGAGTAAATTCACATGTGACATGTTGGAGACATCTGGTTAGAGATCAGGACCAGCATGTTCCTGTAGAAAGAAAGACAAGGTTGACAAGGTTAGTAAATTGGGTGACTAAGGATATTGTGTATTTAGTCAAAAAAGAAAAGGAAACATATTCAAGGTTTAAGAAGCTGAAATCTGGCAAGGCATGTGAAGAATAGAAAGGAAACTTCGGCAGAACTTCGGCAAGGAAATCGAAGAGTTAAAGGGGGCTATGAAATATCGTTGGCAAGTAGGACAAAGAAGAATCCCAAGGCATCTTATATGAATCTTAAAAGCAATAGGATAGCTAGAGGAAAATAGGTCAAAGGGAAGAATCAATGTCCAGAAGCATTGGAAGTGCGCGAGTCTTAAATTAATACAGGTAGTTTTGCTATAATATGATAGTTACATTCTTAAGATACCTCACATTATAGAAAATCAGTTTCCTGAACAGGCCATAGTTCAAGTCACAAATTTAAACAGCCTTTCTTTGGTTATGATATCATTATAACCATGCAGATCATGTAATCCGAATACTATTTCCTGATCCTTCAATGGCATTATTGTGACAATGGTATTCCAGAGGGATCAGTAACAGAACTCCTGTTGTGTGTGATATACAGAAATAATCTGGATGAAAATACAGGCAGTCTGATTGGTAATTTTATTGGCAATATGAAAACTGGCTGAGTTTTGGATAGTTGTTAAAGAATACAGTAAGATATAGCTTGGTTAGCTATTTGGGTGGAGAAATGGGAAGTAGAGCTTAATCAGGACAAATGAAAGGTGTTTTACTTTGGGAAGTCATCTGCAAGAGAAAGATATACAGTAAGTGATAGGACCTTCACCTCCTCAAAAAGCTCAATCAAGTTAGTAAGCCCAACTTCCCTTCACAAAGCCACGCTGATTGTCCCTAATTAATACATGGTTTTCCAAATGTTCATAAATTCAATCCCTAAGAATCCTCCCTAATAACTTCACTACCACTAACATGAGAGTCACCAGTCTATAGTTTCCCAAATTATCCCTATTCAGTTTTGTTCATAATGGAACAACATGAGCTAGTCTCCCGTCCTCTGGGACCTTGCCTGTGACTAAAGAGGTCACAATGAAATTGAATCACGGACCCAAGAATCTGATCTCTTGTCTCCCTCCACAACCTGGGATGCATTCAATAAGCTTTGCAGATTTAACTACCTTAATGTTCTTTTAGAGACCTAACAGCAGCTCTTTCTCAATCTCAAAAAAGATCTAGTATATTAGCACTCTCCATGCTAATCTCCCTGTCCTCCATGTCCTTCTTCTTGGATGTAAAATACTCATTAGTCATCACCCACATCTTCCACCTCCAAGCACATGTTTCCTCCTTTATATTTGAGTGGTCTTCCTTGCTTCCTAATTATCTTTTTGCTTTTGATGTGTGTAAAGAATGCATTAGAATTCTCTTTAACACAAGAGATTCTGTTGTCGTTGGAAATCCAGAGCAACATGCACAAAATGCTGGAGGAGCTCAGTAGGTTAGGCAACATCTATAGAAATGAATAACCAGTCGACCTTTTGGTCGTAGAACCTTTATCAGGACAGGAAAGGAAAGGGGAAGAAGCCAGAATAAAATGGTGGGGGAAGAGGGAGGAGGATAAGCTAGAAAGTGATAGGTGAAACCAGGTGGGTGGGGGAGAGGAGAATGAATTAAGAAGCTGGGAGATGATCATTGAAAAAGACAAAGGACTGGAGAAGAAGGAACCTGATAGCAGGAGAGTGGAAGAATTCTCTTTAATCCTACTTGTCAAGGAGCTTCTGGCTCGTCCTTTCTTCAATTCTTTTCTGGCTGTTTTGTAACCCTCAACAGCTCTGTTTGAGGTTAACTTCCTAAAGCTTACATATGCTTCCTTTTCCTTCTGGACTAAATCCACCACTTCTCTCGACATCCAAGGTCCCCTTAGCTTGCCATTCTTCTTACTGAAACATACCGATCTTGTCCTCTGTGCAGTTGGTCTTTAAACACCCTCCACATGTCAGATGTGGACTTGCCCAAAAATAGCCATTCCCAATAACTCTCCCTAGCTCTTGCCTAATGCTCTCTCAATTTTCCCTGCTCCAATTTAATACTCACCCACCAGCTCTAAACTTAACTTTCCTATAACTATCTTAAAATTTAAGGAGTTCCAATCATCGTTCCCTAATTGATCTCCCTCTGAAAGGTATCACTACTCAACACCAGGTCCAGTATGGCCCCTCCTCTTATTAGAATATTGATTCAAGAAATCCTTATGGATGCACCAAACAAACTCTGCCCCATCTAAACCCCTTACACCTAGGAGTCACAGTCTATATTAGGGAAGTAAAAGTCACCCACTACTACAACCATGTTGTTTTTACACCTTTCACTAATCTGTCTGCATATCTGTTCCTCAATGTCCCAGGGGTTGCATGGAGTTGTGTAGTTTAGAGTGATTATACATTTCTTATTTTTGAGTTCAACCCATTGAGACTCAGTGGATGAGCCTTCCATCGTGTCCACTCTGAGTGTGGATGTGATATTGTCCTTGACTCCTCCAAACACCCTTTAATCTCCTCTGTATATTTCCTAGATCATTAAAAGACCTGGAACATTAAGCATGCACACCGGTTCCTTTCTGAACCAAGTTTCCAATGTAGTCACAACATCATAATTCCATATTCTGATCCATGCTGTAAGTTGATCACCCTTGCCCAAAACTTTCCTAGCATTAAAATACACACAAGTCAACCCATCCATTTCATTGTGCCTATTACCTTGCTCTTGCCTGTTCTTACTGGTCATGATGTCTACCTTCCTCTAAACCCCTCCACTTTCTGACTTAGTGTTCTGATACCCATCCTCCCCTCCGCTAAACTAGTTTAAACCTGCCTGATTGGCATTAGCAAACCTCCCAGCCAGGATATTTGCTCCCCTAAACTTCAGGTGCAACCCATCCGTCTTGTATATGTATCCCCTGCCATAAAAGAACTCTAATGATCGAAGATCCTGACATCCTGCCCCCTGCACTAGGTCCTCAGCCATGCATTGATCTATTCTATCTTTCTATTCCTGCCCTGGTTAGCATATGGTACCAAGAGTAGTCCAGTAGTTACTAGTTTCAAGATCCTGCTTTTCAGGCTCTTTCTTAACTCCCTATGCTCACTGTGCAGGACCTCTTCCCTCTTTTTAGCTATGTAATTAGTGCCAATGTGCACCACAACCTCTGCTTGCTTACCCTCCCCCTCAAGAATGTCTGCAGCCTCTCTGAACCAGCCTTGCCCCTGGCACCTGGGAGGCAACACACCATCCAGTCCTTATAGACAGGAGCTGCAGCTGGGTGCACTTCCTACAGGAGAAGTCATCAGATACACTGGCAGTCTCCCTGATCACCCACATCCTCGAGGAAGAGCGTACCACTGCCCTAACTGACTCAGCTCCTCTCAAACAATAATTCTAAGGAAAACCTCACCTGCATCTAACTGCTCACATCTGGGACGCTTATTTCTGACAAAGAATCCCAGACCTGTAATGTCAATAAGTTCTCTTTTCAATAGTTCCCTAATTTCTCTTTCTCTTCATGAAAGGTAGTGTGACGTGCATAGTTTTCCAATCAGTTCCCTAATCACAGAAACTTTGTAAGTTTGTAAACTTATATTGAGAGTTTGAATGTTGCTCTCATCTGCTTTCTTTAACAATTTTAGGGATTTCACATTCTTTGGTATCAATATTTTCTCCTGTATATTCTTGCAGTTAATCATTTTTAGTCTTCAGCATTTTAGATACCATCCTCTTCCACCACTCTAAACACTGATGCAATGCAATTATTCAACATGCTTGTTTCATTATTTTTATATGCAAGTTCATTATTACCAATTTTCAAATAGCCACCTGCTTGAGTCACCTTCTTGTTCCTAATTTATTTATTTTAAAAGATGTTGATGTGGATATTACTTGCACTTTTCTTTTCACGTTCCTTTTTTGGACTGTAAATCCTGCTGGCTGTTTTGTTGCCTTCTGTTGTTCTCAGTGTTATTGCCTGGCACCAATAATTCTGCTAATTTGACAGTCTTTTGGTTCTTTAGCTATCTTTGGCTTTTGCCTCTTCAAGATAAAAACTGGTTCTGCCCATCTTAAATTCTCTGTGAACATACTACACTGATTGCTGAATGAATTGGTTTGGCTTTCTATGGACAGTGTTTCTTTCAACATTAACTGAACCTGTTTTGTATTCTTCCCCTTCAAACATTGCATGCAATTTGATAGCATTATGATCACCACTAGATAAATGTTTACACACAGTTAAAATGTAACTAAATCTCTCTCGTTACTTATAAGTAGATACAATACTTGCCTTTCCAGTAAGATGGTGGCGTGTTCGATCACAGCAGCTTCTATGAGGCCAACCAAAGGTATTATTGTCCTTGTTAATCTTATTTTTTATGATTTTGAATGGTGGGCTTGAGATACATCTCTACTAAAGGAGATGTAAGGTGCTCTTTTCCTCCGCTAGCCTGCAGGTCACCCTTGGGCAAGGTGTAGCACATAGTTAGCCTTGCGATTAAAGTCACATGGAACCATGGGAGCCAGCGCTGGATGGTTGTATGAGCAGCATCTGCATACCAGAATTCCTGGTTATGCCACCTCTGATGCCAGGCAGACAGTCTGAGAAGAGTATTGATAATAGCTGGGGACAGTCATCTCGTAAAGACACTGTCCAGAAGGACCACCCACATCATACAACATGGCATATAAAGATGATGATGATTTTAGTTTCGCAAGACCCTGCTGGATATTAAGAACCTAAAGTACTGCAAGTCTACCCCGTCAGCAAGTTGCTGGTTGGTGGAGAAACTGCAAGAGTTCGACTTGGTGTGGATCGTGCTGCTGACTGCGTCAGAGAGGAGTCCGTGCACGAAGGCAGTGTGCAGTCTAACATCTAGTGATCGTCTTTTTGGTATTTGCCATTTCCACCCTGGGAAAATGTCTCTGTTATCCACTCAATATTTGCATCTTATCATCTTGTACACCTCTTTCAAGTCACTTCTCATCCTCTTTTACACCAAAGAGGCCTAGCTCGCTCAACCTGTCCTCATAAGGCATGCTCTCTAGTCCAGGCAGCATCCGGGAAAATCTCCACTCCACCTTCTCTAATGCTTCCACACCCTTCCTCTAATGAGGTGACCAGAACTGAATACAACCCTTCAAGTGTAGTCTAACCCAGGCTTTATAGAGCTGCAACATTATCATCCACTCCTGAAATCAATCACCTGACTAATGAAGGCCTACTCACCAAACACCTTCTGAACAACCCTATCAGCTTGTGAGGCAACTTTTGAGAGATCTATGGACATGAACCCCAAGATCCCTCTGTTCCTCTACGCTGCCAAAATTCCGGATATTAACCCTGTATTCTGCCTTTAAATTCAACCTTCCTAATTGAATCCCTTCACACTTTTCCAGGTTGAACTCCATCTGCCACTTCTCAGCCCAGCTCTGCATCCGGTCAATGTCCCATTACAAACTATGACAATCTTCCACACTATCCACAACTCCACCAACCTTTGTGTCATCTGCAAACCTGCCCTCCAACTTCCTCATCCAAGTCATTTATAAAAATCACTAACAGAACAGATCCCCATGGAACATCACTGGTCACTGACCTCCAGACAGAATACACTCCATCTACTACCACCCTCTGCCTTTTATGGGCAAGTCAATTCTATACTTATGATGAATCATAAGTTAATATCAAGAAACAGAATCTCATCTTCCATATTGGCACTATACAGTCCTCAGGACTAAGACTAAGTTAGTTAATTTGAGGTAACCAGCTTTTTCAGCTGCAGAATGGGCCAGTTCTGATGATAGGTCATCAGACAGAAACACTAACTCCGTTTCTCGTGGCTCGGGTGCTGTACGATCTGCTGAGTATTTCAGATATTTGCTGCTTCTGGCTGAGGTTTCTATCATCTGTAATGTTTTGAATCTACAGTGGGTATTTCACAGTTCTAATATTTTTTCCTCTTTTTCTTTACACTTCTCTGTTTTAATTAATCTCTTTCCGTTTACATCTCCTCCTCCTGTGATTTAACAAACATTCACACCTCCGCTCACCTGGCAACACGACAGAGTGTGCCGAGTAGTCTTTTTTGGTCTCCACCAAGTGTGCAATAAACATTCCTTATTGTTTTCTCCACACCCCCTCATACTTTGCAAGTTAAAAATGTTTGATTTCTAACTTCTTTCCATTTTAAAACAAGTGCACTGCTTTTCTCCCCAGAGCTTTTAATCTCAGTGTCACAGAAAGCAAGTACATTGTATCAGTTGATATGGATCTCTGTCATGGGTCCTCATTGTCCATCTCAGCTGAATTCTCTATTCCCTCTTGCAATGAGTTACATGTGAACCTGTTCAGATCCTGCACCTTCTCTGAGGTATGATCAGAGCCAAGTTGTTCAGATCCTCCTTTCTCTTCTTTGTGAGTCAGTCTGCCATCTATTTGCAATCCAGTTCAATAACTCTGAGCTATAAATATGTAAGATGCAGATGCCTACCTACAATATATTTTATCATATCAGACCCCTGAGCAGAACCTCCTGCAACTTTAGTGCAGAGACACAACTTCTTCTTACATACATTCAGTGGCCACTTTATTAGGTATACCTGGACACCGGCTCATTAATGGAAGTATATAATCAGTCAATCATGTGACAGCAACTCAGTGCATAAAAACATGCAGGCATGGCCAAGAGCTTAAGATGTTGTTCAGAGCAAACACCAGAATGCAGAAGAAATGTCATCTAAGTGACTTTGACCGTGGAATGACTGTTGGTGCCAGACAGGGTGGTTTGAGTATTTAAGAAATTGCTGATCTCCTGGAATCTTCACAGACAGTGGTCTCTAGAGTTTGCATAGAATGATGTGAAAAACACAAAAAAAAAACATCCAGTGAGTGGCAGTTCTCTGGGCAAAAATGCCCTGTTAATGAGAGGGGTCAGAGGAGAAAGGCCAGACTGGTTCAAGCTCTCAGGAAAATGACAGAAATTCAAATAACCATGTGTTACAACACTGGTGTGCAGAACAGCATCTCTGAGCACACAAGTGTTGAACCCTGAAGTGGATGGACGCAAACATACTCTTAGAGGCTACAGAGGATACCTAATAAAGTGGCCACTGAGTGTATGTCAACCTTTGTTATCTATTTTTATATGTTGTTTTTTAAGTTATTTATTAAATTAATTATCTTGTGGTTTTAAAATACAGTGGGTCCAGCTAATTTGGGCATCAATTAATCAGAGCAGCTGTATATTTGGTACACTATGCTGCTTAATTGGGGCAGGAGACTGTTGCTAAACAGTTTCTAACTAGTGTCTGTCATGCCATTAGAGACTACATTAGAGCAATCAGTTTTAAAAGGCGTCAATTTGCACGTTTGTATTCAAAAAGCAGTGATTTTTATTACTGATAGTTGGCAGGAAATAAGCAGTAAGGCAATCTTGCTCACTGCCATCTCAAGCATTCAGTCTTGGAGATGACAGAAATGGCCAGAAGTGCAAATGAAAGGATTTCACTACTTCAGCAAGTTAGGAATATTGAAGATATCAACAATGATCTTCCTTTTTGCAATGAAAATGAAGATTTGGAGGATGCAATTGTCTGAAGCATTGTACGATGCCAGTCCATTATCTGCACTAGGTGTCTGCACTGATTTTGTTCATTTACAGTCAATTAAAAAAAACTCAGCAGATGATCTGTTGATAACTATTAGAAATTAATACACAATTTTGTAGTACTGTAGAGGTATTGGTATTTTTGTCATTTGTTCTGTATTTCATTTAAATACATAAATTGTTACTCAGTTAAAACAATAGTTTGTCTTTGTTATACTTTATAAACTTCAGCTAATTGAAGCAGCTGCTTAACTGGGCCAAAATGTACTGATCCTGGTGTGTCCACATTAACCAATATCCACTGAATACCTACTTCTTCAAGTTTCTGTGAATAGCTAATAGTATGGGAGGCAAAACTACAACTGTTTTCCCCCTTTACTTTAAATCCCCACTCTTACCAAATGATTGACTTTGCACACCATGGACAGTGCAAAGTCTGTAAGGCCATTCAATGATGTGCACTGTGTACTGTATAATCTATGGTGGAAAGCTGCAGCTTTTGTTTCAAATAGGTTACGGAAGTAACCATGTGCCAATGAGATAAATTCAGAGATCCTTGAACCTTGGTGATCTCCAGTTTACCAACCTGCATAACAAAATTTCTTACACATTATCTTATAAAAAATTAACAGCAATACAAAATTATTTAATACCATTCCTGCATGCTGAGAATGATTGGCTCACAACATTGCCAATTGAATGAACAGGTTTCAGTGTTGTTAATGGGACAATTCAGTGTTTGTTGCATTATGGAGATACCCAATACCCTGACAACTTGTTTCTCTACATATCTTGACAATGCTCTGTCAGCCTGTGAATATGATGGTCCTCTGTACAAAATAAGAGGTGTTAAAAGCCTCAGAGATCGTGAAGGATCTTAATAGAGTGGGTAGAATAAGGACCTACTGTTTGGCAATATGAGACCTCCTAAAACAGATGAGGTGATTTTCTTTCTTCTGATGTTTGTGGGTCTTTGGATTTCTCCTCTGCAAAGGGAAGTCAAACCTGAGTCGCTGAATATATTTTAGGGGAGGCTGTAAACTTTTAAGCTAAAAATAGGTGAAAGGTTACCGCATATAAGGAAGAACTGGGTGCTGAGATTAAGCTCAGGTCAATCACAATTTTACAATGTGTGGGAATGGGTTTGAAGGGCCGAGTAGCCCGTTCTTATCTCACATTGGTATATTCAGAACGGATTCACCGATTTGAGACGCTTTGATACATTAACGTTTATAGTCATTGTGCCATCTGTCCTTCTGTCTTCCTCTGTTGTTTAACGCTGCATCTTGCTTGAATTATAAACACAAAATAATTTGCAGATGCTGGAAATCCAGTGCAGCACATACAAAAAGCAGGGGGATCTCAGAAGGTCAGACGGCATCTCCGGAGGGGAATAAGCAGTCTGCGTTTCGGGCCGAAACCCGAAGTCCTGATGAAGGGTCTCGGCCTGAAACATCAGCTGTTTATTCCCCTCCACAGATGCCGCTTGACCTACTGAGTTCCTTCAGCATTTTTGCGTGTGTTACTTTCTCGAATTGATGTATGTGTATAACTGACGGCAACGTAGAACTTTACGAAAGGACGGTAAAGCAAAAAAAAAAAGACGTGCTCGAGATGATTTGGTGTTTGGAGCAGCTTGGAGAAAGAGAGCAAGGGCTAGCGTCAGAGCGTTATCAGTAAGAACACGAAAGTGACAGTGGGTTGTGTGTCAGTCACTGCAGGCCTGAGCTGTCATTGGTTCATTCGCTCCGGACCACAGTTTGACAGTTGATTGAATTTGTGCAGCGACCGGGAGCTAATTATTAAAAGGGACTGCTTACAATAATTGCTGTCTCTCACCTCGCCCCAGAGCTCCCTCAGCAACGAATGCTGATTCACGTTTGAAGCACCTCGCAAGGTAAGCACCGCCTGCTTTAGAAGCTACCAGTGATCCATGTTTCTCGCTGCTTGTTCTATCGTTTTGTACAAAGCGCCCGTGCTTACTGACCGGGGAATGAGCACTGGCAGTGTATGGAAGCTCGGCAGTTTCAAGCAGGAACCGGTTTCTGGTGGCTTGAGTGTGTTGCATCAATGCATCGGAAATGGGCGGACTGTGACTGGGATAGTGTCCGGCCCCCGATCCGGCCGAATCCCCAAGATTTCAGACTTGTTTTTGTTTTAACACCTCGGTGGTTCCAGCGGCTTCAATAAGGCAAAGCTAACCCGCAATAAAATATATGTTTTTAATGTTTCCCGTCTACAATGGCAAATCCTATCAAAAATGCACGCAGCTACATATTTTTTTGTTGAAAGGCATCGGTGGATGTAAGGTTTTGCTTTGATTCATAAACGCTGGAGTAAATATTGTATTTCCCTGCATGTGGAGACTTGCTAAGAGCTGAGGATACACTTGTGTAGGTGGAAAGTGGCTTGTCTTTTTGTGGTTGTTTACGAGATGCCCACATCGTCATTCGACGGTCGAAGTGCCATGAGGATGATTTGGAATTAGCCCTCTTCAACAAACACCTGGGACCCCCAAGGGTCACTATGGCGAGTAAAGAATTTCACTTTTCATGAGTCAACGCAATTAAAGCTGAGCTCAATATCTTTTTGTTAAAGTTCAGATCCGATCTCTCCCTCTTCACTCCTCGAGCTCACCTTTTCAATCAGATTCACTATTTGATTTTAACTAACCTGCAAACCCGCTAATAACCCTCATTGCCGTGTCCCTGCTGCTTGGTGCATTTGCGAGGTGGTAGCTTTAAAACCGTCATCATCTGATCATCGGCACCAAGTCGCCTCAGCGATTCCGACCTTGTCATTGCATATTCGAAGAAATCCTGAACATCTCCGACAAAAAAATGGGTGAAGTTACATATAGTGAAGGATTCACTAGATCATTTATTTCAATGTGTGTGTAAGCTTGCAGGGAAGAAAAGTACGGATTTTTTATATTTATAAATATTGTAATTTGTTAATATTTTAATTTAACCTAGCTAGTTTTAATTTTTTACAAGAAGCTTTAATACTTTAGTTTGCAGGTACTTTTCTCATGTTCTTGGAGGAGCAGACATGGCCATGGAGGGGGTGGGTGCAGGCATGTGACAGGCATGTGACAGGCAAGCGTGCATGAGCTTACCTGCATTCCTGACCACCAACGAGGCAGCTACTCAGGCAGTAGCTAATAGTAAGCCTACATGATGTTAACCTCAGATTTCTCTTTCTCACTACCTACTTCACCTTCATCCTTTCGTTTCTACAGATACCCCTAACGTGGGGAAAATGGTTCTGACAATTTATCCTGTTTATGCATCTAAGTATTTTATATACCTCTATCTGGTTAGCCCTTGGTTTCCTTTCCTCTAGGGAAACCAACCCCTGTTTCCTTTAATTCTTCTGCTCTTACATCATACTGCATCACCGGGAAGATCTCCCTAGGTCAGGAGTTCCCAACCTGGGGTCCACAGACCCCTCGTTTAATGGCCAGGGTCCATGGCATAAAAAAGCTTGAGAACCCCTGCTCTAGGTTGCTACTACTTCCACCTCCACTTCTGTCTGTGGTTTCCAGACTCTATCTCTGCAGCCTGCTGTCATTTTGTTGGTGAAGAGGAGGTCCTTCTATGACATGTGGCTGCACAGTCTAAAGTAAACCATCCTAACCATGAATTTTGATGCCCAAGTTATCTCTCATATCATCTAGGAAAAACTCAGCAACCAGCAGCTATCCATTGATTTTCCCTGATGGCTTGTGGGCAGATATCAACTGCGCTTCCACTGAATGAAGGTAGCCTACCTGTAACCAGGGTGCTACACATTGACCTACGATACTTCCTGCCATTCTTCACATGACGGGTGTTTATTGATAGAGTGAAATCTTTTTCAGCACTTGTACATTACAGAGTTGAATGCACATTAGTGGCATACTGCACTAAGGAAAAACATGAAGAGAGAGCATTAATAGCTACTTAGTTGTAAAAGGGATGGCAAATTGAGATGCTGGGTCAGAATTTGCAGGGAAATATCAGCAATTCTGCACTGAACCTGCTGGCGTTGCTCAGTATACACTCAGTGGTCATTTTATTAGGTACCTCCTGAGTGTATGTTTGTGGTCTTCTGCTGCTTAGCCCATCCACTTCATGGCTTGACATGTTGTGTTCAGTGATGCTCTTCTGCGTGGTTATTTGAGTTACTGTTGCATTCTTGTCAGCTTGAACCAGTCTGACTACTCTCCTCCGACCCCTCTCATTAACTAGGCATTTTCACCCTCAGAACTACAACTCATCGGGTGCTTTTTGGTTTCTCGCACCGTCCTGTGTAAGCTCTGGAGACTGCTGTGTGTGAAAATCCCAGGAGATCAGCAGCTTCTGAGATACTCAAACCACCCTATCTGGCGCTAACGACCATTGCAAGGTCAAAGTCAGTTAGATCACATTTCTTCCCCATTCTGATGTTTAGTCTGAACAACAAATGCATCTCTTGACCACATCTGCATGCTTTTATGCATTGTTTTGCTGCCACATGATAGGCTGATTTGATTTTTGTATGACCAAGCAGATGTGCCTAATAAAGTGGCCACTGAGTGTGAGAGTCTTAAATAGGATTGGAAATTTATGACTTTTGACAAAGTTCCAATTTAATAAACTACTTAATAAATCCTGATCATGCAAATGAACAGTCAGCTATCCTCAACTGTCTGTTGTTTTGTAGGCAAGGCTATTCTGTTCTGATCTGCCCATGTGACAATGTTACATTGTGCAAGAGCTTTTGTTATTTTGGTTTGGAATGGCTTTAGGCACTAACTACACCAAGAGTGTGTGCTCATACTCTTACCACTGGTATTAAGTTCTGCACCACCAGATATTCTCAGTTGGAACTGAGATGTTGATGCTTAAAAATTCAGACACACAATCAGCCTGACATTCAATATAATCTTTATTTTGCTTTGTAACCCCAGTTTTGGATGGAATATTTGAAAGGCTCAAGGAGGACATCACTTCTGAAATTTCCATGTTAATATTTGTGGGTGTAACTGATTTACATTTGGTTTCTATGGAAGTCTTAGTTCAAGATAAGGTCTTACAATGTTTGTCATATCACTCCTGCAGACCTTTGAAGTGTCCCAGGTAGAACCAAAGACTAGTAGAATTGCAGTAACAGCAGTAATTTGTAAATAGTTAATGTATTACTTAGTTCAACCAAGTTCAAAGTAAATTTATTATCAATGAGATTTATAGGAAAATGTTTCTTGTTTGGCATTGCTGTTTGCCACACCTCCAACAATGACCTTAGGTCAGATACAGGGTCAACAGCCAGGGATCAACATTCATTGATGTTTCACTCCTTAATTCTGGTGCACCGCCTGGTGGCAGAGCAGTGGCAGGGGCGTCTCTCTGCTGACCCCTGCAGCTTACAGTGGTGTTAGTCTGTCCCCCATTTTCTGCCCTTCCTCCTCAGCCTCAGCCAAAAGCTGCTTTTTCTGCCTCTTCAGCCTGCTCTCTGGTGGCTTTGCTGAGCCTCGCTCCAATCACTGCCATATCGCAGAGTAACCTTGTCATTGATATGGCGATGAAGCCCCAGCATCCTAACTCGACAGGGTAGGTGATGATCCTCCAGTAGCTGCCAGGTTTGAGTACTTCAGCCTCTTCCTTGCATGGGCAGGCTCCACTCCTTCCACCCATGGGACAGTTAACTCAATGAGGAGGATTGTCTTGGTGGCCATGGACCACAATCCTATGTCTGGGCAGAGAGATGTGGTGATTTCCATTGGGAACTGTATCTGTCTGCAGAGATCTGCCCTCATTGTCCACTCCTTGCCCGTGGAGAGGAGACCCGAAGGAGCTCCTGGGCAGATGCTTTCAGTGCTCTTACCAGTGTTAGCGAATGGGATAAGTTGTTGTCCCTCTGGGGAAAAGCTGCTTCTCACATCCCACCTGCAGGTCTCCAGGATCTCTGTCAGATATGTGTCAAAATACATATACGTCATCATATATTACTCGTGTGAGTCTCATTTAATTAGAGTCATCTGGTGAATCTATGCTGCATTTGTCCTGTGGCAGTTTCTCTTTTCTTAGGTAAGGAGTACCAGGATGGTATGGATAAATGTAAGCCTAGACCTAGACACTGTCATGGTATATTGAAAACCACCCAGTTAAAAACCTTGCTAAGGAACTGAGTTGGCAACAGTCACTACTTTAGCAGAGAAGTATTGACAATGGTTCCTTTCAAAGATTAAAATTAGTTTGGGTTACTTCAGAGAGTGAAGCTTTAAATGTATATAATACAATTTACTTGTGAAGAATGTGAGTGGAGTGGATTGCGAAGCTATAGCAAAGTAGAGTACTTTGGTGCCACTTCTATCACTTCAATTTTTAGTTCTTTCTTATTAATTATAAAATTGTTCTAATGGTCATCCAGCAAGATGGTGTCAGTGACCAACTGCAACATCCTGCAGATAGCTCACAAAACTACTAGATACTCTTCTTTTTCTAAATATACTTCTTCTGAACTACAATCAATTGCCACCTATCATTTCTGTTGAAAGGATGTATTTTTGAGCTGACTAAATGATCTGGCGCTTCCACAATCTCCTGGGGGATTTGTTACGGGTGAGTGCAGAGAATACAGCTACGGCCATCACGGGGGCTATACACTGGGTCAGTTCCTACTGGCAGAAGATGAAGCTGTGGTTGGCTCCATTACTTTATGCTGATTAAAGCATCCAGTAAGATTTAAATTGTCAAGGATGAGAGCAGACACGAATAGCTCTACCAGAATTTGACTGGTCCCTTCTCACTGCTGCCAGCGAGCGGAAGGTGCAGGAGTTTTGGGTTCCACATTGCCGGATTCAGAAGCAGCTGTTGCCATGCAGCCATTGGGCTGGATTTGTGTCACTTTCCTCAGCGCTGAATGCACCCCGCAGCTCTAAACTCACTTTTGGGGATTCTGCAGTTCACGTTCCTTGTGTTTTTATTTACTTTTTACTAGTTGCGTGATTTGATCAAGGTGCTTCCTGACTCTACAGCTGTGGCCTGCAGCTATCAGTCTTCTGGATGGGTTTCACTTGCCTCAGCAGTTTTCAGAATCAGAATCAGGTTTATTATCACCGGCATGTAACGTGAAATTTGGTAACTTAGCAGCAGCAGTTCAATGCAATACATAATCTAGAAAAAAAAGGAAATTAAAATAAATAAATAAATAAATTACAGTATACGTATATTGAATAGATTTTAAAAAATGCAAAAAACAGAAATACTGTATATTTTTTTAAAAGTGAGGTAGTGTCCAAGGTTTCAATGTCCATTTAGGAATCAGATGGCAGAGGGGAAAAAGCTGTTCCTGAATGTGTGCCTTCAGGCTTCTGTACCTCCCACCTGATGGTAACAGTGAGGAAAGGGTATGCCCTGAATGCTGGAGGTCCTTAGTAATGGACGATGCTTTTCTGAGACACTGCTCCCTGAAGATGTCCTGAGTACATTGTAGGCTAGTACCCAAGACGGAGCTGACTAGATTTACAACCCTCTGCAGGCGCTTTCGGTTCTGTGCAGTAGCCACCCCACCCCCATGCCAGACAGTGTTGCAGTCTGTCAAAATGCTCTCTGCAGTACATCTATAGAAGTTTTTGAATGTATTTGTTGACATGCCAAATCTCTTCTAACTCCTAATGAAGTATAGCCACTGTCTTGCCTTCTTTATAACTACATTGATATGTTGGGATCAGGTTAGATCCTCAGAGATTTTGACATCCAGGAACTTGAAACTGTTCACTCTCTCCACTTACTCAAACCCTTTATGAGGATTGGTATGTGTTCCTTCGTCTTACCCTTCCTGAAGTCCACAATCAGCTCTTTTGTCTTACTGAAGTTGAGTGCCAGGTTGTTGCTGCGGCACCACTCCACTAGTTGGTGTATCTCACCCCATACACCTTCTTGTCACCACCTGAGATTCTACCAACAATGGTTGTATCGTCAGCAAATTTGTAGATGATATTTGAGCTATGCCGAGCCGCACAGACGTGTGTATATAGAGAGTAGAAACAGTGGGCTAAGCACACACCCCTGAGGTGTGCCAGTGTTGATTGTCAGCGAGGAGGATATGTTATCACCAATCTGCACAGATTGTGGTCTTCCATTTAGGAAGTTGAGGACCCAGTTGCAGAGGCTGTACAATTTCTGTGGCTTTGGACTCACTTTCAGGGCCGTTATGTTTAATGTTATTTGTTTACTTTTTATTGTTTGCACCATTTGTGCTTTTCTCTGCATACTGGGTGTTTGATGGTCCTGTTCTGTGAAGTCTTTCTTTAAACTGGTTCTATTGTGTTTTCTTTGTTTTGTGGCTGCCTTCAAAGGTTCTATACTGTATACATACTTCAAAAGCAAGTTAAGAAAGGGACTAGATGCTGCCACAACTATCTCCATGCCGAACTCCATGAACCGTTACCCAACAGAAGACAAACAGGTGATGGTGCCAACCTCTGTGCCTCTGGTTGGAAAGCATATTGGACTATGCTGCTCAGAGGAAGTGTGAAAGTGTCTATACAGCGGCATGCAAAAGTTTGGGCGCCCCTGGTCAAAATTTCTGTTACTGTGAATAGCAAAGCGAGTGAAAGATGAACTGATTTCCAAAAGGCATAAAGTTAAAGAGGACACATTTCTGGAAGCAAACATCACTCCGTCTGCAATAAAGCCAAAGTTAAAAATTGGATGGCTTCTACAACAGGATAATGAACCTAAACACACCTCAAAATCAACAATGGACTGCCTCAAGAGGTGCAAGCTGAAGGTTTTGCCATGGCCCTCACAGTCCCCCGACCTAAACATCATCGAGAATCTGTGAATAGACCTCAAAAGAGCAGTGCATTCAAGACAGCCCAAGAATCTCACAGAACTAGAAGCCCTTTGCAAGGAAGAATAGGTGAAAGTCCCCCAAACAAGAATTGAAAGACCCTTAGCTGTGATACTTGCCAAAGGGGGTGTTACTAAGTACTGCCATGCAGGGTGCCCAAACTTTTGCTTTGGGCCCTTTTCCTTTTTTGTTATTTTGAAACCATAAAAGATGGAAATAAAGAAGTTTTCTTGCTTAAAATATTAAAGAAATGTGTCATCTTTAACTTTATGCCTTTTGGAAATCAGTTCATCTTTTACTCGCTTAGCTATTCACAGTAGCAGGAATTTTGACTAGGGGCGCCCAAACTTTTGCATGCCGCTGTATAGGCACTTTTACACTTTCCCACTGTATCAGTAATCTAACTACACAGTATTTGCAGGCAACGTATCTGAGAAAGCTTCTGATATGTTAATCAGGCAGTTACTTGCGAATTGTGGCTTGGTTTTAAGCTGTGAAAGTAGCTTCGGGAGAGTTGGAAGCATTCAGCTTTTGTGAGTACAGAGAACCAGAATCTACTCTGCATGCATTAAATTTATGCCATGAATTTCAGGTGGGAGACAAAAAGCTGCTTGTGAAAGTAGATGCAAAGACCAAAGCCCAGATGGGTGAATGGAAAGCCAAAAAGAAAAGAGTCAATGGAGGTAGAAATCAGAGGATTTGTCAGATGATGCTGAGGATACAGAAACCAAGAGGAGAGATCAGATTGTGAAAGGAGCAATAGAAGGATTAATAAGAGAATGCTCCAGTGAACTAAATGCGTCTTCCCATGATCAAGATGCACAAACTAGAAGAAGAAATAGGGAAAAAAAGGTAGCTATCACTAACAGAACCACTTCCTGCAGTCTCAGAGTCAACTCTTACAACCACCGTTGAGGAGGCCCCAGTACCTGAGATTGTTTTCACAAACTCAAGTTTCACCTGCCTTGCAAAGTGATTCCCCCCCTTGACCGGAAAGGCATTATCCTACAAGAGCAAAAAATCCTCCACAGTGATTAAATCTTTAGGCCTGAATGGGACAAGTTAATATTTACCATACTGTGGATGCCTGTATATAGTAGTTCTATAATGTAATATACTGTGTAAACAGTTGTGATGCATTCTCTTTGGAGCTGGAGTTTATTGCTAAGCAGGGAGGACTGTTATATATCAGAATCAGATTTATTATCTCCAGTATATGTTGTGAAATTTGTTAACTTTATGGCAGCAGTTCAATGAAATACCTGATAAATAAATATAGATATAAAAACTGAGTTAAGTATATATATGTCTATTAAATAGTTAAGTTAAAGTAAGTAGTGTAAAAACAATAAATAAAAAGAAGTAGTGAGGTAAAATTCATGCATTCATTGTCCATTTAAAAATCGGATGGCAGAAGAGAAGAAGCTGTTCCTGAATCGCAGAGTGTGTACCTTCAAGCTTCTGTGCCTTCTTCCTGACTGTAACAGTGTGAAGAGGGCATGTCCTGGGTGGTGAGGATTCTTGATAATGCGCGCCGCCTTTCTCAGGCATAGCTCCTTGAAGGTGTCTTGGATACTGCAGAGGCTAGTACTCGTGATGGATCTGACTAATTTTACAAGTTTCTGTAATTTATTTTCGATCTAGTGCAGTAGCTACCCCCACTCCATGCCAGACAATGATGCAGCCAGTCAGAATGCTCTCCATGGTCCACTTGTAGAAGGTTTCAAGTGTTTTAGTTGACAAACTGAATCTCCTCAAACTCCTAATGAAATATAGTCATTGTCTTACCTTCTTTATAGCAGTATCAAAATATTGCATCCACGTTAGGTCTTCAGAGATATTGACACTCAGGAACTTGAAATTGCTCACTCTCTCTACGTCTGATCCCTCTATGAGGATTGGTTTGTGTTCCCTAGTCTTACCCTTCCTGAAGTCCACAATCAGTTCTTTGGTCTTGCTGATGTTGAGTGCAAGGTTGTTGCTGTGACACCACTCTACTAGCTCAGGGGTCCCCAACCTTTTTCGCACTGCGGACCGGTTTAATATTGACAATATTCTTGTGGACCAGCCGACCCGGGGCGGGGGGGCGCGCGGGTAGGGTTGCCAACGGACAAGAGTAGCAGCCAAATACATTGTGTTTACCCAGAGAAAGACTACAATGACCATGAAGCCTTAGGTGGGCACCAGTGCGCATGCGTGTACCTGCTGATTTTTTTCTACAAATCATTCTTGACGATTCTGTACGGGGGGTGGGGGGGGGATGGTTAATCACGACCGGAATATAGATGATAAATGGCGAATACACTCAATTTCGCTTCTAAAAGGGTTTATCTAACGAATTTAATATTAAACACACGGCGCATATTTTCCTCGCATGAATATAGTGATAAGTCAATTATCAGCGGAGGACAGGGGAGCTTGAAGTAAGTGTTGAACGAACTTCCAGTAGAAGTGGCAGAAGCAGGTTCTATATTATCATTTTAAGAAAAATTGGATAGGTATATGGACAGGAAAGGAATGGAGGATTATGGGCTGAGTGCAGGTGGGTGGGACAAGGTGAGAGTAGCGTTTGGCACAGACTAGGAGGGCCAAGATGGCCTGTTCCTGTGCTGTAATTGTTATATGGTTATAAAAGTAAGTCAATAGCATCATAACATTTTAAGTAATGTTTGGATATTAAACACACAGCACATATTTTCCCCGTATGAACATATAAAATCATTGCAACACACCAATATCGCTGAATCAGTGGGAGCCCTGGGCTTGTTTCCCTGCAACAAGACGGTCCCATTGAGGGGTGATGGGAGACAGCAATATTCGAAGGGGGTTCCTTATGTCCAGTCTATTCTGCAATTTAGTTTTCGTTGCATTCATTGCAGAAAACTCCGCTTTGCAGAAAAGTGTTGGAAATGGAAGCAATGTTTTCAGTGCTTTCGTGGCTATCTCAGGATATTTAGCCTTGACTTTGATCCAGAATGCGGGCAGAGATGTTATGTCAAACATACTTTTCTGCCCGCCGTCATTTGCAAGCTCGAGGAGTTGATCTCCTTCCCGCGCTGACATGGATGACACGTGGATAATGACTTTGCATGCGTAGTAGCTCAACAGTGGGCATGGCAGGGAACGAGGAAAGGCGCAGCTGACTCATATCGCCAAATCATCCTCGCGGCCCGGTAGCACATGCTTTGCGGCCCAGTACCGGTCCGCAGCCCGGTGATTGGGGACCCCTGAACTAGCTGGTATATCTCGCTCCTGTATGCCCTTTTGTCAACATCTGAAATTCTGCCAACAATGGCTGTATCATCAGCAAATTCCTGAGACAGGTGTTGATTCTAGCCATGACCAGCTTCTCAGATTTTTTGTTTAAGTAATTAACCACGGGTTATATGTAAAAATACATCAGTTACATCCGTCATTACACTACCATGTGATACTGTACGTACGCACCTCATTTAAAGTAAAGTCGGTTACCCCTGCAATCCCGACTCTCTTGTCTCCTTTGAATTAATTTAATGTTTTGAAGTTACAAAACATAGCAGGCTGCCCTGGATGCAACACTTCAAATGATCAGCTTGTACGCAGTGAATTTTAATGATTCATTTCGCTGATTCATTTGCATCTTCAGCCAATCTACCGTGCTGTGATATGAAATTCTTTCTTTTACAAACTGTTTTTGCTGGAGGCTCAAATCAATGCTAATAGACCTAACCATTTAGGAAAGAATGTAGGAATAAAATGTTAAACATGAGTCAAGAAATGCTGGAAATCCAGAGTAACACATACAACGTGCTCGAGAAACTCAGCAGGTCAGGCAGCATCTATGGAAATGAATAAATAGTCGACGTTTTCGGCGGAGACCCTTCAATGGGACGTTAGTAAAGAAATGTGTTTTATTGTGGAGGGAAAGGGCATTCAAGGTAGCTTTATCAGTTGGTCTGCTTCACAAGATTGGAAAAAACAGGATTCTGTTTGCTAATAAGAAAAGTCAAAGAAAACCATAACAGAAAATGCTGGAAATACTCAAGCAAGCAGCAACTATAGAAGGAGAAACAGAATTAACATTTCTCTTTCAGATGCTGCTCGATTTGCTGAATGTTTCTAGGTTTGCTGATAGATAAGTTACAATTCCTTATTATCTTAGAAGGTTTTTTTTAATATTTAAGTGCTTGCACATTCTATATTTTCTCTCTACAATAAAACATATTTATCCATCAGCGTATAGCAAACATTTTGCAGACAGATTCCTCTTCTATATGTTAACACAGCAGGTGCAAACCTCACTCAAATCATTCAAGCAGCAAGTTCCCCAGGGGAACTTGCAAATTTGAGATTGTGAAACACAAACATGATGTGGTTTATTTTAATGCTTTTCCTTCAATTTGTGGAACTTAACCTACTGAGGTACAAGCTAATGTCATCACCTCATCTCTCCTCATCACCTCATGGTTTAGTACAAAATTAATGAGGAATACTTCAAGATTTCTCAGTGGATGGCTATGCATCAATAATTTTCCAAAACTGGTGGGCTTTGTAATCTTCAAAGCATTCACAGAGAACTGAAGATTACAGCATTACTGGAAGTTGTTTATGTATATAGCAAATTCCTCTGAAATGGTATTTTCTCAGAATCTGCTATACCATATTCTTTATATTTAAAAAATTACCTGAAAAAACACGAATAACGTCCCTTAGGTTCTGGATCCTAAGGCTTGTAATCAATTTACCCGTCTTTTTCTTTCACTGACTTCTCTACCAAGTGCTTCCTTGGTTTTGAAATTCTCTATTAAAATGTGTCATAGCCATCTCTGTTCAATGATGAAAAACTAGATGATATTTTGAGATTGTATTATGATTCTTATGTTGCTTTTCTTCAAGAACAATGAAATCATGACACTAATGGTGGCATTTTGAATTAATCTTCCCATTTATAGTCAGGGACTCTACACTGCAAATAATATAATTAATATATTAGTTTCATGGAATATTTGAGTAGTACACCACAGAAGCAATCTCCTAAGCCAATATATATATCTCCACTGATATATATTCCCGCATATATCTATGTTCATTTGACATGGTTCATCCTTTACAAATTTGTGCTGCGTTTCTGTCATCTATTAAAGGGCATTTGATGCCTCTGGACCTGTACTTGATGGAGTTCAGGAGGATTAAGAAATATCTCATTGAATCTTTTTTTTGTGTGACTGTCTTCTTGAGATTCGTTTGCTCACAGGCAGCCGCAAAGCAAGGAATCCGAAGAACCCAATTTAAAAAAAAGAAAGACCATAACCACTGCGCTGAGAAAGAAGAAAAAAAATTAGACATACATGATGCAAACAATAGCATTCTGAGCCAGACTGAGCCCTTAGTTCCACTTCACAGAGCAGCTGGAGTAGGCCAAAGCCTCAATCTCAGTTCATCATATTGCAGGGCAAAAATGCCGCAAAACTCACAGAGACGACAACCGCTGACAAAATAAGAGCAAGCAAAATAAGCAGGACCCTTGCCTCTGGTCCCGACACTTGGGCATTTCAGTCTATCTGGACGGATGTATAAATTGTCCAAGGACCTGAATTCTAACACAGTGACGTGCTTCGACCGCCAGCCTGAAGCCATTTTCAGTTTCACCAAATCAGCTCGACGTTTGGAGCAATCTAACCTCACACCTGGGACAGGCATCAGACCTCTTTTGTATCGACTCCTCTCCAAATCGCTGGCTCCAACTCCCAACAGTGATGCCAACTTTGTCTGCGACCTTGTCTTGAACACGTCGGGCCTCAGCTTTGTGAAGCACCCACATGGCCCATCCTTCAAATCAACTTCACCTCTACTTGTTTCTTCATTGTTTGCGGTGATCATTTACCACAATTTACTTCAGTATAGGTGTTATTAGTAATGTTTTAGTTGAATTTCTTGCCTTTTGAATTATCAGTAACCTGTTGCACGCGTTTGGTAGCGCCATCTTAAACCATAAGGTGAGATGAATTTCTTCAGTCAGAGGGTGGTGAATCAGAGGAACGTTTCTAAGGAGCGCTATGGAGGCCAGGTCATTATGCATTTTTAAGTCAGAGATTTGTTACTGCTTTATTATTGTCACATGTACTAAGATACAGTGAAAAGGTTGTCTTCTGTAATGTTCACATAGATCAAATTATTAAATAATGCATTGAGACAGCACAAGATAAAATAATAACAAACAAAAAAAATTAAGTGTAAAAACTCCAGAGAAAAGTCTAGTGCGGGTAGACATTAAGGTGCAAGATCATAAACGGTAGATTGTGAGGTCAAGAATATGTCTTATCATTGAAGAGGTCTTTTAAAGAGTCCGATAACAGTAGGATGGAAGTTATCCTTGAGCCTGGTGATATGTGTTTTCAGGCTTCTGTATCTTCTGTCCAGTGCGAGAGGGGAGAAGAGATATTGTCTGGGGTGGATTGGGTATTTGATTATTTTGGCTGCTTTATTGAGGCAGCAAGAAGAATGCAGAGGATGGTTTCCGTGATGTGCTGAATTGTATCCACAACTCTGCAGTTTTTTGCTGTAACATGCCAAGCAATTGCATACCAAGTTGTTATGCATCCAGATAGAATACTTTTTATGATACAGCAATAAAAATTGGTAAGAGTTGACAAATGTGTTTAGCCTCCTGACAAAGTAAAGACGTTGGTGAGTTTCTTGTCCGTGACCCACAATATGGTTGGACAAAGACAGACTATGGGTGATATTCATTCCCTGGAACTTAAAGCTCTGAACTCCCTCAATCTCAACAATGTTGATTAGACGGTAGCATGTATACCACCCCCTTTTCTGTAGTTAATAACCAGTTTTTTAAAAATCAGCCATGATTATGTGTTGGAGTTGGCTTGATGAGCCAAATGCCCTAATCCTGCTCCTGGTATCTTATGTTCTAATGATCTTATATTTCAGAATATTTAAATTTCGCTTTCAAGGAGCCACACGGAGTCCAGAGCTATATCATTTGAGGAACCTGAAATTATCATAACTCAAAATGGTTTTATGACAAAGATAATTGGATAGTAATCCCTAGAGTTTATATGATATGCTGTATCTCCGCTGTTATCAGACTCTTGAAAAGACCTCTTTTATGATAAGGTATAATCTTGACTTCACAGAGAGTCTGGGGTTAACCTTTGAAACCAATTTTCCCTTTATTGCAGGTGTCCCTCATCCTGGAACAACTGCTCCCGATCCAAACTTTCCATTATTCTTGCACTACTTCTTATCTAATTTTCCCCACACTATCTCTACCCACCTGTACTGTGTATGCATAGTGAGGTAAGCCTTTTACAGTGCTAATGTGCTATGTGAGCTGGGGGCAGTTCTGCTTCTATCTGATATGTGCAATGACCAGCTTACTTCATGGAGTTGGTGGAATTGTAGGCTGGTAACCAGGCATGAGTTTTTTTTATATAATACTTCCTGTGCTTCCCTTGCATGGTTGCATATGTTCTTGTTCTCTTCTGACCACTCGGTTATTTACCTAGCATTTTTCACTCAGCATGGAGGGATGGAATGAGTGGTAATTCTGTAGCCATAAACTGTCTCAGAATCTCATTCATTGTTACTTCTCCTGATCACTAAGTCAATTATCTCAAACATTCCTGTCCTCTAAACTGTCAATGTCCTTTCTCAGATTGAGACTGAGTGTGCAGGTCTTTGGATAATTAAAGTTTACCTTGGTAGGGTAATGATAAGTCCATGTACCACCTAGCTAATGTCATTACATAATATCTTCCGCCAGAGGCTGTAATGCTGACAAAAGAAACATTAATCTTAACAGCAATCAGAATCAGATTTATTATCACTGATATATGTTACGAAATTTGTTGTTTTGTGGCAGTTGTAATACATAAAATACAGTATATTAGTATTAAATATATATAAAAATTAAGTAAGAAGTGGAAAAATAGTGAAGTAGGGTTCATGAATTCATTGTCCATTCAGAAATCTGATGGCAGAGGGGAAGGGTGCTGGGTGTGTGTCTTTAGGATCCTGTGCTTCCTCTGTGATAGTGGTAATAAATTGGTCATGTCCCGAGCGATTGGGGTCCTTAATGCTGGATGCCATCTTTTTGAGCCATTGCCTTTTGAAGACGTCCTCGATGCTGAGGAGGCTGGTGCCATGATGGAACTGGCTAAGCACGCAACCCTCAGCAGCTTTTTCCGATCCTGTGCAGTGGGCCCTCCACACTAGGTGACGATGCCGCCAGGTAGAATGCTCTCCACAGTCCAACTGCAGAAATTTGCTTAAGTCTTCACTCAGCTTCCCCTTCATGAACTACACAATCAATCCCAAGGGTGTCGTTGTGACATGACTCAGCCAGCCTATCTATCTCACTCTTGTACACCTCCCTGTCACCATCCGCGATTCTGCAAACAACGGTTGTGTCATTAGTGAACTTGCAGATGGCGTTTGAATTGTGCCAAGCCACATAGTCATGGGTGTAGAGAGAGTACAGCAGCAGGCTAAGCATGCATCTTTGAGGTGCACCCGTGTTGTTTGTTAGTGCAGAGGAGATGTTATTTCTCATCTGCACTGACTGTGGTCTCCCAATAAGGAAATTAAAGATCCACTTGCAGAGAAAGGTATGGAGGCACCCGCAAAACAACAGTCACTGTAATGGGCAAATCCACATCTGGATTCTACCATGTTAATTAATTCCTCTGACCAAGTTCAGTGGTTTCCTTGTTGGTACACAAATGAGATCTCACCCTTCTAGGCTTCTAGTCGATTATCGTAGTGTGGTTTAGAGTAGTTCAGTAATCCATGCCCCAAGCTTATATTGCCTGATGCTGCAAACTTGGTACAAGGCAAAGATCTTATTCTCAGCTGGTGGGGGATTTGCAATACTATTCTAAAGATGTTTTCCCCTGACAAACTTAATCCACCTGGCTCATTCTAAGGTGGTAGCCAATTTGTGGGTTATTACTCTATTGTCTAAGCTGTCAGGTTAATATCCAGTTAAGGACATAATGCCCAGCCAATTTTGCACTGGAGAAAGTAGCCATGCAGAATAGATGGAGGTTAGTTTGCAGGTGCAGCAGGCTACCAGGAAGGCAAATGGAATATTAGCATTCATTGTTGTAGGGACTGACTTTAAGAGCAAGGAGGTTACGCTGCAAGTGTACAGGGTACTGGTGAGGCTGCACCTGGAGTACTGTGTGCAGTTCTGGTCTCCTTACTTGAGGAAAGATATACTGGCTTTGGAGGTGGTGCAGGGCAGGTTCACCAGGTTGATTCTAGAGATGAGGATGTTAGACTATGAGGAGAGATTGAGTCACCTGGGACTACTCACTGGAATTCAGAAGAATGAGAGGAGATCTTATAGAAACATATAAAATTTTGAAGGGGTTAGATAAGATAGAGACAGGAAAGTTGTTTCCACTGGTGGGAGAGACTAGAACTAGGGGATAAAACCTCAAGATTTGAGGGAGTAGATTTAGTTCAGAGATGAGGAGGAACTGCTTTTCCCAGAGAGTGGTGAATCTGTGGAATTCTCTGCCCAATGAAGCAGTGGAGGCTACCTCAGTAAATATATGTAAGACAAGGTTGGATAGATTTTTGCATAGTATGGGAATAAGGGTTATGGGGGAAAGGCAGGTAGGTGGAGATGAGTCTACGGCCAGATCAGCCATGATCTTATTAAATGGCGGAGCAGGCTCGACGGGCCAGATGACCTACTCCTGCTCTTACTTCTTAGGTTCTTATGTTCACACATTCCTTACGCTCGTCACAGAATGTGTTCCCCATCCTATCTATAATATTATTTATCACTTCCTCATAAGGCTTCAGAATCCTTACTTGCTTTACACACTGCCTTTTCTCCTGTTCTGTATTCTCAGCCATACCTTGGTAACTCTTTGCTATTACTTACGTAATTTTACCTTTTACCTGCTCAATCTGCTCATAGTCCTGCTATACTCAGAGTGCTCACAATAGATATTTCTTCTGCATATTCTGCTCTCACTGTTTTACTGTGCTCTGCTTCTTTACAAGCAGCAATATGTTAAAACCTTGATAAGAAGGTTACGCTCATATGTTCATGCCTTGATGAGAAACTTGGCACACAATGCACGAGAAGCAAGAACACCGCTAAGACTAGAGGGCTTGAGTTACAGGGAGGAGTTGATCAGGCTGGAACACAGAAGATAAGGGGCGGCCTTATAGAAGTGTTTAAAATTATGAGAGGCACAGATAGGATTGTTGATAAGTCTTTTCCAGGATAAGGGAATCCAAAATTAGGAGATATAGCTTTAGAGTGTGAGTGGAGATATTTAGAAGGTCAACTTTTTCACGCAGTAGGTGATAAGTATATTGGATGAGCTGCCAAAGGAAGTAGTTAAGACAGGTATAATGGTATCATTTAAGAAGCACTTGGCTAGGTGCTGTACATGGAGGGGTGGAGCTTGGAGGTATTTGAGCCAAGTGCAGGAAATCTTTGCTAGCTGCAGTCAGCATGGACTGGTTGGACTGACTCTAAGAAATTATTTGATCTGTTATCAGAACAGATTTTCCATGTTATAAACACATGAAGGTCTGCAGATGCTGGAATTCCAAAGTAACACATACAAAATGCCGCTGGAACTCTGCAGGTCAGGCAGCATCAATGGAAAAAAAGTGCAGTCGACGTTTCAGGCCGAGTTCCTTCTTCAGAACTGAAAAGGAAGGGGGAGGAATAAAAAGGTCGAGGGAGGGGAACCAGGCTAGCTAGGTAAAGACAGGTGGGTGGGAAAAGTAAAGGGCTGGGGATGAAGGAAGCTGATAGGACATGGCTTTGGTAGTGGATCTAGTTGAGTACATGGTCAAAGAGTTTGAGGGCAGCAGAGATCACAGAGAGGGAGCAGTGAGAGAGGGTCTCACTAAGCTCCCGTTGATGAAAAGATTTAAAGTTCTTCAGGGTAAGTAACCCTTGAGGAGTCTTTGCAGTGGAATAGCAAATTGTAAACATGAGAAAGTCTGCAGATGCCGGAAATCCAAATTCGTCATTTAATTATTTTAATTTAATTTAACTTAAATATACGATGTCTTCATTTGGTGACTTCAAATGTAAGTGAAAAATCCATTTCCCTATTTTTGTTTGAGCAAAAGTACACCACAGATCTAGAATCTACAGAAACTAAACAGACTGCTGGATGAAGTATGGACAGGTCCAGATGTTGGATCTCAACCCAAAATGTCAGCTGTTCATTCCCCCTCCCACACCCTGTCTCAATGGATGCTGTCTGACATGCTGAGTTCCTCCAGCAGTTGTTTTTTTTCATTTTTTCCTCTTTATCTCCACTTATAAAGACTAAAATGTGGCACATATACAGTAATTTAATCCTTCTCTTTTCCATTATGAATTATTCTTCCATTTTTAATCTTGAAATTAGAATTATGGATTTTTCAATATTGAGCTAAGTATTCTAACAACTGGATTATTCAGTGTTCTCCATTGTTATTTTTCACTTAATTTGGAATCATTGGCAAATTTTAATATCAATACTCTTCTTCCTTTGCACAAGTCATTCTGTGAAAGAAAAACAAGTAAAATTCATTAGAAATCTCTGAGCCAGGTTCTCAGCTGATGTTCATGCATATGAAAATATTAACAAAATTTGCATTTATCTAGCTCAAGGGAGGTTAAACCAATTTTAGTATTCTCCTTGCAATCCTAGTGAAGTTCAGTTGTCTCAGTATAAAACGGTCTTCTTAATTTGCGTGCTTTAATGCCATTGGCATTAGAATGGATTTTTAAAATGTAATTATAGTGATAACTATCAACAAATTACAACATGGTTTGGTCAAAAAAGTAAAAATTTTTGTAGCACCAACATTATTATAATACTACATGACCAAAATAATCTTCATTTCTTGCCAGTTCATGAAAAATGAAATCAAGTATTCAAGTTATTCAGCATTATGGCCCGAGATCATTTCTAAATATTGGGTGTCCATAAGGCTTTCAAATGTCAATCTACAAAATTCTACCATAATCCCAACAAGGATCTTACCATAAACACAAGAATTCTACAGATCCTGGAAATCCAGAGTAAAACACCAAAACACTGGAGGAACTCAGCATTTATGGAGAGGAATAAAGAGTTGATGTTTTGGGCCAAGACCCTTCATCAGGACTGTGATTTTTCTTTTGGTGTACATAGATCTGAAGGGCACACGAACATTTTTTTCTGCAGAATCACCAAATATTTGCAATAGTTTCAATGTTGGGTCAGCAATTTGCTTATTGCAGAGGGTAAATATGAGTAGCTCTGGTCCAACTAAATATTCATTTCATTTGAAATCCTTCAAATTTCAAATATTCCTTATCCAAGGTTCAGTGCAGGCATCACAATAGTTTCATTATTCCTGAGCTAAAAAGGAAGAAAAGTCGAAGTCTGTTTTGAGTTTGAACATGCATGGATGGATGTCAGGCAGTCAAATCGTGAGTCTGTGATGCCCACAACTTTACCATATCCCTTAAATGTGAGTGTCTGAACCAAAATTACACCAAGTAACTTCCAAATTTGAGCACTAATAATCAAACTACTATGTGCATGATGTGAAGGAATAATTGTGTTTCAGTGTACTGTGGAAATTCTGTCAGTTGTGCTTCCAGATTTTGTTTTCTGTGCCCATAAAACAGTGTTCGGTGTTTTGGCAGAAACAGTCAAATTAATAGACATTAAAATCCATTTATTTTTATAGTAATTGTTATACAGCATTTATTATTTACATATTCTGTTTTCCCAACTACAGTTATGTAGAATTTCGTGTTCTATGCATTTGGTGAATACGGAAACATCTTTGCTTATCCTGATTGGTTAGATAGATTCTTGTGTTACGTGCATGACGCTGTGAGAGCCTTTCAAGTTGACTAGTTCAGAGAACACAGTTCATCTGGGTTTTCAAAATATACATTTATGCAGTGGGATTTATCTTTGCAATTGGTCATAGTGAATAACTTTTGCTTTACATGAAACAACTTTTCATCATACATGGTCTTAGGTATAGGATTAATGAGCATTTGGAAAGCCATGGCTTAGTGGGGCTCCACGGCAGAGTAACAGTTAATGCAATGCTCGGGGCATCCTGGAGTTTGGAGTTCAGTTCTGGCACCGTTCTGTAAGTAGTCTCTGTATTCGTCCCTGTGGAATACTTGGGTTTTCTCTGGGTCCTCTAGTTTTCTCCCACAGTGCAATGATACACCAGGTAGGTACATTGCAAATTGCCCCATGATTAGGTTAGGGTTAATTGGAGTTTGTTGGAGGTTTCTGGGCAGCAAGGCTCAAAGGACCAGAAGGGCCTATTGTGTGCAGTATTGCTAAATAAAGAAAACTGGTTTGGTTTTGGCTTTATTGTACAGTTATACCACCATTACAGTAGTGATGTATCAGCAGAACTGTCAAATTATCCTTGGTTGCAGCATTTCGGCTGTACAATACACAATTTCTCTTTTTGCTTTTTGATTGATTAACTGCAAGGACATTTTCAGCTGTTTGCAAAGATTTAGCATCCAGTGTACCTATCTCTGAGGTCAAGTTGAGGATAGTCGATTGGACCCAAATGGAGCCTTGCACTGATGCACGATCAGGAAGTACAGGGGAAGGAGGCTAGGAAGGGTTAGAGTTGGTATGCCAAAAGAGTCCTGGTTGAATAGCTGGTTGGTAATGAAGATTGAAGTTACAGCAGTTTTGGGTTACTGGGTGGGTGAAGAAATTGTGATACTGTAATGGTTGATGGGTGGCTTTGGAACGGAGGCTCGGAGATCTGTGGATCAAAGAGAAGGAACATTATGTTTGTTATTGCAGGATCAGAGAGCAGCGGATTGGAGGTTAATTAGCAGGGTGCCAGGATGTGGTGGTCAGTGGAGTGAAGGAGAAAACTATTGACACTGGATATGACAGCCAAATTGTTCCTGCCTACATTTTCTTATACGATTTCATAAAGAGCATTGAAATGGTGATGGGCTGGGGGCTGTTGGTATTGACATACTCCTGTGTGCACCTGGTTCAGATGCTCTAAAAGGTTCAGTCATCTCAGAGCTGACTTGTGCCCGGTCAAGTGTTCGCAGTTTCACACTGTATGCCAGCAGTAGCTGCTTGCTGCGCAAAGGTTTTCAAAATTGTGAAGTGTTTCGCACCTCTCCTATTACTGTGAGACCTCTCACCTGGACTTCTATAAAATCATATTTATAGACATGGAATATTACAGCACAGTACAGGGCCTTCGGCCCACAATGTTGTGCCAACCTTTTAACCTACTCTAAGATCAACTTATTTATTACCTCCTACATAACCCTCCATTTTCCTATCATCCATGTGCCCATCTATGATTTTCTTAAATATCACTAATGTATATGCCTCTACCAGCACCCGTGACAGGGCATTCCACGCACCCACCACGCTCTGTGTAAAATCCTTACCTCTGACATCCCCACTATACTTTCCAAAATCATCTTAAATTATGCCCCCCCCCCCGGTATTAGCCAGTTCCATCCTTGGAAAAACTCTGAGTCTGTCCATTCTGGATAGGTTGGAGGAGATGTTCATGGATGGGAGAGACAGCTTACAGGGAAGAAGTGGAAGAACTTGTCACCTGGTGCCAGGCAAATAACCTTTTCCTCAATTTCAACAAGACAGAAGAGATGATTATGGACTTCAGGAGAACTCGCACCACTCACACCCTCTTTACACCAGTGCCACGGCAGTGGAAACTCATGGGAGAGCACATCTCACACAACCTCTCATTGTCCCAGAACACACTCTACACAATCAGGAAAGCTCAACAATGCTTCTACTTTCTGAGGAGGCTGAAGACAGCTGGACTATGCACATCAATACTCATGTCTAATATTCCCTCTAATATTCTTTTACAGCTGCGCGGACTAACTATTTGCTCTGAGCAAGAAATGTTTACACAGCCTGAAAACTGGTTATTCATGTTGCTTTACAACAATGCACCAGATATATAGCATAATTTTACTTATTTTGAAGGCATGGGTGGGGTAATCCACAAAGTTTTTTACATGATGAATAGATAATGAGGGCTGGATCTACTTCTTCTGAGGTTTTATGGTGGTTGGCAAACAGCTTTGTGGTGAATTACAAGCACTATCTGAACTGGAGTCTGGTTCAGGATATCTGAATCCTATATATTTATATTTGCTTCAAATTCTATTAAAAAAAGACCTGTATTCTTAGGAACTCTACTATATATAAAGCAATAGTACTGTGATCCTTTCTGCAAAATATTGTTAATGTTAAATTGTACTTTATTCTGAGAACTTTATAATCAACCATCCTCTCTCTTGATTATATCTTGGACACCTCACCAATACATGCTGTTGTTGATTACAATACTCACATCTCCTATTATTGTGTTTCTTCATTAAAAACAATGTACCATCTAACCCGGTGTGCCCAAACCTTAATGTCAATATTATCACCTCCACCCTCCTGCTCTTTCCTGCATTCCTCAACCATCTCACTTCTTTCTAGATATTATAAAGATATTTTTCTGTTCTCTCTTCATCCTATTGTTTTCTCCACATTTTTAATGTCACTTCTAATAATATTTTTCATTTCTCCTTTATGGTAATTTATTTGAATGTGCATTTCTGCTCATCTAGCTGCCTCCTTTGCTAATTTATCTGCTTGTGCTGGAATCCAGACAAAATGCATCCAGAATCCCATCATTTTAATTCTAAATTCACACACAATGTCTGGTCTTGCATTTGAATGTAAATCTTTTAGACTTCCGATTGTTGTGCTTGAATCAGACAATATTACAACTCTCATTGGTCTCACTTTCTCCACCCACTGCAAAGTTAATAGTTCAGCTGTCATCCACTGAGAAATCATCATTTAACCTCACCTGCTTTTTAATATTAAAATCAGGCACAACCAATCTGACCCCTAATTGACAATTACCATTTTTTGAAGCATCTGCGCAGATTTGTAAATATCCATAATAATTATCATTTAAATAAGGTTGGCTCACAAATAGAGAAAGTTTGGAGACAGTGCGAAAGGGAGGATAGGCAGGTGATAGGGAACGGACGCACTCAGTCCGATGGTTTGAGACGTGTGTATTTTAATGTGAAGAGTATCATGAATAAAGCGGATGAGCTTAAGAGTGTGGATCAGCACTTGGAACTATAATGTTGTGGCCATTACAGAGACTTGAATGATGCAGGGGCAGGAATGGCTATTTCAAGTGCCAGGCTTTAGATGTTTCAGAAAGGATAGCGAGGGAGGCAAAAGAGGTGGGGGCATGGCACTGTTGATCAGAGATAGTGTCACGGCTGCAGAAAAGAAGGAAGTCATGGAGGAGTTGTCTATGGAGTCTCTGTGGGTGGAAGTTAGGTATAGGAAGGGATCAATAACTCTACTGGGTGTTCTTTATAGACCACCCAATAGTAACAAGGACATCGAGGAGCAGATAGGGAGACAGATTCTGGAAAGGAGTAATAATAACAGGGTTGTCGTGGGAGATCTTACTTTCCCAAATATTGATTGGCATCTCCCTAGAGTGAGGGGTTTTGATGGGGTGGAGTTTGTTAGGGGTGTGTTCAGGAAGGTTTCTTGATACAATATGTAGATAAGCCTACAAGAGGAGAGGCTGTACTTGATCTGGTATTGGGAAATGAACCTGGTCAGTTGTCAGGTCTCTCAGAAGGAGAGCATTTTGGAGATAGTGATCACAGTTCTATCTCCTTTACCTTTTATCTCCTTTCATTGGAGAGGGATAGGAACAGACAAGTTAGGAAAACGTTTAATTGGAGTAAGGGGAACTATGAGGCTATCAGGAAAGAACTTGGATGCATAAATTGGAAACAGATGTTCTCAGGGAAACGGACGGAAGGAATGTGGCAAATGTATAGGGGATATTTGCGTGGGGTTCTGAGTAGGTACGTTCCAGTGAGACATGGAAAGGATGGTATGGTACAAGATCCATGGTGTACAAAGGCTATTGTAAATCTAGTCAAGAAGAAAAGAAGAGCTTACGAAAGAGTCAAAATACTAGGTAATGATATGAATCTAGAAGATTATAAGGCTAGCAGGAAGAAGCTTAAGAATGAAACTAGGAGAGCCAGAAGGGGCCATGAGAAGGCCTTAGTGGACAGGATTAAGGAAATTCCCAAGGCATTCTACAAGTATGTGAAGAGCAAGAGAATAAGACGAGGGAGAATAGGACCAATCAAGTGTGACAATGGAAAAGTGTGTATGGAAACGGACGAAATAGCAGAGGTACTTAATGAATACTTTGTTTCAGTATTCACTGTGGAAAAAGATCTTGGTGATTGTAGGGATGACTTTCAGTGGACTGAAAAGCTTGAGCATGTAGATATTAAGAAATAGGATGCGCTGGAGCTTTTGGAAAGCATCAAGTTGGATAAGTCACCGGGACCAGATGGAATGTACCCCAGGCTACTGTGGGAAGCAAGATAGGAGATTGCTGAGCTTCTGGCAATGATATTTCCATCATCAATGAGGAGGGGAGAGGTTCCAGAGGACTGGAGAGTTGCAGATGTTGTTCCCTTATTCAAGAAAGGGAGTAGGGATAGCCCAGGAAATTATAGGCCAGTGAGTCTTACTTCAGTGGTTCTTAAGTTGATGGAGAAGATCCTGAGAGGCAGGACTTATGAACATTTGGAGAGGCATAATATGATTAGGAATAGTCAGCATTGCTTTGTCAAAGGCAGATCATGCCTGATGAGCCTGATTGAATTTTTTGAGGATGTGACTAAGCACATTGATGAAGGTAGAGCTGTAGATGTAGTGTATATGGATTTTAGCAAGGCATTTGATAAGGTACCCCATGCAAGGCTTATTGAGAAAGTAAAGAGGCATGGGATCTAAGGGGATATTGCTTTGTGGATCCAGAACTAGCTTGCCCACAGAAGGCAAAGAGTGGTTGTAGACAGGCCATATTCTGCATGGAGGCCGGTGACCAGTGGTGTGCCTCAGGGATCCGTTCTGTGACCGCTACTCTGTGTGATTTTTATAAATGACCTGGATGAGGAAGTGGAGCGATGGGTTAGTAAATTTGCTGATGACACAAAGGTTGGGGATGTTGTGGATAGTGTGGAGGGCTGTCAGAGGTTACAATGGGACATTGATAGGATGCAAAACTGGGCTGAGAAGTGGCAGATGGAGTTCAACCCATATAAGTGTGAGGTGGTTCATTTTGGTAGGCAGAATATAGCATTAATGGTAAGACTCTTGGCAGAGTGGAGGATCAGAGGGATCTTGAGGTCACAGGTTGACTCTGTGATTAAGAAAGCATACGGTGCATTGGCCTTCATCAATTGTGGGATTGAGTTTAAGAGCTGAGAGGTAATGTTGCAGCTATATAGGACCCTGGTCAGACCCCACTTGGAGTACTGTGCTCAATTCTGGTTGCCTCACTACAGGAAGGACGTGGAAACCATAGAAGGAGCGCAAAGGAGATTTACAAGGATGTTGCCTGGTTTGGGGAGCATGTCTTATGAGAACAGGTTGAGTGAACCCGGCCTTTTCTCCTTGGAGCGACAGAGGATGAGAGGTGACCTGATAGACATGTAGAAGATAATGAGAGGTATTGATCATGTGGATAGTCAGAGGCTTTTCCACAGGGCTGAAATGGCTAGCACGAGAGGGCACAGTTTTAAGGTGCTTGGAAGTAGGTACAGAGGAGATGCCAGAGGTAAGTTTTTTATGCAGGGAGTGTTGAGTACATGAAATGGGCTGCTGGTGGCGGTGGTGGAGGCGGAAACAATAGGGTCTTTTAAGAGACTCCTGGATGGCTACATGGAGCATAGAAAAATAGAGGGCTATGGGTAAAGCCTAGGTAGTTCTAAGGTAGGGACACATTTGGCACAGCTTCGTGGACTGAAGGTCCTGTATTGTTCTGAATGTTTTCTATGTTTCTATGTTACATAAGATTGAACTATATCTTTATTTAAAACAGAGGTTCCCAACCTTTTTTATGCCATGGACCAATACCATTAGGCAAGAGGTCCGCGGTCGCCAGGTTAGGAACACCTGATTTTAAATCACATCAATTTTTCTGTCTCCTCTTGAATAATTTAAGATCCACTCTGGTGCTTCACATAGCCCTGGAAAAGGCACTGTAGCACTCACATCTTTATTACTTATACATGTCCATTCTGCTTTTCCTTCAATAATCCATGCTAAACCTCTGATAGGATATATTTTTTCCAAGGATTTCTAGCAGCTACCCATTCCTTTCCGATTACACACATTGTAATATTTAGCACATTCCTACTTTTGGTTACAATTTCTTTAATGTGTTGACAATGTGAGTTTTTTTTTATCAAACCAAATTCCTGTAAGTTTTAAAGGTATCCACACTTCTTAATTCTAAACGATAAAGTTTTAGTTTTAAGTGTTTTTCTATATTCTTCCTAGTAAAAAAACATTATTTTGGATTTCTCTGCCGAAAATCTGAATCCCCATTCTCATGCCCAATCTTCCACCTGGTTTACATATTGGAACTATGATTGCTTCTTTCCATGCTTTAGGAAATTTTCCTTTTTCCCCCACACATGGTTAAGTAACTTTCTTTTCTCAATTTAGATAATGTAACATAACTGATCCTTGCCAAGGGATGTTTGCTTTGCCTTCTAAGAACACTATTTAATTCTATCATGGTGAACATCACATTTAATGTACCCTCAAAATTTTCATCTGTCTCTAATGCTTCCTTACTTAATGCTTCCATGTTCTCTAATGATGTTTCCTCTCTCCTTTTTTCTTCATTACTGCTCTTGTCAGAACTGTGTATTTTAACAAAAGTATGCACTAGCAGTTTTGCTTTCTCTACGTTCGATACTGCAACTCCCTCCCCATCACGTAACACTGGGTATCCAATTTCCCTGGTGATGCCATTCATTCTTTTTATCATCTTCCAAACTCTTTCAATTGGTATTTGTATTCCTATAGAGTTACAAAACTTACTCCAATATTCCTGTTTCACCTTTCAAATTATTTTTCTTACTATTGCTTGCATCTTTTTAAAATCAATTTTCAAAAATTAGTTGTGTGTCCTTTTTAACATTCAAAGTACTCGATTACAATGTCTTATTGCTGTCGCTATCCCTTCTACAATCTTGTTACATAAAAGATCCACAACCTGATTGATTTCACTATTCTGTAATTCCTAATTGCTAATTTCTTTAAATTTCCAGAAGCCAGCACTCCAGCATACTTTCCTGATCTATCACTATTTCTGTTCCTATTCTACGTAACACAGGGTAATGATCACTGCCTATTGTTCTTTCAAAACCTCCCATGGACACTTTCCTGCTAATGGTGCCATAAGTAATGTTAAATAGTCATAGCCATAGTCATACTTTATTGATCCCGGGGGAAAATGGTTTTCATTACAGTTGCACCATAAAAAATAAATAGTAATAAAACCATAAATAGTTAAATAGTAATATGTAAATTATGCCAGGAAATAAGTCCAGGAGCAGCCTATTGGCTCAGGATGTCTGACCCTCCAAGGGAGGAGTTGTAAAAGTTTGATAGCCACAGGCAGGAATGACTTCCTATGATGCTCTGTGTTGCATCTCGGTGGAATGAGTCTCTGGCTGACTGTACTCCTGTGCCCACCCAGTACATTATGTAGTGGATGGGAGATATTGTCCAAGATGGCATGCAACTTGGACAGCATCCTCTTTACAGACACCACCGTCAGAGAGTCCAGTTCCATCCCCACAACATCACTGGCCTTACGAATGAGTTCGTTGATTCTGTTGGTGTCTGCTACCCTCAGCCTGCTGCCCCAGCACACAACAGCAAACATGATAGCACTGGCCACCACAGACTCGTAGAACATCCTCAGCATCGTCCGGCAGATGTTAAAGGACCTCAGTCTCCTCAGGAAATAAAGACGGCTCTGACTCTTCTTGTAGACAGCCTCAGTGTTCTTTCACCAGTCCAGTTTATTGTCAATTCATATCCCCAGGTATTTGTAATCCTTCACCATGTCCACACTGACCCCCAGGATGGAAACAGGGGTCACCGACCGGTACCTTAGCTCTCCTCAGGTCTACCACCAGCTCCTTAGTCTTTTTCACATTAAGCTGCAGATAATTCTGTTCACACCATGTGACAAAGTTTCCTACCATAGCCCTGTACTCAGCCTCATCTCCCTTGCTGATGCATCCAACTATGGCAGAGTCATCCGAAAACTTCTGAAGATTACAAGACTCTGTGCAGTAGCTGAAGTCCGAGGTGTAAATGGTGAAGAGAAAGGGAGACAAGACAGTCCCCTGTGGAGCCCCAGTGCTGCTGATCACTCCGTCAGACACACAGTGTTGCAAGCGCACGTACTGTTATCTGCCAGTCAGGTAATCAAGAGTCCATGACACCAGGGAAGCATCCACCTGCATCGCTGTCAGCTTCTCCCCCAGCAGAGCAGGGCGGATGGTGTTGAACGCACTGGAGAAGTCAAAAAACATGACCCTCACAGTGCTCGCTGGCTTGTCCAGGTGGGCATAGACACAGTTCAGCAGGTAGATGATGGCATCTTCAACTCCTAGTCGGGGGTGGTAGGCGAACTGGAAGGGATCTAAGTGTGGCCTGACCACTTGGACCATAGGCCGGGGCAGCTCCAGAACAAGTCTCTCCAGGGTCTTCATGATGTGGGAGGTCAATGCCACTGGTCTATAGTCATTGAGGCCACTGGGGTGCGGCGTCTTCGGCACAGGGATGAGGCAGGACGTCTTCCACAGTACAGGAACCCTCCGGAGCCTCAGGCTCAGGTTGAATACATGGCGAAGTACTCCACATAGCTGAGGGGCTCAGGCTTTGAGCACCCTGCTGAATCAATTGCTGATTGAGAACCTGCATTAAGATTTATTCTTGTCCCACTGACAAACCAGATTTTCCTTTTCCATAAGTTCTTCTCTCTCTGCTCCATTAATGTCATCATGCTCTCCCCACAATGTGCTGTGTGCATTAAAATCCCTCCACCATTCTGTATTTCCCTGTGTACCGATTTGGTCCAGTAAATCTATTTCTAAATTTTACAGACTTTGAAGCGAGTAGTCCTGGGTTTGAATCTGGCCGGCTCCTTGCACACTTTCCATTTGCTGGGCTGAGCGTCGAGCCAGCAACTCGGCCTCGTAAAAGCACACAAAATGCTAAAGGAACGGCAGAGTTGCCACCCAATGCGCTACAAGGCGCTAACAGGAACAACAACAGCAGTAGAAATTAATTATCTTAATTGTACCTTCCTTTGACAATACTTTGGTTACTATGTACTCTGGTTCTTCCGCTCTCTTTAGTTCTTTATATTGTAAACTCTTTATAACAAAAGGTGCACACCCCCTCCCCTTTTCCATTCACTCTGCCATTTCCTACACTATCATTGCCAATAATTACAAAATCTACTGTTGGGTTAAGTTATGTTTCCTGCACACACATCACATCTGGTTTCTCAGCAAAATCCCCCACGTCACTCTTAAATTCCTGTCCAATCGCATTCCACTGAAGAATTAACAGGATTAGTATTAGTTACCTTATAAACAAACCTCAAAACTTGGATCATTCCAACTCAGTTCTGCCTGCACTTGCTCACATGCTAGCTCTCTCATATTCAAAAACCTCACTGCTGCCTTCACTATCATTTTTATATTTCCCATTTTAGTTTTTGCCTGCTCGGAACAATTATTAACATTTTCCATGAATAAAACAAATTTATCTGTACTAATCACTAATGTTTAATTATTTGCCCTGCATTTGAATCAATTCCTCTTTTAACTTATTGTTTACGATCCTTAGTGCTTCCATATATGACACATTATGCTGTGTTCTTATTTGTTGATGCAAACACGAGGAATTCTGCAGATGCTGGAAATTCAAGCAACACGCATCAAAGTTGCTGGTGAACGCAGCAGGCCAGGCAGCATCTCTAGGAAGAGGTACAGTCGACGTTTCGGGCCGAGACCCTTTGTCAGGACTAACGGAAGGAAGAGCTAGTAAGAGATTTGGAAGTGGGAGGGGGAGGGGGAGATCCAAAATGATAGGAGAAGACAGGAGGGGGAGGGATGGAGCCAAGAGCTGGATAGTTGATTGGCAAAAGGGGATACGAGAAGATCATGGGACAGGAGGCCCAGGGAGAAGGAAAAGAGTGGGGGGGGGGACCCAGAGGATGGGCAAGGGTACAGTCCTCTGACTATACCCCTTGCCCATCCTCTGGGTTTCCAGCAACTTTGATGTGTGTTTCTAATTTTTGGACTACCATTGCTTTTTTTTTTAATTTCACATCCTCCCATTGGGCCCGGCCACAATTACAATATTTCACTAGTTCATCTTGTCTGTACTGCTCATATATATGCTCCCCTCAACATCTACCACCATATTATTGCCTTCCTTTACACACCACCACTACATGCCCATATTTCTGACATTTATAACACGTAAGGTGGTGGTGGAACAGAGGCTCTGACACAAAAGTATGTGAATGCAATTATTACTTTTTCTGGTAAGATTGAACCATGAAATATTAACATAATAGATGTGCTATCAATCTTTTCTCCATTCCTCCCTGATTTCAATCTTCTTGTTTCAATGACCAGTCCTCCCTTTACACTTTTTTTTAGTTCCTAGAAGTTTTCTCCGACTGGTATTCCTGTTATCATCCCTTTAGCACCATTTTTCTCTTAACACTCTCTTTTCTATAACTTCTTTTTACTAATATTTAGTACCTTCATTGCTTTGTCCTTCTGCTCCAAATTCTTACAAACAACAAATAGTGTTCCGTCACACAGAATATTTGCCATACTTGTATCTCCTGTTACCTTCTTTAGATTGTTAGTCAGTGTTATTAGACTCGATACATTTAATTCACTCCCTTGTTTAAACTTAAACATTACTTTAAACTTCTCCCCCATCACCTTCCTTCTGCTTGATCATTGTTCTTTATCATCATTATAATTTTCGTGTCAATTTCCACTTTTCCTACCTACCTGCAGTTTCTTCCATCCTTATGGTGTCCTCCTCTTCCCATTTCAGTTCAGATCACGCCCAACCACCACTTCCATGAGAAGCCCCACCATGCTCTGTTCTTGCAGTACCCAGGGTGGATGTAAATATGGATTGAAGCCTTTCATGGTCTATCTCTCCTGAATGTGCAATGATTACTAAATTGGAAGTCTCCTTCCTTCTCCTACTGGAGCCACCTAACCTCGGGCCAGTCAAACTCTCAATCAGGAAATTAGATTACAATCCAATCAGGAAATTGGATTGTAAATACCAGACTGGTTCCCTATTTTAACTTCCCTGTGTACATTTTGTTAGGCTGTTTATCCACTTTGGACGGATTTCCAGCTTTATTCCAATTGCTCAATCAAAATGACTGAAATAGGGAATGGAGCTCTGATTAGCATTATTGCAGCATGGTTAGGAGAAATCAATTAATGAATTTAATATTGACCAGGTTGTCTGGACAACTACTCCCCCCCCCCCCCACAAAATCATGTTGCTGGCTATTTCTGTGAATGAGGAAATGGGAACACAATTCAATCAGTTCTCAGAAGCGCAGAACCTACATTTAAATGTGAAAGTGCGATAAACTTAAAAGTAACAGTCACGGTAGCTAGCACTGCAGCCATGTTTGCATCATAACTTGCCTGAAGAAATGGTTGAGGCAGGTACATTAACAGCATTTCAAAAGTACTTGGAGAGGTGCATGGATAGGGAAATTTTAGAGGGTTATGGGCCAAATGTGGGCAAACGGGACTAGCATAGATGAGAATCTTGGTCGGCATAGGCAATTAGGGCGGAGGAGCCTGTTTCAGCCCTGTATGATTCTCTGACTCCATCACTGCATTATATCCATAGTAATCAAAATTAGATGACAATCATTTATATTTCATTCGGCAACTTAGAGAGAGCTGATGCTTTGAATTTGGGGTCTTTGGTGGGGACGACTGAGGAGAATAGCTGCTAGTAATGAGGCTGTGAGCAAGTATTTGCTGCTGATTATGTTGAGTTCTGCTCTTATTATTGCAATGAATTCAATGGAACTAACCATGCAAGGGGATTTCTGTCAGGCTGTCTAACCAGAATCTGAAACCAAATGATGCGTATGGGGCTGGGAGTAGGATCTGCCCTACTGGGCAGATTAATATATAATAAAGGTCAGCATATCAATAGCATGATTAAAGTTATTATATATGTGGTAATGGTTAGGTTGAGTTAACTCTGCAAAAAATATTAGTACTTGGATTCTGGTTAGATGTGGATCATTTATAGTGTTGGTTGGTGTGTGTTTTTAAATCTTGCATTCGAGCTGATCTCTCGTATTGAACAAGTTTAGCACACCTAACAAAAGATAAAGTTGCTCCTCTAATTCTCTGTGGTGCTGTCCGGTCCCTGTGAGTTTGTGCTGTTTTTTTTCTACTCCATTTGAAAATTATAATGTCAGGCACTAATGTTCAAAAGCTGAAGCAGGAACTGAGTTAAGTGGGTACCATTTTGTAAAGTAAGGGAATATCCATTAATTTCCTTGATAGTTGTGAACGGAAATTAATTAACATCTAGACAACCTATACTTAATTATAAATCATGCAGAAATTAATGTATTAATCTCTATTGCTATTGGAGATGATAAAATATAAAATACAAAGCCCAGTCCTGTTGGTGGAGAAATATTCTGATATTGTTGTTTTTGATTTCTTTCTTTCCTTGGATTTTATATAAAGATGATATACGAGGGGTGATTGATAAGTTCGTGGCCTAAGGTAGAAGGAGTCAATTTTAGAAAACCTAACACATTTATTTTTCAATATAGTCCCCTCCTACATTTACACACTTAGTCCAGCAGTTGTGGAGCATACGGATCACTTCTTTGTAGAAGTCAGCGTCTTGGACCTCCAGAAAGTGGTCTAGAGCAGGGGTAGTTGATAAGTTCGTGGCCTAAAGGTAGAAGGAGATGAGTTATTAACTTCAAACTTCCTGCATTTTCACTCAAAGAGTTGAACTGCACGTGCATGTAACGAGAGCTGTATATCTCCTTCTACCTTGGGCCACGAACTTATCAATCACCCCTGCTGTAGACCATTTTCTGGAGGTCCAAGACGTCGACTTATACAAAGAAGGGAGCCGTATGCTCCACGACCACTGCACTAAGTGTGTAAATGTAGGAGGGGACTATGTTGAAAAATAAATGTGCAAGGTTTTCTAAAATTGACTCCTTCTACCTTAGGCCACGAACTTGTCAATCACCCCTCGTAAGTCACCTTGGTGTGCAAAACTATACTATAATTTTCTCTATCATTTCTTTGTGTTCTGTTAAATGGCTTTTCAGCAGCAGGGAGAACGCATACTCATGTTGAATATAAAACAGCTTGCAGTATCTTTTGGATCCAGAATGGAATGTTCCTGTCTAGTTAGCTTTAACAAATTGTATCCAGAAATGGCCATCATCAAAACAAACAATGAAGGTAAAAATTCTTGTGCTCACATGTATTTGCTTTCATGATTTGAGATTGGTTAATTACATGTATCAGAAAAGCCTTATTTGCTTTTTGGAATGGAGTTGAGAGGGATAATAATTCAGCCATGATGGAATGGTGGAACAGACTTGTTGGGCCAAATGGCCTAATTCTGTTCTTGTATCTTATTTGTCAGAAAACAACAACCAACAGAAATGAACAATAAAAAGAATACAAGATCAGTCATTGATTTATCTGTATTTAACACAAACTTGTCAATCCTTTTCTAAGAAATCATTCACATGCATTGTTTAAAGCTCAGGCATTACTTTGATGCAGCAAGGAATAAGGTCTGAACTGTAGGATTTTGGATTGCTCTGCTTTTCCTGGCAATGAATTAGCTAAATGGTAATATAGTGTAACTAATTTCTCAATGCAGCATGCAATATTTCTTGTTCAAAGTTCAAAGTAAATTTATTATCAAAGTGCATGTACATCACCATATATAATCATGGGATTTGTTTCCTTGAGGACATACTCAGTAAATCCAAGAAACATAATAAAATCAGTGAAAGACCACACCTAACAAAATACACAACTAATGTGCCAAAGACAACAAACTGCAAATACAACAAAAATAATAAATAAACAAGCAATAAATATTGAGAATATGACATGAAGAGTCCTTGAAGGTGAGTACATAGGGTGTGGGAACCAGTTCGGTGGGAATGAAGTTATCCCCACTGGTTCAAGAGCCTGATCATTGAGGAGTAATAACTGTTTCTGAACCGGGTGGTGTGGATCCTGAAGCTCCTGAATCTTCTTCCCGATGGCAGCAGTGAGAAAAGAGCCTGGCCTGGGTGGTAGGTGTCCTTGATGATGAATACTGCTTTCCTGCGACAGCTCTTCATGTAGATGTGCAATGGTCAGGAGGTTTTTATCTGTGATGGACTAGACTGTATCCACCGCTTTTTATAGAATTTTCCATTCAAGGGCAATGGTGTTTCCATACTGGACCACGATGCAACCAGTCAATATACTCTCCACCTCATATCTGTAGAAGTTCGTCAAAGTTTTAGATGTCATGCCGATCATTGCAAACTTCTAATGAAGTGGAGGCACTGCCGTGCTTTCTTCATAAATGCACTTACATGATAGGCCGAGGACAAATTCTCTGAAATTATAATACTGAGGATCCTCTCCACCTCTGTTCCCCTGATGAGGACTACCTCATGGTCCTCTGATTTCCTCCTCTAAAGTAAATGATCAGCACCCTTGGTCTTGCTGACAATGAGTGAGAGGTTGGTGCTGTGGCTCCACTCAGCCGGATTTTCAATGTTCTTCCTACATGCTGATTCATTACCACCTTTGATTTGGCCAGTGATTGTGGTATCGTCAGCAAATTTAAATATGCCATTTGAGCTGTGCTTAGCAACACAGTCATAAGAGTAACATGAGCAGAGCAGAGGGCTAAGCACACAGCCTTGTGGTGTACCAGTGCTGATGGAGATTGTGGAGTAGATGTTGTTGCCAATCTGAACTGACTAGGGTCTGCAAGTGACGAAGCCAAGGATCCAATTGCATAAGGGGGTATGGAGACCAAGGTCTTGAAGCTTAATGATTAGCTTTGAGGGGATGATAGTACTGAATGCCAAGCTGTAGTCAATAAAGAGCACCCTGATGTATGCATTTATGCTGCCTAGATGTTCCGGGGTTGAGGAACAGCCAATGAGGTGGCACCTGCTGTAGACCATGTTCTCTATCAGTGGCATAATACTCTTTATAATCATAGGTGGGATTTACAGTGTCTATAAAAAGTATTCACTCATATTTGGAAGTTTTCATATTTTATTGTTTTACATTGAATCATATTGGATTTAATTTGGCTTTTTTTGGACACGGATCAAAAGGAGAAGACTCTTTTGTGTCAAAGTGATCTAAATTAATTACAAATATAAAACACAAAATTATTGATAATATAAGTATTCACCCCCTTCAAGTCAGTATTTAGAGATGCACCTTTGGCAGCAATTTCAGCCTTGAGTCTGTGTGGATAGGTCTCTATTTGCATATCTGGACACTTCAATTTTTCCCCATTCATCTTTACAAAACTGCTCAAGCTCTGTCAGATTGCATGGGGATCATGAGTGAAGAGCCCTTTGCAAGTCCAGCCACAAATTCTCAATTGGATTGAGATCTGAACTATGACTTGACCACTGATGTTGTTTTTTAAACTTTGTTGTTTTTAAGCCATTCCTATGTAGCTTTGGCTTTATGCTTGCGATCATAGTCTTGCTGGAGAACAAATCTCTCAAGTCACAGTTCTCTTGCAGACTGCCTCAGGATTTCCCTGTATTTTGTTCCATTTATTCTACCCTCTACCTTCACAAGCCTTCCCGGGCCTGCTGCAGTGAACCATCCCTACAGCATCATGTGGCTACCACCATGCTTCACAGTAGGGATGGTATGTTTTTGATGATGTGCGGTGTTTGGCTTACGCCCAACATAGCATTTAGTCTGATTGCCAAAAACCTCAATTTTGTTTAAAGAGACCATAGAAACTTCTTCCAGCTGACTCAAAGTCTTTCACATGCCTTCTGGCAAACTGTAGCTGAGATTTCAAGTGAGTTTTTTTCACCAGTGGCTTTCCCATTCCCACTCTCCCATAAAGCTGTGACTGGTGAAGCACCCGGGCAACAGTTGTTGTACGCGCAGCCTCTCCCATCTCAGCCACTGAAGCTTGTAACTCTTCCCGAGTTATCATAGGTCCCTTGGTGGCCTCCCTCACTTACACAGTCCCCTTCTTACACAGTCACTCAGTTTTTGAGGACAACCTGCTGTGCCATATTCTTTACATTTCTTGATGATTGACTATACTCCAAGGGATATTCAGTAACTTGGAAATTTTTGTGTATCCATCTCCTGACTTGTGTTTTTCAATAACCTTTTCGTGGAGTTGCTTGGAGTGTTCTTTTGTCTTAGTGATGTAGCTTTTGCCAGGATACTGACTCGCTAGCAGTTGGACCTTCTCCGTATTTTTACGACAATCAATTGAAGCACCTTGACCACAGACAGGTCTCCAAGAACAGATCACGAGATAACTAATTTTGTGACTTCTAAAACCGATTGGCTTCAGCAGTGATGAGTTCTGTGTCATATTAAAGGCGGGAGGGGGTATACTTAGGCAATCAATTAATTGTGTTTTATATTTGTAACTAATTTAGAAGACTTTGTAGAGGTCTGTTTTCACTTAGACAGAAAAGTCTTTTTCTGTTGATCAGTGTCAAGAAGGCCAAATTGTATCCACTGTGACTCAATGGTGTAAAACAATCAAACATGAAAACCTTCGGGGCGGGGGGAGGCGTAAATACTTTTTATAGTCATTGTATGTTCCATTTGAATCTACAATGTAATCCTCAGATAACATTGTTTGTTTGATACTTTATAAATGGTTCCAATTACCAAACACGAGGAAATCTGCAGATGCTGGAATTTCAAGCAACACACATAAAAGTTGCTGGTGAACGCAGGCCAAGCAGGTCAGGACGAAGGGTCTCAGCCCGAAATGTCAACTGTACCTCTTCCTAGAGATGCTGCCTGGCCTGCTGCATTCACCAGCAACTTTTATGTGTGTTGCTCCAATTACTTAATTGGGTAGCTGTACCATAATTTTGATTTATTTTGTGTTAACCATATTACAAAATTAAATACAAAGGCAAATCCTGCTTTTGTTTTTAAATTACTCCCATATTCTGGTCTAAAAACTCTTTTCCTGGCCCTCATATTCATCTTCCATATAAGCGAATACTTTGTGATGTCGTTCCTAAATTTGTCGTCATATGTTGCAATGGCATACTTAAAAGCATTGCTTTGAGGTTCTTTTTGCAACTAAAGATTATTTACTTGAATAAGTTCCCCTTTGTACCTTACCTTTTCAAGTCTCAGGGCCTTTTAGGTATCAAATTATACTGAACTCTCTTTTGACACCAGTGAATCAGTCTCTGTACTCTTGAGGCTTGATTATAAAATCTAATCTGGGGCACCATACTGTTTCAGTATGATCTCTGATTTGTCTGTAACTTGGCAACTTATGTATTTTGTTTTATTGCTGCTTCACATAATTTGAACTAATGAGATAGGAGTGAATGAAGATCCCTAGAACTCATTCACTTTCCCTTTGGCAATTAGTATTGCACTGACATTACATTGGCTTCAGCTTTGTGCTCACAAGCTGCTCACAGCCTATGAGGCCATTGGTCAAAATTCATTCCTATTAAATGTAAGATGAAAGACTTTTCACTTTTTAATTACAGCTTTCATGGTCTCAAGAAGTTCCACAGCCTATGGCAACTAATTTTAATGAGAAATATCAACACTGTTGTAATGTAGAAAATATGACATTATGTCCATCGAGTTTATGTCCATCATAAACATTAATGGGATTATGACAAGTAAATTCTGACCAGTTATATTGGGAATTATTCCTCTTTCCCGAATACCTGCATAAAAAAAAAACAATGGCAGTGGTGTGTGCAGCTAGGGTGAGATGGTGTGGAAAAGGTGGAGAAAGTGTGGATCAACGGTGAGCGCATTTGGGGCAGGAAGTGGAAAATAGGCAGCAGGAAAGCAGACCCCCACCCAACAATCATTAACACTCTCGTAAACAGACTGTGTTTAATGCTCCCCAGCAGCAGCTGAATTTCAATTCCTGCTCATGCAACTACACCAATAGACAATTTTTAATAACCCATGTGAACAGCAACATCTCATCATGTACAATGCAGGTGCATTAGTTCAGATCTGTTTTTATATCATCTTAATTCCCTCATGAAGTGCAATGTCTCCTGTTTGATTTTCAAAGATTTAAGATGAATGGAAATGTTTTAAAATGTTTGTAGCAGTACTATAAAATTGTGGAATATATAACCCTTCCAGTGGTTCATTTGTTCCTCTGTCATAAATTCAGGTTTCCAGTATTAATCCAAACACTAGAGCTCAAAAATTTTAGCTGCTGTTCTGTTCAGTACTAAGAGGGTGCAAATCTGGTGAAGGAGAAAATGTTCAGTTCTGAGAAAGATGCAGTCTTTTGAAGGAAATGTGAACATGGTGGAAGCTGCTAAATATTGCTTAGTAGTATTTTGATTAAGGACTGGGCATTTATCCCTGTTTATCGAGCAAATCTTTGAAGCAAATTTTAAAAAGGATTGTATGACCATTGCATTACAATTTGTTGGAAGTTGCTGTGGGAATATTGGCTCTTAGTTTCCTATTGCAAGACTTAAAATGCATTACATTGGATGCTTAGTGCTTTGGGACATTATGGGATTGTTAAATGTGCTATGTAAATAAATGCAAATATGTGGTACCACAGCAAATAAGACACATTGAAAGAATTGGGTGGGTGAAGTGCTCATGAATTAGAACCATACCATAGAACCATAGAAACTACAGCACAGAAACAGGCCCTTTGGCCCTTCTTGGCTGTGTCCAATTTATTCTTAAATGTTAAAAAAGAACCCGCATTTACCACCTCGACTGGCAGCTCATTCCATACTCCCACCACTCTGTGTGAAGAAGCCCCGCCTAATGTTCCCTTTAAACTTTTCCCCCCTCACCCTTAACCCATGTCCTCTGGTTTTTTTCTCCCCTTGCCTCAGTGGAAAAAGCCTGCTTGCATTCACTCTATCTATACCCATCATAATTTTATATACCTCTATCAAATCTCCCCTCATTCTTCTACGTTCCAGGGAATAAAGTCCTAACCTATTCAACCTTTCTCTGTAACTGAGTTTCTTAAGTCCCGGCAACATCCTTGTAAACCTTCTCTGCACTCTTTCAACCTTATTTATATCCTTCCTGTAATTTGGTGACCAAAACTGAACACAATACTCCAGATTCGGCCTCACCAATGCCTTATACAACCTCATCATAACATTCCAGCTCTTATACTCAATACTTCAATTAATAAAGACCAATGTACCAAAAGCTCTCTTTACGACCCTATCTACCTGTGATGATACTTTTAGGGAATTTTGTATCTGTATTCCCAGATCCCTCTGTTCCACTGCACTCCTCAGTGCCTTACCATTAACCCTGTATGTTCTACGTTGGTTTGTCCTTCCAATGTGCAATACCTCACACTTGTCAGTATTAAACTCCATCTGCCATTTTTCAGCCCATTTTTCCAGCTGGTCCAAGTCCCTCTGCAGGCTCTGAAAACCTTCCTCACTGTCTACTACACCTCCAATCTTCACCTCCAATCTTTGTATCATCAGCAAACTTGCTGATCCAATTTACCACATTATCATCCAGATCATTGATATAGATGACAAATAACAATGGACCCAGCACTGATCCCTGTGGCACACCACTAGTCACAGGCCTCTACTCAGAGAAGCAATTCTCTATCACCACTCTCTGGCTTCTTCCATCGAGCCAATGTCTAATCCAATTTACCACCTCTCCATGTATACCTAGCAACTGAATTTTCCTAACTAACCTCCCATGCGGGACCTTGTCAAAGGCCTTACTGAAGTCCATGTAGACAATATCCGCTGCCTTCCCTTCATCCACTTTCCTGGTAACCTCCTTGAAAAACTCCAACAGATTGGTCAAACATGACCTACCACGCACAAAGCCATGTTGACTCTCCCTAATAAGCCCCTGTCTATCCATATGCTTGTAGATTCTGTCTCTTAGTACTCCCTCCAATAACTTACCTACTACTGACGTTAAACTCACCGGCCTATAATTTCCCGGATTACTTTTCGATCCTTTTTTAAACTACGGAACAACATTAGCCACTCTCCAATCCTCCGGCACTTCACCTGTAGACAGCGACATTTTAAATATTTCTGCCAGAGCCCCCGCAATTTCAACACTAGTCTCCTTCAAGGTCCGAGGGAACACTCTGTCAGGTCCCGGGGATTATTCCACTTTAATTTTCCTCAAGACAGCAAGCACCTCCTCCTTTTCAATCTGTACAGTGTCCATGGTCTCACTACTTGATTCCCTCAATTCCATAGATTTCATGCCAGCTTCCTTAGTAAATACAGACGCAAAAAACCTATTTAAGATCTCCCCCATTTCCTTTGGTTCCGCACAAAGCCGACCACTCCGATCTTCAAGAGGACCAATTTTATCCCTTACAATCCTTTTGCTCTTAATATACTTGTAAAAGCTCTTTGGATTATCCTTCACTTTGATTGCCAAGGCAACCTCATGTCTTCTTTTAGCCCTTCTGATTTCTTTCTTAAGTATTTTCTTGCACTTCTTATACTCCTCAAGCACCTGATTTACCCCCTGTTTCCTATACATTTCATACAACTCCCTCTTCTTCTTTATCAGAGTTGCAATATCCCTTGAGAACCAAGGTTCCTTATTCCTATTCAATTTGCCTTTAATCCTGACAGGAACATACAAACTCTGCACTCTCAAAGTTTCCCCTTTGAAGGCTTCCCACCTACCAATCACATCTTTGCCAGAGAACAACCTGTCCCAATCCACGCTTTTTAGATCCTTTCTCATTTCTTCAAATTTGGCCTTCTTCCAGTTCAGAACCTCAACCCTAGGACCAGATTTATCCTTGTCCATGATCAAATTGAAACTAATGGTGTTATGATCACTGGAACCAAAGTGCTCCCCTACACAGACTTCTGTCACTTGCCCTAATTCGTTTCCTAACAGGAGATCCAATATTGTATCTCCTCTAGTTGGTCCCTCTATATATTGATTTAGAAAACTTTCCTGAACACATTTTACAAACTCTAAACCATCTAGATCCCTAACAGTATGGGAGTCCCAATCAATGTATGGAAAATTAAAATCCCCTACCACCACAACTTTATGTTTCCTGCAGTTGCCTGCTATCTCTCTGCAGATTTGCTCTTCCAAGTCTCATTGACTACTGGGTGGTCTGTAATACAATCTCACTAATGTGGCCATACCTTTCCTGTTTCTCAGCTCCACCCATAAGGACTCAGTAGACAAGCCCTCTAATCTGTCCTGCCTGAGCACTGCTGTAATATTTTCCCTAACAAGCAATGCTACGCCCCCACCTTTCATTCCTCTGCCTCGACCACATCTGAAACATCGGGACCCTGGAATATTAAGCTGCCAGTCCTGCCCCTCCTGTAGCCAAGTTTCACTAATTGCTACAACGTCATAATTCCACGTGTCAATCCACTCCCTCAACTCATCCGCCTTCCCCGCAATACTCCTAGCATTGAAATATATACACCACAGAAGATTTTTACCACCACTCACAACCTTTCTATCAGCGGATTTGCTTAAACTTTCAACATTTATTTTTACCCCAGCCACACTGTCAGCTCTGGCACTCTGGTTCCCATCCCCCTGCAAATCTAGTTTAAAGCCTCCCCAACAGCACTAACAAACCTCCCTGAAAGGATATTGGTCCCCCTGTGGTTCAAGTGTAACCCGTCTCTCTTGTACAGGTCCCACCTGCCCCAGAAGAGGTCCCAATGATCCTGAAATCTGAAACCCTGCCCCCTACACCAGTTCCTCAGCCACTTGTTCCTCCTCCAGAGCATTGGTATTCATTGGTATGTTTGAAATTCATTGCTATAATTTGACAAAAAAAAGAAATATTGGAGGTAGAGCTAACAGGTTGACAGATATGAAGATAGCATGTTTTACAGCAAGGGTTGTTAAAACTGCTAATGATGAGGTTGATATAAACATTGAGGGTAGAACTGGAAGGGAAAACTAGAGCAGAAATTCAAAAGATAAGAAAATAATATTTGGCAATATCTATTGTTTGCCAGGCCAATGCAAGTGAAATAAAGGGCACTTGTGCAGGACCCAGGCTAGATCCTCTGAAAGTCACCATAAACAACCCAAAAATTCATTTTCTTTTGGGTATACGCTGTAAGTCCAAGTAACACAAAAGAATCAGTGAAAGACCACAATCAATAGGATGGGCAAACAGCAATATCCAAAAGACAATGAACTTCAATAAATAAGCAATAAATATTGAGAACATGAGATGAAGAATCCTTCAAAGTGAGTTTATAGGTTGCGGGAATAGTTCAGTGATGGCAGACATCCCACCCTGCAAAAACTCATTTCAGGGAGGTACCACCACCATTTCAGGGAGGTAGCACCCCCACCACCACCCCCCCTACCCGTGGACCTCCAAGGGTGTATGTAATACTTTGTTTAATGATTTTGTCTAATCTGTAAACCAAGTTGGGTATATGCAGCAAATGTGACATTAAAATATGTACTTGTATTATATTATCATGTTTATTCTATTACAATGTTAAGCAAGTCTACAGGGAGTTTGGCCTCATCACGTAGGACATCAATAGCGTAGCTCCTTAGCAGCCAGCCAGCTAGTTTAAATAACGTTAGCTATGCTGTAATGACACCTGTTAAACTCACCTCAACATGTCTTTTACATTTTAACCCACCATGGGCAATAGAAAAGTCACTGTTGCAAACAGTGCAGCGAGCAACACTGTCATTATTTTTGAGGTCGAGTGTAAAGCCCGCTCACAGAGAAAACTGATAGGTCTACTTAGCAGGGGTCCCCAACATTTTTTGCACTGCAGACCGGTTTACTATTGACAATACTCTTGCGGACCGGCCAACCGGGGCGGGGGGGCGGGGGGTGGTGGGGCGGTGTTAATCACGACCGGAATATAGGTGATAAGTCAATAGCATCATAACGTTTTAAGTAACATTTGGATATTAAACACACAGCGCATATTTTCCCCGTATGAACATATAAAATCATTGCAACACACCAATATCGCTGAATCAGTGCGAGCCCTGGACTTGTTTTCCTGCAACAAGACGGTCCCATTGAGGGGTGATGGGAGACAGCCATACTCGAAGGGGGATCCTTATGTCCAGTCTATTCCGCAATTTAGTTTTCATTGCATTCATTGCAGAAAACTCCGCTTCGCAGCGATATGATGTTGGAAATGGAAGCAACGTTTTTAATGCTTCCGTGGCTATCTCAGGATAGTTAGCCTTGACTTTGATCCAGAGTGCCAGCAGAGATGTTATATCAAACATACTTTTCAGCCCGCCGTCATTTACAAGCTCGAGGAGTTGATCTTTTTCCCGCGCTGACATGGATGACGCACGCGTAATGACCTCGCTTGCATTCAAGTTCAACAGTGGGTGACAGGGAATAAGGAAAGGTGCAAATGACTCATATCGTTACATATCGCCATATCATAGTGTTTCCTCACGGCCCGGTGGTTGGGAACCACTCTTAGCACGAAGAGAGACCAATCAGGATGCTCACTCTCCCTCTCCCTCTCAAAAAAATCTATTTCCGGATATTGTATATAATTTCTGGGCGTCAGGGAGCCACTATCGATATGCGGGAGACTCCCGGATCTTCCGGGAGAGGTGGGATGTCTGTGATGGGGCGAATGAAGTTATTCCCTCAGATTCAAGAGCCTGATGGTTAAGGGATAATAAATGTTCCTGAACCTGATGATGTGGGTCCTGAGGCTCCTGTACCTTTTTCCTGATGGCAGCAATTAGAAGAGAGCATGGGCTGGATGGTAAGGGTTCTTGATGATGTATGCTGATTTCCTGTGTCAGAGCTCTGTATAGATGTGCTCAATGGTGGGGAGTGCTTAACCTGTGATGGACTGGGCTGTATCTGTCATAAGCGGGGGCACTGGGAGCAGCCCCAAATGCAAGACACAGACACTGAAGTACTAGGAATAGGATTTGACTAGAGAGCCAGGACAAGAACACAGACTTGGACTAGGACATTGGCTAGGCAAGCAGGATCAGAACAAGGAACTGGGAAACAGGAGCCTGGGCTTGGACTCCGAGCCAGAGACTGGACAAGGACCCAGAATCTGGGTCTTGACTCAGACTCAGACCCTGGAACTAGGCGAGGACATGACGTGGCTACAGGACTGCACATGGCTTGGGTACTCCAAGCCGAGGACATGACAAGGCTTGGGCTCGGACTCTGAGCCGAGGACATGATGAGGCTTGGGCTCGGACTCCGAGCCGAGGACATGTCGAGGCCTTGGGAGACAGGACTAGGTGAGGCTACAGGACAGAATGAGAGACTCCTGGGCAAGACGAGGCACATGGACAGGACGACGGAGCTCCTGGACCGGACGAGGGAACTCCCGGACAGGACGAGGCACATGGACAGGACGAGGGAACTCCCGGACAGGACGAGGCACATGGACAGGACGAGAACACGAAGCCTTGACTTGGTACTCAGGAATAGCCAAGCCTTGGACTTGGGACGACTGGAACCTCGGAACCTTGGACTTGGGACAACAGGAATGCAGAACACAGAGCCTTGGTCTTGGGGAGGACAGGAACACAGAGCCTAGGTCTAGAGCACGGGAACATGGAGCTTTGGACTTGAGAGACAGGAACACAGAGGCATGGAACACAGAGCTGGGACCCCTCCTTGGGAACAGGACTTGGAGCCGGGGCTTTACACAGAATGCTGAACATGACGAGACAGTTCCCAATGCTAGGTAGCGGCAAGCAGCCGGACCTCCCTAACGAAGGCGTGGACACAGAGGCAGTACCAACTCAATGATAGACAGTTCCTTATCTTGACACAGCAAGGCTCCAGTCTCGCTCCTGTGGTTGATCTTGACAAGGGTGCAGGCAAGGCTCCAGACACAGGTTGCAGGCAAAGGCTTCAGAAGGAAGGGGAAGGGAAGGGAACAGTCCAGCCTCAGGGTAATGGCAAAGACAGCCTGGCTTATCCAACGGAGGCAAGGACAGGAAGGGACAGATCCAACCGCAGGGTAATGGCAAAGATGGCCTGACTTACCCCATGGAGGCGAGGACGGGATACTGATGAGGCAAACCAGCAACCACACTTCTTCTTCTTCTTCTTCTTCTTGTGTTGTTTTATGGCGGTTGGCAAACCAGCTTTTAGGTGCATTACCATCACCTGCTAGATTGGAGTGTGGATTGTTGGATAAACAGGAGAAGGGAAAAGAATTGCATTCCCTATATTCTATATAATAAACCTGAGTCTTTCAGATACTTATGATACGGATTTGTATTTCTCTTGAATTCCCACTTAAAATGTCTTCTATACCCACATCAGTTTTTTTGTTTATCTTAAGCGCTCCTATCATCTTCACTCTTTCTTTTTGATACTTCTTACATTTTAACAATACATGTTCAACTGTTTCTGGTTGGTTACAGTATTCACACAACCCAGTTGGATGTTTCCCTATTTTGTGTAATGTGTAATTAAAATTAGTGTGTCCAATTCTCAAACGACTGATGATCACTTCTGTCTTTCTATATCCACTTGACAATCTTTTGTATCTGACCAGCAACCACACTCGCTCTTAGGGCCACTTATATTCCCAGCCTCAAGACGAGCATCAGGTGCCTATGATTAAGCCTAACTGAAACAAGGGACAGCCAGAATACCTGGAGTCCGGAGTCCATGGACCAGACCGTGAGCCAGAGCACGGACTTCACGGACTGGACCATAACAGTATCCACTACTTTTTGTAGAGTGTTCTGTTCAAGGGCATTGGTGTATCCATATCAGGTTGTGGTGCACCAGTCAATATACTCTCTCCCACACATCTACAGAAGTTTGTCAAAGATTTTGATGTCATGCCAAATCTTCACAAATTCTAAGAAAGTAGAGGCACTGCTGTACTTTCTTCATAATTGCACTTTCATGCTGGACCCAGCACAGACCCTCTGAAATGATAACACCAAGGAATTTAAAGTTGCTGACCCTCTCCATCTCTGATCCCCGATGAGGACTAGCTTATAGACTTCTGGTTTCCTCCTCCTGAAGCCAATCAGCTCCTTGGTCTTGCTGACATTGAGTGAGAGGTTGTCTTTGTGGCACCAACCAGCCAGATTTCCAGTCTCCCTCCTATATGCTGATTCATCACCACCTTTGATTCTGCCCGCAACAGTGGTGCTGTCATCAAATTTAAATATGGCATTGGAGCTGTGCTTAGCCTCGTAGTCATGAGTATAAAGCAAGTAGAGCAAGAGGCTAAGCACACAGCTTTGTGGTGCACCTGTGCTAACGGAGATTGTGGAAGAGATTTTGTTGCTAATGCAGACTGATGGGGTTTGTAAGTGAGGAAATATCAGATCCAGTAGACAAGGAGATATTGAGCCCAAGGTCTTGAAGCTTATTGATTAGATTTGAGGGGATGATAGTGCTAAATGCAGAGCTGTAGTTGATAAAGAGCATCCTGATATATGCATTTTTGCTGTCCAGATGTTCCAGGGTTGAGTGAAGAGCCAATGAAATGGCATCTGCTGTGGACCATGTGTGATGGATAGCTAATTAAAGTGGATCCAGGTTGCTTCTCAGGCAGGAGTTGATATGTTTCATCACCACCCTCTCAAAGTACTTCATCGCAGTGGATGTAAGTGCTGCTGGACGGCATTCAATGAGGCAAGTTACCACGTTCTTCTTAGGTACTAGTATAATAGAAGCCCGCTTGAAACAGGTGGGTGCCTCGGACTGCCAAAGCGAGAGGTTAAAGATCTCAGTGAGCTCTCCAGCCACTTGATCAGCCAGGAACCCCATATGGGCCAGATGCTTTCTATGGGTTCACCCTCCTGAAGAATGCTCTCATGATGGCTTCACAGACTGAAATCACAGGGTCATTAGGGGTTATGAGAGTTTGAGAAGGTTCCTCCACGTTTTGACAGTCAAAGTGAACATGGAAAGCATTGAGCTCATCTGGGAGCAAAGCCTTGTTCAAAGTACATTTATCATACAATTTATACAACCTTGAGATTCGCCTCCTATCAAGCAGCCTCAAAACAAAGAAACCCAAAAAAAAAATTATAAAAAGACCATCAGTCACCCAATGTGCAGAGGAAAAAAAACACATCATGCTCATGGATTTGTGAAAGGAAAATCATGTCTGACGAATCTCATAGAATTTTTTGAGGATGTAACTAGTAGAGTGGATAGGGGAGAACCTGTGGATGTGGTATATTTGGATTTTCAAAAGGCTTTTGACATGGTCCCACACAGGAGATTAGTGTGCAAACTTAAAGCACACGGTATTGGGGGTAAGGTATTGATGTGGATAGAGAATTGGTCGGCAGACAGGAAGCAAAGAGTGGGAATAAACGGGACCTTTTCAGAATGGCAGGCAGTGACTAGTGGGGTACCGCAAGGCTCAGTGCTGGGACCCCAGTTGTTTACAATATATATTAATGACTTGGATGAGGGAATTAAATGCAGCATCTCCAAGTTTGCGGATGACACGAAGCTGGGCGGCAGTGTTAGCTGTGAGGAGGATGCTAAGAGGATGCAGGGTGACTTGGATAGGTTGGGTGAGTGGGCAAATTCATGGCAGATGCAATTTAATGTGGATAAATGTGAGGATATCCACTTTGGTGGCAAGAACAGGAAAACAGATTATTATCTGAATGGTGGCCGATTAGGAAAAGGGGAGGTGCAACGAGACCTGGGTGTCATTGTACACCAGTCATTGAAAGTGGGCATGCAGGTACAGCAGGCGGTGAAAAAGGCGAATGGTATGCTGGCATTCATAGCAAGAGGATTCGAGTACAGGAGCAGGGAGGTACTACTGCAGTTGTACAAGGCCTTGGTGAGACCACACTTAGAGTATTGTGTGCAGTTTTGGTCCCCTAATCTGAGGAAAGACATTCTTGCCATAGAGGGAGTACAAAGAAGGTTCACCAGATTGATTCCTGGAATGGCAGGACTTTCATATGATGAAAGACTGGATCGACTAGGCTTGTACTCTCTGGAATTTAGAAGATTGAGGGGGGATCTGATTGAAACGTATAAAATGCTAAAGGGATTGGACAGGCTAGGTGCAGGAAGATTGTTCCTGATGTTGGGGAAGTCCAGAATGAGGGGTCACAATTTGAGGATAAAGGGGAAGCCTTTTAGGACCGAGATGAGGAAAAACTTCTTCACACAGAGAGTGGTGAATCTGTGGAATTCTGTGCCACAGGAAACAGTTGAGGCCAGTTCATTGGCTATATTTAAGAGCGAGTTAGATAAGGCCCTTGTGGCTAAAGGGATCAGGGGGTATGGAGAGAAGGCAGGTATAGGGTTCTGAGTTGGATGATCAGCCATGATCGTTCTGAATGGCGGTGCAAGCTCAAAGGGCCGAATGGCCTACTCCTGCACCTATTTTCTATGTTTCTATAAAAGAAAGTCAAAAAATAAAAGAACCCACATAAAAAAGAAAACAGTTGAACACCCAGTGTACAGAGAGAAAAAAAACCACAAGCAAATAGCGTTCTGAACTGAAGTCTGCCTGTGTCGCTAGGTTTCACTTTGTAATAGCATTCACACCCTGCCACAGATGTCGAGTATCCTTCAGTGATTCAAGCTTGGTCCAGAATTGCCAACTGCACATGAGATGGTTTTCCAGATATCGTACCTGAACCCCTTGTACCTCACTTGGTCAACAGGCCTGAATGCCACTGATCTAGCCCTCAGCAAATTGCGGATTTCATGGCTTATCCAGGGCTTCTGGATGGTAAAGACTCTGAGTGATTTTGTGGGGACACAGTCATCTACAACTGTTTCATATCAAGGCTCTGACAACCGTGGTGTGTTCATTCAGATCCCTTGAGTCCTTGAACACAGCTCAGTTTACCAACTTGAAGCAATCCCATAGCCACATCTCTGCCTTCTGGACTTGTCTCTGGAGCCTTAGTCTTTAGCCTCTGCATGTATGCAAGGAGGAGAGGACAGCCAAGTGATCAGATTTCCCAAACTGTGGTCTAGGCATGGAACGATGGTGTTCCTAATAGTACTACAGCCGTGATCAAGTGTGTTGAGAGCCCTGGTGCTGCTGGTTATATACCGATCATAACTGAGCAGAGATTTCTTCAACCAAGCCTAAGTGAAGTCCCTGACAATGATTTGATATGCAAAGGGGTGGGCTGTTTCTTGTTTGGTGAAGGCAGCATTTAATGTCTGATTAATGTCAGCTTTTGGCGGTATGTAAACTGCGGTCAGGATCACAGAGGAGAACTCTCTTGGTACACGTTCAGCCTCCACAACTATATTCACATTTTACTGTCTCATTCTCTAAATTTACTGTTAAGTTTTCTAAATTTATTGAAGTAGGATATCTATGCGTCATGTCAAATCAAAAGAAAAGTTCCAAACCTTGTCAATAATTTACTAAAAATTAAAAACCAAACTTGTGAGGCTGAAAAAGTATTCATCCTCTTTGTAATTTCTATGATAATTTCCTTCAAATGATTCGAATAGCTCAGTTTGTTATCAGAGAAAGTATACAGTTTACAACCTAAAATGCCTGTCTTCGCAGACCTCCATGAAAAACAGAAAAAACCCAAAAGAATGAACAACAGAAAAGCATTAGAACCCAAAACCCCTTCTCCCCCATGCAAGCAGCATCATGAATGCATCAGCCTCAGGTGCAAATACTGTATATTACCTTACCAACTCACCCAATTCGTTGATGTGGAAAATTGGGGGATCACTTGTTTTCAATGAATTCATAAGAATAAATAGCCCCTCTCTCTTTAAGGTCCAACAGTATGTTAAATTTTCTACAGACCAAACCAAAATAATGACAAAAGATCATTGAAGACGAGTCAGGATAATGATTATAGAGAAGCAGAAATCTGGGAAGGATACAAAACCATTTCAAAGACATTGAACATCCCTTGATGCTCTGTGCAGTCCATCGTCTAACAGTTTAAAAGAAATGAAATCACAGCCGCACTACCTAGCTCAGGCCACCCTTTGAAACTTAGTCTCTGGAGAAGATTAGCATTTAAAAGTGAGGCTCCCTTGACACCAACAGTCTGTCTGAGTGAGCTGCAGAAGTCAATGACTGTAACTGGAGATGAAGTTCATGGCTCCAAAATCACTGAAGTCTTGAATAAGAAGTATATTTATGGAAGAGTGGCAAGAAAGAAGGCATGGCAAAAAAAAAAGCATATCCTTGCCCGTAAAGACTTTGCAAAGCGTCACTTAGAAGATACTGTAAAGACGTAGAAGAAGGTCTTGTGGTCAGATAAAACTGAAGTGGAATTTCTTGGCCTCAACACTAAGTGGTACGTGTGGCGTAAGTCTAATATTACGCATTAGCCAGGTAACAACTTCCCTGTTTTAGAGTATGGTGGAAGTAACATCATGCTATGGGGATGCTTTTCAGCAGCAGGGACTCAAAATCTGTTTAGGATTGATGGCAAAATGAATGTTGCTAAGTACAAAGACATCCTGGATAAAAGCCTGCTAGCATCTAGCAGAAAGCTTAAACTGTGGAGGAAGTTCATCTTTCAGCAGCATTCCCAAAGCACATTGCCTGAGCAACCATGGAGTGGCTCCAAATGAAGAAAATTGATGTCCAGTCAAGAGGCCTGACCTTAACCTGATCGAATATTTCTGGCAAAACCTCAGGATTGCCGTCCTCTGCCGCTCTCCAACTAACCTGGCACAGCTAGAGCAATTTTGCAAAGAGGAATGGGGAAATCTTGCTCCATCACGTTGTGCAAAGCTAATAGAGACTTATCCAAAAAGGCTAATGGCTGTAACAGCTGTGATAGATGGTTACAAAGGTAGATGAATACTTTTGAACTGCTGACATTTCAATTTTTGACTTTTTAGTTTTCCATGCTTTACAATTTTTCATATTTTTGGGGCTGTACTGTGGGGGAAAAAAGAGCACATGATTCACAAATAAAACCTCAGTTAAATTGATCAAAATCCCTGGTTATAATACTCATTTATATGAACAAGGAGTTGAGGGGGTGTGAGTACTTTTAAAAGGCCCTGTAAATCAAAGACGTAGCTCATAAATCATAACCCAATGTGCACAAGTCAAGGAATTACTGTAAACACTTAAATTAAATTCATTAAATTGGAATTTAATTAATATTAAAATGAAAGTCACATGAATTTGAAATGGAGATCTATCAAAAATGTAAATTTGGTACAGTTGCTTCACTTACCTTTCCAAACTGTTGAGAGTTTTAAGTTAAAGCTTGAACTGTTACTGCTTAAAATCAGTACAATGGCCTGGATATCCTGAATAACTGTATAGGACAATTTTGTGAAAGCTAGGACATCAGAGCAGATTTAAGTCAGCTAAACAATAATGCAAATTATTTCCTGTTGGCTCTTCTACCTCTTAAAGTGTAGAGAAACAGTATATTTTATAACATGTACAATATTACTTTTATAACATTAAAGAAAGCAACAAAGATAATTAGGATATAAAGAAAGGTAGCTATCATTTAAATGAGTTGACTCTCATTGAAGAATGAGAAAACAAACAGTAACTATGATTTTTATGTTGTGGATAATGTTCAATTACTTCTGATCAGAAATTGTGATTTTGGCTGTGCCTGAATTTTTATGAGCAACTGCATTCCATGAGAGACGTATCCATTGCCAAGCAACTCTTTTCTCAGCACCTTTAACAATAATCCTTTCATACTTCTCGCTCAGTTTTGGCTTGGTTGATTAAAAATGTCTCTAACAGATTTGTTTGAGCAATATACTTTTGGAAATTGTGGTCTGTAAGTTAAATGGCTACGTAAAGAAACCTCGCAGGTTCAATGGCATTCGTGTGATGGATTCCTTAATTGCTCCAAATCTGTGGTAAGCCTGGGATTTAGACGTACTGAAAATTCCTATTTTCTGGAACCCTTGGAATTTCGTGGTCGACTGGCAGACTTTCTGTGCCATTGGGCTTTATTAATTTCTCAACCTACTTCTGATGCATTTCTTTCTTTAAAATTTCACACAATAGTTTTAAAAAATTAAATGAACCACTTGAATTTAACAGAAATTCAAGAACAGGGCACTGAGTTTAAAAGGAATGTGGGAAGTAGGATCCCATTAAACAATTCTTCCTCTTTTTTTCACTCTGTAGATTAAGGTTTTCTGTTTTCCTGTTTCTTCAGAGAAGTGTTTGTATTTGTTTTATAGTCCCTTTTAAATAAAATTTAATTTTTTGAAATTATAAATTAGATGAAGCAATATGATTTCCCATATTGTTTCAAGGAGAAATTGTTGAAGTGAAAATTTCTGTGTGATTCTCCTTCCAATTTTGTTGTCCAAGAGAAAACATGGCAGCAGGCTGATCGACTCTTCCACTGAATGTCATTGATCTGTTTTGTTTTGTAATGTGGAATGAGACATCACAATCTGCCTCATTATGACATGGCAGGATATTCTCTAAACTGGATGAATCTCAGATGAATATCAAGGTTGTATAATTTATACATACTTTGAACTTTGTACTGCCTCAATGTACTGTTGTAATGAATTCAGCTGTATGATCAATATGCACGGGAAGTTTTCAGTGTAACTTCGTGCATATTTGTTTGGGTCGCAAATCTGTGTGGTAAAAATGGCAGTATAACCTTACTACCAATGACCATAAAACGTCACTCATGTAATGCCTGATTACATAAGGGCTCCCTATTAAAATTATTCTTATTTTCTTCTGTGCAGAGCTGTCAGCAGAGAGTCTAACCTCCAGAAACTTAAGATGGTTTCCACTGTGCTCTCTCGGCAAATAACTTGCATATTGCAACAGAATCTGAAGTTTTCTCTGCCCCGTGAGTATTCTCTCCAAGAAATTATGTGGAATGTACAAAATGTTATCCTTTTAGTCTCTACATGAAGATGCTTACCTCATTGCTGTGAGAACTCTCTCAGCCATTCATTCTTCCAGAGCATTATGCTTCGTCGTGAATGACAGAGCAGGGAAACTATACAGAAAGACGTTCGGAAAAAGATCAGGGCATAAAATCAATTCTTTAAGGGTAAGCGGTTGGGTCCTTTCGCCTTTTGTAGGTTGCTAAGCAGCAGAAGGAAATAGAAGCTCTGTCACCTTACTCTATTCACAATACAGCTTCTAAAAATGCCAAAGAATCTAGTAACCAATACGTGGATCTGCAGTTTATTTCTAAGTACAGATTAGCACCCAATCTTCACATAATGAAATCTTGAGTAGATGCTTCACAGACCCAGTTATTAGTTCTGAAGTCTTTAGTTAATAAAGAATTACTTTAATTGTGTAGCACCTTCATGAGGTGACTCACTTGCCAGAGTGCCTGTTCAAAGCAGACACTGAGCCAAGAGAGAGGTTTGAATAAGCAAATAAAGTTAATGGCAGAAGACAGACTTAAAGTGAAGGAGTAAGTTGAAGGAATTTTGAGGAATTCCCAAAAAAAATGGGCTAGTGGAGTTTTAAAACATTGATAATCTGTATGAAGTGCAAGTTCAGATAAATGGACTATTTAGTATTAAATTAAGTATTGTTACACTTCTGGTGGTTTAAGTTATACATTTCCTCCATTTACCAATTGTTGTGCTATCCTGCAGGAGATAATAAATCATAGCCCATTTTCTTGTCCTTCTCATATAGGCCTTTGGCACATTAGAATAACTTGAAATACATGAAATTTGTGGTTTTGTTGGCAGCAGTACAGTGCAAAGACATAAAATTACTTTAAGTAACAAAATAACTAGTGCAAGAAAGGGATTAACAAGGTAATCATTATTGGTTCATGGGCCATTCAGAAATCAGATGATGGACAGGATGAAGCTCTTCCTCCTTAGGGCAAGCTGAAACAACTAACACCTATTGGTCAACTGACAACCTATCCCAGGCTGACTTACATTGATTGGCCATTTCAATAGTTGTGCTTTGGAATGTACTGTTGAGTTTTGAGATTTTTGTAGTTATGTGTTTTACTGAATAAGGGTTTATTTCATATTCCCGTTTTATTCTGATTCCTGGCTCTTGCTCTTATCAGTCATTATAGACAAGTGAACAGAACAAATTGGCGATGAGGTGCTGATGCAGAGATGCATCCTGGAATGTGCTGGGACACACCATCAGTGCTGTAACCCGGGGTCATCAGGTGTTTCAGGTTCTTCAACATCAGATACCTTCACCCAGGTGACCCAGCCAGGGTTGATCAGGCCCTGGCTTTTGTCTCAGCAGCATTGGTCCACGGGTCACACCTCTTGATCCATAGCCATCTGGAGACTTGCTCACTTGTGGACTTCAGGCCCTGACGCTGCAGACATTGCAAATAGCTCCTGGCCTAACAGGAACAAGACCCTGATATAATTCTACAAAACTGTCACTCAAAAATGTCAGTGTTTGATCACCTGGAAGCATGATTCCACTGTGGTTGAACAAAACCATGTCATTGCAGTTTCCAATAGCCCAGACATCATCTCTCAGCAGGTCCCCAAGTGGCCAAACACGGCTTGTTGGAACTGTGATGCGAGGCACTATGCAAGAAACTGCCAATACAAGAAACACATTTGCAGTAGATGCTAATGCCAAAGGAAAGATTTTTGCTGTCCTTCAATATCGTCTAGGCTAGTGAAACACAAGGACAAAAAGTTTCAAAATCCATCTAAATCTACAAGGAGTTTAATGCTCATGTTGAAAGTTGACTTTGCCCCCAGGATACGGTACGTCAACGTATTTATCAACAATCAATTGGTCAAGCTATAACACGATATGGTATCACACATGACCATTATCTCCACGTGCACGTAGCGAACACTTGGGCCCCCACCAGTCAAATTAACTCATCACTCTGCCCGCATTGCAACTGGTGGAACCTTCCTGCTGGTTGGTGAACTGCACCGCATGGTTAGGCTGAATGGTAACCGAGTCAATGGTGTGTGTTACCTAACAGACCAGCCACATCTGAATGTCTTTAGCATTGACTAAATGGACAAACTTGATCATTGGAAGATCCCTCTGGACGAGGTCTGTAAGAAGACGTTGGCCATTCAAATCATGTTAGTCAATGCCATAGCACCATCATACCACCATACAACAAGAACTGCAACAGTGCTGTGGAGAAGTGTTTCAAGAAGGCTTTGGTTGGTGCACAAAACTGCAATGGAGATTATCATTGTGATCTCCATCCAGAGGCAAAGCCAGTCTTCTGTCCCAACAGACCGGTACCATACACTGCTTAACCAATTATGGAGCAAGAACTAGATCACCTGCAACAAGCTGGTGTGATCAATGCTATCAATTACTGATATTAGGAAACTTCAATATTCATTATCAAGAAAGCCAACAGTACAGTGAGGTTGTGTGCAGACTTCTCAACTAGTTTCAGTGCAGTATGTTCAGTGCAGTTCAGTGCAGTTCAGTTCAACTAGTATGTTTCTGGAGACATACCAGTACTCATTACCAGTAGCAGCAGATCTCTTTGCAAAATTGAATGGTGGTGTCTACTGCGCAAATTTGGACTTGGCTGCAGCTTATCCCCAGGTAGAAGTGGCAGAAAATTCATTGGAGTTTCTCACCATGACAACACATAAGAGGTTGTTTTCCTTCCTATGTCTGCCTTTTGGGGTAAAGGCGGCTGTTTCAATTTTCTACCAGTTTATGGACCCCATGCAGAATGGTATAAACGATGGGCACAAATTGGATAGAAGTATGCCAATGCCTAGACAATGTTTTGAACAAACTACAAGACTTTGGATTATGACTTCATTCACAGATGAGTATGGTCATCGTTGAGATCCCAAAAGCATCACTGCAATCTTAAAGGAGCATCCACCATCAGGTATCAGCACTTTACAGTCATTTCCGAACATGATCAGTCATTATTCAGCATTTCTCTTAACAATGCACTGGCAAAGGGGGCCACTCAATGCCCTGCTTAACGAGGGTGCACATAGAAATGATCCAAACAATGCCAAGAAGCTTTTGATCAGGCGAAGAATATGCTATCATCTGACCTTCTCTTGATGCATTTTAACCAAGGGTTGGGAATCATCATCACAACAGATGCGTCCAACTATGGCGTGGGAGCTGTCATATCCTGTATCTTCCCTGATGGTTCTGAAAAAGCTGTCATGCATGCAGCCAGATTATTGACCGTAGCAGAAAGGAACTATGGACAAATCAAGAAGGAAGCCTTTGGAATCATCTTTACTGAATCAGAATTAGCATTAGCTGAGAATCTCAACACACTTCTGCTGAAATTACATTGCCTCCTGGCCTCAAAGGAAGTCTCCAGCTGAAGCACTTTTGGGTACAATGTTGTCACAGCATCCAATATCCAAGTCAGTATATGGTCAGGTGCACAAAGGCAGCTATATAAACCTTAGTTTACAGGTGAAGTCAATCAAGCCTGCAGCTGCAGTACAGGCCAGACAGTATCGCAAAGGGCCAAGACTCCTGGGTACCAGGTCAGATCGCCAAACGAATGGGGAAAGTGCTGTACGAAGTCATCGTAGATGGACGCGGCTGGTGTCGCTACATCAACCAGTTGCAGCCACCTGCTTCCAAAGGCAAAGCAAGTTTGTCAGGCAGATCATTAAATCCAGTGTTGGACCTTCACCTCCTCCTGGAGGGGTTCAATTTACCCCGACCAAACCCCCAGTGCAATCAGAATAAGGTTTGATATCACGGGCATATGTCATGAAATTTATTGGTTTGCAGCAGCAGTACATTGTTATACATAATGATAAAAACTATAAATTACAATAAGGATATAAATTAAAAAAATTAAATTAAATAAGCACCGCAAAAAGGGGAAAAATACTGAGGAAATGTTCATGGGTTCATTGTCCGTTCAGAAATCTGCTATTGGAGGGGGAAAAGCTGTTCCTGAAATGTTGAGTATTTGTCTCCAGGCTCTTCTACCTTCTCCTTGAAGGTAGCAATCAGAAGGGGGGAGGGTGATTCTTCATGATGGAATTCCTTTTTCAGGAATTGCCTTTTGATTCTTCATGATGGAATTCCTTTTTCAGGAATTGCCTTTTGAAGATGTCCTCAATGCCGAGGACTGGTCACTGGTCTTGAACGCCACGGTTCTAGCCCTCAGCAGACTACAAACCACCTGGTTCATTCACAACATTTGGATTGGGTGTTTTTGAATACCGAAATCAAATATTTATTTTTTGTCATATTAGGTATTGTTGAAATTCTAACATGAGCAAAGTAAGGTTGAATAAATATCCTATTACATCTGACCAGAGTCCCCAGTTTGTGACGGCAAAGCTCCCAGATGATTTACCCACAATGTTCAGAGAACTTATCATAAAAATGTTATCACTGAGCCAAATCCCTAAAAGGAAAAAGAAATCCATGTCCTTACAGCAGATACCTCACACATCTCACCTTTGAGTAACTTCAAATTAAACAGCTTCCCAAAATTTTTACATTATTTAAATGCATGCTGGAATAAGCATTCTTCAACCCAAAAATGTGCATAAATATTACATAAATAGCTGAATAAAAGAGCTCCAAATGCAATGGAAATTAATTTAAATCGTGCCAGAAAAATGGGTAGCTGTATGAACTGTCTGGTGGAACTGTGTACCTTTTATGCACCTGTAATTTGGTTAAGGTTAGCCTCTCACCACTTTACTCTTCCCCATAAACTTTGCTGTCTTGTATCTTTCCTGTCCCACAGTTTTACAGAAATGATTTCATATCGTTGCCCATGCCAACTTGCATGACACTTAATGTCGCAGACATGAGCACTCAGTGGACGCATAAGCTGTTTATTGTTGCATTCTTTAAACAAACCTGAAGGGAAGCACCGGGTCTGTCCAACACCGGCAAAGTGAGACAACAGCAGGTTTAACTCTGGGGTCTTGCCTGCACCCTACTGTTTGGTTCCCTTTCTGAAGTAGAGTGGGAGGCGGCAGTAATCCAGCAAGAATCAGACGCTTGTTGATGGAAGCCATTTATAGAGAGAGGACTTTGGTGGAAATGAGGTGGAGAGCACCGAATCTTTATATTTCGGGCCTGAACAAACTTTTCTTCTCCTCTGCGCACCAAAGGAAGGTAAAATATTATTTTAAACGGTCTTTGATCCTCTTCTTGCTTTCTTCACTAAATAGTACTAGTGAATTTTGCAATATGGGTTTGATGGCATGATGGAAAACTGACCTGGTTCAAACCTGATCTGCTTGTATTCAGAAAGACCTTTAATTATGTAATTTCAATATTGATTTGTAATGCAGAATGACTAATATAGTGTGGGACTTTGGCAAGCACTTTGCCTATTTTAACAACTGCCAACCTATTTCTGGCTAACAGTTCAAATCTGCTCTACTGCAGCTGCCTTTCTTCAGTTCAACGAATCAGAGCCAAATTGATATTGACTTACAGTCTGAGATTTTGGTACCATTTACCATAGCATAGACAATTCTGTAGACAATTCGGAGTTCAGGACCATTGACCAAAACACTAAGTTTAAATTCCACTATGGCAGATAAGAAATTGAAATTGAAATCCAAGCAATTGAATAACTTGTTACAAGACAACAGCATGTAACAGTAACCATAAAACGTATTTGTGTAAAATTCATTTTGTTCACTGATATCTTTGAAGGACAGAGGAAATACTTTCTAGACAATTTGACCAATGCAGTTGCTTTTTTTTTTAATGAACAGCTAAGCATGGACCTTAAATGCCAGCCTTACCAATGACATCCAAATCCCTGATCTCTTTTTTTTAAAAGCTATTGCTGCCAATTTATCTCCTTTCAGAGCAGAACTTTTCAAGTGGGGAATCTTTGATCTATCTTCCCAATTAATCTGTGCAAATACAAAAAAGAAAAACAAATAATAAATAAATAATATTGAGAACATGAGTTGTGGAGCTTTTGAAAGTGAGTCCATAGGTTGTGGAATCAGTTCAGAGTTGAGGTGAGGTGAGTGAAGTTATCCACTTTGGTTCAGGAGCCTGATGGTTGAAGGGTAATAACGGTTACTGTAACTGTGAGAGACGGTACTGGAATCTGAATCAAAAAGTAGTCAGTTGGAAGAATGAGCAGATCGAGCAGCATCTGTTGGAAAAGAGGAATGCATGGATCTGCTGTTCCTTCAACAATTCCATTCACTCCCACGTGTACTGCTCAACCTGCTGGATTCCTCCAACAGATTGTTTATTTTTAACTTAACTATTTAGTCCAAAGATGTACTGGTTAGTAGGTTAATTGGTCATTGTAAATTGTCCCATGATTAGGCTGGAGTTAAATTTGGGGATTGCTGGGTTACATGGCTCGAAGGGTCTATTCCGCAATTCCAGTGAAAGTCTTACATATTTTACTGAGTTCTGCTTGGTTTTAAGCATCTATTTTAGTATGCAATGATCCTTTGGTTTAGTAGGGTCTAACAAATGCAATTCCTGATTGATTGGGACTTCATCTACTTTATGAACATTCAAAATATTTGGTAGTTTACAGAGCTCTCCATGGAAATCCAAATGATTCTGCATGTGCCCTAATCATTTCAAATGAAAGGTATAGTGCCAGCCCCCTGTTTCTTGGTTGTGTTTTCCCTGACTACAGGAACAAAGTTCCCCGCTGCTTTCTGTAAGGAGTATATACATTCTCCCCATGACCACATGGGTTTCCTCTGGGTGCTCTGGTTTCCTCCCACAGTCCAAAGATGGACATTATGTAGGCCGAAGTGAATAGATTCATTAGGCCTGTTCCTGTCCTTTTTTGTTCTGTGTTCTACAACAAGATGATGAAAGGTGCTTTATCAATATGCATGCTTTTTGCACTTCGTAATATTGTATTATTAAATTCTTTTTTTAACAAGGACTCAAAATAATTCAGTTCTTAGTTTCTTTTGAGGAAGAGCCCCTTAAATGAATTGGTAAAAATTTGTAAATATAATACAGATGATGAAAGATGGAAAATATATTTTTTCTAATTTGAGTTTGCATCTTATGCGGCTCATTAGTTTTTAATATTGGATGTGTGTACTCCATTAAGGTTGTAGCATGTGACTAAATATTGCAGGACTGTTAAAGAAGTCTTCAGAAAGCTTTTCTATGTAGGTGCTGCCTTCTTGTTTTAGGGAGTGAGAAACATATTCTCTTGCACTTTGCCGTCTGACCCTCTCACCTCTGTAAGTTCTTTTGTTTAATTAGTAATTTAGTTCCAGTGTCTTGGAAAGTGTTGCCATCGTCGAGTTTACTAGGAAGCCTTGTGCTTCAAACAGATTTATGGACGCTTGGAAATAGTTCATCTCCAGGACACTGTGGGGGAGAAAAAGGTCTTCCGGATAATCATTTTGGGATGTTTTGAGTTTCTGGCACAAAAGCAAATTATTTGGCCCAAATGGCATGTGCCAGCAATCATTCTCCATAACTACCTCTTTGGGCTCTTCTATCAACTTGTGTCATTATATCCTTCTACTCTCTACTCACTCGTACTTTAATATATGCTTACCATTTCCCTCAATTACTACTTGTGGTAGAGTTTCACAAATGAACTCTGGGATCAACTTGACTGAGAGCTGGCTTTTGTGGTGTTATACAGAAGGTTAATGATCATTGCAAATGATGCCAGAAATAGATTTTTACATGGGTGCTAGGTTCCCCCATAATTGAGAATGGGGATACTCATACAATCTTTTTTTATAAAGGCTAGCTTTATTTGTTATATGTACATTGATAGATACTGTGAAATGAGTCCTTTGCATAAAATCAAATCAGCAAGGATCGTGTCATCACTCTTCTAATGCCAACTTAGCATGCTAACAAGTCACTAACCTGAACTATACACCTTTGAAATGTAGAAGGAAACCAGAGCACATGGAGAAAACCCACACAGTCACAGAGAGAACTTGCAAACTCCTTATCAACAGAGGCGGGGAACTGAACCCCAATATTACAGCTGGCGCACTGTAAGATATTACACTGACTACTATGTTACACAATGCTACCACCTTAGCTTCTCCTGTTAATGTAAATCACAGTTCACATGGACATGGAAGCTCTATAGAGTTCTGAATTGTGTTAAGGAAGCAGGGATTCTGAAGAAGAACTTAGAGAGATTAGGAGAATGAACAAAGAAATGGCAGATGGAATACAGAGTAGGGAAGTGTAGGGTCATACACTTTGGGAGAAGAGATAAAGGTGTAGAATTTTTTCTAAATGGAGAGAAAATTCAGAAATCAGATGTGTAAAGGGCCTTTGGAATCCTCGCACAGGATTCCCTAAAGGTTAATGTGCAGGTTGAGTCAGTGGTAAGGAAAGCAAATGCAATGTTAGCATTCAGTTTGAGAGGACGAGAATATAAAAGCAAGAATGTAATACTGAGGCTTTACAAGGCTTTGGTCGGACTGCGCTTGGAGTATTGCGAAAAGTATTGGGCCCCCCTATCTAATAAAGGGTGTGCTGGCGTTGGAGAGAGTCCAGAGGAGATTTACAAGAATAATCCCAGGAATTAAAGGGTTAACTTATGAGAAGCATTTGGTGGCTCTGGGCCTGTATTCACTGGAGCTTAGTAGAATGGGGGGGGGGGCCCACTGAAACCTATTCAATGTTGAAAGGCCTCAATAGAATGGACCTGTGGAGATGACGTTTCCTGTAGTGGGAGAGTCTAGGACCAGAGGACACAGCCTCAGAATAGAAGGGTGTCGCTTCAGAACAGAGATGAGGAGGAATTTCTTTAGTTGGAGGGTGGTGAATCTGTGGAATTCATTGTCACAGACGGCTGTGGAGCCCAAGTCATTGGGTATATCTCAAACAGAGGTTGATGGGTTCTTGTTTAGTAAGGGAGTCAAAGGGTACGGGGAGAATGGGGTTGAAAGGGATAATAAGTCAGCCATGATGGAATGGTGGAGAAGACTCGATAGGGTGAATGGCCTAATTCTGTTGTGTATGGTGTTATAGTCTTATCTGATCAGTTGACTGGATGCTTAGTTCATGCCACCATCCGAGACTTGGCTTTTTTCATCGCTACCATCAGGATGGAGGTCCAGGAGGCTGAAAGCCCACACTCAGTGTTTTAGGAACAGGTTCTCCCCCTCTGCCATCAACCCATGAACACCTCCTCACTATTACTGTTCTGCGCCGTTTATCAATGTGTTTATTGCTTTGTGAGTTGCAACAATTTTTATGTCTTTGCAGCTGTACTGCTGCCAAAACTACAAATTTCATGACATATCTCAGTGATAATCAACTGGATTCTGATTCTAAACCTAGTACAGTAGCTGGCTTCTGTTACATCATTTCCACGTAACCCTGCTTTTGATGTTCACCAGGCTGGCACCTTTTTTGACAGGTTCTGGCAGGTTTATTTACATTTTGTGAGTTATTCTGGGTCTCTTAGCTTTGTGGCAAAGGTACACTTAAAGGATGCACTGTTTTGGGCTGCTGGAGCTGTTTATCTCATTTAAGTCCATACCAGATCAATGCAGAGTGAAGTAGTGTGTGTTCAATGAAAGATGAACTTCGTCTCCAACAGCCTCTGTGTGGTGTCTTTCTTGGTGATAGACGTTAAAGTGCCCCACCCAGAATACATTCTTGGTTATTACTACTCCTAATGCTTATGCTGAATGGGCTGCACTTGGACCAATTGCCTTGCAGAGAAATTCGCTAGTTGGACAGAGTAAGATTTAAACTAGATTAGCAGGGGGTGGGAGTCTTAACAGGTGCAAGTCATGAGATAAGGCCAGCAGGAGCAAGTTCAGAAATGAGGGTAGTCAGCGGCAGAGTAAATGGAGGGAAAGAAATACTCATTTTAGCTACACAGGGTTTAACAAGTAAGGCTGTGAGGACTGGGATGTCATAGCCATAACAGAAACATGGCTGAGAGAAGGGCAAGACTAGCAGTTCGGTATTCCTGGATACAGGATCAGAATCAAAATCAGGATTATTATCACTGATGTATATTGTGAAATTCATTGTTTTGCAGCAGCAGTACAGTGCAATACAGTAAAGATTGCTATATTACAATATGTTAAATAAAAAGCAATGGTGTAGTAAGAGTGCAAAATAGTGAAATTGGGTTCATGGACAGTTCATAAATCCAATGGCAGAGGAGAAGAAATTGTACCTAAGACATTGAGTGTGGGTCTTCAGGCTCCTGTGCCTCTTCCCTGATGGTACTAATGAGAAAAGGATGACACTTGACCATCAGATATTCCAGGTCAGGGGAGCAGGACTGAGACAGAACCACCATGTCTCTGCATCATGATTGGTTAATACTGATAAAATCGTCACCACCTCTGCCATTACCTGACACTGCTACCCAGGCCATGCTGTGGAACGTGTAGACGCCCGGATCAACATGTTAATGGTGGGTTCCAGGATTGGAGCTTCATGCTGGCAGGAGGCACAAGGGCCAGTCAGCACAGAAGTGCGTGAGTCAGCGAGACCGGGGTCTGTGGCTCTGTCATCTGAGAGTCCTGATTTCAAGGCCTGGAGTTCAGGATCCTCACTCACCATCATCAACAAGTTGACACCGAAGATCAAAGCCCCAGGTGTTGAGCGTAAGTCGAGGCTCAGTGGCCAGTGTTCTGAAGTTGCGAGTCTGTAAGTCCACTGGGGAAGTCAAAGGCCCAATGACTGTGAGTCTGTGAGTCCTGGAAGTTGAAGGCCTGAAACGGCCTGTCTTGGGGTTGAAGGACTGTCTCTCTCTATGCATGGGTGGTTAGGTGGGAGCGAGGAGACTGCTATTTTATTGCTGTTGATGTTGTTGTTGCCGCTGCTTGTGTTGTTCTGTGAATATAGTGGGCATGCTATGTTGCCACCCGAATTTGTAGCAACACGTGGGCTGCCCTAGTGGGTTGTGTTGGCTGTTAACACATTTCACTGTATGTTTTGATGTACACATGATAAATAAATGAATCTCAATCTGAGTCTGAAGAGGGAAGGAGGCAAAATGAGATTATGAGATGGACCGGGTAGGGAAGATTAAGGAGAATCCTAAGAGGTTCTCTTACTATATTTAGAGTAAAAGTGCAGCTGGTGATTGAGTAGGCACCCTTGGAGATCAGTAGGACCACCTATGTCTTCAGCCGCAAGAGATGGGTGGGATTATTAATGAATGTTTCTCCTGATTACTCAGGAGAAATTCATGGTTGCTTGAGAAGTAAGGAAAACAAGTAAGGATGTTTTGTAGGACATTCATATTGCCAGCAGGAGGTGTTTGCAGCCTTACCCCTTACAAGGTTATTATAGATTAAGGAGTGCATCTTTGGTCTTTGTGAAAGGCTGGAGAGAAAATTGTAGAGGATCTTGCAGAAGCCAGTTAACCATTTGCAAAGTTCCCAAAGACTGGAGGGTGGTTAATGTTGTTCCATTGTTTAAAAAGGGCAGCACGTAGAAGCCAGGAAACTAGAGGCTGGTTCACCGGACATCAGTAGTGAGGAAGTTACTGGAGGGAATTCTGAGGCACAGGATCTACCAATACTTGGATAAACTGAGTCTGATGAGGAGGAGTCAGCATGACTTTTCTGTGTGGGAAGCTGTGCTTGACAATTCTTTTAGAGTTTTGTGAAAAAGATATCAAAAAGGTGGTGATTATAGGGATGTGGATGTTGTCTATTTGGAATTTAACAAGGTCTTTGACAAGGTCCCACATGGTAGGCTGATCTGGGAGATTATGTCCCAAGAAATCCAGGGAGAATTAGTTAAGTGGATTCAAAACTGGCTCAGAAGTGGGAAGCAGAGTGTGGAGGTTGAAGGCTGTTTCTCGGAATGGAGGCCAGTGACAGGTGATGTGCTACAAGGATCGATGTTAGGACCCTTGATGTTTGCTTTTGTAAGTGATATGGATGCCAGTGCACAAGGCATGATTAGTAAGTTTATCAATGAGGCAAGATGTGGAGGTGTTGTTGATCACGAACGAGGTTACTGTAGATTACAGGTGGTGGATCTTGATCAGTTTGGAAAGTGGGCCAAGGGGTAGTATATGGATTTCAATGCAAACAAATTTGAAGTAGAGCATTTCAGAAAGCCAAACCAGCATCAAACTTGTACTATAAATGGGCACTCGGCAGAATAATGAACTGAAGGACCTTGGAGTACAAGAACATAGTTCATTGAAAGCAGGTTCACAGATAGACATAGTGGTGAAAAAGGCATTTAGCGCCCTGGACGTCATCAAGGATGGCATTGAGTATAGGAGTTGGGATATTATAATGTAGTTGTATAAGTTATTGGTGAAGCCCCACTTGGAAAATTATGTACAGTTTTGATCACTGTATTATAGGAAAGATGTGGTTAAACTGAAAGGAATGCAGAAAAGATTCATAAAAATGTTTCCAGTTCTAGAGGGCCTAAGTTATAGGAGAGATTGGCCAGGCTAGGTATTTATTCCTTGAAATGTAGGAGGATAAGGGTGACCTTATAGAAATGTTGAAAATTAAGAGAGCCATAGATAAAGTGATGTTAAAAGCCATTCCCCCAGGGTAGGGGATTCCTAAACCAGGGATCATAGATCTAAGGTGAGAGGAGAAAGATTTAAAAGGACCCTGAGGGTCAACCTTTTCATGCAGAGGTGGTGAGTATATGGAATGATCTGCCAGAGGAAGCGGTTGAGGCTGGTACAATCGTATTGTTTAAAAAGCACTTGGATAGGACAATGGAGGGGCAGGACTTAGAGGGATATGGGCCAAACACAGGAAATTGTGTGACGAGCATACACATAGATAAGATGTTAGCTGTCCTGTGTGATCAGCAGTTGGTCTGCCACCTGTCTTCAAGAGAGAGATAAGGAACACAATGAAACAGCATCTGGAGATGTGTAATGAAGGGACGGGAGAGAGAAAGCTGTCTGGAGCGGCTCCCCCTTTGAACCCTGAACTGTTTGAAGTGATGGACAAGTGATACCCCAGCAGGGGGATAAAAAGGGACCGGTTCGCTAAGGCAGGACACACACGACACCCGAGGTAACGAGACCCTGGAAGCGGTGCGCCTCTCACGAGTCGGTGGGAAGTACCGGACGACGCACAGGGTGGAAAGGTACGATCAGCGGGAACCTGGTGTGTGTCCGCCCTTGCTTGGGTGCCGAGTTCACTGCAGAGGATCGACCGCATCTGGAGGAGGGGTCACAGTCGGTGACCTCAGGTGACATCACCAAGGACCTGCCCAAAAAGCTGCTTGTGAGCCATATCGCCAGTCTGTGAGTGGAAGCCGTGTCTGAATGATCAGTCGCTCCCGTTCTCTCTCTCGCTCTCGCTCTCGCTCTCTCTCTCTCTCTCTCTCTCTCTCTCTCTTCCCCCCCCCACGTTGTCCATCGCCATGGCAACGATTACTGCGAACTGAACTAAATTGGACTGAACTTTTGTGTCACTTTGAAATTTGGTCATTTACCCCTAGACAACGATAGAGCTTGATTGATGCTGTTATCTTAATTCTGCACACATGTGTGGTTATCATTGCTGAACTGTTGCATTTATTATCCTTTCGATTACTGTCTTGCTTGTTTCTTTAATAAAACTTTCTTAGTTCTAGTAATCCAGACTCCAACTGAGTGATCCATTTCTGCTGGTTTGGCAACCCAGTTACGGGGTACATAACATAAGTGGGGTTCTCGTCCGCGATTTTGAACGCTAAATTTGGGACGGAGTAAATTGGTTGGGTTAAAATTCCCGAAAGAAAGAAAAGACAAACAGCAGAAATGGAGGCTAAGGAATTTATAAAGGCGCCGACCTTGGAGGCACTAGAGGATGCCAGGAAATCGGATTTGGTAGCTGTGGCCAAATGGCTGAATCTTGCTAAGGTGAAGTCGACAATGAGGAGAGAGGAGATACACAGAGCTATTGTAGAGCACTATGTATCTAAAGGTGTGTTTCCCCAAGGCGAGCTGGGAGTGGTGTCTATTGAAAAACCTGCTGGAGACGTGGTACAGGTACAGCTTGAAAAACTGAGACTCGAGCACGAGTTCCGGATGTGGCAGTTGGAGCGAGAAGAGAAGGAGAGAGAGAGAGAGAGAAAGACAGTTGGAGAGAGAAGAGAAAGAGAAGGACAGACAGTTGGAGAGAGAGGAGAAAGAGAGGGACAGACAGTTGGAGAGAGAGGAGAAACAGAGGGAAAGGGAATTCGAATTGGAGAAGTTAAGAGAAGAGCAGGGGCTAGTGCCGAACCAAGGTGGAGGGTTCCGGGCGACGCAGGAGGTTAGGCTGGTTCCCCCATTTGACGATACCGACGTGGATCGGTACTTTCTCCACTTCGAAAAAGTGGCTATAAGTCAGGACTGGCTGAGGGATAAGTGGGTTGTCTTACTTCAGAGTGTACTGAAAGGGAAAGCCCAAGAAGCTTACTCCGCTTTGTCCACGGAAGATGCCCAGAGGTATGAGGTGGTGAAAGAGGCCATCCTCAGGATTTATGAGTTGGTCTTGGAGGCATACCGGCAGAGGTTCCGGAATGCGAGGAAGCAGTGGGACCGCACGTATTTGGAGTTTGCCCGTGAGATGCAGACATATTGTGAGCGTTGGTGCGCCTCGAAGGGGGTAGAGGGGGATTATGACAGACTGCTGCAGCTGATCCTGATTGAGCAGTTTAAAGGTTGTGTCCCTGAGGGTATGAGACCCTACCTCGATGAGAAAGAGGCAGCCACGTTAGCTGCAACTGCTAAGTTAGCAGATGAGTATGCGTTGACGCATAAAATGAAGTTTGCCCCGAGTAAAGGCTACCAGAAGGGTAGTCAGGACGGCGGGGAGAGACCGCCGGAAAAGTCAGAAAGTAAGCCGGGGACTAGTGAGAAGGATAAGGTAGACCGGGAGCAGTCTGGTAGGAAGTCTCCTGGGATCGTCTGTTATAATTGCGGGAAAGTCGGACACTTTGCGTCCAGGTGCTTTGCCCCAAAGAAGGAGACGGGAAAAGGAAAAACAGCAATTTTGAATGGCTGTATCAAGCTGTTAAGCGAACTGCTAGGGAAGGACAGGTCTGAAAAAGTTCAGGAAGGGCGCGAGAGGTTTATCTCGGCCGGATTGGTGTCAGTTAAGGAGGGGTTAAAACCAGTTCCAGTGCGGATCTGGAGAGACACGGGAGCATGTCAGTCACTAATACTGAAGAGTGTATTAGAGTTTAGCTCAAAGACCCAGACTGGGGAGGTAGAGATCAAAGGTGTTGGGGAAGGGACAGAGTCAGTCCCTTTGCACTAGATACACTTACAAAGCAACCTGGTCTCTGGACTAGTCACGATCAGGGTGAGGTCCGAATTACCGATGAAAGGCGTGGAAGTCTTGCTCGGTAATGACCTCGCCGGGGGAATCGTGTTCCCAGTCGTGAGATTGACAGGTCAGCCTGCCAGCAGTGAGGCCCCGCCCACGGACTCACAGGTTCATCACGGGGCTGCGGTGGTAAATTTAGCTGAAACGTTTCTGCCAGTCTTGTACGAGACGGGGGTAGAAAATGAAAAGAAAGAGTGTAGTGAGACAAGAGGCAGTGAGGGAGCTGGGACAGACGTAGCAGTAGCCAGGAAAGAATTTGTGCCGACGCAGGAGCGAGACGAGGGGCTGATGGTTTTGGCGGAGACAGCTCTCCCTGACACAGACTTTAACAAGGGAACTAGTAGGCTATTGTGGGGAGGACGAAGCGCTGAGAAAAAAAGGGAAATCAAGTACAGTACCCGTAGATGAGGAGTGGGGGGTGGTGCAAAAGAGTTATGGGGCTGAGGTTTTTAACATGGCCCACGACGTACCCCCCCGGTGGACATTTTGCGGTGCTGGAGGAAACAGTTGGTGGAATCATGAAAGAGGTTTACTGGCTGCCCAGGGGAAAGGATGTTATTGATTATGACCCACGCGAACTGAGACAGTCACAGGCTTTTGATGTGCTAACAAACTTAGTCGGTGTTAGCGTGGAAATCAATGAAGCTAGGGGCCCCCTGATAAGAGGAAAAAACCATTTTGAAAGGATCGATCAGATGGGAGAAGGCTATTGTTTTGGCCAGGTCTACTGATAAGGTCTCTCCCTTAATCCCCGAACAAAGCGAATCTTTAGCAGAAGTAATTAAACGACTCGCACCCGTGTGCTTGATTGTCCCGAGGCGATGCAAAGAACTGGGACGTTGGGTGATGTCTGTTACAATGGGGCAGCCTAGCAAACAACATCCATATATAATGAGTAATTCAGTGACTAAAGGGCTGATGAACACAGAGGTGTGTATTGGCAATTTAATACGGCTGTCTGAAGCCAGCTTGATAGTGAACCTTGAAAAAAATGAATTCGGCCACACGGGGGTCACTTACCTGGGAATTGTGGTGACACAGGGGCAGCTGGCAGCGATGCAAGCTACAGTGCAGGCTATCGCTGACCTCCCAACCCCGACAGACAAGAGGGCCCTCAGAAGGCTCTTGGAGATGGTGGGGTACTGTAGGAAGTTTTGCAATAACTCTGCGGTCACTACCCCTCCCCCTGCTACTAAGCCCTTGCGAGAGAAAACTGAGTCGGAATGGGACGACCCTTGTTATTGTGGTCCGGGACAAAACCAAATGAGAGGTTACATTGATCGAAATTCATCAGTGTTTTTGGCCACTATGAAGTTTGCTGAGTTGGAGCCTGGTCTAAGGGATTATTAATAACACATGTAAAAGGAACAGAAAATGTGATGACTGTCTGTCAAGGTGCTGACAACTTCAAACTCGCTGTGTTAGCCAAATGGCTGATAAAGATGTATATTTGTGCGTGTATCAAATAATGTACTCATGTTTGTAATTTTTACCTCCCGGTAAAAATCCTTAAAGGGGGGAAGTGTGACGAGCATACACATAGATAAGATGTTAGCTGTCCTGTGTGATCAGCAGTTGGTCTGCCACCTGTCTTCAAGAGAGAGATAAGGAACACAATGAAACAGCATCTGGAGATGTGTAATGAAGGGACGGGAGAGAGAGAGCTGTCTGGAGCGGCTCCCCCTTTGAACCCTGAACTGTTTGAAGTGATGGACAGGCAATACCCCAGCAGGGGGATAAAAAGGGACCGGTTCACTAAGGCAGGACACACACGACACCCGAGGTAACGAGACCCTGGAAGCAGTGCGCCTCTCACGAGTCGGTGGGAAGTACCGGACAACGCACAGGGTGGAAAGGTACGATCAGCGGGAACCTGGTGTGTGTCCGCCCTTGCTTGGTGCCGAGTTCACTGCAGAGGATCGACCGCATCTGGAGGAGGGGTCACAGTCGGTGACCTCAGGTGACATCACCAAGGACCTGCCCAAAAAGCTGCTTGTGAGCCATATCGCCAGTCTGTGAGTGGAAGCCGTGTCTGAATGATCAGTCGCTCCCGTTCTCGTTCGTGTTCGTTCTCTCTCTCTCTCTCTCTCCTCTCTCCTCTCTCCTCTCTCCTCTCTCCTCTCTCCTCTCTCCTCTCTCCTCCCTCCTCCCTCCTCCCTCCTCCCTCCTCCCTCCTCCCTCCTCCCTCCTCCCTCCTCCCTCCTCCCTCCTCCCTCCTCCCTCCCCTCTCCCCTCTCCCCTCTCCCCTCTCCCCTCTCCCCTCTCCCCTCTCCCCTCTCCCCTCCCCCCTCCCCCCTCCCCCCTCCCCCCTCCCCCCTCCCCCCTCCCCCCTCCCCCCTCCCCCCTCCCCCCCTCTCCCTCCTCTCTCTCCTCTCCCCCCCCACGTTGTCCATCGCCATGGCAACGATTACTGCGAACTGAACTAAATTGGACTGAACTTTTGTGTCACTTTGAAATTTGGTCATTTACCCCTGGACAACGATAGAGCTTGATTGATGCTGTTATCTTAATTCTGTGCACATGTGTGTTTATCATTGCTGAACTGTTGCATTTATTATCCTTTTGATTACTGTGTTGCTTGTTTCTTTAATAAAACTTCCTTAGTTCTAGTAATCCAGACTCCAACTGAGTGATCCATTTCTGCTGGTTTGGCAACCCAGTTACGGGGTACGTAACAATTGAAACTAGCTGGTTGGGCACCATGGTTACCATGTACTGATTGGGCCAAAGGGCCTGTGTGTCATGTGCTAAATGAGGTTTCCATGGAGTAATGTGAAAAGATCATCATCCGTAAGTTGCCTTGCCCATATGACCTTGGATCATGTGGTATGTCTGTGATGTTTTCCAATTCTTGTCACTTTTGGCAGTCTTTTGGGTTTGTGCTGTCAGTGTGACAGGTCATATCTGAGAATGTGCCCAGGAAATGTATGGTCCTATGGTTTAGCAAAATCATCAAGGTTTTTTCTTGATGAGCCTCCCAGACAGCGTCCCATTATTTTATCAAACATTCTAGATTTTAGTGTGGAGTATGTCATGGGTTTATTTCAGCTGTGTGTGTTTTGTTTTTTTTACTAAATTCAAAGATAGTAAGTCTTTTTTAAATTTAATTAATTAAGTTCAAATCCCTTAGATGTTGCTGTGGCATTTAAATTCCTGTATGTAAGTAATTTCTCGTGGCCTCTGAGTTACTATTCCCATTACAAGAACTGTTTCCATAGCAGAACTGGTATGTTTCAGTGTCATTAAATGTGATGTATAATGCAATCTGTTGTTCTTATTGCATTAATGACTATCTGTAGTGGAAGTGTGAAAGGGTCAATGAAAGTCATCCATGTGAAACTGCAAGATAGCTCTGCTTCTGAATATTTTTTGTCTTGTTCTGATTTCAGATCTTGTGATTTGCAACATCATTTGATGTCAGCAAGATTGTTTCATTATCATTAATAGCTTGAAAGTTCACTAGTACGTCTTAAACTAGACAAATGTCAATTTGTAATGCACACAACAACTGTGTGCATGGACCATTAGTCCAAATTCTCAGTTAGAAATGACAAAATTATTTCTGTCAGTTAACTCGTAAAGATTTTGCATCATATGCCCTTGGTCTTCAATTTACAGTACATAAAGATTTTTCCAATCTTGTTCCTAAAATAGATCTGCAGCTCTGAACTCGTTTTTCAGGTAAAGGTACAAGGACATTGTTTCACAGGAGAAATCCCTAGGCTATACAGCCTTTTCTCAAGGTTAAAATATATTTGCCGTATCCTTCTTAATCTCCTCTGCATCCTCTTTTGTGCTGTTGCATCTCTCCTTTAATGTTGTGACCTGAACTTGATGTGATTCTCAAATCTCTTTTCACAATTTTTTTTATTATTGTAATTTAGTAATTTGTTATACCTGCACTGTACTGCTGCCACAAAACAACACATTTCACCACTTATGTCAGTGACAAAAAAGCAAATTCTGATTAGAGAAGCATTAAAGTACACTGTTTGCTGGTGGAACGCAGCAGGCCAGGCAGCATCTATAGGCAGAAGTACAGTCGACGTTTCAGGCCGAGACCCTTCATCAGGACCAAAACACCGACTGTACTTCTTCCTGTAGATGCTACCTGGCCTGCTGCGTTCCGCCAGCATTTTGTATGTTTTGCTTGAATTTCCAGCATCTACAGATTTCCTCGTGTTAAGATACACTGTTTCCTGACTTGTCTTATTATTCTAGCATAACTTCCAAGCACTTATTTCCTTTGCTTTGGCTTATAAAGGACAGCGTCCCATATGTCTTGTTAACCACATTGTTGGCCTGCTTTTGCCACCTTTTAAGGATTAGCAAACACACATTGAAAAGCCCATCTGTTCCTCTTATTGTGCATTCCCCTACCATGGTCCAAGTCCCTTCATGCATCACCACACATTTACCAGATAGAATTTCCCTTGCCACTTTTCTGCCCAATTAATCAGATTTTGCAGTCAAAGGCTTTTCTCATTGTTGACCATAAAGCCAATATCCTTTGCAAACTTCTTTTAAGTCTGCCACAAACAGCAAGGATTGGAGTACTGAGATCACCCTAGATGCAGCCTTCCAAATGCAAAAAATACCCTTCCTTGAAATGATCATTGCAAGAGACAAACCTAAAACTATTGAAGTTATACCAATGACCTAGCTGTTTGACATGTGTGAATCTATTCCTCATGTTGATACAAAATCAGTGAACAGATAGGTGTGTCAAGATAGTTTACAGGTTCCTCAGTACCAAGGAACAGTCAAAACAAATCAATATAGTAGACGACAACACTTAAGCAAGCCAGTCAGCAAAGTGAATCTTTAATCAAACTGTGCATCCGTGAAAAGTATTTACACACATTCTTCAAAGAGGGCACAGTTAAGTGACATATTTGTATATATGCATGCAAGGATCATGTGGTCAGAGGTCATGATGATTTTATCATATTCATGATGTAAACACAACATATAGTGAATTTCTTGATATTTAAATTTGAAGCTTCAATCAAGAGCACAAAAAAATAGGAGCAGGCGTAGAGGACAGAAAATTCCAAAGATTCATCACCTTCTGCAACAATAAATTCCTGCACATCTCAGTTTCAAATGACCTACCCATTATCTTGTAACAATATCCAGTTATCTGAGATTCTCCCACTAGTAAAAATGTACCAATACATAACCTATCGTACCACCTCAGGGTCTTGCATGTCTCTATAAAGTCGCCCTCATTCCCTTAAACTCTCAGAATGTTCATTCTATGTCATGTAAATGTTATTGTAAATAGAACTTAAAGCTCCAACACTTCCCAAGGTCCACCTTGGGGTATGTCAAAAGTTTCCAATTCTTGTGGTCCTATCCCTAAACCTGTGCCTTCCTCTCCTTGTCCTTTTGACCCTCTGGCCCATTCATAGGCTTAACTGTCAGGCGCAAAGTAAATGATAAGATGTAAACAAAATCTAATTATCTGTCCCTGCCTAGATAGGTTCTCAGCCTGTTTAGGTCTTGTCATACTCTCTCCAATTCTTCATCAACAATGGGACAGGTGGCCCAGTAAGTTGATCAGTCTCTACATTAGTTGAACAACCCTGATCATGAACACAAAGTGAAATTTGCAAAGCCACATCCTTGTAAGAAGTGGGCTTGCAGCCATTGCCACCCACTCATGTTGCTGCATATCATTTAGAGCTTTGTGGTGGGCAGAGCTGGACTTGAAAACAGTCAGCAGCCTTCAGTGTAAGGTTCACTCTGGTCTTGGCACTGATGATCTGAAGTCCCAAGGGAATGCTTTTGGATTCAATGGGAAAGCAATGTTGGCACATCCTCCACCAGTACTAAAGCAACGTGTATTGGACCATTCCTTTGAGTGTTACCATGCTGCACTCAAGGCCTAGAGCTGCTTAATAGCCATCTATGTGTCCCAGCAGCCTTCCAGATGCAGGTATCAATGTACCTTGAGAGAGAACACTAAAATAAGGGCACATTTCTGTAACTTCTTATACAAACCTTTTGTAGTGTAGCAAATACAGTCATGAATTTATGTATAGCAAACACAAAAAAGGACTGAATTATCTGTATTTGTAATTTTGGTAGAGATTTACCCTGTGTTCTTTGTTTTGAATCAATGTGATGGTTACCTTTACATCTGTCTGTAAGAGTAGGTAAGAATTTGGTCTCATACCCATTCTCCAGAGGTGCAGCACTCCCTCTTCACAGCACTGACTCTCAATAATGAAACTATAGTCTTAAAATTGGGGCTTGATTCCATTGTTTGGCTTGGAGCCACACTAAGGACAGGCAAAGAAGGACTGGGAACTGGCACCAAAACATGGAAACACAAGAGACTGCAGATGCTGGGATGTGGAACAACAGTCTGCTGGAAGAACTCATGGGGTAAAGCTGCATCTGTGGAAGGGGAGGAATTGTTGATCGTTTTCGGTCGAAACCTAGCACCTGAACTGGGAGTAGGAAGGCAAGATGCCCAGCATAAAGAGGAGAAGGGGAATGGTTTAAAATGACAAGTAAATTGTAGCAGATAGTAGAGAAGAGTGGGGTGGTGTTGGAAGACTGTAGCAGGTGAATGATAGTTGGACTCAGACAGGGGGAATGGAGAAAAATATCAAATGGACCAACTGGAGAAGAAAGAGATGGGGAGAGAGAGAGAGAGAAAAGGAGGAGGAGAGAAGTGGGGGAAAGGAGATGCCTAAAATTGGAATACTCATTATTCATTCTTGGGTTGTAAACTACCCAGGGGAATATGTTGCTGTTCCTCTAGTTTGTGCTTGGCTTCATCCTGACAGTAGAGATGGATGGGTCGCTGTGGAACTGAGAAGAGGAGTTGAAATAGACGGCAGTCGGAATTTCTGGTTGGCCATTGCGGACTGAGCATTGGGGTTCTGCAAAACAGTGGCCCAGCTTGCCATTAGTCTGATTTAGGGGAGGTCAAGTCAGGAGCAGTAAATGCGGTAGACAAGGTTGGAGAAGAAATATGGAACCTTTGCCTCACTTGAAAGACTGTTTAGTTCCCTGAATAGCAGTAAGGGAGGAGGGAAAGTGCCAGGAGTAAGGGAGAGATGGGTGTGAAGAGTGAACCTGAAAGTCATAGAGGGACTGGTCCCTACGGAAGGCAGAAAAAAGTGGGGAGGAGGAGGTGGAGCTGGTGGAGAGATCTCATTACAGCTGATGATCGCATTTGTGTCCAGCTGCCATTTACCTTAACCCCTGATGGTTCCTATTCCCACTTCAGACCGGTTCAGCTGAAGTTTCTTGACCCTAACATTAACCTTCCATTTCCCTCCACAGATGTTGCCTGACATGCTAAGTTCCTCCAGCATTTTGTTTGATGATCCAGATTCCAACATCTGCAGTCGCTTGTAAAAATAAATGTAATGGGATCCCTTTTTTATTCATCTATAACCATAGTGGAATCAGGCCATCTCTGGCAAAAGCAGCATTTATTATCCATTATGATTGTCCAAGAGAATGTGGTAGTGTACAGCACTGCAGAAGCATTGATAAATTTCCATGTTGCTTCAGGGGAGATGAACTGGATGACTTCAACAACTGCTTATTCCCATAGCAACCCTGGAAATCGTCAAGAGTCTAGTCCTGCTTTAAAATTATCATTTATCAACGTCATTGCAAGGGCACCAAAGCTAATTTCTTCCCTGCTTCTGCTCTGGGTGCGATGAAGTAGACCAACATATATCCAAGATCATCTTTGGCCATCCTTAACTATCTATTTAGGACCACATTGATCTACACAATTAAACAATACTAAGCTCCAGCTTTCTAAATAGATACATGGACGTTTAGTTCTAATTCTTAATGTTAATGGGTTTTCAAGGAAAAATTAACCATGATATGGATACCACTATCAAAGATTACATACATTCAGTAGCCACTTGATTAGGTACACCTGTATACATGCTCATTAATGCAAATATCTAATCAGCCGATGGTGGCAGCAACTCAATGCATAAAAGCATGCAGACATGGTGAAGAGGTTCACTTGTTTTTAGACCAAACATCAGAATGGGGAAGAAATATGATCCTAGTGATTTTGACCATGGAATGGTTGGTAGTGTCAGACAGAGTAGTTTGAGTATCTCAGAAACTGTTGATCTTCCAGTATTTTCACACACAGCGATCTCTAGAGTTTACAGAGAGTGAGCAAAAAACAAAATAATCCAGTGAATGGCAGTTCTGTGGGCAAAGCGCTCTGTTAATGAGAGATATCAGAGGAGAATGGCCAGGCTGGCTCAAGCTGATAGGAGGGTGACAGTAACTCAAATAACCATGCATTACAACAGCGCTGTGCAGAAGATAATCTCTGAATGCACGAAACATTGAACATGTTATTAGCAAGAACAAGCAGTTATCTGCAGTCCTCAGTTATCTGCAATCCAATTTGTCATTCCACTGCTCGAACTTTGGAGGACAGCATCAATGAGAGGGGCCAAGCCCCAACCCAGCATGAACACGGTACTACACCGCCTCTGCCATCTCCTCTCCTGGACTGCTGTAACAGGCAAGGCTGGGGCTTGAGGCCTAGACCTCGCTACCACAGAGTCCATGCAGCTCCTCCACTGGTCAGTCACGCCAATAAACAAGGGACACTGACGTGCAACATTTTACATTATCAATGTCCAACAGGGTGTTACAATCACAAAGGAAACATCCGAGACAATCAGTCGCAGTTAGACTGTACACTGCCTTTGTGCATCAATTCCAATGCCTTCCTATAGCAGGCAGTAACGTGGTCCATACCAAGTCCAGCTCCTCCGCCAACGAGCAGCTCGCTGATGGGGTTAGACCTGCAGAACCTGATGTTCTTCATGTCCAGCATTATCTTGCAATCATTAAAAACAAACGGTTAAAAAAGACAAGAAGACCTTTGGTTGGCCTCAGAGAAGCCATCGTGTCTTAAAGCCCTGCCATCCAAGCATCCATTTCCAGATTTCTTTACCTCTTTTAATTAAGTACATCTAGAATGGCCTCGGGATAACCTCTTATTTCCTAAATACAAACTGGCCTCAAATTTCTGTTGCTGTTTACTATAAATACCTCCTGTATTATCGCACACTAACATTCTCCATTTTACATGCATTTAGATCTAAATGCACAAAAAGAGAAAATAACAGAGGAAAAGGACTTGACTTTATCGATTTTACTTTATTTTAATTAAGCATATTCACTTATATTGTATACTGTTGGCTGGTTTATAGATTTTGTTCCTTGATTTAAACATTATACTTAGCAGATGTGGCTTTCCAGGACAGCAGCCAAGTAATGTCTTGGGTATACTGCTCTCTGAGAAATGTAATTTGCTATGGCAGGTATCACTTCACAGAAAAAGCTGTTGTGTACAGCAATTTAACTGTTTTTCCATGCCTCCGTTGGAGCCCTTTATCTGCTATATGTGTCTCTGTAACTTGAAAAGAAGGCCATTTGGATTGATTTCTGTTTATACTATCATTAACTCTGTGGCGTTCATTCCAAGAGGAACCCTGTATTACTGACAGATTTTCTCTACAGCAAAGTACTTAAAGGTATAAATTTCAAACCCATAACATCATGATATAACTGAGTCATTATATTGCTGTTAATAATTTTAGCAAGGAAAAATCCTTGCATGTACTGTTATTCATGATCTATAAATAAGCATTGTTTCATTTCATTCTTTAGTACTTTAACATTAATGCCTTTGAGAAATGGTTCTAAACTGTTGATAACCATTTGGAAGAAACCTAATTTTCTTAGTGTATTAAGCTATTACTTGCCTGTTACACCACTGGCATTTAAGGTAGCAATGAAGGTCCTCTGTCTCTGTCTGTATAAGACATAGACATAAGACATAGAAGCAGAATCAGGCCACCTGGCCCATCGAGTCTGCTCCGCCATTCAATCATGGCTGATCCTTTTTTTCCTCCTCCTCAACCCCAGTTTCTGGCCTTCTCCCCGTAACCTTTGATGCCATGTCGGATCAAGAACCAATCAATCTCTGCCTTAAATACTCCCAACGACCTGGCCTCCGCAGCTGCACGTGGCAACAAATTCCACAAATTCATCACCCTTTGGCTAAAGAAATTTATCCGCATCTCTGTTTTGAAAGGGTGCCCCTATATCCTGAGGCTGTGCACACTTGTCCTAGACTCTCCCATCATGGGAAACATCCTTTCCACATCTACTCTGTCTAGGCCTTTCAACATTTGAAAGGTTTCAATGAGATCCTCCCTCATCCTTCTGAATTCCAGCGAGTACAGACCCAGAGATAGCAAATGTTCCTTGTATGTTAACCCTTTCATTCCTGGAATCTTCCTTGTGAACCTCCTCTGGACCCTATCCAATGCCAGCAAATCTTTTCTAAGATGAGGGACCCAAAACTGTTCACAATACTCAAGGTGAGGCCTCACCAGTGCCTTATAAAGCCTCAGCATCACATCCTTGCTCTTGTATTCTAGATTTCTTGAAATGAATGCTAACATGGCATTTGCCTTCCTCACCACTGACTTGACCTGCAAGTTAACCTTTAGGGTGTTCTGCACAAGGACTCCCAAGTCCCTCTGCATCTCAGATTCCTGGATTTTCTCCCCGTTTAGAAAATAGTCCACACATTTATTTCTATTATCAAAGTGCATGACCATGCATTTTCCAATATTGTATTTCTTCTGCCACTTTCTTGCCCATTTTTCTAATCTGTCTAAGTCCTTCTGCATCCTACCTGCCCCTCCACCAATCTTCATATCATCTGCAAACTTGGCAACAAAGCCATCTATTCCATCATCTAAATCATTTATATACAGCATAAAAAGAAGTGGTCCCAACACTGCCCCTGTGGAATACCACTAGTCACTGGCAGCCAACCAAAAAAGGATCCTTTTATTCCCACTTGCTGCCTCCTACCAATCAGCCAGTGCTTTAGCCATATTATTAACTTCCTTGTGATACCATGGGCTCCTAACTTGTAAGCAGCCTTATGTGTGGCACCTTGTCAAAGGCCTTCTGAAAGTGCACTGCATCCCCTTTATCTATCCTACTTGTAATCTCCTCAAAGGATTCCAATAGGTTCATCAGGCAGGATTTTCCCTGAGGGAAACCATGCTGACTTTGTACTATCTTGTCCTGTGTCACCAAGTAGTCCATCACCTCATCCTTAACAATTGACTCTAACATCTTCCCAACCACTGAGGTCAGGCTAACTGGTCTATAATTTCCTTTCTGCTGCCTTCCTCCTTTCTTAAAGAGTGGAGTGACATTTGCAATTTTCCAGTCCTCTGGCACCATAGTCCAATGATTTTTGAAAGATCATTTCTAATGCCACCACAATCTCTAATGCTACATTTTTCAGAACCCTAGGATGTTGTTCATCTGGTCCGGGTGACTTATCTACCTTTAGGTCTTTTAACTTTTTGAGACCCTCTCTCTTGTAATAGTACCTGCACCCACTTCTCCTCCTTCACAGACTATAACATCAGGCATCTTCCACAGTGTGTTCTACAGTGAAGACTGATGCAAAATACTCATTTAGTTCATCAGCCATCTTTTTGTCCCCTGTTATTATTTCTCCTGCCTCATTTTCTAGCAGTCCTATGTCCACTCTCATTTCTCTTTTATTTTTAATATACATGAAAAAACTTTTACTATCCACTTTGATATTATTTGCTAGCTTGCTTGCATACTTCATCTTTTCCCTTCTCATGATTTTTTTAGTTGCTCTCTGTAGGTTTTTAAAAACTTCCCAATCCTCTATCTTCCCACTAATTTTTACTTTGTCCAAAGGTTTCAAAGGTACATTTAATGTCAGAGAAATGTATACAATATACATCCTGAAGTTCTTTTTCTTCGCAACCATCCACAGAAACAGAGGAGAGCCCCCAAAGGATGAATGACAATTAAATGATAGAACCACACAGAACCAACCCCCCCCAGCTCCCCCCTCCCACGCATAAGCAGCAGCAAAGCAACAATGCCCTCTCCCCCACCAGCAAAATAAAAGCATCGGCTCCCGCCACCGAGCACTCAAGTGTGCAGCAAAGAATCAGCAAAGACACAGACTTGCGGTACCCGAAAGACTACTCATTCACCCAGTATTTGACATACCACAGGCTCTTTCTCTCCCTAATAAGGGAGAAAGAGATGTCTCCATTTCACAGCAAGAGAGGAGACATAACAAAAACTCGCTGATTTACGATGTTAAAAGCCCATTGCGTCACTTTTTCCAAGCTCCTTGCCCAAAGAATTTGGGTCTCTGGGCACACAGCCAACAGCCAGCTCACTGCTTTTGATCTTTCGTCTCCCACAACACACCAATTTCCTACAGTGGCACTGACCCTGAGTCCACCCAACTCTAGAGCCACGTGATCCCGGAACTCCAAAGGTGAGCTTATCTCTTAGGCCGCATCCTTGGCATATCGAATAACGGCCAGTCATGAAACCCCAAGAGCTGGTCCCATTCCCGCAAAGAACCGAAAAAGCTCTGTTTGTATATAATTTGTTGTATGCCCTTTTTTTTGGTTTTACAGTAGCTTTGACTTCCCTTGTCAATCATGGTTGTACTATTTTACCATTTGAGTATTTCTTCATTTTTGGAATACATATGTCCTGCACCTTCCTCATTTTTCCCAAAAACACATACCATTGCTGCTCTGCTGACATTCCTACAAATAGCTCCTTCCAATTTACCTTGGCCAACTGTAATTTCCCTTACTCCACTGAAATACTGCTAAATCAGACGTTACTTTCTCCCTATCAAATTTCAAGTTGAACTCAATCATATTCTGATCACTTGTTCCCAAGGGTTCTTTTACCTTAAGTTCCCTAATCACCTCCGGTTCATTGCATAACACCCAATCCAGTATAGCTGATCCCTAGTAGGCTCAACGACAACCTGCTCTAAAAGGTTATCTCTGGTATTCAACAAACTCACTCTCTTGAGATCCATTACCAACCTAATTTTCCCAATCGACCTGCATGTTAAAATCTCCAATGTGACTACCATAACGTTGCCCTTTTGACTTGCCTTTTCTATTTCCTGTTGTAACCTATGGTCCATCTCCCAGCCACTGTTGGAAGACCTGTATATATCTGCCATCAATATCCTTTTACCCTTGCAGTTTCTTAACTCAATCTGCAAGGATTCAACATCTTCTGATCCTATATCATATCTTTCTACTGATTTGATGCCATTCTTTACCAGTAGAGCCACACCACCCCCTCTGCCTACCTTCGTATTCCTCTGATATAACATGTAACTTTCAACATTCAGCTCAACCATCCTTCAGCCATGATTCAGTGACGGCCACAACATCATACCTGGCAATCTGTAATAGTGCAACAAGATCATCCACCTCATTTCTTATACTACATGCATTTAGATACAACACCTTGAGTACTGTATTTGCTATCCTTCCTAATTCTGCATCCTTAATGTATAGAAGGATTCTTCATTGCTGCCTCTGTAACAATTGTTTTTTGACCAGTCAGGCTCTGAGCTCAACCCCCAAACCTGGAAGACCGGTGGACCACTCTTAGCCTAGCCTCTGCCTTTGACAGGTTTGGCATGGACCAAGACCCGAAGCACAAGACCCTGACTCCGGCAAACATAGCTCTCTGGGTCATTGAGGTGTGCAAGCTTCCCAACCCAATGACAAGGCTGTTGACCTCTTGGAGGATACTAAATTATGGTTCATCTTAAACTGAGAGAAAAAATAAAATAGGAAGGATAATTTAAATAGAAAGTTTATCATTCTGCTATCTTGCTATCCGAATAGCACACGCTAGTTGGAGTTCAAGTAAGATGTTCACTTTTTTAATGAGCAGTGCACCAATTCATTTTGAAATTAATTCTATTGTTCTACACATTTAATAGCATTGACCTCAAAGGGTATTCTGGGTTCATTATAGTGCAATATGGATTAATAGTTTTCAGCTAAATAAACTGATGTAGCAGAGTGATAAATATCCTTACTCAGGCCTTTTAAACACTGGTAAATTAAAATTTGTTTTCAATTTTCCCAGAATTTCTTGGGGTACAAACGTGCCATCAGCTTTCTCATACCTCATTCAAATAGCATGTCTTTGTTTATTTTTAGTCGTACGGCACAGAAAGGGAAACGGACCCTTCATCCCACCCTTTCCATGGCTACAATAAAGTACTAATCTTTACTAATGCCATTTATCAGCAGTTGATCTGTAGTTTTCTATGCTTTGGCAATTATAGAGCTTGTCTAGATCATTAATTGTTGTGAGAATCTTTGCTTCTGCCACCCTCTCAGGCAGCATATTACAAACTCCAGCCACCACTGGGTGAAAAAAAAATCTTCCTTTATGTCCCTTCTGAACCTCTTAAACCTGTGCCATCTGATTATAGACTGCTCTGCTTTTGGGGAAACATTTAAAACTTCTTCTATACCCCTCATAATTTTGTTCACCTCTGCTAGACCTCACTACCCCTTTTCTGCTCCAAGGAAAGCAAACCCAGCCTCTCTTCATAAAGGAGACACACCATCCTGGTGAATCTTCTTTCCAAAGCAATGCTTGTACAATAAGATGGCCAAAACTGCATACAATATGACTGATTTGGCTTCACTAATGTTTTATAAATCTGTTTCGTAACTTATGTAACATTCTGTGCCCTAAGTAATGAAGGCTAGTGTATCCTGTATGCCTTCTGAGCCTATCTATTTGTGCTACTACCTTCACGCATTTTTTGACTTGTACATCAATGTCCCTTGTTATTCAGTATTTTCTAGGACCCTTCAATTCATTGTGTATGTCTTAACCTTATTGGCTCTTCCCAAATGCATCATTGTGCACTCGCGAGATCTGGATTCCTGTAGATATCTCAAGACACAGAAAGAATATAACAGATACTGTCTCCGCAAAATCATTCATATTGATTGGAAGGATATGCAAACCAGTGTATTTAAGTTGTTATAAATGAGATCATGGAATTATACTGAAGATTATAAAGCAAACTCAAAAGAGTTCATCATTCATGAAATTGACTGTGTTACATCATAGTCTTCAGTGATACAGGTGCCTGTTGCCTCAGTTTATTTCTGAATTGCAAATATACATTTGAGAAGTAACTCTGTGGTTAACAAACTGAATAGTGCAGTCTTAAATGGTTAATTAGCATTGTTAATTAGAGTGCCACAGTAGCATAGTGGTTAGTATGATGCTGTTACAACTCAGGGTATCGGAGTTCAGAGTTCAAATCCTTCTGTGAGAAGTTTGTATGTTCTCCCTGTGACCATGTAGGTTTCTGCCAGATGCTCTGGTTTCCTCCCTCAGTCCAGTGTTCTGCTGGTTAGTTGGTTAATTGGTCATTGTAAATTGCCCTGCGATTAGGCTAGGGATAAATCGTTGGGTTGCTGGGCAGTGCAGCTTGTTGGGCCAAGAGGGCCTGTTAAGTCCTGTATTTCTAAATAATTAAATAACTGCATAAAATATGAAGTATTGTTTTCCCATCAAATGATACATTTGAAATGATACAAATGAAATATTTATAAAAGACAACCTTTTTTGAACAAAACAATCAAAATAAGAAATTTGAGCATTTTGCCTGTATCATTGGTTTTGAAGTTATGCTGTTAGATATATCATGAAGATGATATATGGTTTCATGAGATTTTTCCCTTGTGCTCATTCATGAACATCTGCATACCTTGATACATTCAACATTTAAAGCTAACGTGGCTTGCAATTGATAGTCAAACGTAAAGTTATTTTGAGAGACTGCCCAATGTGAGTCTGTGGAAGCTTGTGCTCCTGCGGGATGTGATTCATGCCCGATGTTCCCTCTAAGGTGTGCGCACACACACATCTTTTGCTACTAGCACACAAAGGAATTTAAACTGCAGACAAAAGGTTGTCACCCTCTACCTCAACGACATGTTAAGTATATTTCACGATCTTACACAATCACATTTCCTTTTCTGGTTTCTGATGTGGACGATGTTGACAATGAGGGGCTGGTGATTAATTGTCTGCAGATTTTAGAACTGGCTTATTTATATGGTTTTATTGAAGAAGTTATTGATTCACTGTGTCGAATTCCAAAGAAGCAAACAGCGTGAAGCAGAAAAGAACTGCCAGTTCATTTAAAGCAGAATGCCTTAATGACCATTTCAAACGACTTTAATAAAGTGAAAAGAATGATATTATTACATACTGTTGTATAATATATGAGAAATAAGACACATTGATGTGTATTTTTTTCTTTTAAACATTGAACAACTGGATTTGGTAGTTTATTATCCTTAGAATAGCTTCAGATTTACTTCCTCTTAAAAATTCAATGCTCACATGTTGTTGTCACTGGGCAAAAAATTGCACAGCACAAGATTTTTCTGCACACTGGCCATTACAAATTAGAGGGAACATTGTTCATACCTTAATCTCAATGTCACCGATAGTTGTCTGTGCCTCTGACTGTAAGATCCTTAGGGGGAAGCAGTCTTCTCTGACTGGATCGCTGGAGGTTGATTCATCTCCAGGGTATTAAGCTGCTGGCATCAGTGTCAATACAATTTAGTCAAATTTTCTTCAGCCTCCCAAAGCAGAATGACCTTCTCTTTCCAATACTAATATCAGCGTTTTTCACAAAAATAAGGTAACCTCTCCTCTATAACAACTTCTTTGGAAAAAAAAATACTATATACAATTTAGCTGGTGGTTCAGAACAGTAAATTGCGTGTGCTGAAATGAGGAGCATTGTATGACATTAATCATTTATTTTGTAACCATTTGGTAGCACTTTTTAAACCTCAATGCAGGTCCTTTGATCAACTTTACAGTAAAAAAAATTAAGTGATCATTGTCTTGTTTAATTTTGTGAAGGATGTCGATACGTTAGCCAGCCTGCTAACAAAGGAGATGTGGATGTCGAGTTTGATCGGCCATTAATGAAAACGGAAGTGCCAGGTCCAAGATCTCGGGTATGTCAATTCTACAATGTTCTGAAACAAATTTACTTTTTGGGGAATTGATAATAATACCCAATTTCCTATTTCCCATCAGGTATAAAGGAATCTTACTTTCCATATCTGATTGATTTTTAAACCCACTAAAAATAAATCTGCTGACTCAGTATTTCAGATTTATTAGTCCGTCAAATATGAAACTCTGGCTGTTGTTTTAAAGTTGAATGCATTTCCTATTGGTACAGAGTGATGAGAGCTTGTTGATTTGATGCTTCTATTACATAACTTTTACCAGTTCCCTTTGACATTCTTGGCTTATTTTCTTTCCTCCCAGTCTGTTGTGGTGGGACTGTGGGACTGTAGGCTGGGTCCCTGAAATCAGCGGTGTGTACTGATGAATCAGTGTTGAGAGATGTTGACAATGTCCATAATCATAACTAATACACAATCTTAGAAAACCCACCATAAGGCTAATACAGGCAGATTTGATCCCTTCTTTATCTGACAACTCTATATGGTGCCAGTTAATTTTTGCTGTAACTGTTGTTGTTTCAGTGGGCACTGGGCTCAGTGCTGGGACCCCAGTTGTTTACAACATACATTAATGACTTGGATGAGGGAATTAAATGCAGCATCTCCAAGTTTGCGGATGACACAAAGCTGGGCGGCAGTGTTAGCTGTGAGGAGGATGCTAAGAGGATGCAGGGTGACTTGGATAGGTTAGGTGAGTGGGCAAATTCATGGCAGATGCAATTTAATGTGGATAAATGTGAAGTTATCCACTTTGGTGGCAAAAACAGGAAAACAGATTATTATCTCAATGGTGGCTGATTAGGAAAAGGGGAGGTGCAACGAGACCTGGGTGTCATTATACACCAGTCATTGAAAATGGCCATGCAGGTACAGCAGGCGGTGAAAAAGGCGAATGGTATGCTGGCATTTATAGCAAGAGGATTCGAGTACAGGAGCAGGGAGGTAATACTACAGTTGTACAAGGCCTTGGTGAGACCACATCTGGAGTATTGTGTGCAGTTTTGGTCCCCTAATCTGAGGAAAGACATCCTTGCCATAGAGGGAATACAAAGAAGGTTCACCAGATTGATTCCTGGGATGGCAGGACTTTCATATGATGAAAGACTGGATGAACTAGGCTTATACTCGTTGGAATTTAGAAGATTGAGGAGGGATCTGATTGAAACATATAAAATCCTAAAGGGATTGGACAGGCTAGATGCAGGAAGATTGTTCCCGATGTTGGGGAAGTCCAGAACGAGGAGTCACAGTTTGAGGATAAAGGGGAAGCCTTTTAGGACCGAGATTAGGAAAAACTTCTTCACACAGAGAGTGGTGAATCTGTGGAATTCTCTGCCACAGGAAACAGTTGAGGCCAGTTCATTGGCTATATTTAAGAGGAAGTTAGACATGGCCCTTGTGGCTAAAGGGATCAGGGGGTATGGAGGGAAGGCTGGTACAGGGTTCTGAGTTGGATGATCAGCCATGATCATAATGAATGGTGGTGCAGGCTCGAAGGGCTGAATGGCCTACTCCTGCACCTATTTTCTATGTTTCTACCACCCCAAACACTTGTCAACTAACATAACAAAAGTTATGACTGACCGTGCATTTTTGTTTAGTCCAGTAATTCACCAGAATAATTACTTGGACTACAGGAAGAGCTGTTAAATTGCCTGTTGACAGAATGAACTTCATTCTGTTATCATAACTAACATTCATATGCAGATTTTAGGGCACACTTTGTGGAGATACTGGGAATCTTCTCCCATGAAGAGGTGGTTATATTTATAAAGCAACTTTTAATCTTGTTGAAACATGAAAAAGTATTCAACTTGATGGTTTGTAACAGGAGAGACAGGAGTGTCTCCAAAGTAGATACAATCAGCACTTCTTAGTTTTTGGAAGAACGTCCTGATTTTTTTCGATAGTCAGAGTGACAGAATCATTCAGCACAGAATTGGGTCCTTTAGTTTCCCCTCTCCCCTCCCCACCTCCCCCCTCCCCCAACCAGTTGGTCCAAATTTCCCATCTAAGTTAATCCCATTTGCCCACATTTGGCCCCTATCCCTCTAAACTAGGGGATGCCAATCTGGGCTCCACGGACCCCTCAGTTAATGGTAGGGATCTATGGCATAAAAAAAAAGGTTGGAACACCCTGCTCTAAACCTTTCCTATCTATATTGTGCCAATCAATCCATTAAAATCCCCTTATTTGGCAGATATCATGGACCAGATTGTGAAATAAAGACTTTGTGTAGGCCTCAGATCAAACACCTGACCCAGAAGAGGCAGCAAAATGAACTGAACCCAGCTGAAGTGTCAGCATTATTAAAAGCCCATCTGACCAGACTCAATGTGACAGAGCTGATTTGAAATGCTGTGGACATTATTTGTTAATAGCTCTGCTACCAGCAGCTCTCTCAGTTCGAGGTAGAAAATGGAACCCTATTCAGTGAGAACACTATTGCCTCTGATGGTAAGGAAAAAGATGACTTGCATGACAAATTTCCACCTAATGCACTATTCAAATTAACACTAAACTTACGTTAAAGTTGTAACAAATTTTTGATATGCTCAAGACGTTGCCTCGCACCGTCACTGAACTCTTCCTGAAGTAAGGTCCCCATCACCAATAGCCAGGAACATTGTACTTATCAGCATCTTGATAGTCAGCATCAGAATCAGGTTTAATATCACTGGATTATGTCGTGAAAGTTGTTAAGCAATGATATGACTCTGGGTTGTAAGAATGAGAGCCCCTAGCTACATGGATAATAAAACCATAGAATAGTAACATTGCTGAGAGACATAAGTAATTCTTTTATATTTGTACAAGCACTCTGCAAGAGTACTGCAATTGGACCCATCTTTCACCCTTTCCTCAAACTCAATTCATTTTTCCTCCACAGTACAACTCTAGTTTCTTTTTAAAAATGTGATTTAATCTGCAAAGTAATCTGTGCCATTCTGTGCACTGATTTTCCTTTGAGTCTTGTGGTTCTAACCAGAGATTTGCAGGATTGGCAATTCAAGCTATCGTGCAAAATAATACCTATCAGGTTGTTAACAGAAGGCCAGTTTTAAAAGTAATTTAGATTGGGTATCATTGTTATTTATATCTTCTTATTTTCAGGAAAATGCTTTTATCAATTTTACCTGAATTTATGCATGACTTGCCAATAGTCATATTAAAAGGAGACATTCCATTGTCAAAAGTTGTTGTTTAAGGAAAACTTAGTCTATATACTGATTGTTAAATGCTTCTTTTGTTCAATCTTAAAATAGTACTGCCCTTCTCTCGTTATGTGCACGTGTCATAAAATGCACCTCAGGAGATGCAGAAACCAGATAGGCCTTTTGATTGTCCCATCAGTTAATAAGTGATCTGATGTGTAGGTTCTTTTGATTCTGAAGCATCAGCTGTGGTCTGGCGTGCGCATTTTCAGACTATAAACTGCTGCAGAGAGATTTGGAAGATCCAGTTGCTGAGAGCATGGCCTTGAGCAGTCGTAAGCAAAGTAATCTCTGCTTAATTCTTGCCTATTTCTGCTGGCTAATGTCAGCAGTTTGTATTAAGTTTTACACCTGGCAAGTTCAGATTGGCAATTAAGTGTAGGGTGCAGTAAAAATAGATATATGGAGTTTTCAGGCCCAGTCTAGCAGCAGTTTTAACTTAAAAGATGGAAAGAACGCTTGCCCCAGTCCAATGAGATGCCCTTTAAAGATGCAGAGCAGTCTCTGATGAAATAATCTGAGTTCATTGTGTAATTCTAACCTGATGCTACAGCAATGGAACAATAGTTTGATGCGTCTGCACATTCAGACTTGCTGGCAGAAGGTGTACTGAAAAAAACAAACTAATTTTGTTTTAGCATTTGTTTTATGGACCAGGGTGAACCAAGTGCCTATCTGACCAAAACAAGGAAAGCTTCCTCTTTTTTTTCCAAGATACGTTTTCTTCAATCTGATCTCCCCCCCTCCCCCCTCCCCCCACCCCACTTCTCCTTCTGCCCAGCTTCCTCATTCCCCATCAGCATCTGCCCATCGACTTCCCTGGAGCCAGGTATCTTTCCCTCTGGTTTTGGTGGGTGACTGCAACACCCTACCTGGTTTCTAGGAGAATGAATCAGGATGTTAACAAGTTGGACTTCAGCCATTAAAAACAACTGAAGTTACCTGCTTTGCCCTGATCAGATCCCGCAAGTCGCTTTGTGACCATACTCATGACAAACATTTAAGATAATGTGTAACAAATTTGGGAGAGCATAAAATACGTTTCAGCTCTACAGTGATATTCAGTCAGCTTTGCCATGCTTTGAGTGAAGAGAACTTCACTCTGGAATTCTGTACATTCACAATACGTAAGCATTCACTATCCTGCAGAAAAAATGATCACTTGGTGTAATTGGAGTTCTTTCATGACTTGAGGAAGTTCTGTCTGTGTTCAGTTCTGGTCATATCATTATAGCAAGGATGTGGAAGCTTTAGAGAGAGTGCAGAAAAGATTAAACAGGATGCTGCTCAAATAAGAGAAGTTGCCTTATGAGGAAAAGTTGAGTGAGCTAGGGCATATTTCTCTTTAGTGCAAAGAAAAATTAAAGAAAACTTGATAGAGGTGTATAAGATAAAGTGGACAGTCAGTGCTTTTTCTTCCCAGGGTTGTAATGGCTAATACAAGAGGACATTATTTTAAGAAGGAGGGATGTCCAAGGTAGGTTTATTACACAGAGAGTGGTACAGTAAGTGCATGAAGCACACTCTCAGGGTGGTGGTAGAAGCAGATATATTAGGGACATTTAAGGGACTCTTAGATAGGTTTATGGTTGAAAGAAAAACGGAGGGCTATGGATTAAACTTGGAGTAGGTTAAAAGGCCAGGACAGCGTTGTGGGCAGAAGGGCTTTTACTTTGCTTTGCTTTGCTGTACTGTTCTTGTTCCAAGTACCTGTGCGTTCACTAGCAAAGGGCAAGGCACTGTTTTCAAGACTTTTATTGAGTTTTTATCTCAATCCTTATTTTTATGTATCTGATTATTTACAGGAGTTAATGAAGAAGCTGAATGAGTTTCAGGTAAGTTGCAACATTATCTGTATCATTAACTATAATCTGTTTATTTGGGAGGACTTTGCCCATGTGGCACTTTCCTGTAATGCTCAACTATTTAGCACTTGATAGGAACAAAAGATCATGCACTGCAATGCGTGTAAGTATCATATGGTTGTGATTTCTAAATCCACACACAGTTAATTTATTTGTTCTCATATATTTCCTTGGTACTTAAATGTTGCTCACTGCTATGAGCTTCAAATTAGTTGAAGAGTTCAAATTTAGTTCAGCTGGGAGTGCATTTTAAGTGTTCTTGCTTGGTGTTACGTGACTTACTGTATTAGTGAAAAGTTTATTGATAATTTTGGACCAATTTTATATGGGTGGAATATCTATCACATTTACTAGAGGAAATAAAATAAAACAAACATTGCAATAAGAAAATAACTACAGTTTTATTTGAAGCCACAAGGTTGGAACTTCCCTTCCAGTTGTATTTAGTTTTTTTTAATATAATTTTTATTGAGTTTTCAAACTTGATTACATGAAATACTAATATCTACCCTCCCCCCCAACCCTTCCCCCGATATATACCCTTACCTAAAAGAAAGAAAAGAAAAGGGAAAAAAAAGAAAGAAAGAAAGACTGCCTGGATATTGGAAGATGAGGAGGAATTTCTTTAGCCAGAGGTTTGTGAATCTGTGAAATTCATTGCCACAGATGGCTGTCGAGGCCAAGTCATTGGGTATAATTAAAGTGGAGATTGTTAGGTTCTCGATTAGTAAGAGCATCAAAGGTTCCGGGGAGAAGACAGAAGAATAGGGTTGAGAGGGAAAATAAATCAGCCGTAACAGAACAGCAGCACAGATGGCTCAAATGGCCTCATTCTGCTTCTGTCTTATGAAATGCAAACGTATTGTGCAATCATCATATTCTCTCTGTGACCTTATCATGGGCCTTTTAATCTTAAGCCTTTATAACCTTCCTTTTATCAGTGCTTAGAATGCAGGTTTGAGTGTGACTCTCCAGGATTTACTGAACCTAAAGATGAAGCATGATGAAGGATTTCAAAGCCAAGATAGTATGCAACCTGAAAGTCTGCACCTTATGCTTTTCTCCGTAGAGGGGTTGTACATTTGAGTCATGCTGTGTAATCAAGTACCAACAGTGCATCCTTTAGATGGTATGTACTGCAGCTTCGATGTAGTGCTGATGAAAGTTTTGCATGTCATTCCAATTAAGCGAGCTGCTTGTCCTCATTTATAAACACGAGAAATTCTGTGATGCTGGAAATCCAAAGCATCACACACAAAAATGCTGGGGGAACTCAGGAGGTCAGGCAGCATCTATGGAAGTGAATAAACAGTCGACTTTTCGGGCCAGAGGTTTCCCTTGGGACTGGAAAGGACGGAGGTGGATGACACAATAAAAAGGTGGGCGAAGGGGAAGGAGGATAGCTAGAAGGTGCTAGGTGAAGGACTAGAGAAGAAGGAATCTGATAGGACTGGAGAGTAGACCATAGGAGAAATGGAAGGAGGAAGGGACGCAGGGGGAGGCGATAGGCAGGTAAAAAGGGATGAGCAGTCAGAGTAGGAAATAGAAGAAGAGGAGGGGGAAGAAAAAATGTTTTTTTTTATCAGAAAGAGAAATCAATTTTCATGCTATCAGGTTGGAGACTTGACCTTGCTACTTACCTTCAAGGGATCCAAAAGTAATTGTGATCATAGCATGATGGAATTTGAGGGTGAGAAATATTATTCTGGAACTGGTATCATAATTTAGATGAAGGCAATTATAATGGTAGGAATTTCATTGGTTGTAAATCTTTTGAGAATGTTCTTAGCTCCAAGGACTGTAGAGGCAATGGTGGCATCCGTTAGTTTCGCGAGACCATGGATCTGTGCCTGGAAGGTTTCCAGGGCGCAGGCCTGGGCAAGGTTGTATGGAAGACCGGCAGTTGCCCATGCAGCAAGTCTCCCCTCTCCACACCACCGATGTTGTCCAAGGGAAGGGCAAGGGCCAATGTAACTTGGCACCGATGTCATCGCAGGAGTTGCCAGAATGAGGTTGAAGGCAACATCGAACTGCCTTAGGGACTCCAGCTCCGGATTTGTCCTCGGGGTTTACTCCTGAAGCCTTTCCCATGAGTGGGTATGGCCACAAAGCAGCAGAGGTTTGAAATCAGTTTTCCCTCTCTTAGATGGACTGCTTCCCAGGCTGATGAGCTCCATCTACCCGAAGCACTGGTTTTAAGGTGCCAGGACCTGCCTTCGCCCCTTCTCCTGTCAGTAGAAACAGTTCCACTGGGCTTAGAGGCTAAGCCACATGAGAAGGCCAGGAATTGGACTTGGTGGTCAGAGGCTATTTGAGTCGCGTGCCATGAGGAGCACTTTTAGGTGTGGGAGCTTGTCCCCACTACCACTCCTTGGCTTGACAACCTTAGGAACCCAGAGGCAATAAACAGTTTTAATTACAAGGAAGGCAGAAGGTATAAGGAGAGAGCAGAATCGTGATGTTAAGGCCAAGATTAGATCAGCCATGACCTTATAGCATGGTGGGGCCCAAAACTGGTCAGAATACTCCAAATGTGGTCTTATAAAGCTTCAACATTATGTCCTTGCTTTTATATTCTAGTTCTATTGAATGAATGCTAAAGTTGCATTTCCCTTCCTTATTACTGACTTGACCTGCAAGTTAACCTTTAGGGAATCCTGCACCAGGTCTTGCAAGTCCCTTTACACTACCGATTTTTGAATTTGCTCCCTGTTCTATTGATAATTAAACATTTAATTACAATTTGCAGTATGATTATGTTACCAGACTTTGGAAGTTAAAATTTCAGGGGATAGCTTCATATACTGTAGCTACGCATCTCAAAATTTGAAAATTAATGATTCAAAGATCATTTCTCCGTATTTTGCTTGTTTGAAAACTTCCTGAGCTTCTACTGAATCTAATTTTAATTTAGTTTAATTCCAATGATTTTATGAGCCATGCCTTTTTTGAACTAGAATTATCATTAAAACTTCATTGTTTAAAACTGGCTTTGCAAGCTGTTTTCCCCCTCAGTATCTATAAATGTGAAGGACTTTGGTGGGTTAATTAACTTCTGTAGTAAGTCTCTAGTGTACAGATGAGGGGTAGAACATTGGTGAGTTGGTAGAAAAGTGGGGACATTAAATGTAGGATTATTGCACATAGATGGTTAACGGGCAGCACAAATTTGGAGGTCCATAGGACCTGTTTTTGTGCTGTATAACACTGATTCTGTGTTGCTTTACAACTGCAAACAATCTTTTATCACTTTCCTGGAACTGCTGGAACATTACAAAAAAGTAGAAAATATTTGATAAATGAAAGCTTTCTAGTATGTTTTCTGTAGGCTGCAACCTTTTTTTGCTCCTGGTGTTTTATCAAAGCTTAAGTAGGTAAATGATTTCTAGACTGCAAAAGAACTGGCAGCTAGCCATTTGAAGAAGACCCAATGTAAAATGAATAGTTTCAAAGCATCATTGTGACTTGTCAATTGTTGTTGTACAACCATTACTGTTACGTGAAATGAGTGCCGAGATAGTTATAGTTATAAAGCTGAGACAAAGCCAGGGTAATTTTTCTTCAGCTGAATCCATTGTGCTACTTATAGTGAACACAGAGGCCTAACGAGTGGATGTGAAAACATCTGAGATACTTCTGGCACTTTTTCAAAATATATCTAGCAGGAAAAACCGAAAATTAGGCCAATGCTGGATGTACCAGTCTCCATTGTTTCACAGGTTTCCTTGAACCCTTGTTCAGGGTATGGCCTCCATCCATACCAACCAATATTCCCCGATTTAGAGGGAAAGGGGGCTATCGTTGACAGATGACCATTGACTCTGGAGCCTAGTTTTCCCAGTAATTTTCAAATTTACCCACCACCTGATAGAATTCAGGCTTGCTTCTTGCCTTGAATTGTGAAATAAAGGTTTTCCCCGCCATCCGAAGGTAGAGCGTTCCTATGAAACGGTTCATAAGCCGAAATGTCGTAAAGCGAAGAAGCAATTACCATTTATTTATATGGGAAAATTTTGTGAGTGTTTGCAGACCCAAAAATAACCTACCAAATCATGCCAAATAACGCATAAAACCTAAAACGTTTCACAGGTTTCACAGTGGTGTCTGAAAAGAGGATGCTGTCTAAGTTGCATGCCATCTTGGTCACTGTCTCCCATCCACCACATAATGTACTGGATGGGCACAGGAGTACATTCAGCCAGAGACTCATTCCACCGAGATGCACTGCAGAGCATCATAGGAAGTCATTCCTGCCTGTGGCCATCAAACTTTACAACTCCTCCCTTGGAGGGTCAGACACCCTGAGCCAATAGGCTGGTCCTGGACTTATTTCATAATTTACTGGCATAATTTACATATTACTATTTAACAATTTATTACTATTTTTCTATTACTATTCTATTACTATTTATTACTTCCATGACTATTACTATTTACTAATAGTAGTATTACTATTACTATTTCTATTACTATTTATTATTTATGGTGCAACTGTAACGAAAACCAATTTCCCCTGGGATCTATAAAGTATGACCAAATAACTGTAACACATAGTAAAAGCAGGAATGATATGATAAATACACAGCCTATATAAAGTAGAAATACTTTTCCACAATCATTACTGAACTGTTCTCCGTAGCGAAAATCTCACGCAAGCACCGTCGGCAGAAAATCTCACGCAAGCACTGTTGGCAAAAACCCGGCACAAGCGCTGTCTAGTAACCTTTAAGCTATGAAGCTGCCAAATCATACCGAACAACACGTAAAAGTACACAGCCGATATAAAGTAGAAATAATGTATATACAGTGTAGTATCACTTACTGGAAATGGGAAGACAGCGCAGAGCACACTGATGATGGTGTGTTAGACTGAGTCGTCGCAGATTGGGTGCTTCAGTGGCCCCCACCCTCCAGGCCGCCAACAGATACCAAACCGCAAAGCATGCAAGGGTCCAGCGGTAGCCAGGAGGCATCCAGCACATCATTAAGAAAAAAGCGGAAATAAACATGCTAATTAATTAGGTGCCGCCTAGCACGTAATTGTTGGCCCATATCAGTGCCGATTGCATTGCCTTTGATCTGGGCCGACAGTTAAGTGTGGGGTGGCACCTAATTAATTAGCATGTTTATTTCAGCTTTTTCTAAAAGATGTGCTGTGTGCCTCCCGGCTACTGCTGCATTCTCCGTGAATCGGTACAGTATCTGTCCGCAGCCTGGGTGTTGGGCTGGTGGGACACTGGGGTGTCATCTCGTCGTCTATTTCCATTAGAACAGGCAGCTCATCTTCTCCTATGACTGCCTGCCTCGATGTCGAAGTTCGAGGTTCATCGTCTGCTGTGGCTGATGTGGAAGGCTTGCTTGACTGCTGAGCCTCGCACATTTTTCTATCACACAGTTCTTTGTAAGCACTCAAACCATGCTGCAAATATCTCCTAAACCTACGTACCCTTTCAAAATTAAAGTCATACTTATCATTGTAGCGAAAATCTCACGCAGTTGCTTCATGTTCATTTCGTTACTGCATTCGGTTTCGATTGTTATCCTTTCCTCTTCCAATTGCATCAGCTCTTCATCCATCAGTTCTTGGTCATGGGATGCCAAAACCTCTTCAACATCATCTTCGTCAGCTTCCACAAGCTAAACTCACTTTGTCCTTACTTCGTTCACCACGATTGAAACGCTTAATTATGTCTAGTTTTACGCTAAGTGTAACACCCTTACAAGCTCTTTTAGGCTTTTCTGACACCATAGAACTCATCTTGCAAACGGCTGCTCGGGGCGCGCGCTGAATTTTTTATCACGTGCTGCTTTTTTTTCGTAACAGTGAAAACACCTTCTGAAAGCAAAAACAGGGTACTAATGTAGGTCTTTCGTAACAGTGAGGTTTCGTAAAGCGAATGTTCAAAAAGCGGGGGACACCTGTAATGTATTTTCTTAAATGACCAATTTCTTTTTGTTTCTCTTTCTCCCTTATAAACTGGAGTCACCAAGCATATTGATATGGTCAATTTGTGGCCCTTGGATCAAGCAGCCTGTACTTAACTTGAGACCCTGGGATCTAGCATCCTGTCTGCTTTCTCTGGTAGAAACCCAAAAGGTTTTTGACAGGTTTACTCGGATAGGTTTAGCATTGAAAGCACCTGGATGGACTGGGAAAAAAGGCATGCAGATCTGTCAGGGGTTCATTTTGGTTGCTTTTGTTTCTGCACGTTTTGGTTACGTTTATCTCTCTGGCAGACTTCTGTGTCTTAGAGTTAAAAGAAAAATAGTGCCATAAACAAAAATATAGCCATCTCTACTGATTTCTTCTGACCTTGAGGCAGAGCTGATAAACAAGAATTAGTGAATTTTGCAGAAACATTGACCTTTTAAATTGTCCTTGGGCAGTGAGCATCTGTGCCAATTTATAACTTACTAAAATCAGACAAGATAATAGAGAGCTCCCCACAGATGGCTGAAGAATACATTTCAAGTTATATGATATATTTTTGTTACTCCCTTTTTGGATTGTGACCATCGCTGTCAATAGAAAAAATAAACACAATCTGCCTTTAACAAATAAACCATGACTCTCCTTAATTAACCCAACCTCTCCAGGTGGCTATTAATTTTCCCCTGATTAATGCTTCTATACACTTACCACTTACTGATATTAAACTTACTGGCTAATTATTACTAGGAATAACTTGATAACCTTTCTTGAACACAAGCAAGATATTTGCCACTTTCCAGCCTTGTGACACTTTACCCACTTCTAGTTCCTTGATGAACCAAGTAAGGATGGTTGGGTCTGATAAGCTACCGTGAGACACTTCAGAAGCAACATCATTGGAATGGGTTAATTGATCTTAAACAACAACAGCCTTCTTCCTTTGTGCAAAATATGATGCCAGCTATTAGACTAGTTTTCAGTGATGTCCATATGTTCAGTATACCAGGACTCCCTGATGCCACACTTGGTCAAGTGCTACCTTGATGTAAAGGGTAACAATTTTCACCTCAAATCTGGAATTCCTCTCTTTAGTCCATGGTGGAACCAAGGCTACATTGTGTCCTGGAGGTTAGTTATCCTGACAAAATCCTAGCTGGACATCAATAGAATGTCTACAATGCAGTAGGTTTCAATAGGTAGATTTAATGTCAGAGAGACGTATACAATGTACATCCTGAAATTCTTTTTCTTCACAAACATCCACGAAAACAGAGGAGTGCCGCCAAGAATGAATAACCATTAAATGTTAGAACCCCAAAGCCCCCCCAGCTCCCCCCTCCCACTCACAAGCAGCAGCAAGGCTACGACCCCCCCCAAAAAAGCATCGATGCCCTCCACTGAGCACTCAAACGTGCAGCAAAGTATCAATAAAGACACAGACTTGCAGTACCCCAAAGACTACTCGTTCACCTGGTAATTCGACATACCACAGGCTCTTTCTCTCTCCCTAACTAGGGAAAAAGAGGTGTCCCTGTTTCACAGCAAGAGGGAAGGCATAAACAACTCGCTGATTTGTGATGTTAAAAGTCTGTTGCATCACTTTTTCCGAGCTCTGTGCCCAGAGAGGCGGCCCCAGAGCTCAGGTCTCTGGACTTATGGCCCACAGCAGCTAACCCGCTGCTTCCGATGTTCCGTATTCTCCTGCGATGCCTCAGTCAGGGGCACCGGCCTTAAATCAGCCCATCTCCAGAGCTACGATAATCTGGCACCCTGAGGGCATGCTAGTCTTCCAGGCCACATTCTTGGCGTATCAAAAAGCGGCCGGTTATGAGGCCCTGAGAACAGGTTCCATGCCCGCAAAGAACCGAAGTCAGAGTGTAACTCCAGGTCAGGGTCTTCAAAAGAGATATCAAAGATAGAAATAGAGCTGTTTCTGAAGATGCAAGCAAAGGAGTTGCCGTTTAGCGCCATCATCACTTCGCTCCGCCCCTGCATGATATATCCTTTGATGAACAGAAGCCTTAAGCCACAGCAAATTTCCTAATGCATTGTCTAGGTTTTATTTAAATTCTTTTTTCTATCTACCAAAACTTGGAGTTTGTTTTCAAGAACTTCATAAAATTTGGAAAAATCTTAATTCTATATGCTGGCTTGAAAAAAGTATCCTTTTGTATTTGAACACATAGTTGTTAACGCTTAGCTTCAGTCTTTTACATTCCCCAAAGGAAGTATAATCCTGAAGACATTTTTATTACATCTTTAAAACAATCGGTAGATGTCAATATTGTTGCTTTAGAATTAGGACAGCAAAATCCAACTGTAAACCTTTCTCATGATCCTAAAAATGGCCATTAGGACCCTAATGTAGAAGGAGATTGAGGACCTTTTTGAAAGACTGACTAGGACATCTGAAAAATAATCTGCCAGTGTGGGCTGGGATGACGTTGAAACCTCAGGTCCTAATTAAAATTAGCCCTGAGAAAGGGTTGCAGTGAGTAGCTATAACGAACCACAGGTAGGAATTAAGCAGATTGCTTTCCTGTTAGCCATCAGGATCTTTGTAAAGTGTCACCAGATTGGGTATTATCAGGACCGGATTTAGTGGGGACAGGGCCCCTGGGCTGGAGGCCCTGATGGGCCCCTGCTGACACCATAAAATGCTGCTGTACCAAGCAAAAAAAGGCAAGATCAAGAGCAAAGGTCGTACTGGTCTACATATCAAAGCTGTGGACCAAGACATGCATTGGTTTAGTACAATACGTAGGCTATAAACTGACAGGCCTTAAGGGGGAGGTCAGAAAGTAATGCAGATTCTTAGTTTGAAGGACAGCATCTAAAACACTCAAAAATTGACCTAGGCTTAGTCAAGTTATGAAGGAGACGAAGTATGATGTACCTAATCTTAAATCTTTATTTAGCTATTGCTACACGTACCATAGGCCTTATTTCTCAAACAATGTCAAAGCATTTTTATCTAGGTGTTTTCCTCAACCATGTGTTCTGAGAAAGTAAGTTGGAAATAAGAGACAAAAAGGCCAAGAGAGATGGCACTATGGCAAACTACGAAACTTCACAATACTCCAACGATCTTTTTGAAAAATGAGATCTAGTGCATACTAACCTATTGCTGTGCTGTGTGGCTTGCAAAGTAAAGATCACTTATTACTTACTAGGTTTGTAAACAGTCAACTATTAGCCTATTGCCACAAAAACAGGAACAGCACTGACACACAAGCCTAGATAGTTACAAAGTCAGATGCTTGTTTTTCAAAATTAAAACCTAGTTCTTCTGGATTTCTTCGCAGCAAAGTCCTTGATCAGATCACTAAAATGCAGTTTCTGAACAAGATCACTTTCAAGTGACATCAGAGTAAAATGATTCATCCTGTCCTGTCCCATTGTGGATCTGAGCTTATTCTTCACTAGCTTGAGCTTGGAGAAAGATCGTTCACCACTTGCGTTTGTGACAGGGAGAGTCAGGTAAAGCCTCAAAGCAATGCTTACGTTTGGGAAGATGACCTGCAAGTCTTTTTTTCCTCTGAGGAAGCATAAAAGCTCTGTTGCAGATGAAATATCTTTGCCACTTACAAATTCCCTGAAATGGACAATCTCCTCCACAAAGTCTAACTCCAGGTCAGCTGAATATCTGCTTTGAAGATCAGATGCTCTCCTGCGCAGATCTCGTACAGAGAGAGAAGGGATATTGTTTAAGTAGGATGCCAAATGTGTTGTTAAGGTCATTATATGATGCAAATCTGCAATCAATTTCTGCAAGTAATCTATCCATCATGACCAAAAAAACAGTAGCTGAGAATTTTTCTCTGACTGACAAGCCAACATCAGGTGTTGTGGATTCTCCCAGAAAGGCTTTACGTTTTCTTTGACGTTGGGTTTCTTCCTTGTACACTTTTGAGACTGTTGGAGACATAGTTTTAGCTTGGATCTCAAAAGTATCAAATTGATCATGCAGGCTTGCTGTGTATACCCATAGTGATCTCACCAAATCCACAGCATTACACAGGTCTAGATTTACAGCTTGCAATGCAACACTTGCACTTTCAAAGCACTGAAGAATGCAATGCCACAATTTGCTCAGGAAAGCTATCTCAAGCTTGTCCATTTTTTTTGTATAGTGACCTTGCTTCATTTCTAGTTGCTACATTCTGATTAATGTCATCTGCAATGCTCTTTAACAAATCTTCAATATTGGCATAATTTCCACACAATGCCTGTGTGGCTTCTGCACGTGCAGCCCATTTAATATGAGAGAGAGACTTCAGAGTTTCAATGCACTTGCTCGCATTAGGCTGAAGTCCTGCGTCACCACTTTCCACCTAGAAGTTGACTTGGAGCAGAAGTTGAACACATTCTGCACAAAGCTGAAAAACTCAGCTGTTTCAACACAAAAGTTGACACTGTTGATTCCAACGAGATTCAATGTGTGTGCTGCACATGGAACCCACTGTTCCAAGAAACAAAACACACAGCCAGTGGAAGGGGAATATAAGAGTCATTGCCTTGATATGTACTCACCATTTACGAACTTGCGTTTGAAGTGAAATTTGGAGAAAAAACGTCTCTGCTGTTTGTATACTCGTTCCGAAGCTTTGATAACCACATCCTTATCCTGGCAGGACTCTGGCCCTTTCTTAGCCCAGTATGCTCGGACTGAATCATCTAATGTTTCCTTTCCCCAGCGAGCAGGATCAGTGCTGTAAGGATCCTCAGTAGCGGTAACGTTAATGGAGATCCGACTTGGTTGTTCGGAGGCCTCTGTGGTCGGGAATCCCAAAGTCATGCTGTCTGCCTCTTCAACATTAGCTGCTGACTGTGGCAAGGACGGTGGTCCTGTGCTAAAGTATCCATTTGTCCACTGGTCTCAGACTATGACAAGTGCGATGGTACTGCTGCATCATCGAGAACAGGTTTAAACAATTCTGTCAATTTCAATGTCTTTTTTAATGCTTCTTTCTCATGGTCTTTTTCTTGTTTTTTTTCTTTTCTGTGCTCCACTCTCATATTTTTTTTTTTGTCCGCCATGATGATAGCTACCTATTTTGGGCCCCTCTGCGGCTCTGGCCCCTGGGCTGCAACCCAGCCTAGCCCTGCCTAAAGTCCGGCCCTGGGTATTATAATGCTAGTTTCATGTTCCTAGAAACATTTGATCTATCCAGCATGCTGTTTCTTAGGTGCACTTCGAGTTACCTCTTCAATGACTCTATGGCCCAGAATAGTACCAGGTCACAGAACCATAAAGTAATACAGCATGGAAACAGATCCGTCAGACCAACTTGTCCATGCTGAGAAAGATGTCCATCTAAGCTAGTCCTATTTATCCATGTTTGGCCCATGTCCTCCTAACCCTTTCCAATCCATGTACCTGACCGGGTGCAATCTTCCCCTCTCACCTTAAACCTATTCCCTGGGGAAAAGGCCGTGTGCATTCATTCTATCCATGCCTCTCATGATTTTATACCTCTGTAAAGTCGCCACTCAGTATTTACGCTCAAAATAATAAAGAGCTGGTCTGTTCAACTTCTTTCTATAACTCTGCCCCTTAAGTGCTGGCAACATTCTCTAGTCTTTTCTGGTAGTCAGTGTTCATGTTGAGTAATGAACAGACCTAAATGAATTATATTCTCATGACATTGGATGTGACCCAAATATTTTTAGTTTTCAGTTCTCAGCAAAAGTAAGGATTTCTTCCCCGACAATAGCATTATTGATGATTGCAGATCGTTGTAATCACACTCTCCCTTCTTTCCCTTTATGTTCTATGTTGTAAAAGATGCCCTGAAATATGACTAGACAGGGTGCAAATCTAACTTGGGTTTTGCAGTTTAAGCCTTATTTCTGTCTTCCTAACAGAAACCGAGTCCGCATATTTCCAGCTCTATTCTCCAAGAGCCTCAAAGTCAAGTTTATTGTCTTATGCACAGGTACATGTATGCACTAAGTGTGAAGAAAAACTTAAAGCAGCATCCCTTAGGCTGATTATTGGAAGCAGCATTCACAAGAAAAACAAGTTGTATACAAGTTTTACAAGATAGAGCATAATTAGAACAAAATCCATTTAAATGCAAAGTGATGAAAGTGCTCAGACTGTTTGCTGAGCAGTAGTGATTAGGTTGTCCCAGTTGGTTCAAGAAAGCAATGTTTGAAGGGAAGTAGCTGTTCATGAACATAGTGGTATAGAACTTCAGTTTTTTGTACTTTCTTTCCAATGGTAGCTGCGTGGCCCAGACTGTGGGGATTTTTGATGGTAGACGTTGCCTTCTTGAGGCAGCACCTGCTGTAGCTATTGTTAATGTTGAAGAGGAATGTGCCTGTGATGTATTGGGTTGAGTTCACTACTTTCTGCAGCTTCTTGTATTCCTGTGCATTCGAATTGCCATCAGCCCGTGATGCAAGCAGTCAGGATACTTTCAATAGTAATCTCTGGAAGTTTATTAGTGTTCAGTGACAAACCAAACTTCCTTAACCTCCTAAGAAAGTAAAGATGCTAACGCATCTTCCTTGTGATTGCATCTATATGGTGGACAGGTAATCTGATATGTTAACAACCAAGAATTTAAATCTGCTGTGTTTAAATTTACCTACCACCCTATGAGCATCTACATCCAGCAAATAGAGCTCTGTAGGCACTAGCCTCCCAGGAAACCCTCAAAAGGCAAAGCCTCAAAACGGGCGACGTCCATCATTAAGGACCCTGTCACCCAGGAGATGCCCGCCTCTCTTTGCTGCCATCAAGGAGGAGGTACAGGAGCCCAAAAGCACACACTCAACATTTCAACAATAGCTTCTACTCTCCACCATCAGTTTTTGAATGGATAGTAAATCCATGAACACTCCTTCAGTTTTTCCCTCTCTTTTTGCACTACTTACTTACTTAATTTAATTTTTTTATACATAGTTTAAAAATAATATATAGTATTATATTAAGTATTCCAATGTACAGCTGGCACAAAACAACAAATTTCACAACATATGCCAGTGATATTAAACTTGGTTCTGAATAACCTTTCACAAACAGAGTCATGTTTAATATCTCTGGCATACTGTATGTTGTGATGTTTGTTTTGTGGCAGCAGTACAGTACAATACATCATAAATATTATAAATTACTACAAGAATTAAACCCAGTGGCCACTTTACCTCCTGTATCTAATGAAGTAGCCATTGAGTGTATGGTCATGGTCTTCTGCTGTTGTAGCCCATCCACTTCAAGATTCAGCGTGTTGTACATTCAGAGGTCCTCTTCTGCACGCCGTTGTTGTAATGTGTGGTTACTTGAGTTACTGTCACTTTCCTGTCAGCTTGAACCAATCTGGCCATTCTCCTCTGATCTCTGTCATTAACGAGGCATTTTCACCCACAGAACTGCCAATCACTATGTTTTTTGTTTTTTGCACTGTTCTCTATAAACCCCAGAGACTGCTGAGTGTGAAAATCCAAGGAGATCAGCAGTTTCTGAGGTACTGAAAACATCCCATCTGTCAGCAGATATCATTCCACGGTCAAAGTCACTTAGATCACATTTCTTCACCATTCTGATGTTTGGTCTGAACAACAACTGAACCTTGTGAGCATATCTGCATGCTTTTATGCAATTAGTTGCTGCCACATGATTAGCTGATTAGATATTTGCATTAACAAGCAGATTTACAGGTGTACCTAATAAAGTGGCCGCTATGTGCGTATATAAAAAATTAAATTAAATAAGTTGGTGCAAAAAGAGAACAAAAGTAGTGAGGTAACCATCATGGGTTGGTTCATTGCGCTTTCAGAAATCTGATGGCAGACGGGAAGAAGCTATTCCTAAAATGTTGATATGAGGAAATCTGCAGATGCTGGAAATTCAAGCAACACACACAAAATGCTGATGAACGCAGCAGGCCAGGCAGCATCTATAGGAAGGTGTACAGTCGACGTTTCAGGCTGAGACCCTTCGTCAGGACTCATGAAGGGTCTCGGCCCGAAATGTCGACTGTACTTCTTCCTATAGATGCTGCCTGGCCTGCTGCGTTCCACCAGCATTTTGTGTGTGTTGCTTGAATTTCCAGCATCTGCAGATTCTCTCATGTTTAAGTTCCTGATGTGCCTGAAAAGTTAAGAGATTGTCAGCACCTGATCCACCTCCAGTTGTACACCTAGTTTAGGAACTTGCTAACCACCAGTTTTTGAATCGATTGCAATGATAGAGAAACCGATGTAAGAGTTCAAAGCATGGTATGCCGATGGTTAGAGCATTTATTATCAAGGTCAGCATATACTACCTGAGATTCATTTTTGCAGGCATTCACAGTATAACAAAAAAACACAATATAATCAGTGAAAATTTACACACAAAGACTGACAAACAACAAATATGCAAAAGAAGACAAATTGTGCAAATACATAAATATATATATAGATAAATAAATAATACTGAGAACGTGAGTTGTGAAATGCCTGAAAGTGAGTTCATAGGTTGTGGAATCAGGTCAGAGCTGAGGTTATCTACGCTGGTTCAGGAGCCTGAAGTTTGAAGGATAATTAACTTGCTGAACCCGATGGTGTGGGACCTAAGGCTCTTCTACCTTCTTTCCATTGGCAGTAGCAAGAAAAGAGCATGGCCTGGATGGTTTGATGATGGATATTGCGTTCTTGTGGCAGCACTCCTTGCAGATGTGCTCAGTGCTAGAGAGGGACTGTGATGGACTGGGCTGTATCAGCCACTATTTGTAAGCTTTTCCATTCTTGGGCAATGGTGTTTCTCCTCTTAGACTTCATGTTCGAGGGATTAGTTTGCAACACTTGGAGGTTCCGGGCACTATGGGGTGACTCCGCGCCTGGCCCCTCCTTCGTCTCACCAGGTTGGACACCTGCACGTTGTGCTGCTCCTGCTCCCACCAAACACTTCAACCTTGCTTGGTAGATCTTCAAGCTGCGATCATTCTTGCAGATTTTGCCACATGCACACTGCTTCCTCATCGTCGTTTGTTCATTGCCTGGGTCTGATGTCGTTGTGTCCATCCGACTGGGGTGCTCATCCTCCCCCCCCCCCCCCTCGGGCACCCCTGGGGGTATCTTTTCCTTAGATTCTTTGTAGCTTTTGTGGGGGTTCTCCTCTCAGAGGACGCAGATTGGGTTGCCAGCCCGTTCTGCCCCGGTTGCCCTCTCTCCGGGCTGTCATTGACTCTCCAGTCATCACCACTCTTTTCGCGGTTGTCACTCGGTCTTTCCTGGTTGTCACTGATTAACTCAGGCTGTAAGGTGTGTACATACATCTATTGATGCTTCTGGACACATCTTCAGTGATGTTCCTGGAATCATCGGGTGTTTTGGGTCTTTCAACATCATACAACCTCCTCCAGGTGACCAGCCGGGGCTGATCAGACCCCAGCTTGTGTCCAGATGGCTAGCTACTTATGACTCCATGGCTCCCCTCTTTTGAGCCACAACCATCTTGAGGCCCTTTCTGCCGCATCGGTGGTACTGTGGATGGCTCTCCTCTTCCTCTCTCCCTCGATGCCCAAAATGCTGAAGGCTTTAACTAAAGAACGGGCTACGAATCCCCTACAACTAACCTCCACTGGGAGACACCTCGCTCTCCATCCAGCCTGCTGACAGTTGCTGACTAGTCCTGCGTACTTGGAGAGCTTCCTTTCAAAGGCCTCCTCCAACCGATCTTCCCATGGGACAGTCAGCTCCAGCAGCACCACTTGCTTAGTAGACTCAGACACTAGGACAATGTCTGGTCGCAGGGTGGTGGCTGCGATATGGTTGGGGAACTTCAGCTCTAAACTAGAATGCAAGCAAACAGGATACACTCCACTGTATATCCAGAGAGGTTCATCAAAGTTTAGATGGCGTGCCAAATATAGACACAGTTGTGTCTTCTTTGTAATGGCACTTGCATGCTGGCCCCAGGACAGATCCTCAGATATAATAACACCAATAATTCTGATTTCTAGGAAGCAAAAAAAAATTTGATTTACAGATTTAATTGAAATATGTCAGTTCCATCCAAAATATTAATCTTACAATTTCTGTTTTAGTTTTGGATTTGAAATATTCTTGTCCTTTTTTACCTCGCAATAAAACAGCACTGGTATGTTTCATGTCAGCCTGTTGAATTGCAGCAAAGGCAGTTGTAAAAAGTGAGCAATATAACTTAACAGATGGTAGCAGTGTTTTGAGATAAACGCAATTTGCAGAAGCACTGAGGTGTTGAAATTCTGCAGCTTCAGAGTGGGATTTTCACAGGCAGTTGAGTGAAAATGTGCCTTGTGATTCAATTAGTTACTTGTTATGTAAAAAAATCAAAGTTCACTCCTGGTTAAATCTCAGTTCTCTTTATTAAAAAGACTTATAAAGCCATACTTACACAGTACAAAGATGCCTTTGTTCAGCAAAACTGGCAATACATCAGAATTAAACAACACAACTTTTCAAATTTAGGTCACCCTGCTGTTCTAAATATAGTAAAATATTGTAAGATAAAGTATCTAAGTTCTTGATGTGTCTTTTGGTAAGCATTAGTACACATGTTCTAGCAGATATATATTTTGAGGCCTTGAATTTCTCTTGCTTAAATGGTTTAGAGGAAGAGTGAGTGAGTGCTGCTCTTTGCATCAACGTTCTTTCATGGTTTAATAATGTGATCAAAATACCAAACCATTCTTCTGTCACTAATGTGCCTCGTTTATTGTGTAAATCTAGTTAGTGCACCTTTCTACGATGTGCACAAGTTGTCCAATGTAGGCTTTGAGTTCATGTTGATCAGGGGTCATGAGGCTCACCCAGATAGTGTGCTATGGAATAGACCATGAGAAATAGAAGCAGAATTAGGCCATTCAGCCCATTGAGTCTGCTCCGCCATTTCATCACGGTTGATTTATTATCCCCTCTCAACCCCAAACTTCTACCTTCTCCCCGTAGCCATTGATGCCCTTTGTAATCAAGAACGTATTCATGTTCTCCCATGATTTTAACTAATGTCAGAAGTTTAGCCTCCTGGCAAGCCTCAGGTTCGCTCAGCTCGCTTTCGTCTAGGGGGAGCAGCCTTCGGCCCCGCCAAACTGGGTAATCAAGTTTGTGTGAGTGCCGTGTGATGTACCCCACACCAATTAACAGACAGCACACAATGTACGATTTACAGATTACACTTTATAGATCTTACTGGAACTATGTAATTAATAGAGATACAATATAAAAGGAAAGTAAAAGGCACCAAACTTATCAAAGTTCAACCACTTTATGCACAACCATTGGAGCTCAATTAATGGGGTCTTCTTTCCACCATTCGATCTCCTCTAACCTCCTCGACCTGCCACCTGGGACCAACCACGGTGGTCGACAAAACATGTCCAGCACTTTCTTCCTCTTCGGTTCTCCTCCCGAAAAGCCCTGGGCCTCGGACTCCTGCTCGGGGTCCGTTCTGTCGCCCAGCTTACAACATCACGTCTCCTCTCTCTGTCCCCATCACACCTTCTGCCCCAAAGCCCGCGAAAACAATAGCTTACCGACACACAAAAAAGAATAACATCTATCCCAATTGGTTAGCAAATGAATACAATTCCCGTTATCAGTAATTATAACCCAAACAAGCTGCTACCGTTAACTCAGCAGTTAACATTACAGAGAAGCCATTTTATTATAACACAACAAAGAAGCCATTTTATTAGCCTTAGCACTAACATAAAAGAAGAAACCCTTACCCTCTCCCCCCACCAAATTTAGTCATGTCCTCATGACTTCTAAATAACTCGCGGACCCTTCCTGCAAACACAAAAACCCAATCTAGGTACAAACAGTGACATTGCTCCCCAAACAGTGGACCTTACGCCCTGTTCCTCAGGCGCTACATAGGCCAACCTATCTGGCTGTTTCCTAATCCTCCGAGACCTCCATACTCCCTCGCCTAAACCCTTCAGGCTCGAATACTACTGGGGATACCTCGGGTCTACTTGCCAAATCCTCTCTCAATCTCTCACTCATGCCCCCACTGCAACTCAGAGCCCCCTGTCCTGTGTCCAAGGCTCCGCTTCTTTTCCTTCAGGGTCTTGCTGTAACCCAGGCTGCCCACAGATAGCCCTCCTCACTACCCCTGACTCAGTGGGAGAAGGGCCAAAAGTCTCTTCCACAATCAAGGGGAAGTTAGCGAAAGGCAGCATATACCACACACCCAGCACATCATCCTTCGAATCTGTACTCTTCCCCATTTCGTCGATTTGTAGCTGCTGGTTGGTTCTCTCCATGCTGGAGTACCTGGCCTGGACTGCTTCTGCAGCCTCTTCAGCCTCCTGTAATCGAGACAACAGCTTCTTCTTGGACTCCTCCAACTCTCGCCACAGTCTCAGCAGTTCTGACTCCCGCTTCTTGGCCATCTCAATCTGGGACGGAATTACACCACCAGTTTCTTCCACCCTGACCTGAAAAAATTTTTCCACTCATTTAAACTGTCGATGGTTATCTTCAGGTTCCCTTCAAACTTCCGCTTCCCTCTTCCGAGATCTGTTTGCAATTGCTTCACCTCCTCAGAAGTGTAGTCAAACTCCCCTCTCTAGGCTCTCAGTTTTCTGTTGGCCTTCATCAGACAGCTTCCTTGGTCTTCCCCAGCGTGCAAGTCTTCCAATCTTTTCTGGATCAATTTCTCCAGTTTCTGCTGATCCTTTCGAAAGTTGGTTATTGTTTCATCTCTCTGGATTAATTCATCACTAAGTGGCCGCAGTTTCTGCTCGAAATTCTGGTTCTCCATTTCCACGTTGACAAGCGTGGACTCTAAGTCTTCAAGGCTTGTCCGAAAAGTGTGGCACTCAGTCTCCAGCCTACATTTCTGAGCACTCAGTTCAGCGGTGCAAATCCCCTCTCTCCCCAGTGTCTCATTCCGACTGACGACCTGGGTTTCCAGCCCCGGGTCCACCACTGTCTGTTCCAACACCAGGAACTTCAACTGGTATGTCGGGTCATTTCTCTCAGATTGCACCAAACTCCGACGGCCAAAAACTACACCACATTTTACACTGTGCCTCTGTAGCTGTTCCCCCCTCCCTTTCTTCTGCAAGGGAGGGTAGCCACACAGCAGCAGATTCAAGGGGTGCCTGACTTTGCCATAGTCCCTGGCAAATCTCCAAGAGTTACCATAGAATTCCACAGCTGAACACAGAGCATGCACAAACCGCATCCTTCTCCAGACCTGGCACTCGTCCAAAGAAAGTTTTAATTCTTTAACTCTTTGTCGCCCGGGCTCCGGCACTCGCCTCGCATCATAGTCCCCCAAGGCGAATCCAAACCCTAGGCAATCATCCACATACGCCAAAACTCCAAACACCTCCACATCCCGCATGGTCTTCCCCGCGGGAAGGTTGCAAGGGCTCCGGATATGCCCTGTGGCATCTTTTCAGACCAGAAGAATCCTAGTGGACCTATAACGGCTGTCTTCTCCTTGTCGGCCTCACTCATCAGGATCTGGCAATGTCCACTCCTCAGATCCAGCACATTAAACCATGTCGCACCACTCAGACAGACCATCGCGTCTTTGGCCCTCAGGACCGTATTCTGGTCAATGACAGTGCGCCTGTTCAAAGTCCCATAATTCACACACACGCTGCCTACGTCTTCCATGACTGCAGGGGCCAGACGCTGCGACCTCTCTCTCACTGAGTTGTTTTCAGCGGTCAACTCCCCTCCCTCGTGGTATTTCGGAGCATCCACTAAGAGGGTCTCACCCTCAGATACTTCCTCCAGGCCGTACCACAATTGGCTCTCATTTAAATTCGGTACCAGCCCAAGGCTGCTACACACGTCCTCACAGGCTGCTCAAAACACTGGGTGCACAGACAATGCCCCCAAACAGCTCTCACCCACCTCCTCCTGGCAGGCCCCCATGTTCCTCCTCACCAGCGGGATGTTGGTCCCTTCCAGAATCAAAACACTGCCCGTCGCACCAGGGTCCGGACACATCAGCATTAACGATTCACGACCCTCTGACACCCACACATTGGCCTCCAAGAACTCCAGTTTCACTGACCAATGACCGTCGTCTGGGTAATCACCAGCACTGGTACCCCAAATCTGCAGTGCCCTTAATGTTGTCAAGGGTAAATGTCTCAGAAACCGGTTGTAAAACGAACTGTACAACAACTTGACCTGCGCCCCAGTGTCGAGGATGGCTTTAGCATAGCTTCCCTCCATCCGTAACGACACCCGAGAGCATGGTCCCTCTAAGCCTTCAGGAATAGGGTCTTTTCCCTTCGGGAGTTCCTTGGTACATTGCTGGGAATGTGCTTCCCCAGAGACCCCAAGCCATTCCCCCACTGGGCCTCCACTAAAGGCTGATTTATACTTGTGCGTACGGGCTATGCCGTAGGCCTGAATATACTTTTGCGTAGCCCTACGCCGTAGCGAGCATGCGTAGTTGTGTCTGCATCGCTCTGCAATTCACCGCCAAAATGCTAGTTGGCGGTGGGGTTTCTATGCCACTGTGTTGAGTTTCTTCATGAGAGACATGGACGAGGAAATGCATTTTAAATATTTTCGGATGTCGGCAGGTAGATTTGATGATTTGGTTTATGGTCTCCAACCATTTATTTCGCATCAGTGTACAGACATGGCAGAGAAAAGCAACCAGAAATGCGTAAGAGGAAATGCGATGCTACCAAGCGGACCAATCACAGTTGTCACGGTCTGCGTTGCCGCGACGCGTGAGTTACATTTTTGGGGAGGTGCACATCACCCTATTGCATAGGGTACGCGGTACTGACAGCATATATTTGACGCACAAGTATAAATCAGCCTTAAGTTTCCCGACGCCTCTCTGATCAGCTGAACAACTGAGGGAAGGGCTGATCCCCTTAACTGACCGCCCTGGCACCGCAAGCAATTTATCTGCCCCCCTAGCCAGAGAAGATACCCTGAAAACTTTCCACCAATCTCCTGACACAGGTATGGAAAGCCCCCCAGGTGCTGCATTTTACTTCCAGTCAAACTAAACACATTTTCCTCCACTTTCAAATAACTGGCAGCTGTCACTACGGGGTAATTGAACCTGACAGTTCTGACAACGTCAACAGCCCGCCTATCCAAACTTCCAACCAATCCCTGTTGCTTTCCCTCAGCTGAACACTGCCGCTCATCTAACAACCGAGAGAGATCCACTCCGCCCACGTCTCGTACGCCTCTGTCCCTTTAGGGGTGGACAATATCCCAGAAACCAGGCGGAGCCTGCCATAGCTGGAACATTTATTCGCAGACACTACCTCCGAATCAGACCACTCTTTCCTCTCTCTCCTAACATTATGGACAGCGCATGGCCCCACCTCACCTGGGGCACCAATAGACACTGACAGTCCCACCACCATCTTGTCAGCGCTAGTCTGATATCGAACAAAGACCTCTGGGGTACCAACAGCCACCCCACCCGCGTGCAGTAATAACCAGCAATCCCACAGAGGTACACCAGCTTTCCGCGCCCCGCAGCATGCATAATTTAAACAGAGCAATCACACAGCATCGAACGGAACCCAAACCCGGACGATGGCCCCCACAATGTAGCCTCCTGGCAAGCCTCAGGCTCGCTCAGCTCGCTTTCGTCGAGGGGGAGCAGCCTTCGACCCCGCCAAACTGGGTAATCCAGTTTGTGTGGTTGACGTGTGATGTACCCCACACCGCCAGTTAACAGACAGCACACAATGTACGATTTACAGATTACACTTTATAGATCTTACTGGAATTATGTATTTAATAGAGATACAATATAAAAGGAAAGTAAAAGGCACCAAACATATCAAAGTTCAACCACTTCATGCACAACCGTTGGAGCTCAATTACCAGGATTTTCTTTCCACCATTCAATCTCTTCCAACCTCCTCGATCCGCCGCCTGGGACCAACAGCGGTGGTCGACAAGAGTGCGTCCAGCACGTCCTTCCTCTTCGGCTCTCCTCCCGAAAAGCCCTGGGCCTCGGACTCCCTCTTGGGTCCGATCCTCGCCCAGCTTACAGCATCTCTCTCATCACGTCTCCTCTCTCTGTCCCCATCACGCCTTCTGCCCAAAGCCCGCAAAAACAATAGCTTACAAACACACAAGAAAGAATAATTAATATCCCAATTGGTTAGCAAATGAATACAATTCTCATTATCAGTAATTATAACCCATCCAAGCTGCTACCGTTAACTCAGCAGTTAACATTACAGAGAAGCCATTTTATTATAACATAACAAAGAAGCCATGTTATTAGCCCTAGCAGTGACATAAAAGAAGAAACCCTTGCACAAGTATTCAGAATCTTTAAATAATATTAACATGTTGCCTTTCATTGCCAAGAACCATAATGTAAATATAATGTAACATTTAGTGCAATGATTTAAATAAAGACGTAAAATTGGAACCAAATCTGGCTTGTCTGATTCCTTTGGCATCATGAAATCCTGCATTATTATGATTCCTGCAGAACACATAATCGAAATTTCTATTTGGAAAAGTTAATACTTATTCAGATTTTTGTGTGAGTAAAGATGAGCAGCTCAACATGTGAATTTCTGTATGACAAAGTGTTCTGCACAACTTAATCATTTCTGAATAACAAAGTTCTGGCTAGATTCATAACATCTTTATTGTATTTTCTACAGGTGATCAAAATTCTCCCTAAACTCATTTCTTGGGGAAGCATAGATGAATAAGTAAATTGAAATTATAACATGATTGCTGCTTGTATGGAATGAATAATTCATACCAGAAGCATCTTAATTTCCAAGTATTGTGGCTTTGATGTTGTGTTTCCTGCAATTAACTGCAGCTATTGAATTGGACTGTGAGCATGTTTGAAAGTGTTTTACCCTCTACCAACGTTAATGTTAAGTTTTCTTCTTTTTCTCTCTCTCTCAGAATGTGGATGCAGTTAATTTCTTTTGTGACTATGAAGAGAGTAAGGGTAACTACTTGGTGGATGTTGATGGCAACAGGATGTTGGATCTTTACACCCAGATCTCTTCCATCCCTATTGGTAAGGGCTATATCTTTTACTATGTGTTATATTAGGAGCTACACAGACCAGGAGAGAGATCCTACAACATAGCTTTTATCCAGCAGAATGTTTCTTCAGACAGTACCTTTCACTGTAAACATCTCTTTTTCATAAACATCATAATGTTTCAAAGTTGATTATCTAAATTATTTCGAGCAGGATCTTTACACCAGTGACTTCATGCATCAACTCCTCCAATAATGGAATATTATGTCTGCCTCCTATCATCTTATGGAGTCACTCTAGTTTAGCATTAACGGTTCTTCAGGATTGTCCTGGAGTCTTCAAAAATTGAAGGTAAATATCTCATTCATGGCTTTAGCTACTGTAGGAGTTTTTCTGAAATTCTGTTGCCTAATGCTTGGAGGTATTAATTAAAATTCAGGAGTAATCTCTATTCAGAAAGTGGACCTATCCAGTCTGAGGAGTTTTTCATTTTAATTTCCTTTCTTTCCACACTCGGTGGTAGTTATTCTTGTTGGCCCATCAAGTTCCTTATTTACGTATACACACATTAATTTGCACTCTTTCCAGCAGTTTGTGGGTAAGTGTTCCCACCTGACCCTGCATGAAACATAGACCTAGAATTTTGATCAATTCATGCCAGTTTATTTAACCACAAATCACATGTTATAACCTGAGTTGGATCATGCTGGCAAGCTGGATGAAAACAGCCAATCGGGAAGTTGGAACAGGCACTTGAATTTGTAATTCACATTAGCAGAACTGATATTTTCTGAGTGTTACAAGTGCATCTAATAATGTCACTGCATTTCCCATTTCCATCCTTATCAGCATAAATTGGAGCTCAAAATTGCAAGCTATGACCTTGGTTGAAAAGTCAAAAGCACATCTCATTTTTTGGTACATTTTACTTATATGCAAATCAGTGGATCAAGTCTCATTGTATGATCATTGTACTGGCTCTGCATCTCATTCAGACATGAAGCCAGTGTTGTGAGTAACTCCCCTCAAAGCAGTGGATTATGTGGAGAATTCCACACACATTGATGATAGCCTTGTCCCTGGCGTTTTCCAGATTCCCACTGGAACCTTTTATGCAACTCGCTAGGAGAGTGGGCCGTGTAACATCTGACACTTTCCCTGTACATTGATTGACAAAGGGCCGGCAATGGGGTGAATCTATGCACTTCCTCACTGAAGAAGTCAGTCCTGTTTTAGTGTATTTTTCAGAGGTAAATCGCCCTAATGCTGTTTCAGACCTCTTTCTGGGCTTTTTTTTGTTTGTCTTTACAAGGGGGGTATGAGACAATGCACGGTGATGGCTCAGCACACTGAACATCAGTGAACCCCAATTTTTAGGCAACTTTTGCTGAATGAGGAGGGTTTAAAGGCAAAGAGTTCATTCTGCCATTACGTAAGAACATAAAACATAGGAGTAGAATTAAGCCATTCAGCCCATCAAGTCTGCTGCACCATTCCATTGTGGCTAATTCATCATACCTAACAATCCCACTCTCCTGCTTTCTCCATGGAACCTTTGACACTCATACTAATCAAGAACCTATTAACCTCTGCTTTAAATATACCCAATGACTCCACATCTGTCTGTGCAATGCATTCACCACCCTCTGGCTAAAGAAATGCCTTCTTATCTCTGTTGTATTCAGAGGCTCTGCCCTCTGATCCTAGAGTCGCCACTATCGGAAACATTCTCTTCACAGTCACTGTATCTAGGCCTTTCTACATTTGATAGGTTTCAGTGAGATCTTCCCCCATTCTCTCATTCCTGCTCTGAGACTCTGCTGTCGGCAGACCTAGACTAGAAACTGGAATGGCACATACTCACGATGTCATTGAATGTTCCCATCAGCAGGAGCGACTGTTTGTCAGTGCGTAGCACACTTCTTTTCAAAATTGATCAATATGTATACTTAAAAGCTTTGCCTGTGGATGGAAATTAATGCAGGAAAGAAGTTTAAAAGAAAATTGAATAATCAGTTGACTCCTTTTGCTAATGAGCTCTGAACAGTCATGTATTGGTTAATGACTAATGACCAGTTGCAGAAAGTCAAGTGATGCATCCTCCTAAATATATCGAGCTAGAGCCTGCATCACGACTCTGGACCATTTGTCATCTTCTTGCAAGCCTACTGCAGCTGTTGAAAGTTTCCTTCTTCAGAACTATATGGTAACAGGCCTTTCTGGCACAACGAACTCCTGCCACACAATTATGCCGTGTACCCATGTGACATACTAGTCTACCAACCAGTACAAATTTGGAATGTGGGTAGGGTTGCCAACTTTCTCACTCCCAAATAAGGGACAAAAGTAGCAGTCAAATACGGGACACTTGTGTTTACCCCGAGAAAGACTACCATGACCATGAAGCCTTGCGTGGGCACCTGTATGCGCATGTGTGTACGTGCCGATTTTTTTTCTACAAATCGGTTTTGGCAATTCTGTTCAGTGAAACTACACTGTACATACATTATTTCTACTTTATATAGGCTGTGTATTTATCATATCATTCCTGCTTTTACTGTATGTTAGTGTTATTTTAGCTTTTATGTGTTATTTAGTATGATTTGGTAGGTTTTTTTTGGGTCTGGGAATGCTCAAAAATTTTTCCCCATATAAATTAATGGTAATTGCTTCTTCGCTTTACGCCATTTCGGCACAAAAGGTTTCATAGGAGCACTTTTCCTTAGCGGGGGAAATACAGGACAAGGGCGGTCCCGTATGGGACAAACCAATTTAGCCCAATATACAGGATGTCCCGGCTAATACGGAACAGTTGGCAACCCTAAATGTGGGAGGAAGTTGTGTATTTAATATTTCAGTAATGTTGTAAATATATTGTTTCATTAAGCATTCCTTGTTTACACAATGCCTTTCGCATTATATGTAAAAGTACATGAAAGGCCTACGTCGTCACATCATCACGTCACCACATATTTGTGCACCTCTCTAAAAGCAGGCACAAAGTAGATGTGCCTCTCCCAGCTCTGCATTTTCTTTCAATTAGTTTTATGTTCAGGAGTTACAAAACATAACAATGACAATGAGGAAGTTTTAAGTGAATCCAAGACAACTACCTACCTATTGAATCACAGTGAACTCACATTTAAAAGAGCAGTTAAAATCACCGTACCAATGGAAACCGCAGACAGAGACTCAACTGAGTTGCAATCTGGAATGAAAGTGAGCTTGAGCAAAATTGCAATGTCTACAGACACAGGGGCACACACATCCCAGACCAATGCAGATTTAAAGGTCAAAAGAGCATGTCGGGCAAACAAAAATAAATGTACTGCACAGTGAAGAAAAAAAGATTAAAAAGTCAAGTCACCATTTCAAAAATAACATTAAGTTGCACGTTGTTGATGAAAAATCTGTGTCAGTTCTGAGAGTGACACAAGACTGAGTAGCCTTGAGATTTACAATGTGAAAATGACAAGGAACAAGCAATATGGCTTACAGCAGAAGTGTATGGCAAATTAATTAAAATGGAATTGAACACTGGCTTGGCTGCTTCAGTCAATACACAAAATGAGTTTGAACAATATTTCAAAGGTACAGTATTGAACTGAAGCCTGCGGATGTCCAACTGAGAACCTGTACTGGAAAAAAGATGACTCCTGTGGGAATGACATTTGTAGCAATGAAATTCAACAACCAACAAGCAATATTGGGCTTGTATGTGGTAAAAACAGGTTGGCCAGCATTGTGGGAATGTGAGTGGTGGAGACAACTAAAGTTGATTGAAGGTCCATCCACCATTTGCATGCCACATCTTCTGCAATAGGTTCAACTGAAAATGAATTAAGAAAAGTGCTGGATGATGTCACAGCAGTGTTCAAGGTTGGCATTGGGAAACTCGAACACATCAAGGGTAGATTAATGTTAAATAAAAATGCTGTACCCAAGTTCTACAAAGCCCATCTGGTTCCTATACTATCCGTGATAAAGTAGCCAGTAAGCTAGGTCACACGGACGCTGAAGGAGTTCTTTCCAAAGTTGATTGGAAGCCATGGGCAACATCAGTACAGGTTTCCCCCGCCATCCGAAGGTAGAGCGTTCCTATGAAATAAAGCGAAGAAGCAATTACCATTTATTTATATGGGAAAATTTTGTGAGCATTCACAGACCCAAAAAAAACTACCAAATCATGCCAAATCACACATAAAACCTAAAATAACAGTAACATATAGTAAAAGCAGGAATGATACGATAAATACACAACCTATATAAAGTAGAAATACTTTTCCACAATCATTGCCGGCACTGTTCTCCGTAGCGAAAATCTCACTCAAGCACTCTCAGCAGAAAATCTCACGCAAGCGCTCTCGGCAGAAGATCTCACTCAAGCACTCTCAGCAAATACACTCTCTCCAGTAAGCTATGAAGCTGCCAAATCATACCAAATAACACATAAAAATACCTAGCCTATATAAAGTAGAAATAATGTATCTACAGTGTAGTATCACTTATGGGAATCGGGAAGACAGCTTGCCGAGCACACCGATAATGGTGTGTTAGACTGAGTCTTCGGAGTTTGGGTGTTGCAGTGGCCCCCACGCTCCAGGCAGCGAACCGATACCGATCCGCGAAGCATGCAGGGGTACAGCGGTAGCCAGGAGGCACACAGCACATCTTTAAGAAAAAGTCAAAATAAACAAGCTAATTAATTAGGTGACGCCCGGCACGTAATTGTCGGCCCAGGAGAGGCGACGCAATCGGCAATCGCCTCTGATCTAGGCCGACATTTACGTGCCAGACGGCACCTAGTTAATTAGCATGTTTATTTCGGCTTTTTGCTTAAAAATGTGCTGTGTGCCTCCAAGCTACCGCTGCATTCTCCGTGAATCGGTGTCTATCCGCGGCCTGGGGGTTGTCTGTTTCCATCAGGGCAGGCAGGTCATCTTCTCCTATGACTGCCTGCCTCGACGTCGAAGGTCGAGGTTCGTTGTCTGCTGTGGCTGATGTGGAAGGCTTATTTGACTGCTGAGCCTCGCGCATTTTTCTATCATACAATTCTTTGTAAGCACTCAAATCATCTTGCAAATATGCCCTAAACCCAAGTACCATTTTAAAATTAAAGTCGTACTTTATCATTGCAGCGAAAATCTCACGTAGTTGCTTCACGTTCAGTTCCTGGGCAACTTCACTTTCGCTACTGAATTCAGTTTCGATTGTTATCCTTTCCTCTTCCAATTGCATCAGTTCTTCATCTATCAATTCTTGGTCATGGGATGCCAAAACCTCTTCAACATCATCTTCGTCAGCTTCCACAAGCCAAACTCACTTTGTCCTTACTTCGTTCACCACGATCAAAACGCTTAATTATGTTAGTTTTACGCTAAGTGTAACACCCATACGAGTTCTTTTAGGCTTTTCCGATACCTTAGAACTCACCTTGCTAACAGATGCTCACAGGGATGTGTTTAAGCAATGCCAGCTAGAATGCCGTTCCAAATCTGGGGGAGAGCAGCTGCTCGGGGCACGCGCTGCCTTTTATCGCACGCTGCCTGTTATTGCGCGCTGATTTTTCCACACACTGCTTTTCTTCGTAGCAGTGAAAACACATTCTGTTCGCAAAAACAGGGAACTAATGTAGGTCTTTCGTAACAGTGAGGTTTCGTAAAGCGAACGTTCGAAAAGCGGGGGACACCTGTAGTCCAATAACCATGAAGGATGAGTTTGTCAGGATCTGTGGTAGTTTCAATGTCACAATCAACCCAGTACTGAAAGTTGATCAATATTGTCTGCCCAGGATATATGATATCTTTCCCAATCATTCTGGAGGAAAACACTTCAACAAAGTAGACTTAGCTGAGACCTACTTACAGGTGGAGATTGAAGAAGAGTCCAAAGTGTTTCTCACCATAAACACTCACAAAGGGCTTTATCACTATAATAGGCTTATCTTTGAAGTAGCATCTGCAGCTGCTCTCTGGCAGAAAGCTACGGACCGGGTTACCTGGATGGCATCATTATTACCAGTAAGGATGATAAGGAGCGTCTCCAAAATTTCATGACAGTGTTAAAAAAAAATAGAAGATAATGGGCTCAGAGCCCATTCTTCCAATTTGTCCAAGTCCTGCTACAATCACGTGGCTTCCTCAGCACTACCTGCCCCTCCACCTATCTTCGTGCCATTCGCAAGCTTTGCCACAAAACCACCAATTCCATTATCTAAATAACTGACAAACAATGTGAAAAGTAGCAGTCCCAATACTGACCCCTGAGGAACACCACTGATCACTGGCAGCCAGCCAGAAGAGGCCCCTTTTATTCCCACTTGCTGCCTCCTGCCTGTCAGCCTGCCTGCCTGCCTGCCATGTAGTATTTGGAGTTACAAAATAAAACAGAAACTGGTGCTCTCAGAGGAAACCCACATGGCTATATGGAAAGCATACAAACTCCTTATAGACAGTGATGGAATTGAACCCAGCTCCATGGATCTGTAATAGCATTGCACTAACTACAACACTACAGAGCTACCAAACTACATTTAAATGTATGAAATATCAAAAGGGACATTCTTTCAATTTCTTAGAGGCAATAAACGTTATTTAGAAATTCAAACAATTGCAAATCAAAATGAACAGGGAGATTTTCTTCCTTTACAAATATGTCCATCCTTAGAGAAAGGAATTTACAAACGCTTGTAATTTCTGATCAATTCTCCATATTCGTCCTACACACAAAGATATATAAATCAAAGGAATCGTAGTATGATTTAACTTTGTTTTTATTATTCGTTTTTCAGAATTTATGCATCATTGTTAAGGCCAGTTTTTATTGCCTATCAGTAATTGCTTTTGAACTTACCAGAACCATTGCAGTCCAAACTAAATAGATTGCTAAATAATTTCAGAAGCCATTTAAAAGTAACTTGCATGTGAATGGGTGGGTCTGGAGACACAGACGAATCACACCCAGTATGCATGGCAGATTTCCTCCCCAAAAGGCAATTGTGAACCAGGTGGGTTCAACCAAGTGATGTTTGTGGTCGCCATTACAATGACATTGGTGCTGTTTTCATTCTAAATTACAGGTTATTAATTGAAATTAAATTCCATAGTTGCCAATGGAATTACAATTTCTGCATTGCTAGTTCTGTATCCCAGCCACTTAGCACTATCCATTTCCAGCATCCAGATTCAACCTTGACCACATGCTACCATTGTGAAATCACGTGTTCTCTTTGTGAACACATGGGTTTCCCTCAGGTGCTATTTTCCTCAAGTAGCCTAAAGATGTGCTGATTAAAAGATATAATTGTCTACAGTAAATTAGCCCAAGTGTCAATGAATGGAAAATTATGAGAATGTGAGAAAGGGAGAATAAGTCAAGTAACGAGATTGATGGAATTTCGTTGAGCATTGGCATAGACCAGATGAGCTAAGTTACCTCTTATGTTATAAGAAAATATGAAAAAATTTGAAACAGAGGTGCAGGTAATTTGGGTGTATTTTCAGTAGATATATAGGTGGTGGGATTGAGGTCAGTAGAACAGTGAAGGAGATCGGATAAGGGCTTTGGGGGAGGTGTGGGACAACTGGGGAAACATACTGTAGCTACCAGGTTGCATCAAGTAGATGTGTATGCCTGAAGAAGAGCCAAATCGGAAAATCACATAGCTGAACTGGGGTTCTCAGCGCCATGCTGAATAATGGCAAAGCAGACCTCAAACTGCTCTAGCCGTCTGTCAGTGACCTGTGTGCTTCAGCATGCATCTTATCACATCAAAGTATTTCATGGACATGGTTCTCAACTTAAGCATTCCTTTGGTTAAAAATAACAACTGTAACTAACAGGATGTTACTAGGAGCATACAATGTTCCTTTTCAAATGTAGGTCACCTGAATCTTTTCATTGCCACTTCCTCTTTGTATTGTAATTGCAATCATCAGGGTATAATTTCAGTATTAGATAATGGATCCTTTTTGATAGAGCATTAGACAGAAAATCTCAACAATGAAAGAATGGGCAACATTAATGAAAATAAGATCACTGCAGCATGATGACTCAATGAGACATCACACACTACACTGCATCACTGAAAATCAGAAAATATCGGTGACGATCATGATGCTGAGCTGCAGAAATGAAAATAGCATTGATGTGCAATTGATAGACCAGTGGAAGGATATGAAATGGTGTGTATTAAATTCTAAAATGAAGTAGCATTGCAGGACCTTTAATAGTTAATATCTATCTCTCTCTCTCTCTCTCTCTCTCTCTCTCTCTCTCTCTCTCTCTCTCTCTCTCTCTCTCTCTCTCTCTCTCTCTCTCTCTCTCTCTCTCTCTCTCTCTCCCACTCTCTCTCCCACTCTCACTCCCCCTTTCTCCCTCCCCCTCTCTCCCACTCCCCCTCTCTCCCTCTCCCCCTCTCTCTCCCCCCTCTCTCTCTCCCCTCTCTCTCCCCTCTCTCTCCCCTCTCTCCCCCCCTCTCTCCCCCCCTCTCTCCCCCCCTCTCTCCCCCCCTCTCTCCCCCCCTCTCTCCCCCCCTCTCTCCCCCCCTCTCTCTCCCCCTCTCTCTCCCCCTCTCTCCCCTCTCCCTCCCCTCCCCCCTCTCTCTCTCCTTCCCTTTGGCTCGCTGCCTCTCTCTCTACCTTTCTTTCTTGTGTACTGGTGAAACATCCCTAGTCTAAAGGTCATAGTCTATTCAAGAAGAGTTCTACTTCCTTTCAGTTAACATCCTAGCAATTTAAGTGCTCAAAACCCATTTACTTCTGAGACACTGCCTGTAATGTTAGTACCTTCGTATTGACAAGGTATCATTACAGATACTCTACTGTGACTATCTCCTTGATCTGCTTAAAGCTTGCCCATGAGTGACCAACCAGTACTATGCCGCATCTTTCTTAATCAACTGTCCGAATGAGGCAGTTTCTGCTCTAATGATTGATAAATACCAGAGGGTGTACTACTACAACATTCTTCAGACTTGTCATCTGCATTACTGCCAAGAGCATGACTGGGTCTCAGCTCATAGAACCATACAGCATGGAAACAGCTTCTCAATCCACTGAATCCATACCAATCTCCAAGCACCCATCTACACTGGTCCTGCACTAATTCCTTTTATTCTCCTTTCCCCAAGTCTACTACTCACTTATGCACCAGGGGGATCTCACAGTGGTTAGTTAGCCTACCATCCGTGCTGATTAAGTGAAGATTTCCTTCAGTTTGAATTTCAAATTAGATTCAGTGCTTTTCTGTGTCTGCTCACCAGGATTCTCAGATTTCAGTCATTGTCTTATTCCGTTTCTTCTCTGTTCAGCTTTCTTCAAGCCAATAGGTCATCTGCTATAGGGACAGCATGAAGCATAGTGGTTAGCACATCACCTTACAGCACCAGCGACCACCAGTTGGGGTTCGATTCCCGCTACTGTCTGTAAGAGGTTTGTGTATTCTCCCCATGACCATGTGGAGTGCTCCAGTTTCCTTCTATGTTCCAAAGACTTACAGTCAGAGTTAGTGAGGTGTGGGCATATTCGCTAGTGCCCAGCACAATCCTCACTGATATGATTTGATGCAGATGACACATTTCACTGTACAGGATGTTTCAATGTACATGTGGCAAATAAAGCTTATCTTTATGGTCTTCTACTTATACTAGTATTCAGTCTTTGCTGAAGTTCCTTTGGCTCTGGGTTTATCACAAACAGAACTCTTTCCAATCCTATCTACCAACTGGTGTGTTAAAACAGGTTAAACATGAATAACCACAAGAGATTCTGCAGCTGCTGGAGAACAAGTGTGACACACCCAAAATGATGGAGGAATGCACCAGGTCAGGCAGCATCATGAAGATGAATAAACAGTCAGTGTTTCTGGGCAAGACCCATTGTCACGATGTGTGTGGGCTTGAAATCTCAATTAAATCTGAATTCTTCTAATCAAGCTGGGCATGTTATATTTTAAATACAGTTTACTGTATTTTCCACTCTACTTTGAAATGATAAAGTATCATCTGTCATCTTCTTACCACTTCAGAGCTCAAGTTTCAAAGCTTCAGATTCCTGACTCTTAACATAAAGTGGGTGGAGTTGAATACCAAGGGATTAGGTGTGTCCACTGTGCTGTTTTCACTGGCTGAGTCACCCTTTCCACCTCAACTTTAAGATTGTCCTTCAGAACCACTTTGTGGCATCTAAAATGGTGTTTGCCTGTTTCACGACCAATATTAGTTTATTAATCTGAGTTCTGTAACTTACTTATTGCTTGCTTGCTTTGAACCAATCTTGATTATCTTTATTAGTCCCACCTGCTATGCTGTAATACTGCAAACATTAGAAAATTTAGAGATGTTGGAAATCCAAAGCAACACACACAAAATGCTTGAGGAACTCAGCAGGCCAGGCAGCATGTATGGGGAAAAAAGTAAACAGTTGACGTTTCGGACCAAGACCTTTCAGCAGGATTGGAAAGAAAGAGGCCAGGGTAAGAAGGTGGGGGGATTGGAGGAAAAAATGCAAGGTGGTAGGTGATAGGTGAAACCAGGAGAGGGGGAGGGGTGAAGTAAAGAGCTGGGAAGTTGATTGGTGAAAGAGATAAAGGGCTAGAGAAGGGGGAATCTGATTGGAGAGGACAGAAGACCATGGAGGAAAGGGAAGAAGGAGGAGCACCAGAGGGGGGTGATGGGAAGGTAAGGAGATAAGGTGAGAGAGGGGAAACAGGAATGGGGAATGGTGAGGGGGTGGGGCAATTATCATAAGTTCGAGAAAGCGATGTTCATGCCATCAGGTTGGAGGCTGCCCAGGCAGAATATAAAGTGTCACTCCTCCAACCTGAGTATGGCCTTGTCACAGCAGTAGAGGAGGCCATGGATTGACATGTCAGAATGGGAAGTAGAATTGAAATGGGTGGCCTCCAGGAGATTCTGCTTTTTCTGGCCCATAGGTGCTTGATGAAGTGGTCTCCCAATCCACATCAGATCTCAACGGTATACAGGAGGCCACACTGGGAGCACCAGATACAGTAGATGACCTCAACAGACTCACAGGTGAAGTGTCACCTCACCAGGAAGGACTTTTGGGGCCCTAAATGATAATGAGGGAGGAGGTGCAGGGGCAGGTGTAACACTATAATACTGGTTAACTAAAATGAAATCTAAGTCAGAATTTTTTTGATTCTTTAGACCTTTGGCTTGCTTTGGGAGCATGTTAGACAATTGTCACAGCGTTAAAGACCAGGTCATTTATTTTCACCTGTACAAAGCACAGGTTGGGCCGAGCTGGAATGTTGCATAAAGTGCAGTTGGTTCACTTTTGGAAGTATGTAAAGGCCTCAGAGGATGCAGGGAAGACCTATTAGACAAGGTACTGGCAGAAGGAATATCTGCTCGAAGATTAGATTGGAGAAACTGGGGTTGTTCATCTGGAACAAGAAATTTGAGAGGATGTAGACAAGATCATGATGGAATTAGATCAAGGAAGTAGAGGCAAATTATTTCCATAAATCAATGGTTCAGAGACCAAGGCACAGGTTTAACATTTTGAAGGAAAATATACAAAGTGGATATGAGGGGGAGAAAATAGATAAGGGCTGAAGTTTACTCCCTGTGAGAATGTTGGGAGCAGAATCAATCTCTGTCTTCAAAATATTTTGGCTAGAAATGAAAGAAAATCAGTTATAGGACTGTGACAAGGCAAGGGTTAAGATAATGTGCAGGCAAGGATTGTTTACAGTCTTAGCAGTAAACTAAGAGGAGAAAGGCCCTTGAAGGCATAGCTCCCCTCTGCATCGCATGTGCCCAGAGCCATTTGATATACCAAAACAAGATAGGAGGCATTCTCGGGTGACACTCACTATTAGTCATTTATAATAATAAATTCTGAATTATTACTGTTCTTTATCATGTACATTTATTGGTTATTAATTCCTGTATTATTGTAGCATGACTGGTGATTGATTATGTTAAAAAGGAATTTGAACATGCACAGATTACCAATTGGTCAATATCTGTAACCAACCAGTCAAGTTCTGCATAAAAATTGCATTTCTTTGTTCAAACTTTAGACCAGTTTGGTGACAGGTGTGGTTCTGTTCTTCTTGTGCACAAGTATATCAAGTGTGATTGAGGAACGAGTGTGAGTTGTCAGTATCCAGTTGATTAGCAACAACAGAGCTCTGGGGAAATAGGGGGCAGTGAGACTAATGGATTTGCTTTTCCAGGATCTGGTATGGACTAGATGTATCCGAACTCTAACTGTATCATAGCAATGCTGTATTTCTGTGCCGTTAAAATCTAGAAATACTTGACAAGTAAAGATTTAAAGGATCATTTACATTTGGAGTGGCTATTTAGGAGTTGGTATATTTGAACTTGGGCTCTGTAGGATGTCATGTGAGTAGAATGTAAATCATTTTGCAACTTAATCTGTTTACCAAACTGTGTACCCTCTTTGAAGGCTGTGAAAGCTAGGCCTTGAACTCTGACTGAAGCAGAGAATGAATAGCTTCCACTTCGCTGTTTCTGGAAAAAAAAATACTGAGTTGTTTGGGACTCAGAGATTAACAACAAAGAGTCTATATAGACTACTCTAATGCTCATGGACTTTGCTGACTGGGACAAATAGAGTGGATGCCTCAAGATTGTCCATTCTGTACTGTATGAACAGTTCAAGAATCGATCTTGATTGAAGACTGAAGCTCTGTGGCAATAACAGGGTTGTGCATGTTTTCAAGAAGTTCAGCATTCCTTTTGACAACTGGAAAAATCTGAACCTCAGCTGCTCATTCTGCTGAAGCCAGGTCTAAACTGGTGTAGTCAGCGTGAATGGTCTGGCCTTGTTCCCACCTTATCCTGCAGCTATTATGGAAATGTATGCTGCCTGCACCATCAATTAACTGACTTTGTCACATCTCCTTTCATCTTTCTTGATACTGGACCCTACCTTCACCAGTGTGGCACATCATTTGTAAGCTGAGACCTTGGATATCTTCCAGTAGGTACTTGGAACAATATAGTCCGAAGGTGAATCAGTGCCAGAATATCTGTTTTTCAATCTATGTAGTTCACAGTAATTTCACTGATCACCGAATTTCGAGTGAACACAAGAATATATCTCGAATACAATAACCCTCCCACATAGTTTATCAAAGGCTGCCAGAGATTCTGGAAATGATAATATTCTGTAAAATAAATTGAGTCCGACTGGAATTAATAAAATTCTGACATCCTTTCACAGATAAGGAATGAAAGTATCATTCATGTATATCTGTAGAAAGGGAATTTATTTTCCTGCAAGAGACACGTTATAATTTGATGCCATTTTATTTCAATGGCTCAATAGACTTGTTACCTCACCAGTAGGTCTGCATTTGAGAGTCTCAGTTTGTTTTGTCACAACTGAGGTTTAACTTTCATTTCTTAATCAAACCTTGGAATTGAGGCATTTGTAATGTTAATGCCTTCCCTGGAAATAGAAAAAGTGACAGTGGACCTCAGATTACAAAGCTTTATTCTATCAGTTTTCTTCACAGTTAATATGTTGTGTCTTCCTATTCCTTTGATTGAAAGTGGGGTTTCCGTGTAAAAGGAGGGAACAAGTAAAGAACGAGTCGCACTGACAGTGAAAACCGAGAAACATCAGTTGTGTTGCCACAGTATTCAAGTCGGAAAACTGCAAGAGGATGTCAAGAGTCTTTTTTCCCAAACAAGGATTTAGGGAAAATTCAGAAATTTCTAACCGATTGTTTGCATTAAAAAAAGCTATACTTTGTGTTCTGGGCATTAAAATGGAGCTTGATTCTTCATCCTTCTATCCCAGAAGGGTGATTTGATTCCACTATCAAACTGATAAGTGTCCCCTCGAAGGCGATGAACCCAGAAGTGAGGATGTTATCTAGGCTAAACTGAAATTCAGATTGTGAATACCATAGTAACTATAGGAGATGGCTAATTGACTAATAATTTCTTTCACTAAAATGAGCTCGATTGCCCCGGATTTAGTCTGCCTCCTGAAAAGTGCTGCCCATGGGTGTCCAGATAACTGCATTAACTTATTATGAATGAAGGGGGCTGATTGAACCAATGCTCCTTATCAGGCAGGCCTTGAACTACTCTTAGGCATTATATGTAATGGCCTGCCACCAGCAAAATCTTCAATGTCTTTGAAAGCCCATTTGTGTCATAAATTTCTGATTATCCAAGACATTTTAAAATTGTTCAAAATAAACTCAAATAATTAAATATATATATTGTTTTTTAAATATTTAATTAAAAAGTAAAATAATTGAGAAATATGTAAACTCTTTCTCAAGGGGTCAATGAAAGCATTGAAACAGGTAGAGTTATGGTTCTTAGTGCAAATCACCTCTGGTGGAAAATGGAGGGGCTGGTTGAAAAGTGTATGTTGCTTTACTCTACAGCATGTTAGTGCTCATCCACTGGGTCAGAGTCCAGCAGTGAATCAGCAAGTCAAATGTGCTGGCATGTGACCTCCAGTTCATGGAAGTCTGAGGCAAGCTCCGCAACATGCAGACCATACACAGAACTACCAGCTGCAGGTAAAATCAATCTGAACAGGAAGTTTCTTCCCAATTTCCAACCAACCAATATTAATTTGCCCCAAATTAGCAAAGTCAGCTGATAACAAGAAGTTGGAAGTACTAGCAGAGTACAAATGAATAGGCAAAATTATGACAAATTGAATTCTATGTGGAGAAATGAGGGGTCATACACTTTGGATCCAAAAGATATTTCACATACCTGGTGGGATTAAAATTAGGGATCTTAATCTTAGGACAAGGTTCACCATACAAATTGACATAACAGATCTCTTCACTCAAGTGGTTGCAAATCTTTGGAACTTAATACCCCAAAGAGCTGTTAATGCTCAGTAGATGAGCATATGATAAACTGTTCGATCTTTGGAGAGAAAAAGAATTAAGGGTTATGGAGATCACACAAGAGTTGACTGAAGTGGGAGATAATTCAAGATGTTGAACTATGATGTGGTCCATTGCCCTTTTTTTTCTGTTCCTTTATTGGTAGGACTTGTAGGGTAAAATTAAAGGTATATACAGTCAATTGTTGAAATACAGTACAATTTATACAAACAATTAATTCTAATCATCTACATAACTGCATATAGAAGATTGGTAACCTAAAATATAGTGGTAGACGTGGTAGGATCGTCTTAGAGAATTTTTTTCTGCTGGGGGAAATCATCAGATGAAGATATGAGATTCAGCCACAAAAGGCCAATGATGTTAGGATATTTAAAGGTTTCAAGACTAAAACAGTAAGAATATCAAGAATTATAAAGTGAATGAAACTGAGATGCATAACAGCAACATGTCTACGTTGTGGATTTGTTTATTATTAATTGTCACATTATGAGATGCAGTGAAATGCATTTCTGAATGGCTTTTTCCTCTTCCTTGTGCTCCAAATTTATGAACCTTCGGCTCATTACATTGCTGCCAAATATTTGATACCATGGAAAGTTAACATTAACAAAGTTAACATTGAAGGTCAAAAAATATTCACTTGAATTTCTCTTGTAGTATTTATGATTGAATAAAAAGAACATTTTGTATTTTAGCAGCACAAAAAATTTAATTGAACCTTTCTCCCAACTACATTTGGAGTAGATTGTCCAGTAGTGCCTCCCTCTGCCTTTCTACTGTAATAGAATGGGGAGCTGCCCAAAATCCATCCAGCCACGGCCTTTTCATTTTGCTTTGTTGATTTCTAATGTAGCATCAGCTGAAATACTTGCACAATACTGTGTTAGTAACAGTTTACTACAATCCTCTCAGCAATGTAGAGAGCCTAAAATGTTATGCCAAGGCAGACATCCAGAATCATGCAATGCCAGAAAACACTTAAGCATAAGGTAGTCTGGAAATGGAGGGAAAAATTGCCAAGATTTTGATTTCCATTTATATTCCTTTTACTGGAGGAGGCAAAATGGTTCTGTTTTCAATCTTTTCTTAATGCATTGCAACATACTGATTGCTGATGTAACAGTATTTTTCTATTATATCACTGTGCTCTTCCAGCCGCACTAAGCGCCCTAGTACAGATATAAAATAAAAGAAGTGAAATTGAATTCAGAAGCTTGCAACTGCACTGGAATGTGTGAAGAGGAGGGTTGTAAAAATGTCATCAGGACTGGAAAATTGTAGCTACGGGGTAAAAATGGATAAAGTGAAGATAAGATAAAGAACAATGAGAAGGCATCGGATATCAGGGGATATTCGCTGTGGAATATATATACCTAAGTCTCTGAGTAGCATAGATTGGTCCAGTTTGTTCTTCCACCAAGCGAACACCAGAGGGCAGCTCCGAGTGAACACCAAAGGGGAGCACTGCCTCAGTGTCTTAAGTTATGTAGATGATTAGAATTAATCGTTTGTATAAATTGTACTGTATTTCAACAAATGACTATATACTGCAACAGGACTGAATACTGTAACAGGACTTTCAGTATTCTATTTTACCAATATCCAGCAGAGTCTTACGATCAGAATAAAATTGTTCAAGACAATCACTTGCACCATGCACCTTCTCAGCACAATGGTACAGAACAAGCCCAGGTGACGACACAACAACAGTACACAGTAAGACCAGCTCCATCGCTTTCAAGCAACTCAGTGATGGAATAGTCCTTCAGTACTTGATCATCTTAGTATCCAGCCGTGGCTTACCATCATAAAAAGGACATACAAGATGAACAAAGGCATCTTTGATTGGATCCGGAGTGGCTGCTGAATCCGAGCACTCCGCCATCTTACCAGTAACCTAGAAGAGGCTTAATTACAAAATATAAACTCTGAGGGGCCTAGACTAATTTTCTTAGGCAGAGGAGTCAATAATCAGTGGACATAGATTTAAGATAATAGAAGGATTAGAGAGAAGTTGAGGAAAATGTTTTCACCAGGAGGGTGATTGAGGTTTGAAGTTCACTGCCAGGTAGGATGCTAGAGACAGAAACATTCATTATAATAATACAGTACTTAGATGTTTCCTTGAAGAGCAGTGATCTGCAGAACTAAGGATGTGGTGCTGAAAGATAGGATTAGATTGGCAACTCTTTTTTCAGCACCACAGAAACAATAGGCTGATTGGCTTCCTGTATCATAAATTTTCAATGATTTTTTGAAATATCATGTGGTAAAATAGCATCTGACTTAGACACTTGTATTTCTTCCGCCAAGTGTGAAAGAAATCTGGTTGTTCAAATTGCCAGAGCATTTGTAAGCATTCCCACAAGCCAACATATTTTCAGCCGTGTGGGCTGCTAACGTATTACATAATTAAATGCTCAGGTGGCTAATCTCTGTTGGTATCTCTGTAGTTCAGAGAGTTCTGGTCCATTGATTAAACTGGAGTTTATCATGAGGACTGGATCTGCCATACAGTTTCACTGCTGGGTTCATTTGTATTCTTGAGATATTTATCAATGGTGACAGGAAACTAATGGAGGTCTGTGCAGTGCAATAGCAGCTAGAATTCAAGTAACCTGGTGAGGAATGAAAGGATCAATATCAAAAGAATATTAAATAGTCCATGTGATTCTGCTTAAGGGCAGCCAGTGATGTTTATTTGATTTATTTTCTGCATTTTAAGAATTGTAAAATATCAGAAAATTTTGGATATAATAACTACGTTATTAACACTGTTACACTGCCATTAACTAGCACACTAATTTTGAGAAAATTATTTACTAAATATTTAATATACGTACATATCCTGTCCCATCACAAATGAATTTTGTTCCCCATCACCCAGAGCATTTAAACATATGCATTTAAGCATATTTTTTGCTCAGTCTGTACCAAGTTGAAAATAGTTGGCCGTTCCAGTATTAAACAGCGGCCGAAGAAAAGAATCAGTAGACTACCTTTTCCAAGAAGAATACTGACTTGGAAAATGGACAGGAGGATAGTCAATATCGCTGAAACCATACCCGAGCACAAAGGGGCACAACTGGTAATAATAGTTAAGCAACTGAAAGCCAATTTGTTAATTATGCACAGGGAAAGCCTTAAGACAGCTAAAGGTTAATAAAGTAATACTTTTAGAGTTTTAAGGTAACAGTAGTTATTAACCAATAATTACCTGATTTTACTTGACATTTTGCTAGATATAAAATTGAAATAGAGGATCATATTGCTTTGATAAGTGATATCAGAGAAATATTGTCTCTGTGTTTTTGTTTACGGAAGCATGGTAAAAATAAATTTTTGCAAAATATACATGATAAATCCTCCTGAAATTCCAGTAGTCTTCAGATTTATGCCTCTTAATTATGATACTGCTTGACCAGAGTTTATTTGTTCATTATCTACCACCATAAATCTGTTCAGTTCAAATGTTTTATGGCATTTAGGGGAAAGATTAAAGCCAATGTTTTTGGCTCTTCCAGTTGATTCTGTTCCTCATCGTGTCACTGCCGGCGGCTGTTAGGTACTGCTTGCAACCTTAAGAGCTTGTTCAACCGTGAGTTTTCCATGAGTCTTTCAGACTTTAAATACTCTCTTTCACTAAGATTGCATATTTATGCTTCTCCAGTATTGCCTGTCTCAGTATTGTACAAAGCATTATAAAAGTCATTGCAACCTTTTCCATTCCTACAATAACCCCCATTCATTCTCCCTCTTACTCTCAATCCTTGCACACGTTCTCACTATCATCAACTTCCCCACTATTTCTCTCCACTAAACCCCATTCTTGAAACTTGTGAAAGCAGAGCTTTCATTGTCTACATCCTCCTGTCTGGAATTCCCTTTCATTTTCACCTTTCCTCCCACAGTACTGTGCAAAATCTTCATTATATACCTGTATATATAGCCAGGGTGCCAAAGACTTTTGCTGTATTCGTCAACGTGGAGCGGAGAGTGAGTTTGTAAATATGGCGGGAGCAAAGGATGTCAGGAGTGGCAAGGCTGGAGCACTGTGAAGAGATGTGGGACAGGAGGCAGAGAAGGAGTGCCAAGGGTAGGTAGTGGCGTGGGTGCAGACACAACAAGCCTTGAGGCACCAGGCAAGGTCGTGTGATTCCGAATCATTGGTTTATTGATTATTACAGAATGTCTCACTGGTGCTTCTCACTCCCACCCCACCATCTTCCCCTTTTACCAACCAGGATTCCTCCCTTCCCACTCTCAGTCCAGAATAGAGACCCATAACAGAATCAGACGTGTCATCACTCACATATGTCAAGAAATTCATTTTGTTTTTTTTGTGTGACGGCAGTACAAAAAAAGCAGTATATCTTATCTCCTATAAGATATAGGAGCAGAATTAGGCCATTTGGCCCATCGAGTCTGCTCTGCCATTTCATCATGGCTGATCCAATTTTCCTCTCAGCCCCAAAATCCTGCCTTCTCCCTTTATCCCTTCATACTCTGACAAATCAAAGATCTATCAACTTGTCCCTTAAATATACATAATGACTTGGTCTCCACAGCTGCCTGTGGCAAAGAATTCTACAGATTCACCACTCTCTGGGTAAAGAAATAACTCCTCACCACCATTCTAAAAGGACGCCCCTCTGTTCTGAGACTGTACTGTCTGCTCTTAGACTCTGCCACCATAGGAATCATCCTCTCCACATCCACACTATCAAGGCCTTTCACTATTTGATGGGTTTCAATATGGTCACCCTTCATTCTTCTGATTCCAGCAAATACAGCCTCAGAGCCATCAAACACTTTTCATATGACAAGCCATTCAATCCTGGCATCATTTTCGTGAACCTCCTTTGAAACCTCTTCAATTTCAGTACATCCTTTCCAAGGTAAGGGGCCTAAAACTGCTCATAATACTCCAAGTGAGGCTTCAGCAGTACTTTATAACATCTCAACATTACATCCTTGCTTTTATATTCTAGTCCTCTTGAAATGAATGCTGACATTGCATTTGCCTTCCTCACCACAGACTTAACCTGCAAATTAACCTTTAGTCATAGTCATACTTTATTGATCCCAAGGGAAATTGGTTTTCTTTACAGTTGCACCATAAATAATGTAAAGTAAGAAAACCATAAATAGTTAAATAGTAATATATAAATTATGCCAGGAAATAAGTCCAGGACCAGCCTATTAGCTCAGGGTGTCTGACCCTCCAAGGGAGGAATTGTAAAGTTTGATGGCCACAGGCAGGAATGACTTCCTATGACACTCTGTATTGCATCTCGGTGGAATGAGTCTCTGGCTGAATATACTCCTGTGCCCAACCAGTACATTATGTAGTGGATGGGAGACATTGTCCAAGATGGCATGCAACCTGGACAGCATCCTCTTTTCAGACACCACCATCAGAGAGTCCAGTTCCATCCCCACAACATCACTGGCCTTACAAATGGGTTTGTTGATTCGGTTGGTGTCTGCTACCCTCAGCCTGCTGTCCCAGCACACAACAGCAAACATGATCGCACTGGCCACCACAGACTCGTAGAACATCCTCAGCATCGTCCAACAGATGTTAAAGGACCTCAGTCTCCTCTGGAAATAGAGACGGCTCTGACCCTTCTTGTAGACAGACTCAGTGTTATTTGACCAGTCCAGTTTATTGCCAATTCGTATCCCCAGGTAGTTGTAATCCTCCATCATGTCCACACTGGCCCCCTGGATGGAAACAGGGATCACCGGTACCTTAGCTCTCCTCAGGTCTACCACTCTGCACAAAGACTCCCTTTGCACATCAGTTTTTTTGTATCTTATCTCCAGTTAGAAAATAGTCAACCCTTTCATTCCTTCTACCAAAGTGCATGACCATACACTTCCCAACACTGTATTCCATCTGCCATTTCTTTGCCCATTCTCCCAATCTGTCTAAGTCCTACAGTACTACTTCCTCTACTTCCTCAAAATTACCTGCCACTCCACCAGACTTCATAGCATCCGCAAACTTTGCAACAAAGCCATCAGTTCTATCATCCAAATAGTTGACCTATAAAGTAAAAAGAAAAGGTCCCAACACAGATCCCTGTGGAACACCACCAGTTACCAGCAGCCAGCCGGAAAAGGCTCCCTTTATTCCTACGCTTTGCCTCCTGCCAGTCAGACACTGCTTTACACATAAAATTACTACACTACTCTTAACCATCAGATTTCATGAACCCATAAACTCTACCCCACTACTTCGCTCCAATTTTACACATAAAATTACTACAGTACTGTGCAAAAGTATTAGGCGCCCTAGCTATATACATGTGCCTAAGTCTTTTACACAGTACTTGAGCTTTTATTTCTAATCATTCTCTACTTGTGCAGAATTGTTCCCCGCAGAAGCTTCCATTTTACTAACATGAGTTGAAGCCTTTTCTATTTAGTCCTGTGCCACGTTTATTAAAAACTGTCAAACTATCATGTACCATGAAAAGAATTACTGGATGTTTATAATTAAATCAATAAATTGATGGTGCAGAAAGAGAGCAAAGGAGCAGGGTAGTGTTTATGGGTTCATGAAGTCTGATGGCAGAGAAGAAGAAGATGTTTCTAAAATGTTGAGTGCATGCATTCAGGTTCCTGCACTTTCTCGCTGGTAGTAGTAATGTGAAGATAGTGAGGGTGTTTAATGATGGGTGTCACCTCCCTGAGGCACCATGTTTTGACCATGTCCTTGATGGTGGGGAGGATAGTGCCCACGAAGGGGCTGGTTGAGTTCACAACCTTCTGCAGCTTATCTTGACCCTGTGCTTTGATAATTAGTTGATAACCTGTCAAAACCTTATTCAAATCTTATTCATTTTCTTGATGTGGATGCCTCAGAATAGTGTGACTGAGTGCCTGTCTGGCTGCATTTGATTTGATTTAGATAGGTATCTAACTCAAAGCTGATGCTAGGTTTAACAAATATCCCAATGTGCTTTAGTGGGAAGGGAAAAGAGGCTCCAATGGAATATAAAATATGAAAATCTCCTTAGAGGAGTTCTCTTTGGGATACTTTAAAAGCTAGCAGAGTGAAATTGGGTTCTGGAGAGTGGAGTGGAGATAGTTCAGTCTCATTCACCAGTGATGCAGAGGAGAGGCTGACACCTGATGGATGAAGAGAAAAAACAGAAACTTAGTACATGCTATTATGATGGTATTGGGTTTGTTGACCACAAAGTTCTAAATTCAAACAAAGACCTTAAGCCCTTGCAGATATAAATAACCACAAGTACGCTCACTAAAGGGAGATCATACAGTAACCACCCAATCTTCAAAGACTAGTTTACTTCCCAGTTTATTCTCCATGGTAAGTTTAGTTGCCAATACCCACTATTTAAGTGGTGGGTCCCCCTCTTCGTACCAAGGAAAGTAGTTAAAAACACAGTTCTTTTCAGCTAGCTAAGTAGTTAAAAACACAATTCATTTATTTTCAGCAATACACGTTTAAATCCAACCATCACTCTTAAAGCACATTAAAAACTCACAGAGGATTTCTGTCTTAAGCATTTCCGAATCACAAACTAGTTCTAAAACACAAACCATTTCCTAAACATAAAGCACAAAGCATTTCTAAGATGCAAGAACAAAGGATTTCCAAAACACAGGTACAATTCCTATAAATTAAAAAGACATACCACAATGCAGACAAACAAGTTGTCTATCACAAAAACTGAAGCTAGGGGAATGGATTCTAGTTCAGCTTGTGTTTCTTTCATGTTTCTTCCTGATGTTCCTTTCACCATTCCTAATAAGCCTAAAATATTCTCTATATTTATACCCTTTTTCTCCCACTTGGATGTCCACACACAAATGATACTTCCTCACATATCTTTTTAACACAAATGGTCTAAAAGCCTCTTTAGAGACAGAGACCTCAGCCTAATGTTCACAGTTAATGCTGTAAATGCTTCCTTGAATACATAAACCTTTTAATTTTAAACACATCAGTAACTGATATGCTAAGTGATATTATCCCTCTGTTCTGCATATTTCCTTGAACTAAGTGACCTAAGAGTCAGCTTGCCTATTTGAAACAACCCAAATTAAACAACCCATTGTCTTACACTGACCTCTTGAACAGTACTAAACCAGGTATAGTAAGCTAGCATCTACGTTTCACAGACAGAGCATCTGCAGAATACAGAGCTTGTTTGCAAAGCTATTCCATAGATAATATTTCTTTCAACTTCAAGCTGATTACTGTTTTCAATTTACATTTTAAGAACTGAAGTATAATTCATTTACAACCAGAAGTTAAAGAAGCTGTTAGTTGGAGATTTACTTGTATCTATTTTTGATATTACAAGTGGCAGCTGCTTGTGTTAAGAAAGCAAGCATTGCAAACATGAGATCTCCCACCCAGGACAACGAATATCCATCACACTATAAAGAAAACAATTTTAAGGGAGTCATAAATGGAATAGTAGTGCCACACTACATGGGTCTATTAATAATGTTTGTAGATTGTTCCTGAATTGCAGTATATATCACTGCAACAAAATAAAATGTTATCTCTTTTACCTCTGTATCAGCAAATTTAGTTGTGCATCTGCTAGATGTTTCAAAGAGGAATAGATAACATAGTCTTCCCCAACATATGAATATCTGAAATTATGTACGGCCCCTATATCCAAACAAGTGTTTAAATGACCAGCGATATGGATTTATTGGCTGCTGTGGGGCTGCAGGCAGCTTCTGTCTTGTGGAATCGCAGTTCATGGAGACATATCCAACTTGCAAACAGTTTGTGTTGCAAGTAGTTCACAGTAATGGATCTCTGCCACAAGCTATGGATAACTTATACTTATTTTTTTCAGTTTGTGGAAAATACTTTGTATCTTTATTCATAGTTTTCACCTGTAGTAAACTGATCATTGTTCTCTATTCTATCCACTGATACCGATGGGCACTTCAGATGATCAAAAATGGTTTCCTTTCATCCTCAGATGCCTATTTTGGTTGGATATAAAAAGATATAAGGGCATAGAATAGAAAAAAATGAGCACTTGGATAGCCTTTTGCGGTAGTTAAATGCATGATTAGTCTGCAAATGGTACACCAACTTTGTCTTGCCTGTTCTGAGTAATGATTTCTATGAGTTATCAGTATAAATAATAATAGTTCCAGGCTGCATGAATCTGTAAAGGGTTCAGTATCATAACTTGAAAACTTCATTTGATGGTACATTTATTTCATAATGACGGGGCTTATTATAATTGGAATAGAAGTTGTACAGGAAATGATTCTAAAGCATGAAATCTGAAGACAGCCTGAACATGGCAGAGAAGATGCTCCAAGATTTTTGGAGAAAGAGGTAAAAATTAGGGAAAATCTAACGTCATGGGCCAAGAGACTGACTTAATGCTCAAAGGGTGGATAGAGTAGGCAGCAATGAAGATCTGTTACTCTTTGACATTATAATCTGCTACTCTGCATGCCTCCATTTGGCATGAACTGTATCTTTAATATGAAATGATTTGAGGCCGTTATGTGCATTTGCATGAATTGAATGCCAAACAGTACTGATTGTGCCCAAACATCTACTAATGACAAAACCAATTTTGCAGCTTAAGTTTACCAATAGCATCAGTTACAATTTTTTCTCTCTGAATTTTCAAAATGATTGTCTTCACGAGAACAAATACAGTAATCAATGTCTTTTATGTACACATTTGCACAAGCACAGTCATGCTCAAGATGCCACAGCTGAACTCGTCTTCCAGCTTGACCTTTCAGAAAAGAGCTGCAAGTAATTTGTTTTTTAAAAAAAGTTCTGGGTGTAATTTTCAATGTAAATTAGTAATGTTGGATGTAAATTAGCTAGTAAATGATAAGTTTGAGTTCTGAGTCCATGTCTTCAATGCTTTATGGAATCATTAAGCATGTGGGAGGGAAGAAACTGTGAAGAAAATCTTGCATCTTTATTTGTTGTGTCATTAGCTGAAGGCCTCCTGCCAAAATAGTAAGGAAGTGTATTAACAGTAAACAGCAGGTTGCTGAAATCTACCAATTCAGCTGCTGGTGATTGACAGGAATTAGTTGAATGGATTTGTTCCTTCCGCTAAAAGTCTTATAAGATATCTTGGCAGACGGTATTAGCGAAAAAATGTGTTTTATCCTTACAAAAGTAACGGTAAATACAGTATATTCCTCAGGATTTCCAGTGACACTTTTAGAAACTAATCCAAGGGATTTAGTAAAAGCGTATGATCACTGCATGAATGTTTTTACTGATAGCAAACTGTACTGCATCTCGGTATGCTGATAGCTTTTCATAAATGTTTAATCTGAAGCAACTCAGTTTTAAAAAAGTTACTCTACTTACATATGCTGGCTTTATTTGAAAATTGATTGACCATTTCTGAAAACTTATATAAAAAAAAGAGTTGTCAGCATATCTATAAAATCAGCCAGAAATTTATTCCCAGTCAGCTGTGCTAAATGCACTTCAGATACTTATGTCTATCAAATGCTAAATACTGGCCACAGGGATGTAGGAATCAACATCCAGAAAGTACACGGCCTGAAGAACAGTCCAAGGTGAAAAGGATCATAATTTTCAAGTGCCGCCTACTTCCTGGAATTCAAAATCAAAGCTGAGTTGATTGTCGTAAGCCCTACTACATGTAGGCACAGGTGCAATGAAAAGCTGCATCACAGCCACACAGCGTTAGATACACAACATTCACAAGAAAAAACATAAATTATACATCAATTATACAAAACTGTGTAAGAAGGAATACAATTAGAACAAAAACATTAAAGGCCATAGTATTACAAGGTGGTCATGGTGTTGCTTTCCTGAGGTCATGATTAGGGTTGTGCAGGTTGGTTCAAGAACTGTATGACTGAGGGGGAATAGTTATTCTTGAATCTGGTAGTGTGCGACGTCAGGCTTCTGTACTTTCTGCCTGATGGTAGCTGTGAGAAGATGGCGTGATCCGGATTGAGGGGAGATTTGCTGATAGATGTTGCCTCCTTGAAGATACAACTGATGTAGCATACTTTTGAATGAGCATAAGATGAATGGTAGAAGACTGTAGACCACCAGGAAAATATTGGAATAGTGGGGACTCAAAGTGACCAAGGATTGGATGGATAAATGAGATAGGCAGTATATTAGTCGTCTTTGATATGAAGATTTACCCTACAAGAAAATGAATGTCGATAGTATATGATGACGTTAAAAAAAAACTTTGATAATAAATAATAAACCTTGAACTTTGATGATTTAGAGCTGGTATTCCCAGTGCAAACAGAATTTGGAATGGAAACCAGTTACTACCCTTTTGTTACCCATTTGGTTGCTGTCTTGTTGCAACTTCTCTGATAAAATGTGTTTAAGACCTTAAAACGTTGACGATTGCAAACACATTACGGGATCAACTTAGGCAGTGGTTACTTACAGATCTATACATGAATTGTTCCTTAAATGAAAATATCCTGAATTTGAATTTATTTTAATCTGAGTTCCGATTAGGATCTATCAACAATTACACAAATTTACAAATTTGCCACTGTTCATTCTTACTGTTTAAATAGTTTACTTTTTATCATGTAAATGAAAATGGATTTGATTTTAATGTGTAAGCTGCAACTTCTGAATTCAAAATGTTGACTGAAATAAACTAAAAACCAAAGATTCAAGATATGTTGGTAATGTGTTCATTTTTAATGTTTTAGGTTACAACCATCCTGCACTAATCAAAGTGCTACAGAATCCTGATAATGTGGTATGTACTTGTTTCTTTCACTGCCCCATTTACACTATTGCCCCCTTGAGGATGTACTGTATCAACTCCAACTGAGAGACTGGGCAGCCAGTGTCTCTGTTAGTACAGCCAATAACTAATAAATACCATGTTTAGAATATTCACAGGTAAATTTTCTCAGATATGTTTGGTTGGCTTTTCCTTAATGCTTCTCATGAGTGCACATGAGAGATTTGAAAACACTTTGGAATTAAAATGCATTAAGAGAACTATCATCCCTCAATGGTGTAGTAATTCATTTTCCAGTATTGACCAATTATTTTAATTTTCCAAAAATTAATATTTTTTACTTTTATCAGTTTGAAAGAGTAATAAGTATTTTTCTTTGTGTATTTGGAGTAAGGACATAAAGTGTTCTGAGTACATTTGTGAAAATACAGTTCAAAATTATTCAGATATTTTTAAAAATGTCAGAATTATTCCCTTTTACCAAACGATAGGTTCTATTCTGGGTATGAAATGATGCTTAAATTATGCGCACACATGTGAAGGTGATTGTATTGGACTTGTAACCCAAAAATTATGCATTCAGTTTCCAGTAAGCCAAGTTGTGAAACGGAAATGAAAATGTTGGAAGAAATCAGTCAGTCAAGCAGTAGAAGGACAAACTAGTTAATGTTAAGTCAGCAACCACTCTGAAGATGCTGCTTGTCTAGCTGAGTTCTTTCTGGTTCTGATTCCAGCATCTGCCGCTTTGTTTTTTTCCCCCTTTATGAAATTGAACTGAGGAAGTCAGGGTTAGCAACAAAAAGATGAGAGATTCCATCCTGTTATTACAGTGGCCAATTGGCTCACTATTGTCCCTCGAATGAGATATGACCAGATCATTGTGATTGTGACCTACATGGAGCTCTAGTCCAAACAATAGTATTAATCCATATTAAGGGATGGTTTTAACTCTAAGTTGAACGTGAAATCACATAGGTTGCTTACCCAACAGAAAATGTTACCCTTTTATGCTTGGCAAGGAGTGAAAAAAAAACCTTTTCATTAATTTTTTAAATACAAAAACTTAATTTGTTGCCACAGTTACAAAGGGCAAGGAACAAGGAAGGTGGGGGAGTCAGTAGTGACCCAACTATGTGCTTATAAGGAAAGCATAGAACTCCTCTCAGATTTTTTTATCCTTTTTCCAAGAATGAAACGCCATAGAACAATCCTAGAAGTAGAGACTCCCCCAGCACTGTGTGGTCTGACATTTTTTGGTAAATGGCAGAAGTTAAAATGGGTCTATAATATTCCTCAACACCTGTTTTGTATAAAAATTGGGCTCACCTCTGAAATGGCATTGCAAACCATTCTGTTATAAAATAATTGCTACCATGACCACAGCACATGAAGTTATCTCATCATTATAAGACAACAAAGGATAGTATTCAAACTCTTAACTTGATCCAGTAATAAAAAGAACTTTTGCCTTGGGTGATTTCTCATTCTTTAAATGGAGCATGAAATTATTGTCACCAGAGTATCACTGAATTGTCCAACTTTTAGACTATATATGCTATGCTCCATGTAACAATATTTCAACCTTAATGTCACCAGTGCTAAAAGGCAATTGATACAGCGTCTTGGATATGGTTTTTATGCATGTTGTGTCACTTTTAACTTTAAATTGATTTATTATTGTCTCATGTATTGAGGTACAGTGGAAAAGATTTGTTTTGCATGCCATCATGGAGATAATTTCTTCATGTTAGTACTTTGAGGTAGTACAAGGGAACAGCAAAAACAGAATGCAGAATAAGGAGTTATAATTTCAGAGGAAGTGCAAGGCCATAACAAAGTAGATGACATTTATGCTGGCTATCTGATGCAGTGAGAAATGTAGATAGAATCCAAGGAGGGGAGGCTGGTTTTCATGATGTACTGATATGCTTTCACAATTCTGAAGTTTTTTTGTTGCCAAACCAAGCTGTGATGCATTCAGATAGAATGCTTTCTATGGTGCATCTGTAAAAATTATCTCCCATGTACAATGACGGAGAGTGCCTCAATAATGCAGAATGTAGTGGTACAAATTATTTTTGTACAACTTTGCTGCTGCTCATTATGAGCAACAAAGCGATTAGTGCGACGTTTTACAGTGTGCCTGCTATAAGATTGTAAGGAGTTTGTATGTTCTCCCCGTGACTACGTGGGTTTACTCCGAATATGGTGGCTTACTCCCACATTGCAAAGAAATACAGGTTAAGATTAGTAAATTGTGGGCGTGCTATGTTGGTGCTGGAAGTGTGGTGATACTTGCGGGCCAACACATCCCCAACGCATTTCATTGTATGTTTTGATGTTGCGATGTACACATGACAAATAAAGATGATCTTTATCTTTTTAAAATCTATTGTATTACAAAGTACATGATGACAATATTTATAAATGGAAATTAATAAATTTGAGGAGTAGCACTATTTAGCAAATGAATTTTAATACAGAGGTGATCTTAAACTTGTATCAAAACAAGCTGCAGAATCCATAAATACTCCATGGATTTATGTTCCCCAAGTAATTAAAAGATTCTGCAGAACCTGCAAACAGATTGATGGGAATGACTTCACAACTAAGAGGGTATTCTTATCAGTAAAGACTGAACAAATGGGGTCTCATTTATCTGTGAATATGAAAGTTGATTGGTAATCTCTTAAAGTTCCTTAAAACTATAGAGCTGTTGTAAAGCTAAACAAGAAGGTAATGCAAGAGAGGTTTTTGTTAATCCAATAAGGAATACAAGAGAAATGTTCTTGCATAGATAATGCTGTGCACCTTCCTTCCACTTAGTAGTGGAAAAGTACAGATGCAGTTAAGGGAAAACAAGTTAAAGATGTGGAAGAAAGAACTAATAGTTTAAGATATGATAGATTAAAAGACACTTGTGTAGAGTATAAATTGCTGTAAATTCTGTGAAATTATATGGATTATTTAGGAGGGAGACGTTCATATTTATAAGGAACTTTGTAAAGTAACTGGGACAAAAGCTACTTCCACTGGTTAGTTAGTAACTGAATATATTTGTTTAGTTCTTTTAAAATTGTTACGTTTTTAATAAGCTGTGCTGGAGTCATCATCCAAAATTAGGCAGAGAATCACATTAGGAGTTATGGCAAAAAGCGTGAAGAGTGAAAGGTTTAAAGAACCATGTTTAAGAGCAGAGAGAAGTTTAGGTAAATGATTGCAGACCTTGAGAGAGAAATAGCTGAAGGCATGGTCACCAGTGAGGGAGTGATTACAATTGGGGATGTCCCATGGCGAAAGTCTGTTGAATATGAGTGTTGGAGAGAAGAGGTTTACAGGACTAAGTAGTAAGTGAGATATTGTTTGGGTATATATGATTTTGTAAAATGGGAGACCAGTGTAATGAATGAATAGGACTTGGTTTAAGATCAAAGTTCAAAGTAAATTTATTTATCAAAGTACATCTACGACACCATATACAACCCTGACATTCATTTTTTTTTTGTGGGCAATCACAGTACACTTCCAATCACAGTAACTTCTAAGAAAGTAGAGGCACTGCCATACTTTCTTCATAATAGTACTTTCATGCTGGACCCAGAATAGATCCGCGGAAATGATAACACCGAGGAATTTAAAGTTGCTGACCCTCCTCACCTGCAATTCCCCCGATGAGGACTAGCCCATGGATCAGCAATTTCCTCCTCCTGCAGTTAATAATCATCTCCTTGGTCGTGCTGACATTAACTGTGAGGTTGTTGTTGTGGCACCACTCAGCCAGATTTTCAATCTCACTCTTATATGGTAATTCGTCACCACCCTTGATTTGGCAAACGACAATGGAATTTAGCAAACTTAAGTATGGCATTAGACTATGGCTTAGCCTCAATGTCATAAGTATAAAGCGAGCAGAGGAGACTAAGCACACAGCCTTGTGGAGCAAATGCGCTGAGGAAGATTGTGAAGGAGATGTTGCCGATCTAAACTGAGTCCGGTCTAGAAGTGAGGGAATTGAGGATTTAGTTGCACAAGGAAGTTTTGAGGCCTAGGATTTGAAGCTTATTGATTAATTTTGAGGGGATGATAGAATTGAATACTGAGCTGTAGTCAATGAAGAGCATCCTGATGTATGTGTCTTCACTGTCCAATGTTCCAGGATTGAGTGAAGTGGCAATGAAATGGCATCTGCTGTTGACTTGTTGTGATGGTAGAACATAACTGTTATTAAGTTAGAATAAAGCCAGCAGAATTTTGATTAAGCTCACTTTTAAGGATGGAGAATGGTGGAAGATCAACAAGAAGTAACTGATATAATGAGAAAAATAGAGGGAGAAAAGTCCAAACACGAGGAATTCTGCAGATGCTGGAAATTCAAACAACACACATCAAAGTTGCTGGTGAATGCAGCAGGCAAGGCAGCATCTATAGGAAGAGGCACAGTTGACGTTTTGGGCTGAGACCCTTCGTCAGGACTAACTGGAAGAAGTGCTAGTAAGGGATTTGAAAGTGGGAGGGGGAGAAAGAGATCCAAAATGATAGGAGAAGACAGGAAGGGGAAGGATGGAGCCAAGAGCTGGACAGGTGATTGGCAAAAGGGATATGAGAGGATCATGGGACAGGAGGCCCAGGGAGAAAGAAAAGGGGGGGGGGAACCCGGAGGATGGGCAAGGGGTATAGTGAGAAGGACAGAGGGAGAAAAAGGAGAGAGAAAAAGAATGTGTGTATATGAATAAATAAGGATGGGGTACGAGGGGGAGGTGGGGCATTAGCGGAAGTTTGAAGGGAGAAAGGTGTTTTTTTTTCTTACACAATAGTCACATCAGAAGCAGTGGTGAGAGCAAAGTTCATCTTTGTCTTTAAATTTCAAAGTAAATTTATTATCAAGGTACATGTATGTCACCATGTACAACACAGTGATTCATTTTCTTGTGGGCATACACAGTAAATACAAGAACCACAATAGGATTGATGAAAGACTGTACCCAACAGGACGGACAGCAACTACTGTGCAAAACATAACAACAAGCTGTGCAAATACAAAAAGAAAACAAAATAAAGAAATAAAACAGTAAATAAATTAGCAATAAATATCAAGAACAGGAGATGAGGAGTCCTTGAAAGTGAGTCCTCAGGTTCTGGGAACAGTTCAGTGATGGGGCAAGTGAAGATGGGTGAAGTTATCCTTTCTGGTTTAAGAACCTGATGGTTGAGGGGTAATAACTGTTTCTGAACTTGGTGCTGTGGGTCCTGAGACCACCTTGTTGTGTTCATGTGGATTGATAAAGAGCTATTTATTCTACTTCCAAATCACAGTCCTTGGTCTAAGGCCACGTAGGCTTTATCACATTAAGTGTTCATCCAGGGACTTACCAAAATATGATGATCATTTCTGCTCTCTATCAGCAATTAATTCCTGACTAAATTAAGAACTTCATGGGTCATCCAAGATTCCCTTACTTTACCAACGTTGTTCATACTCTTTACTGGATTATGCTAATCCGGAACACTGATCAATTGGTCTTTAAAAAGCTCCCACATGTCAGATATGAATTTATAAAACAGCAGCTGCTTCCAATCAACACCCCTTTGCTCCCGACTTATCCTGTTGTAATTTGCCATCCCCAGTTTAATACTTTAATGTGAGATCTGTTTTTATCCTTACAACTGCCTTAAAATATATTCCCAAAATGTTCACCCACTATCAGATGTGTCACTTGGTCTGGCTCATTTCCAAAAACCAGGTCCAGTACTTTTTTTCAGCTAGCTGAACTCCCACATTCTGTTTCAATCCTTCTTGTATACACTGAAGAAATCATATCCCATCTAAGCTTCTTGTATTAAGGAAGTTCCATTCAATACTGGGGAAATTAAATTCCCCCATATGATGACCATGTTGTTTCTTCCCCTCTTCATAATCTGTCGACATATCTGTTCCTCTTTATGGCTATTGGAGAGATTGTAGTATAATCCCACCCACTGTAATTACAGCTTTCTTATTTTGGTGCTCCACCCAAATTGCCTCTGTGAATGAGCTCTGCAATGTGCCCTTTCAAGTACTATGGTAACGTTGTTCCTTATCAGTCGTGCAGCCCCTCCACCTCTTCTACTCTCCTTGGTATCACATCTAAAACAGTGAAACCTAGGAACATTAAGCTCCCTTGCACAACTAAGTCTCTGGAAAGGCAACAACATTGTAATAGAATGTACTAGTCCATGGAATGTACTAAGTTCAACCTCATTACCCATAATACTCAGCAATGAAGTAAACACATTTCAGCCCATCAATCCCACCATGGTTGTTAATCTTCCCCTTGCTCTCCTTCCTGTCAGTGTTCCTTGTCATACCATCTTTCTTGGCCACAACCCTATCATCTGTTGACCTGCTAGAATGGTTCCTATCCCCCTACCTCTCTTGAGTAGCACTAGCAAAACTCCCACTGAGGATATTGGTTCTTCTCAGTTCAAATGCAAACCATATTGTTTACATGTCCCACCTGCCCTGTAAGAGAGCCCAATGATCCTTAAATCTGAAACCTTCTCTCCTGTACCAGCTCATTAGCCATGTATAGAACTGCACTATGTATCTATTTCTCACTTCACTAGCACATGGGACAATAATATGATCCTGGAGGTCCTGCTCTTTGAATTTAACTGGCTCCTTAAAATCCCTCTGCAGGACCTCGTTCCTGCTCCTGCCTACAGTATGTCACTGGTGCCTATATGGACCATAACTCGGGCTACTCACCTTGCCCCCTCTCCCCTGTTCTGTATCCACTCTGAGACATCATTTACCTTGGCACCTGTGAGGCAACATATCATCCTGGAGTTGCAAATGTGGCTACAGGAATGCCTATCTGTACCCCTTACTATTGAGTTTTTTTACTCAGAAGGTGGGAGAGTATGGAATGGGCTGCCACCAGAAGTGGTGGATGAGGGTTTGATTTCAACATTTCAAAGAAATTTGGATAAGAATATGAATGGGAGGAGTATGGAGGGCTATGGTCTGGGTGCAGGTCAATGTGACTAGGCAAATTAATAGTTCAGCATGGAGTAGATGGGCTGAAAGGTCTGCTTCTGTGCTGCAGTGTTTTATAACTCTATTTCAACCCAGAAAATTTAATCAGAACCCAATTGAGAACTTTTACTCTTAGTCTATTTTTATTGTTAATGGTATTGAATCTGAATTATCACTGTTGGAAAGCTCATTCAGAGATCTAATACTAGTAAGCTGGAGCAATGACTTCCTGCATTGTTGCAGAACTCCACTTTCTCATTCAGTAGACTGTTAAAAACAAACCTTGCCATATAGTGAGATTGTGAAGAAAATAGTATAGTGTATCAATTGAGTGAAAGAAAAAACATAATTTTCTGATTCATTGGAAAAACTATGTATGGTTCAAAGCCTGTTGGCCAGAACTTGGTAGAAATTAAGTATCATACAGGAGAAGAAGTATTTTACATCAAGGAATTTCTCTTTTGAAAGACTCAGATGTTTGAGAGAGCTGCACAGTTCTGGGATTACAATGTACTGAAGATGCTGCAATAAGTAAAAGCAGGGAGGGTGACATTTTGGAACCAAGGGGGGAACCTTGAGAAGAATTTTGAAAGTGACCACTATAATCTTGATTAAAAGAAGCATAAATTGTCGTAACGATGAGAGAAGTTGGTGATTAAATGGAAAAGAGAAATCACTTATTGGATAGCAAACTCTGAAAGGCACTCTAAGAAACTCCTTAGAAATAAACCAATTACAAATGACAGAACACGGAGATAAAATGTTGTAGACAATTGCAGCAACTAAGAATGGCACCAAGGAGAATGAGAAAGAAACCATGCCACTGGTTTCAAATCTGGTTATGCAATGGGAATGGAGAACAATCGTGGACAAGAAAAAGCAACACTGGACAAAAATGATTAACGAGAAACTATTTTACTCACATGCCGTTGTAAAATACCACAGGTAAATAACAATCTTTCATGAAGTTAAAATTATAAGTTATTGTATATAGAAATACCTTTTATCTCAGAAATGCTTACTCTCCTGCTTATTATTTTAAAGTAAATCAATTTTGATTAAAGAGGGAAATACTTGAATATTTAATATTAAAACCATATACATTTTTTTCTGTTTACAGATATATGAAGGTACAGCTTTGGGGTGACCATGGCTTGAAGAATCCTCCGTAGAGTCAGTTTCTAGTTTTATGGAATCACCAGCTACAGAGGGACCCACAACTCTCCTCCAGCCCAATGCAGCTCCACAGCCTCTGCAGACTGACCTTCAGAGGACAGAAGGGAGTTGTAATAGCATCATTCTGAAGCAACAAGAAGGAGGGTTGCTGGTTTCTCACTAGCACAGTGAACAGGTTAACTAGAGAGGCTTCCTACTCTGCAAATGGCACCCCACCAAAATGCAAAATGCCATGTAACATTGTCTCATCATTGACTGTACACTGTCATGGATATTTTGAAATGGTCTAAGGAAACAGATAAGTATCCATCACCAATGTGATGAACAGTGGTACATAGTGCATCTTTCAACAATGGTTCTTTTGCCCCAGGTTCTATCTGGTTGGCACAGACCAATACTGACTAAGGATAACCTTATAACAAGTGTGCAAGTTTTCCATGATGCAGCACAAAAATACAAAACCTTTGCCTTCTGGATCTTGGCTGTGTTCTGTTATGAGCATCTTTGTGACTCGGTATCTCTGCAACAAATGAAGCTTTGTTGCATCCAAATTAAAACTCAGCATGGAAGAGTTATCCACAAGAAAAATAAATTGTTAGAATTGTCTATGAAAAAATAAATTATTATGTTATCATATATTGTTATTTTTTAATTCTGCAAACACGACATAATTTAGAATTAGACTGAATTAGAGTTACAGGGAGCTTGGCAAGTAACTGGACATACTATGTTAGTGACTTGCATGGGTTTGATTTTACGTGGTTCAACTGACAATAACAGGATGGAATTGGCATCACATTTGTGTCAATCACGTCATGGGGTGAACCCAATGAATCCATTTAGGAAGTATCCTATTATTGGGCATCCAACGTAACTGCTTGTTTCATGCAATTGATTAATAAATTTTTGCAGTTGCAATTTTTGCCTTTAATGGCATTTTCACTTACCATTTATTGGTTGAATAACATCTGACTATGTGCTTTGCAATTTCTCTATATGTTCATATTTTACATATTTCCTTACAATATAGAAAGAGACCTTTTGGCCCATTGATTCTATGCCATCTCGCAAAGCAATCACATTCTGCCACTTCCAATTGAATTATTCACTCTCATGTTCCCAATAACTCTTCTGTTTTTGTCCCATTCATCTGCTCCAGAGGTAATACAGCAGCCAATTCACCTGCCAACCAACAGACTTTGAGGTGTGGGAGGAAACTGTTATTTCTGACATATGTACATTTTCCAATGTATATTCCAGAAATTTATATAAATTCTTCAGGTACTCATTTGACTGCAACAATAACATATAATTCTACATCAGCATTTAACTAAGAACATTTTTTCAATGTATTTACAAGAAGTCATTCATTCATTCATTTTGTGCCATGTCTTATGACATAGGCGATCATGGTCCTATGACCATGATTGTTCTTGGAAAGTTTTTCTTCAGAAGTGGCTTGCCATTGCTTTCTTCTGGGCAGTGTCTTTACAAGATGGGTGACCCCAGCTATTATCAATACTCTTCAGAGATTATCTACCTGGCATTAGTGGTCATGAAATGAACCAGCTGCTCATACGACCATCCACCACCTGCTCCCATGGCTTTACGAGACCCTGATCAGGGAAGGGGCTAAGTGGCTGCTACATCTTGCTCAAGGTGACCTGCAGGCTAGCGGAGGGAAAGAGCACCTTGTACCTCCTTTGGTAGAGATGTATCTCTACCCTATTTACAAGAATGTGTGGCTAAAGATCAGTGCTGGATTAAAGAAGAATAATGAGTAAAATTGAGTTTGTAGTAACATTTTGAAAAAGGTTAGCTAGGATTTTAAGGTGAAAATAACAGGAAAAAAATTATCAGCCTTCACCATAATGGAGTAAGTTGAACATCACAACGTGTGTATTCAAAAACAGAGTGAAGTGCCTAAATCAGGAGTTATTGTCTAAGTCATCCTGCTGCTTATAAAGCTTCATGTGCCAATGTTTCACCAAGAAATACAGCAGTCAAATTCATGAAAAATTAGTTGGCAAATTCTACACTGGCAGGTTTGAAAGAAAAGAAAGTGGTTGTGGTTGTTGGAGACCAGTCTATCAATCCTAGGACAATTATTCGTCAGGCAAAATCCTCAGCCTAGCTTCAGCAGGCTGAATGTAATTCAGAAATGAATATGTTCATTGGAGATGGAGTATTGTCTTGGTCTCACTCCATTTTGAAAGTCATCAGATTATATAGAAGGACTTGCAAAATGCAGTGACACTAAGATAATAGTCAGGCTTCGTTTGATATGTGGCAAGTGACAAGCATTAGTCTGTGATCTTCTACACTAAGTAAGAATCTAACTACTAGTCCGTGAGCCAGTAGGGTTGGTCGGTACCATCTGAGGGGAATAATGCTCATAGTGATATTTGGCAAGGTATACATCTCTAGACTTAGAAAATATGTGATAGCATTGCACCAGTGGTAGCTTTATGTGTCTGCCAGTCTATACATGCCATTTGCAACACACATACATCTTGGGAGTGAACATTTTTTTGGACAGTTACAGGCCAGTAGATCCAGGACGGCATCGGGTGCTGGCTGGCCTTCCGTCCAGTGCACCACCAACTGTTCAGCTTCCTCTTCTCTCTCCATCTTCCATCCTTTGCCAACAAGGCTTGGCACTTGTGGGTCCTTCTCCAAACATCTTCTCCATATACCATCCTGGTAGTTGGCTCGCTGTGCGTGTTTTGTTAAGCAGTCCTTGCATGGTGGGAGTTGATGACTTTCGATTTCACCTTTTTTGGCACAGAAAAGGTGATACCTGATCTCATTGACCTTGGTGGTCGATGCTTTTGGGGCATACAGGAGACATGTAAATGCCTCCAGTTTGTTGCATCAGTTCTGGGGAGAGGTCCCATTCCTGACCCAACTCTAAGAATATGTCCTGTGTTTCCCTGTTGCTGGTCAGTAGTTTTAGTGCACTTGTCTTCCCTTTGCCTGCAAAAGCACTTACAGCGTCACATCCTGTATATGCGTGCAACCCAATGAGAGCCCTACAAACCTGTATACCAACAGTGGCAGCAACCTTCCTGATGTCTACAAGCCTTGTACGGGTTCTAGTGCCACACCTCTGGGACAATGGGGCCTCAATCTTGTCACAAAATGCTAAAGACATGATAAAGACATCTGTGTCTTCTGAGCAGATCACTACAGATTGGTATCCCACTCTTGTGGCATGGGCAGCATGGAGAAGTAGGTGGGCATCTGCTTCTTCTTGTTGACACTGAAGAGCTGACACCTCACTGTCTTGAGATGTGATTCTGTAACATTTGTCATTCACAGTTGCATACAGAATCTTCTCCTGTAGCTTTGCTCTGTACTTTGCCTTCCTCCATTCATGGACGATGAAGCCAATGAGACTATTTTTGTCACTGACTTTGGTCAGGAAGCTCCTCCACTGCCTCACCATCTGTGTGCCTGTGATACCTTGTAATTCATGACCAGTCTCTTCACCCCGTAGAGAACTTTCACTATTCTTGATAGAGTTCTCCTTGTATGTGTCGAACACAACATCCATTCTGCTACTCTGACTGGCTTCCCTCAGAGCCATACCCAGAATTGTTGTGGCAACATCTCTGAAAGTAACTTGATCAACTTTCACTCTTTGGACCAAGTTCATTCCATCAACCACTGTAGCAGAGTTTCCTGGGAGTTGCTCTTCTACTGCTACATTTTTCTGCAAGGTGGAGGCTAAAGTAGCTTTATTTGTCTTTCTCAGCAATCCTTCTGGTGTGGATAGGTCCCAGGGCACTGGTCCAATGGGATGAGAAAGGATATCCTCCATACGTAGACTGCACCCTTGTGCCATCATTATGATGCGTCCAAACAAAGACCTGTCTGCTTTCAAGATGATCGCCCTCCCATATGATTTCACTTCTCTGTTCTTACACATATCACTGAATGTATTCAGCTTGTTGGTTTTCATTGGGTCATGGAATTTCTTTGCTGGTTGGTCTTCCTCTAGTCTCTCATCCTTGAAGGTTGCATAGCATTGCTCACCAATCTCATATGCCTTCATCAGGTCGAAGGCAATGTCCTTGGGGGCTGCCTTTGCCGTAGAGATGCTAATGAGGTCTCGCTCCTCTGCAAATGGGTTGACCCATTCATGTATGAGGCTAACCACTGCTGAAACTGCTTCCTCGCCTTTCTGGATTCGTGGCCGCTGTAGCTCCACATGACAAAGCTCTGATTTGTTGCCTTGCACCATCTCCCTGAACTGTCCCAGGAATGCACTGTGGTGCTCAGCTGTTATGTAGTAACGCTTGATAGCTCCAGCATTCAGGCTGAACCGTGATGTGCCTCCAGGAGTTTGTGTGTCTTTGTTCACTGTGGCTTCAATAGCCTGGTCCACAGGGATCTGCCCAAAGGGGTTGTTACTTGACAACTGCACTGAGAATTGGCCTGTCTTGAAGACCTCACACACAGAAGGATTCTTCTCTGGGAGGTTCATCATCTGAGCAAAGTTAGGGGACAGGTACCTGGCATAATTCATCTTATCACAGGCAAAGCACCATGGGATCACAGAAAGCTAGCACCACTGCAATGCTATCACATATTTTCTAGCACTAGGAGTGTATACTTGCCAAAAATCACTATAAGAATGATTCTCCCCAGATGGTACCGGTGGCCCAAATTTGGGGTCCTGGCTCGCGGACTATACCCCATATTGATGCTGGACTGTATTACTGTCACCAGATCCCACGCCATCCATATCATTGTTCAAAAACACAATCGAACCAGTGGGTACTTTTGAGTGAGTACTTGCCTCCTGAGACTTCGACTACCTATAAGTCACATCAGAACATAGATGATTCGAAGAAGGAGTCTGAGAGTCTGAGTGGGAGTGCCGAGAAAGACATTTTTGAAATTTTCGTTATTTTTTTTCTCCAGCGGCGTTCTGAGAGGCGGGACTGCGCAGGCGTGTGACGTCGGGCAGTGCAGCGCGGCAGATTTAAAAGGAACAGAGCCTCATAGAGCGGGCAGCGTAGTTTGCGGGCTGCGGAGTGAGCCGGGAGCAGAGTGAAGACTTAAGGGCTTCGGCTCAATGGGCTTAGGCGGAAACAGGCGAGGAAGGTTTGGCATTCATTTTCTGTTGTTATTTGAGGAGAGGGGCAGTATGAGTGTGAGGGCAGTTTGCTGTTCTCGGTGTCGGATGTGGGAGGCCCTGGAGTCTCCAAGCCTCCCGGACGTCTACATCTGCGCCAAGTGCATCAAGATGCAGCTCCTAAGGGACCGCGTTATGGAACTGGAGCTGCAGCTCGATGACCTTCGTCTGGTCAGGGAGAGTGAGGAGGTGATAGAGAGGAGTTGCAGGCAGGTGGTCACGCCGGGGCCACGGGAGGCAGACAAGTGGGTCACGGTTAGGAGGGGGAAGGGGAAAAGTCAGGTAATAGGGAGTACCCCGGTGGCTGTGCCCCTTAACAACAGGTGCTCCTGTTTGAGTACTGCTGGGGGGGGGGGACAGCTTACCCGGGGGAAGCGACAGTGGCCGTGCCTCCAGCACAGAGTCCGGCCCTGTAGCTCAGAAGGGTAGGGCAAGGAAGAGGAGGGCAGTTGTGATAGGGGACTCGATAGTAAGGGGGTCAGATAGGCGATTCTGTGGACGCAGTCCAGAGACCCGGATGGTAGTTTGCCTCCCTGGTGCCAAGGTCCGGGATATTTCTGATCGTGTCCAAGATATCCTGAAGTGGGAGGGTGAGGAGCCAGAGGTTGTGGTACATATAGGTACCAATGACATAGGTAGGAAAAGGGATGAGGTCCTGAAAGGAGAATATAGGGAGCTAGGAAGGGAGTTGAGAAAAAGGACCGCAAAGGTAGTAATCTCGGGATTACTGCCTGTGCCACGCGACAGTGAGAGTAGGAATGCGATGAGGTGGAGGATAAATGCGTGGCTGAGGGATTGGATCGGGGGCAGGGATTCAAGTTTTTGGATCATTGGGACCTCTTTTGGCGCAGGCGTGACCTGTACAAAAAGGACGGGTTACACTTGAATCCTAGGGGGACCAATATCCTGGCAGGGAGATTAGCGGGGGCTACTGAGGTGACTTTAAACTAGAATGGTTGGGGGCTGGGAATCAAATTAAAGAGGCTAGGCGTGAGGAGGTTAGTTCACAACAGGGGGATGGGAACCAGTGCAGAGAGACAGAGGGGTGTAAAGTGAGGGTAGAAGCAAAAAGTACTAAGGAGAAAAGTAAAAGTGGCAGGCCGACAAATCCAGGGCAAGCATTAAAAAGGGCCACTTTTCAGCATAATTGTATAAGGGCTAAGAGAGTTGTAAAAGAGCGCCTGAAGGCTTTGTGTGTCAATGCAAGGAGCATTCGTAATAAGGTGGATGAATTGAAAGTGCAGATTGTTATTAATGATTATGATATAGTTGGGATCACAGAGACATGGCTCCAGGGTGACCAGGGATGGGAGCTCAACGTTCAGGGATATTCAATATGCAGGAGGGATAGACATGAAGGAAGGGGAGGTGGGGTGGCGTTGCTGGTTAAAGAAGAGATTAACGCAATAGAAAGGAAGGACATAAGCCGGGAAGATGTGGAATTGATATGGGTAGAGCTGCGTAACACTAAGGGGCAGAAGACGCTGGTGGGAGTTGTGTACAGGCCACCTAACAGTAGTAGTGAGGTCGGAGATGGTATTAAACAGGAAATTAGAAATGTGTGCAATAAAGGAACAGCAGTTATAATGGGTGACTTCAATCTACATGTAGATTGGGTGAACCAAATTGGTAAAGGTGCTGAGGAAGAGGATTTCTTGGAATGTATGCGGGATGGTTTTTTGAACCAACCTGTCGAGGAACCAACTAGAGAGCAGGCTATTCTGGATTGGGTTTTGAGCAATGAGGAAGGGTTAATTAGCAATCTTGTCATGAGAGGCCCCTTGGGTAAGAGTGACCATAATATGGTGGAATTCTTCATTAAGATGGAGAGTGACATAGTTAATTCAGAAACAAAGGTTCTGAACTTAAAGAGGGGTAACTTTGAAGGTATGAGACGTGAATTAGCTAAGATAGACTGGCAAATGACACTTAAAGGATTGACGGTGGATATGCAATGGCAAGCATTTAAAGGTTGCATGGATGAACTACAACAATTGTTCATCCCAGTTTGGCAAAAGAATAAACCAAGGAAGGTAGTGCACCCGTGGCTGACAAGAGAAATTAGGGATAGCATCAATTCCAAAGAAGAAGCATACAAATTAGCCAGAGAAAGTGGCTCACCTGAGGACTGGGAGAAATTCAGAGTTCAGCAGAGGAGGACAAAGGGCTTAATTAGGAAGGGGAAAAAAGATTATGAGAGAAAACTGGCAGGGAACATAAAAACGGACTGTAAAAGCTTTTATAGATATGTAAAAAGGAAAAGACTGGTAAAGACAAATGTAGGTCCCCTGCAGACAGAAACAGGTGAATTGATTATGGGGAGCAAGGACATGGCAGACCAATTGAATAATTACTTTGGTTCTGTCTTCACTAAGGAGGACATAAATAATCTTCCAGAAATAGTAGGGGACACCAGAGGGTCCAGTGAGATGGAGGAACTGAGCGAAATACATGTTAGTAGGGAAGTGGTGTTAGGTAAATTGAAGGGATTGAAGGCATATAAATCCCTAGGGCCAGATGGTCTGCATCCTAGAGTGCTTAGGGAAGTAGCCCAAGAAATAGTGGATGCATTAGTGATAATTTTTCAAAACTCGTTAGATTCTGGACTAGTTCCTGAGGATTGGAGGGTGGCTAATATAACTCCACTTTTTAAAAAAGGAGGGAGAGAGAAACCGGGGAATTATAGACCGGTTAGCCTAACGTCGGTGGTGGGGAAACTGCTGGAGTCAGTTATCAAGGATGTGATAACAGCACATTTGGAAAGCGGTGAAATCATCGGACAAAGTCAGCATGGATTTGTGAAAGGAAAATCATGTCTGACGAATCTCATAGAAGTTTTTGAGGATGTAACTAGTAGAGTGGATAGGGGAGAACCAGTGGATGTGGTATATTTGGATTTTCAAAAGGCTTTTGACAAGGTCCCACACAGGAGATTAGTGTGCAAACTTAAAGCACACGGTATTGGGGGTAAGGTATTGGTGTGGGTGGAGAATTGGTTAGCAGACAGGAAGCAAAGAGTGGGAATAAACGGGACCTTTTCAGAATGGCAGGCGGTGACTAGTGGGGTACCGCAAGGCTCAGTGCTGGGACCCCAGTTGTTTACAATATATATTAATGACTTGGATGAGGGAATTAAATGCAGCATCTCCAAGTTTGCGGATGACACGAAGCTGGGTGGCAGTGTTAGCTGTGAGGAGGATGCTAAGAGGATGCAGGGTGACTTGGATAGGTTGGGTGAGTGGGCAAATTCATGGCAGATGCAATTTAATGTGGATAAATGTGAAGTTGTCCACTTTGGTGGCAAAAATGGGAAAACAGATTATTATCTGAATGGTGGCCGATTAGGAAAAGGGGAGGTGCAACAAGACCTGGGTGTCATTATACACCAGTCATTGAAAGTGGGCATGCAAGTACAGCAGGTGGTGAAAAAGGCGAATGGTATGCTGGCATTTATAGCGAGAGGATTTGAGTACAGGAGCAGGGAGGTACTACTGCAGTTGTACAAGGCCTTGGTGAGACCACACCTGGAGTATTGTGTGCAGTTTTGGACCCCTAATCTGAGGAAAGACATCCTTGCCATAGAGGGAGTACAAAGGAGGTTCACCAGATTGATTCCTGGGATGGCAGGACTTTCATATGAAGAAAGACTTGATGAACTGGGCTTGTACTCACTGGAATTTAGAAGATTGAGGGGGGATCTGATTGAAACGTATAAGATCCTAAAGGGATTGGACAGGCTAGATGCAGGAAGATTGTTCCCAATGTTGGGGAAGTCCAGAACGAGGGGCCACAGTTTGAGGATAGAGGGGAAGCCTTTTAGGACCGAGATTAGGAAAAACTTCTTCACACAGAGAGTGGTGAATCTGTGGAATTCTCTGCCACAGGAAACAGTTGAGGCCAGTTCATTGGCTATATTTAAGAGGGAGTTAGATATGGCCCTTGTGGCTACGGGGGTCAGGGGGTATGCAGGGAAGGCTGGGGTGGGGTTCTGAGTTGGATGATCAGCCGTGATCATTATAAATGGCGGTGCAGGCTCGAAGGGCCGAATGGCCTACTCCTGCACCTATTTTCTATGTAATACTCACCACTTGTCTAGATGAGTGTAGTTCCAGCATCCTCAAGAAATTCAGCACTATCCAGAAGAAAGTGGAAGACTATAAGTATTTGTTCCTTCCACTTCCATTGGACAGTGGATACTACAGGTGATATGTGCAAGCTGCACTGCAGAAACTTGCCAAGGTCCTCCTAGACTCTCCTGCTAAGCAGTAAAGAGTATTCAACAGCTGGAGACCTTTCTGACCTGGGAATTAATCACTGTTCTTTTTTATCATTGGAACAAAAACATAGAACTCCCTCAAAACAGTGTTTCAGGTATTCAAAAAGGTTGATTGCCTCAATGATTAGAATGGATAAATATTAGCCTTAACTGTGATGTGATATCCCAAAAATAAATTTTAAAAATACAGGTACCTATTAAAGGTTCACAAGGCACACCAGAAAGGTCAGGGTGTGTGTGTTTAAATGTAACTGCATACTTTAATGCCATGATTTATCTTAGTACAAATAACTCAATTGCATTGATAATTTATTTTACTTAGTACAGAATTTAATTCCTTCAAATTTTAAATGCTATTGGAGATATTTTAAATATTGTTTTTTATGTTTTGGATCCTTCTTGTTTGTACCACACAGTGTCAGAATGCTGATGCTCAATCTTTCTGCTGAAAAATTCACAAAAGGAGTCTGGGCATGTGTCAGGGCGATGAATGGTGATCTCCCCCCATTCACTATTTTCTCATTCTTTAGCTGAAAGGAACTTTGGTCAGTTCTAGACTGGATCAAACATTCTGAGTGCAAGGGAAAACGAAACTTGAGTTGGGAGTAAATTGGCCTATTGGTTATAGCATTTGCAAGGGAAATGATGTGGATGAGAGATAAGTGAGTCTGAGGATGGATCCTACCTGAGAAAGTAGAAAAATGCCCAGTTATATCCTGTTCATTAAAATTGAGACAATCTAATCTGGTTAATTGCCAACCAATGTGTCTACTTCCAGTCCGCAGTTGAGTGTGTAGAAAAGTACAATCAAGCAACACTGTCCCAGCAATAATCTGCTTACTGATGGCCAGTTTGGGTTACATCAGGACAGCTTGGCTCCACACCTCAATGGTTTAAACTTGGACCAAGAGCAGAATTCAAGTGGAGAGGTGAGAGATAACTGCCCTGGATATCAAGGCAACATCTCACTGAGTATGGTATCAAGATGCCCCTGTACAACAGTTCAACGTGCATCAAGAGAGACAAACACTCCAGTGACTGGAGTCTCAGAAGGGAGGTCATTGCTGTTATTGGCATTCAGTCATACCAACAGCAGGAGTCTCTCAGGGTAATGTCCTAGACCTTTCTATCTTCAACTTCTTTATCAGTGAACTCCATTTCATCACAGGATCTGATAGTTGCACAATACCCAGTTCTATTTGCCATTCCTCAACAATAAAGCAATCCAGACCTGTATGCAGCAACAGCTGGAGAACATTTAGCATTGGCTGATCAGTGACAGGTAACACTGGTGCCACAGACAAGCAAGACAATCACCATTTCCAACCAGGCAGTATCAGACTAATATTCATTGGTATTCCCACAGCACAGTTCCCAAACCATAAACTGCCGAGGAATCACCACTGAGCAGAAGCTCCAGTGAATCCTATCGTGGACCCACAAGCTCTGTTGTAGGTGGGACATGTATATGTGGTAGTGGTGGCAACCATGGCTGCATTTCTCCTGGCTCTCTTCTGCTGTCTTCTGGTTCTTCTTTCCATCTCCAGAATACGAACCCCGTCCCTACACAGCTGTCGCCAAGTGGTACGGTCAGCAGCAACCTCCTCCAGGTCCTTGGGTCTGATCTTGTACTTCCTTAAAGCATTCTTCATCTGATCCTTATAGCGCTTCTTCAACCCTCCAGCTGAGCATGGACCATGATGTAGCTAGCCGTATAACACTCTGCGGGGTAGCCGACATGGGGGCATCCTTATCACGTGCCCCAGCACTGCAGCTGACGCTGGGTGATCGTGGCCTCAATACTCCTGCAGTTGGTCTTTACAAGTATTTCAGTGTGAGGCATCCGCTCACGCCAGGTAATTCCCAGGATGCGCTGGAGACAGCTTATGTGGAAGCACCCCAAGGACTTGATGTGACGGCTGTAGGTTACCCAAGCCTCACAGCTATAAAGGAGGGTGGTGACACAGACCACTTGGTATACCGTGACCTTTGTGGAGGGACGAAAGCTCCTGTTCGGAAAGACTCTATGCCGAAGTCTCCCAAAGGCAGCTGATGCCTGTTTAATGCGGCTCTGGATGTCGTTGTCAATGCCACTATCCTCAGAGAGAATGCTCCCCAGATATTTGAAAGATGTATTTCCCTTTGCTATTTTCTATTTATGATTTATAATTTAAATTTTTAATATTTACTATTGATTTGTACTCTAGGGAGCACGAAGAGCAGAATCAAATATCGCTGTGATGATTGTACGCTCTAGTATCAATTGTTTGGCGACAATAAAGTATGAAGTATAAAGTAAAGTATAAAGATGGCACTACTGACAGCTTTTCATCACCAGCAGTGAAGGCAGGTAGAGTGGGTGGGACACTGATACTCCATTGGCAAACCACTTCTATCTTGGTGGTATTGACAGTCAGCCCCATCCTGCTGTACGCTCTCACCGTCACAGCAAGGACAGTCTGAAGATCCTCCGGAGTGTGGACCACAAGAGCACAGTCGTCTGCATACTGCAGCTCCAGGACCCGCTCTGTACAGAGTTTGGTGGTTGCGTGGAGCCCCCTGATGTCAAAGAGGTTGCCATCTAATCTGACATTCACTGCTACGCCGCTGCTGTCTTCAATCTCGTTGTGGAGAAGCTTGGTAACACACGAGGAAGATGTTAAAGAGCACTGGTGCTAGCACACACTCCTGCCTCACCCCTGTGTGTACCAGGAAGGGGTCAGACTCTTGTCTTCCTATGGTCACCCAAGCATCATGGAACTGGCGGAGGATGTTAACAAATTTATTGGGACAGCCAAACCTAAGGAAGACATCCCATAAGAGCTCTCTTTGCACAGTGTCGAATGCCTTGGAGAGGTCGACAAAGGCCATAAACAGGTCCTGATGTTGCTCCCGGCACTTTTCCTGAAACTGCCAGGCTGTAAAGATCATGTCAATCGTGCTCCTGTTCTTCCTAAATCCACACTGCGATTCAGGCAGCATTGACTCGGTGATGTTGCTGATGAGTCTCTGAAGCATCACCTTAGCCAGGACTTTTCCAGCAACAGAAAGGAGTGATATGCCCCTAATATTGCTGCAGATGGCTTTGTCACCCTTGTTCTTAAAAATGACAATGATGTTTCCATTTCTCCTTTGCAGTGGGATGTTCTCATCAGTCTAAGCCTTGGTGATATACTGGTAGAGGGTGCGCATACACATGTACCCTCTGTTCTTCAGTAACTCAGCAGGGATATTGTCAGTGCCAGGGGACTTGTTGTTCTTAAGGGAATAGACAGCTGATAGAACCTCCTGGAAGGTTGGTGGTAGACTGAGGTCGTGGATAGGAGGAAGTTCAGGCAGTTCATCCAGGATGGTTGGGTCTGCGTCAGAGTCCTGATTAAGCAGGGTGTTAAAATGCACAGCCCACCTCAGCAGAATGGTATTCTGATTCTTCAGAAGTGTTAGACCATCTGCTGTTTTCAGAGGAGGAACGCATCGACTTATGGGGCCGTAGATGGTTTTGACAGCATTGTAAAAATTACGCATATCATTATTATCGGCAAAGGACTGGATTTCATGTGCCTTTTCAGTCCACCACTCATCTTGTATGGCCCCTATTGCCTTTTGCAACTTTCCTCCGAGCTGCCTGAGGCTGGTGGATGACGGGTTGTCTAAAGTTGACCAGTATGCTTTGTGCATGTCCTTAAGCAAGTTGTGGATGGTGTCGGAGTTATCATCAAACCAGTCTTGGTGGTTCCTGCTCTTATGGCCGATGGATTCGGCTGCTGCCTCATAGAACGCAGAGGCGATCTAGGTCCATTGTTGTTCCATGATATTTTCTGAGCTCAGACAAGGTTCCAGCTCCCTTAGTTTCTCAGCTAGGATGCGTCGAAACTCACTTCTTGCTTCTGTATTTCTCAGGCAGTTGCAATTTAGCGGCTTTGTATTGTGTTTTTGTAGCCGCAAGGGGGGACGCGCTTTCATATGGAGCTTGGCCACAATCAAACGGTGGTCAGTCCAGCACTCTGCACCTCTCATGGCACAGGTGATGAGAACATCGTTGATGTCACTACGTCTCACAATGATGAAGTCGATCATATGCCAATGTTTAGAGCGAAGGTGCATCCATGAGGTCTTATATTTTGCCTTCTGCTGGAAGATGGTGTTGGTTATGGTAAGGTTATGCTCACAGCAAGGAGTAAGTAGCCTCATGCCATTTGCATTCACCTTGCCAATACCACGCCTATCTAGCACTCCACTCCTTATCCTGTTGTTCTGTCCCACCCTAGCACTGAAGTCCCCAAGCAAAAGGATTTTGTCATTTTTAGTGATCCGGCAAAGAACTTCGTCCAGTGGCTGATAAAAGCATTCCTTGGCCTCATTCTCAGATGACAGAGTGAGGCACTGAGAAGCGTGGCATAATGTTTCTTTGCCAGGGGATACGGAGGGTCATTAGTCTTTCACTAATGCCAACAGGTGTTTCTGTGAGACTTGGTAGAAAGGTGTTCTTGATGGCCAAGCCTACTCCGTGGAGATGTTGTCCACCTGGGGGGAAACCTTTCCAGAAGAAGGTGTAACCCATCTCTTCCTCTGTTAAAGAGCCTTTATCCAGGAGCCTGGTCTCACTCAGGGCAGCAATGTCGATGTTGTAGCGCCTCAGCTCAGACGCGATCAAGACTGTTTTCCAGCAAGGTCTGTCAGAGATGCTATATGAGTCCAGGAGAGTCCTTACATTCCATGTTGCCAGTTTTAGGTTGTATTGTTTCTTATTTGGACCGCAGTAGTTCAATAACCCGATAGGCGCAGTAACCTATCCAGGTGAGTGATTGAATGGGCAATTTTTAGGCCACCTTTTCTAGACCCTTCTCCAATTGGGATGAGCAGTGTGGTCCCTAAGTAGGCCTGCTCAGTCACACAGGGGTCTGCCAAAAACAGCTGCCACTCAGTCCCAGCTGCTAGCAACAAAATACCCTGTGCCGCTGCTATGCAGGGTTCTGACTAGGAGCTCCCAGTCCATTCGTACCTGCTCCTGTTGCCAGACACCCCATCACTGTCAGACTTCAACCATATGTAAGGTCCTGGTGGTGTTCACCGTGGTCAGAGGTGGAGACCTGCGCAAGGAAGATTTTAAAGTGCCACAGGGGGTGCGCCATCCCCAGTAGCATTATCTTCACCATGATGAGGTAAATCCCGGTGGCAAGGGTGATCCCAGGACAACCGATCCCACATCTTGGCTGCAGGAGGCTGCCAAGTCCTTGGTCTGTTAAGACCCGCCTATTGCGCGCCACCAGCGCATTGCTTTTCTGTCAGGGTGTGCTCCCTTAGCCTTGTCTCAACAGACTTACCAACAAGGCAGTGGGGCTATTTGCCCATACCTGGGACAGTGGTTGTCGGACACACAGTGGTGGGCTGCATGCCACGTCCTTGCGGCCCACTGCTGCTCCGAGATCCCCTGTAGTTTAGCCTGTGACCGTAAGATACCCAGTTTCCGTGTGTGGCCCCGAGGAGGTACTGCAGAGGTCTTGGTTGTGGAGAGGTTCTGTACTGGCAGGAGGAGGCTTACACACTGAGCTCCTCTTTTCATCCTCTATTAAGAAGGCTAGCGGCAATAACTGTAAGCAGAGAGCACCATGTGGCATACAGCATGCAGCATGCACTAACTACAAGCAATACTACACTACTGCACTAGACGCTTCACACGCACCCTGTGAGCAAATACTCCCACCCACACTCCCTCACAAGTACACTGCATCTGCCATCTACTAACTGCACTGTGGTCACTCTCCGATCCCAGTAGCATCTCCCAAACCCACAACATCTACTACCAAGAAGGGCTCCAGGCCATTAGGAGCAGATTCCCCTCCAAGTTGCAGACCATCCTAACTTGGAAATATATTACTGTTTCTTCATTGTGATTAGAGGTGGACAATAAATGCTGGTCTCGACAGAAAGACTCTGATCTTGAAATAATGAATAAATTAAATGTGGCCATTGCAGAAATTCGACTGGCCACTTCCACTGTCAAGTTGCGCTTGCATCAGTGATTCGTTTTTCATGTCTAATGTGTAGCAAGTGATGTCGCTTCCTGGCAAGACACACAAAATGCTGGCGGAACTCAGCCGAAGGGTCCCAGCTAAAATGTCGACTGTACTCTTTTCCATAGATGTTACCTGGCCTGCTGAGTTCCTCCAGCATTTTGTGTGTGTTGCTTGGATTTCCAGCATCTGCAGATTCTCTCTTGTCTGTGATGCCACTTCCTGTGTAGTCTGGCAAAATTAATTCAAGTGGTTTTGAGAGCTTCTGTTCCTGGGCATTCTCAACGAATCCAGATATTAGTAGTGCTACTACCTCAGACTAATAGCCTGACCAGTGTTTGGATCCTGTCTAAAGTGGGTCCTCTTTATTATGGTTTAATATTTCATAACAACCTTAGCAACATGCTGCCACCAATCTACCAACCATTCAGAACTGCAACTCACTTTGTCCCTGATCAACAACTCCTCCATACTGACAGCCCCGATTTATAATCCCTTTTGCCCTGAATAGTATTCTGATACATAGCCCAATCCCCTTCTGGCCCAACGAGCCCTCGCTACCCAATTACACCATGTGACAAATTAACCTACTAACCCGTATGTCTTTGGAATGTGGGAGGAAAATGGAGCACCCAGGGGAAACTCACATTCACTCTTAAAAGGCTCAAGTGGAAACAGGCCCTGGTTGCTCTTCAAAACGTATTGTAATTTTGGACATATCTATCGGTTCTCTGGAGTTTTTACTTCAGGGCGAAAATTCCCAAGTTCTCAGGTCTCCAGATAACCAATGCCTGGTAGCGTTCTCATAAATTTCAACTGTACCTGCTCTTAAGAATTTGATATCTTTCCTAAGTACAGTATATTGTTCAGAATTGGAGACACTGTTCAGAATTGGAGACATTATTCCATTGAGGCTTGATCAGTGAGGTATAAGAGTTCAGTGTAATTTCCACACAGTGTTTCTGTGTGTTTTTTAACAGCTTCATCAACATCTTGCCAACTATGAAGATTTATATATATGACCCTATTATACCCACCACTCACCTCTTCCCTGACCTCTTTTAAAAATATACTGTCTATTACATAAATCTAGGCTGAACTGAAGAAATAGTACAGTTTTACAGATGATGCCTTTTGGGTGAGACATCAGACCTCACCCTTCCTCTGAGGCAGATGCAAAAGTTTTCACTGCAGCATTGTGAAGAAGAGTACGTGGAGTTATCATGGGTATCCTGACCAATTTTTATTGCTCTATCACAGTCACATAAGCTGATTGACTAGTGATGATTGCATTGCTCTTGTGGGAGCTTCTTGTATGCCAATTGACCATTGCATTTCCTAGACTAAAACAGCTATTGCACAAGTAATTCATTGATTATATTTTGGTGTATCCTAAGTCTGTAAAGGTGCTAGTCCTTTAGTTTTTACTCGTTTTCCACATTTTCTCCTCTACAAAAGATTACCCATGCCTTTATCAATGTGCACATTTGTTTAAACTGTGTTGCTTCTGAAAGGAGATAATGACTCCTTCATGTTGTTCTCTTTCACAGAGTACCTTCATAAACAGACCTGCCTTGGGCTGTTTGCCTCCTGAGAATTACGTCCAAAAACTATCTGAGATGCTGCTTTCAGTGAGTACAACTGTGCAGTATCGGGTCTGAAGGCCTGGACTGGTGGTTGCAGGGGCACACGGCATTTCAGGGGATCCGAGAACATTTTATGGCTTAGAGCTTCTGTTCAATATCCCTTTGTAAATGCATAGTCATAGTTAGAAAGGGCAAAACATACCTATAGTTTGTTAGTTCTTGTTCAGGATCTTGGAATGCTATTGATACAGTCATGCCATGTAGTCATAACAACACAGAGGGGACCATTCAGTCCATAAAGCCCTAACTCCAGCCAGTTTAGCACTCCAGGTCATTGAGGCATGCGAGCCTCCAACTACAGCAAGGTCGTGGTCCTCTTGCAGGATACTTAGGCTAGAGATGTATCGTTTTTAAAATTCACATGCCAACTTTAATGAATGGAAAGACACAAATATCTGACAAACTCAAGCAAAGCTCTCAGAGGTCAGTGTGACACAACGGGAATCCTTGAATAAGGCTCTTATCTCGAAGTGGGTCCAGATAAAGACTTCTATAATTATCAGTAGATTCTATGATGATATCAGCATCATTACGATCTGGACTTTCTTCCTTATAGGTAGCCCCAAAAGGCTTGAAGCAAGTGCAAACTATGTCGTGTGGCTCCTGTTCCAATGAGAATGCCTTCAAAGCAGCTTGCATCTGGTACAGGGTAAGTGAAAAATTCCCACTATCTTTCAACTTCAAACTTCAATGTAAATTTTTTTTATCAAATTACTTATATGTCACCATGTACAACACTGGGATTCATTTTCTTGCAGGCATACTCAACAGATCCATATTAGAATAATAAGTGTAAGAATCAATGAAAGACCACACTATTTTGGGCATTCATCAAGTGTGCAGAAGACAACAAACAAAATACAAAAAGATAGAAATAATAATAGAAATAAATAAGCAATAAATATTGAGATCATGAGATCAAGAGTCCCTGAAAGTGAGTCCATAGGTTGTGGGAACTCCTCCACGATGGGAAGCGTTCTATCTAAGTACACTTTGTAAATGCATTAGTGTTTGGGCAATACAGTGAAATTAGAAGGAACCTTTACACCAAATCTGAGAGCTAAGGCCAGGAATTTGTTGAATGATGGATGTCTGTCACATACTGTATGTCAGTAAAGCCAAAGGTCCGCTACTGAGGGTATCCCGAACCTGAATGACACGGCTCCTGCACAAGCCTAGGCTTTACATGCAGAGATTGGAAATCTATTGGTCATATATGCCCTGTCCATATACTACTGAGGAAACCTTTGAAGTAGGCAAAGCCAGACTTCCCAGCACCCTCAAGGCTGGAAACATATTAATGTGTTAAGGTTTGTAGAACACTACAAGCAGAAACGGGCCCTTTGGCCCATCTAGTCCATGCTAAACTATTATTCCACCAACCCATTGACCTGCATAGCCTTCCACACACCCTCCAGCCATATACTTATCCAATGATGTACTCAAACCCACATCTACCACTTCTGCTGGCAGCTCGTTCCACACTCTCCCACCCTCTAGGTGAAGAAGTTCCCTAAACATTTCAACTTTCACCTTTAACTCATGACTTCTAAGTTGTAGTCTCAATCAACCTCAGTGAAACAAGCCTGCTTGCATTCACCCTACCCATGCCTCTCATGATTTTGTACACTTCTATTCAAATTTCCCTTCATTCTCCTATGCTGCAGGGAATAAAAAAAACTAACCTATTCAACCTTTCGCTATAACTCAGCTTCTCAAGTTCCAACAATATCCTTGTAAATTTTCTCTCCACTCTTTCAGGAAGAATGATAATTTTCCTGTAGGTAGGTGACCAGAATTAGGGTAGGTAAGTTCCTGGGGCTGGGTGAGTTATACCCCAGGTTACTAAGGGAAGTGAGGGAAGAGACTGCTGCACCTTTGGTGATGATCTTTGTGTCCTTACTGGCCGTAGGAGTGATGCCTGAGGATTGGAGGGTGGCAAATATTATTCTTTTGTTCAATAAAGGTAATCGATATAATCCTGGGGAAATATAGAGCAGTGGGTCTTACGTCATTGGTGGGTAAGCTGTTGGAGAGGATTGTAGGAAACACTGTAGGAAAAGCATGGTCTGACTGGAGATAGTCAACATGGCTTTGTGAGGGGAAGATCGTGCCTCGTGAGCCTGACTGAATTCTTTGCAGAAGTGACAAACATATCAATGAAGACAGAGCAGTGTAGGTGGTGTATATGGATTTTAGTGAGGCATTTGACAAGGTTCCTCATGGTAGGCTCATTTAGAAAGTCAGGAGGCATTGGATCTGGGGAAACTTAGCTGCATGGATTCAAAATTGGCTTGCCCACAGAAGGCAGAGGGTGGTAGTAAATGTGTATTCTGCCTGGAGGTCGGTGACTAGAGGTATTCTGCAGGGATCTGATCTGGGACCCCTTCTCTATGTGATTCTTATAAATGACTTGGATAAGAAAGTGGAAGGGAGGGTTAGAAAGTTTGCAGGTGACACAAAAGTCGGTGGTGTTGTGGATAGTGTTGAAGGTTGTCATAGGTTATAATGCGGCATTGCGAGGATGCAGAGATGGGCTGAGAAATGGCAGCTTGAGCTTAATGCAGAAAAGTGTGAAACAACTCACTTTGGAATGTCGAACTTGAAGGTAGAATGCAGGCTTAATGGCAGAATTCTTAACAGTGTGCAAAGCAGATCAATCTTGGGGTTTACATCCATAGATCCCTCGAAGTTGCAATGCAAGTTGACCAGGTGATTAAGAAGGTTAATGGTGTGATGGCCTTCATTAGTCAAGGGTACTGAGTTCAAGAGCCAAGACGCAATGTTGCAGCTCTATAAAACTCTGGTTAAACCACACTCAGGCTATTGTATTCATTTCTGGTTGCATCATTCTAGGAAGGATGAGGAAGCTTCAGAGAGAGTGCAGAGAAGATTTACCCAGACACAGCCTGGATTGGAGAGCATGTTTTGTGAGGATAGGTTGAGTGAGCTAGGGTTTTCCCTTTGGAAAGAAGAAGGACAAGAGGAGACTTTATAGAGATGTAGCAGATCATCAGAGCCGTAGATTGAATGGATAGCCGCTGCCTTTTACAACTTTAAAGTGCAGAGGGGAAAGTATTGGGGATGTCAGAAATGTTTTTTTATTTTTGTATAGAGAGTGGTGGGTGCGTGGAACACGTTGCCAGAGGTGATGGTAGAGGCAGAAGCATTAGGGACTTTTAAAAGTTTCTTCGATGGGATGAAAAGAAAATGGAGGTCTATGTTGGGAGGGAAATGTTAGATTTTCTCCCACATCTCAAGGATGTGGGGTTAGTAGCTAATTGGCTACTGTAAATACCCTCTACCTTGGAGAATAGTTGTAGAAACAAGGGCAGCTAGTGGGAATGAAAGGAAAATAAAATGGGATTAGTCTAAATGTAGCGTGTGATAGTCAGTGTAGATTTGTTGAACTGGGGGGCTTGTTTCCATGCTGCATGTCTTTATGAGCACATGAAGAAACAACTGCTTTAATTGTCCAAACTTTCTCTGCAGCACAAGTCACATTGCAGCTTCATGCAGTATAGACCTTTTGCACCTGCACAGTTTCATAGAAAGCACTGGCTCACCATCCAAAACCAATGTAATGTGCCCTTTCCCAGGCTCTGAAGGATTTCTAGACAAACACCTTTTTTTTTAAACCGGTGGCTTTATTCTGTCCCCAGTCATGCTTTACCTGTCCTAAAAGTAGTTGATGGTGACCCTCTCCAAAGTGTAGTGAGGTCTGCGCTTCCTCATCTTTTTCATTAATTTAAAAAAATTCATCAAAAAAATCTCAGTTACTTTCTAACACATTGTAAAAGGTTAAATTTCTCTGATTAATGACAGAAACATTGATTCAATTAATAATCTTCAGATTTGGAAACAAGGAAAGAAAGCATTCCTTTCTTTGAACATAAAAAAGAGGTTGGACAAACTTCTCTGGAACAGTGGTGGCTGAGGCAAGACCTGGTAGAAGTTTATAACATTCGGAGAGGCATAATTTCCCAAGGTCATCATACCCAGTTCCAATGGGCCTGCATTTAAGGTGAGGGGGAAAAGTTCAAAGGAGATGTGAAGAGCAAGTTTTCTCCACACAGAGAATGATAGGTGCCTGGAATGTGCTGGCGGGAGTGATGGTGAAGGCAGATTTTATGAAGAGGTTTGGGAGGTTTTGTTGTAGGTATTCACCTTCAACAACAATAATTGATTAGTGACAAAGATAATCTTTATTAACTGATCATTAGCTTTATTGGCTCAATTAAGAACAAGTGTGCAAGTCACACAAAACTAAATGTCTGTGCCCACACTCACTGTGTTTATCTGGCTCTCTCTGAACAGTCAAGGTTAATACTTGGAAATAGGAGCTCACTCTATCTAATCATATTGAACTGGTCAACCAAGTCAGATTCTCATTAGACCTGGCCAAAGGCTACAAGCAATATTTACTTTATTGGTCTTTCCCCAGATTTAAGAGTCAGGTAATTTTCTCTGTTCTTTTAGACTAGTTCAAACCAGTCAGGTCAGCTAACTGGGCTCAGGCTACTTCAGGTCAGAAGCTGTCTTTTCACAAGTCTGCCTTTTCTACCTAACCAAAAAATTATTTGGAAATGATTTCAGCAGGAACCTCATTGTACCCACTTTCAATTGCTGTGATTAAGCCATCCCCAGCAAGAGCCAATTCACAAAATGGTGTCTCCAAGAGCCCTGTCAAAATGGCAGCCTCCAATCCTATAACCACTTGGCAAGAACAAAGGCATTCGGTGTGTTTGCTTCCACTGTCCTTGGCACATTCCAGTTAGATGTGCAGTTTTTAATTCTTTCTGGCCAAAAGCTCTTCATTAGACTCATGAATATGCAGAGAATGGAGAACTAGACCATGTGCAGGTAGAAGGGGTTAAGTGTCCATTAGTTTGATTAGTTTGGCACAACATTATAGGCTGAATGATCTGTTTTTGTGCTGTATTCTTTGTTCTGTTCTAACCTTAAATGCATTAATTACTTTATATTCCATCCATTTAAGTTAGGAAAGACAAAAACAAACATCAAACGAATTAAATAGGTACTTTCTTTCTTTTACACACCTCCAGCTATTTGAAAATGATAATCCAAGTCAAACTCATTGTAATGTGTACAAGTACAGTGAAAATCTTGCTTGTAGTAGCAACACATGCACATCGATACAGACAACAAACAGAATATAAATTATACACAATTTTATCTGCTGTTTGATGGATCTTCTTCTAAGAATGTAGAAAGGTTCATGGAAGGAGCAATAAAAATTATACCACTGGTTTATGCTGAGCTTTTAAGCTTATTGAGAGCTCAACGTGACATTGTGTTACCAGAGAAAAACATTTGTGCTGCCACTGGGGAACATGAACATGGATGCGATGAAAGCATATTTGAGGGGCCAGATAATAAGTTATACGTCTAAAATTAAGAAAGAATATATGGCAGAATTAGATCAATTGGAAAAAGAGATTACAAAATTAGAAAAAGAATCTCAAAGTTATATGTCGGAAGAAAAACGAAGGCAACCTGTCAATAAGAAGTTACAATATAATACACTTCAGACATATAGAATGGAAAAAGCAATTATAAGAACTAAGCAAAGGTATTATGAGTTAGGTGAGAGAGCACATAAAATTCTTGCCTGGCAGTTGAAAACAGAACAAGCTTCCAAAACAATAAATGCAATTAGAACAAGCGCAGATAAAATATCTTATAAACCTCATGAAATAAATGAAACCTTTAAAAGTTTTTATTCTGAGTTATATCAATCAGAATCACAAAATGATGTTAATGAGATAGAAAGGTTTTTATCACAAGTAACTCTTCCAAAATTGAATTCGGAAGAACAGAAGGGATTAGATATGCCTTTTACATTAAAAGAAGTTGAAGAAGCTTTAGGATCACTTCAAAGTAATAAATCTCCAGGAGAAGATGGTTTGCCATCTGAATTTTATAAAAAGTTTAAAGATTTATTATTTCCTCTTTTTATGGAGTGAATACGTCAAGCGGAAAAAAACACAAACTCCCAGCATCTTTCTCAACAGCGGTTGTAATAGTATTGCCAAAAAAAGATAGAGATCCTTTAAAACCAGCATCATATAGGCCTATTTCTTTGTTGAACACGGATTATAAAATGATAGCAAAAATTTTAATCGAAAAGATTATCTAAATATTTACCAAAATTAATACATATGGATCAAACAGGATTTATTAAAAATATACAACTGGCAGATAATGTAACTCGACTACTCAGTATAATTCATTTGGCACAAAAAAAGGAGGAGGTGAGTATAGTAGTAGCCTTGGATGCAGAAAAAGCATTTGATAGATTAGAATGGGATTTTTTATTTAAAGTATTAGAAAAATATGGGTTAGGAACATCTTTTATAAATTGGATTAAAATTTTAAATTCTAACCCTAAGGCTAAAGTAGTGACAAACTCTCAAATTTCAACACCAGTTAAAGTTCACCATTCCAGTTAAAAAGGTCAACTAGACAAGGTTGTCCATTATCACCTGCTTTATTTGTACTGGCGATAGAGCCATTAGCAGAATTAATCAGAATTGATCCAGATATTACGGGTTTTAGAGTCAATCAGGAGGAATATAAAATTAATCTTTTTGCCGATGATGTTTTGATTTATTTAACAAACCCACAACATTCGTTACATAAATTATCTTCTAGATTGGATGAATATGGGAAGGTATCAGGTTATAAAATAAATTGGGATAAAAGTGAAATTTTACCTCTTACTAAAGGAGACTATAGTCAATGTTGGTTAGCAACCCAATTTAGATGGCCGGTAAATGGTATAAAGTATTTAGGTATAAGACTTGATAATGATGTAAAGAATTTATATAAATTTAATTATTTACCACTATTGAAAAAAATTCAAGAAGATCTTGACAAATGGATGATACTACCAATAACATTAGTAGGTAGAGTCAATGTTGTAAAAATGAACATATTTCCTAGATTACAGTATTTGATTCAAATATTACCAATACAATTGCCACAGAAATTTTGTCAAGAGTTAAATAAATGTGTGAGAAAATTTCTTTGGAAAGGTAAAATGTCAAGAATATCATTGGAAAAATTGATATGTAAATTTGAGGTTAGGAGGGTTACAACTTCCAAACTTTAAGAATTATTATAAAGCAAATCAACTTAGATTTATTGCATCTTTTTTCGATGATCGAAAACCAGCATGGATTAAAATAGAATTAGACAAGATAGGAGAAAATAGACCTGAAGATTTTATATATAAATGGGAATCTAAATGGATACGGGAAAAGAAAGAATCTCCTATATTAATACATTTGATTAATCTATGGAATAAGATAAATGTTGATAATGAAATACAAAAATCTTTATTAGCAAGGAGACCTTTGTTTCAAAACAGACTTATTCCTTTTACAATGGACAATCAACTTTTATATAATTGGTACCAAAAAGGGATTAAATTTATAGGAGATTGTTATGAACGAGGAATATTGATGTCATTTGAACAATTAAAGGATAAATATAAAATATCAAATAATACTTTCTTTTGTTACCTTCAATTAAGGGCTTACTTAAAAGGTAAGCTGGGTCAAACAATGTTTTGCCAAAATCTAATGAAATTGAAACTTTAATTCAAAAAGGGAAAATTAAAAAATTTATTTCTTGTATGTATAATTTGATTCAAGAACAGACAATTAAACAAGGAATCCATAAGTCAAAACAAAAATGGGAAACAGATCTGAATATTAATATTGATGAAACGAATTGGTCAAGACTCTGTCTTGACAGTATGACAAATACAATAAATGTTCGACTTAGATTAGTACAATATAATTTTTTACACCAATTATATATTACACCACAAAAAATAAATAGATTAAATTCAAATCTATCCGATAAATGCTTTCGGTGTAATCAAGAAATTGGTACTTTTTTTACATTCCACTTGGTCTTGTTTTAAAATTCAACCCTTTTGGATAAATTTAAGAGTCTTATTGGAACAAATTACTGGAACTCAACCTCCACATAACCTTGTATTATTTATATTAGGTGATATTGAAGGGATAAAGCCGAAACTTAAATTGAATAAATATCAGAAAGAATTTATGAAAATTGCATTGACAGTAGCTAAGAAGACTATAGCAGTTACTTGGAAATCTGATTCGTGTTTAAGTATGAATCATTGGAATAATGAAATAGCTAGTTCTGTTCCACTCGAAAAAATTACTTATAATGTAAGAGATAAATATGTAACATTTCTGAATATTTGGCGCCCTTATTTACAAAAGATAGGATGGCATATTTAAGTGCTCCGATAAAGATCTTGGTCCCTTGGGGAAAGTAACGAATAAGTATACCAAATTTATTTTGAACTCCATTGGAGCATGTGGAAACCTTCCAACACCCAGGCGGTTCTTCTTTCTTCTTTTTTTTCTTCTTCTTTTTTAGGTAGGACTATATATGGGGGGGGAGGGTTAAGGGGAGGGGGGAGGGTAGACACTATCTTTTCATGTATTCATTTTGAAAATTCAATAAAAATTATATTAAAAAAACAATCCAGAAAGAATTGAAGAAATTAATAGAAGAAATAATAATCCTGTATTTTACCGTCAACTTTCATTGCAAATTTCAGAAGTATCTACATGATAAATACAGACTGTCCCAAGGTTATAAGCACCTGACTTATGAAGAATTACACATACAAATGAGCTCCTATGGTATTATTAAATTCAATGGTACAATGTACATATAAATGCTTGTTCCTATGAATGGCAGAAGTAGCTTCCTCTTTCTCTTCACTGTTAATAATTATTCTTTCTTATCAGTCTTCTGTGTTTTGATGCCACTTATAGTGCTGTTGAGGAATGTTACAATATTGAGTAATATTTTGCATTTTCTGAGGTATGGACAAAACTGATTTCAGAATATTTGTAAAAACAAAACCTGTTGATTATCCAGTGATGGTCTGAGTTCTGTTCTGAAATTTTAATTGGGTGTAGGAAGACTCCTTGGAACTAAAGTGGATCTTGAAAGCTGAAAAAAAAATAATTTCCCCCAGATATACTGTCTGACCCACTGTGCTTCTCCAGCATTTTGTGTGTGGTGCTGGGGAAATCCCCTCCCTTAGAGGACTCTTTGACACTCCTCTAGGTGGCAGCATTCAACTGCATGATGAGGCGAACACTTCACTGGAAGTGTTTAACTTAGGAAACTGCACTTATTGTTGGCAGATCTTTCACTTCAGGTAACATTTTTTTAAATGAGCTGTGAACATTTTCTTTTTGAATAGAACAAAGAAAGAGGAGAAACTATCCACACAAAGGAAGAACTGGAATCTTGTATGATCAACCAAGTAAGTTTCTAAGTCCTGAAGAATGCTTGAATTTGCTGCTCTTACAAAAATTATAAATAACACCTGTACAAATTTGTTTCAATCTTATTTTTATTACACCCTATCAGTTACAAATTTAAGTGAACAATTAATTTGTCCCATCTGTACAACTGTCTCAGCTCAGCCGGCAACCATGTTGCTTATCCTGATAGGACCTTGTACTTCTATTCTGCCTTTTTAAATTAAAACGAGTTATCAAGATAAATTGCATACACATAGGTTGCACCTACTTTATGTTGTCTCACTGATGAATATCTAGGAATTTTCTTTTAATATAAATTAATGTTCTAATGCTTCAAACTGTTATTCTGAAGTAGTTTTTTGTCTTTTGGCTGTCAATATTCTGTTTGCTTCTCTGTAAAGTCACCTTACTCCACAAGACACATTTACTATAATCCTGTATGAATCCTGGCCAGTGTTAACTCCTGTTTCCTGAATTGTTCATACTTAAAAACCTATATCTGTAACCTTCTCTAGAAACATCACCATATCTGTGACTCTTTCCATCAGTTAACTTTTGCTCTAAATCTAGTGGGTGGGACTTTATGAATTAAATAAAATAGAGGCATCCGTTAGTCTTGCGAGACCGTAGATCTGCACCTGGAAAGTCTTCACAAGGTTGTATGGAAGACCAGCAGTTGCCCATGCTGCAAGTCTCTCCTCTCCACGACACTAATGTTGTCCAAGGGAAGGGCATTAGGACCCATACAGCTTGGCACCAGTGTCGTCGCAGAGCAATGTGTGATTAAGTGCCTTGCTCAAGGACACCATACGTTCCCTCGGCTGGGGCTCAAACTCATGACCTACAGGTCGCTAATCCAATGCCTTAACCACTTGGCCACGTGCCCCAAGAGAAACCAAGTATAATATGGGTATTTTTAATTTTTAAGAAGCCTAGTTGAATTGAATGTCAGAATGTTAACAAACTAAAGTTCCTTAACTCCACTGTTCCCATTATTTGGATAAAGGATGGATAATCAGTCATGTTGCAATCATTTTGTTTTATTTTATGACATTATCTTTCCGAATCTCTCACTATAATGACATCTTCGGCTGAAATAACTTTTTTTGCATCAGCCAGTTGTGGTGTCTGGTCAGATTACAATTTTGACATTTAAGAATCGAGTATACTTCAATATTCATCAGGGCAAAATAAAACCATTTTCTGCAATGGTGAAATGTATCCCCAAGTGCAGTGTTGCTCAGAATGCTCACTCCATATCGACGGAGATTTACACTGAGAGGCACGGTTGGTTTCGTACCATGCAGGTGTACCTCTGTGTTAACATCTCTCTAACAAAAAGATCTATTATTCAGAGAGATTTCAGTGTCACCTTCCCTTTATCAGAGTAACATGTGAACAGATCCTATTTCAGAAAAAATCTCCCTTGTGAACTGAAAATGCTGCTGAGATTTAAGGGACCAAATGAAATTTAGGTAAAGTACTTTGCAAACTGAACTAATGTGTGTTGCATAGGTAGTGTTAACGTGTAGTACCTGAAAATTTGAATGTGTTTAAATCTTATATCCATCCCCACAACATGAAGAAGTAAAGCTCTTTGTGTTATGACTCTGTCACAATGGACAGACATATGAATTTAAAAGTCTAATGGCTTGTCAAAAGAAGCTGCCCTGTAGCCTGTTGGTCCTGGCTTTAATGCTGCGGTACCATTTGCCAGACGGAAGCAGCTGAAACAGTTTATGGTTGAGGTGACTGACGTCCCTGATGATCTTCTAGATCTTTATGCACCTGCTGCTGTAAATATCCTCAATAGAGGGAAGTTCACATCCACTGATGCGCTGGGCTTGTCTGTACCACTCTCTGCAGTGCCCAGCAATCAAAGTTGGTGCAGTTCCCGCACCAGGCCTGGATACAGCCAGTCAAGATGCTCTCAGTAGTGCCCCATAGAAGGCCTTGAGGACTTAGGGGCTTAAGCCGAGCTTTTTCAGTTGCCTGAGGTGGAAGAGGTGCTGTTGTGGTTTTTTTGCAGCACAGCCGGTGTGTACAGTCCAGGTGAGATCTTCGGTGATGTGTATACCAAAGAACTTGAAACTACTCACCCTCTCCTGCAGACCCATTAATGTTGATCAGGGTGAGCCTGTCTCCATTCCTCCTGTAACCCATGATCGGCTCCTTTGTTTTTTTGGACATAGAGGGAAAGGTTGTCATCTTGGCACCACACTGTCAGGGTGTTAAGCTCTCCTCTGTAGGCTCTCTTGTCACCGCTAGAAATAAGGCCGATCAATGTTGTGTCAATGTAAAAATCAAAATATGAATGACATAAGGAAGTTGAGTTTTCCCTTCTCCTGCTTTGCAACTCTCCAAAAGTCAAAATTGATAAACTGGTGGATTCTCATGGTGCAGGTTTTATAATGGATAAAGATGCGTAAGAAACAGACTCTGTAGATTTCATATGAAACAGTGCCACCTGGTGGCATCTCACTGCTGTTTCTTTCTTCAGGCTCCAGGCAGTCCTGACATAACCATCCTGTCCTTCATGGGTGGATTTCATGGAAGAACATTTGGTAAGGAATAAATTTTCTGATTTTTAAAAATATATTATTTTTGTGTTAATGTTGGCCACAAAACAACTTAGAGAGCCATAATGTAAAACTGGATGCCCAATAAATGTGAGAAGGAGTAAACAAAATTATCAGGAAATTATTTGAAAGATAATCAAGAGCTAATAGTAAAGTGATCAACCATCTTAGCAAAGGTGTTAAAGAAATTTGAACCTCTGGTTAATTATTTGTTCTCTTTTGGATCAAACTCACATGGGATTATAATGCGGCTTTTGAAGAAATTGCCATTTCCTTTCCATGCAAAGTTAATTAATTATTCTGGGATAGCTTCTTACAAGGTTTTTATAACTTTCTGTGTCTGTTGGTAATGCTACTTCTTAAACAAGGTAGTTTTACTGTTTCTGAAAAGATATGTATTTCTTTCAAATGTTGGTTTAAATTTATCTTGCAGCCATATCACCGTAGGCAACAAATAAACTGTATATTAGCTGTTTCCCATGGTCCTGATAACATTCCCTCTCAATGGGACATTGCAACTACTCTATTATTGGCACAATGTTATTATGGTCATACAAATACCTTCATGCATTGTTGAGGGAGGAAAGGTGTGATGTGTAGAGAGATTTGGAAAAAAATAGGAAGATAGAAAATAAAAACCAATGTAATGTGTGAGGGTAGAAGAATCTAGAGTTGAATTGGGGACTGGAATACTGTTTTGCATTGACAGAAAGAGGAAAAATAAACTTGGAAAATACTATCAAGGGGAGTATTATGGGGTTGGGGTCAGGACTAGCTGCAAAAGGGACTAATGCATGGAATCAGAGGATAGGGCTTGTGAATCACAAGACCAGCAATCAAAATCCAGGTCAAATATGTTTTTGTAGCTTGTAGCTTAAAGATAAATAAACATTTATGACTGGTGCACAACAAATTGCTGCAAACAATGTTTGAGAATGTTGTAATTTTATGCATTCTTCCACCAATCCAGTGATTATAATCATATCTTATCAGTTTGCAATATTTGTGCAATACTTAAGTGCTATACCACTTAATTCTGATGTTACATTTTCATAGAATTACTTCAAATGTGCAAATAAAATATTGATATGCTTTGCCTTTCATATATCTTTAGGTTGCTTGGCAGCGACCCATTCTAAGGCTGTCCACAAATTAGATATTCCAGCCTTTAATTGGCCCGTAGCTCCATTTCCAAAACTGAAGTATCCCTTGGAAGAGTTTGTGAAAGAGAATTCAGAAGAAGAAGCAAGATGCTTGGAGGAGGTAATTACTGTATTATCTCCTTATCTATTTAGAATATCAGTAGAAATGTTAAAATGTTAATACTATTTCAACCTGCAAGTTCAAGTTGAAGTTCATGTATTGTCATCTGACTATACATGTACTGTATACAACCAAATGAAACAGTGTTCCTCTAGACTGGGGATGGCCAACCTTTTACATAGCATGCGTCAGTTTTTTCACTCACGAGTTCAGATGTGCCATACAACTCTTGTACCCCCATTCAATTCTTGTAAAAATAAGTTAATATACAAACCCCATTTCCAGAAAAGTTGGGATATTTTCCAAAATGCAATAAGAAGAAAAATCTGTGATATGTTAATTCACGTGAACCTTTATTTAACTGACAAAAGTACAAAGAAAAGATTTTCAATAGTTTTACTGACCAACTTAATTGTATTTTGTAAACATACACAAATTTAGAATTTGATGGCTGCAACACACTCAACAAAAATTGGGACAGAGGCATGTTTACCATTGTGTTACATCACCTTTCCTTTTAAAAACACTTTTTAATCGTCTTGGAACTGAGGATACTAATTGTAGTAGATTTGCAATTGGAAATTTTGTCCATTCTTGCTTGATATAAGACTTCAGCTGCTCAACAGTCCGTGGTCTCCGTTGTCTGATTCTCCTCTTCATGATGCGCCGTACATTTTCAATAGGAGATAGATCTGGACTGGCAGCAGGCCAGTCAAGCACATGCACTCTGTGTCTACAAAGCCACGCTGTTGTAGCCCATGCAGAATGTGGTCTGGCATTGTTCTGCTGAAATAAGCATGTACGTCCCGGGAAGAGATGTCACCTTGATGGCAACATATGTCTCTCTAAAATCCTAATATACGCCTCAGAGTCAACGGTACCTTCACATACATGCAACTCACCCATTCCGTGGGCACAGATGCACCCCCATACCATCACAGATGCTGGCTTTTGCACCTTTCGCTGATAACAATCAGGATGGTCGTTTTCATCTTTGGCACGGAGAACTCGATGCCTGTTTTTTTCCGAAACTAGCTGAGATGTGGACTCATCTGACCACAGCACACGGTTCCACAGTCTATTGCTCCATCTGAGATGAGCTCGGGCCCAGAGAACTCGCCGGCGCTTCTGCATAGAGTTGATGTATGGCTTCCTCCTTGCGTAATACAGTTTCAAGTTGCATTTCTGGATGCAGCGACGGACTGTGTTGAGTGACAATGGTTTTCCGAAGTACTCCCAAGCCCAGGTGGCTATAATTGTCACAGTAGCATGACGGTTTCTTAGGCAGTGCCGCCTGAGGGCTCAAAGATCACGCATATTCAACAGGGGTTTCCAACCTTGCCCCTTACGCACTGAGATGTCTCTGAATTCTCTGAATCTTTTCACAATATTATGTACTGTAGATGTTGAAAGACCTAAATTCTCTGCAATCTTGCCTTGAGAAATGTTCCTTTTGAACTGACTAACAATTCTCTCACAAATTTTGGCACAAAGGGGTGAGCCACGACCCATCCTTGCTTGCAAAGACTGAGCCTTTGATGGACGCTACTTTTATACCCAGTCATGATACCTCACCTGCTACCAATTAGCCTGCTTAACGTGGAGTCTTCCAAACCGGTGTTACTTGAATATTCTGTGCACTTTTCAATCTTATTTTAACTCTGTCCCAACTTTTGTTGAGTGTGTTGCAGCCATCGAATCCTAAATTTCTGTATATTTACAAAATACAATTAAGTTGGTCAGTAAAACTATTGAAAATCTTTTCTTTGTACTTTTGTCAGTTAAATAAAGGTTCACGTGAATTAACATATCACAGACTTTTGTTTTTATTGCATTTTGGAAAACATCCCAACTTTTCTGGAAATGGGTTTGTAGAACTCGTGCATGAAAAAATCGCATCTAAACTTGTGCGTGAAAAAATTGACACATGGAATGTAAAAGGTTGACCACCCATGCTCTAGACCATAGTGCAACCACAAAACATATCGCATACGCAGTACATGAATCAAATATTACCAAATATAAGTTAATAAATTATATTTCAAAATGTCTCCAGTGTTCAGCACAGGTAAACAGTAAACAGCTCACTGTCCTAGTGATGAGAACTCAGTGGTAGCAGGGTATTTATTAGCCTCACAGCCTGAAGGAAGAAGCTGTTACCCAGTCTGGCAGTCCAAGTCATGATGCTCCTGTACCTCCTTCCTGATGGTCGAGGGTCAAAGATATTGTGGGATGGGTGGTAGGGATCCTCAACAATGCTTGGGACCCTTTGTATACAACACTGAAGATAAATGTCACAAATAAGGGAGAGGGAGATCCTGGTGATCCTCTCGATTGCTTTTACTCTCCTCTTCAGGGTCTTGTGTTGTGATGCCTTTCAGCTTTCGTACCACACAACAATGCAGCCAGACAGGACGCTCCGTGGTGCTCCTATAGAAAGTTGTTAGAATGGGGGCAGGGAGTTTTATCGTGACATTTATTAAACTTCAGACTCGTTGGACAATCTACCTTCAAAAGTGGTTGGAGAAAATTCTTCATAAATACATAGCATTTTACTACACACTGATCTACTCAGATACCTTTTGCTTTCATTTGTATTCTTGCTTTCTCCTGATTAAAGTATTGGTTCATAAGCAATGCTCCCTCTAAATTTTTTTAACAGCTGTGTGAACCAACCATTGTTCGGAGCAGGAAATTTTTACACAGCCTAAAAACAGCGCGGTACTTTAAATGTATTTTTTGTAATATGCATATTATGGATATTTAGAATGAAAATTGAAAAATCACATAGTTTTGATTTTATTTATTGTTTGAAGACTATAATGAAATACAATACAAAAAAGAAAATCTTTTACGTTTCATAAACTTTTTCTTGTCTGTCTTTATTACAAGTCCATTGTCTATAAACACTGTCCAGATTAGTTTCACATCTGGATGAAAGTTGTTTCCCAATCCTCATTAGATCATCCAAATACTCCACTTCTAGTCTGCTTCTGAATTTACATTTAATTGAATTCATTAAGGCTAAATCCATGTTCCCAGTCAGCACTAGAAATTTGATATGTTCCAACGATGTCAAGAAGTCAGAATATTGAATTTTTTGCTTCAAATAAACACAAAATACAACAGACAATTCAAGTAAATGATGTCAGACAGTCAAAAACTGACAGGCACAATGGCAAAAGTAAAATGTTTTGACCAGATCGTGTCAGCGCTCAGCGGGCTGGCGGTTTATTAACAATGAACTACCAACTTCCATTCTGGTTTTAGTGTTACAATTTGTAACAGTGTTGTAACTTGAAACACTGACAATGTAAGTACATTGAAGGTCTAAAATGTTTCAAAGTGAAGGTTGTGATATGTTTATTATTTGGAAAATGTATGGATTCTATACATTAACATATTAATTAGAGGGTTTTTCACAATTATATTAACATAGGTTTCAAAATTGTAACAGTATAATTTCTAAATTAGATTAACATTATATAAAAGAAAATTCCAGCTATGTGGCAACTAAGGCTATGTGCACAAGAGCATTTCAGTTACTGTGAGGCTGCGCACCTGCACAGCATAGAGGGGACAGTGTTCATAAGTAAATAACAAGGCTGATATGAACTATGGCTTCAAGTTACAGTTTGAATCTTTAGGATCTGCCTTAAATAATGTAATAGTAATCACAGTAGCATGAATGGCCACAATGGACTTCTACAATACTGATATTAACTACATTGCATGGAATTTCTTGAATTGAAAATCATACTGTTGACCAGGTCACTAAACTTGTATTTTATTCCCAGATCAAAATATATCTGTATATATAATTGTTTTCCTTGTCCTCTTACCTACTCAGGTAGAAGACTTGATTGTAAAATTCAGAAAGAAGGGAAGGAATGTGGCTGCAGTTGTTATTGAGCCAATCCAGTCTGAAGGAGGAGACAACCATGCATCAGATGACTTCTTCCGGAAACTGCGTAACATTTCTAAGAAGGTAATTACCTTTAATGAACTATTTGTTAGTAAAATAGAAACAGAGTCTATTTGAGAGTATGGGCATGGAAAAACTGAACTCCAGCTAGAAGTATATAGGGGAGAATATTATCCTTTATACCCAAAAAGATTGAACTGTTCATGATCAATACCTCATTGCTCCATGGATTAGTCTAAGATAGATCTCACTGTTTACAGACATTACCTTGGGTGGTATAAAAGCATAGCTATATGTAGCTTCACCCAGTGATACAGAACCTCACACCTCCAAAGTTCTGGTTCAACCCTGACCTCAGGTGCTTTGGGTGTGGAGTTTGCACATTTCTCTCTGTGACTACATGGGTTTCTTCTGGGTAATCTGGTTTGTTCCCACATTCGAAAGACCATATGTTAATTGGCGACTGTAAATTGTCTCATGTGTGGTAGAATCTGGCAGAGGTGATAGTAACATGGGCTCTTGTGTAGTTTAGTGTGAACTGGTCTACAATGCCCTTTCTTCTGCCTCTCTCCCTTCTTGAGGAGTGGAGTGACATGTGCAATTTTCCAGTCCTCCAGAACCATGCCTGAATCAATTGATTCTTGAAAGTTCATTACTGATGCCTCCACAGTCTCTTCTGCCACCTCTTCCAGAACCTTGGGGTACATACCGTTCAGTCTAAGTGACTTACCTTCATCAGACCTTTCAATTTCCCAAGCACCTTCTCCCTAGTAATGGCAACTTCACTCACTTCTGCCCCCGGACACTTCTGGCCTACTGCTAGTGCTTACCACAGTGAAGACTGAAGCAAAATACTTATTCAGTTTGTCGGCCATTTCCTTGTCCCCAATTGCTACCTCTTCAGCATCATTTTCCAGCAGTCGGATATCTACTCTCACCTCTCTTTTAGATTAGATTATGAAGACACGCTGTCCTCTTTTATTGTCATTTAGTAATGCATGCATTAGGAAATGATACAATATTTCCTCCGGTGTGATATCACAAAACACAGGACAGACCAAGACTGAAAAAAAACTAACAAAACCACGTAATTATAACATACATTTACAACAGTGCAACAATACCATAACTTGATGAAGAAGTCCATGAGCACAGTAAAAGTTCAAAGTCTCTCAAATGTTGACATCTCACGCGGACGGAGAGAAGGAAGAAAAACTCTCCCTGCCATACCCGACCACAGTCCGACTCCAAGTCATCCGAAAACTTCGAGCTCTGATCAGTTCTCTGACACCGAGTACTGAGCACTATCTCTATCCGAATGATTCGACCTCCTTCTCGGTCGCCAACAGCAGGCAAAGCCGGGAATTTTGAGGCCTACCCTCCGAAAGATTCCCAACCGCACAGTAACGACAGCAGCATTTCAGAAATTTTTCCAGATGTTCCTCTGTGTTTTCACGTCCATCTTCATCAAATCAGAATTGTCCACGGCCCCTATTTAACGGATACAATATCATTTTTCATCGGAGGGCTGCGCACAAGCGGCGCGCTGCTTCTCTTCTCCTCCTGCCTACTTTTACTCTTTCTATACCTGATAGAACCTTTGGTATCCTCTTTGATATTTTTGGCTTGCTTACCATTGTATTCCATCTTCTCCATCTTTATGACTTGTTTAGTTGCCTTGGTTTTTAAAAGCTTCCAAATCTTCTAACTTCCCACTAATTTTTGCTCTATCATATGCCCTCTCTGTGGCTTTTCTGTTGGCTTTGATTTCTCTTGTCAGCCACAATTGTGTCATCCTGCCTTTAGAAAACTACTTCTTCTTTGGGTTATGTCTATCCTGCACCTTCTGAATTCCTCCCAGGAGTTCCAGCCAATGCTGCTGTGCTATCATCCCTGCTAGTGTCCCCTTCCAATCAACTTTGGCCAGCTCCTCTCTCATGCCTCTGTAATTTCCTCCACTGTAATACTGCTATGTCTGACATAAGCTTCTCCCTCTCAAATTGCATGGTGAATTCTATCATATTATGATCAGTGATTCCCTCCTGAGGGTTCCTTTACTTAAGCTCTCTAATCAATTCCAGTTCAGTGCACTACACCCAATCCAGAATAGCTGATCCCTTAGTTGGTTCAACCTTAAGCTGCTCTTAAAAAAAAATTATAGGCATTCTACAAATTCCCCCTCTTGGGATCCAGCACCAACCTGATTTTCCCAAGCTCCCTGCATATTGAAATCCTCCATGACTATGTCACCTCCTTCTAAGGATTTAATTTCATTTTTTACTAACAGAGCCATCCATTCCTTCTGCCTACTTGTCTATCCTTTCGATACAATAGTTATCCTTGGATGTTAAACTCCCAGCTATAATTTTCTTCCATCCATTACTCACTGATGCACACAATGTCATACCCACCAACCTCTAACCGTGCTTCATGTTCATCCACCTTATTCTGTACACTGCGTGCATTCAAATATAACACCTTCAAACCCGTATTCATTACCCGTCCTTTTAACCTACTGCTCAATCAATCTAACCCTTCCCTCCTACACAGCCCATAACCCTTCATTTCTCTTTCATCCATATGCCTATCTAAGAGCCTCATAAATGTCTCTAATGTATTAGCTTCGGCCACCAACTCCGGCAGTGTGCTCCAGGCACGTAGCACTCTCTGTGTACATAGAACATAGAATAGTACAGCACAGTACAGGCCCTTCAGCCCACAATGTTGTGCCGACCCTCAAACCCTGCCTCCCATATAAGTCCCCACCTTAAATTCCTCCATATACCTGTCTAGTAGTCTCTTAAACTTCAGGAGTGTATCTGCCTCCACCACTGACTCAGGCAGTGCATTCCACGCACCAACCACTCTCTGAGTAAAAAACCTTCCTCTAATATCCCCCTTGAACTTCCCACCCCTTACCTTAAAGCCATGTCCTCTTGTATTGAGCAGTGGTGCCCTGGGGAAGAGGTGCTGGCTATCCACTCTATCTATTCCTTTTATTATCTTGTACACCTCTATCATGTCTCCTCTCATCCTCCTTCTCTCCAAAGAGTAAAGCCCTAGCTCCCTTAATCTCTGATCATAAAAAGCCTATCTCTGAAATCTTCTGTAAACTTTCCTCCACTCACCTTAAAAGATGTCCTTTGGCATTAGCCATTGCTGCCTTGGAAAATGGCACTAGCTGTCCACTCTGTCAACGGCTCTTGTACATCTCAAGTCACCTATCAAGCGCCTTTGCTCTAAAGAGAAAAGCTCTATCTCATTCAGTGAAGATTCTGCCATTATTGTGAAAACCACGGTAGAATTGCAAGACCTTTCCCTTCCTAATATTTAAGCATGAGCTTGTACAATCCAATATCTGTTAACATTAATATAATGATGTGACAACTTTGTAACTTAAACTGGATGTCATGGGCTTTGACAAGAACAGAAGCAGGAGAAATGATCTTGCCTGATAGTTACATGATATGTTTCATAATATTATGCTGAAGTCTATTAGAACTGAAGAACAACGTTATACTTCCTCTGTAGTCTCATGATGGGAAAATTTAACCACTAATGAATATTAAACATTATCATCATGTTTTTCTTGAATATTTTTGCAGGCAGACTAAGAAGTTGTGAAATGAGGGTTAATGCAAATTAGCATGTTATGTTACAGGATGCATAGTGAAAATATAAAATAATTGGGCGTGTGTACCCCTTTTACCCCATCACACCAGGCAAGGCAGTTTTATTTAGCCATCACAGACAAAACAAAACATTGGTCATTGTTGTGCAAGGGCAAGTAAGGGCAAGAGGCTATTAACACATAAACATACTTTCACTGTTTGCAGGGGGAGCTGTAGCTGTGTGTGAATTCAATTGTGTTTAACAATACCTAAAATAATTAATTTACATCTCCTCTCTGTAAATCAACAAAAATTCAGACTGAACTTTGGGGCAGCATTGTAGTGTAGTGAACAAGAGAAAATCTGCAGATGCTGGAAATCCGAGCGACACACACAACATGCTGTAGGAACTCAGCAGGCCAGGCAGCATTTACGGAAAAAAGCACAGTTGACATTTCGGGCCGAAATCCTTTGGCAGGACTGGAGGAAAAAAAGCTAAGGAGTAGATTTGAAAAGTGAGTGGAGAGCAGAGAGAAACACCAGGCGATAGGTGAAACTTGGGGGGGTGGGGGATGAAGCAAAGAGCTAGGAAGTTGACTGGTGAAAGAGACAGAAGGCCATGGAAGAAAGAAAAAGTGTGGCGGGGGGGGAAGCGGTGATGAGCAGGCAAGAAGATGACGTCTCTTCTGTCTCTTTCACCAATCAACTGCCCAGCTCTTTACTTCATCCCTCCCCCTCCAAGTTTCACCCGTCAACTGGTGTTTCTCTCTCCTTCCCCCTACCTTTCAGATCTACTCCTCAGCTTTTTTCCTCCAGTCCTGCCAAAGGGTTTCAGCCTGAAATGTCAACTGTGCTTTTTTCCATAGATGCTGCCTGGCCTGATGGTAGCATTGCGGGTTAGTGTTGCGCTTTACGATGCCAGCACCGCTGGATCAATTCCCGCCACTGCCTGTCAGGAGTTCATATCTTCTCCCCATGACCGCAATAGATGTATGGGTTAGTAGGTTAATTGGTCACATGAACGTAATTGCGCGACGTGGGCGCTTAGGCCTGAAGGGCCTATTACCATGTTGTTCTCTAAATAAATATACAAACTGAATAAAATACAACAATCACTCAAAGTAAATCTGAAATATTGGACAGTTTATGCTTTATGCCAGTTGTTAGTGTAGTAGCTATTTTATTGTGATGTCTGTGTTATTTTGAAAATATGGGGCCCACAAATACCAAAGTATTTCCACCAGGGCTTTGGTTTATTGCCTATACTGTTAGTGGATGTTAATATTTCAAGAGATAAATATACTAAAACCTGGATGACATAAATTACGGTTTTTAGTTGCTTATTGCAGAACTATAAATCACACATAGAAAGTCAACTTGCTTAGTTCTCATTCAAGTATCTGGTTGTTTCCTTGGGAAACAAGGAACTTACTCTTAAGGAAAGAGGAACTTTTAAAAAAAAATAACAGAAGTTACAGTTGTCTATTTTTGATATTTTCAGTGCACCAGAAAAAATGGAAAATATGAAATCCTGTTTGCATGCACAAGGGTTTGTTCCCTTCCCCCTTTACCTGTAATGGTTAGATGATAGGAATTGTTACTTATACTGATGATCAATTTATTTCACCCTCCAATCTCCCATTTTGTGTTCCTGTTGCTTAATCCCTGCAATGTGTAGATCAGCTTAAATTCACCCTTTCTCACATTGTGTTTATCATTGCTTCAAATGTATGAAATTCTCACTTTTTGTCCCTGTTCTACAATTGCCTGTCCATATGAAATTGTGAACTCAGCATGGGTGTGCATTCTTGTGTGACGAAGTACAGACAGGGGGAGGTGCCACCGGCAAGTTTTGGGCCCACGAGCACTGGGGCCTGGATGATCCAGCGGACATCGTCACCTTCAGTAAGAAATTGTTGTCTGGAGGCTACTTCTACAAGGATGAACTAAGGCCTGATATGGTGAGTGTTTGTGCTAAAGTATAAGTTTTATAATCATACATTAGATTGGTGAAAATGTTAAGAGTACTGTACCATATCCTCTCAATACCTCAACAATAATTGCAAAGTATTTTATTTGAAAAAATTGTGTTTGCACAGTAGAATCAGAATCAAGTTTAATATCACTGGCATATGTCCTGAAATTTGTTGCTTTGCAATACATAATATTTTTTTAAATCTTTAAATCACAATTAATAAATGAATGCATACATACATTAAATAAGTAGAGCAAAAAAAATGAGTTTGTGCTCATGGGTTCATTGTCCATTCAGAAATTTGAAGGCAGAGGGGGAAAAAGCTATCCCTGAAACATTATGCATGTGTTTTCAGGCTCCTAAACCTCCTCCTTGATGGTAGCAATGAGAAGAGGGCATGTCCTGAATGATGGGGTGTCTTTAATGATAGACGCCACTTTTTTGAGGCATCGCCTTTAAAGGTGTCCTGGTTGCTGGGGAACTTGCTGAGTTTAAGACTTTCTGCAGCTTTTTACAATCCTGTGGAGATACCCCTCCATACTAAATGATGATTCAACCAGTTAGAATGCTCTGCACAGTACATCTATAGAAATTTGCAAGAGTCTTTGATAACATACCAAGTGTCCTCAAACTCAGAATAAAATAATGCTGCTGTTGTGCTTTCTTTGCAATTACATCTCTATATTTTGCCCAGGACAGATCTTCAGAGATGTTGACACCCAGGAACTTGTAACAGTGTTAGAAAAGCTTTTTACTGCTTTATTTATCTAAAGTTCTAAAATCACTGCAAGATGTCCCGTGGTGATGAAAGTTAGATTCACACTACAATAAGCAATAATACTCTTCATTTCTTCAGTTACCTAAAAGTCCATAGAGATTCAACTGCTATTTCAAGTTATTACTCCCTAAAAATGGTACCACTCAACTTACTGCCACAGTTGGAAAAACAGTGTAAGAATTCAGATTCAAAGACCGGTTTCTTTCTTATAAAAATTAGAGTGGAGTGAGGTCCTGTGTCACACTCCATATAATACTAGCAATGTTCACATGGAATGAGCTGTTGGAAAGATTGTGGCATTTTGCACCAAGAATTGCAAAATAATCATCTATAATGAAAATGATCTAATTCTCTGTCTTTTTATTTTAAAATATTACTTTTATTCTATTACTTTTTAATGAAGTTCATTCTTTTTTTCTGTTTAAATTCAAAATACATATGTTGCATCAGTATTTCTGGATTTAAAGTAAGAAATGTAATTACTCTAATTGGATGCACTGTGTCTTGTTACAGCCCTACAGGATTTTCAATACATGGCTAGGAGACCCTTCAAAAAATCTTATGTTTGCTGAAGTACTTAATGTCATTCGGACAGAAAAGCTCTTGGACAACGTGAATGAAAGTGGCAAGATCCTATTAAAGGGTCTTAAGGACTTACAGGTAGTAACTGTAGTCTATTTCAACCTAGAGTAAAGAAGTGTAAAATAATTGTTTGCTTGTCCTCTTCATTCTATTTGCACCGTTTTGTATCATGTTTTGGTGCATTTACAGTATATTATTCACTTGGTCTTTTTAGGGAACTTGTTAAATTAGGTTCTATTACATCAATTAAAAATGTAATTGCTAGAAATGAGGTGAAGTGATTCATGGGAACACTAATGTAATGTGCCTCAGAGTTGTGTGAGATATCAGGACTGATGAACTATAGCCATTTTATATTCACAGAACTATTGCTGTGTTTACTGGGCTACTGAAGCCAGTTACAATAAAAATGTAAAATCCCTGGGACACATTAAGACCAATTGTTATGAAGGCCTGTATTAATATTTTACTATAGTGGATTCTTGTCAATTGGGCCATTAGTTAATCGAAGCAGCCATTTATTTGGGATGACTCACTGTTGGAGGCCTGCTTGTCTGATGAGACAAAACTAAAATTCCTTTTGCCCAATTAAATAAATTATTCAGAAAAAGAGTGTTTGTTTCCTGAACAATATTTATCCGTTCAGTCAGTATTAATAAAATAAAGATTTTCATTTAACACCCAAAAGTGTGCCAAGTCACTTTCCAGCGAATTAAGTACTTTGAATGAAGTAGTCACTATCTTAATGTAAGAAATGCAGTAACTAATCTTACCAAGTTCCACGGTGTTGTGAAAATGATCAGGTAATCTATTTTCCAGATATTGGTCATGAGATAAATGTGGGACAATTGTATCATTCAACATATTACAATTCTTAAGACTTGCTTCATTCCTAAAATTGTAATAGTATCAATGTTCCAATATTTCAGAGTACTTCATTGTCATACTGTAGAATGAATGGTCCAAGTTAGTGAATGACAGAATAGAAATATAACTTCCTCACATCATGACAGGTGGAGATGAAAAACAGAAAACTGTGAATCCTAGGAGAAAATGAACTTTAAATTTAAAAGAAATTATTTGCAGTAAATAACTCGTGGGCATATTTAATGGTCAATTCAAGCATCTTTTTTTAAGATATAGTGTTAACTGTAAAGTTGATTAATTTACAACTCCCATTCATGGGCACTATATAATAGCGGGAATAATATCTCTGGTGTCCTGAAAAATAAGCATGCAAAAGTGGATTAGAGTTGTAAGGACTTGTGGCACAAAAATTGTCCATGGTGGCAATCATGACTCAGCTATACTAATCCCATTTACCAACAGTCAGTTCATATTTTACCACGCCTTGGCAAATCAAGTGCTTATTTGCAGCTCTTAATTGGTTGTGATTACTTGTAGCCACCAATCCTTTCAGAGTCCAATCGGTTGAGCATGAAAAAAATTATTCCTTAGATTCTCTCAAAGAATTATATCCCTTATCCTAAATCCAAGACATCCGGTTTTAGTCATCCAATCATTATCACATCATTGTTGATTAGGACAGGAGCATTGGCATTCCGTTCCCTACTAGTATAACATGCTAAAAGGGGTGTTAAATAAATTGAAATCTTTCCTTTTTGTAAATACGAGAAACATTTTAATGATTGTTTTTGCATTTGTTAGATGTATTATTATTCCTATTATTTATAATCTCTAGTTACCTTTTGAATTCACTTGAACATATTGGCAGTAGATTTCAATACTGTGTTTGTGCTCAGGTTCTCTATCCACACATCCTGAGTAAAGCCAGGGGCAAAGGGACATTCTGCTCCATTGATGCACCCAATGAAACAATACGGAATCAACTTGTTTTGAAAATGAGAAATAAAGGTAAGGGGTATAGATACCAAAACAAATTTGATTTATTCAAATGCTCATGTTTTAGTATTATAATCCATCAGTTTTGCCCTGAGATTGAAACTGAAACTGGGTTTCACAAATTGCAACAGAATAATTATGTAGTTTGAAGTTGTAAATGAATCCACAGTTAGACAGTAGAATCATATACAAGTAAAAGTCTTTTATTAGAATTTTTTTTCTGAAGCAGAAGAGGTAAAAGATGTGAAGGACTTTAGAGCATATCATTGGGAAGTGCTGAGCTGTATTGTTGCAAGACCTTGAGCACAAAATTCTCATTTGATTTTGATGCTGCACTGAGGTGTTTAAATGCAACATTAAACTAAGGCACTTCTGAATGAGATATTAAACTGTTCCTTCAAAGAACAATACAGATATTTCCAATGCCCTGGTCAATAATAGGCCTTTGCCATTTATGAAGCGTTGCTCTGGGATGTTCCTACAAGTTCTTGTTACAGCAGTGAATGTACTTTTAATTAATTGTGTTGGCTATAAAATGTTTTAATTGTCCAAAGCACACTTCCCATCACATTCTATGACTGTTAAATATACTACATAAATGCCAGTCCTTCAAAATCTTAGGCATTTTGTTTTGTCTTCTACTTCCAGTTAATGTACACATGCCCTAAAGATATTACAGCATGTATTCAGTTCCAGTCAGCTCATTGTAGGAAGGATGTGGAAGTTTTAGAGATGGTACAGAGGAGATTTACCAGCATGCTGCCTGGATTAAAGAGCATTTCTTATAAGGAAGGTTTGAGTGAGCTGAGCTGGGGTTTTTCTCTTTGGAACAAAGGAAGATGAGAGGTGACCTGAAAAAGGTGTAAAAGATCATGAGGTGTATAAGTTGAGATTGGACAGCCAGTGCCTTTTTGCCAGGGTGGAAGTAGCTAATGCACATAATTTTAAAGTAATTGGAGGAAAGTATGGGGGGGGGGGGAATGTTCGTGGTAGTTTTTTTTACACAGAGAGAGTGGTGGGTGTGTGGAATGCACAGGCAGGAGTGGAGGTAGAGGCAGATACATAAGAGACATTTAAGAAACTCTTAAGATAGGCACATGGATGAAAGAAAAATGAGGGCTACATGGGAGGGAAGTGTTAGATTGGTCATGGAGTAGGTTGCAAGTTTAGCTCAACATTATGGCCTGAAGGGTCTGTTCAGTGCTGTTCTATGCAAATGAGACAAAAATATAATCATATTAAAACTGTAAAAGTACCTCAATATAAATAAAGTCTCAGGGTAGATGATAATATGTAAAGTTGTCCTAATGTAAACTGAAAATGTAAAGCAATCTTTCCAGCTCCAAGCTGGATCAGCCACATTGTAACTCTGATATAGAATGCACAGCCAGGATCGGTGAAAACAGTATAACCACCAACGCTGGGTGCCTAGTGAGTATTAGCACCCTCAGTAGATCAGAACAGAAAAACAAAAATACCACAAAATGGCACTTTGCTTATGTAAATAGGCAATTCTAAACAAATAAACACTTGATAAATAATTGTTATTCTATATACTTAACCATTGATTCTTCTTCCATTAGGTATTGTACTCGGTGGCTGTGGAGAAAAGTCTATTCGTTTCCGCCCTGCTTTAGTGTTCAGGCCACATCACGTCCATCTCTTCCTTAATGTTTTCAGTGATGTTCTGGGTGCTCATAAGTGAAGCAACAGACTGCACAGAAGGGTCTTTAACCCACAATTCAGTGGATTGCTAATGAGCATTCTTACAAATTATATTACTACTTATTCAGCATTTCTGTCTACCATTTCCACCAGTGTTTTAAAAATCTTTAACAATTAATAGTTTGACCTCTGAATAAGTGTAATTTGTGTAACATTTACCATTCTCTTCCATTTGCGTGAAAATGCAGCTAATGTTTCAAAGTGTTGATTCTCCATTATCAGATGTCTTGGTTGTAATTGCGTGAATTGAACAGTAAATCATCAATGTAACATCAGTTTCATACTTAAGCCCATTAATGTTTTTGTAATTTTTATTGATATTTTGTATCACATCAAAGATGTCAATAGTATTCATAATGAACCATAAGTAATTGTGATATGTTCTAAAATGTAACACATGCTAACTTGTGAATTTATGGTGGATTATGTAAAAATAATTTCTATTTAACTGCAAATTCCATGTACTTGCTGTCGAAAAACCTTAAAGCCTAGTTGCTTGAGTGAGATATGTCTTAATCCTAGTCAGTTAACCACATGTGGAATTTGTGATACAGATTTATTCATCATTGCATTTATATCTTCAAATAAAACTTAAAATTCTTCAAATGTTATATATTATTGAAAAAGACAATCTATGATTGTACTTGTTTTAATTAAATTAATAGAGTACATTTATTGCTGCTGTGTATCTTCATGCAGAGGTTCATTAAAGTAAGGGTGGTGAAAAATAGAATGAGTTTCTTGTGTCAACCAACAGTGTATTCACAATGTGTATTAGGTGCAACTTTTGTTTAGAAATGATAGTTACACTTTTAAGGTCACATCATGATAAACTATAAGTTGCATTGAATAAGTACTTTGATAGTCTGACGGTTGAGTATTAATCGTTGGGTAATACAGTTTTTATGGGTCACGAGTCCACCAAAGGTGGGACATGAAGATTGTTGAATACTGCTATTAGTTGTTTCTGTGCAAATTCAGAAAGGCACTCAAGGCTTCTCATTATAGATTTAGGACTCTGCAGCTAAAATTAGCAGATTTTGATTCATCTACAAAAGTGTCTGTTCAAGATGATAGGACCAGGAAGGATTCAATAAGTATCAGAAATGCTTCAGTTTGTTCACAAACCCTCAGTCTGATTTAACAACTCTAGATGTTAGCCTATTCAGATGTTAGCTGAATTTATTGTGCAAATTAGTCAAGAAAGAAAACACACGTTATCAAAACCATTTGGGGTAAGAGTCCACGTGTCTACATACTGAGTGCCCAACGTCAACAAGCAGCCACAGGATACTTGCCTGTAAAAGTGATTTGTGTGTATGTGTGGTTAATTCCTGCCATCATGACAGTGCTGATTTGTCTCCATGTTGCCATTTTTCACTGACACATTCCAGTCAATACCTAGTTTTAATAAGGTATAATTTTAGCATTGTTAATTTTCAACATGCACTTTCTCCATGTTAACTTTGTGATTCATTTGCAAACATGCAAATATTTCTGAATACTAATATTTATTAAACACCCACCTTATTAAAAAATAAATATTCTACTCCACTCTTCCTACAAACACAATACTTCATCTGCTGTCATCCTTTCCCAAATGCAGAATGTGTACCCTTCCTGTCCTTTTGCATAGCCAAAATACCTTAATTTTCCACATAACTTTGTATCATCAGCTTTTTGAGATTTGCAACAATTCCTTTATCTAAATAATCAAGGGCCAGGCAAAAATCCTTATATTGATTACACCTTACATCTCAAATAAACTCAATCTGTGTTTTACAGATCCACTAATTCTCGTACAACAGAGATATTGCCTACTCGCGTTTTCCAAATACCATTTACCTCTGATATCAAGACTACTATTATCATGCCCCTCCCCTCTTTTCCTAAACAGCAGGGATTGTGTTGCTATTTTCCAATCTCTGGGACCATTCCAGAATCTAAGATTATACAAGATCGAAACCTATACTTCCATTGTTTCTGTAATCATTCCTAGACAGTAAGAATGGCTATGCAGCAGTGGTATTTGAAAACCATTCCAAAGCCACCAACTCCATTTCTCCCATCTGCCAACATATGACCCTAAACTACATCCTTCACAACTATGATCTACAATTAGCCTTTCTATGAGCTTCTAACACCAATACTGCAGGTATCAATTCTATCTGAGTGACCCGCTGTAGAAGCCATCTCAAATGGCTTTGTTGACTCTAGCTTTCATGATTCCAATATTTACCTGCCTAGTCTCCCATCTTCCATGTTCTGTAAATGTGAGCTAATCCAAACTCTCCTGCAAATATTCTAACTTGTACCCACAGACATTTGTTCATTACACACGCAGATGTTGAATCACAGTGACTCCCAGTCTGACATGTTGAACTTAATATTCTTACCAGACTTGAAATTTGTCCATGCCCATGCCTTTCTCCGCCTCTATAATCTTTGAAGATCTCAGTGTTCCTCCCTTTCCGCCTCTTGCATTTCCCTCATTATAATCCCTACATCATTATCACTCAATGTCTCCACACTGAAATATAGAATTATTTTGCCAGATCTCCTTCCCTCTTCTCTCTCCTAATTTATAGTGGTCTTTAATACCTATACTACTGACCAAGTTTAAGGAAATCCAATTTATTATCACCCAACATTGTTTGATACCAAGTTTTGTTGATCATGCGATGAAGTGGCTTGGAAGGTCGATAGTTTAGAAAACTAAGTTGCTCCCATGAACACAGGTAAGCTCAAATCACAGTCAGATAAAATACAACTTAGCTTACATTATGCCAAAATAGCATATGTTCACTTCGCAAGAAATAGTAACAGTAGAATTTTTAAGTACCTCTGCTTCCTAATTCAGCAAATCATCCAAAACAGTACTTTCTTGTTCTGATGCTAATATTTTTCAATAACTATATTATTGAAATTACATATAGTCTTTTGGATTTGAGTGGAATTAAGGAATATAGATCAAGAAAGATTGGAGTTATCACCCATATGTTGATTGCCAGTGTAGTTCCAAGAGGTTGTTATCTTCTCATGCCTGACCCCCCTAGTTGTGTAAACAGTGAAGTATTTCTTTGAATCTGTGTTCAATCTTTTCTTTAAAACACCAAGAATTTTGTGATTGCAAGTCAAAAGTAAAACATAAGACCATGTCTCCACAGTTGACTTTACTAAAGCATCGAAATGTATCAAATATACAAATCATTACATAGGGAGCAAACCTAGAATTCTCTATCAGCAGGCCAGGCAGCATCTATAGAGAGGAATAAAGAGTCGATGTTTCAGGCCGAGACCCTCAACCCGAAATGGTGAGTCTTTCTTCCTCTCCACAGAAACTGCCTGGCCTACTGAGTTCCGTGTGTGTTGTGCGTTGCGTGTTGCTCTGGATTTCTAGCATCTGCAGAATCTCACGTCTAGAATTTTCTTTATTCAGTTAACCCCACCAAATACGTGCAAGAATTTTTGTTTATCAGCTACCTGACCAAATCTAATTGTGAGGTACAAAACTTCAGTGCTATTGTACCTTCTAAACTGCAGAATAGTTTCATTTGTTGAATCGCCTGTATCTGCAAGAGGCATGACATCTTCAACTGGGACATAAAAATTATTCCTTCTTCCCCAAAAAGTCAGATGTGAAACCATCAGTGTGGTTCCTGAATCATTCAAATACAACATCCCTATGAAACGTCTAAGATAGTAACTCATAGAATAAAGCATAACTAAGGCTAAACCCGATAACACAGTGATATAACTAACCAGAGAATACTGAACCAGATCCAGGGTGTAAAAGTAATAAACTGTAGGTAGAAGAGCCATAGTTATGCCAGTCTGAAGTATTTTTAACCTAGAAATAGTTCTCAAGAATCGTATTCCTTGAAACTTGTATACCACTGTGAAATGTTCATTATCTGAAATTGTATTCTTTGGTTGAGTCCGGTACTCTAGGCCACCGACAGACAGAGCCCGACACTGAATCAGTCCTCCTGCAGTATTCTGCCCTTTGCTTGAACCAAAGTTCAACTTTGCCAGCTGTTGACGATGTATTGTGACACAAAGCTTGAAATGATTGAAAACAACTGCATATTTTGGGGGACCTGAAGCACACACAGCCAACAAAGCTCTTGATTGATGCATTCTTTGATAAAAGTTGGACATGTTCTTAAAAACTGTCACCTAAACAAAATAAAAATAATTTGTAAACTGCTATTTGAGCAATATCAAAGAATTGTAGTTTCAATAAATTGTATCTAGATATAAACCTAATAAAACATTTTATATAATTAAGCGAACTTTAAACCAAAAATAATAAAACTGTTATCGCACAGTAGGATGCTGTTTAGCCCATTGAGGTGTCAGCAAGAGCCACCTTGTTGATCCTTAGACTTCTTTTTCACTTTACAACTGCAATTTATGCATCCTCAAGAATCCCTCCAATTTTATTTTAGAAGTCATGGTTGAAACTGCTTCTGATGCTTTTTCAAGGAATAGAATAGAAATTAAGATTACTTGCCAAAAATAATGCTTTTCTTCATGTCAACCATGCCGATCATTTTAATCCTATACCTCGCTGTTCTGCTAATCAAAATAGTTTCTCAATACCCATGTTATCCGGACCCTTAACAATATTGAACATGTATAGAAAATCACTACCCATCTTCTCCCAAGGAAAGTAAATCCCAGATTCTTCAGTTTATTAGTATAACTTAAGTCCCTCATCCCCGGGACTATTCTACAAGGCTTTCCTGCATGCTCGGTGTCATCTTCACATCCTTCCGATACTACCGTCACAGGAACTGGATTTAAATAAAGCAGTTTTATAAAGTGACTTAAAAAAACTTCTTTACCTTCATACACTGCATCTCTTATCTGCAAAGTGCATAAGCATTTTAATCACTTTCAGCATCAATCCACCTATCTTGATTTTTGTATACACACACACACACACACCAGGATTTTGATCATACCATACCAATTTTGAGCTACTCCATCAACTCAAACACCTCCTCCTGTTCGTCTTTGGTGTAGATAAGTGCAAAGATATATTTGTATTGCCATTTTGCCCTTTACTTTTCTGTATGATTTTCCCTGTCCTTAATCCCCTTATCCATTTTGTACCACTCTTACTCTCTTACCTTCTCCACTTAGTCTAATTGTCACCTGGCATCAAATTGACATCTGTCATCCTTACCTTCATAATTCATTTTTCTCTCAATGTTTTTCATCATCCAGGGAATTCCAGCTTTCTTCCCCCAAAAAAAACTTATTTTCCCCCTTATTAAAACACACCTAAAACATAACAGAACCATTTCCTATTCAAAGACTGCTCTATGCTAGATAGTTCTGTTTTACAATCTTTCATTCCAAATCATAATTGACAACCAACCCTCCATTATTGCATTGAATTATGCCTCATTTAATCAGTTATTCTCAATGGCTTGCTAATAAAATTATCACCATTTCATATTTCAGAATACATGAAAGAATTGGGTTTCGGAACTTCTCTTCCTCTGGATGTACTGATTATTTACATCTTTTTTGTGCTGAATTACATGAACCATCTTTTCTCATCGGACATTCAAAGTAGGTAGCATTATAATGCATTTCTTCCTTTCAAATTTAGCATTATCATGGAAAAGGATAGAATCAGAGAGGACAGGAAAATTTTTAATTGGGGAAAGGCAAATTATGAGGCTATAAGGCTAGAACTTGCGGGTGTGAATTGGGATGCTGTTTTTGCAGGGAAATGTACTATGGACATGTGGTCGATGTTTAGAGATCTCTTGCAGGATGTAAGGGATAAATTTGTCCCGGTGAGGAAGATAAAGAATGGTAGGGTGAAGGAACCATGGGTGACAAGTGAGGTGGAAAATCTAGTCAGGTGGAAGAAGGCAGCATACGTGAGGTTTAGGAAGCAAGGATCAGATGGGTCTATTGAGGAATATAGGGAAGCAATAAAGGAGCTTAAGAAGGGGCTGAGAAGAGCAAGAAGGGGGCATGAGAAGGCCTTGGCGAGTAGGGTAAAGGAAAACCCCAAGGCATTCTTCAATTATGTGAAGAAAAAAAGGATGACAGGAGTGAAGGTAGGACCGATTAGAGACAAAGGTGGGAAGATGTGCCTGGAGGCTGTGGAAGTGAGCGAGGTCCTCAATGAATACTTCTCTTTGGTATTCACCAATGAGGGGGAACTTGATGATGGTGAGGACAATATGAGTGAGGTTGATGTTCTAGAGCATGTTGGTATTAAGGGAGAGGAGGTGTTGGAGTTGTTAAAATACATTAGGATGGATAAGTCCCCGGGGCCTGACAGAATATTCCCCAGGCTGCTCCATGAGGCGAGGTAAGAGATTGCTGAGCCTCTGGCTAGGATCTTTATGTCCTCGTTGTCCACGGGAATGGTACTGGAGGACTGGAAGGAGGCGAATGTTGCCCCCTTGTTCAAAAAAGGTAGTAGGGATAGTCCGGGTAATTATAGACCAGTGAGCCTTACGTCTGTGGTGGGAAAGCTGTTGGGAAAGATTCTTAGAGATAGGATCTATGGGCATTCAGAGAATCATGGTCTGATCGGGGACAGTCAGCATGGCTTTGTGAAGGGCAGATCGTGTCTAGCAAGTCTGATAGAGTTCTTTGAGGAGGTGACCAGGCATATAGATGAGGGTAGTGCAGTGGATGTGATCTATATGGATTTTAGTAAGGCATTTGACAAGGTTCCACACGGTAGGCTTATTCAGAAAGTCAGAAGGCATGGGATCCAGGGAAGTTTGGCCAGGTGGATTCAGGATTGGCTTGCCTGCAGAAGGCAGAGGGTCGTGGTGGAGGGAGTACATTCAGATTGGAGGATTGTGACTAGTGGTGTCCCACAAGAATCTGTTCTGGGTCCTCTACTTTTCGTGATTTTTATTAACGACCTGGATGTGGGGGTAGAAGGGTGGGTTGGCAAGTTTGCAGACGACACAAAGGTTGGTGGTGGTGTAGATAGTGTAGACGATTGTCGAAGATTGCAGAGACATTGGTAGGATGCAGAAGTGGGCTGAGAAGTGGCAGATGGAGTTCAACCCAGAGAAGTGTGAGGTGGTACACTTTGGAAGGACAAACTCCAAGGCAGAGTACAAAGCAAATGGCAGGATACAGGTGTCCCCCGCTTTTCAAACGTTCGCTTTACGAAACCTCACTGTTACGAAAGACCTACATTAGTACCCTGTTTTCGCTTTCAGAGGGTGTTTTCACTGTTACGAAGAAAATCAGTGCGCGCCCCAAGCAGCCGCTCTGCCCCGGATTCGGAACGGCATTGCTGAAACATGTTGCATTGAGCAGCCGTTAGCAAGATGAGTTCTAAGATGTCGGAAAAGCCTGAAAGAGTAAGGGTGTTACACTTAGCATAAAACTAGACATAATTAAGCATTTCGATCGTGGTGAACGAAGCAAGGACAAAGTGAGTTTGGCTTGTGGAAGTTGACGAAGATGATGTTGAAGAGGTTTTGGCATCCCATGACCAAGAACTGATAGATGAAGAGCTGATGCAATTGGAAGAGAAAAGGATAACAATCGAAACCGAATGCAGTAGCAAAATGAATGTGAAGCAACTGCGTGAGATTTTAGCGGCAATGATAAAGTACGACTTTAATCTTGAAAGGGTACGTAGGTTTACGGGATATTTGCAGGATGGTTTGAGTGCTTACAAACAATTGTATGATAGAAAAATGCGCGAGGCTCAGCAGTCAAGCAAGCCTTCCACATCAGCCACAGCAGACGACGAACCTCGGCCTTCGACATCGAGGCAGGCAGTCATAGGAGAAGATGGGCTGCCTGCCCTGATCGGCGATGAGATGACACCCCCATGTCCCACCACCCGGCCCCGGACAGATACTGTACCGATTCGCGAACTCAGCGGTAGCCAGAAGGCATACAGCACATCTTTAAGAAAAAAGCCAAAATAAACATGCTAATTAATTAGGTGCTGCCGACACGTAACTGTCCGCCCAGATCAATGCCGATTTCCGATTGCATCGCCTCTGATCTGGGCAACAGTTACGTGTCGGCGGCACCTAATTAATTAGCATGTTTATTTCAGCTTTTTTTCTTAACGATGTGCTGCGTGCCTCCCAGCTACTGCTGCATTCTTCACGGCAATGTATCGGGTTGGTGGCCCGGAGAGTGGGAGCCACTGCACCACCCAGCCTGCGACGACTCAGTCCAACACACCATCATCAGTGTGCTCGGTGCTGTTTTCCCAATTCCGGTAAGTGACACTACACTGTACATACATTATTTCTACCTTATATAGGCTGTGTATTTTTATGTGTTATTTGGGTAGATTTGGCAGCTTTATAGTTTAAAGGTTACTGGAGAGCGCGTTTATGCCAACAGCGCTTGCGTGAGATTTTCTGCCGAGAGCACTTGCGTGAGATTTTCGCTACGGAGATCTGTGCAGGCAATCCTTGTAGAGAAGTATTTCTACTTTATATAGGCTGTGTATTTATCATATCATTCCTGCTTTTACTGTATGTTACTGTTATTTTAGGTTTTATGTGTTATTTGGCATGATTTGGTAGGTTATTTTTGGGTCTGTGAACGCTCACAAAATTTTCCCATATAGATAAATAGTAATTGCTTCTTCGCCTTACGACATTTCAGCTTACGAACCGTTTCATAGGAACACTCTACCTTCGGAGGCGGGGGAAATCTGTACTTGGTAGTGTGGAGGAACAGAGGGATCTGGGGGTACATGTCCACAGATCCCTGAAAGTTGCCTCACAGGTAGATAGGGTAGTTAAGAAAGCTTATGGGGTGTTAGCTTTCATAAGTCGGGGCATAGAGTTTCAGAGTCGCGATGTAATGATGCAGCTCTATAAAACTCTGGTTAGACCACACTTGGAGTACTGTGTCCAGTTCTGGTTGCCTCACTATAGGAAGGATGTGGAAGCATTGGAAAGGGTACAGAGGAGATTTACCAGGATGCTGCCTGGTTTAGAGAGTATGGATTATGATCAGAGATTAAGGGAGCGAGGGCTTTACTCTTTGGAGAGAAGGAGGATGAGAGGAGACATGATAGAGGTGTACGAGATAATAAGAGGAATAGATAGAGTGGACAGCCAGTGCCTCTTCCCCAGGGCACCACTGCTCAATACAAGAGGACATGGCTTTAAGGTAAGGGGTGGGAAGTTCAAGGGGGATATTAGAGAAAGATTTTTTACTCAATGAGTGGTTGGTGCGTGGAATGCACTGCCTGAGTCAGTGGTGGAGGCAGATACACTAGTGAAGTTTAAGAGACTACTAGACAGGTATATGGAGGAATTTAAGGTGGGGGGTTATATGGGAGGCAGGGTTTAAGGGTCGGCACAACATTGTGGGCCGAAGGGCCTGTAATGTGCTGTACTATTCTATGTTCTATAAATGAAAACGATGCTTTACCCAACTTAAACAACAGGAATTCTGCAGATGCTGGAAATTATACCTTTGACCTACTGATAATACCTTGGTAATTGATAATATCCGCATAAGGTAAGTAACAGAGCTCCAAGATCCGGGCTGTCGCTTAGTCTGAATGAAACAACTCAGCCCCAGATCACGTACACCAAGAACTATGGTGGGATGCCAATAGGCGAACACTCACCCTGCTCGGGAAAAGAATTCTGTAAATGCCGCCCAGGGGCAACCGGGTCACCGCGCCTCCAACAGCCATCTGCCACCGATACCTTATGAGCAGTTGTGCTGATTGCAAATCACACAAATGGATGCAATGTAATGATTACCATTACTTAAAGGGAGTTCCTTTATAATGCTGACCCCCTGCCACCCCTCAGCAGCCCGCCGCCGCCGCTAAAGTAACATCGCCTCACGCCGACCACCCTACGGTTCAATGACATCTCCCGGCAGTCAGATCGTGCGTCTGCGTACTAGAATCCAGAACTTTGATTCGCGAACTCTCTGTTGTCATCTCAGCGCCCTGGATTCTGGGAATTGTAGTCTAATGGCGGACGAACCTGCATCTCAGCTTGAGGACAGTCCGACCCAACGCGCCTTTCTCCCAGGATACAGCGCGTCCGAAGCCAAATGCGCCTGCGCGCTGCGACGCCAAAGCGGACGCGGTACGGATTCGCAGATAGTGAAGGTGGGTCAACATGGCAGAATCGGGGAGCGGGCAGACTGGAGATATTCTGTGCCTGTTTGATGTGGACGGAACTCTCACCGAAGCCCGGCAGGTAGGGGTCGGCGCGACAGAGAGAGCGCAGCTTTTAGCGTCAGGGACCGGATGGTTGGTGGCGGAGGCTCGGTTCATTGTAACAAGGGAGCGGAGCAGGTGCCTCCGGGTCTAAAGTGCCTGCCTTTTAAAAGTAACTTGGATAAATATGTCTATTTATCGGAAACTTTGGTTTTGATTACCCGCCTGACGATTCAGCTCTTTTAAAAAAAAAGGGTATATCAACGTGCATCATCCACCGATTTCATTCATATATTTCCCCCTAGAAAATCAGTCAGCCAATGGATGAATTTATGCAGCGTTTAAGAAAAAAAGTGAAAGTTGGAGTTGTGAGCGGTTCTGATGTCGAAAAGATTAAAGAGCAACTCGGAGAGGAGGGTGAGTCATTCACTTTACACAGTTGACTGCGACCTATAACATATCCTGGCAGCCGAGTTTTGGACATTGTCGCCTGACTCTAGTTTGTTCGAGTTGCTTCGTAGAATAAAGACATTTGCTGAACAATAGCAAGTTATAAGTACGTGAAACGTGTCCAGAATTTGACTTAAAAGAGATTTCGCAGCTCAGGGATGTTTGAACCAACGTATATTATACGCGGAGAGGGAAACCAATCAAGTAGTAAGGACGTGGCATCTCCCACATCATAGTAGAGGATAGAACAGTGAGGCACAGTACTGGCCCTTCTGCCCACGTTGCAGTGCCGATATTCAACATGTTCCAAAATCAGTCTAACCCTTCCTTCCCACATAGCCTTGCATTAGAGATCATGCAGCTAACGAGTAATACGAGGAGACAACCCATCATCAAAACTTCAGTCATATCTATTTATTCAGTAGTTTGCCTTTTAATCGAGCAGCCCCGTTTAAGTACAGAGAAAATTTCACAAGGATGTTGCCGGGTCTGGAGGACCCAAGGAAAGATTGAATAGGTTATAACTGTATTCCTTAAAATGTAGAAGATTGAGAGGGGATTTGATGGCAGTATACAAAATTGTAAGGGATATAGATAAGGTAAATACGATCAGGCTTTTTCCACTGAGGTTGTGTGGAACTACAACCAGAGGTCATGGGTTAAGGTTGAAAGGTGAAAAGGGAACACGAGGGGGAAACTTCTTCACTCAGAGCGTCATGCGAGTGTGGAACAAGCTGCCAGCACAAGTGGTGCATGTGCGCTCAATTTCAATGTTTAAGAGATGTTTGGACAGGTACATAGATGGTAGAGGTACAGAGGGCTATGGTACCTGCACAAGTCGATGGGAGGAGGCAGTTTAAATGGTTTCAGAATGGACTAGATGGGCCGAAAAGCCTGTTTCTGTGCTGTACTTCTGATTTTGTGACCTCCTGCTTATACTACTGTTGTCATATTCAGTTACCTGTTTTACCAGATCAGCTAGTAGTGAAAATGTAAACATTTTTAATGAACACTTGCATAAACAAATGTGCATTTACAAATTTAGATTGTCTTTAGGTAGCCCTAAAAGACGACCTTAATGCCTAAAGTGAAACGGTACACCTTCCACAGAGGCCTTGTATTACGTAAGTGAGTAATGTGGTCTGATGTGCCGATCAGAGTGGTGCAGTTTGTCGAGCTGTTGCCTCACAATTCCAGAGACCTGGATTTAATGCTAACCTTGGGGTGCTGCCTGTTTAGGGTTTGCATGTCTATGTGGATTTCCTCCAGGTGTGCCCTTGTTCCTTCCCACAAACATGCTGTTTGTTAATTGGCCATTGTAAATTGCTCCCGTTATCTCAGGTGAGTGGTAGGATTGGGGACGGTTGAATGCGAATTTCAGGAGAATAAAATGGAATTAGTGCAAATTGGGTGTTTGGTCAGCATGGACTCTGTGGGCCAAAGGGCTTGTTTGAAAGCTGTGTCTTTGTGGAATTTATCAAATACTTCTTAATATACTAATCCTACACTAATCCCAAATTATTCTCCCCACGTTCCTATCAATTCCCTCCAATACTAATAAGGGTCAATATATTAACAGTTCTTCAATGTCTTGCCTTTGTTGCTTTATCTTTTCAACTCTTTCTCATTAATAACAGAATAAATTTATTGTCATTGATGTGTCACTATTGTAATCTAAAGTTAAACATGCTAAACCTGACAGTAAATTTGATCGTTAATGGTTTTGCATATTTGTTTTTGGTGTCATAATGCTAACGGTTATAGTACCGTGCAAAATTCATGGGTATGTGGTATATATATTGCCAAAGACTTTTGCACGGTAATGTAATTTTATGTATTGCACAGTACTGCTGACACAAAAAAATTCAAATTTTATGACATATTTGAGTGACAAATCTGATTCTGATATGGTCTCTAATATGGACAGAGTAGATTGGGGGCAGAGAGAGGGGAGGGAGTGGGAAGCACTGGGAAGATATTCTGTAATGATCAATAACCCAATTGATTGGAATCAAACAACCTTGCCTGGTGTCTCAGGGCTGGGTGTGTTTGCACCCACCCCTGGCACTCCTCTGCCGCCTGTCCCACACCCCACCCGCGACACTCCACCCTCACCATTCCCAACATCCTCTGCTCCTGCTAAATTTACAAACTTGCTCTCCACTCCACGTTGACAAATACAGTACTGTGCAAAAGTCTTAGGCACCCTAGCTCTCTTGGTGATGGTGCGGGCTTAGTGCGGTGAAGTTTTGTTAACCAGATGGTCAGTCTAAGATGTTTATAGCGATACAGTGCTGCGTAGGCCCTTCTGGTCCTTTGAGCCATGCTGCCTCAGCAACCCACAACTCCAGTTAACCCTTGCGTAATCAGCGGACAATTTACAATGACTAATTAACCTACCCGGTACATCTTTGGATTGTGGGAGGAAACCAGAGCACTCGGAGAAAATCCATGCATTCCATGGGGAGGATATACCGAGACTCCTTACAGAAAGGCACCGGAATTGAACTCTGAACTCTGAGCACCCTGAAATGTAATAGCATTGCACTAACCGTTAACACAAAAAGTGAGAGCAGGAGTTGAAAGGAAGGGGGATTAAAGCAATGCCTGAATTGTAAAATACACTAAAACTTTTCAAATCCTGAAAATCTGAATCAAAAAAAAAATACACTGAAATTGCCCAGCATATTAGGGAGCACCCATGGAAAGAATCAGAGTTAAAGTTTCAAGGTGCTGATATTTCATCATAGCAACACACATCAAAGTTGCTGGTGAACGCAGCAGGCCAGGCAGCATCTGTAGGAAGAGGTGCAGTCGACGTTTCAGGCCAAGACCCTTCGTCAGGACTAACTGAAGGAAGAGTGAGTAAGGGATTTGAAAGTTGGAGGGGGAGGGGGAGATCCAAAATGATAGGAGAAGACAGGAGGGGGGGGGATAGAGCCAAGAGCTGGACAGGTGATAGGCAAAAGGGGATACGAGAGGATCATGGAACAGGAGGTCCGGGAAGAAAGACGGGGGGGGGGGCAGTGGACCCAGAGGATGGGCAAGAGGTATATTCAGAGGGACAGAGGGAGAAAAAGGAGAGTGAGAGAAAGAATGTGTGCATAAAAATAAGTAACAGATGGGGTACGAGGGGGAGGTGGGGACTTAGCGGAAGTTAGAGAAGTCGATGTTCATACCATCAGGTTGGAGGCTACCCAGGCAGATGCTGCCTGACCTGCTGCGTTCACCAGCAACTTTGATGTGTGTTGCTTGAATTTCCAGCATCTGCAGAATTCCTGTTGTTTGATATTTCATCATAACTAGTTCTGACACAAACTGGAAAGACTGGTTGTTTGAAATAGTTTAAACCCTTTGAAATATGCCAAGTTAGAAGATAAAATGCTGTTTCTTGACGTGCTATAAGCTCCATTGGAACAACTGAAGAAGTTAGAGTGGGATAGATAATTAAAATGATAGACACCCTCATTTTGCAAAGCGGTCACGAATTAGCATTTGATTTCTCCAGTGTAACGGAGAATAGAGTGTACTAAACTAGAGAGGTACAGCTGAATGACTGCTTCAGCTGGAATTGAGTGTTTAGGTCCCTGGAAGAGAAGAGGAATAAGAAGTTTCTTCTGAAATTGCCTGGGAAAGTTCCAGGAGGAGAGGAGTGGACATTGCATTGTAGTCCCTTAGGAATGCAGAGAAGGGGTCAGGAGGGCAAAATGTTTCACATTGAAGCTAGAAAATAGAGAGGATGCATGGTACGTATATCAAATGTGGAGGCTGAGGTGTTGGAAGATGAGAACAGGGGAGTTCTGCATTGTTTTGTGATAGGAGAGTGAGGGCTGCATTGTGTGAAATGGAGCAAGTGTAGTTCAGACCTGTCAGCCTTGTTGGAGGATATCTCTATATATAACAAAATGATTCATGCACCGACACAATTTAATGTTTGTTTTAAGATAGATTAAATTTCTGGATGTCTGGCATGTTTGCAAATTCTCCAGCCTATTGCGTTTTAATTAACATTTTACTTGTTATACTGTATATACTTGTTATACTTCCGAGAAACGGGTAACTTTAAAATTAGCACAGGAAGAGAGGCAAGTGATTATTAGAACCTAGACCACAGCAAGCTGGACATTGGGAATCATGACCAATCCCTCACCCCTATCCAATGGTCAGATAGCAGATTATGGGAGTTGTACTGCAGTATTATCGACTATCTAATGGCTTTGATTTGTCAGTCAGATGTGAAGCAATAAATAAGTAAACCAGATTAATGGACTGTACATAAGAAAAGTTGCAGTATATCCTAAAGAACATGAGCCTTCTGATTATTCTGGATTTTAATGTCTGCCATTTTCTTCCAGTTCTTTCAAAAGCTGATTACGTGTTTGCTGAAAATGGGTTAGTTGCATATAAAGCTGGCAAACTTCTGGCTGTACAGGTAAGTTTTTAACCAAAGGTGATCATCACTTGAATGAGTTAAAAGGTGAAATAAATATTTTGGTCTCATCAGCAGCATGTATTCTCAATCTAGTCTAACTCAAGCCCCATTAAAGTGAGTAATGAGCTAGCAGCTTGATGTACCTGTTATGCTACCACATAACTGGAAAGTTTAAGCAAGCACTTGAATGACAATCTGTAGCAAATGAGTGCTTTTGGCAAGGCCTCCTGTTTGTGTGTAATCTAGGCTGGCCAAATCCTAAAGAACTTTACTTGTAAACTGGTTCTGCCAACATGATAGCTAAGCCTACTTTACCTCATTTTCATTAACCAACCTGTGGTAAATATAACTTTCCTTTGCAGGGTTGGTAAAAATTATTGCCACATAAAACCTGTAGTACATTCTCCATGGTATAGTATGACACAATTGTACAAAACCAGATAGGCTCAAAGTAGACTGGACCATAAAGTCTAGTATCTATATGGTGTAACGAATTTGCAAGAAAAAAGGTACACCAGCAAAATCTGTAAGCAAATACCCCTACTTCATCAGTTGCCAAGTTAGCGGATTTATTCTGTTCAGGGGAGGAGTGGGGAAGAGTATGCTGAGACCAACAGCATACCGAAAAATAAGGTACCACCCTAATGAAGCTGCTAAATAGCGTGCAGTAGACAGAAAGAAATATCCTGACCAGCAGTGGATCAGATTGAACCTCTGCTGACCTACAAAATACCGTCGTGAATGGTGCCTGACTGTTAAACAGCTAATGGGAGGAGGCCTTGCCAAAAGCACTCATTTGCTGGGCCACGTCATCATTAAGGATGGCCCAAGAACGATTAGTGGGAGAGATAAACTCCCTTTTGTTTTTAAAGTCATTATCAATCTTCCTGCTTAAATTATGTTAGCATTTTGAGAACTTTAAACCAATGAATGTGGCAACCTCCAGTTGACTGTTATGGCTGTTTGCATAGTTCATAATGGATTTTAGACTTCTGACTGCCATCGTTATTCTACATGATATGAAACGAACTTGCAGGCAGATTGTTTTAATGGGTAATTTCTTTTATCTCTCTGTTTAAGAACATCCAGAACCATATTGGTGAGGAAATACTTCAGAACTTAATCAACTATTCTTTGAATTATATGGCCAAGATTAAGTTGCCAAGAAAAAGGTAAAACAGAAAGAATTTTTACAATTAGACCACTCATTTTTAGTACAAGTCACACCTGCTCCACTGCTCCAAAATCTGAACTTTGTACGCCTCCATCATATTGCGCACAAGGAAACTTAGCAGGAGAAGGCTGCTTGCCCAGCCTTTCAAAGTGATCATGGCAGATTAGCCCAGGCCTCAACACCTCTTGTGTGGCAGTTACACATAACTTTCTGTTCGCAATCTTTCCAAAATATCTTCCTCCAATGATCTGGCCTCTCAGCCCTCAAGGATAGAGAATTTCAAATGAGAATTCATATATACCTCAGTTTCAAATGACCATCCACTTATCTGGAAGTTTGTCTATTCTTGTGTTGGATAGCATGTGATAGGAGTAATTGTTTGTAATTCCTGCCTTTGAGATTTGGATGCTTTACTTGCAAAACCTGAATCACATTCTTGTAAAATATATCCTGAATTTAAACATTGCTTATGAGTATTAGGGCCGGCTGATGGTGTTGTGGCATCGGCACTGGACTTCAAGGCAGATGGTCTTAAACTCACACCCAGCCGGGTCCCAGCCTGGGCAGCAGCAGTGTCTGCGCAGAACAAAGGCCTGGCAATCTACCTCTGTATCTTGCCATGAAAACCCTATGGTCCACAAGGTCACGAAAAGTCGGACTCGACTAAATGACTGAACAACTATGAGTTTGTATCTTTAATTACTTGATCTGAATTTGATTTCTTTGAATTCATGCCATTTGATTGAATAGCTCTAGACAATTAAAACTAAAATACATCCCCAAAGATAGCAAAATTATATTTGAGGATGTATTTCCTGAGCAGATCATGTTCAAAACTCAGTGCTAAAGAATCCGATAGGATATTAGTCAATGTCATTTATTTTTCTATTCAAAGCAGCTTAAATTTACCACTGTCTAAACATTAATGGAGATTAGCGGCTGTATATAAAACTACCTTTCTTTCACAGAGGCACCTTTATTGAATTCCGTAATGGAATGCTGAACATCAGTCCAATTGGTAGAAGCTGCAGCCAAGAAGAACGTATTGAATTCTTTGAACTTGATAAAGTAAGTTCATTTCTAAATGTTGTTCAACTCTTGGATGAACTGATGTAAGAAATAGTCATTGAAGGTTATCTTGACAAGTAAAAATAATTTGAATGAAAGCAATTACAGGCTGAGGTAATGTTGAGATCACAATAGAGCAGGGGGTTCCCAATCTTTTGTTCTTAATGTTGTGAGCCAGTAACATTAAGCAAGGTTGGGAACCCCTACTATAGTTACCTTAGTCAAAAGATGAAAAATGGTGCTAAATGTATGCAGCACTAATAAGAAATGCCCGTTTTGGGTTAAATAGGTTGAGGAAAGATAAATTCTTTCCCTATACTTCGTCTAGTTGGCAACAATAATACTCCATATGGTGCCTTGGGAACTGAGGTTGCACCACTTAAGGTCTCAGATGCAGCAAGTTCCAAAGGAATGAGCTATGCCCTTTATCTCCAGAATGGAAGGATGCCGTATCACTTGATGTTGCTCTGACTGGCCTCTTCCATTCTTCACTCAGACCAAGGGGGCCCCAAGTAAGATGCCGTCACCAACCCCTACCCTTTTCTTGGCAAAGCCTAAAATTGTGATAAGCAGAACATTTACTACTTTTATACAAATTTGTCTGTGAATGAGAAGTGTTTGACGTTGATATAAGCATTACATATTCATAAGTGTATATGTGACCACCTCACAGTGGCTCGTAATAAACCAGGTTCATTAGCTAACTCTGGCTAACGGCCATGAGACTAAACATCGCCTGGGTAACAGTGAGAAATGAGACTGAGCATCACCTGGGTGACAGTGAGAAATGAGACTAAGCATCGCCTGGGTAACAGAAGGCCTCCTTCAATAAGCAGAACACGTCTAGAATTGGTATGATTCAGTTCAACCAAACAGGAAAGTTGGAATGTTCTGATGAGGGAATGGAAATTATGGTGATTGTTGTGTAAATGCTGCCCCAAGCAGTTATCATTCACTAGGAAATAACAGGTCTTACACCAGCATCAAATTAAAATGGGAGTATATTTACCAGTATTTCAACTTTAACAAACACAATGGAGAAAGGGCCCACTACAGTTAAACCAGTCTAAATGTGCACATAACCACTGGAGCTCATTTCTGGAGTAGTTGGTGCTTCACTTTGATCACTCAGTGCATGAGTACTCTCACGCCCTCTGTGTGAGGGGCACCAGCCACAATTCAAACTTTGCTGGAAAACCATTTCAAATGAACTGGCTAACTCAGTATTGGCATTTTCTCCTTGGAACCATTCATCTGCACAAAGCACTTCCTACATGGGGTCTTTCCTTCAAGTGGCATTCTGCGAGCATCTTCCCTTGTGCTTTGCTCTGCACCATCTTTGCCTTCCAGCACTTCCCAACAAAAGACTCAAAACCAGACTACTGTCATTCAAAAATCTAATCCTGTCCAGCACTCTCGAATGTTCCATGGCATCCCACTGGCACCAGACAAACCCAACTGGCTGACACACATAAAAGTTGCAGTGTACCTCTTCCATTAGATGCTGCCTGGCCTGCTGCGTTCACCAGCAACTTTTATGTGTGTTGCTTGAAATTCCAGCATCTGCAGATTTCCTCGTGTTTGCCCAAATGGCTGATACAACATTCCTAGGCTAAGCTAAGCAAACACTCCTTATCTCAGCCGAAACCAAAACACTAGTCTGTGAAGCTTAACAAAACACACTGCGTTTGCAGAAAAACTGCTAAAATAAAATACCTCACAGCATAGCAGTAGAAATACAATAAAACGTGTTCTTAACCACAATGTTACATATATATTTCATTTCACTTTCAAATAATTTGTTACTGTTATGAGAAGTGTTAATTGCATATCCATCTTTTTAACAGGTGCATTTTATGTGTAGCAATAAATGAACTGTTGGATGAACTCTCAATTAGCATCTGAAATGCTGATTATCCTTTTCTTAGGTTCCCCCAGAAGGTTGTTTTTTTTACTCCAGATTTTAGCATCTGCAGTCTCCTGTGCCTCAGGCGTTTCATATAACTGATGACATCCCTGCCATTGGCTTTGAATTATGGAATAATTTCAGGCTAAATTGATGTTTCTATTTAAGATGTGTTTTGATCAACTCTTCAGTCTTTGTAATATGTGACTTAGGAACTTGTAATTTGTTCCTTTTACACAAGGAACAGAATTTATCCTGAACTCTTTTAATGTAGAAGAAAACATTTACTGTCACTGTTCTTCATTCTGGTTTGTTCTGTTCATTTTTTTCTTTGCACTACTTAGTTAATTTATTTTTATATTCTAATTTATAATTTTCTTATTTCTTATTCTAACTTAGTTTTTTATTGTATATTGCAATATAGAGTTGCCGCAAAACAACAAATTTTGTGATATTTGCCAATGATATTAAACTTTATTCTGATTTCTAGTGTTTTTACAGAGATGGTTAAAATAATTTACAAGTTTTTAAAAAAACTAGAAATTTATAGTATTTTAGTTGATTTTTCTTGTAAAGCAAAATATAAATCCCACTTACTGTCAAAATTCCCTTAATATCTCATAATCGAAATTCTCTGATCTCCCTAAAGGAGATGCATGGCTGTTTGGATTCAGAATTGGCTTGCTGGTAGAAGACAGGGCAATGGTCAATGGGATTTACTTTGGCTGAAGGTCCATGAGTACTGGTGTTCCACAGGGACTTGTACTGGCACCTCTGCTGTTTATGATATTGGATGAAAACATGGATGGGTGGGTGAGTAAGTTTGCAGACAATATGAAGATTAGTAACATTGTGGATAGTGTAGAAGATTGTCAAAGTATATAGCTGGATATAGATCAGTTGCAGAAATGGGCAGAGAAATGGCAGATACAATTCCAATGTAGTGTCAGTTATAATCCATCTTTTTTTGTTGGCATGGTAAATTACTGGAAACTGCTTCATACCTTTCAAAGCTCTGGGACATAAACTTTTGCCAGTGACTAACAACTTCCACCTGTGGCTTCCTGCAGCGTTGGAGAAGCCCAACACAGTGACGCAATCTTTTGATGCTTTGTAACCTGTTGGTGATTCTGCATCCTCTAGTTAGTGTTCGACTTGGAGTACAACGCCAATATAAGGCGATTCTTCCACATTGCTGGCCTGCTCGTGACTTAAATTTTCATCAGAAACTAACTTGGCGAAGTCATCAACAAACTGCTGCTGCTCCCTTGTCTGCTGACTGTGTTTCAACACACACTGCACAAAATTTTATGCCTTGTCACTGCTTGAAGTGCTGAAGCCACCCTTCACCGTAATTGCACGCATAATCAAGTCCTAATTCATAATTTCGCTTTTTCCTTCACCATCTGTCCTGTTAGTTCTACACCTTCACTGATGCGGAGTTTAAACCACTTTATGAGAACGTTATCTAGTTGTACACATTAGTTTTTTTTCTGATTCGCTGTCAGTAAAGAACTGAAACCATTTTCTTCGTTTCTTTATATCATAAACTGTGGAAGAGTCAATATTACACAAGTCGCATATGCTTTTCAGACGCACCACTGACAAGTTTTTTCAGAAATACCACCTTACCTTTTATAGGTAACGTGTAGTGTTTATGCTTTATGTCATGAGAAATACTTCCTTTATTCAATGAAGACATGACTGGGGCTAGATAAGCAAAGATTATAAAAATAAATGGAGAATATTACAGGAATCACTTGTTGCTTTTAAAGACCATGCCAGCAGCTGATACTGCAAATGGTGCCACCAAATCAGTGTTGGCGCGGCAATGCAGGAAATTTGAAATTAGGCTGTAGAAAACGAACCAGCTGTGGAACTGGATTACTGATTGCCAGATTCAAGATGGTCGACCTGTATAAAGTTTCAGAAGATTGGAGAGTTCCACTGTTCATGAAGTGTACCAAGAACTGGGTGTGGAACTACAAGCTGGTGAGCCTGAGTTCAATCATAGGAAAGTTACTGGAAGAAATTCTAAGGGACAAGATCAGCTATTGATTGGATAGTTGTGGCCTGATCAGGAATAGTTAGCATGGTTTTGAGCATGGCAAATGATGTCTGATGAACTGTTTTGGATTTTTTTTGAAGAAGTAACTAAGAGAATAGGTGAGGATAAGGCAGTGGATGCTTTCTATGTAGACTAGTAAGGCCTTTGACAAGGTCCTGCATGGCAGCCTGATCTGATTGCTTAGGATACTGGGGAGCTAGCAGAGTGAATTCTGAATTGGTTCCATGCTGGGAGGCAGAAGATAATGTTTGCTGGTCAATTCTCCAACTTGAAGCCTGTGACTAGTGGCGTGCTCCAGGGTCTGGTATTCACTATTTGGTGATTTGGATGTGAATGTACGTGGGATGATTAGCAAGTTTGCTGATACTAAATTGGCGGTCTTGTTGATAGTGAAGTAAGCTACAATGAATTGCAAAGAGGTCTTGGTCATTTAGCGAGATGGGCTGTGGAATGACAAATGGATTTCAACTTAGATAACTGTGAGGTGTTGCATTTTGGACACTGAAACCAGGGTGGGACCTATACAGTGAATGGCAGGCACTGATGAGTGTTGTGGAACGCAGGGATCTGAGAGTACAAGTGCACTGTTTGCTTAAAGTAGCCACACAATTGACTGGGTGGTAAAGAAGATGCTTAGCATTTTGACCTTCAGACAGGGCACCAAGTTCAGGAGTAGGAAAATTGTATTGCAGTTCAGTGAGATGTTATGAGACTGTACTTGGAGTACTGTATAGTTTTGATCACCATATTATAAGAAAGGCATTGTCATGCTGGAGAGAGTGCAGAAGAGAGATTTACGAGGATGCTACCTGGATTAGAGGGCCTGAGCTGTAGGGAGCGTTCGGCCACACTGGATCTTTATTTCCTTGAGTTGAGGATAATGAGGGATGACCTCACAAGAATTTACAGAATCAGAAGGGGTATAAATAATGTGCATGATCGTCTTTTCCCCACGGCTGGGGAGTCCTAAACTAAAGGGCAGAGCAACAAGAAAAGAGGGGAGAGATTTAGGAGAGACCTGAGAGGTAACTACTTTGCACAGAAGGTAATGAATACCTTGAATGGGCTGCCAGAGAATGTGGTCAATGTGGGTACAATTGCAACATTTAAGGGGCATTTGGTTAGATAAATAGGGGGAGGGGCTTAGAGAGTTATGGGCTGAACACAGGCAACTGGGTGCATCAGGGAGGATGCTATGGTCAGCATGGACCAGTTGGATCGGAGGGCCTAATTTTGTGTTATATTACTCCTCCAGATGTTATACTCCTCTTGCTCTGGATTTCTGAGTCTCTGATTCATTTTCTTCCAATGTAGTGACAGTGACATGGTTAGAAATGTAATTCAAATAAGTGCTATGTACTCAGGCAACACACATCAAAGTTGCTGGTGAACACAGCAGGCCAGGCAGCATCTGTAGGAAGAGGTGCAGTCGACGTTTCAGGCTGAGACCCTTCGTCAGGACTATATACTGCACATTTATACTCAGTGGTCACTTTATTAGGTACCTCCACTGAGTGTAGGTTCCTGATCTTCTGCTGCTGTAGCCCAACCACTTCAAGATTTGTTGTGCATTCAGAGATGCTCTTCTGCACACCACTGTTGTAACTGTTATTTGAGTTACTGTTGCCTTTCTGTCAGCTTGAACCAGTCTGGCCATTCTCCTCTGCCCTCTCTCATTAACAAGGCATTTTTGCCCTCAGAACTGCCTCTTGTTGGATGTGTTTGTTCTTTGCACCATTATCTGTAAACTCTAGAGACTGCTGTGTATGAAAATCCCAGGGGACCAGTAGTTTCTGAGATGTTTAAAGCACCCTGTCTGACATCAACAATCATTACATGGTCAAAGTCACTTGGATTACATCTCTTCCTCATTCTGATGTTTGGTATGAACATCAACTGAACCTCTTGACCATGTCTGCATGCTTTTAACCATTGAGTTGTTGTCGCATGTTTGGCTGATTAGATATTTGCATGACCAAGCAGGTATACCTAAAATAGTGGCCATTGAGATTATAATAGGCAAGATAAGAATTCAAGCAGCAAATTCTATTTGAATATTTGAATTTGAATAAAGTCTAATTACCCGTGAAGTGTTGTCCATGGGGTTTTAATTCACTCATTTTCTAGTCATAGTGAACCTCCAAACAAAAGCATGTGAAGTGTACATCTAGACACAAGAGATTTCTACAACTGCTGGAAACCTAGAGTCTCTCACAGTGCCAGAGGAACTCCACAGGCCAGGCAGAAATAAACAGTCAACATCTCAGGCCAAGATGCTTCATCATGACTGGAAAGGAAGTGGGAAGAAGCCGGGATAAAGAAGATGGGGTGGAGGGAAAGGAGTACGAGCTGGCAGGTGGTAGATGAAGCTCGGTTAGGGAAAGGTATATGGGCTCCATAGGCTGAGGATTGGCTTACCCAAATTATATTTGAATTGATCATCTCACACTTAAATGATGTGTGTGGTTCTGCTCATTGTCTGTAGAGGAGTGGAAAGAAAGGAGATTTATCTCAGAACTGTTAGTAAAACCTCTCATCCTATAAACAAAATGTTTGAGAAATTACCATGTAAAATTGTGTGTGTTTTAAAAAAAAAAGTGAATATCCTCAAGTGATCTAAGTCAGGAGTGGGGGTTATTGCTGTTGGGGAATAGATGAGTGTTAAGTTGAAAACTATTAGTTAAAGAAGATCCATTGAGTCTTGCTGGTTGGATGAGCTAAGGAAAGTTATTTGGTACTAGACAATGGGGTGACCTGTTGGGGCACCCTTTGAGAGAAGGGTAGTGCAGTTTGATGTGACCAGAATGAACATTAAATTTTCCTGAATGCTATTGGTATTGCTTTGCTTTGGAAATTGAAGAAGAAAACTTCAGTTTATTAAAGAAGAACAACACATAGCAAGGCAAATATAGCTCCTTGTTTAACGAAGGACACTTATGATGGCATCACCTCTGGTTGATCTGCCACCCTTGTGCCTTTCGTTGTCATTCTGGAGATGTGCAGTCCTTTCATCCACTGTCTCTTCATCTCTTCTGCTTATTCTTTGTCTGTGATCTTGGAGATGTGCATTCCTCTGCTTCTTTGTCTCTTCCTCTCTCCTCCTCCTCTGCCTGTTTTTATCATTCTAGAGACATGCAGCCCTTTCATCCCACGTCTCTTCATCTCTTCTGCTGTTTGTTGTTTGTCTTTGATCCTGGAGACGTGCATTTCTCAGCTCCTTTGTCTCTTCATTTCTCCTTCTATGCCAGTTGTTGTCATTTTTGGAGACATGCATGCCTCTCCTTCTCTGTCTCTTCTTCTCTTATCTTTTTTGTCCTGACTCTTTGATCCTGGAGTCGTGCGGCCCTGGCCTCATCCGATTCTTGTTCTCTCCCTCTCCTTGCCGCTTCCCAACGATTTTTGGCGTCGTCCCTTGACCATAATATCCCCCTTCTCTTTCCACGTGGCATAATTAGGCTGACCATATTTTTTTTTACCCTAATGCTGGATAGAAGATACGAAGCAGTAACACCAAAGCCTCCAGGATGCTGATATTTCTTGATGATATGGTTGGCGCTCTCCTAAATGAACGTGATATAGTCACTGCTGTCCTTTGATGAGTGTCTCGAAGTACGTCATTACAATAACATTTAATTATCTCTTATTGATGGGTCTCAGTTTGATCTGTCCCAATCCTGCACGTGCTGATGGTGATTAGCAGAATGTGACCACTCGAAATAGAGCTGCCCTGCCCTTTTGCTGCGGTTGGTGTCGCTGCTGTGAGCATCAGGAGTCGCTTCTGAGGCTGGCCATGTGCATGCGTCGTGGTGTGGCATCATGGTTTCCATCATGGCTGACATCGGCTCTGGGGTGAAAGCGGGGCTGTTGATTTTGGCGAGTGAGCAATTTTATACGAATATATAACCCTGAACTTTGCCTGTATTCTGTAAGTCAGCACATTTTAAGTCGATTTAGCCAAAAATAGTGCCGCTGTAATGCACTGTTTGCGCTAATGGGAGGTCACAAACAGAGCATGAGAGTTTTAGTAGTATATAGATAGCTAGACACAAGAGGGGAAGTCTTTAGTCTAACGTACCTTTCCTTTTCACCTCAGTGACTAATATAAAATCAGCCTAACTTTCATTGAAGTCTCTAAACTTTGTCACATGGTGGTGCTATAGCACCATAAGTGATTTGCATTTTTTAATGCAGATTTTAATAAAAAAAAGTTCTGCAAGTTTTCTATAACTAAATTTCCTCAGCATGACCTGACATTAAACACATGAAAATGGAAATTGTAGTAGGCTACCCAGACCCTCAATTCTGCCATGCCATTCAAAATGATGACAACTAATCTACCCCAGGTCTCAGATCTGTGTCTGATCTCCACAGCCCCTCAATTCCCAATCTTTCAAATATTTATCTTCCTCCTCCTAAATTACTTCTAATGAGCTGGCTTCCAGAGCTCATTATTCCAGAGTTTCGACATCTTCTGCGGGAAGAAATTTCTGTAAACTATTTTAAATGACAATTTAAAAATAAAGAGACAAAGTCCCCTTGTTCAAGACACTTCCATGAGTGAAAATCCTTTGATATCTACTCTGTCAAGTCTGAGGACTTCAGTAGGATCACCCATTAGTCTACTAAACTCCAAAAACAGACCTCGCTTGTTTAGCTTCTCTTGATAGGACAATGCTCTCATCCCAGGAATTAGCCTGGACAGCTCTCTTGATTGCATCCAATGTTGTTATAACCTTCCATGTGTTAGGGAACCAAAGCTGCACAATATTCAAAATGTTGCGTTACAAACTACAAAACTTTTTATTTCCAACTTCATAAGACCACATAAGATACAGGAGCAGAAGTAGGCCATTCGGCCCATTGAGTCTGCTCCGCCATTCAGTCATGGGCTGTTCTAATTCTTCCAGTCATCTCCACTCCCCTACCTTCTCCCCATACCTTTTGATGCCCTGGCTAATCAAGAACCTATCTATCTCTGCCTTAAATCCACCCAAAGACTTGACCTCCACAGCCGCTCGTGGCAACAAATTCCACAGATTTACCACCCTCTGATTAAAGTAATTTCTCCGCATCTCTGTTCTAAATTGACATCCTTCAATCCTGAAGTGGTACTCTGTTGTCTTAGACTCCCCTACCATGGGAAATAACTTTGCCGTATCTAATCTGTTCAGGCCTTTTAACATTTGGAATGTTTCAATGAGCTCTCCCCCACCCCGCCCCCCCATTCTCCTGAACTCCAGGGTACCCAAGAGCTGCCAGGCATTCCGCTTACAGTAACCCTCTCATTCCTGAAATTATTCTCCTGAATCTTCTCTGAACCCTCTCCAATGTCAGTATATCCTTTCAAAAATAAGGAGCCCAAAACTGCACACATTACTCCAAGTGTGGTCTCACTTCATCACATCCCTGCTCTTATATTCTATACCTCTAGAAATGAATGCCAACATTGCATTTGCCTTCTTCACTGCTGACTCAACCTGGAGGTTTACCTTTTGGGTATCCTGCACAAGGACTTCCAAGTCCCTTTGCTTCTCTGCATTTTGAATTCTCTCCCCATCTAAGTACTAGTCTGCCCATTTATTTCTTCCACCAAAGTGCATGACCATAGACTTTCCAACATTGTATTTCACTTGCCACTTCTTTGCCCATTCTCCTAAATTACCTAAGTCTCTGCAGGCTCAACACTACCCACTCCTCCACCTATCTTTGTATCATCGGCAAATTTATCCACAAATCCTTTAATCCCGTAGTCCGAATCATTGACATACATCGTAAAAAGCAGTAGTCCCAACACCGACCCCTGTGGAACTCCACTGGTAACTGGCAACCAAGCCAGAATAGGATCCCTTTATTCCCTCTCTCTTTTGTTTTCTGCCGATCCGCCAATGCTCTACCCATGCTAGTAATTCCCCTGTAGTTCCATGGGATCTTACCTTGCTAAGCAGCCTTCTGTGCAGCACCTTGTCAAAGGCCTTCTGAAAATCCAAGTACGTTCACATCTACTGCATCTCCTTTGTCTACCCTGCTTGTAATTTCCTCAAAAAATTGCAGTAGGTTAGTCAGGCAGGATTTTCGTTTTTGGAAACCGTGCTGGCTTTGGTCTCTCTTGTCATGTGCCTCCAGGTACTCTATAATCTCATTCCTAACAATCTATTCCAACAACTTCCCAACCACTGATGTCAGGCTAACAGGTCTATAGTTCCTTCTGCTGCCTCCCACCTTTCTTAAGTAGTGGAGTAACATTTGCAATTTTCCAGTCATCCGGTACAATGCCAGAATCTATCAATTCTTGAAAGATCATTGTTAATGCCTCCACAATCTCTCCAACTACTTCCTTCAGAACCCGAGGGTGCATTCCATCAGATCCAGGAGATTTATCCGCCCTCAGACCATAAGCTTCCTGAGCCCCTCCTCAGTTGTAATTTTCACTGCACATACTTCACTTCCCTGACACTCTTGAAAGTCTGGTATACTGCAGATGTCTTCCACTGTGAAGACTGATGCAAAATATGCATGCAGTTCCTCTGCCATCTCTGCATCTCTCATTACAATATCTCCAGCATCATTTTCTATTGGTTCTATATCTACCCTCAACTCTCTTTTGCTCTTTATATACTTAAGGCTTTTAGTATCTTCTTTGATATTAGTCGCCAGTTTCCTTTCATAATTCATCTTTTCTTTCCTAATGACCTTCTTAGTTTTCTTCTGCAAGTTTTTAAAAGCTTCCCAATCCTCTATCTTCCCACTGGCTTTGGTTTCCTTGTATGCCCTCTCTTTTGCTTTTATTTTCTCTTACTTCACTCGTCAGCCACAGTGGTATCCTTCCATTCAAAAATTTCTTCTTATTTGGAATATATCTGTCTTGCACTTCCCTGATTTTTCGCAGATATTGCAGCCATTGCTGTTCTGTCCTTCCTGCTAGTGTCCCTTTCCAGTCAACTTTGGCCAGTTCCCCTTCTCATGCCATTGTAATTTCCTTTATTCAACTGAGACACGGACACATTGGAATTTACTTTCTTCTTCTCAAATTTCAAAATGAACTCAATCATATTGTGATCACTGTTCCCTAAGGATTCCTTAACCTTAAGCTCTCTTACCTCCTCCGGATCATTGTACAACACCCAATCCAGCACAGCTGATCCCCTAGTGGGCTCAACAACAAGCTGTTCTAAAGAGCCATCCCTTAGTCATTCTACAAATTCTCCCTCTTGAGATCCAGTACTGGCCTGGTTTTCCCAATCCACTTTCATGTTAAAATCCCCAATTATGGACATTGCACTACTGACATGCCTTTTCCATCTCCTGCTGTAATTTGTAATCCACATCCCAGCTGCTGTTTGGAGGCCTGTATACAACTGCCATTAGGGTCCTTTTACCCTTGCCATTTCTTAACTCAACCCATAGAGACTCGACACCTTGTGATTCTATGTCATCCCTTTCTAATGATTTAATATTATTTCTTATACACAGGGCCACACCAGCCCCTCTGCCTGCTAACCTATCTTTCTAATACATCATTTATCCTTGGACGTTCAGCTCCCAGTGGCAACCATCCTTTAGCCAAGTTTCAGAGATAGCCACAACGTCATACTTGCCAACCTGTAGCTGAATTTCAAGATTGCCCATTTTATTTCTTATTCTGCATGCATTCAAATATAACACTTTCAGTCCAGTATTTGTTGCTTTCTGTTTTAACTGCACCACACCGCTATTGCTTTGTAGATCATCCCACTGGCTGTGATTATGCCTCATCTCCTGCCTGTTCTTTCTATCATCTCTGTTGCACACTATCTTTGATTTATTTGTTTCCCCCTTCCTCAGCTCTATCACTCTAATTCCTATCTCCCTGCCAAATTAGTTTAAACCCTCCCTAATAGCTCTATTAAACCTGCCAGCTAGGATATTGGACCCCTTTGGGTTCAGGTGTAACCTGTCCTCTTTGTGAGGGTCGTACCTCCCCCAGAAGAGGCCCCGATGATCCAGGAACCCAAAGTCCTGCCCTCTACACTAGTCTCTCAGCCACGCATTAATATGCCTGATTGTGCTACTCTTGCACTCATTAGCACGTGGCACAGGCAGCAATCCTGAGATTACTACCCTGGAGGTCCTGCTTTTCAGCTTCCTACCCAACTCCCTGAATTCACTCTTCAGGATCTCCTCCCTTTTTCTACCAATGTCATTGGTACCAACATGTACCAAGACTTCTGGCTGTTTACCCTCTCCCTTCAGAATACTCTGCACCCGATCCGAGGCATCCCGTACCTTGGCACCTGGGAGGCAACACAACATGCGGGTATCTCTATCAGGCTGACAGAACTTCCTGTCTGTTCCCCATCACTATGGAATCCCCTATGATTACCACATTGCTCAGCATCATCTCTTCCTTCTGCACCACGGAACCAGGCTCAGTGCCAGAGACCCGATTGCCGTGGCGGTCCTCTGTCAGGTCACTCCCCTCAACAGCATCCAAAACGAGATAACGATTACTGAGGGGGATGGCCACAGGGGTGCTCTCTACAATTTGAGCTCTTTCCATCCCTTCCCTGACAGTCACCCACTTATCTAACTCCTGCAGCCTCGGGGTGACTAACTCCCTGTAGCTCCTACCTATCTACTGCTCACTTTCCCTCATAAGCTGTAGGTCATCAAACCACAGCTCCAGATCCCTAACGCGTTTTCTCAGGAGCTGCATCTCGGTGCGCCTGGCACAGGTGTGGCCATCTGTGAGACTGGAAGATTCCTAGGATTCCCACATCTGACACCCAGAGCAAAGCACTAACCCTACAGATATGCTCTCTATTCCTCAAAAAATGCAAGGAAAAAGCCAAGTCCACTTACCCACTTACCTCGCCGAAGCCCGAATGAGCCAAAGCCCTACCACTCTGACTCAGACCACTCTGCTAGGCAGTGTCTTCCTTTTACGCCTGAACCTTCTCTGTTCTCCAGCACATGATTGGGACACCAGTTATAGCTGAGTTCCCGCAAAGCTTTCCCCTTTTAAACTTCGCTTCCAGACCTGTGCGCCACCTCCTCTCTCATAGCTCTCCATCTCACAATTGGTGTGCTGGTTCATCATAGAAATAAAAGCTCACTCTTTTGCAGTTTCTCTCCTTTTTCCCCACTTACTGAGTCTCACAAGAAATTCCATTTGCCAAATTTTCATCCACTCTCTCCAACCCTCTACTCATTGAGGTCACAATGTTCTCATCACGAGTTGCCCTTTCACCTACTTCTTTGTGTTGTTGGCAAATTTAAATATCTTGCATTCTGCTTCCTCCTCTATGCCAGTAATATAAATAGTAAATAACTGAAGGTCAAGAAGTGATCACTGGGGTACACCACTAACTACAGTTATGTGTGATAGAATCTAAAAGCTATCATTGTAAATAGGTAACTGGCTGTTGGTCAGTTGGGTTCAAAGGATTGTCTTTCCAAAAAGTAGAATTGTTGAGTCTCAAGTCAACAAAAGTTTTGATTTTTTTTTTAGTGTTTTTTGCAAGAAGTGTTTCTCCTGGTTGTTTTGAAGCCGTTCATGAAATTGAGCCTTATGATCTGAAAACTTCTATTGGTGTAATTATTCCTGAAAGACTTGCTGTGTTAGCAACTACATTAGTTTACAGTAATCAGAAACTTGAATTACATAGGAACAGAGCTAAACCTAATACCTCACATACCAGAAATCATTATCATTCATACTGAAATTTCTAACAACCAGCATACATAATGTTTTTGAGTTCAGAGATGCATGCCTGTGTTTCATCGTTAAATGGCTCCAAATGTATGTTTTACTCTGCAGTTTTCCTTTAGAGACTTCCAGTATTGAATCCAGTACCTTATATCACCCTTCAACTTTAGAAATTAAGAGGATATGAACTCATAATTTAAGACCTGGTATTGCAATCGAATTACTTTGTGTGCTTTGTAAGGTCACTGTCTTTCAGGCAGCACTGGAACTGATTATCTGTATTCTCTAGATGTCTGGCAAGGATTTTGTTGTATTTATGTACCACTTGCACATTGCTAGAAAACATAGCTAACAATGCAATGGCCTTTTTTCCTTGTCCTTCTATAACACCATAAAAACAAACTGGTATATTTTCTTAATCAAATCTAGATGAGTTTATTATTAAACCACAATTACAATAGGTGACACTTCTCACGCTCTGAATTTCTTCAATTATTTTAAGTTCCCTGGCCCCCACCGCTTTATTTTCACCATGGATGTCCAGTCCCTATATACCTCCATCCCCCACCAGGAAGGTCTCAAAGCTCTCCGCTTCTTTTTGGATTCCAGACCTAACCAGTTCCCCTCTACAACCACTCTCCTCCGTCTAGCGGAATTAGTCCTTACTCTTAATAATTTCTCCTTTGGCTCCTCCCACTTCCTCCAAACTGAAGTTGTAGCTATGGGCACCTGTATGGGTCCCAGCTATGCCTGCCTCTTTGTTGGCTTTATGGAACAATCCATGTTCCAAGCCTATACTGGTATCTGTCCCCCACTTTTCCTTCGCTACGTCGACGACTGCATTGGTGCTGCTTCCTGCACATATGCTGAGCTCGTTGACTTCATTAACTTTGCCTCCAATTTTCACCCTGCCCTCAAGTTTACCTGGTCCATTTCCAACACCTCCCTCCCCTTTCTTGATCTTTCTGTCTCTATCACTGGAGACAGCTTATCTACTGATGTCTACTATAAGCCTATGGATTCTCACAGCTACCTGGACTATTCCTCTTCCCACCTTGTCTCTTGCAAAAATGCCATCCCCTTATCGCAATTCCTCTGTCTCCAACGCATCTGCTCTCAGGATGAGGCTTTTCATTCCAGGACGAAGGAGATGTCCTTTTTTTAAAGAAAGGGGCTTCCATTCCTCCACGATCAACTCTGCTCTCAAACGCATCTCTCCCATTTCACACATATCTGCTCTCACCCAGTCCTCCCGCCACCCCACTAGGAGTAGGGTTCCCCTTGTCCTCACCTACCATCCTACCAGCCTTGGGGTCCAACATACAATTCTCCGTAACTTCCGCCACCTCCAACGGGATCCCACCACGAAACACATCTTTCCCTCCCCCCACCCTTCTGCTTTCCACAGGGATCGCTCCCTCCGTGACTCCCTTGTCCATTCGTTTCCCCGCCCCATCCCTTCCCACCGATCTCCCTCCCAGCACTTATCCTTGTAAGCGGAACAAGTGCTACACATGCCCTTATACTTCCTCCCTCACTACCATTCAGGGCCCCAGACAGTCCTTCCAGGTGAGGTGACACTTCACCTGTGAGTCAGCTGGGGTGATATACTGCGCCTGGTGCTCCTGATGCGGCCTTCTATATATTGGCGAGACCCGACGCAGGCTGGGAGACCGTTTCGCTGAACACCTGCGCTCTGTCTGCCAGAGAAAGCAGGATCTCCCAGTGGCCACACATTTTAATTCCACGTCCCATTCCCATTTTGATATGTCTATCCACGGCCTCCTCTACTGTAAAGATGAAGCCACACTCAGGTTGGAGGAACAACACCTTATATTCCGTCTGGGTAGCCTCCAACCTGATGCCATGAACATTGACTTCTCTAACTTCCGTTAATGCCCCACCTCCCCCTTGTATCCCATCCCTTATTTATTTATTTATTAGTATTTTTTTCTCTCTTTTTTTCTCCCTCTGTCCCTCTTACTATAACTCCTTGCCCATTCTTTGGGCTCCCCTCCCCATTTCTTTCTCCCTAGGCTTCACATCCCATGATCTTCTCCCTTCTCCAGCCTCGTATCCCTTTTGCCAATCAAGTTTCCAGCTCTTAACTCCATTCCTCCCCCTCCCCCTTCCACTTTCAAATCTCTTACTATCTCTTCTTTTAGTTAGTCCTGACGAAGGGTCTCGGCCCGAAACGTCGACTGTACCTCTTCCTATAGATGCTGCCTGGCCTGCTGCGTTCACCAGCATTTTTCATGTGTGTTGCTTGAATTTTCAGCATCTGCAGATTTCCTCGTGTTTGCTTTACAATAGGTTTGGTCATATTGTGCAAATGACCCTTCAACTTCTAACTATGCCATGTGTGGCAAACAGCACATTCTCCCAATGTGTCAATATTACAGACTTCAGATAATACAAGTTAAAGCAAATTAAATTAAACATTTACACTGAAAGTTTATAGAATGCAATTTCAGCCAAAAAAGGAGTATTGTGGAAATGTGGTAAGTAACTGTGTAATAAAGTAAGTCTGTGATTTTGTTTCCAAACATTTTTCAGCAGCAAGTGATTTGTTGAGACTTTGTAGCAGTAAGTGTTGTTTCTTTTTGGTTGGGAGATTGTACCTTATGGGGCTACTTGGGGATCAGTGCTACGGTGCTAATTATTCAGAAAAAATGGTTAATAGTTTGCATAAGAGGACCCGTTGTGACTGAACGAATTCACCGGAGTGACGCTAAAGCTGGTGATGGTAGAGATGTTTGTTCAACCCAACAAACAGGCATCATTGTGGAGGCACGTTCAGTAGAGGCTCACAAACCCAAAGATGCATCACATTTTTATATCTTTAACATCAAACGTTAACAGTAGATGATTCAATATAATTTCAATAGTTACAATCACATTGTTTACTTCAGTACTTTGGGTTGCCAGATAGTTCCTTTGAGATACATATTGGAAGCATACTGTAACAGATAAGACACCAATGAGGGTCCAAACACCTTTGGGAGAAACTAATTAGCACAAATATTCCAAAACCTTTTGACGATAGAGCCAAATACCTAAAATTAATGTTGTCAGGGCTGTCTCCGAGTACACAAATATGGTAAGTACACAAAAACTCTTGACTGCCTTTATTTGTGATTGTGTTTGATGTGCAGTGACAACATCCATCTGGTCTGCCAGCTTCCAGTCAAGTCACAATGGTGCAAATAACGTAGCCATGTTGCGTGGTTTGAAGCAATCCAATGAATACAACCCTTACCCCACCACCACTTCCCAACCCCATGTCTCTCTAGCTCCACTGTCACCTCTTGGGTTCTTGGAGCCTCCATCTTCTTCCCACCCCAGCTTCCCTGAACACTCCAACCCTCCTCTCTCCTCTGGCACCGCCAACTCTTTTCGCCACTCTGATCCTAGCTCCAATCCTTGCCATGTCTTCACCATTCCCTTTGACCTTCTGAATGATCTTGGCAACCGGTCTTTTGGATCAATATACAGGAGGGTTTGTGACCTCTAGTCGAATAGTTGCAAGGACTTCGCCCCAGTGGCACCCCCTCCTGGACTGTCCTTTTGATCACTGGCCCAGCCATTGAAAGGGCCCTGCATATCTGTTCACTGCCCATTCAGCTGGGGTGGCTGCCATCCAACCCTGTCTATGATTTCTTCTCTCTTGGTGTGCCTTGCTATTGATGTTGTGAAACTTGATGTCTCAAGCTTAACTCGGATCCTTTCCTATCTATTTTCCCCAATATCTTTCTATTCTGATCTGTACAACTAATTATCTGTCACCAAGAACCAGCCTTCATTACAAAGTATAGTTGCCATTATATTTCTAAGTTCACTGACAAGCTCTCTCCATTTGCATTTCCATTCTTTTTCATCTGTGGGTCTACTTCCATCGGTTGTGGTCAGATGTGGTATGGAGCTGGTGTTCACTTAGATTCTGTGTAATGACGTTGTTAGTGGGTGGAATTGATTCCTTGTTCTGTCTGTGAGGGTGACGAGGAGAGTTGTTCTGTTTAACCTGAGTCCAGTTTTTCCGCTGGCTGCCTCATTGGGTCTGTACACAAACACAGATGTCATCTGTTCCGAGCACAACCTGCGGTCCTATCCACCTGGGAGGAAACCTGTCTTTTCAAGCTGCTTCCCTTCCATGACTTGCTCACCCTTGGGAGGACTATCTTTGCCCTCTCTGATCAGCGATTGTTTGTTGCTGTTGTTCTTTTTGCAATATGTTTGCTCTCCCTGTCTTGTCTGTTATTTCTCCCTTTTCCAAATCTATAATCGCACCTGCCTTACTCAGTATACCTATCCCCTGGACAGGACCCTCATTGTTTGGGCACACCCAAAAAAGTCCGCAGAAAGCTGCACTCCCTCAATCTCAAACACCTGAGGCTCTCTTATCCTGCCAGTAGTTGTTTCACCTCCTGCACTGGTACTGTAGATCACCTCTCCAATCATGGGCAAGGGTAGATCAGTTATCAACACTGATGACCCTGTATCCTGATAAACCCTTTGTGTACGTCCATGGCCAGTACTTGCAGTGGAGGCTATTGCCAGCCATTTGTCTGACCTGGATGTTGTCCTCACCAGCTCTATGATCTGGTCGGCAATCAGCTGAGACAGAGGGCATTGGTGCGGCTTCTGCCCATTTTGGTGAGCGACTCTCACACCTTCTTCCCTTATTAGGACACTGCCTCCAACCATGGCCTGAGAAGCCACAGCTGAAACAAATCATCTCCTTTGCCCTTCTGCATTTATTGGTTGCTGGCACACAAAGCAAGTTCTCTGTGACATCGCAGCAGCTACAGTACAGCCACTTTACGACAACTTCTCTCCCTCTGGTCTGTCTCCCCAGCCCATGACACTATCGCAGAGTAAGTTGATCCCACCGCTCTTCCCAAATCTAAAACTTCCTGGAGGGCTGAGCTCAGGCCTGCCTTCATTATTTTCAGGAAAAATGAAACATCTCTCCCTGGATCATTCAACCATAAATTCTCCTCATATCCTTGATAATTACGCTCTGCATAATCAGTGGTAGGCTCATTTTTCTTTATTATTGGCATTCCAGTAGTTGCCTATGTATCATTCTGCACAACTTGGGCCAAAACATCCCAGATATTCCTCAGACATTTTGCTTTTACCAATACGAGTATATCTTTTAGGTGCATCTGGTGAATTTCGACGATTAAGTTCCAAGTAAAGTTCATCATCAGAGCATATACGTGTCACTACATGCAACCCTGAGGCTCTTTTTCTGCAGGCATATCTATATAACAGTTACTGTAACCTGTAAACATCAGGAACTATAAATGTAAACAAACTGTGCAAATGCAGATATAAATAAATAGCAATAGATAATGAGCATGAAATAACAATATAACAGAGTCCTTAAATAAGTGTAGCTGTATGTTGTTGTTCAATAGCCTCATGGTTGAGAGGTAGTAACCATTCTTGAACCTGGTAGTGTGAGTCCTGTGGCACTTGTACCTTCTACCTGATGGCAGCAGCAAGAAAAGAACATGACTTGGGTGGTGAGGACCTTTGATGATGGATGCTGCTTTTCTATGGCAACTTTCATGTAGATGTGCTCAGTGGTTGGGAGGGCTTTACCCGTGATGTATGGGGCTGAATTCACTATCTCTTGTAGGATTTTCGGTTAAAGGCATTGGTATTTCTATAAAAGGCCTTACTGCAACCAGACAGTACCCTTTCCACCACAGATCTATAGAAGTTGCCGAGGTTTTCAATGGCATGCTGAATCTCTGCAGACTTCTGAAAAAGTAGAGGCACTGCCGTGCTTTCTTTGCGATAATAATTTATAAGTTGGTTCCAGGACAGGTCCTCTGATTTAGTGACACACAGGAATTTAACGTTACTGACCCTGTCCACTTTTGATCCCCTGATGATTACTGACTCATGGATGCCTGGTTTCCCTCTCTTGAAGTCTACAATCAGTTCCTTGGTCTTATTGAGTGAGAGGTTGTTGTTATTACACCACTCTTGCCATGTTTTCAATCTCCCTCCTGTTTGCTGATTCAACCCTTTTGATACATTCCACAACACTGGTGTCACCAGCAAAATCATTTCCTCCGAGTTTGTGCCAGAATGCTCGGCTTCTCCCCAGGTTGAGGGGTAGTTACCAGGGTCAAGGCCTGTCTTGTATCATCAAGGTTCTCAACCTGATGTCTGACCTCAATAGGTATCACCCCAACAGATCTTCTAGGTTATAACTTTTCCCTCAAATATCTCCACACTAATTCCCATACTAAGCAAAGTATGAAGGAAGGATAAAAGTTAAACAGTACACACTTAAAACCACAGATTATGCACTCTGCAATCTTCCACTTACATGCTGCTGAACTCAATACCTGTTTTATTCCTTTCCATATAACAATCTGTTGACGTCAAAGTTTCAAACTTATTCTTGAAACACACGAACAAGCTCAAAAACAAGTATGCTACTGTACAGTTTCTCTAATCAAGTACACACACACCATGTTTGAGATGCTAAGTGACAGCATCCGGCTGGTCTGCCAAGTCACAATGGTGCAAATAACTTGGCCTGTTGCCTGGTTTCATGAAAGCTAATTAATACAACTCCCATTGTCTTAACATTGATTCTTGCATATGCAATCTCTTAGTCTGTGAAGCAGCCTGTGCTTTTAATGTCAATCCAGACCATTGCCTATTTTTTATTGTCGTCAACGTTTCTTGGTTTTTATCTTGCTCAGTGGTTTCCAAAGTGGGTGAAATCACCCCTCTGGGGATGGTAGGCTTTCAAAGAGGTTGATAAAAATAAAGGGGGCAGGGGGGACAGCTGAGGGATTACGAGCTTAATTTAAGAAATGTATTACTTATAAATATTTGATTCTCAATGCTTCATAGTTGATGGCAATGATCACGTAATCACCTCATCTCTTGCTAACCCACTGTTCTCTTAGACTTTGCTTGAAGCGCATTATAGTTGTTGAAAAGCAATAAAGCAATGTGACGCTTCTGTATTTGGCTTATTGTGGGAAATCTGGACTGAAGAGATTGTGTTATTTACAAGCCCAGCTTGCACATTATTACCGTTCATTACTGTAGTACAGTTTTCAAACTCTACTCACACAGTGACTAATTTTCTGTGAGTTCGGGTACAGCGTTCAAAGGCGGGAAGTTCAGAATCTCCCCTTCTGAATGGCCTTGACCGCATTCCTCTAGCCCACAGCCTAACTGAGACATTGCTGCCCCACTTTATGTACCTTTAGGCCGAGAGTCGGGTTTTGCCTGAGCTATGATGATGTCCTAAACTTTCCCCTTTATTGATCTCAACACGTGAGGTTGGACTTGAAACAATAGGCATTTGACCATGGCCATTGATCCATAATGAAAATGGCAGAATCAGACCAAATGAAAAAGAGGTGCAGACAGTATAGTGTGTGGTATCTGAAATATGGATTTATACCAGCACCAAGCAGCCAATGTTGTCTTGTGTGTGAAAAAGCTTTTTTAAATGAGGGAATGAAACTGCCCAGGCTGATTGACCTTTAAAGAGAATACACTCTGATAAAGCAAACAAGAACTTGGCTTATTTTCAGTCACTTTGTGAAAACTTTCAGAAATGGAAAACATTCCAAAATATGTTTGCCAGCACTTCTCAACAAAACATACAACATTTCATTGCTCATTGCTAAATCTGGACAGCTCCATACAATTTGAGAAGAACTGATTCTGCAGCAGAAAGCGAGGTTCTGAGTATGGTTTTGCCTAAGTCATGAGACCAAATATTTAAAGTGATTCTGCTCAGTGACAACTCTGATCACAAAGACAAATAGATGAAATTGCTGAGAATATGGAAGACACTTTGTGCAACATACTTGGGATCACAGAATTTGCTCTGCATTTAGATGAGTCAACTTTGCCAATCAACAAATCTGCTATTTTGTTATGTTTGCTTCATAAAAGTTGAATGCATGGTTCAAGAGGTGTTATTTGCAAGGGGATTAGAAACAGACGCAATGTGCAAGTCAGTATTTTGCGTTGTTGAGTGATTTTTCAGATGAGGACATTTCACTCACTAACATTCTTCCTTGTGCAACCGATGAGATACTGTCAGTGATAGGACAGTACTGTGGGGTTATTACTTTCTTGAAAAAACATTTACCAATCGCTGTCTAATTCACAGATGACATCTTGTCACAAAAAACCCAAGTGATCGGCTGCACAAATCATTGAATATTGTTAATGATTTTGCATGTATTTTCTACTTGTTCTGATCTGATGAAATAATAGAATTTTCATTAAGGTGAAATATTAATTTAGCCCTTTTGTAAACCGATAACTTGGAAATTGAATAATTTGTATTGAAAGAACTGCACATTAGCAGTTTGAATGTATAATTTAACTTTCCATTGCTTTTATTGTGTTGAGGAAATTTGTAGTAATGAAAACCAACTCCTAAACTCAACTTGGTAACTGATTTACATGTAGAAGGTATACAGAGATTATTTTTGTTCAGCTGTATATTTCTTACTGATACATCTTGGCATCTAAAATTTGCTTTGTTTCATAACAGAAAGAAAAAATCAGAGAAAGATTTGTGGCTGATTTACAAAGAGAATTTGCAGGGAAAGGGCTCACCTTTTCTATAGGTAATTATAATTCTCTTTACTATGTAGGAAAATGGGGAAAAAACGAGTTTGAAATAGTTACGGCAAATGTATGATTAAAAACAGAAACTAGTAATCCTTCATTGTTCTGCAACACCTTGTCAGAAAAAAAATCATGTAATTTAATAAAATAATACATTGTATAAAGCTGTTCTATATTTTTCAATTTACTTTTGCTTTGCTTTACTGAGATAATCATTGCATTGAGGACAGGTATGCAGTCAAATAAGGGTAAGTTTATGACAGCCCAAAGCTGTAATTTTAATGAGCCTTTATTTAAACAATCAAGAACAAATATGTTCAGGAGAAATCAAGTAGAATGTCTGAGAATCAAACAGAATTTTATATCTTTTACTAACTGATAATGATGATGATGGACGAGATTCAGACTATCTAAGGTAGAAGCAATCTTAAGAACTCTTAAGTTTCTACATATGTTTGAGATGCATGTCCCCGCTAGGTAATTGTTTTTCAATGATGCTTATGCCTTAATACTATAGTAGCTCCAGTGTCCGGTCTATTCAGATTTTGTTCTCAACCATCTAGTACAATTCACACTTATTTACATTTTTATTTCCGTGGTCCTGATCTCAAGTGTTTCATGCCATGGAGGTTTTATGGACCTTGTGTGATTGGATACATGTTCCCATGGCACAGTTTCATCTACCTTGATATGGCCCATTATATTCCCTCCATATTTGGTCTCATGGTCATATCTCGATACAGTATACAGTATACATGTGTATACATCTCCTATGCATGTGTTAAGGAGCCAGTCAATGTCTGTATAAATACTATAGTTAGTTTATAGGACTATTTGTGTCAAGTGGGTACCCTCAGCATCAACCTCTGGCAGCTGCTTTTGTAACAGAGAGCAGATTGTTTACTATGTGATTTCAATATGAATCATTAGAAGAGTGCTTCTGCAAAACAATATAGAAATATGGGTTTGAAGCCTGGTTCTTAGCATCCATATTTCCTATATTAATATTATAGATTATGAGGACACTCAGTCCTCGTTTATTGTCATTTAGAAATGCATGCATTAAAAAATGATACAACGTTCCTCCAGAATGATATCACAAGAAAAACACAGGCCAAACCAAGACTAAAACTGACAAAACCACATAATTATAACATATAGTTACGACGGTGCAAAACAATACCATAATTTGATAAAGAGCAGACCATGGGCACAGTCAAAAAAAAGTCTTAAAGTCCGGAGAGACTCATCATCCTACGCAGGCGGCAGAAGGGAGGAACTCTCCCCGCCATGAACCTCCAAGCGCCGCCAACTCGCCGATGCAGCACCATTGGAAGCACCCGACCGCAGCGGACTCTTGAGTCCGTCCGAAAACTTCGAGCCTCTCCGACACAGCCTCTCTGAGCACCATCCTCTGCCAAGTGCTTCAACCCCACCCCAGCCGCCAAGCAACAAGCAAAGCTGAGGGCTCAGGGCCTTCTCCTCCGGAGATTCGGGACCGCACAGTAGCAGCAGCAGCGAAGCAGGCATTTCAGAAGTTTCACCAGATGTTCTTCTGTGCTCTCACGTCAGTCTCCATCAAATCAGGATTGTGCACGGCCCCCTACTTGACAAATAACAGACATCACCACCGGAGTGACTGCTGCGAGCTGCGTCGCGCCGCCGGCTTCTACAGAATATTATCCCACTGATTCTCAAGCAGCTTGTATCCTGTTAATCCACCTCACACAAATAAAGAGACCAGTAATTAAGTAAACTATATTTTTATGTAATTTCATATGGAATGCATAATGTCTTATGCAGTTTATTAGAAATCAAATTCATTTTGACTTTGAGACCAGAACTGAAGACCATGATTAGTCAAACCATGAAGTACAGGGAGTTCATGTTTGGACTTGCAGACTGATTTGATCTAGCTGATTTTGTTCCTCACTACTGTTGGAATGATCTCCAAAATTTTCACCATGGGTAAGTATGGCTTCTCAAGACAAGTCCAGCAGCTGCCCAGTTTCAAGACCCACACTTGCCTGTTTTAAGCATCAAACCAAATATTTTGTTGGTTGATTGTATAACTACCAAGGAGATTCTTGAAGGATGTGTGCTAAATCTTGATTACAATAATAATAGTAAACATTTCATGTGTTATTTATAGTTATTAGCACAAGAGGTTTCAGCATTTGAAAGTGCAGCGTCATGTCAAACCTGTTTTACTTTTTCCAATTCTCTAGGTGGGCAGATCAGCTTTGACGTGTTTCCGGATGGGTGGGATAAGCGATACTGTCTGGGAATCCTCGAGAAAGATAACTTAAAGACCATCCACTTTTTTGGGGATAAAACTTCACCAGTGAGTTAAGAGTGTTTTAATACTGCAAAAATTAATGTATTAAAATTTCAAGTGACCTTATGGAACCGGACTGGAATCACTTCATTTAGAGTGGGAAGCCCAGTGCAATATAACACGATGTAGAACTTCCATTCTGTTACCACACCAAGACCAATGCCTGTTTATACTTACCTTAGCTCCCTTCTCATTACTCTGCCCCCCACCCCAAAGTATCCCTTCTCCTAAGCCTCCCATCCCTCCTTTTAGTCCCATACCTCACTTCCCATCTCCCATCACCATTCTCCCAATTGTTCAGTCCCAAGTTTAACTTGTTACAATAAAGTCACTTGGGAATACTAAATCAACTGCATGAGTTTTCAAACGTTTTGAAGATTAATTTGCTTACAAACACAAAATGCTGGAGGACCTCAGTGGGCCAGGCAGCACCTATGGAAAAAAGTAAGGTCGGCGTTTCGGGCTGAAACCCTTCGGAACAGTCCTGGAGGGTTTTGGCCCAAAATGTTGACTCTGCTGTTCTCCATAGTTGCTGCCTGGCCTGCTGAGTTCCTCCAGCATTTTGTGTGTGCATGTTGCTTGGATTTCCAGCATCTGCAGATTTTCCCTTGTTTGTGGATTGATTGTGCTTAGCTTTTCTTCCATTTTCAGTATTTCTTAAATAGCTGATTCTGTTTCTAGTTGGTGGTTAAGACATCGGTCTAATGATCTGAAGGTCGCTAGTTTGAGCCTTAGCTGAGGCAGCGTGTTGTGTCCTTGAGCAAGGCACTTAACCACACATTGCTCTGTGACAACACTGGTGCCAAGCTGTATCAGCCCTAGTGCCCTTCCCTTGGACAACGGCGGCATGGAGAGGGGAGACTTGCAGCATGGGCAACTGCCAGTCTTCCATACAACCTTGCCCAGACCTGCGCTCTGGAAACCTTCCAAGGCGCAAATCCATGGTCTCACAAGAATAATGAATGCCTTTTTCTTTTTTTTTTTGTCATACCTCAGATTATCTATGGGAAGGTAGGGAGTTAATAGAGAAAACAGGTTACACCATAAATTCATAGAACAGTTTTTGTGGTCCTTCCTGAGGCAGCAATCTGCAGTATCAGGAAGGGTAGGGCTTTGCACCAGTGCACGTTTCTTTTGAAGCTCTGGGTTTTATGTAATTGTGAATGCTCAGATTGGAGAACCATGAACTCCTTAACAAATAATCATTCAGTGAGGCAGTAGTTAATGCAGTATCAGTTAGAGGATTCTCACTCCTGTTTAACACCATTCCACCTTCTGCCTATAGAGCTTTAATGACAGTGTAGAACTTTGGCTGACAAGCAAAATTCCTTCATCAGGTTTTACATGGGAAATTGGATTGAACTCCTGTTGGTGTATTACATTTTGTACCAACAGCAAATATGATTATAATAAAAACATTTGTTTCTAAAAGTGCATTTTAACACTTATTGGAAGTTTTCACCAAAAATACAAGCTGAAACAGGATCTTGGAGGTTTCCTTGATTGCTAAGGAGTATGTGATTAAAGTGGAACTAAGTTTAATCTGGTGCAGTCAGAATCTACACCAAAGTGTTCAGATATGCAACCTGTGACATGCACCTGTTACAGATTAATTTTGTGACAATAGGAGCATTTACTTGACACTGATGTTCCACTGCACCAAAAAAGCTCTGCTGTCTAATTTTGAGACGTGCTTGTTGCTTTAGCTCATGCCTGATTTTATTGATTCAGTGGAGAGCTTTTACAAATCATTTTTGTAAAAATGGGCTCTTTTTGTCAAAAAGCAACCATTGAGAGTAAATATTAACACCTAGCTGAAAGCCAGGGTCATTCTATTAACTTCCTAGCACAAACTGAACAAAGAGATTAAGCTCTGTACTGGAACAAATCAGCTAGATGCCCTCAGGCCCAGCATACCAGCAAGCTGCCAATGTCGGCCAAAATTCTTTTCTACTAAAGCAATCTCTCAATAGAGGATAACTTGCTTCCACTGTTTTTAATAGCCATGGGGTATTCGTTGTAATATGCAAACCATTGACTGTCCCACTGATGGGCCAGGAGGTAGGGACAAGGAAAACTACTGGGTAGTTTGTGACACACATCAAAAACGTCCTGACGAAGGGTCCCAGCCTGAAACGTCGACTGTACCCCTTCCTAGAGATGCTGCCTGACCTGCTGCGTTCACCAGCAACTTTGATGTGTGTTGCTTGAATTTGCAGCATCTGCAGAATTCCTCATGTTTGGGTAGTTTGTGAGATGGTATGCTCCATTTGTCACTTTTACAGGGTATTTCTGTGCACCTGCTGCATAAATTTAAAGTTTTTAATACCACCTTCAATGCTTTTTCTCCATTTTGCATAGTCATGTGCCAGATTCCCAGATGTGAGGACATCCATAAATCCTGGCTGTTGAAAGGCTTATCCCTTTAGAACTCAGGTCACCACTGTGGCAGAGGAAGATGACCAGAGCATGACTGGTTGATTCATGGAGGCAGGATACCATAGCTTATCACAGCATTTCAAAACCACAAGCTGCACTTTTTAAAAATGTGTATTTAAGACACTAACACGAGGAAATCTGCAGATGCTGGAATTTCAAGCAACACACATAAAAGTTGCTGCCTGGCCTCCTTTAAGACACTGTTGGTTAATCTGGTTTACCTGAATACAGCTGGTTCCTTCCTCCACCTTTAAAACTCCCAGTGCAGACGTTGTGGGTTCAAGCTGCCTTTGAAGCCTACGTTATTAAGGCATTTACCAATATCCAGAGTGTGCATAGAAACTTTACTTGTACCATAGAGAATAAAGGAAGGTCAGGACCAACATATTTCTCAGCTTACAGCTAAAACTTTACCTCATTAAATTATTGATAAGTTCAGTACCAATGTCAGGAAAGTTATCTTCATGTGGTGCATTACTACCGCAATGCCTCCCCAAAATAGGGAATACTGCCAATCCTCCCCAAAATAGGGAATACTGGATCATTCCACAGGTAAAGTAATAAAGAGAAAGGGTTCACATTTCGGGTGAAGAACTGTTTCCTGCAATTTCTAATCGGAGTTCTATGCATAATTTGACTAAAGCACCACTTCAGTCTGAATTCCTGCATAAGTCCTATTCAACATTAAAGGATTCAGAATATTTTAAATGATCTTTATATTTGTAATCTACATTGTTTTTTGCCTTCCATTGAGCTACCATCAATCTGTCTAATATCCTAATGTAAAAACTCCTCAGATTAACTATGATATGAATTGTTTAGAAAACAATCCATTACAGTTCTTCTCTAATCACAAGTTACCTTTCATTTGCAGGGAGGGAACGATTATGAAATCTACATTGATGCAAGGACTATTGGTCATTCTGTGACGTGCCCAGGAGACACTAGGAGGATTTGTGATGAACTGTTTTTCAACTCAAGTGCCAGTACTCAATCATAAAGTTGTGGATGTTGGAAATGCCAAAGACGACTCATTTTCCAATGTGAAGTAAATACTTGAATTATATCTACAATGTCTAGCACTTGTAACTATTTGTACAGTAATCCTGCACAACAAAAAATCACTACATTTTGATGGAACAAGATCTGACTGTTAATAGAAGATTCTTTCAATGGACCTTTAAAGTAGAATCTTGCATAGATATTAAACTTAGATTGACTGACTAAAAGCAATTAGAAACTATTTACTTTATAACATAGGCAGGGAAGTAATGTAATGAATGAATTATGTCACCCTTTCCAAAATGACATTTCCTTTTTACAGGGGGGAAAAAAACAGCTAAATTACAAATCAGGACCAAAGTTGTCAACAAGAATAACAAACACTGTTACTTGTATCTCAACATAGAATTTAGTTTTTAGATTTGCTTAGCATGTGTGTGCTGGTCACAGGGAAGGATGGTGTATGTTGCAAGAAATTCTACTGTAGTAGTTTTGATCATGCCCATTGGTTGATAGACTTTAATAACAATCATACAAATCATTGTTATGCAGTGGTCATTTATCATGATTTTTTAAACTGATGTTGACTGTTCTATTGTTTCATAATTAAATATTTGGGACCACAGTTACTGGTTAAAATCTTCTTTCAGGCTGAATCTTACATTGGTTTTTAGCTGTAAGAATGGCTGTCAATTTACAACTGTTCTACCTCCAGACGTGCATGTGAAATAGACTAATTTAATAAAAACTGTATCCCAGTGAGGGAAAGCAATTTTAACTGCCTGTTGCAACCAACCTTTTTCATTCCATACGATGTAAAAACAATATCTTCATCACTATATAAATTTTAATGGAAACAGCTAGTTATAAATTCAACATATGACGTTGTGTCATGTGACACTGGTTTATGTCATGACTGAAATGAGAAAGATCTATAATAGATTTAATTAGTTTGCAAGTTTGATTCTGTAAACTATGACATTTAATTCTGTGCACTTCAAGGCTTTAATTACCAAAAAAAAATTTAAAATATCATGTAGCTTATATTCCAAGAAAAATTGACTGTAGTCATGTAGTTTAGAAAAGTTGCTCAAGGAGAAAACCATAACCAAAATGTATACATGAAATAATGTCCTTTCTTTATAAACCTTTAATCTGCTGCACTATGGATTGCAGTTCTTTTCATTTACAATGAAAACAGATATTTACATGTAATAAAGCTCCCATTCAATGCCATGGCTTCACCTCACTCTTTTTTACAAGTGCATTTGATTTTTTGAAGTTGTGAACTTGGCCAGTAAACATGGTGCATTTTGGCAGCTCCACTGAGCCACTAGATAATGGAGTGATCATTCAGGCTGGGGAGTAGATTGCCAGTGAGTAGGTTAGATTGCCCTAGACTGTGTTGGGAATTCAGTGTTAGAATCATCGAGCCACAGCAGAGAAACAGGCCCTTTGGCCCATATAGTCCATGCCAAACTATTAATCTGCCTAAATCCCACTGATCTGCACCTCGACCATAGACCTCCATATACCCCTCTCAGCCACATACCTATCCTAACTTCTCTTAAGTGTTACAATTGAACCTGCATCCACCACTTCTGGCAGCTTGTGCCACACTCTCAACACCCTCTGAGTGAAGAAGTTCCTCTTAAAATATTTCACCTTTCACCCTTAACTATGACATCTAGTTCTAGTCTGACCTGACCTCAGTGATAAAAGCCACTTGCATTTAGCCTATCTATACCCCTCATAAACTTGAACAAACCTCCTTTCACTCTCCTGTGATCCAGGAAATAAAGTCCTAACTATTCAATCTTTCCCTATAGCTCAAGTTCCAACAACATCCTTAAGTTTTCTCTGCACTCTTTCAATCTCTGAAGATATGTTCTTCAGCTGAAATGTTTGATCTCCAACAACCATCATTTACTTTTTTCTGAGGTTTATGCCAGCTGCTTGAATTATCTGTTTTGCATGTACAATCTGAAAATAAGTAGTAACCAAAATAGCATAGCTTATCTGCCCAACATCTTATTCTGTCCTTTGTTTTAATAAGATACAGCTGGAAGAATGTCTTACCTCTCTTACCAGTAGCATGGAGGAATTTGAAGTATCTGGAAAAGTGAGCAGACCTGAAATTTGCAACCAGCCATAAGGAAAATATTGATTTTGTATCAAAAGTTCAATTCAGTTTCTGTATTAAATAGTGAAACATTTTGAAACAAGGATTCAATTCTCATTTCAAGCATTATCCTTCAACTTCAGAAAATTCTGAAATGTGATATCATTCACATCAACAATATTTGTATTCATTAGTTGCACATAAAATTTGCACTTGAATTTTTCCTTCGAGAGAAAGTCCTCGTGATGACAAGACCAATTACAATTAAGATAAACAACTGAAGAGAATGCATATTCCCTCAAGGTGGTTAATCTTCTGTCCCGCTTTTCTTGCCTTGTCACTGTACATCTCTCCCCACTAACATATAACAAACCCTCTACAATGCAGCACCTGTTCTAAAATTGTCCATCATTTAGATGTCAATGATTTAGGTTTTTCCATCAAGATTTACAACCCATCACTGAGCTTGGAAAAACTGTCCACAAATCTCCAGCTTCAGTATTCTTATGTGACTTTAAATACGTTAAAAAAAATATTCGGCCACACTTGAAATGTTGTACTAAACAGGCTATTACACACACACACACACACAAACACACAGTGAGGATTAGTTTGGGTAGATATCCACTCTTTCCCCTTTGGTAGGAGTGTGTAAAATGAGAAGGCACGGGTATAAAGTGAGAGGGGAGAGATCTGAGGATATATTTTTCACACAAAGAGTTGGTACTTAGAATGAACTGTCAGAGGGGGTAGTAGAGAAAGAAACAATAACATTCAAGGCATCTTGGTAGTTGTTTGAATAAAGCCGAGTGAAACTATATAAATAGACATGATAGTTGGCACAGGCTCAGTGGGGAACTCAGTGGCTTCCATTAGCAAGTAGCAGGATAATTGGCAACTCAAAATTGGAAGAAATCTCAAACATTAAAGCAGGGAGCTGAAAGCATTAAATAGTATTTAAACACCCTTTGGAGAAAAAAAATAATTCAATTGTCACATTTGGCTAATTTTACCCTATATGTGTTTTAAAAAAAAAATGAAATAACCTACAGAACTAAACTACTTTTCTGAGTGAATACCATTATTGGAGTGGAAGAATTTTATATAATAATAAATAACAATAAATATTGCAATTCATGTTTCATTTTTGACATAAAATTAGCATATTCAGTTCTAATTTTCATCTCTATCTGCACAGTAAATGTGTAATATCGATCATCTCCTGATAAATAATAAAATGGCTAGGTTTTTTTGTCTATGATTTCCCCTTCAATAGAATCACCAGATTTACAATCAGGTTCAAGTAATTATTTCTGGCTACTTGTAATCATGAATAGGCCTTTTTCATCCCCTCTGTCACCTGGTTTTTAATTGATTTTTCTCCTCCTAAAACACAATTGGAAAAAAATGTGCTAGCAGTCCAAAATTCTTACAGGAAGATTTTCATTTTGAATGTTAATGTCATCTTGCGATTTACTAGGTTGGTAATGTACTTACATCAAAAACAATCCATTCATTTAAACACCAAATTTTATTTGTCCTCTAATCAGAAATACAGATAATATCAATGCCAAAAGGCACAACATGATACATTAACTGTCAAAGTGTCTCAAATTCCAATAGTTGAACTTAACAGATTATACTAAAATACAATATTCATCTTGGTAAGTATAGACCACTTAATGTGTCATGGGGAAACCAAACTGAGTTTGAAGAGATTGAAACTAAGGCACTGAAGAATAAAAATATTCTTCACAAGTCAAGAAAACAAAGATATGACAATATTTTAAGCTCTTATATTGAAACACAAGTGCAGACTACCCCTTACCTTGATAGATCCTTGTCAGTAAATGCAGGGCATTTTCAACACCCACAATTCACATGCTGTGCATCAGCAATTAACTATGTCTTAAAACAGCCAGAATTATGTTCTCTATAATCCTACAAATTGATATTCCCCTTTTACACTGACAGAATTATTCGATCCTACAAATCCGAGGAGTTATTGGTATAAAAGTTTATCATGCACTTGTCAGAAATTTAGGGCCAAGGGCTAAGTACTTTAAAGCAGAATGCCCTTTTACCTGGATATTCATATTAACTTCGGGTACCATTGGAAACAATTGCCGAGATATGACAAAGAATAGCCAATCAAATATGCTTCCCATCAGCTGATACACAGCATGTTTATAAGAAAATAGAAGATTCAAATCAAAATCTATAGTCTGAAAGCCCAAAATGCATATAAATCCACTTGAAAACCGATAAACAAGATTTCAGACATCCAGCCGGACTGATCAATCATTTCTCTGCTGGATGGTCAGAACCCTGACAGAAATTAGCAGTGCCAAATCAATGTTGGTATAATCTTAAGGCACTGCATTTTTTCAAAAGGGTGAAACCAGAGATTTACACAGCAGCTCTGCAGGTTGCTAACTAAAATAATCAACGTACATTTGATAATCATCTCCACTAACTTCACATATATTGTGCATTAAGGAGAGTGGAGTTGTGTAGTGTTCTTAACCTCCTGGCAATTAGTTTGCAGAGAACTGGGCGGAGGCCTATTTACCTGCTTATCTTGAGGAATGTGTCATGGAGATGCATTAGAGAAGCAGTAAATATTGTATGATGACTATTCCTCAACATGATAAAGCCCATAATTTAAAAACAAGATACTCTATGTAAGATATTTAATGAATCTACAACTTGCAAGGGCAGTGCAGTTTAAAGTGAATTTGCATTGCATTCCTGCTTTAGTAAGAAAGTGTGGATTTTAATATAATTGTTAGAGTAATGGAACTTTTTTTTGGAGGAGGACTGCACTTTTGATGTATGTTTTTAAAACTCTACATGTACATTCACCAGCTCAGACACCTTAATAGAAACATGCACAGTATGAGTGAAATTCAAACCATTAACCAACTGTTTTACTGTTTTTAAGCATTTAAAGTACAACACATTTGCTAAAATATCTTTAATCCTGCAAGCAGTTGGTTGGACTAGACATTGCCCAGACACTTCACTCAAGAGATCTGCTCACACTTATTCCTCTTGTTAGAAGGCAGGATTTAATTGCTGGCCATTTTTATGAGCTGATAACTTGTCCTGACCACGTTTCATGCTTCGTTCCTGGTGCTAGATGGGTGATAACCACCTCAACAGCCTGCTTCTTCTCGTTTTTGGGAGGAATTAGACAGACTTTGTACGAGACCTCATCACCTTCCACTGGAACATATTCTCCTTCAATACTGACGGGGAAAGAAATTATATAGTCAGACAGCATATTCTGCATGAAAATAAATCTATAATACTTGTGCATCCATTTACTCATACATTATATAATTCAAAATTGCATATTAATTTATGACATTAGTAGATAATCAATGTAATAATTTTTATCTTTACAATCCTTTTCCGTCGATAACAGTTTTACAGTACATACTACTTTTATTAAATCATAAACACAAGAGATTCTGTAGGTGATGGAAATCAAGAGTAACACATGCAAAATGCTGGAGGAACTCAGCAGGTCTGGCGGTATCTAGGGAGAGGAATAAACAGTCAACGTTTTGGCCTGAGACCCTTCATCAGGACTGGAAAGAAAAGGGGAAGTAGCCTGGATAAAACTGAGGTGGTGGGGCGGAAGAGGGGAAGGAGTACAAGTTGGCAGGTGATGGGTGAAAGAAGGTTGGGGGAAGGCAGGTGGGAGGGGATGAAGTAAGAAGCTGGGAAGTGATAGGTGGAAAAGGGCTGAAAGAGAAGGAATTTGATAGGAGAGGAGAGTGGACATCAGAGAAAGTGAAGGATATGGAGCACCAAAGGGAAGTAATAAGCAGCTGAAGAGAAGAGGGCAAGAAGGAATCCAGAGAGGGGAATGGAAAAAGAGAGAAGGGGGAAGGAGAAAAATTACTAAAAGTCAGAGAAATCAGGTTACAATGAAAATCAATTCTATGTTTCTACTTATGAAATTATTTTCTTCTGAAGATTCCATTTTGTTAGTCATTATATAAATACTGACAACATGACAGTACAACAATCTGTTGATGCAGAAAGCCAATGCTCTCAGTACACCTATGCAAGCCATTACATTTTATCATTTGAAGTACCAGAAGTGGGAAAGGCTCACTGTGCCCACCTAAAGTACCAAAGATGCATGGAACAACAGAAACCTGGGTGCAGTAGCACGTAAAAACCAAAGAGGCAAAAGGGAATGGAGAAGAATCTACCACAGATATGAGGGTGGAGAAACCATGAAATTATACAGCAGTTTTTCCAGCATCTGCCAGCAAGCAATTACTAGAAACAATAGAATAACCAAAAGTGGAACATTTTCAACTAATCAGACGGAAAGGATGCCCAAGGAAACTGATCTTATCAAAGTTACAAAAGTGGAGGATAGGGTAATAACTAATGTACATTATAGCAAAACTGGAATAATCCACCTTATTCTCATGTGGAAGTATCAATGGTTCAGTATCTGGCTCACCAGATGTTTGATATGCTCTGGATGCACCACTGCTCCTGTTCCCACAGTCCCTTCCGTTTGCCAGTGCCGTGGTTCCCAGATTCCCTCCAACTATCCAGGACCCTGACTCACTCGCTCCTCCTGATCCACTGGAGTCCTTTCTCCCCCATGCCCCGCAGTCCCGATTCCCACGCTCCCTTCTGAAAGGTCAAGGACCCAGATCCTGTATTCCCATCTCATCACCAAGGCCCTAGTTACTAAACTCTCATTCAATCTGCTGGGTGCCTGTTTCCCACACTGTTTAAACTGTCAAGTTTGCAATTTCCTGCTGTCCCAAGGAACACTGGAAAATGTATTATAATAGTGTACATACAATAAAAGTGATTTGAAAGAAGTGTTGAGTACAAATGTGATGATCGACAAATTCCTGGATGAAGTCCTTATCAAAGATCTTATTTGAGTCCATATAAAGCATATTATTCAGACAGTCTCATCAATCATTTCAGTTTATTATTCTCAAAGTTCAAACTATTTTTTTAATCAAAGTACATACAGTGTATGTTTTCATATACAACCCTGAGATTCATTTTCTTGTAGGCAGACTCAATAAATCCAGAACAGAATAAATGAAAGACTGCACCGATTGGGACATCCAACCAAACAGCAAAAGGCAACAAACTGTGCAACACAAAAAGAAAAAAATAATAATAATGAATAAATTAGCAATAAATATCAAGAATGTGAGATGAAGAGTGGGTCCATAGGTTGTGGGAACATCTCAGTGATGGGCAAGTGAAGGTATCCCCTCTGGTGGGTGAACCAGGTGGTGGTAGTCCTGAGACTCCTGTATCTTCTTTCTGATGGCAGCAGTGAGAAAAGAGCATGACCTGGGTGGTGTGGGTCCCTGATTTTAGATGCTGCTTTCCTGCAAGAACGCTCTGTGTAGATATGCTCAATGGTGGAGAGGGCTTTAGCTGTGATGGACTGGGCTGTATCCACCATTTTTTGTAAGATTTTCCATTCTAGACGATTGGTGTTTCCATACTAGGCTGTGATGCAGACAGTCAATATACTCTCCACCACAGTTCTATAGAAGTTTGTCAACATTTTGAATGTCATGTTGAATCTTTGCAAACTCCTAGGGCAGTAGAGGCACTGCCGTCCTTGCTTTGTAATCATATTTACTTGCTGGGCCCAGGACTAGTCCTCCAAAATGATAATACTAAGGAAGTTAAAGTTGCTGAACTCATCCAACTCTGATCCTCTGATGAGGACTGGCTCATGGATCTCCAGTTTCCTCCTCCTGAAGTCAATAATCATCTCCTTAGTCTTGCTGACACTGAGTAAGAAGTTTTTGTTGTGGCACCACTCAGCCAGATGTCCAATCTCCCTCCTAGATGCTGATTTGTCAGTGCTGACTGGAGTCTGCAAGTGAGAAATTCAAAGATCTAATTGCACAATGAGGTACTGAAGCAGAGATCTTGAATCTTATTGACTAGTTTGAGGGGATCATGTTATTAAATGCCGAGCTGTAGTTGATAAACAGCATCCTGATGTATGCATCTTTACTGTCCAGATGTTCCAGGGTTAAGTGAAGAGCCTATGAGATGGCATCTGCTATGGACCTGTTGCGTCGGTAGGCATATTGGAGTGGATCCAAGTCACTTCTCAGGCAGGAGTTAATACGTTTCATCACCAACCTCTCAAAGCACCGAATCAATATGGCTACATGTGCTACTGCACGATAGTCATAGGAGCAAGTTATCATGTTCATCTTGGGCACCGGTATAACTGAAGCCTGCTTGAAGCAGGTGAGTACCTCAGACTGCCGAAGCGAGAGATTAAAGATCTCAGTGAACACTTCAGTCAGTTGATTAGCACAGGTCTTTAGTACTTAGCCTGGGACCCCATCTGGGTCAGATGCTTTTCGTGGGTTCACCCTCCTGAAGGTTGGTCACAAATCAGCCTCAGGAGTCTGAAATCACAGGATCACTGGGGGCTATGGAAGTTCATGATGGTTCCTCAATGTTTTTGAAGGTCAAAGTGAGCATAGAAGGCATTGAGCTCATCTGGAAGCAAAGGCCTGTTGTTGTCCATGTCATTTGATTTTACTTTAGAAGAGATTATAGCATTCAAGCCCTACCACATCTATTAAGCATCCTTTGTTGATTCGTTTAGTCTGGGATTGCCACCAACCATTACTTTACTTTATTGTCGCCAAACAATTGATACTAGAGTGTACAATAATCACAGTGATATTTGATTCTGCGCTTTGCGCTCCCTGGAGTACATTAGTTAGCTTTCTGAAAATCGTACATTTCTTAGCCACCAGACTTGAATGATCCGACCCTCAGCAGATTGCAGATCTCACGATTCATTCAGGGCTTCTGGTTGGGGAAGACTCTGAATGATTTTGTGAGGACACTCATCTACAACTACTTTTATGAAGTCCATGGCAACCATGGTGTATTCATTCAGATCCACTGATGAATCCTTGAACACAGCCAAGTGATCAGATAGACTGAAATACAGTCTGAGCATAGAACAGTAGGCACTCCTTGGCAGTGGTCCAAGTGACCTTTGGTGTTGCAGGTTATATACTGATGGTAATTGTTCAGGGATCTTTTCAAACAAGCCTGGTTGAAGTGCCCAACTATGATTTGAAATGCAACAGGGTAGACTGCTTCTTGTTTGAAGACTGCATCATGCAGTATCTCAGCATTTGATTATACTTGGCCTAGTATGCAAACTCCAGTGAGAATCATAGTTGTGAACTCCCTAGGTAAGTAGAACAGATGGCATTTGATTATTGGTGTTCAAGATCAGGGGAACACGATTTCAACAAAACCACCACATCGAAGCATCATCAAGAGTTTATCATCAAACACACACCTCCACCTTTTGCCTTTTCCCAATCAGCAGTTCAGTCCATCCTGTGAATCGAGAAACCTTTGAGTCTGACTGCCATATCTGGCATCCTGGAAGTAAGCCATGTCTCAGTTAAACATAGAACACAACAGTCCTTCATTTCAGTTCTATACGGCAATCTTGCCCTCAGGTCCTCAATTTTGTTCTCAAGCAACTGCATATTTGCTAGCAAGATGCCAGATAGAGGGGGTCTCATTCCTCTGTGTTTCACCCGAGTTTGGAATTTCCCCCCCTCCTGCCTCCCACCCACTTCCAGCCATACCGATGAACCTTCGTCCGCTTAAGGTTGCCGTTCCTGCTTGCTAAGGAGTTAGGTCCACCAAGTCTTTCAGAAGATTGAAAACTGTAGTCCATTAAGTCAATTTAAAAGAACATTGCTTAAAAGGAAATTACATGTTGCAGATTGCAGATATTAATAACCAAGGTGCTAAAAGCCAATAGGCAGTGGATATATACTTGACCAACTGCTTAGCTGATTCGTTACAAGGAATTTGTGGGTGGTTTTATTATGCTCACTTTCTGGAAAGCAATTAAGCAACTTAAATTGTTATTCCCATACAACTTCTAAAACTAGCTCAGGAAATGGGAGTGTTGTGCTGCAGCTATACATAAATCAGGATCAAATAATTATACATGTTACCAAGGATCATTTCTTATGCTGTACACCCACATTTCAATAATTAAACAAAATTTTATGTTAGAAATTATGAGCACACTGCAATCTTTGTTAAAGTTCACAAAGCATATACTGATATAAAATAGCATACACTAGGACTGGGCACATGCATCCCCAAGGACAAGCATTGTTCTTGCAAACATTCTAACAACACTTAACCATTTCCCAAAACTTCCTGATAGTGGAAGATAAAATTCTAAAACAAGCAGGATGTTATCAAGTAGTTGGTGAAAATGAATACATGATGAATAGCTAGTAAGCTGGAAGAAAATTAAATGTTGCTAGGTTTCCCTTTGCAAATGATAGAATAATAAATGAATGGTCTGTAGTTATGGAATTTTTTCTAACAACTGCAGGAACTTATACCAGAAGGTAAAATTAGTGATTATGTAGTCATCAAGATCAGCCAGCAGGAATTTGTTAAAGGCAACCCTTGCAAATTTCTACAGATGCAAGGTGGAGAGTGTTCTGGTTGGTTGCATCACAGTGTTACACAGAGTCTCCAGTGAACAGGATCACAAAAGACTACAGAGGATTATAGACTCAGCCTGTCCCACCACTAACACAACCCTCCCCACCACTGAGGACCCCTTAAAGATGCAGTGCCTCAGGGCATTATTTAAGACCCTCAGGGAGCATCCAGGACATGCCCTCTTCAAGTTACTACCTTCAGGGAGGAGGTACAGGAGCCGGAAGATACATAATCAGCAAATTAAGAACAGCATCTTCCTCTCCGCCATCAAATTTCTGAATAGACCTATAAACCTGTGAACACTTCATTATTCGTCTTTTCCATTATTTATTTTGTAACTTACAGTAGCTTTTATGTCTTGCACTGTGCTGCTGCCGCAAACAAATTTCATGACATATGTCAGTGATAATAAACCCGATTCTGATTCCGATGTTTGAACAAACATTAACACTTTTGAAGGATGTGATGGTGGAGTGGGTGTACAGCATGTTGGTTGAAATGTTTGAAGTAATGACTTGCAAAAGACTGGTTAGTGAAAAACAGTGTACCATGCTCGAGATCAAACTAAATAACACCACATCAACTGAGAATTAGGCAACCAAGAGGAGAGAGAGGATGAATCACTGGGTCAGACTTGAACAAAAGGAAAACAAGGCTGAGTTCTGTTTCAGAACTCTTCTAATGGTGGCAGGTCTAGTGAAGTTCAGGAGCTGAGGTTTAATTCACTACAACTGTGTTTCTGACAAACCTGCTGGATAATTCAATCTGATTCATGTCACAGGATGAAGGCTATGAACCCTACTATTACTCTGCTAGGAATGCTGAATATCTGTACACCAGGCTATCTGCTTCACATCCCCTATACAAATTTGTTTCCTATCAGCCAAGACTCTGGCACCTACCTGACAAGGTGAAAGGATGTCCAACTATGATACGCATAGGCTGCATCTTGCCCAACAAATTACCACTCTATCACGCATGTCCTCCCCCTCATCCACAGTAGCAGTTTGTTCTGTCATCCACCCACTGTTACTCAGCTGTGATGTGCTAACATCTGAATGCTTCCACCTGTAACATACAAAGGTACCTGACCCCAGGATTTGGGCAAGAACTTCAGGGTTATTTGGAACAAGTTTACTCTCCACCCAAAAGTTTCCCTGATACACTTATTGGTCTGTTGTTTCAGAATCCCCCTTGAGTAATAGCAAAGAAACAGCCTTTTTTCCCCCTACATTCTAAACAGGTTACAATTAAAGTCACCATCCTAAGGGTTTTATCACCAACAATAGCTGTTGACAATGCAGCGTGCCGCAGGGAAATGGTACAGCTTTTCCGCAACAACTTCCATTTCTGAAAGTCAGGTAACCATCACCAAAGATGAATTAATAAAACTGAAGGAAACTTGTAAGCAAACAAAATCTAGTACATTGAAAAGTAAATGGTTTTTCATTTCATGCATAAGAATGAGAAATCAGGCTTCATATAAGCTTTGATTCATTCTGAGAATATTAACAAGTTTACCATAGAGGAGGGTTTCTGGACCAAGTTCCCTCTACTGTCATCTTATTTATAAATAAGGAAATTTCCATGTTTACTCATTTATATAAAATTATTTTAAGGAAGCAGCAGATTTTATAACTTTAAATAAGATTTGACCATCTCACTTAAATGGTATTCTTTCAATCTTGCTTTATTGAGGAAAAAATTACAATTTAAATTGTGTTTACCTATTTTTTTAAAAAAATCAATCTAAGCAATTCATTTACTTCCTTGGACTCTATCAAGGTGACTCTACATTGTAGACACAAGAGGCTACAGATGCTGGAGTCTGCAGCTAAAAAAAGATAACGGCTGGATGAACTCAGCATTTCCAGCAGCATGCAGGAAAGTGGAGGAATTGATGATATTCTGGGTCAAGACTCTGCTTCCTCTCCACTGAAAATGGAGAGGGAAGATAGGCGGCATAACGCAGAGAGGGTAGGGGAGGAGTGAGCCGGGCCAGTAAGTGATCAGTGGACTGAGAAGGCATGAAGGAGCGGGGTTGGTCTGGGTGGGCAGCGACGGAGGTGGGAAAGGAATTTAGGAGTCTCAGACAGGTGGGTGATGGCTGGAGGCAGTCAAGGAAACAGCAAAAAGCTGGAATCAGGTTGGGGGGAGTGGGAGTGGTAGGGATCTTTGGGCCTGGAAACACTCAGCAGATTCAGTCAAAAATTTGACTTAGAGGCTGCTTGATCTGTATTTATTTCAGATTTATAGCATCTACTCTATTTGATTTTCAATCCATGTTGTGTTATGGCTCTGAAATGCAACCACTGGGCATGTTCCTCAAACATTCTGATGCCAATACAGGCTCTCATGAAGATCTGTAAAAGGATACCAGGAGGCCTTTACTGACAGCTTCTGTTACAAATTAGTTTAAATGTCTTCAATCAATAGGAAAGAAAATGGTCCCAAAGAAATCCATTTACTTTGAACATAGTGCATACGTGTGGACTACCCCTGGTGCTGCTATGTGAGTGTTATCAATGTAGAGTAGTTTTTCATCAGTGTTGGACTTATGGCGTTTACATTAATCACTTGAAAAACTTGTTGAAATAAGGATTACTCTCATCACACCAAACCTCTCCTTGTGGTACATACAGATCCTCATTTCCAAAACTAAATATGAATGTCAACCCAATTGTAGCTCTGCTGCATTAATACAAAATCTGTACATTTTGCCTCCATTGAAGTGAGACATTTACAAGTTCTAACTACATATGGTCTACCTCCGACCAACCCCACATTGAAAAGCCCATTCTGCAATACAAACTAAAATGACAACACATCTTCATAGCTGGTACATAAAATGTTTTTAAACAGTCCTTACAATTACTCCATTTGAGCAAATCTAATAGTTTTCAAATAGACTTACAGGGGCATGCAAATGTTTGGGCACTCCTGGTCAAAATTTCTGTTACTGTGAATAGTTAAGTGAGTAGAAGATGAACTGATCTCCGAAAGTCATAAAGTTAAAGATGAAACATTCTTTTCAACATTTTAAGCAAGATTAGTGTATTACTTTTGCTTTGTACAATTTTAGTGCGAAAAAAAGGAAAGGGGCACCATGAAAAGTTTGGGCACTCCAAGGGATTTGAGCTCTCAGATAACTTTTACCAAGGTCTCAGACCTTAATTAGCTTGTTAGGGCTATGGCTTGTTCACAGTCATCGTTAGGAAAGGCCAGGTGATACAAATTTCAAAGCTTTATAAATACCCTGACTCCTCAAACCTTGTCCCAACAATCAGCAGCCATGGGATCCTCTAAGCTTCTGCCTAGCACTCTGAAAATTAAAATAAATGATGCCCACAAAGCAGGAGAAGGCTATAAGAAGATAGCAAAGTGTTTTCAGGTAGCCGTCTCCCCTGGTCATAATGTAATTAAGAAATGGCAGTTAATATGAATGGTGGAGGTCAAGTTGAGGTCTGGAAGACCAAGAAAACTTCCCGAGAGAACTGCTCGTAGGATTGCTAGAAAGGCAAACAAAACCCCCGTTTGACTTCAAAAGCCCTTCAGGAAGATTTAGCAGACTCTGGAGTGGTGGTGCACTGTTCTACTGTGCAGCGACACCTGCACAAATATGACCTTCATGGAAGAGTCATCAGAAGAAAACTTTTCCTGCGTCCTCACCACAAAATTCAGCATCAGAAGTTTGCAAAGGAACATCTAAACAAGCCTGATGCATTTTGGAAACAAGTCCTGTGGACTGATGAAGTTAAAATAGAACTTTTTGGCCGCAATGAGCAAAGGTATGTTTGGAGAAAAAAGGGTGCAGAATTTCATGAAAAGAACACCTCTCCAACTGTTATGCATGGGGGTGGATCGATCATGCTTTGGGCTTGTGTTGCAGCCCGTGGCACAGGAAACATTTCACTGGTAAAGGGAAGAATGAATTCAATTAAATACCAGCAAATTTTGGAAGCAAACATCACACCGTCTGTAAAAAAGCTTAAGATGAAAAGAAGATGGCTTCTTCAACAGGATAATGATCCTAAACACACCTCAAAATCCACAATGGACTACCCCAAGAGGTGCAAGCTGAAGGTTTTGCCATGGCCCTCACAGTCCCCCAACTTAAATATTATCAGAAACCTATGGATAGACCTCAAAAGAGCAGTGCATGCAAGACGGCCCAAGAATCTCACAGAACTAGAAGCCTTTTGCAAGGAAGAATGGGCAAGAACCCCCCAAACAAGAATTGAAAGACTCTTAGCTGGCTACAGAAAGAGTTACAAGCTGTGATACTTGCCAAGGGGGGTGTTACTAAATACTGACCATGCAGGGTGCCCAAACTTTTGCTTCAGGCCCTTTTCCTTTTCTGTTATTTTGAAACTGTAAAAGATGGAAATAAAAAAGTTTTCTTGCTTAAAATATTAAAGAAATGTATCATCTTTAACTTTATGCCTTTTGGAAATCAGGTCATCTTCTACTCGCTTAGCTATTTTGACCAGGGGTGCCCAAACTTTTGCATGCCACTGCAAGTGCATAAAACAACAAGTAGCTTTTCCACAGGATCTTAGTGGCTGCTTTTGTAACTGAACTACTGCAGGAGAAAATAAAATCATAATATCAGAATCCGGTTTATTATCAACAGCATGTGCCGTGAAATTTGTTAACGTAGCAGCAGCAGTTCAATGCAATGAATAACCTAGCAGAGAGAGAAAAATAATGATAAATAAAATAAAAATAATAATAAGTAAATCAATAACATATATTGAATAGACTAAAAAACATGCAAAAACAGAAACACTGTATATTAAAAATAAGTGAGGTGGTGTCCAAAGATTCAATGTCCATTTAGGAATCGGATGGCAAAGGAGAAGAAGCTGTTCCTGATTCACTGAGTTTGTGCCCTCAGGCTTCTCTACCTCTTTCCTGATGGTAGAAGTGAGAAAAGGGCATGATCTGGGTGCTGGGGGCCCTTAATAATGGACGCTGCCTTTCTGAGACATTGCTCCCTGAAGATGTCCTGGGTACTTTGTAGGCTAATACCCAAGATGGAGCTGACTAGATTTACAACCCTCTGCAGCTTCTTTTGGTCCTGTGCAGTAGCCCCCCACCCCCCCATACCAGACAGTGATGCAGCCTGTCAGAATGCTTTCCACTGTATAACTATAGAAGTTTTTGAGTGTATTTGCTGACATGCCAAATCTCTTCAAACTCCTAATAAAGTACAGCCACTGCCTTGCTTTCTTTTTAACTACATCAATATGTTGAGACCAGGGTAGATCCTCAGAGATCTTGACACCCAGGAACTTGAAGCTGCTCACTCTCTCCACTTCTGATCCCTCTATAAGGATTGGTATGTGTTCCTTCGTCTTACCCTTCCTGAAGTCCACAATCAGGTCTTTCATCTTACTGATGTTGAATGCCAGGTTGTTGCTGCGGCACCACTCCACTAGTTGGCATATCTCACTCCTGTACGCCCTCTCACCACCACCTGAGATTCTACCAACAATGGTTGTATCGTCAGCAAATTTATAGATGGTATTTGAGTTATGCCTAGCAACACAGTCATGTGTATATAGAGAGTAGAGCAGTGGGCTAAGCACACACCCCTGAGGTGCACCAGTGTTGATGGTCAGCAAGGAGGATATCCGCACAGATAGTGGTCTTCCTGTTAGGAAGTTGAGGATCCAATTGCAGAGAGAGATACAGAAGCCCAGGTTCTGCAATTTCTCAATCAGGATTGTGGGAGTGATGGTATCGAATGCTGAGCTATAGTTGATGAACAGCAGCCTGACACGGCTGTTTGTGTTGTTCAGGTGGTCTAAAGCCATGTGGAGAGCCACTGAGATTGCATCTGCCATTGGCCTATTGTGGCGATAGGCAAATCGCAATGGGTCCAGGTCCTTGTTGAGGCAGGAGTTCAGTTTAGTCAAGACTAAGCTCTCAAAACATTTCATCACTGTCGATGTGAGTGCTACCGGGTGATAGTCATTAAGGCAGCCCACATTATCCTTCTTAGGCACTGGTATAATTGCTGCATTTTTTGAAGCAAGTGGGAACGTCCGCCCGTAGCAATGTTCTGCAGATGCTAAATAAATGCTCTTCTTTAAATTCATCGATTTCTTTCAGCATCACAAGATTTAAAAATACTTCAAGCTGGAGTTACAGGTGGACAGCATATTACACACAGTTGTTTTGTTTACACATAAACATAAAAAAAGGAAATTCGTTCCTCTATCCCTGGTTCATTGCACTTACTTTGTAAAAGTTAATGAAACCAAATCCAGATATCAACCTTATTTATGTGGACACTCAATTTGATAAATTAAACAAAGGAAAGGGCCTATTCTGTATCATCACTACTTCCGCAGTTCCCAAAGTATCCAAAAGAATTAAATCAGTTATCTGCATCATTGACTGAAAACATGCAGGTATGCTACTTCACTGACTGGAAACATAGTTTGAAATGTCTGAAATGTTTGAAATGTTTCCTGAGTGGTCTAGCCAACTATTCTTGAAGAAGCTCCCTCAGAGAAAAAGCATTTGCAGTAATGAGATTATCAAGTCATTTATGACTCTGGGGCAACAACCAGCCCTACAAAAAGGAGTTGCAGCCAACAAATCTAAGAAATAGTTGCAGCCAACATATCCAGGAGATCAGAAGCCTCATAATCAGGCTGTTACTTGCAAAATGTGGCTTGGTTTTCATGAAAGTTGCAAGCATTTGGCTTTTGTGAGTATAAAGAACCAGAATCTACACAGTGTGCATTAAACGTATTTCAAGTAGGAGTCAAAAGGCTGCTTGTAAAAGTAGATGCAAAGACCAAAGCCCAGCTGGATGAATGGAAAACCAAAAAGAAATTAGAGGATTTGTCAGATGATGCTGTGGATGAAGAAACCAAAATGAGAGAGCAAATTGTAAAGGGAACAATAGAAGGATTAATAAGAGAATACTCCAGTGAACTAAATTCCCCTTCCCAAGATTAAGATATACAAGATCAGAGTAGAAGAGATAGAGAAAAGGAATATGAGACAGAAAAAGGGATTGAAGTAAATCCAGAGAGAAAAAAGAAGAAAGGTGTTCAGAGCTCTCAGAACCACTTCCTGCATGGGGTGGCACTTTAGCATAGTGGTAAACACGACATTTTACAGTACAGGCGACCTGGGTTCAATTCCCACCACTGTCAGTAAGGAGTTTGTACATTCTCCCCATGACGGTGTGGGTTTCCTCTAGAAGCTCCGTTAGTACCGTTAGAAGGTTAAATGGTCATTGTGGATGTCTGTATATAATAGTTGTATTATATAATATACTATGTGTATAGTTGAGATGCATTCTCTATAGATTTGGAGTTATAGCGAAGCAGGAAGGAGTGTTTGTATTTAATCTTTCAGTAATATTTGAGCAATCTTCTATATATACTTGTTGATTAAGCTTTTAAGTAATTGATTACAGGTTATATGTAAAAATACATTAATTGCATATGTCTTCACACTACCCGGGCATACGTGCGCACCTCACTTAAAGTAAACTTGAACTACGCCCGTATTTTGAGACTGCTGTGAGTCTCTTTGTATTAATTTAATGTTCTGAAGTTACAAAACATAAAACGGGCAGGGCATTCCTGGCTTAATTATGATCACCAACACCACAGCCAGGGATATATAGAAAGGCAAAATTCACCAGCAATAAATAAAACAAAAAAAAATGGAATTTTGCTACTAACTGTGAAATGTATCCCTTGAGTAATTCATAGATCTCTAAAATTTTGAACTATTTTCATTGCCATTCATTCTGGGAAAGGCCTCACAACCTGTTGTGTTTTTTTTCCAAAAACAAGTTTGAACAGTCATTGTAATAGACAGATTTGACATGTTTTCATCAATATCAAAACCAGAGTACAACTCATTCACAGTGAAATGAAAGTGCTCATTATTAATTACTGATTGCTGTTTTAAAGCCTGAGAGTTCAGCCATGCCTATTTATTCAGTTTTACAATCAAAAGAAAATACAATCCCTGAATTTAATCTCTTCACCAATTTCAACAAGATGCTGCACTCTGTAGAAAATCCACCTGTAACTTGTCAGACTCATTTCCCATAGACAACATACTAGAATATCAGCTGTCAGATAAGGGGATAATTATATTGCAGCTTGCCAAATATCTGGAACCATGGTAACTATATTAGTCATCAAAATGGGTCCTGAAAGCCATAGCAAGATTAGATTGAAATCAGATTCATGGCATCGAAAAAAAATTACAGTTCACAAGGACAGAAAGCTAAAAAGAAAACTCTTTAAACTGTCTGAGTTGGGAGAGTTTCAGAACCATTTAAGGTCAAGATTTTTATCAAACAGTTGTCATTAAAATCACTAACTATTTATCCACCTCAAGTGAGAAAACCAAATAAAATATTGTTTAAATCTATTAATTAAAAATGTTCATCAGTTTTAAATACAACATGGCAGCTAATTATTTGAAGATAAATATTTTGACAGTTTGCATGATATTATTAAATGAAAGGCACTTTTCCAATGAGAACAAAAAGGAACACTGGTTCACAATACAATCAGTTTGAACAAGTACACAACCTTGGAGAATTAACTGTAATTAGGACAATGACTTTCACCCAAGTAGTATTCCCCACAGTAGTTTAGAAATAAATCATAAAATATGATTCAACTTTTAAACATTATTTTCAGGTCATCTTACAAATGAGCTCCACAAAACAAGGTAGCCTGGTTCTCAGATGTATACCCAGCAAATGGTTTACACAAAAAAAAAATCAAGTTTAAGAAAACAAAGAATTGGCTACAGTAATCCAAATTTACTTTCCCAAATCAAGCTGAGTAAAAGACACAAGATCAATGTTTTAATGCCAAGCTGAATGATGGAAATGGACATAGCAGAATAAAGAATGTACTGCAATCTCAAGCAAATGCAGGAATTACTATTTTATTGATTTTATAGTAGTTTAATGAATAAATTCATTTTCGACAACAATGAATAACATCTTAGAAGAGTAAAATAAAGGAATAGGCCCTTTGATCTACAATGTCTGTGCCCTTCTGCATGCATATTGTCCATATCCTTTATTATTTGCATATTCATGGATGCATCTAAAAGCTCCTCAAACATTACCATCAAAACTCCACCTGCATATATCACAACCCTTTCAGGCACTTACCAGCCTCTGTGGAAAGTAACTTGCCCCTGTACATCTCCTTTAAACTTTCCTTAATGCTACATCGTCTAATATTTGGAATTTCTACCCTGGGAAAACTGACCATCTATCCGAAACGTGCCCTCAATTTTATAAACTTCCCTCAGCTGCCAATGCTGCAGAGAAAACAATCCAAGTATATCCAACCTCCCTTTATAGCCAATGCCCTCTCATCCAGGCAGCATTCTTCTGCACCCTCTGCAAAGCCTCCAGATCTTTCCTCAAAATACAATTCCCCACAAAACTGCCCACTTTAAAACATGGAGACTGTATGCTACTCAAGCCTCCCTTTATTGCTATGCTTTCTTAACTTTTAACAATTTAAGCCACAGTGGACTGCATCAAAACCAACATTTAAACAAATTACCACCAACGGATGCAAAAAAGTAGACTGCAACTATTTTGGCTAGTATGAATGCTGCTTGGAAACCTAAATATTATACAAAGAAAACTACTTGGAGATGCATGATATTTCAAGTCTCTATATTTAGGGATTACTATAGTTCTTTCAGTTGCAGGAGTTAGTAAAGTGGTGTTGCAGTAATTTTAGGGCACTTTATTTTCAAGGCTTCTGCACAAATCAGTTTCTCTCAGAGAAGGGCATATTTTTAACCAATCCTCATGGAATAAGAGCAGGAATATAGTGAATAAGGTCAACATCAGCCACTTTAGTGCAGGGCGAGAGCTTTCATCCAGGCACAGTCAATTCCTTCCAGAAAGAGAGGCAGAGATTTGCAGTTTCGCAGTTTGACATCCATTACTAAGGGCAGTGCCATTGGTCAGGTCCAGGAAGAAGGGAGCAATCATCAAGGAAGTCAGGAGTTTTGCCAACAAACTTAAATTTATTATGAGGTACAGTTGCTTGGCTTCTTTAGGGCAAAGAGCAAAATATTTTGCAAGCACAACTCAAACCATGCTACTGGTGCTCAGGATTATACATAGAGCAAAGAGAATCAACGTGATGCTGATATGGAGCTACAAGATACAGCTCAAGAGTGATGGAAATGCAAGAGGCCCACAGAATGATCCGTGCCCATAACTGAGCAATTGCCAGAATATGGAAAATAAACTTAAGGCAGGTAGGCCTTCTGAATTTAAAAACGCAAACACGAGGAAATCTGCAGATGCTGGAATTCAAGCAACGCACAGAAAGAAAGGGGGAGGGGGAAGCCCAGAGGATGGGCAAGGAATATAGTGAGAGGGACAGAGGGAGAAAAAGGAGAGAGCGAAAAAGAATACACACACATTTATATATATATATATATATATATATATATATATATATATATACATACATATATATATACACATACATACACACATACACACACACACACACACACACACACGCGCATATATATATATATATATATACACACACACACATACACACACACATACGTGTGTGTGTGTGTGTGTGTTGTGACCAAGTTATCAGAAGATGCCGATAAGAGAGATAAGCGAAAGACAAATGGGGGAAACATTCAAAATGCTAATAAGAGAGAGACAAGAGGGATTAACGAAAAGGAGACACAGTTCCGAGTATTGTCAGACTGGTTGCTTTGAACCTGAACTGTTTGAAGTTTGATGGACAGGCGATATCCCAGCAGGGGGATAAAAGGAACAGGTTCGCTAAGGCAAGGGACACACCACGACACCACGAGACCCTGGAAGTGCGGTGTGCCCCCACAAGTTGGTGGGAGTTTTGGAGGGCTGATCGCGGGACCAACCATAGACGCACAGGGTGAGACGGTACGATCGGCGGGAAACTTGTGTGTGTGTCCACCCTTCCCTGGGTGCCAGGTTCACCGCGGAAGAACAATCGTATCCGGAACGGAGGGGTCACAGTCGGTGACCTCAGAAGACATTAAAAAGGACTCGCACCGAAAGCTAACTGCGAGGAATATCAAAGGTCTGTTGAATCCGATTTGAATATCAGCATTCGCTCTCTCTCTCTCTCCCCAATGGCACGATGGCGATTACTGCGAACTGAAACTGAACTGAACTCTGTGTCACTTGAGACTGATCATTTTACCCCTAGACTGCGATAGAGCTTGATTGATCCTATTATCCTAGTTCTGTGTACATGTGTGTTTATTCATTGCTAACCTGTTGCATTTATATCCTTACTATTAGAGTACTGTGTTACTTATTTCTTTAATAAAACTTTCTTAGTTCCAGTAATCCAGATTCCAACTAAGTGGTCCATTTCTGCTGGTTTGGCAACCCAGTTACGGGGTACGTAACAGTGTGTGTGTGTGTGTGTGTGTGTGTGTGTGTGTGTGTGTGTGTGTGTATGTGTGTGTATGTGTGTGTATATATGTGTGTGTGTGTATGTATGTATATGTATATGTATATGTCACCTGGGTGAGGCGACACTTCACCTGTGAGTCGGATGGGGTGATATACTGCGTCCGGTGCTCCCGATGTGGCCTTCTATATATTGGCAAGACCCGACGCAGACTGGGAGACTGTTTCGCTGAACACCTATGCTCAGTCCGCCAGAGAAAGCAGGATCTCCCAGTGGCCACACATTTTAATTCCACATCCCATTCCCATTCTGATATGTCTATGCACAACCTCCTCTACTGTAAAGATGAAGCCACACTCAGGTTGGAGGAACAACACTTTATATTCCGTCTGAGTAGCCTCCAACCTAATGGCATGAACATTGACTTCTCTAACTTCCGCACCTCCCCCTCGTTCCCCATCTGATATATAGTTGCCAATCAACTGTCCAGCTCTTGGCTCCATCCCCCCCACTCCTGTCTTCTCCTATCATTTTGGATCTCCCCCTCCCCTCCCTCTTTCAAATCTCTTACTAGCTCTTCCTTCAGTTAGTCCTGACGAAGGGTCTTGGCCTGAAACGTCGACTGTACCTCTTCCTAGAGATGCTGCCTGACCTGCTGCGTTCACCAGCAACTTTTATGTATGAGGCCTTCTGAATTACTATCCAAACCATGTGTAAACTGGCAGTGAATTAAACTGATCAGACAAGCCAACATGTGGATGAATGAGTGTTCTGTGATAGAGGGTTTTTCATGGGATGAGAAGGAATAGGAACCAACGCTGGACAATTTTTATGATTTAGACCATTTATCTAGAGAAATCTATTCAAAATGCAGTTATGGTGGCTAGCAGATTTAAAACTCCAGTAAATAATTTAAATCAATTAATTTTAATTTATAAGGCTAGTATCACAAATAACAACAACAACAAAATAAGCAGGAAAGTATATTTGCCATTCCTATTCTCTCTGTTATAACACATTCACTATTATGGCTGACTCTTAGTTGTGCTACGAATTGGCCAGTGAACTATCTCAAAGAGTAACTTCAAGCAAATTTGGGTGCAAAAGAAGCTGAAAAGAAGCCAAAAGGAAGGAGAAAGGCAAATCCAGTTATGGTTTACAATGGTACGAGCGTTAAATCTGGTTCACTAACTTTTTAAATCTTGCTTCCCTTTTGCCCCTGCATTAGTGTGTGCTGGTCACTGCAGGGTAACCAAGGTTATAAATAAAAGCAATGGCATTTGTGGATTAAGTGATTCTGTACTTAGTAACCACATTTGACAAAGATAAAGTGGCCTCACTGCCAAACAATGCTTGGTAAAGAACTTTTCATTCACTAAAAGTCTTTAACCATCCACATGACCATCTTGGAAAAAAGATTAAGACAGCAGAAACCTGTCCCCAAGTTATCCATATTTTTTACTAGCCCCACTTTACATACTGCTTAGCAATTTAAGTGTTTAACAGAGGTTTAGGTAACAGTAATTGAAAAGCAATGCATGAACATTTTGCAAGAATGCAGCTTTTGCAAATTTCTGATAGCATTTGTTTACATTGCCCTTGTCTTATCACCCCATATAAACATGCTTGTAACCCTACCAACTTACTCAGAGATGTGAACAAAGATCTCAGGCCCTCCATCTGCTGGGACAATGAATCCATGACCTTTTGAACGGGAAAAGCACTTACAGGTTCCTTTGAAAACTGGTCCTTCAGATGCCCGAACGGTTCTGCAATAGAATATTTGGAACAAGTTAGTTCTTTATCAGTTTTACATAATACAAGATAAAATCACATTTGTAAGAGGAGAAATTGCGTCAGTTGCTTTTTTCAGTTCAATTACACCTTACTCTGAAAATTCACATTTTATCATTTACCTACAATCAGCAGAGGGATCACTGCACTTTGCTCACATTTAACTACAAAACCATTCTCAAATACAGACTTTAGACAAGTGTGCAGGAAGTTTCAAGATGGACCAAAACATGCAAGATAGAAGCTTTTATATATTAAATTTTTAAAAATCAAAATACTACTTAGGCATAGGGTTAAAGTTGCTTCTTTATAACATCACATTACTCATTCCCCATTTCCTTCTGCGCCTCCTGCAAGTCTCCAAATCTTTCTGTTTTAGGTTCCAAAACAATCAAAATAAAATATTCCCAAAAGGCTTAAATTGACGGGATTTCTTTTATATATACAGATTTTCATTATATAGAAGGCCCATCAATACAAAAATAAATCCAAATAGTGTATGGAAGTTTATATTCCAGATCCTTTAAAGGGAACGCAGCTATACCTGTTGCCTGTATAATTGGGAATAGGGTTTTCAGTTTTATACAACAACAGCCCAGCTCAGTTTGGTTAGAGTGAAATGGAACGTACTGCCCATGGGAAATCGCAACAGCAGACTCAGCGTAGCCATTAGACATTTCATCTCACAGTGATAAACTCTGTACTCACGCAGATGTAGTTCTAGTCCTCCTTGTTGGTAAAGGGCTGGGAATGAGGAAACCCCTCATCGGTGAAGGAGAACGCTCCCTTGTCTTATTACAGTCGGGAAAGTGAAGTTCTTCTGATGACAATGATACTGATACAGACTGCGCAGATGCAGGAGACTCTGATGACGTTGATTGAGAAGCCATTTCCAAACAAAAAACGAACACTTACAAGAAGTTAAGCTGAGAAAAGTCAACAGAAGGAAATGCAATGAAGTATCCATTAAAAAAATTATTACACATACAAAATATACACTGGCATATTATACAGGTGGAGCTCTTCTTTCCATTAAATAAATGAACAATTCAATTTCAAACTTTCCCTTAAAAGTGCTGTCAGTTGCAAACAAATTGCATATTAAGTCAACAAATACAGTGCAGTCTAGTTAATTGGGCCATTGGCAGCCATTTATTTGGGACAATTCTCAAAAAACAGAAACGAATCGAGAAAATAGCTGTGTTCCCTTTGTTTATTTAGGACATCATGCCTCTTAATTGGGATATGAGACGGTTGCTGAACAGTTTCCAACTAGCATCAGTCCTGTGTACTTATGGGGCCATAAGACATAACGCCATGTTGAGAGTTAGTAGCTATTAAATTGTGTAAGTTGCATTTGTTTGTGTTCAAAAGCAGTGATTTTTGTCACTCATAATTGACAAGAAATAAACAGTAAGACAATTCAGAACCGTTTTGCTCACTGCAGTTTCAAGCATTCAGGAAATGCCAGAAACAGCTGGGAGTGAAAGTGAAACAATTTTACTACTTCAACAAGTTAGAAACTACAAAGAATGTGAAGGTATCGACATCATCTTGAATCTTAACGTGAAAAATGAAGATTTGGAAGATGCAATAGTTAAAAGCATTGTATGAAGGCAGTCCATTATTTACATTAGGTGTCTGAGCTGAATCTGTTAATTTACAGTTAATCAAAACTACGCACAGTAGTGTACACTGGATGAATTCCTCCATCGATAACTATTAGGAACTAACACATTTGTATAGTACTGCAGTAGTATTGGTATTGTTCTGTATTTCATTTAAATATATAATTGGTTACTCAGCTTGTCTCTTTTATACCTATTTCCATAAAACTTCGACTAACTGGGACAGCTGCTTAATTGAGCCAAAATGTTCCGGTCCCAATTTAACTGGAATTGTATTTATTTCGTGTGCATGCACCGGTCGTGCATGCAGCCTGTTACAGCCGTTCCGATCAGTATTCTTACTTTCTCTTCTTACTTTTTAACTTACGTTATTTTTTGCATTTTTTTCCCATGGTAACACGTCGAAGCTGCACCCTCTCTAACATGCTGGTAGAGAGAGTTTTATTTGGGTTTTTAGCGCTGGAAATAGTTACATTCCGATACGTCTCATTAGCGGAACAGAAGCATGGTCGCATTGTTTATTCCAGGGACCAGCTGCTTGCACTTATGCCAGCTGGTTTAGCGAGCGGAGCGGCGAACACCCCTGCTGAAATCTGGAGGAAAATACACAGAGGATGCAGAGGGGGATCACAAAGTCGAGGAAAGAGGACTGGGTCGAGACAACAGAGACTTATGGGGAAGAGGAGTTCGGTGGGTAATAAAATGGACAAATTCACAACGCTAGCCAAGCATCAGAGAACATTTCGGGAGTGCAGTGTTATGTGTTTCACTGGAACGGGGCTGCACGAGGACATACCCGATCAAAACTTTTCCACGGACGGCTTCCAGACAGTTCAGGCTGACCGGAAGTGCACTGAGAGTGGTAAGCGTAAAGGAGTTGGATGCTTACTGTTCTGGTTAACAGATGGTGCAATATTACGATTGAGGAACGTGTTTGTAGACCGGATATTGAACTTTTTACTGTTGGACTTTGGCCATATTCCACCAAGATACAACACTGGGCAGCAAGGGAGGCCATTCCTGCCTGTGGCCATCGAACTTGCAGCTCCTCCCGTGGAGGGTCAGACACCCTGAGCCAATAGACTGGTCCTGGACTTTTTTCCATCTGGCATAGTTTGCATTTTGTTGTTTGATTGTTTGTGGTTTCTGTACTGCTATATTTATGCTCTATTCTTGGTTGGTGTGGCTTTAACGAAACCCAATATCCCTCGGGATCAATAAAGTATATTTATCTATCTATCTATTTCAATTCACACATATTAACGCAATAGAAAATGAATTTATGAGCAGAAATTTAATAAATTGCTGAATCCCCAATGTCTGAAGATGCTTGCCTAAAAATTTTAAGCAAAAATCAGTTTAATTTAAATGCAGTAAGTATTTTTAATGCTTAGAAGCAAAAGTAGAAGACTAACATTAATACGAAAATACTACTTAGAATGCAGTTGGACAGTGTAGGTTTAGAGCAACATGGCAGTGTAGCAGATTGCGTAACAATTTACTGCACCAGCAAACCAGGTTCAATTCCTGTGCCTGTAAGGAGTTTGTACATTCTCCCCATGACTGTTCAGGTTTCCTCCAGTTTGTTTCCATATTCCAAAGATGTACAGGTTACTAGGTCAATTGGTCACATGGGAGTAACCGGGCAGCCTGGGCTCACTGGGCCAGAAGGGCCTGTTACCATGCTGTATCTCTAAACAAATAAATTTACCATGCAAATCCACAAAGAACAATTCTTTAATTACAATGCATTCTTGACACATCCAGGCCATCCTAAATAATTTTATAAATAATTCAGATACACAAAGAAATAAGCAAAATAACCAGTTTATCCACTTTCACCGCTCCAGTTGAATGACAGACCTCGCTAAGAGCACCAGAATTAGCACCAAGTTGTGGCATTTGACTCTGCACATGTACACAGAAGTACAAACAGCGATTGCTGGAGAGCCCCTACGGCTAGGTTAACATTTACAGACAAAAGAAAAACTAAGAATTCCGGTTGACAGCAAAAAGTTAGAGATCAAGCATGTTTTAAATCAAAGAGAACGGCAAGAGGTAGAAAGAAAAGAAATGTTCTAGTTCTGATGAAAAGCCATCACCCTGAGGGGTTCACTCAGTTTGCTCCTCCACAAATGCAGATCACCCTGAGTTATTGTGCAGCGTAATTTGTTATTATTTCAGATTTCCAGCAAGTTTTATGTTTGAGTTTCTGATCAGAGAGATTTGGTTGGCATCTTTTTTGAAAAGTGGCACCTCCCTCAAATCATCACTAACAAACTGTGTCAGCTAATACTTCGCTGGCAAATCTTTCAGTCCATGCAGTGAGAAAATCATCAAGGAATTAAACTAGATAGAAAGCAATGAATTGTAACAGGTAACACTCTTTGCAGCAAAACCACGTTAACTTTAATAAAAATTTACTTTCAAACTGAAACTTAAAAGCCCAGTTTCACTTCATACCATGCAAGTATAATAGACGCAACTAAAGGTTAAAGCAAGAGCTGAAAACCAGTGCCCCCAGATAAAGTGATTCTTCGAGCAGCTTCAAATACTGTAGCCACCATATGGCATTGCCCAGAGTGTAAAACTACCTTAGTCCTCAAGTCCAGCACATAGCTAATTACAGGCAGATCTGCATATTTTTGCTTCTAGAAAAGCTCTAATACTTACTTCGGATTCCATTAACCACTTAGGTATAGAACTCATTACAGCATTGGTCAAATGAAAAATTAAAAAGCTCTACTTATAAAATGAATGCCTGCCCTCAACATGGAGGAAATATTGTACCTAATGTGACACTAATGAGAACTGATAAAACAAACTGCCTTCTACCTTGTAAACAGTTATCACCAAAGGAAATGGATATAGTTCTTTGAAGTCTAGTTATCACAGTCCTTATAGCTACAAGACCTCATTATGCCAGTGCTTTAAACACAAATTTCTTTAGCAAATGATCACACTTAAAAGTATCCTTTGCTTCTTCCATTGCCCTCTATTTCACTAACCTTCCTCTAGATTTGCATGGTTAGATTGTGTGCTATCTGCAGAGTCCTGCTGGAACTAAGATTATTTTGATAGCATTTCCCAAACAATTGACCATGTTCAACTAAAAATGCTATCGCCATTTTGAAGTCACTGTCTGATCATCAACATGTATTCACAGCTTCTCAGTAATCACAGAATCAAAAGCCAGAAGCTTGCTGACTAACAACACTGTGGAAGCAGTTTCACCACATGATTCACCCAGTCCATCCTAGCGTGCTGACAAAAGGTCACTTGTTTGATGCTTTTCATTTTTCCTATGACAATTATAAAGAGAAATAAACTCTGGCATTAATTGCAATTACGATAAATTACTCTTTTTACAAAAACAGCACACAGGAAATGTAAGAGCATATTGGATATAATTTCATCAATGATATCTTGCAATTACATAGTACCATGAGGACTAAAAAATATTCACAAACTGCTTCATAGAAGCATTAACCAATAAAGGAGAATAGGAGAGCTCACTAAAAATGTGGTCCAAAAATTAGATTTAATTAGAAGGTAAGAAAAGCAAGGTGGTTTCAGGAAGGGAATTCGAGAAACTATAATCTGGTAAATGTTGAATCTAATGTATAATCTGAAATGTTAGGCAGGACCTCATCCTGAAGCATCAACTGTTTATTCATTTCCATCGATGCTGCCTTGCCAGCTTAGCTCCTCCAGTATTTGGTTGGTGCTGCCCTAGATTTCCAGCATCTGCAGAATCTCCAGCATTCTAAAATGTTAACACCATTTCTCTCCACAGGAAAGATCACCTGACCTAATGGAAGTTTCTAATATATTTATGAGCAACGCACAAAATGCTGGAGGAACTCACCTGGTCAGGCAGCATCTCTGGAGGGAAATGAACAGTTGACAGTTTTGGTCAAGAACTTTCTTCAGGACTCACATTTCATTCCAGATTCCCACACCTGCAGTCTTTCTTGTGTCCAATATATTTGCAATCACATACAACAGCTTAGATGCAATTGGCATTATAGTTTTAAAAAATTCTTTCATAGCAACTGCTAACCTCAAATGGACCTCAAGTAGCAAGTTCTCTTTTCAAATCACTACTCTTAAGGACCAAAAGAACAGCAGGTGCAAGGGAGCTTAGATTTTGATCTTATAACATTGAAAGAACAGGGATATTCCCATATTACATTAGGCTGGTGATTACATGGACAGAAAACATTTCTATTCCCAAATGTTTGCTTTTACACAACGGAAGACAATTGATCAGAGAGATTCTTTAAAGACACTATGATAAGTTGCTAGTATACAACTAAAGATCATGTTACAATCGCAATACCCCATGGTGCTGGCAATGAATGTTTAAAATGATACTAATTAAGAAAGGTGTTTTATTCTTAAGTGTCCAGAGCTTAAGAACTGTTGGAAACTGTTGTCATCCATTTGAGTGCAAGGGATTCAATTACATGCCAAGTGTGTTTTTCTTTTCACTGATGCTGCCCAGCCTACTGAACATTTCCAGCATTTTCTGTTTTTATTTCAGATTCCATTTTAATCCTGACTGAGCCCTTTCTGACACTTGGGTGATTCAGATGTGAATTACCACTTGCCAACCACATCAACATAAATGATGACTCCATGCATTTGGATACAACACCAAACACCTCCACTTCTGAGCTCGTGATTAGGTAATTAATACTTAAAATGGTTGAGCCCAAAACATCCCACTAATTCCTGAAGCCTAGGGGCGACAGCATTATAGCCTTCAAAATCCTCAACCATTTTCGTTTGTGGCTGATACAAAACTTCATTCCATGAAGAAATTTCAGCTTGATCCTCACTACCAGCAACAGGGCTCCATTATGTCGCACATTTTAAAAATACAGTCTCAATACCTTTGACAGTAGTTCTTACCACAACTCAGGAAGCCTCTGCACCACCCAGCCTGCGACGACTCAGTCTAACACACCATCATAAGTGTGCTCGGCGCTGTTTTCCCAATTCTGGTAAGTGATACTACACTGTACGTACATTATTTCTACTTTATATAGGCTGTGTATTTTTACGTGTTATTTGGTAGATTTGGCAGCTTTATAGTTTAAAGGTTACTGGAGAGCGCGTTTATGCCAACAGCGCTTGCGTGAGATTTTCCGCCGAGAGCGCTTGCGTGAGATTTTCGCTACGGAGATCTGTGCAGGCCATCGTTGTAGAGAAGTATTTCTACTTTATATAGGCTGTGTATTTATCATATCATTCCTGCTTTTACTATATGTTACTGTTATTTTAGGTTTTATGTGTAATTTGGCATGATTTGGCAGGTTATTTTTGGGTCTGCGAACGCTCACAAAATTTTCCCATATAAATAAATGGTAATTGCTTCTTCGCTTTACGACATTTCGGCTTACGAACCATTTCATAGGAACGCTCTACCTTCGTGTGGCGGGGAAAACCTGTAATACATTTATCCTGCTTTAGAGATAGGATACCCAGGAGAGAAGTAAATAGGTCACGTTTTACCTGCAATTAATTACTGCGCTTTAAGTGTTTTTCTTAAAAAAAGAAAAATTGTTTAATCATTAAAATTGATTTCTGAATGCTTGGGAATCTCAAGACACTTGCCAAGATAAAATAGGTCTGATAACACTGACAGACTTGACAGGTGTAGGAGTGGGCTTCACTGACAGCGGCAGCAGCAGACGGCCTACATGGAGTTAGGCCCTGCACTGCAAACAGCATTAGCCAAGTGGCAGAAGTCAAGATCCCAGGTACAGGTAGTCAATGACTTAAAATTCTTTGGTGCTATCATTAGAGGATCCGTCCTAGGACCAACACAAGTGCCAACACAAAGAAAGCACGACAACACCTCTACTGTCTTGGATGTTTGGTATGTCATCTAAAACTATGGCAAATTTTTATACATGCATAGTGGAGAGCATACTCATTAGTTGCATCATGACCTAGTATGGAAACACCAAGACCTTTGAACAGAAAAGCCTACAAAATGCAGTGGAGACAGATCAATCCATCACAGGAAAGGCCCTCCCCATCATTGAGCACAGCTACTAGGAGCTCTGCCACAAGAAAGCAGCGTTCATCATCCCTCCATCTAGGCCACATTCTCTTCTTGCTGCTGGTGGTACAGGAGCCTTAAGTCCCATGTTGCCAGGTTCAGGAACAGTTATTATCTATCAATCAGCGTGGATAACTTCATTCACCTCAACACTGGACTGATCCCATAACCTATAGACTCACTTTCAAGGACTCTATAACTCGTGCACAGTGTAATTTATTTATTTATTTTATTTGCACATATCTTGTTCTCTTCTGTTATGTTTTGTTTAAGAAAGACAAACTTGCGTGGGTAAAAGCACTAGAACTATTTCATTTACAGATTTACAGAATGGCTTCAGTTTGACAACATCTTACTCGGAGCACTCTAGCCTGCCAAGAGCATGTGTGACCCATTCAACAATGTCACTTCCAGTTCTGGGTGAACTGCCTGCTGGGATCTGAAGTATACACATAATAACACATCATCCTCTTTAAAGACAACAAACACCATAGCATGTCCACATAAAACTGCAAGACACAATGATTTCCATCAAACATATTTACATTAACTTCAAATGTAATAAGCAAATACAGTCCTTTATACACACATCCACTCTCAGTCCATCTCTGAGGTGGCTTACTGGTCCCTTTTGGACTGCTACATGTTTCCACATATGTCTTGCTTTCACTTACTGCGTAAATACCAGTGTCTTTTTAAAAAAGATCCTATGTGTTCACCTCTGTTCTTGTTCTTGCTGTATGACCATAATTCACTCCATATGCCTCATAATGGAGCCCTGAACTACATCCATGGGATCAGCAAGTCTTTCCACAACTTTCCAATTGATTGTCACAATTCACAGAGATCCTTCTGTTAGCTGTGATTCAGAGATAGCAACTATTTCTACAGGGGCACAATTGGGAGCATCCTGACTGGTTGCATCACTGCCTGGTATGGGACCTGTATTTCCCTCAATCGCAGGATTCTGCAGACAGCCCAGCGCATCTGCAGATGTGAACTTCCCACTATTCAGGACATTTACAAAGACAGGTGTGTAAAAAGGATCACTGAGGACCCAGTCACCTTAACCACAAACTGTTCCAGCTGCTATCATCTGGGAAGCGGTACCACAGCATAAAAGCCAGGATCAATAGACTCCGGGACAGCTTCTTCCACCAGGCCATCAGACTACTTATGCTGACACAACTGCATTTCTGTTATATTGACTATCCTGTTGTACATACTATTTATTATAAACTACTATGAAATTGCACATTGCACATTTAGATGGAGATGTAACGTAAAGATTTTTACTCCTCATGTCTCTGAAGGATATAAGGAATAAAGTCAATTCAATTCAATTCCTCCTGTTGGTTTGAGTTGAATTGTTTCTGTTGTTCTAACCTTGGGTCTTGCGTGGTCTCCCCATCTTCCCTTTATTTTTCCTCTTCAACATCAGAGAGAATCACTGAGATAGTTTTGATTTCCAGTCTTTAACTGGAAGTCAATGAGAGACAGATTTTGAGCCAAAACTGCATGATGTGGCAGCAGGCCTGATGATTTCTTCATCATGATTACTCTGTTCCGCACAGGCATCCTGACTATCATGCTGGTGTAGCTGGTACATATGTCTGTGAAAGGTGGAGCTCTTGTGCTTCTCTTGCATAACCTCTCTGAATTTCTCATGCATGCTGTTATGAGTTTCTCAAGTTACATCAGGTAAGCATCTGAGCCCCTCAAAGACATCTGGGTACTCTTTATTGAGTGTTGCCTGGTCACCTTTGGTCTGTGAAGCCACTACGAAAACACTTTCCACCCAGGTTGAGCCTTTCACATGCAGTCAGACCTAATTTTGGCTGTATGCACTTTTCAACAATCAGTAGCTGTGTTTTTAGGTGCTGTCCCTTGTGCTTGAAGGTCACTATACAGCCTCCTTATCATGGAATGTTCCCTATACTGGATGTTCCCTTAACTTCACTGGGTAAATCTTAATCTTTACTTTGAGAGTCTTATAATCATCGATGGATAACAGATTCAACTAGGCTCCATTGTCAAGTTTTGAATGGAATTACTGTCTCATTCATTCACTGGAACAATCCATTCTATCTTACCAGCACCAGCAATCTGCAGAAAATCTACAAATGCTTCCTCCATTTCCTCAGCAACCATGTGCACCTCTCTCTTGGTAGCCCCAGCTTTGCAGCACCTTACAAAATGATTTTTCTTCCCACAATTATTACAGGACTTTCCACAAGCAGGACACTTCTCTGGGATGTGCCTAGCTCCACATTTGCTCCTTTTACTGTATGAGCCTACCTCTTTGCTAGGCAGCTGCTTTAGGAAATACCTTGTTTCTGCCCTGTGCAACTCTTTAGCTTGTGCTCGTGTGGTCTCCACTGCTCTACACAAATCCACAGCCTTTCCCAGTGCAAATCTTTTTCACGGAGTAGGCGTTTTCTAAGCTCATTATCCAAGATTCCACAAACTATTTTGTCTCTGATGAGTGGGTCTCTCAAATCTCTGAATTCAAAGGACTTACTCAGTATGTGAAGTTCAGCTAAGTATTGGCCAAAACTGACACCTTGTTTTTGTTCACAGAAGAACTTGTATCTCTCAAACATGACGTTTTTACTTGGGACAAAATACTCCCCAAATTTTGTCATCAGTTTCCAATGTCAAGGCTGTCTTATCAATTTGAAAGTTGTTGTAGATTCCGAAGCATCTTTACCAATCACATGTAGAAAGATGGATGCTTTCTTTTTTTCTTCCGTGCCTCTGCCTCTACTCGCTGCTAATTTTTTTTATTGAATCATTGTTTGAAGCATTTCCAATGATCAGCTAGATTGCTGGTAAACTGCATAGTTGTGGGAGGACTTGGGTTATCCATTGAGGGGATTTTTAGGCTCTCACTTCAATTTCTTGGTGAACTTCGAGACAGTGTGCTCTCTTGCTGGCAGCTTCTCTCCGTCAGAACCAAGTGCCTCTTTCTTAGATGCTCACGGTCTTCAGTTACACTTCATATTTAGACTTTATGCCGACTTCTGACACCATGCTATGTTTGTTCTGCAGGCACAGCAAAGTTAAGATGGTGTTAAGCTTGCATCTTTGGAAACAGCTCTATTTCCATCTTTAATATCTTTATTTTTCCCTTTCAGGATACTTTTGCAGAACCTGACCTGGAGTAACATGCTGACTTCCATTCTTCCATACTGGCCGTTGTTCGGCACGCCAAGAGTTTGGCCTGAGAGTCCGGCTTGGATTTGGAAGCCTAAGATCTTGGGGCTCTGGAGACGGGTGGATTGAGGGTCAGTGTCACAGCAGGAGACCCATGCGTCGTTGGGGAGTCAGAAAATCTACTGCTGTGTGCCCAAAGACCCGGGATCTTTGCAATCTTTGGGAACAGAGCTCGGAAAAAGCAACATAACGGACTTTTAACATCATAAACCAGCGAGTTGTTTGTTTTGTCTCCCCGCTCACTGAGAAAATGGAGACACCTCCTTCTCCCTTATTAGGGAGAGAAAGAACCTGTGGTATGCCGGATGCTGGGTGAAACGTGAGGTCTCTGGGGTAAATGCAAGTCTGTGTCTTTGCTATTGCTTTGCTCACGCTTGAGTGCTCGGTAGCGGTACCAATGCTTGCTTCTTTTTGCCAGTGGGGGTGGGGGGGAAGGGAGATTGTTGCTCGCTGCTGCTTACGTGCAGAAGGGAGGGGAGCTGGGGGGGTACTTTGGGTTTCTTACATTTAACTGTCGTTCATTCTTTGGGGCATTTCTCTGTTTTCATGGATGTTTGCGAAGAAAACGCAATTCAGAATGTATATTGTATACATTTCTCCAACATTAAATTGGATCTTTTAACCTTTGAAGAAAAACTTGCATGGGTAAAAGCACTACAAATATTTTATTTACAGATTTGCAAAATGGCTTCAGCTTGACCACATTTTACTCTGGACACTCTAACCCATCAAGTGCATTCAACAATATCACTTCCAGTTCTGGGTGAACCACCTGCACTGCACACTGGGAACTGAAGTTCTTTATTATGTACACACATAACAACACATTTTCCACATTAGTTGCTCATCAGCCTTTGTGTGTAGTTTTTCCACTGATTCTATTGTATTTCGCTGTTCTACTGTGAATGCCTGCAGGAAAAAGAATCTCAAGGTAGTGTACAGTGACATATATTTACTTTGATGACAAATTTACTTTGAACTTTGTTTTGCCATTGTGCTAAAAGCCAACTCTACCTATACACAGTTTAACTAATTCTATCAATTTGCAGATTTACAGACAGGTCACACGAAAAAGCAACAGAGGAAATGCTGCGGAAAATCAGCAGGTCAGGCAGCAATTGAGTGAAACAGACAGTTGATGTTCCTGTCTGGACTCAAAATGTCAACTGTTCTCCTCCCTCCACAGATGCTGCCTGGCTCACTGAACCCTTCCAGCATCTTGTGTTTGCACCAGATTCCAGCAGTCTTCAAAAAGTATTACGTCTGTTAACCGTGCAGATACAGGACCATTAAAATTGAATGTGACCACTGCTGTCATATTCTACTTGATAAAATAAGGCTGTTTCCTAGGTGATTCCCAGATTTGCCACACTTTAAGTATCTTCACAGAAACCACTCAAAACTAGTGCAAATAAGAATCATGCAGTTTCCATGAGATTCTCTGAGATCTTCAGTTGATTCAAGTCTGATTCCAGGAGAAAAATGCATAAATTGATTTTTCCATTCATATTCAAATTGTTACTGCTTGAAGTAATGCTTACAAGGGCAGGCTAAAGAAAGAATGCCTAGCTGATAGAGCATGTACCTTAGACTAACAACTTGACACCCTTCCTGCTCTCTACTCCCACACCTGATGCCCTGCTCCTTGCCATCAAACTTCCAACTGTGTTTGAGACGAAAAAAAGAACTTAAAAAACACCCACCCTCATTAAATCAGGTAGTCATAACCATTAGGGGTAAAAAAAATGACTGAGCATTTGCCATACTATTTTTATGCTTCAAACACTTTTCTGACAAAATGTCACTGATAATAAATGCAGCAGATGGGTAGCTCAAATTTACTGTCAGTTGTTTCAAGGAAGATTTTGCTTCAGAACCATTACATTTCCTCATGTCTTGAAGTTCCTGTAAAAATCTAAAACAGCACCTACCAAACGTGACAGGAATTGGACATGCTAGAGGCAGGAAACGTGTTCCCGATGTTGGGGGAGTCCAGAACCAGAAGACACAGTTTAAGAATAATGAGTAGACCATTTAGAACGGAGTTGAGGAAAAACTTTTTCACACAGAGGGTTGTGGTTCTGTGGAATGCTCTGCCTCAGAAGGCAGTGGAGGCCAATTCTCTGGATTCTTTCAAGGAAGAGTTAGATAGAGCTCTTAAAGATAGCGGAGTCAAGGGATATGGGGAGGAGGCAGGAAAAGGGTACTGATTGTGGATGATCAGCCATGATCACACTGAATGGTGGTGCTGGCTCAAAGGGCTGAATGGCCCTACTCCTGCACCTATTGTCTATTGTGACCTCTACCACCGAGCAGGACAAGAGATGCTGGTCCAGGGATCACCATTCCTCTGAGTCACCCAACATATCGACTTGGAAATATATACAGGTCTTCCCTCATGGGTGCACCTTCACCTAAAGATGAGCATTTAATCACTGCATTCTCACAATTAGGAATGGGCAAGGTTGACAAGAATCATTACCTTCAGTTCTTAAGAATGGAAGTCAAGACATGTCAACTTTTATTTTTTGAAAGATAACAAGAGAAACATTTAGAAGCAATGCTACAAGAGAAAAGGCTGCATAACTGCACAATTGCCATGTGATTACAACATCCCTTCCATTATAAAACTTTGATACAGAGCGCAATCAGCTCATTTACAGCTCAATCACCATGCGCTCATCCATACTCCTGATTATTTAGTTACTTGCCCACTTTGTAGTTTGACAACTCAGTTTCCAGACCACTGATTTTCACAGGGGTGCATGACCCTTAAGTAGCTTGCAGGTTGGTAACAAGAAACTCTGACCCTTTAAATAAACACCAGCCTACAAACAGGAGAATGTATTACTGGATCACGTGGCTGAACTATTTCATCAAATTGGATTCCTTGCAAAAATGTGTGAAAGCATCTGCTCCAGGCAAATGCTTTTCTTATAAAGCTAGTGTGGCATAGGTTTAACTATGAAATAATTCAACAAATGAACCATCCACTAGATTCAACATGATAACTAATTGTACCAGCCAAACAAATTTATGGATGACATCCTCTGCTCCTTCATGTTTTTTTTTTTAATTTTAGTTGCAGCTACAGTTTTGACACCTGTACTGCTCCAGGTGTGGAAACAGGATTCTTATTTCATTGGTTATTCTGCATGGGTGCAGTGAAATCCAACAGGTATTTTTGGGAATGGTCACAGAAATGATAACTCTGGAGTATGCAGAATCCGGACGAGGCTCTCTCGATTATTTCTTGGGCAAGGTTAGAGTTTGCATTCACATAACTACAAGCACATTTTATTTAACACCTCGTTATTGCTTGCACTTTCACTCCTCTCACGCACCTATGCCTCTACTTCTTCAACAGCCTAATGGAAACTGGCATATCCCTGTGTGTTGTAAAGGGTTAATCTTTATGCTTGTCAAATGTCAGAATCAGAATCAGGTTTATTATCACCGGCATGTGACATGAAATTTGTTAACTTAGCAGCAGCAGTTTAATGCAATACATAATCTAACAGGGAGAGAAAACAAATGATAAATAAAATAAAACCTAAAAAATAAACAAGTAAATCAATTACGTATATTGAATAGATTTTGTAAAAATGTACAAAAACAGAAATACTGCATATTAAAAAAAGTGAGGTAGTGTCCAAAGCTTCAATGTCCAATTAGGAATAGGCTGGCAGAGGGGAAGAAGCTGTTCCTGAATCGCTGAGTGTGTGCCTTCAGGCTTCTGTACTTCCTACTGGATGCTAACAGTGAGAAAAGGGCATGCCCTGGGTGCTGGAGGTCCTTAATAATGGATGCTGCCTTTCTGAGAAACCGCCCTGTGAAGATGTTCTGGGTACTTTGTAGATGAGTGCCCAAGATGGAGCTGACTAGATTTACAACCTTCTGCAGCTTTTTTCGGTCCTGTGCAGTAGCCCTTCCATCCCACAGTGATGCAGCCTGTCAGAATGCTCTCCAGGGTAAATTACAAAAGTCCTTGAGTGTCTTTGTTGACATGCTAAAAAGAAACATAGAAAATCTACAGCACAATACAGGCCCTTCGGCCCACAAAGTTGTGCTGAATACGTCCCTACCTTAGAAATTACTAGGCTTACCATAGCCCTCTATTTTTCTAAGCTTCATGTACCTACCCAAAAGTCTCTTAAAAGACCCTATCGTATCCACCTCCACCACCATTGCCAGCAGCCCATTCCACGCACTCACCACTCTCTGCGTAAAAAACTTACCCCACACATCTCCTCTGTGCCTGCTCCCCAGCACCTTAAACCTGTGTCCTCTTGTGGTAACCATTTCAGCCCTGGGAAAAAGCCTCTGACTATCCACACAATCAATGCCTCTCATCATCTTATACACCTTTATCAGGTCACCTCTCATCCTTCGTTGCTCCAAGGAGAAAAGGCCAAGTTCACTCAAGCTATTCTCATAAGGCATGCTCCCCAATCCAGGCAACATCCTTGTAAATCTCCTCTGCACCCTTTCTATGGTTTCCACATCCTTCCTGTAGTGAGGCGACCAGAACTGAGCACAGTACTCCAAGTGGGGTCTGACCAGGGTCCTATATAGCTTCAACATTACCTCTCGGCTCCTAAATTCAATTCCACAACTGATGAATGCCAATACACCGTATGTCTTCTTAACCACAGAGTCAACCTGCACAGCTGCATTGAGCGTCCTATGGTCCTGGAGCCCAAGATCCCCCTGATCCTCCACACTGCCAAGAGTCTTACCATTAATACTATATTCTGCCATCATATTTGACCTACCAATGTCAACCACTTCACACTTAACTGGGTTGAACTCCATCTGACACTTCTCAGCCCAGTTTTGCATCCTATCAATGTCCCGTTGTAACCTCTGACAGCCCTCCACACTATCCACAACACCTCCAACCTTTGTGACATCAGTAAACTTACTAACCCATCCCTCCACTTCCTCATCCAGGTCATTTATAAAAATCACGAAGAGTAAGGGTCCCAGAACAGATCCCTGAGGCACACCACTGGTCACCGACCTCTATGCAGAATATAACCCGTCAGCAACCGCTCCTTGCCTTCTGTGGGCAAGCCAGTTCTGGATCCACAAAGCAATGTCCCCTTGGACCCCATGCCTCCTTCCTTTCTCAATAAGCCTTGCATGGGGTACCTTATCAAATGCTTTGCTGAAATCCATATACATCTACTGCTCTTCCTTCATCAATATGTTTAGTCACATCCTCAAAAAATTCAATCAGGCTCATAAAGTACAACCTGCCCTTGACAAAGCCATGCTGACTATTCCTAATCATACTATACCTCTCCAAATGTTCATAAATCTTGCCTCTCAGGATCTTCTCCATCAATTTACCAACCACTGAAGTAAGACTCACTGGTCTATAATTTCATGGGCTATCTCTACTCCCTTTCTTGAATAAAGGAATGACATCCGCAACCCTCCAATCCTCCGGAACCTCTCCTGTCCCCATTGATGATGCAAAGATCATCACCAGAGGCTCAGCAATCTCCTCCCTCACCTGCCACATTACCCTGGGGTACATCTCATCCGGTCCTGGCTACTTATCCAACTTGGATGCTTTCCAAAAGCTCCAGCACATCCTCTTTCTTAATATCTACATGCTCAAGCTTTTCAGTCTGCTGCAAGTCATCACTACAATCACCAAGATTCTTTTCCTTAGTGAATACTGAAGTAAAGTATTCATTAAGTGGCTCTGCTATTTTCTCCAGATCCATACACACTTCCCCACCGTCACAACTGATAGAGCCTATTCTTTCACGTCTTATCGTCTTGCTCTTCACATACTTATAGAATGCCTTGGGGTTTTCCTTATTCCTGCCCACTCGGGCCTTCTCATGGCTCCTTCTGGCTCTCCTAATTTCCTTAAGCTCCTTCCTGTTAGCCTTAAAATCTTCTAGGTCTCTAACATTACCTAGCTCTCTGAACCTTTTGTAAGCTTTGCTTTTATAGTTTTCATAGTTTGCATATTGTTGTTTGATTGTTTGTGGTTTTTGTATTGCTATATTTATGCTCTATTTTTGGTTGGTGCAGCTGTAACGAAACCCAATTTCCCTCGGGATCAATAAAGTATGTCTGTCTGTCTGGCTGTCTGTTTTCTTCTTGACTAGATTTCTTAACAGCTTTTGTACACCACGGTTCCTGTACCCTACCATAACTTCCCTGTCTCACTGGAATGTACCTACGTACATTGGAATGTACCTAACTCCACACAAATATCCCCTGAATATTTGCTACATTTCTTCCATACTTTTCCCTGAGAACATCTGTTCCCAATTTAAGCTTCCAATTTCCTGCCTGATTTCCTCATAATTCCCTTACTCCAGTAAACGCTTTTCTAACTTGTCCGTTCCTATCTCTCTCCAATGCTATTGTAAAGGAGACAGTATTATGATCACTATCTCCAAAATGCTCTCCCACTGAGAGATCTGACACCTGACCAGGTTCATTTCCCAATACAAGATCAAGTACAGCGTCTCCTCTTGTAGGCTTATCTACTTATTGTGTCAAGAAACCTCCTGAACACACCTAACAAACTCCACCCTATCTAAACCCCTTGCTCTAGACAGATGCCAGTCGACATTTGGGAAATTAAAATCTCCCATCACGACAACTCTATTAGTATTACACCTTTCCAGGATCTGTTTCCCTATCTGCTCCTCGATATCCCTATTACTATTGGGTGGTATATAAAATAACACCAAGTAGAGTTATTGACCCCTTCCTGTTCCTAACTTCCACCCATTTAGACTCCATAGACAATCCCTCCATGATGTTTACCTTTCCTGCAGCCGTGACACTATCTCTGATCAACAGTGCAACGCCCCCACCTCTTTTGCCCCCCTCCCTGTCCTTTCTGAAATATCTAAAACCCAGCACTTGAAGTAACCATTCCTGTCCCTGAGCCATCCAAATCTCTGTAATGGCCACTACATCATAGCTTCATGTACTGATCCACGCTCTAAGCTCAGCCGCTTTGTTCACAATACTTCTTCCGTTAAAATAGACACATCTCAAACCGTTGGTCTGAGTGCGTCCCATCTCTATCACCTGCCTATCCTCCCTCACACACACACAGTCTCCAAGCTTTCTCTATTTGTGAGCCAACCGCTTCTTCCCCAGTCTCTTCAGTTCAGTTCCCACCCTCCAACAATTCTAATTTAAACTCACCCCAGTAGACTTAGCAAACCTCCCCACCAGGATGTTGGTCCCCATGGGATTCAAGTGCAACCAGTCCTTTTTGTACAGGCCACACCTGCCCCAAAAGTGGTCCCAATGATCCAGAAATCTGAATCCCTGCCCCCACTCCAATCCCTGAGCCACGCATTTATCCTCCATCTCATTCTATTCCTATACTCACTGTCGCGTGGCACAGGCAATAATCCCGAGATTACTACCTTTGGAGTCCTGCTTCTTAATTTCCTTCCTAACTCCCTGTAGTCCGTTTTCAGGACCTCTTCCCTTTTCCTACCTATGTCATTGGTACCAGTATGTACCACGACCTCTGGCTGTTCTCCCTCCCACTGCAGGATATCTTGGACGTGATCTGAAACATCCCAGACCCTGGCACCTGGGAGGCAAACTACTATCTGAGTTTCTTTCCTGCGTCCACAGAATCGCCTGTCTGACCCCCTAACTATAGAGTCCCCTATCACTACTGCCTTTCTCTTCCTTTCCCTACCCTTCTGAGCCACAGGGCCGAACTCTGTGCCAGAGTCACAGCCACTATTGCTTCCCCCAGGTAGGCTGTCTCCCCCCACCCCATCAGTACTCAAACAGGAATACTTATTGTCCAGGGGGCCTGCCACAGGTGTACTCTCTAGTACCTGACTCTATCCCTTCCCTCTCCTGACTGTTACCCACTTGTCTGTCTCCCATGGCCCCGGTGTGACCACCTGCCTGTAACTCCTTTCTATCACCTCGTCACTCTCCCTAACCAGACGAAGGTCATCGAGCTGCATCTCCAGTTCCCTAACTCGGTCCCTTAGGAGCTGCAGCTCCACACACCGGGTGCAGATATAGCCGTATGGGAGGCTGGGAGACTCCAGGACCTCCCACATCCGACACCGAGCACAGAAAACGAGTCTCACACACATACTTTATTTCCGCAATTAACACAGGTAAACCTACCTCACCTTGTTACCACCTAAGCCCGTTAAGCCAAAGCCCTATCACTCTGCTACCTCTCACTCTGCTGCCCGCTGGATATAATGGTCTTCTTTTTAAAGTTTTCCCGCTCTGCTGGCTGACATCATGCGCCTACGCAGTCTTGCCTCTCTTTTAGTCTGAGTAGTAAAATGCTTTCGCTCCGGAAATCCCTAGCCATTCCACTCGCAGCCTTCTTGCTCCAAATCTAAAACCGCTGAAGATTCCTTGCCTTTTTAAATTTTTCCCACTCTACTGGCTGACATCATGTGCCTGCGCAGTTTTGCCTCTCTTTTACTCCGAGTAGTAAAATGCCTTCACTGCGGAAATCCTCAGCCGTTCCACTCACAGCCTTCTTGCTCCGAATCTCTTCAAACTCCTAATAAAGTATAGCCGCTGTCTTGCCTTCTTTATGACTACGTCAATATGTTGGGACCAGGTTAGATCCTCAGAGACCTTGATACCCAGGAACTTGAAGCTGCTCACTCCCTCCACTTCTGATCCCTCAATGATTGGTACGTGTCCCTTCATCTTACCCTTCCTGAAGTCCGCAATCAGCTCTTTCATCTTACTGACATTGAGTACCAGGTTGTTGCTATGGCACCATTCCACTAGTTGGCATATCTCACTCCTATATGCCCTCTCATCACCACCTGAGATTCTACCAACAATGGTTGTATCGTCAGCAAATTTGTACATGGTAGTTGAGCTATGCCTAGCCACACAGTCATGTGTATATAGAGAGTAGAGCAGTGGGCTAGGCACACACCCCTGAGGTGCACCAGTGTTGATCGTCAGCAAGGAGGATATGTTATCACCAATCCGTACAGACTGTGATCTTGCGGTTAGGAAGTCAAGGATCCAATTGCAGAGGGAGGTACAGAGGCCCAGGTTCTGCAACTTCTCAATCAGGAATGATGGTATTAAATGCTGAGCTATAGTCAATGAACAGCATCCTGACATAGGTGTTTGTGTTGTCTAGGTGGTCTAAAGCCATGTGGAGAGCCATTGAGATTGTGTCTGCTGTTGACCTATTGTGGCGATAGGCAAATTGCAACGGCTCACCGTCACTGGACTTGAATGTAACACAACTGGCTGCAGGAGCTATGGGAATGCAGCACGAGAATGCAGTGCTGTGGGAACAGCCATGCGAACAGGAAAGTCAGGTGAACACATAGTTGGGACTCATGAGGAGTGCTGACAAGTGATGATTGGCTCTGATTCAGTGGTTTGAGATGGTGCTAATGTATTGGCCTACTTACTGCAGCATTTCATACCAGTGGAGAGGGTATAAATGTAGAGCGGTTAGAGGACTGTGGAGTAGTTATTTAAGGCCTCACCGACGGGCTCGTCGTGAACAGCGCTGCAGCTCGAGAGGGAGGTGTGCTGCAGTGAGAGGGGCCCATGCACGACTAGATAAGTATTTTCATGCTTGCTCTGTTCTGTCCTAATAAATGCAGTTTTGTATTTCTTAATAGGTAATTGGAGTGTGCGTCTTTCTGCCTCATCGAGTCAGATCCAAGTAGCTACTGTTTTAACAAAACATTTTGGTAAGCTTGCTAAAGGTTATGGCAGGTGCAATAGAAAGCAGAATGTCTGCAAAAGTGTTTAGAAGTAGGAGTAAGAGTAAAACAGCAACACTGGGCAGTTTCTCAGGCAGAGAAGATCCAGCATTTTGTGGGAACACTTGAATATTAGTGATAACATAGTCCCCGCCTAACAATGATACTGAGACTACTATATCAGGTATCTTCGAAATAGACCCCTTTCCAATGGGGTACCGACCAGCAAGCTACCTTTGAAATTGTCGAAAATGTGACTCACAAAGAAGGCTGAGCTCAGCGCTCTTCTGTAGTCAAATGGAAATGGTATATAGCAAATTGGGCAAAGAAAGGCCCCAATGAGGTGAGCCACCCCCACGAGCAAGTTATGGTCCTACCCGTCGATGACCACAGCACCTCTCATGAGGTTGCAGACCTCAACTCCTAACCTGTACAATGGGACGAAGGATATGACCTAACCCCTGGAGGAGGAACAGCATGAGTGGTTCACCGGTGGCAGAGTGGAAAACAGTGGTGGGGGGCTACTGCCCTCCACCTTGCAACGGGGAGAAGTGGTAACAGCAGAGGGGGAGGGAAGATCCAGTCAGCTGGCAGAACTCTGGCCGTAATCCTGTCCCGAGGCGACCGGGCTCCAATATACACCGACCTCTGGGCCGTGGCGAAAGGGACGGTTGTATAGATATCCCACTGGCATGGGCAAAATTGGGGGATACATGGACAGCACCTTTGGGTGCAATCCTGTTGGGAAAATGTATGGGATGACACGCAATGGCAGCAGTTCACTGTCTACAATGTAGATGCCCACACTACTCGTGACATGGAGCAGAAAGCACACTACATAGCTGCTAATAGAGCTGCTCAGATAACGACAGCCAGAGGAGGAAGATTGGGGTTGTTTGGGCCTGTAGGCACATCAGAAGAGTGGGCATCGAGGGGTGGAAGGACTAAAGAAATGCTCAAGGGGTGACATGTGATGAAGCCAAAACAGTAGAGGCAAATTGCCAAAGAATACATATTTTATCAAAAGGAGAGGTAGGTAGGCAGAGGGATTGGGGTGACCCTGTTGGTAAAAAAAAATGAGATCAAAATCCTTCGAAAGAGGTGACATAGGATCTGAAGATGTGGAAGCCTTGTGGGTAGAGTTAAGAAACTGCAAGGATAAAAAGACCCTGAAAGGAGTTATATACAAGCTCTGAACAGTAGCCAGGATGTGGGATATAAATTACAAAGGGAAATAGAAATAGCCATATTAAAAAACACATTATGATAATCACAGGGGACTTTAATATGCAGGTGGATTGGAAAATCATGTTGGTGCTGGATCCCAGCACAGGGATCTTGAATACGTATGAGATGGCTTGTTAAGGCAGCTTGTGGTGGAACCTACTAGGGGAATAACAAGGTACCTCACAATATACCATGTTATGATGTTATTCTCTACTCTCTGTAGCTGTTACACTTCATTCTGCATCCTGCTATTGTCTTACCTTGTTCTGCCTTGCTCTGTAATTAATCTGTATGAACAATATGTAAGACAAGCTTTTAACTTTACCTCAGTACATGTGATGATAATAATAGAAATAACAACATAAGGGCTACACAGCAATAGCTTCGTAAATCTTCAAAAAGTCACAATACCAAACACCACTAAAATAGTCTGAAGTCCCTAGCAATTGACAAATGAGCATGCTTGGCTATGCCTACCTGCTTGAGCGGAGAAAAAAATGTTTTAAATTTTAATAACAACAACAGCAAAGCAATTCTGATTTCAGATGATCAACATCCCTCAGACAAAAAGGGATTGGACATTACTCCACAAGTATTCTGACAGTCGTGTACAGCATTCTGAAGGAATCAAGAACCCTCCCTGGAGTTGACGTTAATTGTTGCCAAAGTAAAATAAAATCAGCGGGTAACAAATGATCAGATTTGTCAGGGAAGGTATTTGAGATTTTTTTTTGTATTAATTTTAAGAAAGAAATCAAGCTCTTTCTATGCAGTAACTATGTATGTTTGGCTGATATAAATCACTACTTTGAGTGTATATTGAAGTTTATGGATAACTGAATTTTAATTGAAAGCTCACATTCAGTACCTCACCCTGAAGAGCTTTCAAGTAAAAGAAAATGATCGTTTATTTAAAGAACATTCAAAAAAATGGCAAACTAACAAAAATGACAAAAGAGAATATACACCATCTGACCTTTAGGACTATAGCTCCAAAACATCAGTCTGATGTAATACATCTCACCTTACCACTCATTCTCTCCCTCTTCACTTACATCAAAATGGACCTTCAAGTAAGGATCTCCTTACTCAAGGAGAAAAAGGAAAGTCCATTCTTTGGAATGCAGGGGAGTTCTCAGTCTGAGCCTGAACAAAAACACAGGAGGTCACATCCTTCTTCACAATAACAGATGTCCACAAATAAATTCATCACAATAAGAACACTATGTCATTGCACAACCAAGATCAATAACAAACCATTTTCCAGGAGCCAGCATGCTCCCCATCTCCCAAAATGAACTTTTCCTCTGAGTCAGCACAGAGCACGTGCCACCACAAACAGGCACCTTTTTGAAGTCACCCCACCCATCAGTCAGGTCCCCTCCCTGAAACTGGAAACAACAACAGAATCAGAATCAGATTTATTATCACCGGCATGTGACGTGAAATTTATTACTTAGCAGCAGCAGTTCAATGCAATACATAATCTAGCAGAGAGAAAAATAAATAAATAAAATAATAATAATAGACAAGTAAATCAATTACGTATATTGAATAGATTTTTTAAAATGTGTAAAAACAGAAATACTGTATATTTTTTTTTAAAAAGTGAGATAGTGTCCAAAGATTCAATGTCCATTTAGGAATCGGATGGCAGAGGGGAAGAAGCAGTTCCTGAATCACTGAGTGTATGCCTTCAGGCTTCTGTACCTCCTAAGTGATGGTAACAGTAAGAAAAGGGCATGCTCTGAGTGCTGGAGGTCCTTAATACAGTAATGGATGCTGCCTTTCTGAGACATCACTCCCTGAAGATGTCCTGGGTACTTAGTAGGCCGGTACCAAGATGGAGCTGACTAGATTTACAAACTTCTGCAGCTTCTTTTGGTCCTGTGCAGTAGCCCCTCCATACCAGACAGTGATGCAGCCAGTCAGAATGTTCTCTACGGTACAACTATAGAAGCTTTTGAGTGTATTTGTTGGCATGCCAAATCTCTTCAAACTACAAACAGGACTCGTCAGAGAAAGCCACTGTCATGGAGCATGCAAATACAAAGGAAAGTGTCCATGCTGCGCTTTAGCCTAGCATATGCACCCAATAAGCATAACATCAACATTGCCAAGCAGGGATAATGAGAATTACTGGGGTGGGGGGGGGTGCAGAAGAGAAAGAAAGTACTTGTGGCAGACCTGCTCTGCCACAGACAAACTATCATTCAGGAAAGATAGTATAATATTATATCAATCCTCCTTGATCTTGAGTTAACATACAATCATCTATAATTACATGCTAATCCATACAAGCTTTCCAGCCTTACAGTGCAGGTTTTGACTTGCAGATGACTTTGCTTATGAGATATGACATAGTGGAAAAAAGTTGGAATCATTATCTGGAATCATTACCAAGAGTAAATATAAACCACATACCATATGTGTTTAATGTTTACATTTAAAATTAATGGAAACAGACAATCATTAAAATAAATACTGACCAAAAATAATGGAAGCTATGATTAGCAGTAAAAGAAAAATAGTAACAGAAAATTGAGGGAATGTCTGTGCGCCCAAATTCAAAGTACAGCGGATTCCAGTTAAATGGGCCATTTGTTAATCGGGGCAGCCACTTATTTGGGCCAACTCTTAAAAGAAAAAAACTACATTGAGAAAATAGCTGGAACTCCCTTCGCTTATTTGGGATACTATACCACTTGTGGCACGAGCCTGTTGCTAAACAGTTTCTAACAAGCGTCAGTCATGTGCACTGTGTGGTCATTAGATACTTTACAGTGCTTGGAATGAACAGTTTTTAAATGGCTTCAGTTGTGTGTGTTTGTTTTCAAAAACCAGTGACTTTTGTCACTGATAGCTGACAGGAAATGCAGTAAGACAACTCAGAACTGTTTTGCTCACTGAGTTTTCAAGCATCCAGGTTTGCAATGCAAGAAATGGTTGGGAGTGAAAATGAAATGATTTCATTGCTTCAACAGATTAGAAACTATAGGGAATATGAGGTTCTGACAATCTTGAATGTGACAATGAAAGTGAGCAATTGGAGGATGCAATTGTCAAAAGGATTGTATGAAGGTAGTTCATTATCTACATTATGTGTCTGAGCTAATTTTGTTCATATACAGTCAATCAAAAGTACACTGAATGAATTCTTCTATCGATAACTATAAGGAACTAATAGTTTTATAGTACTGTAGTATTATTGATAATGCATTATATTTAAATGTACAAGTTGTTATTTGGTTAAATGTTAGTTTGTCTTTTTTTTTTAGAATACCTTTTTAACTACTTCCATGAAACTTTGGCTAATTGGAGCAGCAGCTTAATTAGGCCAAATGTGCTGGTCCTGTTATGTCCCAAGTCCACTGTATTGAAAATAAAGAGTAAGGAATCCAACTGAATGTTAGAGATTGCACTATAAGCTCACAGATGACAATGATTAGTTGGTAGATCAAACTACAACAAAGTATTACTCATAAATTAAATAGTTCTATGATAGACGTTGCATTATCTGCATTAACTGTATCAAATATATTATATTTGCTTGCAATACATCCATGGTAGCAGTTTTTCAATTCCAAACACTGTCAGCAATGGGATTGTGAAGTCCTACAAACCAATTCCTCAGTACTTGTGGTGGGAGGACCATACACTGTGCCTTTCACACAGGGCTTTGAGACAGTGTGTGTCTGAGCAGGTACTCCCGGACTTGAGGTACCAGTCGACGGCATTTGTTTCCAGACATCTCACATAGGAGCACCAACAAACCACAGGAAGACTTTAGTGTGGCACTCAAGAGTTGATGTTACGTCAGCAGTACAGTATATTGCAAAACAAAGAGGTTTGAAAAGCACAAGAAATGGCAGCTGTAGACCATGTTTCCTTTTGCAATTCTGCCATATAAGATGGTCACAGCATGCTAGCTCATGCATGCTTCCATCTGACTTGTATTTCAACTTCCAATGCACAGATATCTCCTTTGACCTTTCTTATGCCCTTTTTGGAAATGTGTCCTCTCGTTTATATTGCTTATCTTTCTACCAAAATGTAACCTTTCCAATAATAAATTTCATTTGCCAATAAGCTGCCTATTCTACCAGCCTGAGCTGCTGACAGTTTACTCCACCTGCCAATTTGCATTATTTCATGTTCTTTACACTTAAGTTTAAAACATTAACACACAGACAGTCCCCAGTTATGCAAAGACTCTTTTCATGAGAATTGTTCACAAGTCAAAAACAATATGTCTGAAAACCAAGATATTGCATTCTGATATCTGGACAGGAAGACAAAAATACTTTAGCAACAAATTTCATTCGAAATATAATTGAAAATAATGATTATAAATTCTTTAATTGAATGCCCATTTAAAAATATCCTCCTTAACTGTATTGGTGAATTTAGCCTATTGACCAAGTCTGACTCCAGTTGAATGTTTGAATTAAGAAACTATATAGAAGATGTTTTTGATTGTTTTATCTGGGGTAGAAATATTAAATTATTTCCTTATGATGTGATGCTATTTCCAGTTCTCTTATCTATGTGGAGTAATAAAGATATGGAATAAGAGCATCCTCAGGCCAAGTCATTGGATGATTTAAGGCAGAAATTGATAGGTTATTGGTTTGGTAAAGGAGTTAAAGGTTACAGGGTGAAGGTGGGTCAATGGGGTTAAAAATAAAAATTGGCCAGGATTGAATGGTGAAGGAGACTCGATAGACCAGATAGCCTATTTCTGCTCCAATGTCTTATGGTCTCAAATTTCCACACGCAATTACTCTGTTATTTGCATTCTAGTGGGTCATTGAGAAAGGAAGAAGTCACTTGATTTCTGGTTTGAGAGAAAAAAGTTTAACACCCTTTATATGTTGTAGTATATATTCCCCAAAAGGATGAACAGCAGCTAAATTTATTTTTGACATGGGAGAACTTACAGAAAATGTACCTCCTCAAGTCAGATCTTCAGCAGCCTAGAGTTTGCTTGTATATAAGGAAAAGCAGTATTTATCCCTGGAGAACTCTACCGTACACTTCCTTCCCATCTGAAAAACATCTCACTATGCTGTTTTCTGTAACCTAGATAATTCTCTTCCTTTGTTGCTGCAGTCCCTTTTATTTCACGGCCTTTGTTCCTGATGACTTTTAGAAAAACTACAGACTACTTCTACAGGATCTCCCTCAAAAACCTCTATTACATTATTAAAAAGTGCGTAAGACATGTTCTGCCTTTAACAAACCTATGCTGGCATTTTCTAGGCAAGTAAACTATGTAGAGAAGCTAGAAAATACTCAGTGCTCACAAGAGTCTATAGTGGGGTAAACAAAGGAGGAAATGGGGGAAAACAATTAATCCATTCAGTATCTTGACTTCTTAATTAGCATAATGAAAAGCAGAGAAAATAGACATGGACAACAGGGCAGAGAGTATTAATACAGAACCTTTAGACTTAATTGCAAATGCAGTGTGTGCACACCATACACAAAAAATAGAATTAATTAGCTACTTAAATTGCATTGGGGGGTGTTCAGCTCTTAATAATTCATATAAGAAAACTGTACACACAACTCCATTCAAATCAAAGTAGATTATTCATCACTGCTGACCTTCCAACATTTCAATCATTCTCAGCATCATGACTAAAACTGATCATGCCACATTTCAACACATTATATCCATTCACATCCTAATTCTAGAATTTTCCTTTATACTCTTTGCCCTTCAATCACAGTAGACAAAAAGAGCTTTGTGTTATCTTAACAATAGTGACTGTTTCAAAAGGCAATATTTCAATGTGACAAGGATTGCATAAAAAGATAAGCATTATTAAAACAGTAAATCACTGTCATGGTGAGTAATCACTGAATGCTGCTAGAAAATATTTTCCAAGGCCAGGTACAATCTATCCATCTAGAAGGAACCAGTCATTAACCATGATAGGTATGAGTTATTAAAGAAAATTTTCACTGTATTTTATTAATTACCAGGTCTGGTGTTGCTTTGGTAGAACATTAGAAAATGTCTATAACAAAATTAGAATGGACCATCAATTCTTAGATAAGCCTCAACTTATCTCTCTATTTTGAATGCATAAGCAATTTTTCAACTTTATCATGTAGCCAGGTATGAGTAGTATAGCGCTGAAGTGAAAAAAGTGGGCAGATCATGCTTAGTGATTTCTTAAACAGGAATGTCATTAGCAGCAATAGGTATCTCACCAATTGATCCATAAGCACAGAATTTGGTGGGTAGTGAAAAAAGAGGGGAAAAAAGCAATTCTTAATGTTTAATATCAGTTTTTTTTAATTCACTCACATTATTCTGAAATATGCTGGTGCTCAGATCATCAAATTCAAATCCAACTTTATATAAAATGTGTTGCACGCAACAAAAGTTCAGGATTTGACTGGCTAGATTGAAGGAGAAAACAAAACCTTCATCCTTTCCTTGACCTCAAATGTTCTCTTTCCACAGCCACTGCCCAACCTGCTAAATGTTCCAGCGTTTTCCTGTTTTAATTTCATGATCTCCAGATCGGCAGATTTTTGATTTATGATTAAGATTAGATAAACAGAATAATTTTGTACACATTTTTATTCATTATGAAATGACCAAGAATGATTTTCTTCCTGTTTGGGAGTTCACCGTATACAAATAGATTTACATATAACAGTGAATACAAAATTCTTCATGAGCTACAAAATGCTTTGGGGCATTCAAAGACAGTGAATGATACAATAAAATTACAAGGGTCTCTGTATTTCAGGAAACAGATACATTTTTACGTCTAATCAATTTATTCATTAGCTATAGATTCAATAAACTTTGACCTTAAAGCTCCAAATACGAGAATTTATTTTCTGCCACCACTCTAAGAAACCCTTGACATTCAATGACTTTGCAGAATAGTTTTTGTTCTTCCTGACTATTTCAGAATGAAGACTTACTTTATGGTTCACCTACACTTTTTCCAACTAATCTATGTGAGATTCCAATTATTGTGTGCCAGCATCATTTGAACATCCACCACTAAAGACAGAAAAATGCATTGCATATATAGAGGACAGCCAGTTGTGCCTGTACCAGGCAAAGAACAAGGCATTTGGGTATTCCTGCATTCTAACTACAATCCATAGACTCCACTTTTGAAATCCTGTGACCTGTCATCCAGTATTTGTTAACTGTAATGGCAATGTTGCCGCCAACACTTTTCCAGCATTAGGATGAATTAAAATCTCTCTACTTTCCAAACCATCTAGAAATTGGAAACACACGAGATCCTGCAGATCAAAGTTGCTGGTGAACACAGCAGGCCGGGCAGCATCTCTAGGAAGAGGTACAGTCGACGTTTCAGGCCGAGACCCTTCGACGGTCCTGATGAAGGGTCTCGGCCTGAAACGTCGACTGTACCTCTTCCTAGAGGTGCTGCCCGGCCTGCTGTGTTCACCAGCAACCTTGATGTGTGTTGCTTGAATTTCCAGCATCTGCAGAATTCCTCGTGTTTGCGTTTTTAGATCCTGCAGATGCTGGAAATCCAAAGTAACACACACAAAATGCTGGAGGAACTCAGCAGGCCAGGCAGCATCTATGAAAATGAATAAATAGTCAACGTTTCAGGTTGAGACCCCTCATCTAGAAATTAGCTTAATTCTAATTCCCCTACTTACTGATCTCTCTTTGTAGATGATTCCTTACCACTTGGCCTGAAAAGCCACTCATAATTTTACACACCTACAATTAAAGGTTATCTCAGGCTGCTTAGCTACCAATATTTACCAACATCCATAAACTAATAATTTGGGAACAGCTTCTCTCCAACTGTGACAAGACTGCTGAACGGATCCTGACCCGGACCTGGGCCATACCCTCCAAATATCCGGACCTTCCTCTCGGTTTTTTTTTGCACTACCTTACTTTCTATTTTTCTATTTTCTATTTATGATTTATAATTTGAATTTTTAATATTTACTATCGATTTGTAATCCAGGGAGCGGGAAGTGCAGAATCAAATATCGCTGTGATGATTGTACGTTCTAGTATCAATTGTTTGGCGGCAATAAAGTATAAAGTAAATAACTCCTCCAAATCATTATAGTTCTCCAGCCTCAATAGATTCTTGTCAGTCCCTGGGAGGTTGTTAGCACATCCTTCATATGGTGATGTAACAAAAATAGTAGCAGTGATCCAGCTGTTCGCTAACCAATGGTTTGCACAATTCTGGCAAGATCTCTGATTCTTGTACACTATGGCTTGCAAAGAATGTCAAATTTTCACCTTGTTCGACAATGATATTGTCTCCTTGTCCTGCTATCTTCATGCAACTGTGAACATGATTTCTAAAATCCTATTTGGTATCCATCTTTGTCCTTTCTTACCATATTTACCTTCATCAAACACAATATCCCATTTTTCCAGCTCTAAGTCCATTGGCCACCACTCTGCTCACCTCTGCCGTCCACTGCTTTTCTCCTGCAGCAAAGAAATTTATTGCCAAAATTTCATTTTGTCTGAACCTGGCAATCTATCCTGTTTTTAAAAAATCTTGGTTCTTTTCATTTTGAACATACACTTGTCTGCTACCTTCACACTGAACTTTTTCATCTCCAATTAGACCTTTACAATTCTCCCTTTCACATTTTTATAAACATCATGGCATTCCTCAATCTCACCTGCCAATGCTTCTTCTGTGCACTACTCTGTATTATTAAATTCTAAGTTTACCTCCACACCTTTGCTACTTTAAGATTCTACAGTATTGAGCTCCTCCTTGGACACCTCACCTGTTGCACACCTGCCCTTCCCCAGTCCTCTCTTATTTTGTTTGCCCTCAACAACCTATGGCTTCTAGATTTAAGAAATTATTTCCATACACATAACCATTACATCACTCTTAATAATTTCTAAAAACAAAAAATGTTAATTTATTTACTTGTTTGAAAGACTCCAATTTTTCTAACCACGGCTTACTTGCAAGCAGCTGTTTTCAGCTACCTTTGCTAACACTCCTTATAGTACCCACGTCCATCGATCGAAGTAATTACGGAGTTTTAATTGGACACATTTTTGCCACGATCCAACTGGGAAACAAATACCACCATATCCTAGTCTGAGCATGCATAAAGAAACATTAATAATATTTCTAATAATGGTGCAGGTGGAAACCAAAAGGGGTGAAAATTATGAAACCCTCCCAGAATACCAAGGACACTCAACAAGTGGAAAGGAATGGAATAGACTACACTAAGCCATTGCTCCACTCTAATCATTTTTAAAAACAAAGTTGGTCATTTATTCAATTCTTTGAAAGGCTCCTACTTTTCTAACAATGATTTACAATCATTTACACAGATTTACTGAACGGGAACAACATTAAGCATCATATAAGTCACTTAGAAATAAACTGAAGCTACCCCAGCTGCCTTTTCCCACCCATTACATTTTTCAGGCTTTACAATTAAAATATTACTTCATGTTAATTTATTCAATCAAACTCTTTAATCATCTTATCTAAATTAGATTTATTTTTAATCTTCTATTTTGAAATCTGGTGTATGCAATTTAACATCATCTGCTCTGCGGCCCCAAAATTAATGGACTTACCCTAAGATTTAGAAATGACCTTAGTATTCTGGTGGGGATCCAATCAATGATCTGTCCAGTTATAACTTAATTTGCACCCATTTATATTCCAACCTGGTGTTAAGTATTAATAACCTAAAGACCTTTATAATCATGTTTTGTTCCTACTTGATGGTTTCCAGAGATTTCTGCATTTGAATCTCCCATGCTCTATGTCTGTCAGTTAGGAAATACTCTGATTCATCTTTCTTTAGTTACAAAAATGAAAAGGTGACTTCATACTTCAAGTGTTTACCTTACTTCCTTAATATTACTTTGCTGTATTTTGCTCTACTTGCTCTGCCATTAAACTTGGAGTGGACAGAAAAATAAACAGATGAACCTCTACTCCTTCAGCCATGTCATTTATAACCATGGTGAAACAGTAAAATTCTCATCCTTGGGGCCTCCCACTCATTATTTTGAATGCATCATTATTACAAAGAAATAGAATATCCAGGTCCCTAGAGAGTAAAGTTGTTTTTAAAATAAGCTTGAGAAAGGTTATCAATTTCCATTCTTGGCTTTAACTGCAGCTTCCTCAACTAAATAAATACATATAAATTTTTAGTTTGGAGTGCAAGAACTGAAGCATTCCAGTTGTGGACTTTAACTTTAAATAGGAAAGTATGGAATCTGGAAGAGAGAATATAATCCCTTTCGAGAACTCTGCAATCTTTTGGCAATTGACGGTTTTCTCTGAAATGACTAACTAATTAGATTACATGGTTGTTTGTGCAACAGTCAAAAATTACTTGCATTGTTATCAGCTTAATTGAAACTTAACCTTTACAGTGTTTTGTGCCCAAGCAATGGAATATCCTTCTCCTTAATTAAAGGACAGTGCACTTCATATGTAATATTATTTTTTTCAATTAAGCTACTTACAAAAGTTAGCTCCACTTTAAAGAAATCTCATCAAATTTGGTTATATGCTTTAAGATTTTGTGGAGTGTTTTGTGAGGAATTCACCTTGCAGTGGTTTATCCCCATATTGTTGTTAACGATATGTACCATGGCCACCATCTAATTACCTTCCCTTTTCAAGATGCTCTGCGGCTTTTCAAAGAGATCTTTAATCCTCACATCAGGGTGCAACTCACAACTGCAGTTGCAAAGGCACCTGTTAAAAACAGGACCCTCAATTGTAATAGCTCTGCTACCATTTTTGACTCCTGGGCAGCAGTCATTACATGACATAAACCTGATACTTAATAGTGTCTTAATAGCACCTCCAAAAATATCCAAGCCAGGGGCTCATATGGAGAGTGTGGCCATTGAGAATTCCTGCAAAAACCTGCCATCTTCTACCATCCCTGTGGTGTGACCACCTCATGAAATATGCCAATATCTCAACCTTATGGGTTTTCTGTAATGAGTCATCTGCACATCCATCTCCAAAAGGCCCTCACCTGGTACCTGCTGCTGAGAATGTTTTCTGCATAGGTGGTCAGTATGGACACTGGAAGTGTTCATAATTTCGCACATTGTGCAGGAGGAGTATTTCACAGGTCCAAGCTCTCTTAAGTTATTCTACCTACTTTCTTTTCTTTAAATAAAGAAAAGCAATTATGTTGGGAGGCCAGATTTCATTCTAAGCACTACTTAATATAGTGCAAAGTTCAGGCAACTTAAACTGATGAGAATTTATGGAAATAGTTCAATGTTACAATCTGGAATTTATGGCAGTGAAGGGAGGTGAGAAGATACATCAGTATTCCAATAGACAAGGGATTCTGCAGATGCTGGAAATCCAGAGCAACACACACACAAATATGCTGGAGAAACTCAGCAGGTCAGGGAACATCTATGGAGAAGAATGAATGGTTGACACTTTGCTTCATCCCTCCCCCTCCAAGTTTCACCTATCGCCTGGCGTTTTTCCTCTCCCCTCCCCCTACCTTTCGAATCTACTCCTCAGCTTTTTTTTCCAGTCCTGCTGAAGGGTTTCGGCCCGAAATGTCTTTTACACAGATGCTGCCTGGCCTGCTGAGTTTCTCCAGCATTTTATGTGTGTTGCTTGGATCTGAGCCCAAAAAGTTGACTGTTTATTCTTCTCCATAGACCTGCTGAGTTCCTCCAACATTTTGTGCGTGTTGGAATGGAATATATTGCAGGGCACCGGAGTACTTTGTACATCAATCTTTTGAAATTTTAGCTTTCACTGCCAACCAACTAGAATGAGTGTGCACCAGATGGCTCAAAAGGGATGCAAATAACTACAAATATTCTACATTACCTGAGAGACTGCACATTCAAGAAAGTATTTATTAATGGCCAAATTCTACTAACTAATCATAATTTATAAACAGAATTAAGAAAGAAACTCTGCGTGTTTTATGAATCTCCTACAGGTCTTCACAACTGAGGAAGCAACAGAAAATAACATTTTTCATCTGTCCCTCCTGGGAAGAAGGAAAAAAAGGGAGGCATCAAAATTCCAAAAAGAATATGTTTTTAAAGCTACTGTGGAAAACATTTAATGACAAAACCACTATAGCAAAACCAAAATTGTCAAGTACACCATGAAAAGACAATTGCTAGAAGTCATGCACTTGAAGATTCAACGAACAGCCAATCATTAAAATGATGGGAGTACTGACAGATGTAAAAACAGAAACAGTCTGTTTCTGAGAAAGTGAAATAAGTTCTTGCAGTCTGGAATGATAACCCAAGCCTGACCTACTTTAGTGCTGCATTCAGACATTTCCTTGCTATCACTACACTAAGAAGTACAGTTCTTACGCAAAACCAAATACAGATTCAAAGATTTCTAAGATAAGTGCTATTGATAGTGGAGGGTCTCTATAAATGGATGCCAACTTAGCAAGTTGATAGAGACTAAAGTGAGCAACTAGATTTCATTCTGTTTTCATTGTCTTGTTTCAATAAAAAAAAATGATAGGATGAGACTGTGCAACTGCCTTGACATTGCTGTCTTAACATCAAACAACTGCCACTGTGACAATTATCAATGATTTCATGGTTTTTCTTTATTTTACGGCAATCTGGAAAAGACAAATCTCAGAGTTGTATTCTGCGTACATACTTTGATAACAAAATGAACCTTTGTTATGTATGTTCTGTTATGTATAGTTCCCATTAACCATATTGAAATGGTAATTATTTTAATAAAGACAATTGTTTAGTGCGGGAAAATATAAAAGCAAGAAATAAAAGTCCATATATGTATTTTGCTCATTAAGAACTACATCTTTCAAGCATTAAGTTCAATTAGTCAAGCAGTTTATTTTGAAAAATGCACAGCAAATGACCTACTGAGAAATAGGTTGCTTAAACTAGCTGCATATAGCAACAACCCTACTCCCATGCATGATGAGAAAGACTGTGATCAATGCTGATGGTCATATAGATTAAGTGCTAGAGACTGACATTTTGCATATCTTTTACCGATTCCATTAATCTATTTAATTTATTTATATTGTGTTCATTGGTTCATGTTGATTAAATTTATCATAAATATTCTTACCATCTTCCATTGGGCAAGTTGTGTTTTCTATAAAATCAACTGTTCAGACCTCAGTAAGTACTGTGCTTTGAAATAAGAGGCTGCAGTGATAGTACTATGTAGAAAAGATAGGAAAAAATGTGCAATGACTTTCGCTTAATTAAGATGTCAGAAAGTGTTCCAAAATAATTGCTCAGAACAATGATCAATATTATTACTTATCACAAACGCCATGAGATTTATTTCTTTCACCCCTTGACTAAAGACACAACAATATCACACTCTGTACACAGTGACACTAAATCCACAACCTCTTGTTCCAATAGAGAAATAAACCACTGAAGTGCTTAATAAAAATTATTTTTGAAATCTACTGAAGAGGAACAAAAATAATACAACAAAACAAAAATACTGAAAGCTAAAATACTCAAGGTTAGATAAGCATACTCAGCATAACCTTGCAGAGGGCCTAATTCAGATAAATCTATCTGCATCACTGCACTCAATTTGTAAAATATATTTACAATTTAATTCCAATTATATGGGTCAGTTGAGGATCTACTGCAACTGTAGTTTCTTTCCAGTGAGGTGCAGAAGTATCAATTAAAGTAACTAATATAGTGGATTCCAGTTAATTGGGACTAGTACATTTTGGCCCAATTAAGCCTCTAACACAATTAGCCAAAGTTTCTTAGAAATATTTAAAAACGTACAAAGAAAACTGCCAATTAACTGAGTAAGAAATTATGTATTTAAATGAAATACACATCAAACTAGAACATTATCAATACTACTAAGGTACTCTAAGCAACCCACACAAAATGCTGGAGGAACTTAGTAGCCCAGGCAGCATTTATGACGAATAGTCGACATGTTGGACCGAGATCTTGGCCCAAAACATCAACTGTTTATTCATATCCATGGCTGCTGAGTTCCTCCAGCATTTTGTGTGTGTTGCTTTGGATTTCCAGCATCAGTAGACTTTCTCATGCTTATGATAACAGTACTAGTATAAAGCTGTATTAGTTCCCAATAGTTATTGATGGAGAAATTCATCCAGTGCTATCTACCATGGTCTTTTGATTGACTGCACCTGAACAAAATCAGCACAGGCACCTAGTGCAGATAATGGTCTGCCTTCAAACAATGCTTTGGACAACTACATCATTGCATGTTGATTGAGTAAGATTAAGTGTTGAGGGAGCAGGGAGGCTGCAGAAGGACTTAGGAGAATGGGCAAAGAGGTGTCAGATAAAATACAGCCTCAGGGAGTGTGTGGTCATGGATTTTGGTATAAGGAATAAAATCATAAACTGTTTTTCTAAATGGGGAGAGAATTCTAAACTCTAACATGCAAAGGAACTTGGGAATCCTCACACAGGATTCCCAAAAGGCTAACTTGCAGGTTGAGTCAGACGTGAGGAAGGCAAATGCACTGTTAGCATTCATTTTGAGAGGACTAGAATATAAAGGATATAATGTTGAGGCATTATAAGGTGCTGTTGAGGACTCACTTCTACCACTGAGAGCAGGGTTGGCCCTTTATTTAAGAAAGGATGTGCTGACATTGGGAAGGATGCTGACATTGGGAAGGGTTCAAAGGAGGATGATTCCAGGAATGCAAGGCTTACCATATGAGGAGCATTTGATGGATCTGGGCCTGTACTTGCTGAAATTTAGAAGAATGGGTGGGGGTGTCTCATTAAAATCTATTGAATGTTGAAAGGCTCTGATAACGTGGATGTTTCCTACAGTGGAGTAGTCTAGAGCCAGGGGGCACAATCTCAGAATACAGCAGGGATTCCAAACCTCTGTTATGCCATGGACCCCTACCATTAACCAAGGGGTCCATGGACCCCAGGTTGGGAATCCTGGAACAGAGCAACATACATATAGAACGGAGATGAAGAGGAATTTCTGTAGCCAGAGGGCAATAAATGCGTGCAATTTGTTGTCACATGCGGCTGTAGAGGCCAGATCATTAGGTGCATTTAAGGCAGATGTCAATAGGTTCTTGATTTGTCAGGATTTGAAAGATTATGAGGAGAAGGCAGGAAAATGGGGTTGAGAGTGAAAAAGGATCAGCCATGATGAAATGGCAGAGCAGACTCGATGGGCCAAATGGTCTAATTCTGCTCCTGTGTCTTACAAAGCCTCAATTTTCTTGTAACATTCAAGATGACTATTGATACCTTCAAATTCTTCGTGATTCCTAACTTGTTGAAAAGGTGAAACCATTTCATTTTTACTCCTGGCCATTTCTGGCATCCCCAAACCTGAATGCTTGAAACTGCAGTAAGTGCAGAACACATCTGAATGCCTTACTGTTTATTTCTCACCAACTAACAGTGACAAAAATCACTGTTTTTGAACACAAACACACACAACTGATGCTATTTTAAAACTGTTCGCTCCAAGCACGGTGTAGTGAGTAATGGTGTACGTCTGATGGCCACGTGACTGATGCTACTTAAAAACCACTCAGCAACAGTCTCCTGTCCCATTTAGGTGCCATAGTGCCCAAATAAATGAAGTGAATCCCAGCTATTTTCTCTATTCGTTTTTTCTTTCAAGATTTGTCCCAAATAAGTGGCCGCCCCGACTTGGCCCAATTAACCGGAATTCACTGTACTCAAAACTGCAGCTGTGGTTATTAAACTGATATTAATACGTATTCAATTAATAGTAATAACAGCAGAACAGTACAAGCAGAGATCAAATACAACATGACCCAAAGAGAAAATGCTTAAACATCTGTGGATTTTCAATGAAAAATAATATATACACAAACGCAAGCACACATTCAGTGGCCACTTTACTGGGGGGGGGGGGGGTGCACACTTGTGAGTATTTTTTTTTAAACCAGTCTAGGGCAAAAACAGACAAAAATAAATTAATTTCCCCAAAAAATATCAAGTGTCATAGTTTGAAATTATTATTTTCAGACCGCACTGCAAGTTAACTTCTTTGCCCTTCCAGGTTAAGCTTCAAATCCAGCTCAGAGGAGGCATGTCACTGCAGCTGCTAGTAAATGGGTTCTTAAGAGATGTCAATCGCAATCCGTTTTACTGACAGCAGTGTAAAAGTATCTCTAAATTTGACGCTAATTGGACAGTGTTGCCTTGGTACAATAATCAAATACACTGCAGGTAATAATAATAAGCCCTTCAAAATACCAGGGGCAAATTATAAGTCTTTGATTTGCAGTAGCTGCACCATAACTAACCATTAATAGATAATATTAAAAGTTTCTTTAAAATATTTGTATCGATCACCACACCAGAAGTTTGCCAAAGCATTAGTAACAAATTCCTGTCTTGCTAAATGAATTGAACACTATCAAGCACTTCCTCCCTTACCACCATTCAGGGCCCCAAACAGTCCTTCCAGGTGAGGCAACACTTCACCTGTGAGTCGACTGGGGTGATATACTGCGTCCGGTGCTCCCGATGTGGCCTTTTATATATTGGCGAGACCCGACGCAGACTGGGAGACCGCTTTGCTGAACATCTACGCTCTGTCCGCCAGAGAAAGCAGGATCTCCCAGTGGCCACACATTTTAATTCCACATCCCATTCCCATTCTGACATGTCTATCCACGGCCTCCTCTACTGTAAAGTGAAGCCACACTCAGGTTGGAGGAACAACACCTTATATTCCGTCTGGGTAGCCTCCAACCTGATGGCATGAACATCGACTTCTCTAACTTCCGCTAGGCCCCACCTCCCCCTCGTACCCCATCTGTTACTTATTTTTATGCACACATTCTTTCTCTCACTCTCCTTTTTCTCCCTCTGTCCCTCTGAATATATCTCTTGCCCATCCTCTGGGTCCCCCCCCCATCTTTCTTCCCGGACCTCCTGTCCCATGATCCTCTCATATCCCCTTTTGCCAATCACCTGTCCAGCTCTTGGCTCCATCCCTCCCCCTCCTGTCTTCTCCTATCATTTTGGATCTCCCCCTCCCCCTCCAACTTTCAAATCCCTTACTCACTCTTCCTCCAGTTAGTCCTGACGAAGGGTCTCGGCCTGAAACGTCGACTGCACCTCCTACTACAGATGCTGCCTGGCCTGCTGCGTTCACCAGCAACTTTGATGTGTGTTACTATCAAGCACTGTCTGAACTACCTGAAGGAGGGGGTCAGCCTGAAATGTCAACTACTTACTCTTTTCCAGAGATGCTGCCTGGCCTGCTGAGTACCTCCAATATTTTGCATGTGTTGCTTTGGATTTCCAGCACCTGCAAATTTTCTTGTGACTGAACAAATTCAATTATCTCCATTCTCCCATGCTGATTAGTGCTGCAAAGAATAATGAGGTTCCCTTATGATACAGGTGAGATCTCCTTCCTGAATGTGTGCTCCTAAAGATAAACCAAGTTCATACTATCTGATGTACTGCAACATTTGTTCCATAAACATACAACAGACTAGACACATCAGTTATGTTCAAAAGTTACTTAGTAAAATTAGATCACTTTTGTTCATTTTTATTCCAATTAAATACAATAATTATTTTAAAACAGACAAAAATACATATGTAGTAATTAACATACTCCACATTCCATGTGATACCATTCAAACATTCAAGTTTTTAAAAAACTTTGGTAATGATACAGGATGTTCTATTAATAAATACTGAAACATCACAATCTCTCACATTTGTCAACAATGAAAATCGCATCAAACAGTGGCTTTCTTTCATCCCTGATACATTACCATAACCCAGCAAACTATCCCAACAAACTACCAGACTTGTTTTTGTTAGTCTTATATCAAATTTTACTTTTTTTTTGTTGAATTGAGTTCAAAGTAAATTTTATTATCAAATTACATATATGTTACCACATACCACCCTGAGATTCTTTTTCCTGATCAGACTCAGCAAAACTATAGAATAGTAACTGTAAACAGGATCAATGAAAGATCAAGTAGAGCATAGAATACAATTAGCTGTGCAAATGCAAATATAAACAAATAGCAATAAATACTGAGAGCATGCAATAACAAGATTAAGAATGCTTAAAGTGAGATTATTTGTTGCAGGAACATCACAATAAATGAGTGCAGTTATTCTCTTTTGTTGAAGAGCCTAATGGTTGAGGGGTAATAACTGCTTTTTGAACCTGGTGGTGCGAGTCCTGAGGCACTTGTACCTTCTACCTGATGGCAGCAGTGAGAAAAGGGCATGTCCTGGGTGGTGAAGATCTCTGATAATGGATACTGTGTTTCATGTAGATGTTCTCAATGGCTGGAATGGCTTAAAAGGTATTTCCAGTACCAGGAATGAGGAAATATACTTAATTGCAACTTACTTACTTCAAACATTTTATTTGTGATGTCTACAATAATTTTCATTGATTTATATAAGTTAATGAACAAACAACTTTCTTAATTAGCAAAGCATCATAAGCTGATTAAGAAAAATGAAAGGAAAGCATAAAAGATTATTTGGTTACACGGGAGGCCACAGGCACTGGAATCTGAAACAAAAAAAAGTCAGCTGAAGGAACTCAGTGTGTCAAGCAGCATCCATGAGGAGAATGGAACTGTCAACATTTCAGAGTGAACCAGTATAAGGTAGCAAGTGGGAGTGGTGAAACGGGAAGCAGAGATGACTGGTGGATTGAGCAGGGGCACATCAAGTAGGGAAGGGGAGAGGTGGAATGGGGAGACAGTAGAAGACGGATGGAAACAGAACAAAGACAAATGGAGCAAGGTACGGGGGAGGGTTGTATGAAGGTGGGACACGGCTGCTGGGTGGAGATAAGCAGGAACACACATTGCTGGAATCTGCTAAGTATGAACACGATATTGGAACCATTAGGGGAGAGGTGAATGGCAGATCGAACCAGAAGCAGATTGGTGGGGGAAAGCCTGTGGATGAATTAGGTGTATAGGAGTGGGAGGGGAAGGCCAAAGATGTGGGGACTGGAGGAGGATCCATTGCGGAGAGACTATTTGGTTAGTTCAAGATCACTTTGTTTTGTGTTTGTTACAAATTCATAATCTCATTTTGAATAAACCAAATGCTTTTGCCTCCAGATTGGGATATTCCTGATTTGGTCATCCTGGCATCTCCCTGTTTCCCCCTAGTTTGTTTTTAAACGGAGCTGAATTTGTTTCCACTAAGGATGATTTATTTACATTTCAATTTGTATAGCATTACCAATTGGAATCATCTACCCAGCTCCTTGCAACATTATCTATACTTGCAGGTCATTTCTGCAATGTACTGGTTTATTAAATTATTTTGCAATAATAGTACACAAGAGCAGCATTTAAAATCATTCATTTCCTCCATAAACTTGGCTCATTCTCTTTTGCTTTTTACTCAATAAAAGGGTTAGATGTGGCTTAGGACAATGAGCTAATGGATTTTTACCCAGCAGGATACGGGTGGATATAAAACAACTGCTTAAAGAATTGATCCTTTACCACCACTAAATATATGGAATGAAATGTGGTCTGCATGCAAATCTTCAAATAGCAAACAGCACTTACTGGCATTTGTTTTGCAGGACAGAAACATCTATCCCAAAGATTTGGGCTCCATTTCTAGAGATTGTAGTAGTTAGGGAACATTATTACAGTGCCAGAGACCCAGGTTCAATTCTGCTCTGTAAGGAGTTCAAATGTTTCCCGTGTGCTTCCTCAAACATTCCAAACAGGTATGGGTGAATAGGTTAATTGGGCACATGGGAGTAATTAAGCAGTGTGGACTCATTGGACCAGAAGGGCCTGATACCAGGTTGCATCTCTAAATTATTTTTTAATCTAAGCACAGAAAACCGAGGCTAACAAGCCAGTTCTCTGACCCTCAATACAAGCACAATCTAATTGCAACTGTGAGGATTTCACTACCGCCATGGAGAATAGGCAACTACCCAAACCTCAACAGTAACAGAGCTGTCAAAGTGGATCTCCGCATAATAAGTGTTAGAAAGCTAGCAGATGTCGAGTCCACCCCTGCATCACTGCAAAAGCCTGCATTTCCCACTGTTGTATTTGGGTGATATTGTGATCCAGAGATCCTCCAGAAGTCGTGAATTCTGGCATAAAACTTGGTTACAGCTGTTTATTAGGTGTTACAAGAACAAACAATGAAAGTAAAAGAAACAGGTAATTTTATACGAAAAAACTAGCTCAATAGAGAAATAAAGATATTCCGGTGATAATGAAAAGCCTTTGAATTAATCAGCTTCAGTGGCATGACACAGGCTGCAGAGAAACTTCTAGAAAAATACAGAATCAATTATACTACAATTACTGAAAATTCACCAATTACACACATTCGGATAATTATATAAAGATTATGTAACCCTCAGGTTGTGCTCCATTGCACAAGTCTAGGGAAGACAATCTCTGGCCCTGCCAAACGAGCGAGATTGAGATACAAGTCCACTCCGAAACCCCCCGTTTGTGTGGATGCTGTGTGATTTGTTACCCTGTTACAAATTAGTGCCATGAAATAACACACAGTACACCGCATACAATTACTGTAAACGATTTAGGTTTATAATTCTTAATTTGACTATAGGGTCAGAAAAGGGCCCATTTTAATGAAGCAGTCTGATGTGCACAAGTTGGAGCTCACGGTTTCCCCTTCACTGATCCTCCTACGATCTCCCCAGCCTTCTTCAGATCACAGCTCCGCTCCAGCATCTTCTCTCCTCATCTCCCGCCAAACAACAGACTCAGATCACCCTGGTGTCCGGCACAAGGCACGAGAACACCCTCCCGTCATTGGCTGGCACACAGTCCAAAGCACCCATTATATCTAACCATAACCCAAACACTGCTTCTACAGAAGGATCATCACATTAGCAGTGAAGCCTTTTCCAGGGTGTTACAATTACACCCTATTCTCGTTACATGTGGGGGGTACGTTCCTCGAAGTTGACGCATAACGGGAAATCGGATAATGTGAATAATTATTTAAATGGAGAGAATAGGGATGCGTTCCAGAGGGCTTCCTAAATATGCTTTATCTGTAACTTATTCACATTTTTATACCAATACAACACAAAAGCAGTACTACAAGACAACATTTATATTATATTTAATCAATTTAAGGTAATATTCAATGTAATAAATCACAGAAAGTCAACATCCTCTGGTGTACAGTACTCACCAACAGTGGCAGGTGTGTTTGCTCCAGGAGATGAGTGGCTGTTGTGGTGTCGGGCAGCTTTACATAGATAAGGTGGATGTTGTGGTCATCAGGATAATATCAAGCACAGAAAGGGGTGAAGGAAGACTCACAGAACTCTTAGAGCTGCCGGCAGCAGCAGATTACAGCGATTTGCATGAAGTGGTGAGAGTTGTTTGTTTGGCAGCATTTTGTTTTTCAGCATAAATTTGCTTGTAGGGAAGAAGGGTTGACGGCAGGGAATGACTGAAATGCTGACTCCGTTCTAAACTTGGGTCCATGTCCATCACCATTTGTGCCAAGTGTTCTCACTTCCACCATTCCCTCACCGTTGGTAAACTCCCAGGATTTTCAAAATCTTCTGTTGCTTGCAGCATCTGAGAGATAATTTGCGGTAAAAAAATACATACGCCTTGAATGTGGATTACACCTTGGTCAAGTGGTTGAATCAGTGATGTTGTGTTAGGGGGCAGGAAATGCACTGTTATGTTAGGATGAATGCTGTCCAAATGGTTAGGACGGGCTGGCACATTGTCAAGCAACAAAAGAACTTTAAAGGCAAGATTCTGTTCCCGGCAATAGCGTCCCACAGCTGTGTTACCTTCTGCTGATGCCGCGCTGTTTACAATTTCCAACTATTTTTCAAGTGTTAAAGCGGTTCTCTGCCGCTCGGCTGATGGCCCAGGACATGACATCGGACGCTTAGGAGGCATAGTTAAATATTTCAAGCGCAAAATCACTGCACCATAGGTAAAACCAACAGAAGTTTAAGATCACGCATCCACACCTTGCCAAAACCAATGCGAGAGCAAAGGGAGTGAGATTGTGAGGCGCGCACACCTGACTTGTATTGGCGGGAAAGGCAGTGCTCCTCGCACTGAATTTTGTACGCATATAACGAGACGTTGGTAGAAATAGGTTCCTCGCATAACTGTGAATCCGTATAGTCTGAAGACGCATATAACGAGAATAGGGTGTATAAGCATAGTAAAGTTAAACTGTAAGAAAAATAACAATTCTACGTTCTAATCAAACATCACCAAATACACAAATGGTTGTGGGTTCGCTGGGTTTATTGCCAATCTCCAACTACATTCTGGAAGCACAAGGTGAGAACCATCATGAATTCCTGCCATCCCTCTGGTGAAGGGAGAGTTCCAGGATATATTTTTATTTTATATTATATAATTATACAACTCTCTTTCTGAAAAAGGTCAGGCGAAAGAAAGAGCTGCCAATTGTGGGCCAAATAAAACTTGAGTGCATAAGGTGTATTAGATAGATAAGGTTACAAATAGAGCATTTGGTGCATTGGCCTTCATAAATCAAAGTACTGAGTACAAGAGATGGGATGTTATGTTGAATTTGTATAAGATGTTGATAAAACCAATTTTGGAGTGTTATATGCAGTTCTGGTCACCTACATATAGGAAAAATATCATTACTTTACTTTATTACTTTATTGTCGCCAAACAATTGATACTAGAGCATACAATCATCACAGCAATATTTGATTCTGCGCTTTGTGCTCCCTGGAGTACAAATCGATAGTAAATATAATAAAATTTTAATTATAAACCATAAATAGAAAATGAAAAGTAAGGTAGTGCAAAAAAACCGAGAGGCAGGTCTGGATATTTGGGGCGTACGGCCCAGATCCGGGTCAGGATCCGTTCAGCAATCTTATCACAGTTGGAAAGAAGCTGTTCCCAAATCTGGCCATACAAGTCTTCAAGCCTTCTCCCAGAGGGAAGAGGGACAAAAATTGTGTTGGCTGGATGGGTCGTGTCCTTGATTATCCCAGCAGCACTGCTCTGACAGTGTGCGGTGTAAAGTGAGTCCAAGGACAGAAGATTGGTTTGTGTGATGTGCTGAGCTGTGTTCACGATCTTCTGCAGCTTCTTCCAATCTTGGACAGGACAACTTCCATACCAGGTTGTGATGCACCCCAGAAGAATGCTTTCTACGGTGCATCTATAAAAATTAGTGAGGGATTTAGGGGACAAGCCAAGTTTCTTTGGCTTTCTCAGGAAGCTAGGTTGAAAGCAGAGAGAAAATTTACAAGGATGATATTAGGACTTGAGGATCTGAGTTTATAGGGAAAGAAATGTTAGGAAAATGAAGGAAGATTTGGTAGAGGTATACAAAATTATGAGAGCTATTGACAAGGTAAACGTAAGCAGCATTTTCCACCAAGATTGGGAGAGAGTAGAATTAGAGGTCATGGGTTAAAGGTAAATCATAAAGGAGCTTCAACATATTTCCACCTCAAGGTACCGTGCAGTTTGGAAAGGAACCTGTTGCAGTGGCATAAGAATTTGCTACCATTTGTCCTTGTGGCCTTTAATGGTCATGAGTCTAGGAGGTGCTTCAGCATGGTCAGGGCGAATGTCAGACTAAATGACTCATACTACACTACAATCGGTGACAAATCACAACAAGATGGAATCGATATGGAGAGGATGTTTCTTACAGTGAGAGAGTCTAGGACCAGAAGGTACAGCCTCAGAATAGAAGGATGTCCCTTAAGAACAGAGATGAAGAACTTCTTTAGCCAGAGGACAGTAAATCTGTGGAATTCATAGCCACAGATGGCTAGAGGCTATCATTGGGTATACTTAAAGTGGAGGCTGATAGGTTCTTAATTATTGGGCATCAAATATTATAGGGAGAAGGTCAGGAGAATGGGGTTGAAAGGGAAAATGGTGAATTCGGCTCATGGGCCATATGAGCTAATTCTGCTCCAGCGTTTTATGGAGATCCAATCAATCAAATCAATCCCAATACCATCTTTAACCCGCCAACACTATGCAGAAACTCCAAACCACCATACTGGCACAGTCCAACAACTGACAAAGCTGCTGCTTCATATTTCCAGCCTCCCAGGTGCTGTCCTTGTAGAGCTGAAACATTCTCCCCAAGACCCTATGGGTTTGCTGTGGGTGCTCCATACAATCCATACATGCACAGGCTAGTGGGTCAATGTAAATAGACCATGGTGTGTAGGTGAATGGCAGAATCTGGTTGAAGTTGAGGGAGACATAGGGAGAATGAAATGAGATTAGCATAATGCATAGGCTCTCCGAGCATTCCCACCCCCCACGTTTCGCTGAACCCATCCTCTCGTACATGCCCATCAACTTCACCCAGGTTCTCCGACCACCTATCTACAACTTATTACCATAGCCAATTAACTGTTGTGACTTTGTCTTTGGGATATGGGGGGAAACTGACCCCCATGGTGCTCCATCAAGAGAATGTGAAAATACCACACAGACAGCACTGGAAGTCAGGACTGACGCAGGCCAACAGAGCTACACCCCAACAATGCTAATTATTATACCATTATGCCGCCTTCAACAATGCATTTTCAGAAATAATATGCAAGTACTGTTCTATTTAGGCTAGCAAATAAAATACTTATATTTCATGTCAAATAATTTATTATACAACCCTTGAATTTTTATTTTAAAAACTGTACCTCACTGAGGCTGAAGTAGACATGGCAATGACACCAAGCTATTTATATGCTTCTCTTAAAAATTACAAGTGATAATGAAATAATGAAGTATGTGATTCCAACATTGGAAGAAATCATCAGTATATCAAATTCTTTCGACACCTTTTATTTAAACATTGCAAAACATTTATGCGCAGATATTACAAGTAGGTACCTTCAACACCACTGAAAAACTGTTAATGCCACCAGGCAATTTACTTTATTTTGTATCCTAGCAGCATTACCACTCTCCGCAGTGCTTCTATTTATGAGTTACATGCTGGTTAAAATACCAGACAATTAACATTAGATAACTAAGGTCAACATCCAGTGAACTGTCAAAATGAACTCATACAGTTAGCACCAGAATAAAACTGCCCATTAACACTTACTATTATATCTGCTTTGTGTCCTTTAGTGAAGGAAACTTACCTCACCTACACAGCCTCATCTTTTTGTACTCTCCTTCCTCATCACTTCCTTGGGGGTCAAGGTGATTACTAACGCCTCTATGTGATCTGCACATACGCTGCTCTAAATGGGCTTCAGTGAGTTTGATGGGACAGATGGGTGGTGAGGTAGTTTGGGAAATGTTGTCACCCTTTTGTCATCTCTCCTCCCTTACAAATTCATGTTTCTCATTGTCCCTTGGGATTTTTTTTCATTTCGAATGCCTGTAGGTCAGGAATTCCCATGAACTGATGAGAATGTTACGCTTTCTTCAAGGAGGCTTTGAAAACATCTTTGTACCATGATGCACAGTTTCTAGAGCAACCTCACGGACTTTTACTGTTATCTGTACGGAGTATCTTATTTTATAAATGTTTAATGCAGGACCAGTTCCCCATACACTTCAACAGACAAGTGAAAGGTGGTAAGGAGATTGGCCTCACTACACACAAACTGCAGTTCTATGACAGAGGCTGCATCTGCTGTTGATCCACTGGTCTGAACCATTTCTTGGATATGTTCATATAAGAGCTGTAGAACGGAGACAAACTTCTGAGGAAAAGGATGCACCACTAAAACACTCACAGGTAAAAAAAACAGTAGTTGAAACTGCATCCTTCACTTTACTTGCAGTGGACAAAACCTGCATTACAACTCAGAGAATAGGTCTTCGGCCATCCAGGTGAGACAAGTTACAACAAATGTGCTAACGAGGAACCATCTAAGCAAAACATAGACATTCCAAACTTTTAACTTGTATGGAGAAAACAAATTCTACATCACATTCCAGTTGGACACATTAATGATACTTAGTACTAACAGCGGAAATATTCATGACGAAATATACGTTTAGAGAGCAAAATGGAATGAAGAAAACTTGCCAAAATCCTTCTTAAAGCAAAGTTTTCACAGCTTGAATTATTTCTCAAGTAACATCATAGATAGACAATGCAAATCAGGTATTCCCCAATATTGTTCAGTATGACATTAAGGCCGCAATGTATCATTCCAGTGTAGCGTTTTTACTTTCACTGTATCACTCCAGCTATGGATTCTTCAAACACATTAACACAGTTTTTCTTTACAATAACACTATCTGATTCCTGGACATTGTATACAGCTCTGTCCTCTCACTAACTCCTCTTATTAATTTATCAGGGAAATGACTTCTACAGTTTATCACTATGGTAATCCTAGCCTTATATTTTAATCATCACTCCTGGATCCTCTTCGCAAGTGAAGTAACATGTTTACTCTCTTCCCTAGTTACAACAAAACATCAACTATGTTGCTCTTTCCGGAAATCCTGCCTGACTTACTGAGTGTTTCCAAAAATTTGTGTTTTTATTTCAGATTCAAAGCATCTACTGTTTATTGATTTTCATTTACAAAGTTCTTTAATTCAATTGAAACACTAAACCCCAAGTCTACGCGAGAATATGGCTTGATTAGATGTTGGCCTCTCACTTCAAACCAAGGATCGGGATAGCAGACTGAAGATAATAAAACTGCGAGGGCAAATACTCTGTGAATGAGCATCAGCAACACCAGGACAGGCCCACAAATGAAAACACTAATCAAATAAGGAAAACTGCAGTTGTCATAGAGTAAAAACTTTAATACAACAATTTTAACAAGATGCTTGAAAACGAAAAGATAAAACAGAGAGTGCAAACCACTGCTGCAAAATTATTGGATAATAATCCAAGATCCTTGCTTCCACGTATTGGTAAGGGTAGGGTCTGAAGCGGGTGAAGCACTAAAAGCCCTGTGGATTTTCAGCCCATCAATATGCTTCACTCTGTTTTGTTATTTTCAAATTATTTCTTTCTGATATTGGTACTATATCAAATACAGTAAAACTATTTGTATTGAAGCAGCAATTTAAGTATCAAGTATTCCTGCATTGAGAAGAATGGGAAACTGTGAGAGAATTAATTGAGGAAATCACCATAGAAACAGAAAGGTGATCAGACAAGTTATGTTAACAAATTTAAGCTTAGTTCAAACAAATGAGAAAACATTACCACTTTAATAATTTTGTAAAAAAAAAATGCATGCTCCTAAAAAAAGCTTTAAACATTTAATTCAAGTTGGAGAGTCAAATTGTAGAGATCTGCAGGTAAAGGCGACATCATCTTTACACTAATTGAAAATATGCATCAAAATATTTTGTTTTTCAATTAGTTCTAAAATCATGTTTGAGCTTGTGCACAAATTATCCAGAATCTGGCATTTCCAGTTTTTCTGCTTTCCTGAGAAAACTAACCTGCCTAAATTGGTTTTGTATAAACAGAAACTCTTTCTAGTGAAGGCACTGGTATGAAAAGTAACTTCCACACTATTCTTATCTTTTGTGTCTGGACATTCCAAGTATTTCTGCAATGAGAGGAATGTCAAATAGGGAGTAACAAAAATTGCACTGGTCATTTATGGTGTTCCCTATTATTACTCAGTTGTACAGTATTTGAACATAGAAAAGGATTTCCTGGACAATTGGGTAGCAGTGTCTGTATTGGAACTGCCATTTGACAACAGGTACAAAATACTGCACTGCTGGTAAAAGAGGAAGTATGCCCCCCTCACTAGACTGAGAAAAGGAAGCAACACTGAAGTGGTTTCTAATCCTTCACTTTTTTTTAAATAAATACTCAAAGTAAATCCCAACTTCATTTTCATCAAGGTGCCACTCTACTTCGTAAAATTATTTCAGGCTCTTAAATACAGGATAATTTGATAAAATTTCTACATACCACACAAGCTAGCTGGGGTATGCTCTTATGCTCTAAAATACTTTGCCATTAGAATATCATTTAAACATACACAGCAGCAGCAAGTGTTGAGCGGAGTAGCTTTCCATCAGATTTAACCCATGAACACTACCTATTTTTTAATATTTCTTATTGTAACTTAGTTATTTTTTATGTAATACACTGTACTGCTGTTGCAGAGCAACAAATTTCACAACAATAAACGTGATTCTGAGATTGGTTAAAGCTCACATTTATTAAATTTAACAAACTTGCTTGATTTTGAAGATCTTTACTTTCTGCCTCAGAAAGTAAAGGGTGTAATTAAAATACTCCCACAGGTAGTAAGTAATCTGGTCATCACATATTGATTCCATTGATGTCTTTCCTTGATCAACGTAATCACTACCTTCTCTCATCCTACCTGGTTGCATGGTTTAACCCACTCTGCTCGAGGCTTTATGGTGGATGACTAATTAAGCATCAATCCATACATCTGGTCTGCCTGTTACAGTGGCACGTTCCTCTCTTGCCAGAACTGGTGCATAGAGTCAGAGAGTGCTACAGCACAGAAACAGGCTCGTCAGCCCATCTAGTCCATACCAACCCATTAACCTGCCCAGTCTCATTAACCCACATGCAGACCATAGCCCTCCACACCCAGACCATCCATATACCTATCCTAATGTCTCTTAATGTTGAAATCAATCATCTCCCACTTCCACTGGCAGCTCATTCCACTCTCACCACTCTGAAAGAAGAAATTCTCCCCCCCTCCCATGTTCCCCTTAAACATTTCACCTTTCCCCCTTAACCCATGACCTCTACTTCTAGTCTCAGCGAACCCCAGTGGAAAAAGCCCATTTGCATTTACCCTATCTATACCATTCAATCTTGTATACCTCGATCAAATCTCCCCTCATTCTTTTATGCTCTAGAGAATAAACTCCTAACCTATTCAATCTTTCCCTCTACCTCAGTTCAAGCCCCAGCAACATCCTGGTAAATCTTTTCAGCACTCGTTCAAAATATGACATCTTTCCTGTAGGTAGATGACCAAAGCTGCACACAATTCTCCAAATTGTCTTATGCAACTTCAATATAACATTCCAACTCCTGTTCTTAATACTTCAATTTAGAAAGGTCAATGTGCCAAAAGCTTTCTTTACGACTTTATCTACCTGTGAAGCCACCTTCAATGAATTATGGATCTGTATTCCCTGATCCCTCTGTTCTATCACAACTCTCATTGCCCTGCTTCTTACTGTGTAAACGGAACAACAGCTACACCTGCCCCTACACCTCCTCCCTCATTACCATTCGGGGCCCCAAACAGTCCTTCCAGCTGAGGCGACACTTCACCTGTGAGTCTGTTGGGGTCACCTCCTGTATTTGGGGCTCCCGATGTGGCCTCCTATACATCATTGAGAGCTAAAAGATTGGGACACCGCTTTGCCAAGCAACTATGCTCTGTCCGCCATAAAAAGCAGGATCTCCTAGTGGCCACCCATTTTAATTCCACTTCCTATTCCCATTCCAACATGTCAGTCCATGACCTCCTCTACTATCACGATGAAGCCACTCTCATGTTGGAGGAGCAACCCTCATATTCTGTCTGGGTAGCCTCTAACCTGATGGCATGAACATCGATTTCTCGAACTTCTGGTAATGCCCCCCTTCACTATTCCCCATACCCATTTCCCTCTCTCACCTTATCCCCTCACCTGCCCATCATCTCCCTCTGGCGCTCCTCCCTCTTCTTCCTTACGTGGTCTTCTGTCCTCTCCCATCAGATTCCCCCTTCTCCAGCTCTGTATCTCTTTCACCAATTAACTTCCTAGCTTATTACTTCACTCCTCCCAGTTTCACCTATATCCTTGTGGTTCTTCCTCCCCTCTCCCCACTTTCTTATGAAGGGTCTCGGCCCAAAATGTCCACAATACTCTTTTCCATAGCTGCTGTCCGGACTGCTAAGTTCCTCCAGCATTTTGTGTGTTTAAGTCTTACCCTGGTTTGTCCTCCCAAAGTGCAACACTTCACACGTGTCTGCATTAAATTCTATCTGTCATTTCAGCCCATTTTTCTAGCTGGTCCAGATGCCACAGCACACTGTAAGTTTTCAAGAAAATTTGGTAAAATCATCTTGAAAAATGTAGCAAGACTTCCTTTCCAATTTGGCAGACTACTTCATGGTCTACTGCCAATTCAAAGGTTGAAATTATTTAACCTTGTAGCAAGATTAGCAAAACTAGTCAACTCTGAGATCTGAAAGTATAAAAACAAAAGTTTAAACATCTTAGAGAATGAAAGACTTCATAAGACCATAAGACAATGGAGCAGAAGTCGGCCATTCGGCCCATCGAGTCTGCTCCGCCCATTTTATCATGAGCTGATCCATTCTCCCATTTAGTCCCGCTGCCCCGCCTTCTCACCATAACCTTTGATGCCCTGGCTACTCAGATACCTATCAATCTCTGCCTTAAATACACCCAATGACTTGGCCTCCACTGCTGCCAGTGGCAACAAATTCCATAGATTCACCACCCTCTGACTAAAAAAATTTCTTCGCATTTCTGTTCTGAATGGGCGCCCTTCAATCCTTAAGTCATGCCCTCTCGTACTAGACTCCCCCATCATGGGAAACAACTTTGCCACATCCACTCTGTCCACGCCTTTCAACATTCGAAATGTTTCTATGAGGTCTCCCCTCATTCTTCTAAACTCCAAGGAATACAGTCCAAGAGCGGACAAACGTTCCTCATATGTTAACCCTCTCATTCCTGGAATCATTCTAGTGAATCTTCTCTGTACCCTCTCCAACGTCAGCACATCCTTTCTTAAATAAGGAGACCAAAACTGCCCACAGTACTCCAAGTGAGGTCTCACCAGCACCTTATAGAACCTCAACATCACATCCCTGCTCCTATACTCTATTCCTCTAGAAATGAATGCCAACATTGCATTCACCTTCTTCATTACTGACTCAACCTGGAGGTTAACTTTAAGGGTATCCTGTACGAGGACTCCGAAGTCCCGTTGCATCTCCAAACTTTGAATTCTTTCCCCATTTAAATAACAATCTGCCCGTTTATTTTTTCTGCCAAAATGCATAACCATACACTTTCCAACATTGTACTTCATTTGCCACTTCTCTGCCCATTCTTCCAATCTATCCAAGTCTCTCTGCAGACTCTTCATTTCCTCAGCCCTACCGGCCCCTCCACCTATCTTCATATTGTCAGCAAACTTAGCCACAAACCCATCTATTCCATAATTCAAATCGTTGATGTACAATGTAAAAAGAAGCGGCCCCAACGCCAACCCCTGTGGAACACCACTGTTAACCGGCAGCCAACCAGAATAGGATTCCTTTATTCCCACTCTCTGCTTCCTGCCAATCAGCCAATGCTCTATCCACATATGTAACTTTCCTGTAATTCCATGGGCTCTTATCTTGTTAAGTAGCCTCATGTGTGGCACCTTGTCAAAGGACTTCTGAAAATCTAAATATACAACATCCACTGCATCTCCCTTGTCTAACCTACTGATAATTTCCTCAAAAAATTGTAATAGGTTTGTCAGGCAGGACTTTCCTTTAAGGAATCCATGCTGAGTTCTGCCCATCTTGTCATATGCCTCCAGGTACTCTGTAACCTCATCCTTGACAATCGACTCCAACAGCTTCCCAACCACCAATGCCAAACTTCATAAAGTTAGCAAAGGAAAGAATACAGAATAGTCAAGACTGAAAGAGATCAATTGCTATAAATTGGCTTTTGAACTTCTAATTAGACAGAGTTTGAGATTATTTATAACCAGAGGTCAAAGCACTTTGGGAACCTTTGAAAGACATGATGATCAAATTATTGAAAAGAATCCAGAGGGTCAGACTACAAATCTGGAGACATTATTGTCACTGTACAACAGCTGGAGAATTTAATTCAACTAATGAAATAAATCTGGAAGAAGTTAGCTGCAGTGGAACTAATGAATTGTAAAAATCCATCTGGTCCAATGATAACCTTCAGAGAAGGAAATCTACTATCATTACCCCTTTGGTCTTTATAATAACCAGACCTACACTAATGCAGTTGACTCATATGTTTTCTGAAGTCATTTAACAAATCACCAAAATTAAGACTATACAATAAATGTTCAGGCTAGACAAGAAACACCCAAATCCCATGATCTGCAAACTTTTTCAGAGTTTCCTCTGAGAAAGAGTGGACATCGTGGGTCGATTAGCATGTTTCCATGCTGTATGACTCTTATGTTGGCTGGTGGCGTGGAGATATGTCTCTACCAAAGGAGGTGTATGACGCTCCTTCCTTCTACTAGCCTGCAGGTCACCTTAGGTAAGGTGGAGCAGCTGCTTAGCAACTCCTCCCCACTCCCCGATCGGGTCACATGAAGCCACAGGATCAGGTGGTGGATGATCATATGAGCAGCTGGTACATATCACGTCCTGGTTATACAACCACTGAAACCAGGCAAGCAATGTCTGAAGAGTATTGATAATGGCTTAGGTCACCTATTTTGTAAAAACACTGACCAGAAGGTGACAATGGTAAAACACTTCTGTAGGAAAATTTGCCACAAACGATCATGGTCATGAGAAGACCACAATCGCCTATGTCATACCACACGTCACTTTATGAACAAAGGAATGACTTTATGATTAGCCTCAAATTCTCATGTTGTGATTGGTGGGGGGCAACCATCTATTTAATGAGTGGTTTTAAACGGTGGGGAGATTTTAAATGAGCAGCAACTCTCCCTCCAAAATTCCATCAACTTCAACTGCACTTGATAAACATGGTCGTGACATCAACAGCAGTCACTAACTTCTAAAAATTTCTCAGTTATATTTCAAAGACTCTTAAGGAAACCAGTTGTTGGCAAAACTCAAGGTTTTGTTGTGCAAATAATTAGTTAACTATCATTCTCAAGAGATCTTCATTTTATCTTTAATTAGAAGGGGGCTACCAATCGATTGGTTGCAAGTGTACACAAAAAGTTTGTGCAATTTTACGCATTTGTCATAGATTTGTGCTGCAGATCCAATACAATTCTTCAGTACCATAGTCAGGATCCCCAACGTAATTGTGTTCATTCACAGAAGAGCTCCAAGTTCTCCAATGGACAACAGCAAGCAGTCTGAAAACCAGTATTGCTAATGGTGGGGGTGGAGCTGCTATATAAATATTAGGAGACTGATAAATGTGCACTTCACGTTAGTGAAGTTAGATACCAGAAACATTTGCACCAGTGCTAGATTCCAAAAGTGATAAGCTGGCATTTATGGAACCTTACCTTAGTTAATTATCAACTATTAGTTGCAGGATTACCTTTTCTTTTTCTGTGGAATTACTAAATTCTGTTTTCTCCTGCTTCTTCTATTGTTTAGCACAAGTATAGTCCCATATTATAGTTTAAAGACGTTGGCACCTCAATTCCCAGACATGCCCGCTGCTGCTCCTGCCATCCTCCTACACTCCACAATTAACACCCACAGAAAACTGGCGAGTCTGCCATAACTCTGTGTAGTTTTATATCCTGGGTGAAGTCTAACCAGGACAGTGCTACCGCGTCCAAGCAATGGAAGAAAATTCCGAAAACACTCTCGAGGTAGGGGGGAGGGTCTTCGTGAACTGAAATTGTTATCAGACCGGCACAGAAAGCAATACTGAGTAACTCTTTGAGGAACTGGGCACTTATATAATGGTTTCTTTCTATAGCAAGATCTGTAGATAATTATGTTCCGTTTAGGTATCCGCTTCAATTTCACACTCGACTAGCGCTCAGGCTATCATTCATCCAAGGCTTTTGGTTTGTTTCCACCAGAGGATTATTTAGCTTCTAACACTAAGAATGTCAAACAAAGAGAGAAATGCCCAGCGGACACAGGCGATGTGCTTCGTTTAATTGGAGAGCAGACATTTTTACTGATGGGCGTTAATTTACACCCGAAGTCAGCTCAAAGACAGAGTTTTACAAGGCGAGGTGTTTCATTAGTACAGAGTTCCGGGATAAAGAAACCTCGGCAAAAAGCGAGATCTCATGTTGCGTGCTGAATACCCTTCCCAGATCCACAATACATTTTCGCTCTCGCTCTCTGCCGGGGAATTTATTTGATGAGGGTGAAATCCATTTTACCGTAACCAGCCTGTTTATTCACTGCTGGGAGTAAAAGGTGGCAGGTCACAATCACTGGAATTATGGTTCGAATCCCAGATTTCCACAAAATTGAGCGCGATTGAGTGAGTGAAAATTAAACTTATGTATAAATTTGGCAGACGCTCAGAGGGTTGCTATTTGGCGCGAAAACAATTTCTGGGAAATTTTGAGTATGAGCAACAGGTCATGAATGGGGGAAGGGAGTTTGCTACTCGTCAACCTCGGTTTTAAATTGTAACTTCGGCACGCAAAATAAAAAAAATAAACTCCATCTCGACTAGACGCGGCTTCATTCAGCGAAGAGTCACCCCGTAGAAAATAATCCGACAGAAGGTCGGAAGTTTCATGTCAACAAATAAAAATGAGGCAAAATTGCGAGCTACGAAATGAATGCACAGAAGTATAACTTTGTGTGCGTCTATGCCAAGTGGGAACTCGTGTTTTTTTCTTGGGGGGGGGGTCCGGTTCCTACCTGTACGGTGGATGAGTGGAGAGAATCAGGCGCCGCTTCAGCTGTCGTCTGCGGTGCTGCCAGCGCTCGGCGAGTGGGAGAGAGAGAGCACGTCGCGCAGGCACACGGAACCGCTGATGACCTCACGTCTAATGCAACTAGACCATCTTTCCGAGAGTTTTCTGCCACTGGCACCGAAAGGAGAACGCTTCTTACACCTCAGTCGCACGATTTCAGCACTGAGTAAATACGTTTCCTGTAAACAGCGGTGTGGCTTCTTGGCTCAGAAGGAAGTTGGAAAAGGGTAGAAACGAAATACTCCAATGTCGGAAACAGCTTAATTGCTGGAAGTGCTTGGCTAGAGAAGCACTGCCCATGTTTCCCTCGACAGTGTTGTCTCCTGCCCTGCTGAGTGTTTCCAGCATTTCCTGTTTTATTTAGGGCCTTTTAAAAGCATCCGGAACAAGAGGGGATTGAAATTACACATTGAGAAGATAAGGGAGTTTTCTGGGGAAATAAGACTTTGGGAATCTGTGACCTCCTGGTATGGCTTTGGAGGCCAAGTCATTGGATTTATTTAAAGCGGAGCAGAGCATAATAAAATGCTGGAGGAACTCAATAGGCCAGGCACCATCTATGAAAAAAGAGTGAACAGTCTACATTTCGGACCAGACCCTTCATTCTGACTTGACTGAAGGGCAGACCACACTCGATGAGCCGAATGGCCCAAGTCTGCTCCTGTGTCTTATGGTCTGATAGTATTATTGAATGCAAAATGATTCCAGTGGCCTAGAAATTGTTTCAGGCCTTTAAAGACATGTGAAATTAGGGGTGTGCAACAGGCCAGTTTATGTTTAAAACATGAGTCCTGCTGCAAAGTCTATTAATGTCTAAAGCATCATATATAACAGAATCTGCTTTGTATGCATAAAAGCTTTGATTCCATATCCTTAAGCATTGTAGTGGAACTTGGGCAGTTACAGGGTATTCGCTTAGGGTGGTGAAGAGATGGTTAAAGCTTCACTCATGGAAGGATTGAGCCCCTGAAGGTTGAGCCTGCATCCCAATGATCAACTGGGATGAGGTGGATCAGGATCACAGTGGGAGGATGCAGAGAAAAGTGAGTGTGGATGGATCATGAATACGATTAATGATTGGCCACATGAATGAAAATTTCACTAAGGACCACGATGTACGTTTCTGAGAGAAACTCCAATGTACCAATCAGTCAGTAGATGAAATAACACAATTTAATGACCTTGGACCCACCAGGTAACTTGGTTCCACTCAATTTCTTTGGGTTCTTTGGTGGCTTTGTGGGATGGGCAAATTCAGCTGCAAGTGAAATAGTTGGTGATTGAATGTGTACATTGTTTAGCGTTGCTTTTCTTGGTCTCAGCATACTCTTGACATAAAGTCTAGAGCAGGACATGGGGTCCAAGTTAGCGGTAAGGGTTCATGGCATAAAAAGGGTTGGGAACCCCTGGGACTAAAGGTTCATCAGGGTTCTTTAAATGTTCTTCCATTTTCAATGGTCACCGGCCTACAGATTCCTTCAAATTGGAGCTGCCATTTTTTTTTCAAGATTTTGAGAATATCCTTAGTGGCACTGGGAGAGTCATCACAATAATTATTCTGAACTGTCTCCTTCAGTGGCCAGTTTAATGCTGTATGACCTTCAGAAAAAGATGCATGCATATTAATTTTATCATGATAATGCAAATATAATTGGACTTTGAATCAGCATCAAAATGATTGGTTTATGTACAAAACTGCAATATGGTTGAACTAGAAATCATTGCAAACAAACTGGATCCAAACAAGTTCATAAGTACATATGCAATTGGTGTATGATTTACACAACAGTTGGATTATGCCATCACCATGAAAACAGCTAGAACATAAGTAGTTCAATGCAAGATTATGAAATTCTGTTGCAAACTCAATCAACATTATTCTGGTGCGAAGTACTTCAAACACAAGCAGAGCATGAGCTGAAAAACCACAACTTAAATGTGAATCCAAAAAGAAAGGCTGTTGACCCCGTAGAAACAGTTTGTCCTGAGCCTGAAGGTTCCAACAGAAGATGGAAGATGGAATGAAGCAATATTCAAGATTGTTTATCGTCACTCTTCAGCACACAAGTGTAAAGGAGAACAAAATGATTGCTACTCCAGATATGCTGCAGCATAAAAGAACACACAAAGCATAAAGAATGCAATACAAAACACCAAAACAAACTCATGAGTTTGAGTCAAAGCAAAAATACCTCAGATTTGAATGAATGTTATTCCCTGGCAATGTAGGTCTTGTCCTCAGCCACATACTTTACACCAGCTCATTTCTGATCATTATGAAGTAGAATACGAATTTAATCTCAATGGGCTGCAAGTGCACATGACTATCTACAGCATATGCCCATCGATAATCTGCAGCTGTGACCACAACTTCCAGGTACAAGAGAGTTTTTAACCTTTGAAAAGAAAGCAAATGAACACACCATGGCTCCTCCTTTTCTAGTACCTGGAAATCCAAGTATTTCAGCCAGGGACTAGGAATGCCATGCCAAACCACTGCCCATCCTTTAACACCACCACAAAAAGGAACATCAGCCAACTTTCTAAAGCGTGATGCAGCAGTGTCCAGAATTAGACTGTAGGCCAGACCATCAAGTAGGTTCATTTTCTGTAGTTTGGTTAATCCCACCAAGGAATTCAGGTACAAAATGTCCATCGTCCCAACTGCTTAAGTTCATTTTTTTTTTACCATTATTTTGGATTTAACTCTCAAAAACAGACAATAAAAGTTTAGGCAGTTCCACTCATTGTATTATTTATGCCCCTTCCATCACACTTGCATTGGAAGTATTGGAATTGTTCATTAAGTGCACACAAATTAATGCTGAATTTTGGCCTCATTATTCTGGTTGTTCTAATTATAATAATCTCTCTCTCTCTCTCTCTCTATCTATATATATATATATATATATATTATATCTCATAAAAAACCTTAGTCCTTTACTTTGTTGAAACACAAGCCAAGTTTATATAACCTGAATATATAATAGTTGAGTTCCCTTTGCTGCCTTGCCAAAACTAATACATCCTTCTTGAAATGCAGCAAATAAATTGGAATGCAGTATGCCAAATGAGTCTGAACAAGGCTCTGTACAACTGAAATGTAACTTCCTCCTCTTTGTATTTAAACCCTCTTGTGAGAAAGGACATCTTTATGCATTCTTTTGTTTTTTTTAACTGTTCAATGATTTGTATGTACTCACTCATTAACAGGTGAGTTGTTAGCTACTCACCCATTGGAAAGTGCTTGCTGCTCATGCACAATTTGTGGAGACTTGATTTATTTGCTAGGAGTTGTAACTGCAAGTCACTCCGTTTGGGTATTCTTTTCAGACCTTAGTTTATAATTTGCATTGCTGTCTCAGGAGAAAAGGGCAATTCAACATTTAATTAATTATGTTCTTGGCTAGGTAACAATGAACTTGTTCACCATGGGGGTGGCATAGTAGCAAAGTGGTTTGCATAATGTTATTACAGTGCCGGTGATCAGCGATAGGCATTCAATTCCCGCCATTGTCCGTGAGGAGTTTGTCCCTTTGGCAGCATTGTTTTCTCTGGGGACTTTGAGTTCCTCCCACATTCTAAAAACATATGGGTTAGAGTTAGTAAATTGTGAGCATTCTTAAACATGGCGACACTTACTCACTGCCCCCAGCACAATGTGACTGTGTTGGTCGCTGATGCAAGTTGCACATTTAATTATATATTTCAAAGTAATCTAATCTAATGTAGTCAAAGCTAATCTAATCAAATTGAAGTCTTTTACCTCAGTTGAAGTGCATGAGTAATTTCATTTTCATTGGCAAATTACCTTTAAGTGTACATGAAACTTGATTGAGTCTGGACGTCCAATCAAGAAGTTGAATCTGCACCTTCATTTTAAGAAAAGAAAAGAAAATTGTTTTGCAGATAACTTATTTTAACTACTCTTACATCTGATTAATAATACTGAAGACTTCACCTGTAATTCCATGTTGCTGAATTAGACATTTTTAAATTCTAAGTATCTTAATTTAAGGAGGCATCTCCTTAAGGACACAAAAGGAAATCAGAAACTGAAGTTACATGTTTAGGTATTAACTCACTGGATTTTGAAGAAGAGGCACAATCCATTTCAATATCTTAAATGGCTCCTTTATTGGTAGTGGAGCAGGATTACCGTACTAAGAGTATTCCTGCGACATGAAAGTAATTCAACAAAGAAAGTGAGCTGGTAAAGACTTTGATTCAAGAGGGTACTTGAATGTCAATTTAAAATCGTCGGCACAAGATTGCTGTCTAATAGCATTGTGAAAACCTTCAGAGAGGTGCAGCCTTTCAAAGTATTTGGTGTAATCTTTTCAATTTTCTTTATGGCTTTTCAGCCAAGAGGCCTGAGGATGTGTAGCTGGGAATGTGTGTAGAAAATAATTATAACAGTCCATGTTATAAATCAGAAACACTGAGCCTGGGAAATAGTTTTTATATATGTTGTTGAAATGGGTAAGCTATATTGATATAGACTGCTGTTCAAATTGTCGGGAAAGATATACTGACTTCCTAATCACATTTTTATTTTATAAAGAGCCTGCATTTGATTTGCCATTCCGTGTTGTTTGTATTCCTAGGAATAAAATAACATTTTCAGACGTCTTGCCAGTCCAACAGAATCCATCCAGCGGTTTGTTCCTGAGGAAGACTGTTATGTTAATGATAATGAACACTATTTACATTTAACAGTTCTCTGAAAATAAAATGTGTTAAGAAAGATAAATAACTCAAGTGCAGTGCATAGCGTAATGAGTTACTTTACTAAAAGTAGTCCTGGAGGAATTTATGTAAAATAAAACATAATGTATTGATTAGGTACGAAAATCAATGTTACAATGCCAGTGACCCAGGTTCAGTCCCCCTCCTCCCCCTGTCTGTAAGGAATTTGTTCATTCTTCCTGTGATCAGGTGGGTTCCTCTGGGTGGCTCAGTTTCCATCCACATTCCCAAGGACATATGGGTTACTAGGTTAATTGGTCACATGGGAGTAACTGGGCAGCCTGGGCTCATGGGGCCAGAAGGGCCTGTTGCCATGCTGTATCTCTAAACAAATAAATATTGAATGGTAAGTTTCGTCCAAGATTAATTGGTGACATGAAATGGTGAAATATTTAATTTATTTCTTCTTATGCTGTGCTGCACAGTGATGGAAGTGGACTTTGATTATTTTCTCCAATAAGATTATATAAAGAGCTAGAAATTACTGCTTGGTTGTATTTGAAAAATGATATTAATTGGGCTTTTAAGCTCTTTATCAACATCAGAATGAAAAATGAGGCAGTAATGCCAATGGTGTAGCATTTGAGACAGTACTTAAAGGGAATGAAAAGAAAGCGCAGATCAAATGTCAGTGAAGAAAGTAGGAGAAGATAGAGGCAATAAATGGAAGGGTGGAGAGAAAACAAAGCGATGTGAGGGAAAGGATAGTTTATATTTAAAATAAACAAGTCAGAGTCAAAGATATTGTGATCCAATTACATTCAGGAATTACCATTTTATTTTGTTAGAAATTGAGAAGTGCGTACCAGGTGGGTGTATGAAATATACAAGCCTTTTTCATCCATGCATAATATCAAGGACTACATCCTTACTGTCACAAAACATCCCAAAATGTTTCACAGAATCATAATCAAATAAAATTTGACTAGTATAGAGGGGTTGTCATGACCAGGAACAGTGAAGCACGAAGCCCATAAGCACATGCTGTACTTTCAGTGGGGAAAAAACTGAATAGATGGTGACATATAATGAAGGATAACTGGCTTATCTTCAACCATTGCGTAATTACCTAATACAGATGTAATGGAGTTCTTGATGGTGACCAATTGTATGAGGAAAAATTCAGGTGGGAAAGATCTTTAGCAACCAAAGTTCTTTCAAAATCTTTCCCCTGCTAATTCTTTTCACCTTAAGTGATCTATCACAAGACGAAACAAGCACCCTTTGGTAGATATTCTGATAACAGCCTGCTTTATTTTATGTTATTATTAATACCTTTGTAAGGTACTCTCTGTAGCTAAATAGCAAGCTCCAGCTTGGAGTTTTTAATACTGTATCAAGAAGATATATGCTTCTCTTGGCTCTCCTAGATTCCTAATAATGAATCAGTCCTTACTTTTGTCAGTGCCATCCTTTCAGCTGCAGAAGATGTAATTTTTTTGCCAAAGCCAGAGATTCATACAAAGTAGAACTTGAGAATGGGCCTGACAAGATCTGGAAGGAGCAGTGCAAGGAGGGCAGGCTGGCTTACAAAATTTCTTGGCAATTCTGGTCTATCTATCCAATCTATAACCAGGTTTCTCCCCCATGATCATCCTCTCACTCAAATTGGTGAATAAATCACATTCAGTTTTCGCTGGGCTTGGGGTAATTTTATTTTGGAAGTTTTCTCTGCTAAAGTCCATGGGAATCAGGTAAACAGATAAACTCCAAGGAAGAGTTCAATGCTTCTGTTATGGACCTGGTCCTTAAGTGAGATGGGTCCTGTTTGTCCAGACATAATTAAAAATATGATTAATAACATTTATTGATATGTAAATTCCTATCATTTGTACGATAAAAGATATATGAGTCAATTCCAAATCTCCACAAATTGTTGGGCAATTATTAATGTTTCACTGAATAAAGCTCTTTTACACCATGAAGTTTCTAATTGCAGTTAAAGTGAAATGCAAAATTGCTGGATTTATAACCTAATAAAATTTGCCCCCAATCCAGCCATTTAGGACAGGCAATTAATGTACTGGAGGGGCCTCGTAAATGCCAAGATTTATAGGCCCTGACAAGAGAATCAAATATGGAGGCCCGCAATGGGTTGGAGATGAATCATGGTTCACTGAAAATAAGTAAATGTCCATTATGAATAAAATTTATCAAATTGAATTCTTAGAAACTGAGAGAAAGTCTGTTGCCACTCTCAGTAAGTTACCTTGAAACATTTATTTTTTAAGTATTTTAAAAAGCACTACATTATGTCTGTCCTGGTTATGTCATTTAAGATAAAATCAAGCTTTTCAATCCAACCTCCACAATATCTGTGTGAGTTTCTCAAAGAATTATAGCTATATAGCTTGCCAATTCACTCTGACCACAAAGCACCCATTTACGCTAATCCTACGCCATTGCCAGTTTAGTCTCCTCATACAAAAACTGGCATTAAACAAGAAGAACGTTGCGTGCACCACCACCTTCAAGAGTCTCTTCATTTTAGTAATTTTATAAAATATTTAATCAGAACACACTTGATAAAATCAATTGTGGAAGTTTTTAGATTAGCATATACTGTAGATCAGGAACAGGCCCTCAGGCCCCTAATGATCACAATTATTCTGACATGAAACAACATTTCAAAATATATTAATACAATGCAGACCACAGTAAGAAGAATATATTAAGAATCATTCTTAAACTTTGGAAGGTCTAATCTTCAGTGTTTGAAATTATAGGCACTTCAAGTTCACTTATTCATCACAACTATCAATGCAGCTTCAAAAATAGTCAACATATGTGCAAGTGTCAATGCTCTGATGCAAACCCTACGATTGCATGCTAATGTTATTATATTTACAATGCAACTCCTTGTTTACACTTCAATTACAATAAAGGTTTCCTGGAAGTAACAAGTGCAGATAGAAGAATTGTCTGACACTGTCCCCTAGTGATGATGTTCAAGGATTTTTTTCGAAAGTGTAAAACCTTTTTCTCTCAGTTGTTGTCATTTTTAATGCATACAGAGTATTGGTTTTATTCAACCCTTTAAATCACATCCCAGCTTACCCTAGAGCTACAGATGAGCTTACCAAACCTGTTACAATATAGGGTTAGAGCAGCTTATTGGCTGTAATTGTGCTATTGGTCAAGATACCCAGACTAATGATCAGAACACAGTCTACTATAACTGATGGAGTTTTAGATAATCAGATAACTAATTTTGGAATTTAAAAGCCTGAAGAAATAATGGTGACATTAAACTGCAGAGTACAGTAAACACACAATTGATTCATTAATTCAGACAATACCTTATCTAACCTCCACAGTGACCACTCTCCATTGTCCCCCTTTCATTCCCCCACCAACTGAACCCCATCATCATACTGTACCCAAACTCTTGATTTACATATCACCTACAAATTCCTGATTCCCCTCTTCATCTCCTTGTCTTTATTCCATTGTCCTCTCCTATCAGATTTCATCTTCTTCAGCCCTTTGTTACTTCCGCTTATCACCTCTTAGCTTCTCACTACCTCCTCCTCACCTCCCTATCACCCACCCCCCCACCACCACCCATCTAGATCCACCTATTGCTCGCCAGCTCTTGCTTCACCCATTTCTCTAATTTTTTTCGCCTTTTTCCTTCCAGTCCTCATGAAGCGTCCTGACCCAAAACATCAACTGTCCATTTCCATCCATAGATGCTCCCTGCCATACTGACTTCCCTTAACTTCTTTGTGTGTTAATTGATTTCATTAATGTTCCTTAAAGAAAATCCACAATCCTTATAGAGCCGACATGTCTGACTCTTAATTGTCCTCTGAAGAGGACTGACCTCTCAGTTCAAAGAGAATTAGGAGTGGGGATTGAGACCATTAAACATAGGAGCAGATTAGGTTATTTGGCTCATTGAGCCTGGTCCCATGAATTATTGCTGCTAGGAATGCCCACTTCCTGCAAATTAACCCAACATAATCTACTTTGTGTTATGTTTTATGTGGAAATCAGATTTGTTTAGGATTCTTAAAGCTTGAAAAGAATCACACACATTTGACTTCAAACTAAACTCCAAAGATGAAACTGTGGATCTTTAATCTCCTTTCATGCAACTATTTAGTTTTCTTTCCTTAATGGTTTAGAAATGACACTCCTAAATAAATTTAAGTGTTGTTTCTGTGACTGAGTGTAATAACGTTAATAACATATAAAGGCACTGTTTTCAATGGCTCATTGCTAAGTTGATAACATCAGATGAGCAAATTTTCAACTCAGAAATCAAATCGCCAATCTGTTATGTTGGGGACCCACTACTCTGTCTGCATTTTTGCAAATTCTGTAAATGTGGCTCAGCATTTGAGCAGCAGCCAATCAGAGATCAGGATTCATTAGCAAGGGCAAATAAAATTAAGGCGGGGCAAGCAGAGTGGAGTGGACAGTGTTAGACTGGGGATTTGAGAGTTTAGCTCTTCAAGGCTTCAGTGAGAAGGGGCTTGAGTGAGAGAAGGCAAAAAGCTGTAGGTTGATTTTTTTCAGTTTATTGTTTCCTTCTTTATACTGTAATTGCACAGTTAAAGCAGTAGGGATGCCAGGCAGGATAGTTGAATCTCCTCTTGCGAGATGTTTGAAGGCAGGGAGATCTCCAGTGTCCCCGACGAATTCAGCTGCAAGAGGTGCATCCACCTGCAGCTTCTGACATTCCACATTAAGCAGCTGGATCTGGAACTGGATGATCTCCAGATCATTTGGGAGGCTGAAGGGGTGCTTGATAGGACATATAGAAAGGTAGTTACACCCAAGGTATAGCACACAGGAAAATAGGTGACAGTCGGGAGGATAACGGCCAGTGTAGAGTTTCCCTGTGGCCAACTCACCCCCCCCCCCCAAACAACAGATGTACCACTTTGGATACTGTTGGGGGGTAGTGGGGGGATGATCTAGCAGAGGAAAGTTACAGCAGGCAGGTGTGTGTGCCACTGAGTTTGGCTCTGTGGCTCAGAAGGGAAGGGCAGAGAAGAGGTAAGCCATAGTGATGGGGGATTCAATAGTTACGGGAACAGTAAGGAGGTGAGTATCTCCGCTCGAGTTCTCAGCATTCTTAAGTGGGAGGGTGAGCAGAGGTTGTGGTCAATGTGGGTACCAATGATATAGGCAGGAAGAGTGATGAGATTCTACAAAGTGAATTCAGGGAGTTGCATGTTAAAGTTAAAGGACAGGACCTCCAGGGTTGTGATCTCAGGATTGCCACATATGCCACATGCTAGTGAGGCCAAGAAAAGGACAATCCACCACCATCATCATCAGCAATTACTCATAATTGAGTATGATTCTTCTCCTAGTGGTTGATCTGGTCATGAGAGGACTGAAGAGGCCCATCTGTGATCCGCAAGTCCTATTGCAGTGTTGGCAGGTGTATGTCATTGAAGTGGTGGTGGATGTTGCTGGTTGGGCCTTTCCCATTCTTTCCTTATGTTGAAGTTGCTTTGTCTCAGCGACACTGTGGAGGTATTCTTCGAGCTGTGCAGTCCCCCATAGACAGTCCTTCTCCAGCTTTCTCTATCCTGGCTAATTTCTCCCATCCATTCAGGTTGATGTGGCCTTTCCTCAGGTGGGTCTTGATATTGTCCTTAAACTGCTTTTTTCTGCCCTCCAGGAGTGCACTTTACATCCTTGAGTTGGTCGAACAGGAATTGTTTAGGGAGCCGAGAGTCAGGCATACAGATAATGTGGCCAAATCACTGCAATTGGTTGATCATACAGAAATATCATGCAGTTTAAGACATGGTTAAGGATTTCGGGTAGGAGGGAGACCTTTCGATTTTTTTTTAATCATTGGGTCTCTTTCAGGGAAGGTGGGGCCTTACAGAAGGTTTGGTTTGCACCTAAACTGGAGGGGGCTAATATCCTAGTAGGAAAGCTGGAAGGTTTGCTAGTATTACATGTGGGGGGAATGGAGGGGTTAAACTAGAGTACGCCTTTAAACTAGAGTTGCAAGGGGGTGGGAACCAGAGTGCCAGAACAAACAATGGAGTGGTTGTGGGAACAGATGTCGTTAAGACCTCAGACAAATTCAGGAATCAAAAGGTTGAGCATGGTGCGACTAATGTTCTAGAGTTGCATATATTTCAATGCAGTAAGTATTGTGGGAAAGGCAGATGAGCTCAGGACATGGATCAACACATTGAAATATGATATTGTGGTCATTAGTGAGACTTGGTTGCAGGAGGGGCAGGACTGGCAGCCCAATATTGTGGCGTTCCATTGTTTTATATGTGAAAGAGTGGGAGGGATGTCATTACTAGTCAGGGAAAATGTCATTGCAGTGATCAGTGAGGGCGGACTGGAAAACTCACCTAGTGAGGCTTTGTGGGTGGAAATGAGGAATAAGAAAGGTATGACCACATTAATGGGGCTATATTATAGACCACCCAGCAGTCTGCAGGATTTAGAGAGAGAGAGAGATCACAGACTGTTGCAAGAAACGTAAAGTTGTGATAGTAGCTGGTTTTGAATTCCCACATACTGACTAGGACTCCCATACTGTAAAAGGACTGGACAGGATAGTTTTATCAAATATGTTTAGGAAAGTTCCCTTAATCAGTACATAGAAGCCCCAGTGAGAAAGTGTGCAACATTTGATCTCCTACTAGGGATTCGGACAGGGCACGTGGCAGAATTTTGTGTAGCGATCACAGCATCTAGTGATTGTAGTGCCATTAGTTTCAAGGTAATTATGGAAAAGGATAGGTCTGGTCCACAGGTTGAGATTTTAAATTGAAAGGACAATTTTGATGGTACTGTATTAAAAAGTACCTCACAATGTGGATTGGGACAGGCTGTTTTCTGGCAGAGGTGTAATTGGTAAGTGGGAAGACCTCAAAAGTGAAAATTTTGAGAGTACAAAGCCTGCATGTACCTGTCAGAATAAAAGGCAAGGATAATAGGTTTTTGGAATCTCGGTTTTCGAGATATTGAGACCCTGATTAAGAAAATAAAAGGAAATGTATCACAGATAGGATCAAATGAGGTACTTGAGAATAGGAAATGCAAAAGAACACCTTAGAAAGAAATCAGGTGGGGTAAAAGAAGGCAGGAGGTTGCCCTTGCAGATAAGGTGAAGGAAAATCCTGAGGGCTTCTACAGATACGTTAAGAGCAAAAGGATTGCAAGGGACAAAATTGGTCCTCTGGAAGATCAGAATGGTGATCAACGTGTGGAGCCAAAAGAGCTAGGGGAGACCTTAGATTTTCTTGCATCTGTATTTACTTGGGAGACAGACACAGTCTATAGGGTTATGCACCCTAGCTAGATTAGAGGAGGAGGTGTTTGAGGTCCTGAAGCAAATTAGGGTGGATAAATCCCCAGGGCCTGACAATGTGTTCCCTCAGACCCTGTGGAGAGTGAAACAAGTTGCAAAATTTCAGGAGCTCTAGCAGATGACAGGTGAGGTACCAAAGGATTGGAGGATAGTTAATGTTGGTCCACTGCTTAAGAAAGGATCCAAGAATAAGCCAGAAAATTAAAGGCCAGTGAGCCTGACATTAGTAGGGGGAAAGTTATTGGAAGGTTTTCTAAGGGATTAGATAGATGAGTATTTCTATAGACAGGGACTGATTAGGGATAGTCAGCATGGCTTTGTGCGTGGTTGTATCTAACCAATCTTGAGTTTTTTTGAGGAAGTTACCAGGAAAGTTGATGAAGACAAGGCAGTGTATGTTGTCTACATGAACTTCAGGAAGAGCATTTGACAAGGTCCTGCATGGGAGGTTGGTCAAGAAGGTTCAGCTGCCTGATATTCAAGATGAGGTAGTAAATTGGATTAGACATGGGCTTTGCAGGAGAAGCCAGAGAGTGGTAGTGGATGGTTGCCGCTCTGACTGGAGGCCTGTGAATAGTGGAATACCACAGGGATCAGTGCTGGGCCCATTGTTGTTTGTCATCTATATCAACTATCTGGATGATGATGTGGTTAACTGGATCAGCAAATTTGTGGATGACAAGTTTGGGGATGTAGTGGACAGTGAGAAAGACAATCAAGCCTTGTAGCAGGATCAGGACCAGCTGAGTAGGCAGTTTAAGCGGTTCCGCATGGCCCCAATGGGCCAAAGGGCCTGCTTCTGTGCTGTTGTTTTCTGTGACTCTGTGCTGGTTTGTGAAGAGCACAGTTCCTATTGTTCTGACTTGCAGTTAAATCTTTCTGTTCCATCATGCTGTTATTTACTATTAACTTTAATGTCTTTTGAACAACATATTATACTCCAAAATCTATTTTAATTTCTCTCACTACTGGCATAGCAACACTTGCCCTTTGTCTACAGCCATTTAACCCCTAAATGCTGTATCATGTTCCCTGGTATATTGTCACAGAATCAAAATAACCAAATCATATTCAAGTGGAAACAGTACAAATCTTGTGAAAGCTTACACGGTTTGTGCTTACCAAAGTACATTAAGCTAAGCATGTTTGTGGCATGATACAGGCTATGCAAGTTCCAGTAATAGCTCACTGTAAACAACATCAAAGCCATTACCACCTAATCAAAACACAAGAAAGAAAGAAGGATTTTGACATTTTTTTAATTGTTTGAGCAACGTTTCTTTCAGTGCTGTGACCAGTAAATTTGTGATCTAATTGTTTTAAAAAATAATTCTGCACAAGAATCTGTAAGTTTTGTAAAACAAGAAACAAAATGTCATTCTATTTAAAAACATTTATGCAATAAACAGGCAAATACATTTCTCAAATTAATGCAGCAGTCCATAAATCAATTAGTTCAAAAATAAGAAAAATCGTTAACTTCAATGCCCACATAAAAAAAACAACAAAGCAAGATACTATATTAGAGTGGAATCTTTATTATTCTGTTTGTATATTTAACTACTATCGTAGTCAATTGAAATTCTGAATATTTGATCTTTATTTCATACTATGGTTCTATTCTTCCATAGAGCGTGGTGTTCCATGAACAATGAATACTGGTTTTCATTAATAGATCAGAAGTCTGTGTATTGAAACAAATTCTGCCCAGATACCAGGGGTGTCACTACATAAATATATTAACATTTACTATACATCTAAAGTGCAATTACTGTTTAAAAGTCATACACTGATTGTCATTGGTGCCAAAATTTTAAAATTCTGTGAAACAGTGTAGGCATTTTTTACTTTTTTGAAATAGTGAAATAGAATCACGGAATGAATTTTAAAATTTTAAACAGCTAGATCACTGCTAAAAAAATGTTGAAATTCATGTAGATTGACACATTACATAGGAACACTTTTCACAGTTCTAGCAGTTCATAATGATCTGTATTCCCATCTGTGACACATACATTACACCATTACAATAATTAACAGGCATATACCAAAAAATTGATGAAAAACCTTGCAATTATTTACACATTTGATTACGGTCTGACATATGGACAGAGCCACACATTGATTAAGTAATTCATGCACTGCAAAAGCGAGAGAAAGGAAAATGAATTTTTGCTTTTAGGAAGGGAAACTACACTTAATGTTGTGTTTATTTGGAGCAGTTCAAAACAAATTTATATAGAAGATGCTCTCAACTGCCAAAAAGTGTAATTTCCCAAATATGAAAATCAAGAAAACAAGATATAGAATGGCGTAAGAAAGTGGTGAATAGCAGCATAAATAGCTGTTCAAAACAGTGATTGCTTATATTGGGCTTTTCCACCACTTTCTTGAATTAATGATAACCTTTATTCCATTAAGTGGTCATTCAAATGATTGATAAAAACGGCTGACGTGTCTGCATGTTTCCACCCTTCCTCCCCACCCTCCCCTTTCCCAATTCAAATACATAAAGTAAACCGAGTACATTCAATGCAGTTCAGTAAAGGACAGAGATATACAAAGACTCCTTTATATTGCAACTAAAGGTAGGCACTTTGATAGCCAAAATGTCCATCAATCAAAAAAAACTAGATTTTGCTTCTCACTGTTACAAGCCCAACAATGAATTGCAGATAACGGCTGTAAAAGGATGAGAACACATAAACTAGTTCAGCAACTTTAAAACCTAAATGTGATAAAATCAAAATAAAGAATCTCCGTCACAATAAAACTGAAATACTCAAGCAAAAAAATGCACCTACATTTAGAATTCATACATAAATACAAAGATGAAGTGGTTTTCTACATAGCAGCAAATTACAATATGTAAAAAGTGATCAAAAGGCATGAATGGAACAAATAAATCTTGGTGCACTGCCCTTGCTCTATATCTAATAGATGAGTAACACTGTAATATAATACATTCTATGTAGAATTAGAATTGCAACAATGATGGAGTGTCTCTGAGTATCTTGAAATATGGCATCCCATCCTCCCTGCTTGGCATATGGATGTCCGGAAGAAATACAAATATATTCAGTGCACGTGGTCTGTTTTGAGGCTGAAGAGTATATATTTCAACAATATTAAAAATAATACTTAAGAATATGAATGCTAAACTTTGAAATAATTTTTTTAGACATTATATTTAGATTTACAAGTTGGGCAACAGAACTATAATGATGCTTTGGATTTCTTCTCTGGACTGCACTTCAACAGTGCTGACTAGAAAGCTTGCTGCAGACATCAGTTATGGAAAGAGTCTTCCTTGGCCACTTTGCTCATTAGTATCAAATAATCTAAAGTGCTATTGTCCTGAATTATTAGACAAGAAGCAATTATATGAGTCATGTAAAACAGAGGGGACAAAATTAGTTTAGAAAAAGAAGTTTTTTTGTTTTACAATTGTGCAATGGATTTAATCAGAATAAATGTGCCAAATATTTGTATGCACATACAATTAAAAACTAATAAATCTTTGTAGATATGATTAGCTAAATCATAACCATCTTAAAATACTAGATCTTAGTTTTATCAATAAACCATTGATGTTAAACTCCTTTAAAAGGGAACACATCTGCTAAACTACAATGTCCAATATTTCCCCTTCCTTCAATAATTTTGCAAAATTCTTCTTGGTAGCCAGACATCACAAAAACTCCGCTTAAGCTGTGATACAACTATAAAACTTTAAATTTGTATAATTGCAAGGAATTACAGATACTTCCAAGTTGTTACCATTATGTATCTAACAATCTATTTTCAATTCTATGAAGGAAAGTCATCCTTTTATCACAGTCTCATTTCATACAAAATTGTGCTGAAGGTTTTGACAAAATTACAAATGTATTACGATGTTTTCAATAACAGCAAGGTGTAAGAAACTTAACAATAAATTTTTTAAAAAATTCTAAACACAGAGAAATTAGGAGTAGGATTAGGCCATTTGGCTACTAAAGCCTGCTCTGCCACTTTGGCTCATCTCACAAAGGTAAAGAATTGACAGTAAAATAAACAATTATACCCAAACTCAAAAACCACTGGGGGACATGTTTGATGGATAGGATTAATTAATTTTTCCCTCGCTCTCTCTTCCTTATATCATTTGGTCAAGTTCTGCAAATCTGATAGATTGAATTAACCCAGAAAATATTAAGAATCAAACTTGGATCTCTCTACTGACAAGTCATAGCAATATGCTTTTTTACAGTACAAACACACACCATAGCCACTTTATGAGGTACACCTGCTCATTAATGTAAATATCTAATCAGCCAATCATGTGGCAGCAATTCAATGCATAAAAGCATGTACATGATCGAGAGATTTAGTTGTTGTTCAGATCAAACATCAGAATGGGGAAGAAATGTGAACATGGAAGATTGTTGGCACCAGTCAAGGTGATATGAGTATCTCAAAAACTGCTGATCTCCTGGGACTTGGATGCACAACTGTCTCTAGAGTTTATTGAGAATGGTGCAAAACACACAAAAAAAACATACAGTGAGGGGAAGTTCTGTTCGTGAAAATTCCTTGTTAATGAGAGAGGCCAGAGCTGAATGTTTCAAGTTGATAGGAAAGTGACAGTAACTCAAATAACCATGTGTCACAACAGCAGTGTGCAGAAGAACATCTCTGAACAGACAACACATTGAACCTTGAAGTGGATCAGCTACAGCAGCAGAAGACCACAATGGGTGTCACATCTGTAACTAATACAAAGGCCAAGAACAGCAAAAGATATGAGCTCAAGTAAAACAAAGAAAATGAAATATTAATCTAAGCAAGATAAATTAGTTGGGAAAAATGGGAAGTGGCATAAAGCTACAATGTGCAATGTTACCCTTTTTCAGGAGCAAAATGAGCACAAAGACCCTGAGAAATAATACTAATATTTAAAAACTTCATATTTAAAAGACACTGCTCTAAATATATTACTTTAGCTTTCAATCTTAACAAAGACACTCAATAGGGTTAAATTACAAACTTGTAGAGAAGTTTTTAAATTGCTCACCTTTTCAGAATTTTTCTTCAAAAAAAAAATGATCACATTGCTCTGCTATATTCAATACCACTTTTTGCTGAGATACCAGGCCAGGGTAAAAAACTGCGAATAATGTTCTGCGCTTGACGGTATATCCGCTGAGGAATGGAGCAAGGCCTCAGATTCACCAGAGATGAACCAATATGATGAATATAGTCAGTGAGAGGATGATGTCAAGGACTATAACAATAATAATGTTTGCATAATTAGGCTAAACACAATAATGCAAAATTATACAAGTAGCTTTGAAACTGACAGGGCAATTTGATCAGCATCCCTCCATGGAACTGCAATGAAATCTACAAACATAAGAATAAAAGCATTTGGGACAAAAGGATGAATGTTTAAGAATATGTATTCCTTCATTCCCCAGGGAATGATGTTATGATAAAGCAAAAATTAGCACTACAATTACATCATGATAAAAGGTATGCAGATATTCTATTCCCAAAGGGTCTATCATAATCAATAACCTAGAGCAGGGGTTCCCAACCTGGGGTCTACGGACCCCTTGGTTAATGGTAGGAGTCCAAGGCATTAAAAAGGTTGGAAATTCCTGCACTAGAGGGTGGAGAATCAACAGCACTCTGTTATTGGAAGTTCATGCCTTCTTTGCCAGATACCTAATTAATTCTCCTGCTGAAATTTTGTTCTAAGGGTTAAAAGGTCATTTTCTCTATTTTTTTTTGTTTGTACCAGTACTTTTCTTCCCCCCCCCCACATAGTCTTACTGCCAACAAAGGGTAATTTTGTAATGATCCTTTCTGTATCTAGTGCCACCCTAAGGACATTAAGCAGAGGATTCTCAAGGATATGTCAGCTGCAAAGAAGTTCCTTACATAAAAGAAGCATTACTATACGCCAAACTAAGTCATACTTTTCTGCCTAAATAGATGAGGCATATCTAAAAAGACTTGGTACAATCTTAACAGCTGCTAATTCTATTCTTCTTTGCTTGCTAGTACCATCACCTTGACGATAACAGCATCAATAATTTTACTCGTAACTCAGACAGTACTACGAGGGGTGATTGATAGGTTCGTGGCCTAAGGTAGAAGGTGTCAATTTTAGAAAACCTAGCACATTTATATAGTCCCCTCCTACATTTACACACTTAGTCCAGCGGTCGTAGAGCATACGGATCTTGGACTTCCAGAAAGTGTCCACAGCAGGGGTGATTGATAAGTTTGTGACCTAAGGTAGAAGGAGATGAGTTATTAACTTCAAACTTTCTGCATAATCACTCAAAGCGTTGAACCGCATGTGCATGTAACAAGAGCTGTATAACTCATCTCCTTCTACCTTAGGCCACAAACTTATCAATCACCCGTGCTGTGGACACTTGCTGGAGGTCCAAGATCCGCATGCTCTACGACCGCTGGACTAAGTGTGTAAATGTAGGAGGGGACTATGTTGAAAAATAAATGTGCTAGGTTTTCTAAAATTGACTCCTTCTACCTTACGCCATGAACTTATCAATCAACCCTCATAATTCAGAAACCTTAATTTTCTTGTAAAACCAAAATTTTCTGTGTTCCATAACTTGGTCCAAATTTCTCTTAAATGCAAATTGACTTCTACTTATGAAATGATAGAGTTCGAAAAAATTAAGGATGCATACTTCTGCCGAAAATTGTTATTTTTATATTTACTATGCCTCCTTCTCCAATCTCTCCATTGACAAGTAAAGCTAAAGAACTAGTTAAAATGAACTCCTTAATTCACAGCTGGTAAATACGTGGAACAAGTAAAAATCAGTTACTTCATGGTTCATCCAATACAACTTATGTTTTTGAATAAAACAAAGCATACAACAATGCCATATTTTCTTGTATCGATGGTCATAATTTAGATTTAAGATATCTGCCTTCTTTCTTTTAGAACTCCTCATCTAATAAGAAATATTTGCAGCTCCTGGAAAAAACTGGACTCCCCCTTTTTTCATACATACATACAAAGCTGAACTCCAGTGTCACCTAGAACGAAACTTTCACCATTCCAACATTTTGATATAGTTTCCAAACTAAAGGAGGGGTGAAAATTCAGCAGAATTTGAATAGAAGTTCCCATTTTAAATGTCCATGCTATCTTCAGAAAACATTAATGGACAACAAAAATTTCCCAGCTCTGCTTGAGGCTACTATAAGACCTGATCAGAGCTCGGATATCCTGCAGTAAGTAACTCACCTCCCTAGCCTTCAAAGCCTTTCCACCATCAGGAAGATGCAAAACAAGAATCTGATGGAATACACTTAACTTAATGTAAAAGTACAGTCCCATCAACCATCAGGAATCTTAACACCATTCAAGAAAAAACAGTTGCCTGTTTAGCATTCAACACTGCAAGCAATCATTCTCTCCAGCATTAGCATAGAAGCTGTTTGGTCTACATGGTACACTACAACAATCCATAAGAACTCCCAAGCCTTCAGTCTGTACCTACCGGAAGGACATGGAAAGCAGGGATCAGGATATCACTACTTGCAAGCTGTACAAGTCACTTAGTTAGAAATATAATCATCCTTCAGTATCAATGGAATCAAAATCCCACAGGAATCTATGTAACAACAATGTCCAGATAGCTTAAGTCGCATACCAAGGTGATGATTCACCACTTCATCCTCAAAGGTAAAAGGAACAGTCATTAAATGCCAACAGCATCTATATCCCACTAAATTAAATATAAATAAAACAGCTCTAATAGCTTCTTCCAAAATGTTACAAATAGTAAAGCTCAGGTCCTTTCTGTCTGATTTTTTTTCTGCTTTCCAAATTCAGAATGGACCTTGGCAGATTCACAGGTGTCTAACCAAATTCTTGAAAGGTAAATTCCAAATTATTCCTCTCAGCCTTCAAAGAATATCTAACAATACAAGAAAAGATTGCTACTTGTTAATACACTTGCACCTGCCTTTGATTTGCTTGTTATTGGTCAAGAAATCGATGAATGCCGATATCTTGATGATATTCACTAGCATTTGTTTTGGGTTCAGATGATCAGTTATTCTCAAATGCATTTTTCAGCAAAGTAATTAGAACTGTCCTAAAAAACAACTATTCTTCCCCCCATAAATGTCTTCCGAATCAGTTATTTTAATCAACACTGATCTATAGTGTGGACACATAGAGCCTATATTATATTTATCAAATAAACAATTTTGAAACATATGGCTATTTTTCATGATGAAGACCGATAAGGGTGTTTTTTTCATTTCAAAGGAAAAACTTTGAAATCTAAATGATTAATAATGAATAATTTCTAACAACACTCATCCCCATCCAAGTTAAAGGTCACTTAATGAGATGATTCGAAGATACAATGTACTGGCGAACATCTGTACAGAAAGGCTACTTTGTTATCCACATATATGTTTCCAGGTATTTTTTTTATCTTCCCCCTCCCCCCCCCCCGCCCCGGTATCCTGGAAGCTAATTCAGAGTTTTACATTATTCCTGTGTATTCTTAATCTTATTCCTGACCTAAATATTAAATTATGTAATTGATAAGACTACTTTACTATGCCAACACTAATGCATACCTGTAGAAACCTGGACAAATAGTGAGCCCAAGCTGAAGAATAATACTTACCATTATAGTGCTCACTACCCAAAAGGATGTTCTCCAACATCATTACAGAATCAATAATTCCAATTTCTTCAATTCAGAACCTGGTAATCCAGAAAAAGAACTGCACAATTGTTGGTAGGCAACAAAAAAATAATTAACAGGATTCATTATTAGACAACTAAGCCTGCAAGAATCACTCAGGAGCCTTAAAAAATTCTAAATTAACAATGGAGATAAATCCAACTGTATATGTGGGAAGTTTTCAAACAAAAAAATGTCAGATTTTAGATGGGTTATTATAGTAATTATTATAATAATTATAATTAGTAATTATTATAATAGCATTAATTTTTTAACTGAAAATACAAAAAAATTAATCTCAATTTCAAAAGTGTTGATTTTCTGTGGAATTTTAGTATTCAAAAATTTGATATATAAATTATCAAACAATTTCAATAAAAACATTCTTAATTAAATACAAAATTACATACTTTTGGAAAGTAAAGGGAGTTAAGCAGCATAATTTTTTAAAAAAAGGATATAAGATTGTCCAAGGAGGATGTCCCCCGTTGATATAAAGAACATAAGTGAACCCATCCTTTAAAACACCACGTATAGAGTAGTAATAGGGCAGATAATGATGTTGCTTAAAGTCCCTATTTTCATAGAAGTGGATGGCAGTACTATTAGTAGTAAGGACATGCAAATAGATTGCTTTGCAATGATCTTGAGCAGTGGTTGATATGTGATCCTTCAGACTTTCAAGTAATAATGAACCTTTAAAATAAAAAAGTACAGAAGATATTAAAACATTTCATTACCTTTAACATTTATAAATTAAAAGCCTACCTAAAGGAATGAAAATCTAGGGAGAATTCTTACACTAGCAAAAATATCCTCAAACAGATAAAGACAAAACAAAAAGTCAGATACCCCAACTCTTACATTTCCTTTCCCAAAGCGCATCAAATTGATCTGATGATAGCAGCTATGTAGTAGGCTGTATGTGTGACAATGGACAAATTGTTTTACAAGCTCATATTATTTATTACTAGCCAAATCCAGTGGAAGTATTGAGTTACTATTGGAAAGATTAGAATAACATACCAAATATAGGCATGCTATGCAAAACTGGATCATGTTAAACAGCTGCAAATGCAAACATGCAGAATATATTCAGATGAGAAAATTGTGCATTTTCATGGGAATTGACCTTCTCAAACTAAAACTGTAAAAGAATATAAAGGAGTGTCATAAAATAATTCTCAGACCTAAAAATAAACACACATCAGATTGATATATAGTATCCAGATAAACTTTTACCAAGTGATGGTGCTAAAATCTTATAATATCACCATACTAAGATGTATTGCTACAATTATGAAAAAAGAATAGCATATAACTAACTCTGCATTTTAACTAGTGAAACTAAACTACATGCTCTTTGAAATCCACTGGCTGTTTCTTCTGGTTTTTCTTATTCCTGTTTGAGGTACCACATACCAGTCAACAATTGTTTTGTCAAGCCACAACCACTGCACCCAGGTACTGCCAAGTATTTCTTCCTGGTAAACTGACTCAATAATAATAATTTCCTCTGATTTCAAGATAGGCATTTTAAATCCTAGTCCACTTTATTTTTCTTGCTCATCTGTAAAATACTGGAATGCAATTTGGCATTTTCAGTTGCTCAAATCTCAACAGGTATAAAAGTGGAGCACAATAAAACACATTTGATACCCCACAGGAATATAGAAATAGTCTGTCAACACAGGCAATATATATGATTTCCTCTCCCCAACCACAAAAGGAAATACAAAATAAGGAAAATCCAATGTTGTCAGACTTCTCTGTCACTAGGGATTTTGACTTGCAGCTAAATTAATTTTCAAAATATCCTTCACTAAATTACTTTTGAAAGCCCAGACAGTACTTAAATATACTGCACTACTGTAAGCACTGTTAACCATAAAGTGACAACTACGTAAATAGAAAATTATTGAATTCAATTGACACTTGCTTTCTCTCAAAATACATTCTCATTAGATTGCCCAAATACATTCTCATTGGATTGCCCATACCAATTATGCCCTTCCTTTAAGGCATCTTCAATAAATAATGTGAACAATTTCCACTGATCAAAACACTTTTCTGAGTTCTCTATTACAAACCAAAATTACCTTTGATGCCTCTCTCTGGTCATGAAAATACATTATAGATAGCACTGCAGAAGTGAATTTGTCTACCTTAACTAAGAGAAAAGCCACAGATATCAAGAAAAAAAAGGTCCACACTATGTTAATTTACCCCTTTGTCTCATTTGTAAAAAGTACACAGGTTGAATACCCCTTTTCTGAAATGCTTGAGGCTGGAAGTGTTTAGAATTTTGGAATATATAATGAGATAGCTTAAGATTGCCATCATTTCTGACTCTGAATTTACAGTGCCTATAAAATCACCCTGTTAAAGGTTTTCATGTTTTATTGTTTTACAACATTGAATCACAGTAGATTTAATTTGGCTTTTTTTGACACATAAACAGAAAAATACTTTCGTGTCAAAGTGAAAACTGCTCTCTACAAGGTGATCTAAATTAGTTACAAATATAAAACACAAACTAGTTGATTGCATTAGTATTCACTCCCTTCAAGTCAGTATTTAGTAGATGCACCTTTGGCAGCAATTACAGCCTTGAATCTATGTTGGTAGTTCTTTATCAGCTTTGCGCATCTGGGCACTGCTATTCTTCCCCATTCTTCTTTACAAAACTGCTCAAGTTGTCAGACGGCATGGGGATCATAAGAGAACAGCCCTTTGGAAGTCCAGCCACAAATTCTCAATTGAATTGCTGTCTGGACTTTGACTTGGCCACTCCAGGACATTAACTTTGTTGCTTTGGTTTAATGCTTGGGGCCATTGTCTTACTGGAAAACAAATCTTCTCTGAAGTCGCAGTTCTCTTGCAGAGTGCATCAGGTTTTCCTCCCGCTCTCTCTCTCTTATGTGCCTTGCGCGTTACATGTTTGGGCGATCATGGCTTTCCACATCGAACGATCCTACGCAGCGTCAATGATATCTTGCACATTAAGATCTGTTAGTTCTTTCACAGTGTCCATACATTTTCTTTTTTGCCTTCTTCTTCCGTGTTTCACAGACATACAGCCTTGTAATGTTAGGTATGCTATTTCTCCCTTTCTGATGACATGGCCCAGGTATTTAAGTTTCCTCTCATTCAGCGTTTTCACTAAAGATCTTTTTGTATGGGCACATTGGAGTACTGTCTCATTAGTTACCCTATCTTTATATGATATTTTCAGCATTCTTCTAAGAAATGATATTTCTGTTGCTTCTAAGTTTCTTTGGAGTTCTGGTGTTATAGTCCATGTTGCAGAAGCATATAGCAAGATTGACCTGATGTAACATTTTAGTAGCCTAGGCCTTGTTGTCACAGAAATGTGTCTGTTGGTAAAAATGGGTTTCATTTTTTGGAAGTTGGTTTTGGCAATGGCAATTCTTCTTTTTATTTCTACCTTACTTCTAGCATCTTGTGATATAAAGCTACCAAGGTAATTATAGCTGGTCTTTTGATCAATCTCTTGGTTACCGATGTACAATTGGCAGTTGGGAGTATCCTGCTGTTTTGATATTACCATACATTTGGTTTTTTTACAGCTGATGGTTAGACCAAAACCTGCACTTGTTTGTACTACTTTGTCTAGGAGGATCTGTATGTCTTCTGCAGCACTTGCTATTAGGGTGGTATCGTCTGCATATCTTATATTGTTGATGTTAACACCTCCAATTTTTATCCCATCTAGGTCTTCTATTTCTCTGAGAATAATTTCACTATAGATACTGTATTAAATGATTCCGGTGAAGCAACACATCCCTGTCTAACTCCTCTTTGAATTTTAGTCCAACTACTTATATTATCATCAATATTTACCATCGCCATTTGGTTCCAATATAAATTTTGAAGCAGTTGTTGGTCCCTTCCATCAATGTTTAGTTTAGCAAGAATTTGAAATAATTTTTCGTGTTGCACTTTGTCAAATGCTTTAGTGAAATCAATAAAACATAAAAAGACATAATTTTGATATTCAATTGCATTTTCTGAAAGCATTTGTAGTATGGAAATTGTGCTCCTAGTTCCTCTATCCCCAATAAACCCATATTGCAGTTTAGAAGTTCCTGGCCTTAACTCGTTTTTAATTCGACTCGGAACAATTTTCAACAAAATCTTTATTATGTGACTCATAAGACTGATTGTTCTATAATTTTCGCAGTCAATAGTTCCAGGAATTTTTGGCAGAGTTATAAATACTGATTTCAGGAGATCATCAGGCAATACACCAGACTCATATATGCAATTAAACAGTTCAAAAAGAATATCTATGCCCAGCATTTCCCTGTATTTTGCTGCATTCAGTTTACCTTCTACCTTCACAAGCCTCCCTCGGTCTGCTGCAGGATGCATCTACCACCATCTTTCACAATAGGGATGGTGTGTTTTTGATGATCTGCAGTGTTAGGCTTACGCCAAACATAGCATTTAGTCTGATGGCCAAGAAGCTCAATTTTGGTTTTATCAGGCCGTAGAACCTTCTTCCAGCTGACTTCAGAGTCTCCCTTCATGCCTTCTGGCAAACTCTAGCTGAGATATCACGCGAGTTTTATTTTTCCCTAACAGTGGCTTTCTCTTTTCCACTCTCCCTTGAAGTTGCGATTGGTGAAGCACCCGGGGAAGTTATTGTATGCGCAACCTCTCCCATCTCAGCCTCTGAAGCTTGTAACTCCTCCAGAGTTGTTATTGGTCTTTCGGTGGCCTCCCTAACTAGTCCCCTTCTTGCAGTCACTCAGTTTTTGAGGATGCCTGCTCCAGGCAGAGTTACAGCTGTGCCATATTCTTTCTATTTCTTGATAATTAATTTAACTGTACTCCAAAGAATACTGATTGACCTAGAAATTTTCTGGAATCCATCTCCTGACTTATGCTTTCCAATAACTTTTTTGCGGAGTTGCTCGGAGTGTCCTTTTGTCTTCGTGGTATAGCTTTTGCCAGGATAATGACTGACCAGCGGTTGGACCTTCCAGATACAGGTGTATTTTTACTATAATCAATTGAAACACCTTGACTGCACACTCTGATCTCCATTTAACTAATTATGTGACTTCTAAAACCATCTGGCTGCACCAGTAAAGATTTGGTGGGTCATATTGAAGGGGATGAATACTTATGTACTCAATTATTTTGTATTTTATATTTGTAATTAATTTAGATCACATTGTAGAGAGCAGTTTTCACTTTTTCTGTTGATCAGTGCCAAAAAAGCCAAATTAAATCCACTGTGATTCAATGTTGTAAAACAATAAAACATAAAAACTTCCCAGGGGGTGGGGTGAATACATTTTATAGGCACTGTACGTGCTACAAGTAAGCAGTCTTTGTCTTACACTTGTTCATCACACAGTGAAAATTATTACATACCATTAATATAATGTGTGCAGGGTAACACAAGAAGCCCACGGTGGCATCGGAAGAATACTTGAATCAGCTGTTGAATAGTAAACAACAGCAGGCTTTCAGTCACCACCTACAATGTTATTTATTGATTAAAAAGTTCTAATACTACATATTTATATTTTACTTTTTTAAGTTTATGTTACAGTATAAAAAAATCTGCTTTGTACACTTGTTCTGCTGATTTTCATCAACGATGATCTTTGCAAACGTATCAATTAATTTCTCTGCTGCTCCATGATCAACAGAGCTTTATCTATAATTTTTATTAAATCTTTAAAAATTTAATGTCATGCCTTTTCTTAAATTTCTGCGACCAGCTTGCTGAATATTCAAGATTACCTTCAATTTTCAGTTTGTTATGATAGATCTTTGCTTGCTTCATAATCAGCATAACGTGAAGCAGCATATGTTCACTCCGACGGTGACGAATCCATTCTTTCAATACACATATAAGATCTTCAGTTTTTGCTTTAAGCAGTCTTTTTCTATTTTTCATTAACTTCTGTTCATTACATACGTGAAGTTACTTCTCTGAACTGTTTGTGAAGCACAGAGACCTGCTAATCACCTGGGATTCTTCCCAGTGCCTTGTGGGATTTTCCATTGGTGACGTCATGCCAGCGCTCAAAAAAATTTTGGATTTCAGAGGTTTTCAGATTTTGGAACTTTGGGTAAGGGGTATTCAACCTGTACCAGTTGTAATCTTGTCTATGTCACTTCTTTGGACACAGAACTACTTAAATATGCGTGGTTTAATTGTCAACTATTGCTATAGACTGTGGATTACCCAAAATTATTCAAAACTTTAAATAAAATGCATTAGATAATCTTATTTGCTGTTTTAGTATTTTGGTATTGAATATTAAAACATACTTCCAAGTAAACCCCTGAAATATACATCTTTTTTCAAAAAAACGCAGTTTATTGTGTTCGCTGATGCACACAACTTATAATACTCTTATAAAACTAAATCTAAATATCATGACTGATATCCAACCTGTATTACTGGCTGACTTAAAAAAAGTCAGTAAAGAAAGCAAGAGACTCTGGAAGTGGTTCAAGTGCAAGATGCCTGGGGCCTAGGACAGGGAGTATTGATGTTCTTTTGAAACATGTGGTCAGGCAGTCCAGCCATTGCAGCAAAAACCTAATATTGTGGCATTTCTGCAATTTCAGTTATATCACAAAATTTAAGGACACTATTCTTGACCAGCATTATTCAGCCACTCTGAGGTATTTCACTGGTGGTCACAGTTAATCAACTGAAACTTATGTCACTGACCAATGTGGTTGATACTATTCAGGCACTTCAGGAAAAAAACTTGAGTTGAATTTTGAATGTCTTGTTAAGCAATTTTCATTAGCTTTACTCAAGGTCAATGGTGATTTTACAATTTGTCATTCAAACTGGATACACCAATGACTATACATTTCAATGCCATCATGTTTCTTTGTTAAACTTCAGAGCAAAGAAGATCAAGCAGCAATATAGAACATAGAAGAAAGAGTACAGCACAGGAACAGGCCAATCAGCCCACAATGTTATGTCAAATCAAAAACACCCAAACACTAATCCCTCTACCTATGCCATATCCATATCCCTCCATCTTCCTTACATCCATGTACCTATCCAAACGTCTCGTAAAAGCCTCTAATGTATTTGCCTCAACCACCATACCGGACAGCGCATTCCAGACATCCACAACTCTCTGAGTGAAAAAAACACCCCTCACCCCCGGAACCTAACCCCTCTCACCTTCAATGCATGCCCTCTGGTATTGGATATTTCAACACTAGGATACAGATACTCTCTGTCCACTCTATCTATGCCATTCAAGATCTTGTAAACCTCTGTCAGATCTCCCCTCAGCCTTCAACGCTTCAGAGAAAACAACCCAGTTTATCCAGCCTCTCGTGATAGCACATGCCCTCTAAAACAGGCACCATCCTGGTAGACCTCTTCTGCACCCTCTCAACATACTTCCTATAGTGGGGCGACCAGAACTGTATACAATAATTCAGATGTGGCCTAACCAGAGATTTAAAAAGACTGAAAAGATCAGGTGGTGAGGAGCGAGACGGTTCAGATTGCTGCTCGAAGCGGCAGAACCCAATGTTCGGATGGACAGTTAAGGTTGGGCGAGATTGAAAAGGTCAAGGTGTCGGGGCCCAAGGTGAGGGACAGACCAATTAAGGTCGCTGCTCCACAACGGTTTCTTGGCTCTGCGCTGAACTATGGGTCTCGAAGTCTCTTTGCAGACTTCAGTTCAGAAACACTATTTGCTTCTGGTTACCGTTTGCATGATGTATTTTTCATTGCATATTGGGTGTTTGATGGTTTTTTATAGGTTATTTTACTCTTTTATTTTCTTATGGACATGATGTGTTTTTTTATTTTCTGCACATTAGATGTTAAGACAGTCTTTTCTCATATATACGGGGTTTGTTTTTGGGTTTCTTTGTTTCGTGGCTGTTTGTTAGGAGAAAAAAATCTAAGTAACTCACTAAAGTTAAATTGTTTTCCTTTTATTCCTCTGACTGAAGGACAAGTAGATACCCGATCAATGGTCTTAAATGACTGCCAACAAATGATTATGATTAGAAAGTTACTTGCAAGGAATCAGGTGATGTCTGGCAATAGTACCAAATTGCAAAGCCACTTTGTTTTATCCTTTTCCACCCCTCTATGACCAATCTTCGTAATGAAAGTGATCATTCACAGTAAATGGCCGATCAGTACTGTTCCTGCTTATTTAACCATTTAGGTTGCTTCTGTAAAGTATGTAGCCAGCAGGTATTATTTTGGTTAAAATGAAACCCTCAGACTTCCTGAGAGAACTCCAGAGGATATGAGAACAGGTCACAATGAAGCTCTGGAGGAACTCACAGAAAATCCAAAGGGAAGATAGCATACTTACAATTCAGCTCCCTTATCTCTGCCAGAGTGTTCTACTGCAATCTGGGTACATGAAAATATAGTGTAACAAAATAAGGAATGCTGGTTGCGTAACTCTCATCATATTTTCACTTACTTCAATTCCATAAATCAATCTAGAATGAAATTGAGTTCTTGGTAGAATCTTACTTAAAAACTAAGTAAAATTCCAGTGAAGGGAATATTATGTCAGCTATTATTTTTGTAAACAGGTTAGATTGAACCAAAATTAAAAATAATTCAATTTTTCAAAACTGATGCCATTTTTAACCTACATAGATCTTGATAACAATCAGATAACGACCCTGAAGATACTTAAAACCCAACATAAAAATAGTGGCTTTCAGATACCTTATCTTCGGCAAAATCTTACACCAGAAATAAAATGACAACCAGTGAATACACTTACCTATTCCATGTTTTCGGAATTCCTTTACAACTCCTAGACTTAAAATGTAAGCAACTTGTGTCTCTACAGGAAAACCAGAGGCCAGAATATCTCCATCCTGAGTGCAATAATAGGAAGATTTTGTTCATCAGATATCTTACTCGATATCTTTAATAAGAGTGTTTTCCTCAGCAACCAAGCAGAAAAAGTTGGAAATACATAGAACACTCCACATATTTTTCAGAAATGTGTGTTTTTTAAATATCTGAAATATTCCAGATATTTTAAAAACCAAGAAATAGACCCAGTTTTGATTATAGGAGAGAATTTTTAATTAGTTTACTATTTTGGAATACTGTGGATTCCAGTTAATTAGGCCATCGGTTAATCAGGGAAGCTGCAGGAGACTGTTGCTGAACAGTTTCTGACTAGCTTCAGTTGCATGCACTCGTGTAGCCATTAAGACACTACACTATGTTTAGAGCGAACATTTTTTTTTAAATAGCATCTGTCGCGTGTGTTTGTGTTATGTTATCCATTTGGGCCGAAAGCCGCCAATTCAAAAACGAATGATTTTTGAATATTTTATTTTTTATTTTGACTTTAAAATATTTCAGATCCTTGCCAAGATGCCATGAAAAGATTTGACACTAGCTGAAAAAAAATTACCCTACAGGACCAAATTACAACCCATCCGTCTCACACCAATTATTTATTGTTGGATTGTGACACGACTTCATGCAGCAAGGCAAAGAAGGCAGTCCATTAACTGCACTAGGAGACTGCACTGATTTTATTCATTAACCGTCAATCAAAAGAACATGGTAACATACATTGGATGAATTTCTCCATTGTTAATTATAGAAACTAAAACAGAGTTTTATAGTACTGTAGTAGTATTCATAGTGTTTTCATTTGTTCAGTATTTAATTTAAATACATAATTTGTTACTCGCTAAATAGTACTTTGTCTTCTTTTATATATCGCTTTTACTATTTTCATGAAACTTCAGCTAATTGGGGTAGTCGCCAAAATGTACTGGTCCCGATGTGCCCCAATTAACTGGAATCCAACTGATTGATTCTTGAAATGTTCAAGTAGAGCTGACCAAGCAAAAATTACTGTTTTCCTGCATTAATATCTTTCTCTTCTGCTGTCTCAGTAAACTTATCCAGCAACTAACTATGAAACCTTGACTAAATAATTGTTCCTTATTTTGTGATCTGGACAAAAAGTATCAACATGCCCTTTTGCCACAGCAGTTGAACCAGTCCTGCTTTTATCAAATAATGTATGTGGAATTCCAACAGATGTTATGAGTTAGAAAGCTGCTTCTCACTGAACCATCTCCCATGGAAATTAGCTGGCTAAACCTGGAATGGTCCACTCCACATAGTTCAAATTCATTTAATGGTTGGAATACTCTAGGAATTTTCAGTAATCTTTGTAAATTGCAATTTGGTGGCAACAAGGAAAGCACAGAAAAGTGAACAAATTATCGTAAAATAACACTCTGCAACTTGCATCACTGTGGACATTTCTAATTTCAACCTATATTAAGAATATTAAGCTGTGTATAACTGCTTAAATCTGCCTGATGCTGTCTTCAATTTTTACTGGATCGAAGTGCCTTTGTTCTTTATTTGCCATTTAAACAACATGATCTTATATTTATAATTTATAAATTTCTTATATTTATAAATATAGTTACAATAGGCAAACATGAACTAATAGGAGAAAAACATTTTAGCAAGGATTTCTAACAAATGAGTCTAGTATATGTATTACAGTATTTACAGCAAAACATTCTTGTCATAAATACTTGCTGATTTGCATTTTTCAGTTAATTTTAATGATGAGATTTCTTGAGACATCCATCATTTGAAGTGGAATGCGGCACAGCAACCTATAGGATGCATGGCAAAGACATACCTCTTTGTGCACCTTTGTTCTATTTTTTATTTCAGCCACAATCATTCCCACAATGCCACCTTTGTATGTGGCTGCTAGGGAAAAAAATTTCTTGTTGGACGTGATGTCCCGGTACCATGAATCTGGATACCTGTAAAAGGAGAAGAAAAGATCAATCTCCTTTCTACGAGTTCTATGTTAACAGAGAAAGGCAGGGTTAAATATCTTTTGTGAAGTTTCATAAATTATTCATGATTATTATATTCAACCCAATGTAATAAAGGTTTTATAAAAAGAACTTATTCTGAAGCAAAGGCTTAAAACGCTGAAAAAGGATCTCATACTTTCTCAGCATATATGACGAATAAACTTTTCTCCGGCTTCCAGTCGGGTGCAAGTATCAATTTTAACCTGTTTAGCCGCAGGAGAAACCACTGTGGAACTCAACCTCATGAACTTAGGGATAATGTCCTTGTCCTGGCATCTCAGAAGGAAGGCTAAAGAACAAAGAAGTGTCGCCTTCTCTTCACACAATGATTCAAAGCAATGAATATTGTGGTGAACTTCCTTCCCGTGGAAGTTTCCTGGCATATATGACAAATAAACTCTTTGCGGGCTTCCAGCCGGGTACAGGTATCAATTTTAACATAAAATCAATGGTTAAAATCAATACCTTTACCCGGTTGGAAGCCCAAGAAGTGTTTATTTGCCAAATATTTTTTGTTAGATGGCAATCAGCAAAGACCAGTACTTCTGATTGGATCACCAGGGCATAAGATATCTGTAAATACAGGTTTCCCCCGCCATCCAAAGGTAGGGTGTTCCTATGAAACGGTTCGTAAGCCGGAATGTCGTAAAGCAAAGAAGCAATTACCATTTATTTATATGGGAAAAATTTTTGAGCGTTCCCAGACCCAAAAAATAACCTACAAAATCATGCCAAATAACACATAAAACCTAAAATAACAGTAACATATAGTAAAAGCAGGAATGATATGATAAATACACAGCCTATATAAAGTAGAGATACTTTTCTGCAGCACTGTCTAGCGCAGCGAAAATCTCACGGCAGCACTCTCAGCGGAAGCGCTCTCGGCAGAAACACTCTCTCCAGTAACCTTTACACTATGAAGCTGCCAAATCATACCAAATAACACATAAAAATACACAGCCTATATAAAGTAGAAATAATGTATGTACAGTGTAGTTTCACTTACCGGAATCAGAAAGACTCCAATAAATTGCAGTTTCGCTACAGTTAAACACTTGCTTATACGAATAACCACCTTCTGAAATTATTTTCTTCAGTTCTGCTGGGAACTTTTCAGCAGCTTCAGTATCAGCCGAAGCACTCTCTCCAGTAAACATTAAACTATGAAGCTGCCCTCACCTCAGAAACCGATCAAACCACCCATGACTACCTTTAAATTCCACTTTCGCAACACTGTCATCACCATCGTCCAGTGCTTTCTGTTTCAGCTTACTAAAAAGACCGACTGATTTCTCCTTAAGTATAAGAAAACTTAACAGAACACCACGCTTTGTACATCCATCAATCCACTCAAGCAACAGACTTTCCATTTTATCCATTATTGGATGCCGACTAAGAGGGACCACTTTGCTACGAGCAGAACCAACAGTAACATCGGCAGCTTTCAAAATTCTTTCTCTCTGCGTATAAATAGTGCGAATGGTGGATGCAGGCAAGTTCAACGTGCGGACAATGTCCTTACTTCATTCACCACAATCAAAACGCTTAATTATGTCTAGTTTTACACTGTGTAACATCCTTACAAGCTCTTTTAGGCTTTTCCGATACCTTAGAACTCATCTTGCTAATGGATGCACAAAATAAATCGAGATAAAGCACGTGTTTAAGCAATGGCGGCTAGAATGCAGTTCCGGGGAAGGAGCTTGGCTGTTCGGGCACGTGCTGCCTTTTTTTGTAACAGTGAAAACACCTTCTGTTAGCGAAAACAGGTAACTAATGTAGGTCTTTCGTAACAGCGAGGTGTTGTAAAGCGAACGTTTGGAAAATGGGGGCCACCTGTACAACAATAATACTCCACCAAACATTATCTGAGAGACCACAAACTACACTCTGAAAAAAAAAATTGGAAAATAAATAAGTAAATACTTGTAGTACTTACTCTATTGGGAACCAATCACCACAGAGTTGCTTCACTGTATCTATGTCATCATGACAGAGTAAGCGAAGTTGTATTTCACTAAGTACAGTGGAGGACACGATGTCTGTCATTCACAGCTGAAATAAAAAGCAAACTTCATAATCAAATAAATGCAATCAAATCACATCAAATCAAAATTCAACGAGGTTTGTTATCATTTTATTTGTACTCTAAGTCACTGCATGTACTCCACATCATACTACAGAAACAGCTGAACAGAAAAATGCAATCTCTATAAAGTTAAAATATATTGTAAAATTAAAATACATTTCTTAGCAGTTAAAGAGATAAATACTAAATAACTAACACAGAACACCAGGAGCATAAAGCAGTTTTCTATTTAAAACCCATGTTAAATATTCTAATAAATTAATATTTGCAATAACTTTCCAGCAATCCACAGTAAAACCATAAGACCATTAGTCTTCTCCACCATTTCATCATGGCTGATCCATTTCTCTCTCAACCCCATTCTCCTGCCTTCGCCTCATAACCTTTCACGTCCTGACTAATCAAGAACCTGTCAACCTCCGCCTTAAAACACCTAATGGCTGCCTCTGCAATGAATTCCACAGATTCGCCACCCTCTGGTTAAAGAAATCCCTCCCCATCTGTGTTCTAAAGCAACATCCTTCCAAACTGAGGCTGTGCCCCCCACCATTGGAAATATCCTCTCCACTCCACTCTATCTAGGCCTTTCAACATTCCATAGGTTTCAATGAGATCCCTGCTCATTCTTCGAAACTCCAGTGAGTAAAAACCCAGAGCCACCAAACGCTCCTCTTACAATAAGCCTTTAATTCCTGGAATCATTCTCATGAACCTCCTCTAAATCCTCTCCAATGTCAGTACATCCTTTCTTAAATAAGGGGCTCAAACTGTTCATAATTCTCCAAGTGAGGCCTCACCAGTGCCTTATAAAGCCTCATAATTACATCCTTATTTTTATAATCTAATCTAATCTAACATAATAATCTAATATTCTAGCCCTCTGAAAATGAATGCTAACATTGCATTCCCTTCCTTGCCACTGAGTCAACCTGCAAGTTAACTTTTAGGGAATCTTCACTGGGATTTTTGAATTTTCTCCCCATTTAGAATTCACCAGTGCACTTTAGGAACTGCTCCTGGTATCCTACTTAACTTGGGTCCAAGCAGAACAATACTATCAACACTGGAGTGGTTCCTTAAGGTTGTTTCAGCAGGACATGGCAGTGGAGATACCTCCCACTACCTATTAAATGCTCCCAATGGCGTGCATCTCAAATACTCCGACAACCAAGTCCAGCTCTTGGTCTTCATGTGTAAAACCCACTTCTACCGACAGAAGGGGAAAAGGCGGGTTACTGCCGCTGTAGAACCAATCGCTTTGGGCAGATGGGGCTCATCAGCTGTGTTTAGCAGCTCATACAGGAGAAGGAAAACTCAAACTCTGCTGCCTTGCAGCTATTCCCACTGAAGGGGAATGCTTCATGAGTAAACCCTAAGGTAAAATCTGGAGCTGCAGGCAATCCTACGTTCGAGTTCAATGCTGACTAGCAACCCCTGCGGCGCCGCTAGGGTTAAACCGGTCCCTGCCGTTCCTTTGGATTCGTGAGCTGGGTGGAGATGGGGGCGGATGGGGTTGCTGCTACATGGGCAACAGCTGCACTCCATATCGCTCTGCCCTGGTTTGCCCATCATGCAGATCGTCCATGGTCAACACTGGCCAACGGAGAGCCTCAGTTAAATTGTGCTTTAAATAATAATACTCATAACCATTACACTAAAACACTGTTTACTTGACTGGATCAGCCATCACTCATTCTGGCATACTGTATTGGTGCCCAATCAACACTAAACTTGTACTACTTCTACAATGATAACTCTGCATGAAAAAGTTCCTATTGCAGACGCCCCCCCCCCGCCCCAGATTAAACGAGGTCACAGCACAATGAAGCAGCAGAAGAAATTACCGGTTGGTTGATGACAGGAAAGCGCTACCACAACACTTGACAAGTAAAAAAGTAGATATTGCTATGAAGTTGGTCAGTGAATGGGAAGGTATTTTACTGAAATAGACTCGTCACTTGATCAACAACAGTACTCTCGATGGAGGATACAGAAATCTCAATTTGTATAATTTCAAAGAAGACAACTCTGTTTTTCTTGAAACTGGGGACAGAAACAGACTACGTTGGAGAATACGTTTCCTGTCTGTATTACTTTCATCTCAATTTCACTCATGCAAGCGCAAAACAGTTAACAAAGTCCCATTCTTAACCAATGAAAATATCCTAACAACAC